>NC_137753.1:0-1356250 GCF_963264785.1 Psittacula echo
CCAGGGCAAAAAGCTTGAGCTCTGCCTCTTCTGCAGAAAGTCAGCTTTGCAACGGTGCCATCCGCATTGCTGTTGCTCCTCCATTTCCCAACTCAAAGTCCATTACAATGGAACCTCTTTGGCACCCGTGCTGGGCTGCCCAGCATCCCAGGCAATAGAGCACGAACGGTTGGCCTCGGCTCCCACAGCCGAAGAGCCAGGGCAAAAAACTTGAGCTGTGACTCTTCTGCAGAAAGTCATCTTTGCAACGGTGCCATCCGCATTGCTGTCGCTCCTCGATTTCCCAACTCAAAGTCCATTACAATGGAACCTCTTTGGCACCCGTGCTCGCCTGCCCAGCATCCCAGGGAGTAGAGCATGAACGGTTGGCCTCTGCTCCCACAGCCGAAGAGCCAGGGCAAAAAACTGGAGCTGTGCCTCTTCTGCAGAAAGTCTGCTTTGCAAAGGTGCCATCCGCATTGCTGTCGCTCCTCCATTTCCCAACTCAAAGTCCATTACAATGGAACCTCTTTGGCACCCGCGCTCGGCTGCCCAGCATCCCAGGGAGTAGAGCACGAACGGTTGGCCTCTGCTCCCACAGCCGAAGAGCCAGGGCAAAAAGCTTGAGCTGTGCCTCTTCTGCAGAAAGTCTGCTTTGCAACGGTGCCATCCGCATTGCTGTCGCTCCTCCATTTCCCAACTCAAACTCCATTTCAATGAAACCTCTTTGGCACCCGTGCTGGGCTGCCCAGCATCCCAGGCAGTAGAGCACGAACGGTTGGCCTCTGCTCCCACAGCCAAAGAGCCAGGGCAAAAAACTGGAGCTGTGCCTCTTCTGCAGAAAGTCAACTTTGCAACGGTGCCATCCGCATTGCTGTTGCTCCTCGATTTCCCAACTCAAAGTCCATTACAATGGAACCTCTTTGGCACCCGTGCTGGGCTGCCCAGCATCCCAGGGAGTAGAGCACGAACGGTTGGCCTCTGCTCCCACAGCGAAAAAGCCAGGGCAAAAAGCTTGAGCTGTGCCTCTTCTGCAGAAAGACAGCTTTGCAACTGTGCCATCCGCATTGCTGTCGCTCCTCGATTTCCCAACTCAAAGTCCATTACAATGGAACCTCTTTGGCACCCGTGCTGGGCTGCCCAGCATCCCAGGGAGTAGAGCACGAACGGTTGGCCTCTGCTCCCACAGCCGAAGAGCCAGGGCAAAAAGCTTGAGCTGTGCCTCTTCTGCAGAAAGTCTGCTTTGCAACGGTGCCATCTGCATTGCTGTCGCTCCTCCATTTCCCAACTCAAAGTCCATTACAATGGAACCTCTTTGGCACCCGTGCTGGGCTGCCCAGCATCCCAGGCAATAGAGCACGAACGGTTGGCCTCTGCTCACACAGCCGAAGAGCCAGGGCAAAAAACTTCATCTGTGCCTCTTCTGCAGAAAGTCAACTTTGCAACGGTGCCATCCACATTGCTCTTGCTCCTCGATTTCCCAACTCAAAGTCCATTACAATGGAACCTCTTTGGCACCCGTGCTCGCCTGCCCAGCATCCCAGGCAGTAGAGAACGAACGGTTGGCCTCTGCTCCCACAGCCGAAGAGCCAGGGCAAAAAGCTTGAGCTGTGCCTCTTCTGCAGAAAGTCAGCTTTGCAACGGTGCCATCCGCATTGCTGTCGCTCTTCGATTTCCCAACTCAAAGTCCATTACAATGGAACCTCTTTGGCACCCGTGCTGGGCTGCCCAGCATCCCAGGCAGTAGAGCACGAACGGTTGGCCTCTGCTCCCACAGCCGAAGAGCCAGGGCAAAAAACTTGAGCTGTGACTCTTCTGCAGAAAGTCAGCTTTGCAACGGTGCCATCCGCATTGCTGTCGCTCCTCGATCTCCCAACTAAAAGTCCATTACAATGGAACCTCTTTGGCACCCGTGCTGGCCTGCCCAGCATCCCAGGCAGTAGAGCATGAACGGTTGGCCTCTGCTCCCACAGCCGAAGAGCCAGGGCAAAAAACTGGAGCTGTGCCTCTTCTGCAGAAAGTCTGCTTTGCAACGGTGCCATCCGCATTGCTGTTGCTCCTCGATTTCTAAACTCAAAGTCCATTACAATGGAACCTCTTTGGCACCCGTGCTGGGCTGCCCAGCATCCCAGGGAGTAGAGCACGAACGGTTGGCCTCTGCTCCCACAGCCAAAGAGCCAGGCCAAAAAACTGGAGCTGTGCCTCTTCTGCAGAAAGACAGCTTTGCAACGGTGCCATCCGCATTGCTGTCGCTCCTCCATTTCCCAACTCAAAGTCCATTACAATGGAACCTCTTTGGCACACGTGCTGGGCTGCCCAGCATCCCAGGGAGTACAGCACGAACGGTCGGCCTCTGCTCCCACAGCCGAAGAGCCAGGGCAAAAACCTTGAGCTGTGCCTCTTCTGCAGAAAGTCAGCTTTGCAACGGTGCCATCCGCATTGCTGTCGCTCTTCGATTTCCCAACTCAAAGTCCATTACAATGGAACCTCTCTGGCACCCGTGCTGGGCTGCCCAGCATCCCAGGCAGTAGAGCACGAACGGTTGGCCTCTGCTCCCACAGCCGAAGAGCCAGGGCAAAAAGCTTGAGCTGTGCCTCTTCTGCAGAAAGTCTGCTTTGCAACGGTGCCATCCGCATTGCTGTCGCTCCTCGATCTCCCAACTAAAAGTCCATTACAATGGAACCTCTTTGGCACCCGTGCTCGCCTGCCCAGCATCCCAGGGAGTAGAGCATGAACGGTAGGCCTCTGCTCCCACAGCCGAAGAGCCAGGGCAAAAAGCTTGAGCTGTGCCTCTTCTGCAGAAAGTCAGCTTTGCAACGGTGCCATCCGCATTGCTGTCGCTCCTCCATTTCCCAACTCAAAGTCCATTCCAATGGAACCTCTTTGGCACCCGTGCTGGGCTGCCCAGCATCCCAGGGAGTAGAGCACGAACGGTTGGCCTCTGCTCCCACAGCGAAAGAGCCAGGGCAAAAAGCTTGAGCTGTGCCTCTTCTGCAGAAAGACAGCTTTGCAACTGTGCCATCCGCTTTGCTGTCGCTCCTCGATTTCCCAACTCAAAGTCCATTACAATGGAACCTCTTTGGCACCCGTGCTGGGCTGCCCAGCATCCCAGGCAATAGAGCACGAACGGTTGGCCTCTGCTCCCACAGCCGAAGAGCCAGGGCAAAAAACTTAAGCTGTGCCTCTTCTGCAGAAAGTCTGCTTTGCAACGGTGCCATCCGCATTGCTGTCGCTCCTCCATTTCCCAACTCTAAGTCCATTACAATGGAACCTCTTTGGCACCCTTGCTGGGCTGCCCAGCATCACAGGCAGTAGAGCACGAACGGTTGGCCTCTGCTCCCACAGCCGAAGAGCCAGGGCAAAAAGCTTGAGCTGTGCCTCTTCTGCAGAAAGTCTGCTTTGCAACGGTGCCATCCGCATTGCTGTTGCTCCTCGATTTCTAAACTCAAAGTCCATTACAATGGAACCTCTTTGGCACCCGTGCTGGGCTGCCCAGCATCCCAGGGAGTAGAGCATGAACGGTTGGCCTCTGCTCCCACAGCCGAAGAGCCAGGGCAAAAAGCTTGAGCTGTGCCTCTTCTGCAGAAAGTCAGCTTTGCAATGGTGCCATCCGCATTGCTGTCGCTCCTCCATTTCCCAACTCAAAGTCCCTTACAATGGAACCTCTTTGGCACCCGTGCTGGGCTGCCCAGCATCCCAGGGAGTAGAGCACGAACGGTCGGCCTCTGCTCCCACAGCCGAAGAGCCAGGGCAAAAAGCTTGAGCTGTGCCTCTTCTGCAGAAAGTCAGCTTTGCAAATTTTCAGGCAGAGTTTATTCTTCTGTTGTGTATTCTGTGCTTTATGCGCTTTCCCTGGACGTTTGCTTTCTGTGAGCAGTGCTTCAGGTTCTGGCGAGGGAACGTAAAGAAGCAGTTTAGGAAGATGGGCTTAATATTAAAAGGTTGTTCACATTGCTATTCTGATGACAATGGAGCACTGCTCACGCTGTGCAGGTTATTCCCAGCACCCTCTTTCTGCCCCCAGACCTCCAAGGTGGCAGCAGTTTTTGGAGCTGTCAGCTGAATTCCAGAGCAGATTTCTGCTCTGCCTCCTGCTCCAGAGAAGCAGAGGCTGTGTGTTCACACTTTCAGATGCTTGATTCTACCGTTCTCGGCAGAAAAACTCAGGTGCACTGATATTCTCAGGAGAGTGCAGCAGAGCTCCCTGGTGGCTTTTCAGGCAGAGTAGAAGGCTTCTGTTGTGGATTCTGTGCTTTATGCGCTTTCCCTGGACGTTTGCTTTCTATGAGCACTGCTTCAGTTTCTGGCGAGGGTACGTAAAGAAGCAGTTTAGGAAGATGGACTTAACTTTAAAAGGTAGTTCACATTGCTATTCTGATGAGAATGGAGCACTGCTCACGCTGTGCAGGTGATTCCCAGCACCCTCTTTGTGCCCTCGGACCTCCACGGTGGCAGCAGTGGTTGGAGCTGTCAGCTGAATTCCAAAGCAGATTTCTGCTCTGCCTCCTGCTCCAGAGAAGCAGAAGCTGTGTGTTCACACTTTCACATGCTTGATTGTACCGTTCTCCGAAGAAAATCTCAGTTGTACTGATATTCTCAGGAGAGTGCAGCAGAGCTCCCTGGTGGCTTTTCAGGCAGAGTAGAAGGCTTCTGTTGTGGATTCTGTGCTTTATGCGCTTTCCCTGGACGTTTGCAATCTGTGAGCACTTCTTCAGGTTCTGGCGAGGGAACGTAAAGAAGCAGTTTAGGAAGATGGACTTAACATTAAAAGATAGTTCACATTGCCATGCTGATGAGAATGGAGCACTGCTCACGTTGTGCAGGTGATTCCCAGCACCCTCTTTCTTCCCTCGGACCTCCACGGTGGCAGCAGTGGTTGGAGCTGTCAGCTGAATTCCAAAGCAGATTTCTGCTCCTGCTTTAGAGAAGCAGAGGCTGTGTGTTCACACTTTCAGATGCTTGATTCTACCGTTTTCGGCAGGAAAACTGTGGTGCACTGACATTCTGAAGAGAGTGCTGCAGGGCTCCCTGATGGCTTTTCAGGCAGAGTAGAAGGCTTCTGTTGTGGATTCTGTGCTTTATGCGCTTTCCCTGGACGGTTGCTTTCTGTGAGCACTGCTTCAGGTTCTGGCGAGGGAACGTAAATAAGCAGTATAGGAAGAGGGACTTAACTTTAAAAGGTAGTTCACATTGCTATTCTGATGACAATGGAGCACTGCTCACGCTGTGCAGGTTTTCCCAGCACCCTCTTTCTGCCCTCGGACCTCCACGTTGGCAGCAGTGGTTGGTGCTGTCAGCTGAATTCCAAAGCAGATTTCTGCTCTGCCTCCTGCTCCAGAGAAGCAGAAGATGTGTGTTCACACTTTCACATGCTTGATTGCACCGTTCTCGGCAGAAAAACTCAGTTGTACTGATATTCTCAGGAGAGTGCAGCAGAGCTCCCTGGTGGCTTTTCAGGCAGAGTAGAAGGCTTCTGTTGTGGATTCTGTGCTTTATGCGCTTTCCCTGGACGTTTGCAATCTGTGAGCACATCTTCAGGTTCTGGCGAGGGAACGTAAAGAAGCAGTTTAGGAAGATGGGCTTAACATTAAAAGGTAGTTCACATTGCCATGCTGATGAGAATGGAGCACTGCTCACGTTGTGCAGGTGATTCCCAGCACCCTCTTTCTTCCCTCGGACCTCCACGGTGGCAGCAGTGGTTGGAGCTGTCAGCTGAATTCCAAAGCAGATTTCTGCTCCTGCTTTAGAGAAGCAGAGGCTGTGTGTTCACACTTTCAGATGCTTGATTCTACCGTTTTCGGCAGGAAAACTGTGGTGCACTGACATTCTGAAGAGAGTGCTGCAGGGCTCCCTGGTGGCTTTTCAGGCAGAGTAGAAGGCTTCTGTTGTGGATTCTGTGCTTTATGCGCTTTCCCTGGACGGTTGCTTTCTGTGAGCACTGCTTCAGGTTCTGGCGAGGGAACGTAAATAAGCAGTATAGGAAGAGGGACTTAACTTTAAAAGGTAGTTCACATTGCTATTCTGATGACAATGGAGCACTGCTCACGCTGTGCAGGTTTTCCCAGCACCCTCTTTCTGCCCTCGGACCTCCACGTTGGCAGCAGTGGTTGGTGCTGTCAGCTGAATTCCAAAGCAGATTTCTGCTCTGCCTCCTGCTCCAGAGAAGCAGAAGATGTGTGTTCACACTTTCAGATGCTTGATTCTACTGTTCTCGGCAGAAAAACTCAGGTGCACTGACATTCTGAAGAGAGTGCTGCAGAGCTCCCTGGTGGCTTTTCAGGCAGAGTAGAAGGCTTCTGTTGTGGATTCTGTGCTTTATGCGCTTTCCCTGGACGTTTGCTTTCTGTGAGCTCTGCTTCAGGGTCTGGCGAGGGAACGTAAATAAGCAGTTTAGGAAGAGGGACTTAACTTTAAAAGGTAGTTCACATTGCTATTCTGATGACAATGGAGCACTGCTCACGCTGTGCAGGTGATTCCCAGCACCCTCTTTCTGCCCTCGGACCTCCACGGTGGCAGCAGTGGTTGGAGCTGTCATCTGAATTCCAATGCAGATTTCTTCTCTGCCTCCTGCTCCAGAGAAGCAGAAGCTGTGTGTTCACACTTTCACATGCTTGATTGCACCGTTCTCGGCAGAAAAACTCAGTTGTACTGATATTCTCAGGAGAGTGCAGCAGAGCTCCCTGGTGGCTTTTCAGGCAGAGTAGAAGGCTTCTGTTGTGGATTCTGTGCTTTATGCGCTTTCCCTGGACGTTTGCAATCTGTGAGCACATCTTCAGTTTCTGGCGAGGGAACGTAAAGAAGCAGTTTAGGAAGATGGGCTTAACATTAAAAGGTAGTTCACATTGCCATGCTGATGAGAATGGAGCACTGCTCACGTTGTGCAGGTGATTCCCAGCACCCTCTTTCTTCCCTCGGACCTCCACGGTGGCAGCAGTGTTTGGAGCTGTCAGCTGAATTCCAAAGCAGATTTCTGCTCTGCCTCCTGCTCCAGAGAAGCAGAAGCTGTGTGTTCACACTTTCAGATGCTTGATTCTACCCTTTTCGGCAGGAAATCTGTGGTGCACTGACATTCTGAAGAGAGTGCTGCAGGGCTCCCTGATGGCTTTTCAGGCAGAGTAGAAGGCTTCTGTTGTGGATTCTGTGCTTTATGCGCTTTCCCTGGACGTTTGCTTTCTGTGAGCACTGCTTCAGGTTCTGGCGAGGGAACGTAAATAAGCAGTATAGGAAGAGGGGCTTAACTTTAAAAGGTAGTTCACATTGCTATTCTGATGACAATGGAGCACTGCTCACGCTGTGCAGGTTTTCCCAGCACCCTCTTTCTGCCCTCGGACCTCCACGGTGGCAGCAGTGGTTGGTGTTGTCAGCTGAATTCCAGAGCAGATTTCTGCTCTGCCTCCTGCTCCAGAGAAGCAGAAGATGTGTGTTCACACTTTCAGATGCTTGATTCTACCGTTTTCGGCAGGAAAACTCAGGTGCACTGACATTCTGAAGAGAGTGCTGCAGAGCTCCCTGATGGCTTTTCAGGCAGAGTAGAAGGCTTCTGTTGTGGATTCTGTGCTTTATGCGCTTTCCCTGGACGGTTGCAATCAGTGAGCACATCTTCAGGTTCTGGCGAGGGAACGTAAAGAAGCAGTTTAGGAAGATGGGCTTAACATTAAAAGGTAGTTCACATTGCCATGCTGATGAGAATGGAGCACTGCTCACGTTGTGCAGGTGATTCCCAGCACCCTCTTTCTTCCCTCGGACCTCCACGGTGGCAGCAGTGGTTGGAGCTGTCAGCTGAATTCCAAAGCAGATTTCTGCTCTGCCTCCTGCTCCAGAGAAGCAGAGGCTGTGTGTTCACACTTTCAGATGCTTGATTCTACTGTTCTCGGCAGAAAAACTCAGGTGCACTGATATTCTTAGGTGAGTGCTGCAGAGCTCCCTGGTGGCTTTTCAGGCAGAGTAGAAGGCTTCTGTTGTGGATTCTGTGCTTTATGCGCTTTCCCTGGACGTTTGCAATCTGTGAGCACTTCTTCAGGTTCTGGCGAGGGAAAGTAAAGAAGCAGTTTAGAAAGATGGGCTTAACATTAAAAGGTAGTTCACATTGCCATGCTGATGAGAATGGAGCACTGCTCACGCTGTGCAGGTGATTCCCAGCACCCTCTTTCTTCCCTCGGACCTCCACGGTGGCAGCAGTGGTTGGAGCTGTCAGCTGAATTACAAAGCAGATTTCTGCTCTGCCTCCTGCTCCAGAGAAGCAGAGGCTGTGTGTTCACACTTTCAGATGCTTGATTCTACCGTTTTCGGCAGAAATCTGTGGTGCACTGACATTCTGAAGAGAGTGCTGCAGGGCTCCCTGGTGGCTTTTCAGGCAGAGTAGAAGGCTTCTGTTGTGGATTCTGTGCTTTATGCGCTTTCCCTGGACGGTTGCAATCTGTGAGCACTTCTTCAGGTTCTGGCGAGGGAACGTAAAGAAGCAGTTTAGAAAGATGGGCTTAACATTAAAAGGTAGTTCACATTGCCATGCTGATGAGAATGGAGCACTGCTCACGTTGTGCAGGTGATTCCCAGCACCCTCTTTCTTCCCTCGGACCTCCACGGTGGCAGCAGTGTTTGGAGCTGTCAGCTGAATTCCAAAGCAGATTTCTGCTCTGCCTCCTGCTCCAGAGAAGCAGAGGCTGTGTGTTCACACTTTCAGATGCTTGATTCTACCGTTCACGGCAGAAAAACTCAGGGGCACTGACATTCTCAGGTGAGTGCTGCAGGGTTCCCTGATGGCTTTTCAGGCAGAGTAGAAGGCTTCTGTTGTGGATTCTGTGCTTTATGCGCTTTCCCTGGACGGTTGCAATCTGTGAGCACTTCTTCAGGTTCTGGCGAGGGAACGTAAAGAAGCAGTTTAGGAAGATGGGCTTAACATTAAAAGGTAGTTCACATTGCTATTCTGATGACAATGGAACACTGCTCACACTTTGCAGGTGATTCCCAGCACCCTCTTTCTGCCCTCGGACCTCCACGGTGGCAGCAGTGGTTGGAGCTGTCAGCTGAATTCCAAAGCAGATTTCTGCTCTGCCTCCTGCTCCAGAGAAGCAGAGGCTGTGTGTTCACACTTTCAGATGCTTGATTCTACAGTTCTCGGCAGAAAAACTCAGGTGCACTGATATTCTCAGGAGAGTGCAGCAGAGCTCCCTGGTGGCTTTTCAGGCAGAGTAGAAGGCTTCTGTTGTGGATTCTGTGCTTTATGTGCTTTCCCTGGACGTTTGCTTTCTGTGAGCACTGCTTCAGGTTCTGGCGAGGGAACGTAAAGAAGCAGTTTAGGAAGATGGACTTAACATTAAAAGGTAGTTCACATTGCTATTCTGATGACAATGGAGCACTGCTCACGCTGTGCAGGTGATTCCCAGCACCCTCTTTCTGCCCTCGCACCTCCACGGTGGCAGCAGTGGTTGGAGCTGTCAGCTGAATTCCAATGCAGATTTCTTCTCTGCCTCCTGCTCCAGAGAAGCAGAAGCTGTGTGTTCACACTTTCACATGCTTGATTGCACCGTTCTCCGAAGAAAAACTCAGTTGTACTGATATTCTCAGGAGAGAGCAGCAGAGCTCCCTGGTGGCTTTTCAGGCAGAGTAGAAGGCTTCTGTTGTGGATTCTGTGCTTTATGTGCTTTCCCTGGACGTTTGCTTTCTGTGAGCACTGCTTCAGGTTCTGGCGAGGGAACGTAAAGAAGCAGTTTAGGAACATGGGCTTAACATTAAAAGGTTTTTCACATTGCCATGCTGATGAGAATGGAGCACTGCTCACGTTGTGCAGGTGATTCCCAGCACCCTCTTTCTTCCCTCGGACCTCCACGGTGGCAGCAGTTTTTGGAGCTGTCAGCTGAATTCCAGAGCAGATTTCTGCTCTGCCTCCTGCTCCAGAGAAGCAGAGGCAGTGTGTTCACACTTTCAGATGCTTGATTCTACTGTTCTCGGCAGAAAAACTCAGGTGCACTGATATTCTCAGGAGAGTGCAGCAGAGCTCCCTGGTGGCTTTTCAGGCAGAGTAGAAGGCTTCTGTTGTGGATTCTGTGCTTTATGCGCTTTCCCTGGACGTTTGCTTTCTGTGAGCACTGCTTCAGGTTCTGGCGAGGGAACGTAAAGAAGCAGTTTAGGAACATGGGCTTAACATTAAAAGGTTTTTCACATTGCCATGCTGATGAGAATGGAGCACTGCTCACGTTGTGCAGGTGATTCCCAGCACCCTCTTTCTTCCCTCGGACCTCCACGGTGGCAGCAGTGGTTGGAGCTGTCAGCTGAATTCCAAAGCAGATTTCTGCTCTGCCTCCTGCTCCAGAGAAGCAGAGGCTGTGTGTTCACACTTTCAGATGCTTGATTCTACCGTTTTCGGCAGGAAAACTGTGGTGCACTGACATTCTGAAGAGAGTGCTGCAGGGCTCCCTGGTGGCTTTTCAGGCAGAGTAGAAGGCTTCTGTTGTGGATTCTGTGCTTTATGCGCTTTCTCTGGACGGTTGCAATCTGTGAGCACTTCTTCAGGTTCTGGCGAGGGAACGTAAAGAAGCAGTTTAGGAAGATGGGCTTAACATTAAAAGGTAGTTCACATTGCCATGCTGATGAGAATGGAGCACTGCTCACGTTGTGCAGGTGATTCCAAGCACCCTCTTTCTTCCCTCGGACCTCCACGGTGGCAGCAGTGGTTGGAGCTGTCAGCTGAATTCCAAAGCAGATTTCTGCTCTGCCTCCTGCTCCAGAGAAGCAGAGGCAGTGTGTTCACACTTTTAGATGCTTGATTCTACCGTTCTCGGCAGAAAAACTCAGGTGCACTGACATTCTCAGGTGAGTGCTGCAGAGCTCCCTGGTGGCTTTTCAGGCAGAGTAGAAGGCTTCTGTTGTGGATTCTGTGCTTTATGCGCTTTCCCTGGACGTTTGCTTTCTGTGAGCACTGCTTCAGGGTCTGGCGAGGGAACGTAAATAAGCACTTTAGGAAGAGGGACTTAACTTTAAAAGGTAGTTCACATTGCTATTCTGATGACAATGGAGCACTGCTCACGCTGTGCAGGTGATTCCCAGCACCCTCTTTCTGCCCTCGGACCTCCACGGTGGCAGCAGTGGTTGGAGCTGTCAGCTGAATTCCAAAGCAGATTTCTGCTCTGCCTCCTGCTCCAGAGAAGCAGAGGCTGTGTGTTCACACTTTCAGATGCTTGATTCTACCGTTCTCGGCAGAAAAACTCAGGGGCACTGACATTCTCAGGATAGTGCTGCAGGGCTCCCTGATGGCTTTTCAGGCAGAGTAGAAGGCTTCTGTTGTGGATTCTGTGCTTTATGTGCTTTCCCTGGACGTTTGCTTTCTGTGAGCACTGCTTCAGGTTCTGGCGAGGGAACGTAAAGAAGCAGTTTAGGAAGATGGACTTAACATTAAAAGGTAGTTCACATTGCTATTCTGATGACAATGGAGCACTGCTCACGCTGTGCAGGTGATTCCCAGCACCCTCTTTCTGCCCTCGGACCTCCACGGTGGCAGCAGTGTTTGGAGCTGTCAGCTGAATTCCAAAGCAGATTTCTGCTCTGCCTCCTGCTCCAGAGAAGCAGAGGCTGTGTGTTCACACTTTCAGATGCTTGATTCTACAGTTCTCGGCAGAAAAACTCAGTGCACTGATATTCTCAGGAGAGTGCAGCAAGGCACCCTGATGGCTTTTCAGGCAGAGTAGAAGGCTTCTGTTGTGGATTCTGTGCTTTATGCGCTTTCCCTGGACGGTTGCAATCAGTGAGCACATCTTCAGGTTCTGGCGAGGGAACGTAAAGAAGCAGTTTAGGAACATGGGCTTAACATTAAAAGGTTTTTCACATTGCCATGCTGATGAGAATGGAGCACTGCTCACGTTGTGCAGGTGATTCCCAGCACCCTCTTTCTTCCCTCGGACCTCCACGGTGGCAGCAGTTTTTGGAGCTGTCAGCTGAATTCCAGAGCAGATTTCTGCTCTGCCTCCTGCTCCAGAGAAGCAGAGGCAGTGTGTTCACACTTTCAGATGCTTGATTCTACTGTTCTCGGCAGAAAAACTCAGGTGCACTGATATTCTCAGGAGAGTGCAGCAGAGCTCCCTGGTGGCTTTTCAGGCAGAGTAGAAGGCTTCTGTTGTGGATTCTGTGCTTTATGCGCTTTCCCTGGACGTTTGCAATCTGTGAGCACTGCTTCAGGTTCTGGCGAGGGAACGTAAAGAAGCAGTTTAGAAAGATGGACTTAATATTAAAAGGTAGTTCACATTGCTATTCTGATGACAATGGAGCACTGCTCACGCTGTGCAGGTGATTCCCAGCACCCTCTTTCTGCCCTCGCACCTCCACGGTGGCAGCAGTGGTTGGAGCTATCATCTGAATTCCAATGCAGATTTCTTCTCTGCCTCCTGCTCCAGAGAAGCAGAAGCTGTGTGTTCACACTTTCACATGCTTGATTGCACCGTTCTCCGAAGAAAAACTCAGTTGTACTGATATTCTCAGGAGAGTGCAGCAGAGCTCCCTGGTGGCTTTTCAGGCAGAGTAGAAGGCTTCTGTTGTGGGTTCTGTGCTTTATGCGCTTTCCCTGGACGTTTGCAATCTGTGAGCACTTCTTCAGGTTCTGGCGAGGGAACGTAAAGAAGCAGTTTAGAAAGATGGGCTTAACATTAAAAGGTAGTTCACATTGCCATGCTGATGAGAATGGAGCACTGCTCACGTTGTGCAGGTGATTCCCAGCACCCTCATTCTTCCCTCGGACCTCCACGGTGGCAGCAGTGTTTGGAGCTGTCAGCTGAATTCCAAAGCAGATTTCTGCTCTGCCTCCTGCTCCAGAGAAGCAGAGGCTGTGTGTTCACACTTTCAGATGCTTGATTCTACCGTTTTCGGCAGGAAAACTGTGGTGCACTGACATTCTGAAGAGAGTGCTGCAGGGCTCCCTGGTGGCTTTTCAGGCAGAGTAGAAGGCTTCTGTTGTGGATTCTGTGCTTTATGCGCTTTCCCTGGACGTTTGCTTTCTGTGAGCACTGCTTCAGGGTCTGGCGAGGGAACGTAAATAAGCACTTTAGGAAGAGGGACTTAACTTTAAAAGGTAGTTCACATTGCTATTCTGATGACAATGGAGCACTGCTCACGCTGTGCAGGTGATTCCCAGCACCCTCTTTCTGCCCTCGGACCTCCACGTTGGCAGCAGTGTTTGGAGCTGTCAGCTGAATTCCAAAGCAGATTTCTGCTCTGCCTCCTGCTCCAGAGAAGCAGAGGCTGTGTGTTCACACTTTCAGATGCTTGATTCTACCGTTTTCGGCAGGAAAACTGTGGTGCACTGACATTCTGAAGAGAGTGCTGCAGGGCTCCCTGGTGGCTTTTCAGGCAGAGTAGAAGGCTTCTGTTGTGGATTCTGTGCTTTATGCGCTTTCTCTGGACGGTTGCAATCTGTGAGCACTTCTTCAGGTTCTGGCGAGGGAACGTAAATAAGCAGTTTAGGAAGATGGGCTTAACATTAAAAGGTAGTTCACATTGCCATGCTGATGAGAATGGAGCACTGCTCACGTTGTGCAGGTGATTCCAAGCACCCTCTTTCTTCCCTCGGACCTCCACGGTGGCAGCAGTGGTTGGAGCTGTCAGCTGAATTCCAAAGCAGATTTCTGCTCTGCCTCCTGCTCCAGAGAAGCAGAGGCAGTGTGTTCACACTTTTAGATGCTTGATTCTACCGTTCTCGGCAGAAAAACTCAGGTGCACTGACATTCTCAGGTGAGTGCTGCAGAGCTCCCTGGTGGCTTTTCAGGCAGAGTAGAAGGCTTCTGTTGTGGATTCTGTGCTTTATGCGCTTTCCCTGGACGTTTGCTTTCTGTGAGCACTGCTTCAGGGTCTGGCGAGGGAACGTAAATAAGCACTTTAGGAAGAGGGACTTAACTTTAAAAGGTAGTTCACATTGCTATTCTGATGACAATGGAGCACTGCTCACGCTGTGCAGGTGATTCCCAGCACCCTCTTTCTGCCCTCGGACCTCCACGGTGGCAGCAGTGTTTGGAGCTGTCAGCTGAATTCCAAAGCAGATTTCTGCTCTGCCTCCTGCTCCAGAGAAGCAGAGGCTGTGTGTTCACACTTTCAGATGCTTGATTCTACCGTTCTCGGCAGAAAAACTCAGGGGCACTGACATTCTCAGGAGAGTGCAGCAAGGCACCCTGATGGCTTTTCAGGCAGAGTAGAAGGCTTCTGTTGTGGATTCTGTGCTTTATGCGCTTTCCCTGGACGGTTGCAATCAGTGAGCACATCTTCAGGTTCTGGCGAGGGAACGTAAAGAAGCAGTTTAGGAACATGGGCTTAACATTAAAAGGTTTTTCACATTGCCATGCTGATGAGAATGGAGCACTGCTCACGTTGTGCAGGTGATTCCCAGCACCCTCTTTCTTCCCTCGAACCTCCACGGTGGCAGCAGTTTTTGGAGCTGTCAGCTGAATTCCAGAGCAGATTTCTGCTCTGCCTCCTGCTCCAGAGAAGCAGAGGCTGTGTGTTCACACTTTCAGATGCTTGATTCTACTGTTCTCGGCAGAAAAACTCAGGTGCACTGATATTCTCAGGAGAGTGCAGCAGAGCTCCCTGGTGGCTTTTCAGGCAGAGTAGAAGGCTTCTGTTGTGGATTCTGTGCTTTATGTGCTTTCCCTGGACGTTTGCTTTCTGTGAGCACTGCTTCAGGTTCTGGCGAGGGAACGTAAAGAAGCAGTTTAGGAAGATGGACTTAACATTAAAAGGTAGTTCACATTGCTATTCTGATGACAATGGAGCACTGCTCACGCTGTGCAGGTGATTCCCAGCACCCTCTTTCTGCCCTCGCACCTCCACGGTGGCAGCAGTGGTTGGAGCTGTCAGCTGAATTCCAAAGCAGATTTCTGCTCTGCCTCCTGCTTTAGAGAAGCAGAGGCTGTGTGTTCACACTTTCAGATGCTTGATTCTACCGTTTTCGGCAGGAAAACTGTGGTGCACTGACATTCTGAAGAGAGTGCTGCAGGGCTCCCTGATGGCTTTTCAGGCAGACTAGAAGGCTTCTGTTGTGGATTCTGTGCTTTATGCGCTTTCCCTGGACGTTTGCTTTCTGTGAGCACTGCTTCAGGTTCTGGCGAGGGAACGTAAATAAGCAGTATAGGAAGAGGGACTTAACTTTAAAAGGTAGTTCACATTGCTATTCTGATGACAATGGAGCACTGCT
The DNA here is from genome assembly GCF_963264785.1 of Psittacula echo. NCBI lineage: Eukaryota > Metazoa > Chordata > Aves > Psittaciformes > Psittacidae > Psittacula > Psittacula echo. The sequence goes on from NC_137753.1 coordinate 15,149, forward strand.
CACGCTGTGCAGGTTTTCCCAGCACCCTCTTTCTGCCCTCGGACCTCCACGGTGGCAGCAGTGGTTGGTGCTGTCAGCTGAATTCCAAAGCAGATTTCTGCTCTGCCTCCTGCTCCAGAGAAGCAGAAGCTGTGTGTTCACACTTTCAGATGCTTGATTCTACCGTTCTCGGCAGAAAAGCTCAGGTGCACTGACATTCTCAGGATAGTGCTGCAGGGCTCCCTGATGGCTTTTCAGGCAGAGTAGAAGGCTTCTGTTGTGGATTCTGTGCTTTATGCGCTTTCCCTGGACGTTTGCAGTCTGTGAGCACTGCTTCAGGTTCTGGCGAGGGAACGTAAATGAGCAGTTTAGGAAGACGGACTTAACTTTAAAAGGTAGTTCACATTGCTATTCTGATGACACTGGAGCACTGCTCACGCTGTGCAGGTGATTCCCAGCACCCTCTTTCTGCCGTCGGACCTCCACGGTGGCAGCAATGGTTGGAGCTCTCAGCTGAATTCCAAGCAGATTTCTGCTCTGCCTCCTGCTCCAGAGAAGCAGAGGCTGTGTGTTCACACTTTCAGATGCTTGATTCTACCGTTTTCGGCAGGAAAACTGTGGTGAACTGAATTTCTGAAGAGAGTGCAGCAAGGCACCCTGGTGGCTTTTCAGGCAGAGTAGAAGGCTTCTGTTGTGGATTCTGTGCTTTATGCGATTCTGTGCATTTCTGCTCTCACAGCCGAAAGCCAGGGCAAAAAACTGGAGCACTGCCTCTTCTGCAGAAAGTCAGCTTTGCAACGGTGCCATCCGCATTGCTGTCGCTCCTCCATTTCCCAACTCAAAGTCCATTACAATGGAACCTCTTTGGCACCCGTGCTCGGCTGCCCAGCATCCCAGGGAGTAGAGCATGAACGGTTGGCCTCTGCTCCCACAGCCGAAGAGCCAGGGCAAAAAGCTTGAGCTGTGCCTCTTCTGCAGAAAGTCAGCTTTGCAACGGTGCCATCCGCATTGCTGTCGCTCCTCCATTTCCCAACTCAAAGTCCATTACAATGGAACCTCTTTGGCACCCGTGCTGGGCTGCCCAGCATCCCAGGCAGTAGAGCACGAACGGTCGGCATCTGCTCCCACAGCCGAAGAGCCAGGGCAAAAAGCTTGAGCTGTGCCTCTTCTGCAGAAAGTCAGCTTTGCAACGGTGCCATCCGCATTGCTGTCGCTCCTCCAATTCCCAACTCAAAGTCCATTACAATGGAACCTCTTTGGCACCCGTGCTGGGCTGCCCAGCATCCCAGGCAGTAGAGCACGAACGGTCGGCATCTGCTGCCACAGCCGAAGAGCCAGGGCAAAAAGCTTGAGCTGTGCCTCTTCTGCAGAAAGTCAGCTTTGCAACGGTGCCATCCGCATTGCTGTCGCTCCTCCAATTCCCAACTCAAAGTCCATTACAATGGAACCTCTTTGGCACCCGTGCTGGGCTGCCCAGCATCCCAGGCAGTAGAGCACGAACGGTTGGCCTCTGCTCCCACAGCCGAAGAGCCAGGGCAAAAAACTGGAGCTGTGCCTCTTCTGCAGAAAGTCAGCTTTGCAACGGAGCTATCCGCATTGCTGTCGCTCCTCGATTTCACAACTCAAAGTCCATTACAATGGAACCTCTTTGGCACCCGTGCTGGGCTGCCCAGCATCCCAGGGAGTAGACACGAACGGTTGGCCTCTGATCCCACAGCCGAAGAGCCAGGGCAAAAAACTTGAGCTGTGCCTCTTCTGCAGAAAGTCAGCTTTGCAACGGTGCCTTTCGCATTGCTGTCGCTCCTCGATTTCCCAACTCAAAGTCCATTACAATGGAACCTCTTTGGCACATGTGCTCGGCTGCTCAGCATCCCAGGGAGTAGAGCACGAACGGTTGGCCTCTGCTCCCACAGCCGAAGAGCCAGGGCAAAATACTGGAGCTGTGCCTCTTCTGCAGAAAGTCAGCTTTGCAACGGTGCCATCCGCATTGCTGTCGCTCCTCCATTTCCCAACTCAAAGTCCATTACAATGGAACCTCTTTGGCACCCGTGCTGGGCTGCCCAGCATCCCAGGGAGTAGAGCACGAACGGTTGGCCTCTGCTCCCACAGCCGAAGAGCCAGGGCAAAAAACTGGAGCTGTGCCTCTTCTGCAGAAAGTCAGCTTTGCAACGGTGCCATCCGCATTGCTGTCGCTCCTCGATTTCCCAACTCAAAGTCCATTACAATGGAACGTCTTTGGCACCCGTGCTGGCTGCCCAGCATCCCAGGGATTAGAGCACGAATGGTTGGCCTCTGCTGCCACAACCGAAGAGCCAGGGCAAAAAACTGGAGCTGTGCCTCTTCCGCAGAAAGTCAGCTTTGCAACGGTGCCATCCGCATTGCTGTCACTCCTCGATTTCCCAACTCAAAGTCCATTACAATGGAACCTCTTTGGCACCCGTGCTGGGCTGCCCAGCATCCCAGGGAGTAGAGCACGAACGGTTGGCCTCTGCTCCCACAGCCAAAGAGCCAGGGCAAAAAACTGGAGCTGTGCCTCTTCCGCAGAAAGTCAGCTTTGCAACGGTGCCATCTGCATTGCTGTTTCTCCTTGATTAACCAACTCAAAGTCCATTACAATGGAACCTCTTTGGCACCCGTGCTGGGCTGCCCAGCATCCCAGGCAGTAGAGCACGAACGGTTGGCCTCTGCTCCCACAGCCAAAGAGCCAGGGCAAAAAACTGGAGCTGTGCCTCTTCTGCAGAAAGTCAGCTTTGCAACGGTGCCATCCGCATTGCTGTCGCTCCTCCATTTCCCAACTCAAAGTCCATTACAATGGAACCTCTTTGGCACCCGTGCTGGGCTGCCCAGCATCCCAGGGAGTAGAGCACGAACGGTTGGCCTCTGCTCCCGCAGCCGAAGAGCCAGGGCAAAAAACTGGAGCTGTGCCTCTTCTGCAGAAAGTCAACTTTGCAACGGTGCCATCTGCATTGCTGTCGCTCCTCCATTTCCCAACTCAAAGTCCATTACAATTGGACGTCTTTGGCACCCGTGCTGGGCTGCCCAGCATCCCAGGCAGTAGAGCACGAACGGGTGGACTCTGCTCCCACAGCCGAAGAGCCAGGGCAAAAAACTGGAGCTCTGCCTCTTCTGCAGAAAGTCAGATTTGCAACGGTGCCATCCGCATTGCTGTTGCTCCTCGATTTCCCAACTCAAAGTCCATTACAATGGAACCTCTTTGGCACCCGTGCTGGGCTGCCCAGCATCCCAGGCAGTAGAGCATGAACGGTTGGCCTCTGCTCCCACAGCCGAAGAGCCAGGGCAAAAAACTGGAGCTGTGCCTCTTCTGCAGAAAATCAGCTTTGCAACGGTGCCATCCGCATTGCTGTCGCTCCTCCATTTCCCAACTCAAAGTCCATTACAATGGAACCTCTTTGACACCCGTGCTGGGCTGCCCAGCATCCCAGGGAGTAGAGCACGAACGGTTGGCCTCTGCTGCCACAGCCGAAGAGCCAGGGCAAAAAACTGGAGCTGTGCCTCTTCTGCAGAAAGTCAGCTTTGCAACGGTGCCATCCGCATTGCTGTCGCTCCTCCATTTCCCAGCTCAAAGTCCATTACAATGGAACCTCTTTGGCACCCGTGCTGGGCTGCCCAGCATCCCAGGGAGTAGAGCACGAACGGTTGGCCTCTGCTGCCACAGCCGAAGAGCCAGGGCAAAAAAATGGAGCTGTGCCTCTTCTGCAGAAAGTCAGCTTTGCAACGGTGCCATCCGCATTGCTGTCGCTCCTCCATTTCCCAACTCAAAGTCCATTACAATGGAACCTCTTTGGCACCCGTGCTGGGCTGCCCAGCATCCCAGGGAGTAGAGCACGAACGGTTGGCCTCTGCTCCCACAGCCAAAGAGCCAGGGCAAAAAACTGGAGCTGTGCCTCTTCCGCAGAAAGTCAGCTTTGCAACGGTGCCATCCGCATTGCTGTTGCTCCTTGATTAACCAACTCAAAGTCCATTACAATGGAACCTCTTTGGCACCCGTGCTCGCCTGCCCAGCATCCCAGGGAGTAGAGCACGAACGGTTGGCCTCTGGTCCCACAGCCGAAGAGCCAGGGCAAAAAACTGGAGCTGTGCCTCTTCTGCAGAAAGTCAGCTTTGCAACGGTGCCATCCGCATTGCTGTCGCTCCTCCATTTCCCAACTCAAAGTCCATTACAATTGGACGTCTTTGGCGCCCGTGCTGGGCTGCCCAGCATCCCAGGCAGTAGAGCACGAACGGTTGGCCTCTGCTGCCACAGCCGAAGAGCCAGGGCAAAAAACTGGAGCTGTGCCTCTTCTGCAGAAAGTCAGCTTTGCAACGGTGCCATCCGCATTGCTGTCGCTCCTCCATTTCCCAACTCAAAGTCCATTACAATGGAACCTCTTTGGCACCCGTGCTGGGCTGCCCAGCATCCCAGGCAGTAGAGCATGAACGGTTGGCCTCTGCTCCCACAGCCGAAGAGCCAGGCCAAAAAACTGGAGCTGTGCCTCTTCTGCAGAAAATCAGCTTTGCAACGGTGCCATCCGCATTGCTGTCGCTCCTCCATTTCCCAACTCAAAGTCCATTACAATGGAACCTCTTTGGCACCCGTGCTGGGCTGCCCAGCATCCCAGGCAGTAGAGCATGAACGGTTGGCCTCTGCTCCCACAGCCGAAGAGCCAGGGCAAAAAACTGGAGCTGTGCCTCTTCTGCAGAAAATCAGCTTTGGAACGGTGCCATCCGCATTGCTGTCGCTCCTCCATTTCCCAACTCAAAGTCCATTACAATGGAACCTCTTTGGCACCCGTGCTGGGCTGCCCAGCATCCCAGGGAGTAGAGCACGAACGGTTGGCCTCTGCTGCCACAGCCGAAGAGCCAGGGCAAAAAACTGGAGCTGTGCCTCTTCTGCAGAAAGTCAGCTTTGCAACGGTGCCATCCGCATTGCTGTCGCTCCTCCATTTCCCAACTCAAAGTCCATTACAATGGAACCTCTTTGGCACCCGTGCTGGGCTGCCCAGCATCCCAGGGAGTAGAGCACGAACGGTTGGCCTCTGCTCCCACAGCCAAAGAGCCAGGGCAAAAAACTGGATCTGTGCCTCTTCCGCAGAAAGTCAGCTTTGCAACGGTGCCATCTGCATTGCTGTTGCTCCTTGATTAACCAACTCAAAGTCCATTACAATGGAACCTCTTTGGCACCCGTGCTGGGCTGCCCAGCATCCCAGGGAGTAGAGCACGAACGGTTGGCCTCTGCTCCCACAGCCAAAGAGCCAGGGCAAAAAACTGGAGCTGTGCCTCTTCTGCAGAAAGTCAGCTTTGCAACGGTGCCATCCGCATTGCTGTCGCTCCTCCATTTCCCAACTCAAAGTCCATTACAATGGAACCTCTTTGGCACCCGTGCTCGGCTGCCCAGCACCCCAGGGAGTAGAGCACGAACGGTTGGCCTCTGCTCCCACAGCCAAAGAGCCAGGCCAAAAAAATTTGAGCTGTGCCTCTTCTGCAGAAAGTCAGCTTTGCAACGGTGCCATCCGCATTGCTGTCGCTCCTCCATTTCCCAACTCAAAGTCCATTACAATGGAACCTCTTTGGCACCCGTGCTGGGCTGCCCAGCATCCCAGGGAGTAGAGCACGAACGGTTGGCCTCTGCTCCCACAGCCGAAGAGCCAGGGCAAAAAACTGGAGCTGTGCCTCTTCTGCAGAAAGTCAACTTTGCAACGGTGCCATCCGCATTGCTGTTGCTCCTCGATTTCCCAACTCAAAGTCCATTACAATTGGACGTCTTTGGCGCCCGTGCTGGGCTGCCCAGCATCCCAGGCAGTAGAGCACGAACGGTTGGCCTCTGGTCCCACAGCCGAAGAGCCAGGGCAAAAAACTGGAGCTCTGCCTCTTCTGCAGAAAGTCAGATTTGCAACGGTGCCATCCGCATTGCTGTCGCTCCTCGATTTCCCAACTCAAAGTCCATTACAATGGAACCTCTTTGGCACCCGTGCTCGGCTGCCCAGCATCCCAGGGAGTAGAGCATGAACAGTTGGCCTCTGCTCCCACAGCCGAAGAGCCAGGGCAAAAAACTGGAGCTGTGCCTCTTCTGCAGAAAATCAGCTTTGCAACGGTGCCATCCGCATTGCTGTCGCTCCTCCATTTCCCAACTCAAAGTCCATTACAATGGAACCTCTTTGGCACCCGTGCTGGGCTGCCCAGCATCCCAGGGAGTAGAGCACGAACGGTTGGCCTCTGCTCCCACAGCCGAAGAGCCAGGGCAAAAAACTTGAGCTGTGCCTCTTCTGCAGAAAGTCAGCTTTGCAACGGTGCCATCCGCATTGCTGTCGCTCCTCGATTTCCCAACTCAAAGTCCATTACAATGGAACCTCTTTGGCACTCGTGCTGGGCTGCCCAGCATCCCAGGCAGTAGAGCACGAACGGTTGGCCTCTGCTGCCACAGCCGAAGAGCCAGGGCAAAAAACTGGAGCTGTGCCTCTTCTGCAGAAAGTCAGCTTTGCAACGGTGCCATCCGCATTGCTGTTGCTCCTCGATTTCCCAACTCAAAGTCCATTTCAATGGAACCTCTTTGGCACCCGTGCTGGGCTGCCCAGCATCCCAGGGAGTAGACCACGAACGGTTGGCCTCTGCTCCCACAGCCGAAGAGCCAGGGCAAAAAACTGGAGCTGTGCCTCTTCTGCAGAAAATCAGCTTTGGAACGGTGCCATCCGCATTGCTGTCGCTCCTCCATTTCCCAACTCAAAGTCCATTACAATGGAACCTCTTTGGCACCCGTGCTGGGCTGCCCAGCATCCCAGGGAGTAGAGCACGAACGGTTGGCCTCTGCTGCCACAGCCGAAGAGCCAGGGCAAAAAACTGGAGCTGTGCCTCTTCTGCAGAAAGTCAGCTTTGCAACGGTGCCATCCGCATTGCTGTCGCTCCTCCATTTCCCAACTCAAAGTCCATTACAATGGAACCTCTTTGGCACCCGTGCTGGGCTGCCCAGCATCCCAGGGAGTAGAGCACGAACGGTTGGCCTCTGCTCCCACAGCCAAAGAGCCAGGGCAAAAAACTGGATCTGTGCCTCTTCCGCAGAAAGTCAGCTTTGCAACGGTGCCATCTGCATTGCTGTTGCTCCTTGATTAACCAACTCAAAGTCCATTACAATGGAACCTCTTTGGCACCCGTGCTGGGCTGCCCAGCATCCCAGGGAGTAGAGCACGAACGGTTGGCCTCTGCTCCCACAGCCAAAGAGCCAGGGCAAAAAACTGGAGCTGTGCCTCTTCTGCAGAAAGTCAGCTTTGCAACGGTGCCATCCGCATTGCTGTCGCTCCTCCATTTCCCAACTCAAAGTCCATTACAATGGAACCTCTTTGGCACCCGTGCTCGGCTGCCCAGCACCCCAGGGAGTAGAGCACGAACGGTTGGCCTCTGCTCCCACAGCCAAAGAGCCAGGCCAAAAAAATTTGAGCTGTGCCTCTTCTGCAGAAAGTCAGCTTTGCAACGGTGCCATCCGCATTGCTGTCGCTCCTCCATTTCCCAACTCAAAGTCCATTACAATGGAACCTCTTTGGCACCCGTGCTGGGCTGCCCAGCATCCCAGGGAGTAGAGCACGAACGGTTGGCCTCTGCTCCCACAGCCGAAGAGCCAGGGCAAAAAACTGGAGCTGTGCCTCTTCTGCAGAAAGTCAACTTTGCAACGGTGCCATCCGCATTGCTGTTGCTCCTCGATTTCCCAACTCAAAGTCCATTACAATTGGACGTCTTTGGCGCCCGTGCTGGGCTGCCCAGCATCCCAGGCAGTAGAGCACGAACGGTTGGCCTCTGGTCCCACAGCCGTTGAGCCAGGGCAAAAAACTGGAGCTCTGCCTCTTCTGCAGAAAGTCAGCTTTGCAACGGTGCCATCCGCATTGCTGTCGCTCCTCGATTTCCCAACTCAAAGTCCATTACAATGGAACCTCTTTGGCACCCGTGCTCGGCTGCCCAGCATCCCAGGGAGTAGAGCATGAACGGTTGGCCTCTGCTCCCACAGCCGAAGAGCCAGGGCAAAAAACTGGAGCTGTGCCTCTTCTGCAGAAAATCAGCTTTGGAACGGTGCCATCCGCATTGCTGTCGCTCCTCCATTTCCCAACTCAAAGTCCATTACAATGGAACCTCTTTGGCACCCGTGCTGGGCTGCCCAGCATCCCAGGGAGTAGAGCACGAACGGTTGGCCTCTGCTCCCACAGCCGAAGAGCCAGGGCAAAAAACTTGAGCTGTGCCTCTTCTGCAGAAAGTCAGCTTTGCAACGGTGCCATCCGCATTGCTGTTGCTCCTCGATTTCCCAACTCAAAGTCCATTTCAATGGAACCTCTTTGGCACCCGTGCTGGGCTGCCCAGCATCCCAGGGAGTAGACCACGAACGGTTGGCCTCTGCTGCCACAGCCAAAGAGCCAGGGCAAAAAACTTGAGCTGTGCCTCTTCTGCAGAAAGTCAGCTTTGCAACGGTGCCATCCGCATTGCTGTCGCTCCTCTATTTCCCAACTCAAAGTCCATTACAATGGAACCTCTTTGGCACCCGTGCTGGGCTGCCCAGCATCCCAGGCAGAAGAGCACGAACGGATGGCCTCTGCTGCCACAGCCGAAGAGCCAGGCCAAAAAACTTGAGCTGTGCCTCTTCTGCAGAAAGTCAGCTTTGCAACGGTGCCATCCGCATTGCTGTCGCTCCTCGATTTCCCAACTCAAAGTCCATTACAATTGGACGTCTTTGGCACAAGTGCTCGGCTGCCCAGCATCCCAGGGAGTAGAGCACGAACGGTTGGCCTCTGCTCCCACAGCCGAAGAGCCAGGGCAAAAAGCTTGAGCTGTGCCTCTTCTGCAGAAAGTCAGCTTGCAACGGTGCCATCCGCATTGCTGTCGCTCCTCGATTTCCCAACTCAAAGTCCATTACAATGGAACCTCTTTGGCACACGTGCTGGGCTGCCCAGCATCCCAGGCAGAAGAGCACGAACGGTTGGCCTCTGCTGCCACAGCCGAAGAGCCAGGGCAAAAAACTTGAGCTGTGCCTCTTCTGCAGAAAGTCAGCTTTGCAACGCTGCCATCCGCATTGCTGTCGCTCCTCCATATCCCAACTCAAAGTCCATTACAATGGAACCTCTTTGGCACCCGTGCTGGGCTGCCCAGCATCCCAGGCAGTAGAGCACGAACGGTCGGCATCTGCTCCCACAGCCGAAGAGCCAGGGCAAAAAACTGGAGCTGTGCCTCTTCTGCAGAAAGTCAGCTTTGTAACGGTGCCATCCGCATTGCTGTCGCTCCTCCAATTCCCAACTCAAAGTCCATTACAATGGAACCTCTTTGGCACCCGTGCTGGGCTGCTCAGCATCCCAGGGAGTAGAGCACGAACGGTTGGCCTCTGCTCCCACAGCCGAAGAGCCAGGCCAAAAAACTGGAGCTGTGCCTCTTCTGCAGAAAGTCAGCTTTGCAACGGAGCTATCCGCATTGCTGTCGCTCCTCGATTTCACAACTCAAAGTCCATTACAAAGGAACCTCTTTGGCACCCGTGCTGGGCTGCCCAGCATCCCAGGGAGTAGACACGAACGGTTGGCCTCTGCTCCCACAGCCGAAGAGCCAGGGCAAAAAACTTGAGCTGTGCCTCTTCTGCAGAAAGTCAGCTTTGCAACAGTGCCTTTCGCATTGCTGTCGCTCCTCGATTTCCCAACTCAAAGTCCATTACAATGGAACCTCTTTGGCACACGTGCTCGGCTGCTCAGCATCCCAGGGAGTAGAGCACGAACGGTTGGCCTCTGCTCCCACAGCCGAAGAGCCAGGGCAAAATACTGGAGCTGTGCCTCTTCTGCAGAAAGTCAGCTTTGCAACGGTGCCATCCGCATTGCTGTCGCTCCTCCATTTCCCAACTCAAAGTCCATTACAATGGAACATCTTTGGCACCCGTGCTGGGCTGCCCAGCATCCCAGGGAGTAGAGCACGAACGGTTGGCCTCTGCTCCCACAGCCGAAGAGCCAGGGCAAAAAACTGGAGCTGTGCCTCTTCTGCAGAAAGTCAGCTTTGCAACGGTGCCATCCGCATTGCTGTCGCTCCTCCATTTCCCAACTCAAAGTCCATTACAATGGAACGTCTTTGGCACCCGTGCTGGGCTGCCCAGCATCCCAGGTATTAGAGCACGAATGGTTGGCCTCTGCTGCCACAACCGAAGAGCCAGGGCAAAAAACTGGAGCTGTGCCTCTTCTGCAGAAAGTCAGCTTTGCAACGGTGCCATCCGCATTGCTGTCACTCCTCGATTTCCCAACTCAAAGTCCATTACAATGGAACCTCTTTGGCACCCGTGCTGGGCTGCCCAGCATCCCAGGGAGTAGAGCACGAACGGTTGGCCTCTGCTCCCACAGCCAAAGAGCCAGGGCAAAAAACTGGAGCTGTGCCTCTTCCGCAGAAAGTCAGCTTTGCAACGGTGCCATCTGCATTGCTGTTGCTCCTTGATTAACCAACTCAAAGTCCATTACAATGGAACCTCTTTGGCACCCGTGCTGGGCTGCCCAGCATCCCAGGCAGTAGAGCACGAACGGTTCGCCTCTGCTCCCACAGCCAAAGAGCCAGGGCAAAAAACTGGAGCTGTGCCTCTTCTGCAGAAAGTCAGCTTTGCAACGGTGCCATCCGCATTGCTGTCGCTCCTCCATTTCCCAACTCAAAGTCCATTACAATGGAACCTCTTTGGCACCCGTGCTGGGCTGCCCAGCATCCCAGGGAGTAGAGCACGAACGGTTGGCCTCTGCTGCCACAGCCGAAGAGCCAGGGCAAAAAACTGGAGCTGTGCCTCTTCTGCAGAAAGTCAACTTTGCAACGGTGCCATCCGCATTGCTGTCGCTCCTCCATTTCCCAACTCAAAGTCCATTACAATTGGACGTCTTTGGCACCCGTGCTGGGCTGCCCAGCATCCCAGGCAGTAGAGCACGAACGGTTGGCCTCTGCTCCCACAGCCGAAGAGCCAGGGCAAAAAACTGGAGCTCTGCCTCTTCTGCAGAAAGTCAGCTTTGCAACGGTGCCATCCGCATTGCTGTCGCTCCTCCATTTCCCAACTCAAAGTCCATTACAATGGAACCTCTTTGGCACCCGTGCTGGGCTGCCCAGCATCCCAGGCAGTAGAGCATGAACGGTTGGCCTCTGCTGCCACAGCCAAAGAGCCAGGGCAAAAAACTGGAGCTGTGCCTCTTCTGCAGAAAATCAGCTTTGCAACGGTGCCATCCGCATTGCTGTCGCTCCTCCATTTCCCAACTCAAAGTCCATTACAATGGAACCTCTTTGGCACCCGTGCTGGGCTGCCCAGCATCCCAGGGAGTAGAGCACGAATGGTTGGCCTCTGCTGCCACAGCCGAAGAGCCAGGGCAAAAAACTGGAGCTGTGCCTCTTCTGCAGAAAGTCAGCTTTGCAACGGTGCCATCCGCATTGCTGTCGCTCCTCCATTTCCCAACTCAAAGTCCATTACAATGGAACCTCTTTGGCACCCGTGCTGGGCTGCCCAGCATCCCAGGGAGTAGAGCACGAACGGTTGGCCTCTGCTCCCACAGCCAAAGAGCCAGGGCAAAAAACTGGAGCTGTGCCTCTTCTGCAGAAAGTCAGCTTTGCAACGGTGCCATCTGCATTGCTGTCGCTCCTTGATTAACCAACTCAAAGTCCATTACAATGGAACCTCTTTGGCACCCGTGCTGGGCTGCCCAGCATCCCAGGGAGTAGAGCACGAACGGTTGGCCTCTGCTCCCACAGCCAAAGAGCCAGGGCAAAAAACTGGAGCTGTGCCTCTTCTGCAGAAAGTCAGCTTTGCAACGGTGCCATCCGCATTGCTGTCGCTCCTCCATTTCCCAACTCAAAGTCCATTACAATGGAACCTCTTTGGCACCCGTGCTGGGCTGCCCAGCATCCCAGGGAGTAGAGCACGAACGTTTGGCCTCTGCTCCCACAGCCAAAGAGCCAGGCCAAAAAAATTTGAGCTGTGCCTCTTCTGCAGAAAGTCAGCTTTGCAACGGTGCCATCCGCATTGCTGTCGCTCCTCCATTTCCCAACTCAAAGTCCATTACAATGGAACCTCTTTGGCACCCGTGCTGGGCTGCCCAGCATCACAGGGAGTAGAGCACGAACGGTTGGCCTCTGCTCCCGCAGCCGAAGAGCCAGGGCAAAAAACTGGAGCTGTGCCTCTTCTGCAGAAAGTCAACTTTGCAACGGTGCCATCCGCATTGCTGTTGCTCCTCGATTTCCCAACTCAAAGTCCATTACAATTGGACGTCTTTGGCACCCGTGCTCGGCTGCCCAGCATCCCAGGCAGTAGAGCACGAACGGTTGGCCTCTGCTCCCACAGCCGAAGAGCCAGGGCAAAAAACTGGAGCTGTGCCTCTTCTGCAGAAAGTCAGCTTTGCAACGGTGCCATCCGCATTGCTGTCGCTCCTCGATTTCCCAACTCAAAGTCCATTACAATGGAACCTCTTTGGCACCCGTGCTGGGCTGCCCAGCATCCCAGGCAGTAGAGCATGAACGGTTGGCCTCTGCTCCCACAGCCGAAGAGCCAGGGCAAAAAACTGGAGCTGTGCCTCTTCTGCAGAAAATCAGCTTTGCAACGGTGCCATCCGCATTGCTGTCGCTCCTCGATTTCCCAACTCAAAGTCCATTACAATGGAACCTCTTTGGCACCCGTGCTCGGCTGCCCAGCATCCCAGGGAGTAGAGCACGAACGGTTGGCCTCTGCTCCCACAGCCGAAGAGCCAGGCCAAAAAACTGGAGCTGTGCCTCTTCTGCAGAAAGTCAGCTTTGCAACGGTGCCATCCGCATTGCTGTCGCTCCTCCATTTCCCAACTCAAAGTCCATTAGAATGGAACCTCTTTGGCACCCGTGCTGGGCTGCCCAGCATCCCAGGGAGTAGAGCACGAACGGTCGGCCTCTGCTCCCACAGCCGAAGAGCCAGGGCAAAAAACTGGAGCTGTGCCTCTTCTGCAGAAAGTCAGCTTTGCAACGGTGCCATCCGCATTGCTGTCGCTCCTCGATTTCCCAACTCAAAGTCCATTACAATGGAACCTCTTTGGCACCCGTGCTGGGCTGCCCAGCATCCCAGGGAGTAGAGCACGAACGGTTGGCCTCTGATCCCACAGCCGAAGAGCCAGGCCAAAAAACTGGAGCTGTGCCTCTTCTGCAGAAAGTCAGCTTTGCAACGGTGCCATCCGCATTGCTGTCGCTCCTCCATTTCCCAACTCAAAGTCCATTACAATGGAACCTCTTTGGCACCGGTGCTCGCCTGCCCAGCATCCCAGGGAGTAGAGCACGAACGGTTGGCCTCTGCTCCCGCAGCCGAAGAGCCAGGGCAAAAAACTGGAGCTGTGCCTCTTCTGCAGAAAGTCAACTTTGCAACGGTGCCATCCGCATTGCTGTTGCTCCTCGATTTCCCAACTCAAAGTCCATTACAATTGGACGTCTTTGGCACCTGTGCTCGGCTGCCCAGCATCCCAGGCAGTAGAGCACGAACGGTTGGCCTCTGCTCCCACAGTCGAAGAGCCAGGGCAAAAAACTGGAGCTGTGCCTCTTCTGCAGAAAGTCAGCTTTGCAACGGTGCCATCCGCATTGCTGTTGCTCCTCGATTTCCCAACTCAAAGTCCATTACAATGGAACCTCTTTGGCACCCGTGCTGGGCTGCCCAGCATCCCAGGGAGTAGAGCACGAACGGTTGGCCTCTGATCCCACAGCCGAAGAGCCAGGGCAAAAAACTGGAGCTGTGCCTCTTCTGCAGAAAGTCAGCTTTGCAACGGTGCCATCCGCATTGCTGTCGCTCCTCCATTTCCCAACTCAAAGTCCATTACAATGGAACGTCTTTGGCACCCGTGCTGGGCTGCCCAGCATCCCAGGGAGTAGAGCACGAACGTTTGGCCTCTGCTCCCACAGCCAAAGAGCCAGGCCAAAAAACATGAGCTGTGCCTCTTCTGCAGAAAGTCAGCTTTGCAACGGTGCCATCCACATTGCTGTCGCTCCTCCATTTCCCAACTCAAAGTCCATTACAATGGAACCTCTTTGGCACCCGTGCTGGGCTGCCCAGCATCCCAGGCAGTAGAGCACGAACGGTTGGCCTCTGCTCCCACAGCCGAAGAGCCAGGGCAAAAAACTGGAGCTGTGCCTCTTCTGCAGAAAGTCAGCTTTGCAACGGTGCCATCCGCATTGCTGTCGCTCCTCCATTTCCCAACTCAAAGTCCATTACAATGGAACCTCTTTGGCACCCGTGCTGGGCTGCCCAGCATCCCAGGGAGTAGAGCACGAACGGTTGGCCTCTGCTCCCGCAGCCGAAGAGCCAGGGCAAAAAACTTGAGCTGTGCCTCTTCTGCAGAAAGTCAACTTTGCAACGGTGCCATCCGCATTGCTGTTGCTCCTCGATTTCCCAACTCAAAGTCCATTACAATTGGACGTCTTTGGCACCCGTGCTGGGCTGCCCAGCATCCCAGGCAGTAGAGCACGAACGGTTGGCCTCTGCTCCCACAGCCGAAGAGCCAGGGCAAAAAACTGGAGCTGTGCCTCTTCTGCAGAAAGTCAGCTTTGCAACGGTGCCATCCGCATTGCTGTCGCTCCTCCATTTCCCAACTCAAAGTCCATTACAATGGAACCTCTTTGGCACCCGTGCTGGGCTGCCCAGCATCCCAGGGAGTAGAGCACGAACGGTTGGCCTCTGCTGCCACAGTCGAAGAGCCAGGGCAAAAAACTGGAGCTGTGCCTCTTCTGCAGAAAGTCAGCTTTGCAACGGTGCCATCCGCATTGCTGTCGCTCCTCGATTTCCCAACTCAAAGTCCATTACAATGGAACGTCTTTGGCACCCGTGCTGGGCTGCCCAGCATCCCAGGGAGTAGAGCACGAACGGTTGGCCTCTGCTCCCACAGCCAAAGAGCCAGGGCAAAAAACTGAAGCTGTGCCTCTTCTGCAGAAAGTCAGCTTTGCAACGGTGCCATCCGCATTGCTGTCGCTCCTCCATTTCCCAACTCAAAGTCCATTACAATGGAACCTCTTTGGCACCCGTGCTGGGCTGCCCAGCATCCCAGGGAGTAGAGCACGAACGGTTGGCCTCTGCTCCCACAGCCGAAGAGCCAGGGCAAAAAACTGGAGCTGTGCCTCTTCTGCAGAAAGTCAGCTTTGCAACGGTGCCATCCGCATTGCTGTCGCTCCTCCATTTCCCAACTCAAAGTCCATTACAATGGAACCTCTTTGGCACCCGTGCTGGGCTGCCCAGCATCCCAGGGAGTAGAGCACGAACGTTTGGCCTCTGCTCCCACAGCCAAAGAGCCAGGGCAAAAAACTGGAGCTGTGCCTCTTCTGCAGAAAGTCAGCTTTGCAACGGTGCCATCCGCATTGCTGTCGCTCCTCCATTTCCCAACTCAAAGTCCATTACAATGGAACCTCTTTGGCACCCGTGCTGGGCTGCCCAGCATCCCAGGCAGTAGAGCACGAACGGTTGGCCTCTGCTCCCACAGCCGAAGAGCCAGGGCAAAAAACTGGAGCTGTGCCTCTTCTGCAGAAAGTCAACTTTGCAACGGTGCCATCCGCATTGCTGTTGCTCCTCGATTTCCCAACTCAAAGTCCATTTCAATTGGACGTCTTTGGCACCCGTGCTGGGCTGCCCAGCATCCCAGGGAGTAGAGCACGAACGTTTGGCCTCTGCTCCCACAGCCGAAGAGCCAGGGCAAAAAACTGGAGCTCTGCCTCTTCTGCAGAAAGTCAGATTTGCAACGGTGCCATCCGCATTGCTGTCGCTCCTCCATTTCCCAACTCAAAGTCCATTACAATGGAACCTCTTTGGCACCCGTGCTGGGCTGCCCAGCATCCCAGGCAGTAGAGCATGAACGGTTGGCCTCTGCTCCCACAGCCGAAGAGCCAGGGCAAAAAACTGGAGCTGTGCCTCTTCTGCAGAAAGTCAGCTTTGCAACGGTGCCATCCGCATTGCTGTCTCTCCTCCATTTCCCAACTCAAAGTCCATTACAATGGAACCTCTTTGGCACCCGTGCTGGGCTGCCCAGCATCCCAGGCAGTAGAGCACGAACGGTTGGCCTCTGCTGCCACAGCCGAAGAGCCAGGGCAAAAAACTGGAGCTGTGCCTCTTCTGCAGAAAGTCAGCTTTGCAACGGTGCCATCCGCATTGCTGTCGCTCCTCCATTTCCCAACTCAAAGTCCATTACAATGGAACCTCTTTGGCACCCGTGCTGGGCTGCCCAGCATCCCAGGGAGTAGAGCACGAACGGTTGGCCTCTGCTCCCACAGCCAAAGAGCCAGGGCAAAAAAGTGGAGCTGTGCCTCTTCCGCAGAAAGTCAGCTTTGCAACGGTGCCATCTGCATTGCTGTCGCTCCTTGATTAACCAACTCAAAGTCCATTACAATGGAACCTCTTTGGCACCCGTGCTGGGCTGCCCAGCATCCCAGGCAGTAGAGCACGAACGGTTGGCCTCTGCTCCCACAGCCAAAGAGCCAGGGCAAAAAACTGGAGCTGTGCCTCTTCTGCAGAAAGTCAGCTTTGCAACGGTGCCATCTGCATTGCTGTCGCTCCTCCATTTCCCAACTCAAAATCCATTACAATGGAACCTCTTTGGCACCCGTGCTCGGCTGCCCAGCATCCCAGGGAGTAGAGCACGAACGTTTGGCCTCTGCTCCCACAGCCAAAGAGCCAGGCCAAAAAACTTGAGCTGTGCCTCTTCTGCAGAAAGTCAGCTTTGCAACGGTGCCATCCGCATTGCTGTCGCTCCTCCATTTCCCAACTCAAAGTCCATTACAATGGAACCTCTTTGGCACCCGTGCTGGGCTGCCCAGCATCCCAGGCAGTAGAGCATGAACGGTTGGCCTCTGCTCCCACAGCCGAAGAGCCAGGGCAAAAAACTGGAGCTGTGCCTCTTCTGCAGAAAATCAGCTTTGCAACGGTGCCATCCGCATTGCTGTCGCTCCTCCATTTCCCAACTCAAAGTCCATTACAATGGAACCTCTTTGGCACCCGTGCTGGGCTGCCCAGCATCCCAGGGAGTAGAGCACGAACGGTTGGCCTCTGCTGCCACAGCCAAAGAGCCAGGGCAAAAAACTGGAGCTGTGCCTCTTCTGCAGAAAGTCAGCTTTGCAACGGTGCCATCCGCATTGCTGTCGCTCCTCGATTTCCCAACTCAAAGTCCATTACAATTGGACGTCTTTGGCACAAGTGCTAGGCTGCCCAGCATCCCAGGGAGTAGAGCACGAACGGTTGGCCTCTGCTGCCACAGCCAAAGAGCCAGGTCAAAAAACTGGAGCTGTGCCTCTTCTGCAGAAAGTCAGCTTTGCAACGGTGCCATCCGCATTGCTGTCGCTCCTCGATTTCCCAACTCAAAGTCCATTACAATGGAACCTCTTTGGCACCCGTGCTGGGCTGCCCAGCATCCCAGGGAGTAGAGCACGAACGGTTGGCCTCTGCTCCCGCAGCCGAAGAGCCAGGGCAAAAACCTTGAGCTGTGCCTCTTCTGCAGAAAGTCAACTTTGCAACGGTGCCATCCGCATTGCTGTCGCTCCTCCATTTCCCAACTCAAAGTCCATTACAATTGGACGTCTTTGGCACCCGTGCTGGGCTGCCCAGCATCCCAGGGAGTAGAGCACGAACGGTTGGCCTCTGCTCCCACAGCCGAAGAGCCAGGGCAAAAAACTTGAGCTGTGCCTCTTCTGCAGAAAGTCAGCTTTGCAACGGTGCCATCCGCATTGCTGTCGCTCCTCGATTTCCCAACTCAAAGTCCATTACAATTGGACGTCTTTGGCACCCGTGCTGGGCTGCCCAGCATCCCAGGGAGTAGAGCATGAACGGTTGGCCTCTGCTCCCACAGCCGAAGAGCCAGGGCAAAAAACTGGAGCTGTGCCTCTTCTGCAGAAAATCAGCTTTGCAACGGTGCCATCCGCATTGCTGTCGCTCCTCCATTTCCCAACTCAAAGTCCATTACAATGGAACCTCTTTGGCACCCGTGCTGGGCTGCGCAGCATCCCAGGCAGAAGAGCACGAATGGTTGGCCTCTGCTGCCACAGCCGAAGAGCCAGGGCAAAAAACTGGAGCTGTGCCTCTTCTGCAGAAAGTCAGCTTTGCAACGGTGCCATCCGCATTGCTGTCGCTCCTCCATTTCCCAACTCAAAGTCCATTACAATGGAACCTCTTTGGCACCCGTGCTGGGCTGCCCAGCATCCCAGGGAGTAGAGCACGAACGGTTGGCCTCTGCTCCCGCAGCCGAAGAGCCAGGGCAAAAAACTGGAGCTGTGCCTCTTCTGCAGAAAGTCAGCTTTGCAACGCTGCCATCCGCATTGCTGTTGCTCCTCGATTTCCCAACTCAAAGTCCATTACAATTGGACGTCTTTGGCACCCGTGCTGGGCTGCCCAGCATCCCAGGCAGAAGAGCACGAACGGTTGGCCTCTGCTCCCACAGCCGAAGAGCCAGGGCAAAAAACTGGAGCTGTGCCTCTTCTGCAGAAAGTCAGCTTTGCAACGGTGCCATCCGCATTGCTGTCGCTCCTCCATTTCCCAACTCAAAGTCCATTACAATGGAACCTCTTTGGCACCCGTGCTGGGCTGCCCAGCATCCCAGGGAGTAGAGCACGAACGGTTGGCCTCTGCTCCCACAGCCGAATAGTCAGGGCAAAAAACTGGAGCTGTGCCTCTTCTGCAGAAAGTCAGCTTTGCAACGGTGCCATCCGCATTGCTGTCGCTCCTCCATTTCCCAACTCAAAGTCCATTACAATGGAACCTCTTTGGCACCTGTGCTGGGCTGCCCAGCATCCCAGGGAGTAGAGCACGAACGGTTGGCCTCTGCTCCCACAGCCAAAGAGCCAGGGCAAAAAACTGGAGCTGTGCCTCTTCTGCAGAAAGTCAGCTTTGCAACGGTGCCATCCGCATTGCTGTCGCTCCTCCATTTCCCAACTCAAAGTCCATTACAATGGAACCTCTTTGGCACCCGTGCTGGGCTGCCCAGCATCCCAGGCAGTAGAGCATGAACGGTTGGCCTCTGCTCCCACAGCCGAAGAGCCAGGGCAAAAAACTGGAGCTGTGCCTCTTCTGCAGAAAATCAGCTTTGCAACGGTGCCATCCGCATTGCTGTCGCTCCTCCATTTCCCAACTCAAAGTCCATTACAATGGAACCTCTTTGGCACCCGTGCTGGGCTGCCCAGCATCCCAGGGAGTAGAGCACGAACGGTTGGCCTCTGCTGCCACAGCCAAAGAGCCAGGGCAAAAAACTTGAGCTGTGCCTCTTCTGCAGAAAGTCAGCTTTGCAACGGTGCCATCCGCATTGCTGTCGCTCCTCGATTTCCCAACTCAAAGTCCATTACAATTGGACGTCTTTGGCACAAGTGCTCGGCTGCCCAGCATCCCAGGGAGTAGAGCACGAACGGTTGGCCTCTGCTCCCACAGCCGAAGAGCCAGGTCAAAAAACTGGAGCTGTGCCTCTTCTGCAGAAAGTCAGCTTTGCAACGGTGCCATCCGCATTGCTGTCGCTCCTCGATTTCCCAACTCAAAGTCCATTACAATGGAACCTCTTTGGCACCCGTGCTGGGCTGCCCAGCATCCCAGGGAGTAGAGCACGAACGGTTGGCCTCTGCTGCCACAGCCGAAGAGCCAGGGCAAAAACCTTGAGCTGTGCCTCTTCTGCAGAAAGTCAACTTTGCAACGGTGCCATCCGCATTGCTGTTGCTCCTCGATTTCCCAACTCAAAGTCCATTACAATTGGACGTCTTTGGCACCCGTGCTGGGCTGCCCAGCATCCCAGGGAGTAGAGCACGAACGGTTGGCCTCTGCTCCCACAGCCGAAGAGCCAGGGCAAAAAACTTGAGCTGTGCCTCTTCTGCAGAAAGTCAGCTTTGCAACGGTGCCATCCGCATTGCTGTCGCTCCTCCATTTCCCAACTCAAAGTCCATTACAATGGAACCTCTTTGGCACCCGTGCTGGGCTGCCCAGCATCCCAGGGAGTAGAGCATGAACGGTTGGCCTCTGCTCCCACAGCCGAAGAGCCAGGGCAAAAAACTGGAGCTGTGCCTCTTCTGCAGAAAATCAGCTTTGCAACGGTGCCATCCGCATTGCTGTCGCTCCTCCATTTCCCAACTCAAAGTCCATTACAATGGAACCTCTTTGGCACCCGTGTTGGGCTGCGCAGCATCCCAGGCAGAAGAGCACGAATGGTTGGCCTCTGCTGCCACAGCCGAAGAGCCAGGGCAAAAAACTGGAGCTGTGCCTCTTCTGCAGAAAGTCAGCTTTGCAACGGTGCCATCCGCATTGCTGTCGCTCCTCCATTTCCCAACTCAAAGTCCATTACAATGGAACCTCTTTGGCACCCGTGCTGGGCTGCCCAGCATCCCAGGGAGTAGAGCACGAACGGTTGGCCTCTGCTCCCGCAGCCGAAGAGCCAGGGCAAAAAACTGGAGCTGTGCCTCTTCTGCAGAAAGTCAGCTTTGCAACGCTGCCATCCGCATTGCTGTTGCTCCTCGATTTCCCAACTCAAAGTCCATTACAATTGGACGTCTTTGGCACCCGTGCTGGGCTGCCCAGCATCCCAGGCAGAAGAGCACGAACGGTTGGCCTCTGCTGCCACAGCCGAAGAGCCAGGGCAAAAAACTGGAGCTGTGCCTCTTCTGCAGAAAGTCAGCTTTGCAACGGTGCCATCCGCATTGCTGTCGCTCCTTCATTTCCCAACTCAAAGTCCATTACAATGGAACCTCTTTGGCACCCGTGCTGGGCTGCCCAGCATCCCAGGGAGTAGGGCACGAACGGTTGGCCTCTGCTCCCACAGCCGAATAGTCAGGGCAAAAAACTGGAGCTGTGCCTCTTCTGCAGAAAGTCAGCTTTGCAACGGTGCCATCCGCATTGCTGTCGCTCCTCCATTTCCCAACTCAAAGTCCATTACAATGGAACCTCTTTGGCACCTGTGCTGGGCTGCCCAGCATCCCAGGGAGTAGAGCACGAACGGTTGGCCTCTGCTCCCACAGCCAAAGAGCCAGGGCAAAAAACTGGAGCTGTGCCTCTTCTGCAGAAAGTCAGCTTTGCAACGGTGCCATCCGCATTGCTGTCGCTCCTCCATTTCCCAACTCAAAGTCCATTACAATGGAACCTCTTTGGCACCCGTGCTCGGCTGCCCAGCATCCCAGGGAGTAGAGCACGAATGGTTGGCCTCTGCTGCCACAACCGAAGAGCCAGGGCAAAAAACTGGAGCTGTGCCTCTTCTGCAGAAAGTCAGCTTTGCAACGGTGCCATCCGCATTGCTGTCACTCCTCGATTTCCCAACTCAAAGTCCATTACAATGGAACCTCTTTGGCACCCGTGCTGGGCTGCCCAGCATCCCAGGGAGTAGAGCACGAACGGTTGGCCTCTGCTCCCACAGCCAAAGAGCCAGGGCAAAAAACTGGAGCTGTGCCTCTTCTGCAGAAAGTCAACTTTGCAACGGTGCCATCCGCATTGCTGTTGCTCCTCGATTTCCGAACTCAAAGTCCATTACAATTGGACGTCTTTGGCACCCGTGCTGGGCTGCCCAGCATCCCAGGCAGTAGAGCACGAACGGTTGGCCTCTGCTCCCACAGCCGAAGAGCCAGGGCAAAAAACTGGAGCTGTGCCTCTTCTGCAGAAAGTCAGCTTTGCAACGGTGCCATCCGCATTGCTGTCGCTCCTCCATTTCCCAACTCAAAGTCCATTACAATGGAACCTCTTTGGCACCGGTGCTCGCCTGCCCAGCATCCCAGGGAGTAGAGCACGAACGGTTGGCCTCTGCTGCCACAGCCGAAGAGCCAGGGCAAAAAGCTTGAGCTGTGTCTCTTCTGCAGAAAGTCAGCTTTGCAACGGTGCCATCCGCATTGCTGTCGCTCCTCCATTTCCCAACTCAAAGTCCATTACAATTGGACGTCTTTGGCACCCGTGCTGGGCTGCCCAGCATCCCAGGCAGTAGAGCACGAACGGTTGGCCTCTGCTCCCACAGCCGAAGAGCCAGGGCAAAAAACTGGAGCTGTGCCTCTTCTGCAGAAAGTCAGCTTTGCAACGGTGCCATCCGCATTGCTGTCGCTCCTCCATTTCCCAACTCAAAGTCCATTACAATGGAACCTCTTTGGCACCGGTGCTCGCCTGCCCAGCATCCCAGGGAGTAGAGCACGAACGGTTGGCCTCTGCTGCCACAGCCGAAGAGCCAGGGCAAAAAGCTTGAGCTGTGTCTCTTCTGCAGAAAGTCAGCTTTGCAACGGTGCCATCCGCATTGCTGTCGCTCCTCGATTTCCCAACTCAAAGTCCATTACAATGGAACCTCTTTGGCACCCGTGCTGGGCTGCCCAGCATCCCAGGGAGTAGAGCACGAACGGTTGGCCTCTGCTCCCACAGCTGAAGAGCCAGGGCAAAAAACTGGAGCTGTGCCTCTTCCGCAGAAAGTCAGCTTTGCAACGGTGCCATCTGTATTGCTGTTGCTCCTCGATTTCCCAACTCAAAGTCCATTACAATGGAACCTCTTTGGCACCTGTGCTGGGCTGCCCAGCATCTCAGGGAGTAGAGCACGAACGTTTGGCCTCTGCTCCCACAGCCAAAGAGCCAGGCCAAAAAACTGGAGCTGTGCCTCTTCTGCAGAAAGTCAGCTTTGCAACGGTGCAATCCGCATTGCTGTCGCTCCTCCATTTCCCAACTCAAAGTCCATTACAATGGAACCTCTTTGGCACCCGTGCTGGGCTGCCCAGCATCCCAGGGAGTACAGCACGAACGGTTGGCCTCTGCTCCCACAGCCGAAGAGCCAGGGCAAAAAACTGGAGCTGTGCCTCTTCTGCAGAAAGTCAGCTTTGCAACGGTGCCATCCGCATTGCTGTCGCTCCTCCATTTCCCAACTCAAAGTCCATTACAATGGAACCTCTTTGGCACCCGTGCTGGGCTGCCCAGCATCCCAGGGAGTAGAGCACGAACGGTTGGCCTCTGCTCCCGCAGCCGAAGAGCCAGGGCAAAAAACTGGAGCTGTGCCTCTTCTGCAGAAAGTCAGCTTTGCAACGCTGCCATCCGCATTGCTGTTGCTCCTCCATTTCCCAACTCAAAGTCCATTACAATGGAACCTCTTTGGCACCCGTGCTGGGCTGCCCAGCATCCCAGGGAGTAGAGCACGAACGGTTGGCCTCTGCTCCCGCAGCCGAAGAGCCAGGGCAAAAAGCTTGAGCTGTGCCTCTTCTGCAGAAAGTCAGCTTTGCAACGGTGCCATCCGCATTGCTGTCACTCCTCCATTTCCCAACTCAAAGTCTATTACAATGGAACCTCTTTGGCACCCGTGCTGGGCTGCCCAGCATCCCAGGCAGAAGAGCACGAACGGTTGGCCTCTGCTCCCACAGCCGAAGAGCCAGGGCAAAAAACTGGAGCTCTGCCTCTTCTGCAGAAAGTCAGCTTTGCAACGGTGCCATCCGCATTGCTGTCGCTCCTCGATTTCCCAACTCAAAGTCCATTACAATGGAACCTCTTTGGCACCCGTGCTGGGCTGCCCAGCATCCCAGGGAGTAGAGCACGAACGGTTGGCCTCTGCTCCCACAGCCGAAGAGTCAGGGCAAAAAACTGGAGCTGTGCCTCTTCTGCAGAGAGTCAGCTTTGCAACGGTGCCATCCGCATTGCTGTCGCTCCTCGATTTCCCAACTCAAAGTCCATTACAATGGAACCTCTTTGGCACCAGTGCTGGGCTGCCCAGCATCCCAGGGAGTAGAGCACGAACGGTTGGCCTCTGCTCCCACAGCCAAAGAGCCAGGGCAAAAAACTGGAGGTGTGCCTCTTCTGCAGAAAGTCAGCTTTGCAACGGTGCCATCCGCATTGCTGTCGCTCCTCGATTTCCCAACTCAAAATCCATTACAATGGAACCTCTTTGGCACCCGTGCTGGGCTGCCCAGCATCCCAGGGAGTAGAGCACGAACGGTTGGCCTCTGATCCCACAGCCGAAGAGCCAGGGCAAAAAACTGGAGCTGTGCCTCTTCTGCAGAAAGTCAGCTTTGCAACGGTGCCATCCGCATTGCTGTCGCTCCTCCATTTCCCAACTCAAAGTCCATTACAATGGAACCTCTTTGGCACCCGTGCTGGGCTGCCCAGCATCCCAGGGATTAGAGCACGAATGGTTGGCCTCTGCTGCCACAACCGAAGAGCCAGGGCAAAAAACTGGAGCTGTGCCTCTTCTGCAGAAAGTCAGCTTTGCAACGGTGCCATCCGCATTGCTGTCGCTCCTCCATTTCCCAACTCAAAGTCCATTAAAATGGAACCTCTTTGGCACCCGTGCTGGGCTGCCCAGCATCCCAGGCAGTAGAGCACGAACGGTTGGCCTCTGCTGCCACAGCCGAAGAGCCAGGGCAAAAAACTGGAGCTGTGCCTCTTCTGCAGAAAGTCAACTTTGCAACGGTGCCATCCGCATTGCTGTTGCTCCTCGATTTCCCAACTCAAAGTCCATTTCAATTGGACGTCTTTGGCACCCGTGCTGGGCTGCCCAGCATCCCAGGCAGTAGAGCACGAACGGTTGGCCTCTGCTGCCACAGCCGAAGAGCCAGGGCAAAAAACTGGAGCTCTGCCTCTTCTGCAGAAAGTCAGCTTTGCAACGGTGCCATCCGCATTGCTGTCGCTCCTCCATTTCCCAACTCAAAGTCCATTACAATGGAACCTCTTTGGCACCCGTGCTGGGCTGCCCAGCATCCCAGGCAGTAGAGCATGAACGGTTGGCCTCTGCTCCCACAGCCGAAGAGCCAGGGCAAAAAACTGGAGCTGTGCCTCTTCTGCAGAAAATCAGCTTTGCAACGGTGCCATCCGCATTGCTGTCGCTCCTCCATTTCCCAACTCAAAGTCCATTACAATGGAACCTCTTTGGCACCCGTGCTGGGCTGCCCAGCATCCCAGGGAGTAGAGCACGAACGTTTGGCCTTTGCTCCCACAGCCAGTGAGCCAGGGCAAAAAACTGGAGCTGTGCCTCTTCTGCAGAAAGTCAGCTTTGCAACGGTGCCATCCGCATTGCTGTCGCTCCTCCATTTCCCAACTCAAAGTCCATTACAATGGAACCTCTTTGGCACCCGTGCTGGGCTGCCCAGCATCCCAGGGAGTAGAGCACGAACGGTTGGCCTCTGCTCCCACAGCCGAAGAGCCAGGGCAAAAAACTGGAGCTGTGCCTCTTCTGCAGAAAGTCAGCTTTGCAACGGTGCCATCCGCATTGCTGTTGCTCCTCGATTTCCCAACTCAAAGTCCATTACAATGGAACCTCTTTGGCACCCGTGCTGGGCTGCCCAGCATCCCAGGCAGAAGAGCACGAACGGCTGGCCTCTGCTGCCACAGCCGAAGAGCCAGTCCAAAAAACTGGAGCTGTGCCTCTTCTGCAGAAAGTCAGCTTTGCAACGGTGCCATCCGCATTGCTGTCGCTCCTCCATTTCCCAACTCAAAGTCCATTACAATGGAACCTCTTTGGCACCCGTGCTGGGCTGCCCAGCATCCCAGGGAGTAGAGCACGAACGGTTGGCCTCTGCTCCCACAGCCGAAGAGCCAGGGCAAAAAACTGGAGCTGTGCCTCTTCTGCAGAAAGTCAGCTTTGCAACGGTGCCATCCGCATTGCTGTCGCTCCTCGATTTCCCAACTCAAAGTCCATTACAATGGAACCTCTTTGGCACCCGTGCTGGGCTGCCCAGCATCCCAGGGAGTAGAGCACGAACGGTTGGCCTCTGCTCCCACAGCCAAAGAGCCAGGGCAAAAAACTGGAGCTGTGCCTCTTCCGCAGAAAGTCAGCTTTGCAACGGTGCCATCCGCATTGCTGTTGCTCCTTGATTAACCAACTCAAAGTCCATTAAAATGGAACCTCTTTGGCACCCGTGCTGGGCTGCCCAGCATCCCAGGGAGTAGAGCACGAATGGTTGGCCTCTGCTGCCACAGCCGAAGAGCCAGGGCAAAAAACTTGAGCTGTGCCTCTTCCGCAGAAAGTCAGCTTTGCAACGGTGCCATCCACATTGCTGTTGCTCCTTGATTAACCAACTCAAAGTCCATTACAATGGAACCTCTTTGGCACCCGTGCTGGGCTGCCCAGCATCCTAGGGAGTAGAGCACGAACGGTTGGCCTCTGCTCCCGCAGCCGAAGAGCCAGGGCAAAAACCTTGAGCTGTGCCTCTTCTGCAGAAAGTCAACTTTGCAACGGTGCCATCCGCATTGCTGTTGCTCCTCGATTTCCCAACTCAAAGTCCATTACAATTGGACGTCTTTGGCACCCGTGCTGGGCTGCCCAGCATCCCAGGGAGTAGAGCACGAACGGTTGGCCTCTGCTCCCACAGCCGAAGAGCCAGGGCAAAAAACTTGAGCTGTGCCTCTTCTGCAGAAAGTCAGCTTTGCAACGGTGCCATCCGCATTGCTGTCGCTCCTCCATTTCCCAACTCAAAGTCCATTAGAATGGAACCTCTTTGGCACCCGTGCTGGGCTGCCCAGCATCCCAGGGAGTAGAGCATGAACGGTTGGCCTCTGCTGCCTCAGCCGAAGAGCCAGGGCAAAAAACTGGAGCTGTGCCTCTTCTGCAGAAAGTCAGCTTTGCAACGGTGCCATCCGCATTGCTGTCGCTCCTCCATTTCCCAACTCAAAGTCCATTACAATTGGACGTCTTTGGCACCCGTGCTCGGCTGCCCAGCATCCCAGGGAGTAGAGCACGAACGGTTGGCCTCTGCTCCCACAGCCGAAGAGCCAGGGCAAAAAACTGAAGCTGTGCCTCTTCTGCAGAAAGTCAGCTTTGCAACGGTGCCATCCGCATTGCTGTCGCTCCTCCATTTCCCAACTCAAAGTCCATTACAATGGAACCTCTTTGGCACCCGTGCTGGGCTGCCCAGCATCCCAGGGAGTAGAGCACAAACGGTCGGCCTCTGCTGCCACAGCCGAAGAGCCAGGGCAAAAAACTTGAGCTGTGCCTCTTCTGCAGAAAGTCAGCTTTGCAACGGTGCCATCTGTATTGCTGTCGCTCCTCCATTTCCCAACTCAAAGTCCATTACAATGGAACCTCTTTGGCACCCGTGCTGGGCTGCCCAGCATCTCAGGGAGTAGAGCACGAACGTTTGGCCTCTGCTCCCACAGCCAAAGAGCCAGGGCAAAAAACTTGAGCTGTGCCTCTTCTGCAGAAAGTCAACTTTGCAACGGTGCCATCCGCATTGCTGTCGCTCCTCCATTTCCCAACTCAAAGTCCATTACAATGGAACCTCTTTGGCACCCGTGCTGGGCTGCCCAGCATCCCAGGGAGTAGAGCACGAACGGTTGGCCTCTGCTCCCACAGCCGAAGAGCCAGGGCAAAAAACTGGAGCTGTGCCTCTTCTGCAGAAAGTCAGCTTTCCAACGGTGCCATCCGCATTGCTGTCGCTCCTCCATTTCCCAACTCAAAGTCCATTACAATGGAACCTCTTTGGCACCCGTGCTGGGCTGCCCAGCATCCCAGGGAGTAGAGCACGAACGGTTGGCCTCTGCTCCCACAGCCAAAGAGCCAGGGCAAAAAACTGGAGCTGTGCCTCTTCTGCAGAAAGTCAGCTTTGCAACGGTGCCATCCGCATTGCTGTCGCTCCTCCATTTCCCAACTCAAAGTCCATTACAATGGAACCTCTTTGGCACCCGTGCTGGGCTGCCCAGCATCCCAGGGAGTAGAGCACGAACGGTTGGCCTCTGCTCCCGCAGCCGAAGAGCCAGGGCAAAAAACTGGAGCTGTGCCTCTTCTGCAGAAAGTCAACTTTGCAACGGTGCCATCCGCATTGCTGTTGCTCCTCGATTTCCCAACTCAAAGTCCATTTCAATTGGACGTCTTTGGCACCCGTGCTGGGCTGCCCAGCATCCCAGGGAGTAGAGCACGAACGTTTGGCCTCTGCTCCCACAGCCGAAGAGCCAGGGCAAAAAACTGGAGCTCTGCCTCTTCTGCAGAAAGTCAGATTTGCAACGGTGCCATCCGCATTGCTGTCGCTCCTCGATTTCCCAACTCAAAGTCCATTACAATGGAACCTCTTTGGCACCCGTGCTGGGCTGCCCAGCATCCCAGGCAGTAGAGCATGAACGGTTGGCCTCTGCTCCCACAGCCGAAGAGCCAGGGCAAAAAACTGGAGCTGTGCCTCTTCTGCAGAAAATCAGCTTTGCAACGGTGCCATCCGCATTGCTGTCGCTCCTCCATTTCCCAACTCAAAGTCCATTACAATGGAACCTCTTTGGCACCCGTGCTGGGCTGCCCAGCATCCCAGGCAGTAGAGCACGAACGGTTGGCCTCTGCTGCCACAGCCGAAGAGCCAGGGCAAAAAACTGGAGCTGTGCCTCTTCTGCAGAAAGTCAGCTTTGCAACGGTGCCATCCGCATTGCTGTCGCTCCTCCATTTCCCAACTCAAAGTCCATTACAATGGAACCTCTTTGGCACCCGTGCTGGGCTGCCCAGCATCCCAGGGAGTAGAGCACGAACGGTTGGCCTCTGCTCCCACAGCCAAAGAGCCAGGGCAAAAAAGTGGAGCTGTGCCTCTTCCGCAGAAAGTCAGCTTTGCAACGGTGCCATCTGCATTGCTGTCGCTCCTTGATTAACCAACTCAAAGTCCATTACAATGGAACCTCTTTGGCACCCGTGCTGGGCTGCCCAGCATCCCAGGGAGTAGAGCACGAACGGTTGGCCTCTGCTCCCACAGCCAAAGAGCCAGGGCAAAAAACTGGAGCTGTGCCTCTTCTGCAGAAAGTCAGCTTTGCAACGGTGCCATCCGCATTGCTGTCGCTCCTCCATTTCCCAACTCAAAGTCCATTACAATGGAACCTCTTTGGCACCCGTGCTGGGCTGCCCAGCATCCCAGGGAGTAGAGCACGAACGGTTGGCCTCTGCTGCCACAGCCGAAGAGCCAGGCCAAAAAACTGGAGCTGTGCCTCTTCTGCAGAAAGTCAGCTTTGCAACGGTGCCATCCGCATTGCTGTCGCTCCTCGATTTCCCAACTCAAAGTCCATTACAATGGAACCTCTTTGGCACCCGTGCTGGGCTGCCCAGCATCCCAGGGAGTAGAGCACGAACGGTTGGCCTCTGCTGCCTCAGCCGAAGAGCCAGGGCAAAAAACTGGAGCTGTGCCTCTTCTGCAGAAAGTCAGCTTTGCAACGGTGCCATCCGCATTGCTGTCGCTCCTCGATTTCCCAACTCAAAGTCCATTACAATGGAACCTCTTTGGCACCCGTGCTCGGCTGCCCAGCATCCCAGGGAGTAGAGCACGAACGGTTGGCCTCTGCTCCCACAGCCGAAGAGCCAGGGCAAAAAACTGGAGCTGTGCCTCTTCTGCAGAAAGTCAGCTTTGCAACGGTGCCATCTGTATTGCTGTTGCTCCTCGATTTCCCAACTCAAAGTCCATTACAATGGAACATCTTTGGCACCTGTGCTGGGCTGCCCAGCATCTCAGGGAGTAGAGCACGAACGTTTGGCCTCTGCTCCCACAGCCAAAGAGCCAGGCCAAAAAACTGGAGCTGTGCCTCTTCTGCAGAAAGTCAGCTTTGCAACGGTGAAATCCGCATTGCTGTCGCTCCTCCATTTCCCAACTCAAAGTCCATTACAATGGAACCTCTTTGGCACCCGTGCTGGGCTGCCCAGCATCCCAGGGAGTAGAGCACGAACGGTTGGCCTCTGCTCCCACAGCCGAAGAGCCAGGGCAAAAAACTGGAGCTGTGCCTCTTCTGCAGAAAGTCAGCTTTGCAACGGTGCCATCCGCATTGCTGTCGCTCCTCCATTTCCCAACTCAAAGTCCATTACAATGGAACCTCTTTGGCACCCGTGCTGGGCTGCCCAGCATCCCAGGGAGTAGAGCACGAACGGTTGGCCTCTGCTCCCGCAGCCGAAGAGCCAGGGCAAAAAACTGGAGCTGTGCCTCTTCTGCAGAAAGTCAGCTTTGCAACGGTGCCATCCGCATTGCTGTCGCTCCTCGATTTCCCAACTCAAAGTCCATTACAATGGAACCTCTTTGGCACCCGTGCTGGGCTGCCCAGCATCCCAGGGAGTAGAGCACGAACGGTTGGCCTCTGCTCCCACAGCCGAATAGTCAGGGCAAAACACTGGAGCTGTGCCTCTTCTGCAGAAAGTCAGCTTTGCAACGGTGCCATCCGCATTGCTGTCGCTCCTCGATTTCCCAACTCAAAGTCCATTACAATGGAACCTCTTTGGCACCTGTGCTGGGCTGCCCAGCATCCCAGGGAGTAGAGCACGAACGGTTGGCCTCTGCTCCCACAGCCAAAGAGCCAGGGCAAAAAACTGGAGCTGTGCCTCTTCTGCAGAAAGTCAGCTTTGCAACGGTGCCATCTGCATTGCTGTCGCTCCTCCATTTCCCAACTCAAAGTCCATTACAATGGAACCTCTTTGGCACCCGTGCTGGGCTGCCCAGCATCCCAGGGATTAGAGCACGAATGGTTGGCCTCTGCTGCCACAACCGAAGAGCCAGGGCAAAAAACTGGAGCTGTGCCTCTTCTGCAGAAAGTCAGCTTTGCAACGGTGCCATCCGCATTGCTGTCACTCCTCGATTTCCCAACTCAAAGTCCATTACAATGGAACCTCTTTGGCACCCGTGCTGGGCTGCCCAGCATCCCAGGGAGTAGAGCACGAACGGTTGGCCTCTGCTCCCACAGCCAAAGAGCCAGGGCAAAAAACTGGAGCTGTGCCTCTTCTGCAGAAAGTCAACTTTGCAACGGTGCCATCCGCATTGCTGTTGCTCCTCGATTTCCCAACTCAAAGTCCATTACAATTGGACGTCTTTGGCACCCGTGCTGGGCTGCCCAGCATCCCAGGCAGTAGAGCACGAACGGTTGGCCTCTGCTCCCACAGCCGAAGAGCCAGGGCAAAAAACTGGAGCTGTGCCTCTTCTGCAGAAAGTCAGCTTTGCAACGGTGCCATCCGCATTGCTGTCGCTCCTCCATTTCCCAACTCAAAGTCCATTACAATGGAACCTCTTTGGCACCGGTGCTCGCCTGCCCAGCATCCCAGGGAGTAGAGCACGAACGGTTGTCCTCTGCTCCCACAGCCGAAGAGCCAGGCCAAAAAACTTGAGCTGTGTCTCTTCTGCAGAAAGTCAGCTTTGCAACGGTGCCATCCGCATTGCTGTCGCTCCTCCATTTCCCAACTCAAAGTCCATTACAATGGAACCTCTTTGGCACCCGTGCTGGGCTGCCCAGCATCCCAGGGAGTAGAGCACGAACGGTTGGCCTCTGCTCCCACAGCCGAAGAGCCAGGGCAAAAAACTGGAGCTGTGCCTCTTCTGCAGAAAGTCAGCTTTGCAACGGTGCCATCCGCATTGCTGTCGCTCCTCCATTTCCCAACTCAAAGTCCATTACAATGGAACCTCTTTGGCACCCGTGCTGGGCTGCCCAGCATCCCAGGGAGTAGAGCACGAACGGTTGGCCTCTGCTCCCAAAGCCGAAGAGCCAGGGCAAAAAACTGGAGCTGTGCCTCTTCTGCAGAAAGTCAGCTTTGCAACGGTGCCATCCGCATTGCTGTCGCTCCTCCATTTCCCAACTCAAAGTCCATTACAATGGAACCTCTTTGGCACCCGTGCTGGGCTGCCCAGCATCCCAGGGAGTAGAGCACGAACGGTTGGCCTCTGCTCCCACAGCCGAAGAGCCAGGGCAAAAAACTGGAGCTGTGCCTCTTCTGCAGAAAGTCAGCTTTGCAACGGTGCCATCTGTATTGCTGTTGCTCCTCGATTTCCCAACTCAAAGTCCATTACAATGGAACCTCTTTGGCACCTGTGCTGGGCTGCCCAGCATCTCAGGGAGTAGAGCACGAACGTTTGGCCTCTGCTCCCACAGCCAAAGAGCCAGGCCAAAAAACTGGAGCTGTGCCTCTTCTGCAGAAAGTCAGCTTTGCAACGGTGCAATCCGCATTGCTGTCGCTCCTCCATTTCCCAACTCAAAGTCCATTACAATGGAACCTCTTTGGCACCCGTGCTGGGCTGCCCAGCATCCCAGGGAGTAGACCACGAACGGTTGGCCTCTGCTCCCACAGCCGAAGAGCCAGGGCAAAAAACTGGAGCTGTGCCTCTTCTGCAGAAAGTCAGCTTTGCAACGGTGCCATCCGCATTGCTGTCGCTCCTCCATTTCCCAACTCAAAGTCCATTACAATGGAACCTCTTTGGCACCCGTGCTGGGCTGCCCAGCATCCCAGGGAGTAGAGCACGAACGGTTGGCCTCTGCTCCCGCAGCCGAAGAGCCAGGGCAAAAAACTGGAGCTGTGCCTCTTCTGCAGAAAGTCAGCTTTGCAACGCTGCCATCCGCATTGCTGTTGCTCCTCCATTTCCCAACTCAAAGTCCATTACAATTGGACGTCTTTGGCACCCGTGCTGGGCTGCCCAGCATCCCAGGCAGTAGAGCACGAACGGTTGGCCTCTGCTCCCGCAGCCGAAGAGCCAGGGCAAAAAGCTTGAGCTGTGCCTCTTCTGCAGAAAGTCAGCTTTGCAACGGTGCCATCCGCATTGCTGTCGCTCCTCCATTTCCCAACTCAAAGTCTATTACAATGGAACCTCTTTGGCACCCGTGCTGGGCTGCCCAGCATCCCAGGCAGAAGAGCACGAACGGTTGGCCTCTGCTCCCACAGCCGAAGAGCCAGGGCAAAAAACTGGAGCTGTGCCTCTTCTGCAGAAAGTCAGCTTTGCAACGGTGCCATCCGCATTGCTGTCGCTCCTCCATTTCCCAACTCAAAGTCCATTACAATGGAACCTCTTTGGCACCCGTGCTGGGCTGCCCAGCATCCCAGGGAGTAGAGCACGAACGGTTGGCCTCTGCTCCCACAGCCGAAGAGCCAGGGCAAAAAACTGGAGCTGTGCCTCTTCTGCAGAGAGTCAGCTTTGCAACGGTGCCATCCGCATTGCTGTCGCTCCTCGATTTCCCAACTCAAAGTCCATTACAATGGAACCTCTTTGGCACCTGTGCTGGGCTGCCCAGCATCCCAGGGAGTAGAGCACGAACGGTTGGCCTCTGCTCCCACAGCCAAAGAGCCAGGGCAAAAAACTTGAGCTGTGCCTCTTCTGCAGAAAGTCAGCTTTGCAACGGTGCCATCCGCATTGCTGTCGCTCCTCCATTTCCCAACTCAAAATCCATTACAATGGAACCTCTTTGGCACCCGTGCTGGGCTGCCCAGCATCCCAGGGAGTAGAGCACGAACGGTTGGCCTCTGATCCCACAGCCGAAGAGCCAGGGCAAAAAACTGGAGCTGTGCCTCTTCTGCAGAAAGTCAGCTTTGCAACGGTGCCATCCGCATTGCTGTCGCTCCTCCATTTCCCAACTCAAAGTCCATTACAATGGAACCTCTTTGGCACCCGTGCTGGGCTGCCCAGCATCCCAGGGATTAGAGCACGAATGGTTGGCCTCTGCTGCCACAACCGAAGAGCCAGGGCAAAAAACTGGAGCTGTGCCTCTTCTGCAGAAAGTCAGCTTTGCAACGGTGCCATCCGCATTGCTGTCACTCCTCGATTTCCCAACTCAAAGTCCATTACAATGGAACCTCTTTGGCACCCGTGCTGGGCTGCCCAGCATCCCAGGGAGTAGAGCACGAACGGTTGGCCTCTGCTGCCACAGCCGAAGAGCCAGGGCAAAAAACTGGAGCTGTGCCTCTTCTGCAGAAAGTCAACTTTGCAACGGTGCCATCCGCATTGCTGTTGCTCCTCGATTTCCCAACTCAAAGGCCTTTACAATTGGACGTCTTTGGCACCCGTGCTGGGCTGCCCAGCATCCCAGGGAGTAGAGCACGAACGGTTGGCCTCTGCTCCCACAGCCGAAGAGCCAGGGCAAAAAACTGGAGCTCTGCCTCTTCTGCAGAAAGTCAGATTTGCAACGGTGCCATCCGCATTGCTGTCGCTCCTCGATTTCCCAACTCAAAGTCCATTACAATGGAACCTCTTTGGCACCCGTGCTGGGCTGCCCAGCATCCCAGGCAGTAGAGCATGAACGGTTGGCCTCTGCTCCCACAGCCGAAGAGCCAGGGCAAAAAACTGGAGCTGTGCCTCTTCTGCAGAAAATCAGCTTTGCAACGGTGCCATCCGCATTGCTGTCGCTCCTCCATTTCCCAACTCAAAGTCCATTACAATGGAACCTCTTTGGCACCCGTGCTGGGCTGCCCAGCATCCCAGGGAGTAGAGCACGAACGGTTGGCCTCTGCTGGCACAGCCGAAGAGCCAGGGCAAAAAACTGGAGCTGTGCCTCTTCTGCAGAAAGTCAGCTTTGCAACGGTGCCATCCGCATTGCTGTTGCTCCTCGATTTCCCAACTCAAAGTCCATTACAATGGAACCTCTTTGGCACCCGTGCTGGGCTGCCCAGCATGCCAGGCAGAAGAGCACGAACGGCTGGCCTCTGCTGCCACAGCCGAAGAGCCAGTCCAAAAAACTGGAGCTGTGCCTCTTCTGCAGAAAGTCAGCTTTGCAACGGTGCCATCCGCATTGCTGTCGCTCCTCGATTTCCCAACTCAAAGTCCATTACAATTGGACGTCTTTGGCACAAGTGCTCGGCTGCCCAGCATCCCAGGGAGTAGAGCACGAACGGTTGGCCTCTGCTCCCGCAGCCGAAGAGCCAGGGCAAAAAACTGGAGCTGTGCCTCTTCTGCAGAAAGTCAGCTTTGCAACGGTGCCATCCGCATTGCTGTCGCTCCTCGATTTCCCAACTCAAAGTCCATTACAATGGAACCTCTTTGGCACCCGTGCTGGGCTGCCCAGCATCCCAGGCAGTAGAGCACGAACGGTTGGCCTCTGCTCCCACAGCCAAAGAGCCAGGGCAAAAAACTGGAGCTGTGCCTCTTCCGCAGAAAGTCAGGTTTGCAACGGTGCCATCCGCATTGCTGTTGCTCCTTGATTGACCAACTCAAAGTCCATTACAATGGAACCTCTTTGGCACCCGTGCTGGGCTGCCCAGCATCCCAGGGAGTAGAGCACGAATGGTTGGCCTCTGCTGCCACAGCCGAAGAGCCAGGGCAAAAAACTTGAGCTGTGCCTCTTCCGCAGAAAGTCAGCTTTGCAACGGTGCCATCCACATTGCTGTTGCTCCTTGATTAACCAACTCAAAGTCCATTACAATGGAACCTCTTTGGCACCCGTGCTGGGCTGCCCAGCATCCCAGGGAGTAGAGCACGAACGGTTGGCCTCTGCTCCCACAGCCAAAGAGCCAGGGCAAAAACCTTGAGCTGTGCCTCTTCTGCAGAAAGTCAACTTTGCAACGGTGCCATCCGCATTGCTGTTGCTCCTCGATTTCCCAACTCAAAGTCCATTACAATTGGACGTCTTTGGCACCCGTGCTGGGCTGCCCAGCATCCCAGGGAGTAGAGCACGAACGGTTGGCCTCTGCTCCCACAGCCGAAGAGCCAGGGCAAAAAACTTGAGCTGTGCCTCTTCTGCAGAAAGTCAGCTTTGCAACGGTGCCATCCGCATTGCTGTCGCTCCTCCATTTCCCAACTCAAAGTCCATTAGAATGGAACCTCTTTGGCACCCGTGCTGGGCTGCCCAGCATCCCAGGGAGTAGAGCATGAACGGTTGGCCTCTGCTGCCTCAGCCGAAGAGCCAGGGCAAAAAACTGGAGCTGTGCCTCTTCTGCAGAAAGTCAGCTTTGCAACGGTGCCATCCGCATTGCTGTCGCTCCTCCATTTCCCAACTCAAAGTCCATTACAATTGGACGTCTTTGGCACCCGTGCTCGGCTGCCCAGCATCCCAGGGAGTAGAGCACGAACGGTTGGCCTCTGCTCCCACAGCCGAAGAGCCAGGGCAAAAAACTGGAGCTGTGCCTCTTCTGCAGAAAGTCAGCTTTGCAACGGTGCCATCCGCATTGCTGTCGCTCCTCCATTTCCCAACTCAAAGTCCATTACAATGGAACCTCTTTGGCACCCGTGCTGGGCTGCCCAGCATCCCAGGGAGTAGAGCACGAACGGTCGGCCTCTGCTGCCACAGCCGAAGAGCCAGGGCAAAAAACTGGAGCTGTGCCTCTTCTGCAGAAAGTCAGCTTTGCAACGGTGCCATCCGCATTGCTGTTGCTCCTCCATTTCCCAACTCAAAGTCCATTACAATGGAACCTCTTTGGCACCCGTGCTGGGCTGCCCAGCATCCCAGGGAGTAGAGCACGAACGGTTGGCCTCTGCTCCCACAGCCGAAGAGCCAGGGCAAAAAACTGGAGCTGTGCCTCTTCTGCAGAAAGTCAGCTTTGCAACGGTGCCATCTGTATTGCTGTCGCTCCTCCATTTCCCAACTCAAAGTCCATTACAATGGAACCTCTTTGGCACCCGTGCTGGGCTGCCCAGCATCTCAGGGAGTAGAGCACGAACGTTTGGCCTCTGCTCCCACAGCCAAAGAGCCAGGGCAAAAAACTGGAGCTGTGCCTCTTCTGCAGAAAGTCAACTTTGCAACGGTGCCATCCGCATTGCTGTCGCTCCTCCATTTCCCAACTCAAAGTCCATTACAATGGAACCTCTTTGGCACCCGTGCTGGGCTGCCCAGCATCCCAGGGAGTAGAGCACGAACGGTTGGCCTCTGATCCCACAGCCGAAGAGCCAGGGCAAAAAACTGGAGCTGTGCCTCTTCTGCAGAAAGTCAGCTTTGCAACGGTGCCATCCGCATTGCTGTCGCTCCTCCATTTCCCAACTCAAAGTCCATTACAATGGAACCTCTTTGGCACCCGTGCTGGGCTGCCCAGCATCCCAGGCAGTAGAGCACGAACGGTTGGCCTCTGCTCCCACAGCCGAAGAGCCAGGGCAAAAAACTTGAGCTGTGCCTCTTCTGCAGAAAGTCAGCTTTGCAACGGTGCCATCCGCATTGCTGTCGCTCCTCCATTTCCCAACTCAAAGTCCATTAGAATGGAACCTCTTTGGCACCCGTGCTGGGCTGCCCAGCATCCCAGGGAGTAGAGCATGAACGGTTGGCCTCTGCTGCCTCAGCCGAAGAGCCAGGGCAAAAAACTGGAGCTGTGCCTCTTCTGCAGAAAGTCAGCTTTGCAACGGTGCCATCCGCATTGCTGTCGCTCCTCCATTTCCCAACTCAAAGTCCATTACAATTGGACGTCTTTGGCACCCGTGCTCGGCTGCCCAGCATCCCAGGGAGTAGAGCACGAACGGTTGGCCTCTGCTCCCACAGCCGAAGAGCCAGGGCAAAAAACTGGAGCTGTGCCTCTTCTGCAGAAAGTCAGCTTTGCAACGGTGCCATCCGCATTGCTGTCGCTCCTCCATTTCCCAACTCAAAGTCCATTACAATGGAACCTCTTTGGCACCCGTGCTGGGCTGCCCAGCATCCCAGGGAGTAGAGCACGAACGGTCGGCCTCTGCTCCCACAGCCGAAGAGCCAGGGCAAAAAACTGGAGCTGTGCCTCTTCTGCAGAAAGTCAGCTTTGCAACGGTGCCATCCGCATTGCTGTTGCTCCTCCATTTCCCAACTCAAAGTCCATTACAATGGAACCTCTTTGGCACCCGTGCTGGGCTGCCCAGCATCCCAGGGAGTAGAGCACGAACGGTTGGCCTCTGCTCCCACAGCCGAAGAGCCAGGGCAAAAAACTGGAGCTGTGCCTCTTCTGCAGAAAGTCAGCTTTGCAACGGTGCCATCTGTATTGCTGTCGCTCCTCCATTTCCCAACTCAAAGTCCATTACAATGGAACCTCTTTGGCACCCGTGCTGGGCTGCCCAGCATCTCAGGGAGTAGAGCACGAACGTTTGGCCTCTGCTCCCACAGCCAAAGAGCCAGGGCAAAAAACTTGAGCTGTGCCTCTTCTGCAGAAAGTCAACTTTGCAACGGTTCCATCCGCATTGCTGTCGCTCCTCCATTTCCCAACTCAAAGTCCATTACAATGGAACCTCTTTGGCACCCGTGCTGGGCTGCCCAGCATCCCAGGGAGTAGAGCACGAACGGTTGGCCTCTGCTCCCGCAGCCGAAGAGCCAGGGCAAAAAACTTGAGCTGTGCCTCTTCTGCAGAAAGTCAGCTTTGCAACGGTGCCATCTGTATTGCTGTTGCTCCTCGATTTCCCAACTCAAAGTCCATTACAATTGGACGTCTTTGGCACCCGTGCTGGGCTGCCCAGCATCCCAGGCAGTAGAGCACGAACGGTTGGCCTCTGCTGCCACAGCCGAAGAGCCAGGGCAAAAAGCTTGAGCTGTGTCTCTTCTGCAGAAAGTCAGCTTTGCAACGGTGCCATCCGCATTGCTGTCGCTCCTCCATTTCCCAACTCAAAGTCCATTACAATGGAACCTCTTTGGCACCCGTGCTGGGCTGCCCAGCATCCCAGGGAGTAGAGCACGAACGGTTGGCCTCTGCTCCCACAGCCGAAGAGCCAGGGCAAAAAACTGGAGCTGTGCCTCTTCTGCAGAAAGTCAGCTTTGCAACGGTGCCATCCGCATTGCTGTCGCTCCTCGATTTCCCAACTCAAAGTCCATTACAATTGGACGTCTTTGGCACCCGTGCTGGGCTGCCCAGCATCCCAGGGAGTAGAGCACGAACGGTTGGACTCTGCTCCCAAAGCCGAAGAGCCAGGGCAAAAAACTGGAGCTGTGCCTCTTCTGCAGAAAGTCAGCTTTGCAACGGTGCCATCCGCATTGCTGTCGCTCCTCGATTTCCCAACTCAAAGTCCATTACAATGGAACCTCTTTGGCACCCGTGCTCGGCTGCCCAGCATCCCAGGGAGTAGAGCACGAACGGTTGGCCTCTGCTCCCGCAGCCGAAGAGCCAGGGCAAAAAGCTTGAGCTGTGCCTCTTCTGCAGAAAGTCAGCTTTGCAACGGTGCCATCCGCATTGCTGTCGCTCCTCCATTTCCCAACTCAAAGTCTATTACAATGGAACGTCTTTGGCACCCGTGCTGGGCTGCCCAGCATCCCAGGGAGTAGAGCACGAACGGTTGGCCTCTGCTCCCACAGCCGAAGAGCCAGGGCAAAAAACTGGAGCTGTGCCTCTTCTGCAGAAAGTCAGCTTTGCAACGGTGCCATCCGCATTGCTGTCGCTCCTCGATTTCCCAACTCAAAGTCCATTACAATGGAACCTCTTTGGCACCCGTGCTGGGCTGCCCAGCATCCCAGGGAGTAGAGCACGAACGGTTGGCCTCTGCTGCCACAGCCGAAGAGTCAGGGCAAAAAACTGGAGCTGTGCCTCTTCTGCAGAAAGTCAGCTTTGCAACGGTGCCATCCGCATTGCTGTCGCTCCTCCATTTCCCAACTCAAAGTCCATTACAATGGAACCTCTTTGGCACCCGTGCTGGGCTGCCCAGCATCCCAGGGAGTAGAGCACGAACGGTTGGCCTCTTCTCCCACAGCCAAAGAGCCAGGGCAAAAAACTTGAGCTGTGCCTCTTCTGCAGAAAGTCAACTTTGCAACGGTGCCATCCGCATTGCTGTCGCTCCTCCATTTCCCAACTCAAAATCCATTACAATGGAACCTCTTTGGCACCCGTGCTGGGCTGCCCAGCATCCCAGGGAGTAGAGCACGAACGGTTGGCCTCTGATCCCACAGCCGAAGAGCCAGGGCAAAAAACTGGAGCTGTGCCTCTTCTGCAGAAAGTCAGCTTTGCAACGGTGCCATCCGCATTGCTGTCGCTCCTCCATTTCCCAACTCAAAGTCCATTACAATGGAACGTCTTTGGCACCCGTGCTGGGCTGCCCAGCATCCCAGGGAGTAGAGCACGAATGGTTGGCCTCTGCTGCCACAACCGAAGAGCCAGGGCAAAAAACTGGAGCTGTGCCTCTTCTGCAGAAAGTCAGCTTTGCAACGGTGCCATCCGCATTGCTGTCACTCCTCGATTTCCCAACTCAAAGTCCATTACAATGGAACGTCTTTGGCACCCGTGCTGGGCTGCCCAGCATCCCAGGGAGTAGAGCACGAACGGTTGGCCTCTGCTCCCACAGCCAAAGAGCCAGGGCAAAAAACTGGAGCTGTGCCTCTTCCGCAGAAAGTCAGCTTTGCAACGGTGCCATCCGCATTGCTGTTGCTCATTGATTAACCAACTCAAAGTCCATTACAATGGAACCTCTTTGGCACCCGTGCTGCTAGCCAGCATCCCAGGGAGTAGAGCACGAACGGTTGGCCTCTGCTGCCACAGCCGAAGAGCCAGGGCAAAAAACTGGAGCTGTGCCTCTTCCGCAGAAAGTCAGCTTTGCAACGGTGCCATCCACATTGCTGTCGCTCCTCCATTTCCCAACTCAAAGTCCATTACAATGGAACCTCTTTGGCACCCGTGCTCGGCTGCCCAGCATCCCAGGGAGTAGAGCATGAACGGTTGGCCTCTGCTGCCTCAGCCGAAGATCCAGGGCAAAAAACTGGAGCTGTGCCTCTTCTGCAGAAAATCAGCTTTGCAACGGTGCCATCCGCATTGCTGTCGCTCCTCCATTTCCCAACTCAAAGTCCATTACAATGGAACCTCTTTGGCACCCGTGCTGGGCTGCCCAGCATCCCAGACAGAAAAGCACGAATGGTTGGCCTCTGCTCCCACAGCCGAAGAGCCAGGGCAAAAAACTGGAGCTGTGCCTCTTCTGCAGAAAGTCAGCTTTGCAACGGTGCCATCCGCATTGCTGTCGCTCCTCCATTTCCCAACTCAAAGTCCATTACAATGGAACCTCTTTGGCACCCGTGCTGGGCTGCCCAGCATCCCAGGCAGAAGAGCACGAATGGTTGGCCTCTGCTGCCACAGCCGAAGAGCCAGGGCAAAAAACTGGAGCTGTGCCTCTTCTGCAGAAAGTCAGCTTTGCAACGGTGCCATCCGCATTGCTGTTGCTCCTCGATTTCCCAACTCAAAGTCCATTACAATGGAACCTCTTTGGCACCCGTGCTGGGCTGCCCAGCATCCCAGGGAGTAGAGCACGAACGTTTGGCCTCTGCTCCCACAGCCAAAGAGCCAGGGCAAAAAACTTGAGCTGTGCCTCTTCTGCACAAAGTCAGCTTTGCAACGGTGCCATCCGCATTGCTGTCGCTCCTCTATTTCCCAACTCAAAGTCCATTACAATGGAACCTCTTTGGCACCCGTGCTGGGCTGCCCAGCATCCCAGGCAGAAGAGCACGAACGGTTGGCCTCTGCTCCCACAGCCGAAGAGCCAGGGCAAAAAACTGGAGCTGTGCCTCTTCTGCAGAAAGTCAGCTTTGCAACGGTGCCATCCGCATTGCTTTTGCTCCTCGATTTCCCAACTCAAATTCCATTACAATTGGACGTCTTTGGCACAAGTGCTCGGCTGCCCAGCATCCCAGGCAGTAGAGCAAGAACGGTTGGCCTCTGCTGCCACAGCCAAAGAGCCAGGGCAAAAAACTGGAGCTGTGCCTCTTCTGCAGAAAGTCAGCTTTGCAACGGTGCCATCTGTATTGCTGTTGCTCCTCCATTTCCCAACTCAAAGTCCATTACAATGGAACCTCTTTGGCACCCGTGCTGGGCTGCCCAGCATCTCAGGGAGTAGAGCACGAACGTTTGGCCTCTGCTCCCACAGCCAAAGAGCCAGGCCAAAAAACTGGAGCTGTGCCTCTTCTGCAGAAAGTCAGCTTTGCAACGGTGCCATCCGCATTGCTGTCACTCCTCCATTTCCCAACTCAAAGTCCATTACAATGGAACCTCTTTGGCACCCGTGCTGGGCTGCCCAGCATCCCAGGGAGTAGAGCACGAACGGTTGGCCTCTGCTCCCACAGCCGAAGAGCCAGGGCAAAAAATTGAGCTGTGCCTCTT
Organism: Psittacula echo; assembly: GCF_963264785.1. Lineage (NCBI taxonomy): Eukaryota > Metazoa > Chordata > Aves > Psittaciformes > Psittacidae > Psittacula > Psittacula echo. The sequence goes on from NC_137753.1 coordinate 56,668, forward strand.
CTGCAGAAAGTCAACTTTGCAACGGTGCCATCCGCATTGCTGTTGCTCCTCGATTTCCCAACTCAAAGTCCATTACAATTGGACGTCTTTGGCACCTGTGCTGGGCTGCCCAGCATCCCAGGCAGTAGAGCACGAATCGTTGGCCTCTGCTCCCACAGCCGAAGAGCCAGGGCCAAAAACTGGAGCTGTGCCTCTTCTGCAGAAAGTCAGCTTTGCAACGGTGCCATCCGCATTGCTGTCGCTCCTCCATTTCCCAACTCAAAGTCCATTACAATGAAACCTCTTTGGCACCCGTGCTCGGCTGCCCAGCATCCCAGGGAGTAGACCACGAACGGTTGGCCTCTGCTCCCACAGCCGAAGAGCCAGGGCAAAAAACTGGAGCTGTGCCTCTTCTGCAGAAAGTCAGCTTTGCAACGGTGCCATCCGCATTGCTGTTGCTCCTCGATTTCCCAACTCAAAGTCCATTACAATGGAACCTCTTTGGCACCCGTGCTGGGCTGCCCAGCATCCCAGGGAGTAGAGCACGAACGGTTGGCCTCTGCTGCCACAGCCGAAGAGCCAGGGCAAAAAACTGGAGCTGTGCCTCTTCTGCAGAAAGTCAGCTTTGCAACGGTGCCATCCGCATTGCTGTCGCTCCTCCATTTCCCAACTCAAAGTCCATTACAATGGAACCTCTTTGGCAGCCGTGCTCGGCTGCCCAGCATCCCAGGGAGTAGAGCACGAACGGTTGGCCTCTGCTCCCACAGCCAAAGAGCCAGGGCAAAAAACTGGAGCTGTGCCTCTTCTGCAGAATGTCAGCTTTGCAACGGTGCCATCCGCATTGCTGTCGCTCCTCGATTTCCCAACTCAAAGTCCATTACAATGGAACCTCTTTGGCACCCGTGCTGGGCTGCCCAGCATCTCAGGGAGTAGAGCATGAACGGTTGGCCTCTGCTCCCACAGCCGAAGAGCCAGGGCAAAAAACTGGAGCTGTGCCTCTTCTGCAGAAAGTCAGCTTTGCAACGCTGCCATCCGCATTGCTGTCACTCCTCCATTTCCCAACTCAAAGTCCATTTCAATGGAACCTCTTTGGCACCCGTGCTCGGCTGCCCAGCATCCCAGGCAGAAGAGCAAGAACGGTTGGCCTCTGCTCCCACAGCCGAAGAGCCAGGGCAAAAAACTGGAGCTGTGCCTCTTCTGCAGAAAGTCAGCTTTGCAACGGTGCCATCTGCATTGCTGTTGCTCCTCGATTTCCCAACTCAAAGTCCATTACAATGGAACCTCTTTGGCACCCGTGCTGGGCTGCCCAGCATCCCAGGGAGTAGAGCACGAACGGTTGGCCTCTGCTGGCACAGCCGAAGAGCCAGGGCAAAAAACTTGAGCTGTGCCTCTTCTGCAGAAAGTCAGCTTTGCAACGGTGCCATCCGCATTGCTGTCGCTCCTCCATTTCCCAACTCAAAGTCCATTACAATGGAACCTCTTTGGCACCCGTGCTGGGCTGCCCAGCATCCCAGGGAGTAGAGCACGAACGTTTGGCCTCTGCTGCCACAGCCAATAAGCCAGGGCAAAAAACTGGAGCTGTGCCTCTTCTGCAGAATGTCAGCTTTGCAACGGTGCCATCCGCATTGCTGTCGCTCCTCCATTTCCCAACTCAAAGTCCATTACAATGGAACCTCTTTGGCACCCGTGCTCGGCTGCCCAGCATCCCAGGCAGTAGAGCATGAACGGTTGGCCTCTGCTCCCACAGCCGAAGAGCCAGGGCAAAAAACTGGAGCTGTGCCTCTTCTGCAGAAAGTCAGCTTTGCAACGCTGCCATCCGCATTGCTGTCACTCCTCCATTTCCCAACTCAAAGTCCATTTCAATGGAACCTCTTTGGCACCCGTGCTCGGCTGCCCAGCATCCCAGGCAGAAGAGCAAGAACGGTTGGCCTCTGCTCCCACAGCCGAAGAGCCAGGGCAAAAAACTGGAGCTGTGCCTCTTCTGCAGAAAGTCAGCTTTGCAACGGTGCCATCTGCATTGCTGTTGCTCCTCGATTTCCCAACTCAAAGTCCATTACAATGGAACCTCTTTGGCACCCGTGCTGGGCTGCCCAGCATCCCAGGGAGTAGAGCACGAACGGTTGGCCTCTGCTGGCACAGCCGAAGAGCCAGGGCAAAAAACTTGAGCTGTGCCTCTTCTGCAGAAAGTCAGCTTTGCAACGGTGCCATCCGCATTGCTGTCGCTCCTCCATTTCCCAACTCAAAGTCCATTACAATGGAACCTCTTTGGCACCCGTGCTGGGCTGCCCAGCATCCCAGGGAGTAGAGCACGAACGTTTGGCCTCTGCTGCCACAGCCAATAAGCCAGGGCAAAAAACTGGAGCTGTGCCTCTTCTGCAGAATGTCAGCTTTGCAACGGTGCCATCCGCATTGCTGTCGCTCCTCCATTTCCCAACTCAAAGTCCATTACAATGGAACCTCTTTGGCACCCGTGCTCGGCTGCCCAGCATCCCAGGCAGTAGAGCATGAACGGTTGGCCTCTGCTCCCACAGCCGAAGAGCCAGGGCAAAAAACTGGAGCTGTGCCTCTTCTGCAGAAAGTCAGCTTTGCAACGCTGCCATCCGCATTGCTGTCGCTCCTCCATTTCCCAACTCAAAGTCCATTACAATGGAACGTCTTTGGCACCCGTGCTCGGCTGCCCAGCATCCCAGCCAGTAGAGCACGAATGGTTGGCCTCTGCTCCCACAGCCGAAGAGCCAGGGCAAAAAACTGGAGTTGTGCCTCTTCTGCAGAAAGTCAGCTTTGCAACGGTGCCATCCGCATTGCTGTCGCTCCTCCATTTCCCAACTCAAAGTCCATTACAATGGAACCTCTTTGGCACCCGTGCTGGGCTGCCCAGCATCTCAGGGAGTAGAGCACAAACGGTTCGCCTCTGCTGCCACAGCCGAAGAGCCAGGGCAAAAAACTGGAGCTGTGCCTCTTCTGCAGAAAGTCAGCTTTGCAACGCTGCCATCCGCATTGCTGTCGCTCCTCGATTTCCCAACTCAAAGTCCATTACAATGGAACCTCTTTGGCACCCGTGCTGGGCTGCCCAGCATCCCAGGCAGTAGAGCACGAACGGTTGGCCTCTGCTCCCGCAGCCGAAGAGCCAGGGCAAAAAACTGGAGCTGTGCCTCTTCTGCAGAAAGTCAGCTTTGCAACGGAGCTATCCGCATTGCTGTCGCTACTCGATTTCACAACTCAAAGTCCATTACAATGGAACATCTTTGGCACCCGTGCTCGGCTGCCCAGCATCCCAGGCAGTAGAGCATGAACGGTTGGCCTCTGCTCCCACAGCCGAAGAGCCAGGGCAAAAAACTTGAGCTGTGCCTCTTCTGCAGAAAGTCAGCTTTGCAACGGTGCCTTCCGCATTGCTGTCGCTCCTCCATTTCCCAACTCAAAGTCCATTACAATGGAACCTCTTTGGCACCCGTGCTGGGCTGCTCAGCATCCCAGGGAGTAGAGCACGAACGGTTGGCCTCTGCTCCCACAGCCGAAGAGCCAGGGCAAAATACTGGAGCTGTGCCTCTTCTGCAGAAAGTCAGCTTTGCAACGGTGCCATCCGCATTGCTGTCGCTCCTCCATTTCCCAACTCAAAATCCATTACAATGGAACCTCTTTGGCACCCGTGCTGGGCTGCCCAGCATCCCAGGCAGTAGAGCACGAACGGTTGGCCTCTGATCCCACAGCCGAAGAGCCAGCGCAAAAAACTGGAGCTGTACCTCTTCTGCAGAAAGTCAGCTTTGCAACGGTGCCATCCGCATTGCTGTCGCTCCTCGATTTCCCAACTCAAAGTCCATTACAATGGAACCTCTTTGGCACCCGTGCTGGGCTGCCCAGCATCCCAGGGATTAGAGCACGAATGGTTGGCCTCTGCTGCCACAACCGAAGAGCCAGGGCAAAAAACTTGAGCTGTGCCTCTTCTGCAGAAAGTCAGCTTTGCAACGGTGCCATCCGCATTGCTGTCACTCCTCGATTTCCCAACTCAAAGTCCATTACAATGGAACCTCTTTGGCACCCGTGCTGGGCTGCCCAGCATCCCAGGGAGAAGAGCACGAACGTTTGGCCTCTGCTCCCACAGCCAAAGAGCAAGGGCAAAAAACTTGAGCTGTGCCTCTTCTGCAGAAAGTCAGCTTTGCAACGGTGCCATCCGCATTGCTGTTGCTCCTTGATTAACCAACTCAAAGTCCATTACAATGGAACCTCTCTGGCACCCGTGCTGGGCTGCCCAGCATCCCAGGGAGTAGAGCACGAACGGTTGGCCTCTGCTGCCACAGCCGAAGAGCCAGGGCAAAAAACTGGAGCTGTGCCTCTTCTGCAGAAAGTCAGCTTTGCAACGGTGCTATCCACATTGCTGTCGCTCCTGTATTTCCCAACTCAAAGTCCATTACAACGGAACCTCTTTGGCACCCGTGCTCGGCTGCCCAGCATCCCAGGCAGAAGAGCATGAACGGCTGGCCTCTGCTGCCACATCCGAAGAGCCAGGGCAAAAAACTGGAGCTGTGCCTCTTCTGCAGAAAGTCAGCTTTGCAACGGTGCCATCCGCATTGCTGTCGCTCCTCCATTTCCCAACTCAAAGTCCATTATATTTGGACGTCTTTGGCACCTGTGCTGGGCTGCCCAGCATCCCAGGGAGTAGAGCACGAACGGTTGGCCTCTGCTGCCACAGCCGAAGAGCCAGTGCAAAAAACTGGAGCTGTGCCTCTTCTGCAGAAAGTCAGCTTTGCAACGGTGCCATCCGCATTGCTGTCGCTCCTCCATTTCCCAACTCAAAGTCCATTACAATGGAACCTCTTTGGCACCCGTGCTGGGCTGCCCAGCATCCCAGGGAGTAGAGCACGAACGGTCGGCCTCTGCTCCCACAGCCGAAGAGCAAGGGCAAAAAACTGGAGCTGTGCCTCTTCTGCAGAAAGTCAGCTTTGCAACGGTGCCATCCGCATTGCTGTTGCTCCTCGATTTCCCAACTCAAAGTCCATTACAATGGAACCTCTTTGGCATCCGTGCTCGGCTGCCCAGCATCCCAGGGAGTAGAGCACGAACGGTTGGCCTCTGATCCCACAGCCGAAGAGCCAGGGCAAAAAACTGGAGCTGTGCCTCTTCTGCAGAAAGTCAGCTTTGCAACGGTGCCATCTGTATTGCTGTCGCTCCTCCATTTCCCAACTCAAAGTCCATTACAATGGAACCTCTTTGGCACCCGTGCTCGGCTGCCCAGCATCTCAGGGAGTAGAGCACGAACGTTTGGCCTCTGCTCCCACAGCCAAAGAGCCAGGGCAAAAAACTGGAGCTGTGCCTCTTCTGCAGAAAGTCAGCTTTGCAACGCTGCCATCCGCATTGCTGTCGCTCCTCCATTTCCCAACTCAAAGTCCATTACAATGGAACCTCTTTGGCACCCGTGCTCGGCTGCCCAGCATCCCAGGGAGTAGAGCACGAACGGTTGGCCTCTGCTCCCGCAGCCGAAGAGCCAGGGCAAAAAACTTGAGCTGTGCCTCTTCTGCAGAAAGTCAACATTGCAACGGTGCCATCCGCATTGCTGTTGCTCCTCGATTTCCCAACTCAAAGTCCATTACAATGGAACGTCTTTGGCACCCGTGCTGGGCTGCCCAGCATCCCAGGCAGTAGAGCACGAACGGTTGGCCTCTGCTCCCACAGCCGAAGAGCCAGGGCCAAAAACTGGAGTTGTGCCTCTTCTGCAGAAAGTCAGCTTTGCAACGGTGCCATCCGCATTGCTGTCGCTCCTCCATTTCCCAACTCAAAGTCCATTACAATGGAAACTCTTTGGCACCCGTGCTCGGCTGCCCAGCATCCCAGGGAGTAGACCACGAACGGTTGGCCTCTGCTCCCACAGCCGAAGAGCCAGGGCAAAAAACTGGAGCTGTGCCTCTTCTGCAGAAAGTCAGCTTTGCAACGGTGCCATCCGCATTGCTGTCGCTCCTCCATTTCCCAACTCAAAGTCCATTACAATGGAACCTCTTTGGCACCCGTGCTGGGCTGCCCAGCATCCCAGGCAGAAGAGCAAGAACGGTTGGCCTCTGCTGCCACAGCCGAAGAGCCAGGGCAAAAAACTGGAGCTGTGCCTCTTCTGCAGAAAGTCAGCTTTGCAACGCTGCCATCCGCATTGCTGTCGCTCCTCCATTTCCCAACTCAAAGTCCATTACAATGGAACCTCTTTGGCACCCGTGCTGGGCTGCCCAGCATCCCAGGGAGTAGAGCACGAACGGTTGGCCTCTGCTGCCACAGCCGAAGAGCCAGGGCAAAAAACTGGAGCTGTGCCTGTTCTGCAGAAAGTCAGCTTTGCAACGGTGCCATCCGCATTGCTGTCGCTCCTCCATTTCCCAACTCAAAGTCCATTACAATGGAACCTCTTTGGCACCCGTGCTGGGCTGCCCAGCATCCCAGGCAGAAGAGCACGAACGGTTGGCCTCTGCTCCCACAGCCGAAGAGCCAGGGCAAAAAACTGGAGCTGTGCCTCTTCTGCAGAATGTCAGCTTTGCAACGGTGCCATCCGCATTGCTGTCGCTCCTCGATTTCCCAACTCAAAGTCCATTACAATGGAACCTCTTTGGCACCCGTGCTCGGCTGCCCAGCATCCCAGGCAGTAGAGCATGAACGGTTGGCCTCTGCTCCCACAGCCGAAGAGCCAGGGCAAAAAACTGGAGCTGTGCCTCTTCTGCAGAAAGTCAGCTTTGCAACGCTGCCATCCGCATTGCTGTCGCTCCTCCATTTCCCAACTCAAAGTCCATTACAATGGAACGTCTTTGGCACCCGTGCTTGGCAGCCCAGCATCCCAGGGAGTAGAGCACGAACGGTTGGCCTCTGCTGCCACAGCCGAAGAGCCAGGGCAAAAAACTGGAGCTGTGCCTCTTCTGCAGAAAGTCAGCTTTGCAACGGAGCTATCCGCATTGCTGTCGCTACTCGATTTCACAACTCAAAGTCCATTACAATGGAACCTCTTTGGCACCCGTGCTCGGCTGCCCAGCATCCCAGGCAGTAGAGCATGAACGGTTGTCCTCTGCTCCCACAGCCGAAGAGCCAGGGCAAAAAACTTGAGCTGTGCCTCTTCTGCAGAAAGTCAGCTTTGCAACGGTTCCATCTGCATTGCTGTCGCTCCTCGATTTCCAAACTCAAAGTCCATTACAATGGAACCTCTTTGGCACCCGTGCTCGGCTGCCCAGCATCTCAGGGAGTAGAGCACGAACGGTTGGCCTCTGCTCCCACAGCCAAAGAGCCAGGGCAAAAATCTTGAGCTGTGCCTCTTCTGCAGAAAGTCAGCTTTGCAATGGTGCCATCCGCATTGCTGTCGCTCCTCCATTTCCCATCTCAAAGTCCATTACAATGGAACCTCTTTGGCACCCGTGCTGGGCTGCCCAGCATCCCAGGGAGTAGAGCACGAACGGTTGGCCTCTGCTCCCGCAGCCGAAGAGCCAGGGCAAAAAACTGGAGCTGTGCCTCTTCTGCAGAAAGTCAACTTTGCAACGGTGCCATCCGCATTGTTGTTCCTCCTCGATTTCCCAACTCAAAGTCCATTACAATTGGACGTCTTTGGCACCCGTGCTGGGCTGCCCAGCATCCCAGGGAGTAGAGCACGAACGGTTGGCCTCTGCTCCCACAGCCGAAGAGCCAGGGCAAAAACTTGAGCTGTGCCTCTTCTGCAGAAAGTCAGCTTTGCAACGGTGCCATCCGCATTGCTGTCGCTCCTCCAATGCCCAACTCAAAGTCCATAACAATGGAACCTCTTTGGCACCCGTGCTGGGCTGCCCAGCATCCCAGGCAGTAGAGCACGAACGGTTGGCCTCTGCTGCCACAGCCGAAGAGCCAGGGCAAAAAACTGGAGCTGTGCCTCTTCTGCAGAAAGTCAGCTTTGCAACGGTGCCATCCGCATTGCTGTCACTCCTCGATTTCCCAACTCAAAGTCCATTACAATGGAACCTCTTTGGCACCCGTGCTGGGCTGCCCAGCATCCCAGGGAGTAGAGCATGAACGTTTGTCCTCTGCTCCCACAGCCACAGAGCCAGGGCAAAAAACTTGAGCTGTGCCTCTTCTGCAGAAAGTCAGCTTTGCAACGCTGCCATCCGCATTGCTGTCGCTCCTCGATTTCCCAACTCAAAGTCCATTACAATGGAACCTCTTTGGCACCCGTGCTGGGCTGCCCAGCATCCCAGGGAGTAGAGCACGAACGGTTGGCCTCTGCTCCCACAGCCAAAGAGCCAGGGCAAAAAACTGGAGCTGTGCCTCTTCTGCAGAAAGTCAGCTTTGCAACGGTGCCATCCGCATTGCTGTCGCTCCTCGATTTCCCAACTCAAAGTCCATTAAAATGGAACCTCTTTGGCACCCGTGCTGGGCTGCCCAGCATCCCAGGCAGTAGAGCACGAACGGTTGGCCTCTGCTCCCACAGCCAAAGAGCCAGGCCAAAAAACTGGAGCTGTGCCTCTTCTGCAGAAAGTCAGCTTTGCAACGCTGCCATCCGCATTGCTGTTGCTCCTCGATTTCCCAACTCAAAGTCCATTACAACGGAACCTCTTTGGCACCCGTGCTGGGCTGCCCAGCATCCCAGGCAGAAGAGCATGAACGGCTGGCCTCTGCTGCCACAGCCGAAGAGCCAGGCCAAATAACTGGAGCTGTGCCTCTTCTGCAGAAAGTCAGCTTTGCAACGGTGCCATCCGCATTGCTGTTGCTCCTCGATTTCCCAACTCAAAGTCCATTACAATGGAACCTCTTTGGCACCCGTGCTCGGCTGCCCAGTATCCCAGGGAGTAGAGCACGAACGTTTCGCCTCTGCTCCCACAGCCGAAGAGCCAGGGCAAAAAACTGGAGCTGTGCCTCTTCTGCAGAAAGTCAGCTTTGCAACGGTGCCATCCGCATTGCTGTCGCTCCTCCATTTCCCAACTCAAAGTCCATTACAATTGGATGTCTTTGGCAAAAGTGCTGGGCTGCCCAGCATCCCAGGCAGTAGAGCACGAACGGTTGGCCTCTGCTCCCACAGCCGAAGAGCCAGGGCAAAAAACTGGAGCTGTGCCTCTTCTGCAGAAAGTCAGCTTTGCAACGGTGCCATCCGCATTGCGGTTGCTCCTCGATTAACCAACTCAAAGTCCATTACAATGGAACGTCTTTGGCACCCGTGCTCGGCTGCCCAGCATCCCAGGCAGTAGAGCACGAACGGTTGGCCTCTGCTGACACAGCCAATAAGCCAAGGCAAAAAACTGGAGCTGTGCCTCTTCTGCAGAAAGTCAGCTTTGCAACGGTGCAATCCGCATTGCTGTCGCTCCTCCATTTCCCAACTCAAAGTCCATTACAATGGAACCTCTTTGGCACCCGTGCTCGGCTGCCCAGCATCCCAGGGAGTAGAGCATGAACGGTTGGCCTCTGCTCCCACAACCGAAGTGCCAGGGCAAAAAACTGGAGCTGTGCCTCTTCTGCAGAAAGTCAGCTTTGCAACGCTGCCATCCGCATTGCTGTCGCTCCTCGATTTCCCAACTCAAAGTCCATTACAATGGAACCTCTTTGGCACCCGTGCTGGGCTGCCCAGCATCCCAGGGAGTAGAGCACGAACGGTTGGCCTCTGCTCCCACAGCCAAAGAGCCAGGGCAAAAAACTGGAGCTGTGCCTCTTCTGCAGAAAGTCAGCTTTGCAACGGTGCCATCCGCATTGCTGTCGCTCCTCCATTTCCCAACTCAAAGTCCATTAAAATGGAACCTCTTTGGCACCCGTGCTCGCCTGCCCAGCATCCCAGGGAGTAGAGCACGAACGGTTGGCCTCTGCTCCCACAGCCGAAGAGCCAGGGCAAAAAACTGGAGCTGTGCCTCTTCTGCAGAAAGTCAGCTTTGCAACAGTTCCATCTGCATTGCTGTCGCTCCTCGATTTCCCAACTCAAAGTCCATTACAATGGAACCTCTTTGGCACCCGTGCTCGGCTGCCCAGCATCCCAGGCAGTAGAGCAAGAACGGTTGGCCTCTGCTGCCACAGCCAAAGAGCCAGGGCAAAAAACTTGAGCTGTGCCTCTTCTGCAGAAAGTCAGCTTTGCAACGCTGCCATCCGCATTGCTGTTGCTCCTCGATTTCCCAACTCAAAGTCCATTACAATGGAACGTCTTTGGCACCCGTGCTGGGCTGCCCAGTATCCCAGGGAGTAGAGCACGAACGGTTGGCCTCTGATCCCACAGCCGAAGAGCCAGGGCAAAAAACTTGAGCTGTGCCTCTTCTGCAGAAAGTCAGCTTTGCAACGGTGCCATCCGCATTGCTGTTGCTCCTCCATTTCCCAACTCAAAGTCCATTACAATGGAACCTCTTTGGCACCCGTGCTCGGCTGCCCAGCATCCCAGGCAGTAGAGCACGAACGGTTGGCCTCTGCTCCAAACAGCCGAAGAGCCAGGGCAAAAAACTGGAGCTGTGCCTCTTCTGCAGAAAGTCAGCTTTGCAACGGTGCCATCCGCATTGCTGTCGCTCCTCGATTTCCCAACTCAAAGTCCATTACAATGGAACCTCTTTGGCACCCGTGGTGGGCTGCCCAGCATCCGAGGGAGTAGAGCACGAACGGTTGGCCTCTGCTCCCACAGCCGAAGAGCCAGGGCAAAAAGCTTGAGCTGTGCCTCTTCTGCAGAAAGTCAGCTTTGCAACGGTGCCATCCGCATTGCTGTCGCTCCTCTATTTCCCAACTCAAAGTCCATTACAACGGAACCTCTTTGGCACCCGTGCTGGGCTGCCCAGCATCCCAGGCAGTAGAGCATGAACGGCTGGCCTCTGCTGCCACAGCCGAAGAGCCAGGGCAAAAAACTGGAGCTGTGCCTCTTCTGCAGAAAGTCAGCTTTGCAACGGTGCCATCCGCCTTGCTGTTGCTCCTCGATTTCCCAACTCAAAGTCCATTACAATGGAACCTCTTTGGCACCCGTGCTCGGCTGCCCAGTATCCCAGGGAGTAGAGCACGAACGTTTGGCCTCTGCTCCCACAGCCGAAGAGCCAGGGCAAAAAACTGGAGCTGTGCCTCTTCTGCAGAAAGTCAGCTTTGCAACGGTGCCATCCGCATTGCTCTCGCTCCTCGATTTCCCAACTCAAAGTCCATTACAATTGGACGTCTTTGGCACCCGTGCTGGGCTGCCCAGCATCCCAGGCAGTAGAGCACGAACGGTTGGCCTCTGCTGCCACAGCCGAAGAGCCAGGGCAAAAAGCTTGAGCTGTGTCTCTTCTGCAGAAAGTCAGCTTTGCAACGGTGCCATCCGCATTGCTGTCGCTCCTCCATTTCCCAACTCAAAGTCCATTAGAATGGAACCTCTTTGGCACCCGTGCTGGGCTGCCCAGCATCCCAGGGAGTAGAGCACGAACGGTTGGCCTCTGATCCCACAGCCGAAGAGCCAGGGCAAAAAACTGGAGCTGTGCCTCTTCTGCAGAAAGTCAGCTTTGCAACGGTGCCATCCGCATTGCTGTTGCTCCTCCATTTCCCAACTCAAAGTCCATTACAATTGGACGTCTTTGGCACAAGTGCTCGGCTGCCCAGCATCCCAGGGGGTAGAGCACGAACGGTTGGCCTCTGCTCCCACAGCCGAAGAGCCAGGGCAAAAAACTGGAGCTGTGCCTCTTCTGCAGAAAGTCAGCTTTGCAACGGTGCCATCCGCATTGCTGTCGCTCCTCGATTTCCCAACTCAAAGTCCATTACAATGGAACCTCTTTGGCACCCGTGCTGGGCTGCCCAGCATCCCAGGGAGTAGAGCACGAACGGTTGGCCTCTGCTCCAAACAGCCGAAGAGCCAGGGCAAAAAACTGGAGCTGTGCCTCTTCTGCAGAAAGTCAGCTTTGCAACGGTGCCATCCGCATTGCTGTCGCTCCTCCATTTCCCAACTCAAAGTCCATTATAATTTAACGTCTTTGGCACCCGTGCTGGGCTGCCCAGCATCCCAGGCAGTAGAGCACGAACGTTTGGCCTCTGCTCCCACAGCCGAAGTGCCAGGGCAAAAAACTGGAGCTGTGCCTCTTCTGCAGAAAGTCAGCTTTGCAATGGTGCCATCCGCATTGCTGTCGCTCCTCCATTTCCCAACTCAAAGTCCATTACAATGGAACCTCTTTGGCACCCGTGCTGGGCTGCCCAGCATCCCAGGGAGTAGAGCACGAACGGTTGGCCTCTGCTCCCACAGCCAAAGAGCCAGGCCAAAAAACTTGAGCTGTGCCACTTCTGCAGAAAGTCAGCTTTGCAACGGTGCCATCCGCATTGCTGTCGCTCCTCGATTTCCCAACTCAAAGTCCATTAAAATTGGACGTCTTTGGCACAAGTGCTGGGCTGCCCAGCATCCCAGGCAGTAGAGCACGAACGGTTGGCCTCTGCTCCCACAGCCGAAGAGCCAGGGCAAAAAACTGGAGCTGTGCCTCTTCTGCAGAAAGTCAGCTTTGCAACGGTGCCATCCACATTGCTGTCGCTCCTTCATTTCCCAACTCAAAATCCATTACAATGGAACCTCTTTGGCACCCGTGCTGGGCTGCCCAGCATCCCAGGGAGTAGAGCACGAACGGTTGGCCTCTGATCCCACAGCCGAAGAGCCAGGCCAAAAAACTGGAGCTGTGCCTCTTCTGCAGAAAGTCAGCTTTGCAACGGTGCCATCCGCATTGCTGTCGCTCCTCGATTTCCCAACTCAAAGTCCATTACAATTGGACGTCTTTGGCACAAGTGCTCGGCTGCCCAGCATCCCAGGCAGTAGAGCACGAACGGTTGGCCTCTGCTCCCACAGCCAAAGAGCCAGGGCAAAAAACTGGAGCTGTGCCTCTTCTGCAGAAAGTCAGCTTTGCAACGGTGCCATCCGCATTGCTGTCGCTCCTCCATTTCCCAACTCAAAGTCCATTACAATGGAACCTCTTTGGCACCCGTGCTGGGCTGCCCAGCATCCCAGGGAGTAGAGCACGAACGGTTGGCCTCTGCTCCCACAGCCGAAGAGCCAGGGCAAAAAACTGGAGCTGTGCCTCTTCTGCAGAAAGTCAGCTTTGCAACGGTGCCATCCGCATTGCTGTTGCTCCTCCATTTCCCAACTCAAAATCCATTAGAATGGAACGTCTTTGGCACCCGTGCAGGGCTGCCCAGTATCCCAGGGAGTAGAGCACGAACGGTTGGCCTCTGCTCCCACAGCCGAAGAGCCAGTGCAAAAAACTGGAGCTGTGCCTCTTCTGCAGAAAGTCAGCTTTGCAACGGTGCCATCCGCATTGCTGTCGCTCCTCCATTTCCCAACTCAAAGTCCATTACAATGGAACCTCTTTGGCACCCGTGCTGGGCTACCCAGCATCCCAGGCAGTAGAGCACGAACGGTTGGCCTCTGCTCCTACAGCCGAAGAGCCAGGGCAAAAAACTGGAGCTGTGCCTCTTCTGCAGAAAGTCAGCTTTGCAACGGTGCCATCCGCATTGCTGTCGCTCCTCCATTTCCCAACTCAAAGTCCATTACAATGGAACCTCTTTGGCACCCGTGCTGGGCTGCCCAGCATCCCAGGCAGTAGAGCACGAACGGTTGGCCTCTGCTCCCACAGCCAAAGAGCCAGGGCAAAAAACTTGAGCTGTGCCACTTCTGCAGAAAGTCAGCTTTGCAACGGTGCCATCCGCATTGCTGTCGCTCCTCGATTTCCCAACTCAAAGTCCATTAAAATTGGACGTCTTTGGCACAAGTGCTGGGCTGCCCAGCATCCCAGGAAGTAGAGCACGAACGGTTGGCCTCTGCTCCCACAGCCGAAGAGCCAGGGCAAAAAACTGGAGCTGTGCCTCTTCTGCAGAAAGTCAGCTTTGCAACGGTGCCATCCGCATTGCTGTCGCTCCTCCATTTCCCAACTCAAAGTCCATTACAATGGAACCTCTTTGGCACCCGTGCTGGGCTACCCAGCATCCCAGGCAGTAGAGCACGAACGGTTGGCCTCTGCTGCCACAGCCGAAGAGCCAGGGAAAAAACTGGAGCTGTGCCTCTTCTGCAGAAAGTCAGCTTTGCAACGGTGCCATCCGCATTGCTGTTGTTCCTCGATCTCCCAATTGAAAGTCAATTACAATGGAACCTCTTTGGCACCCGTGCTGGGCTGCCCAGCATCCCAGGGAGTAGAGCACGAACGGTTGGCCTCTGCTCCCACAGCCGAAGAGCCAGTGCAAAAAACTGGAGCTGTGCCTCTTCTGCAGAAAGTCAGCTTTGCAACGGTGCCATCCGCATTGCTGTCGCTCCTCCATTTCCCAACTCAAAGTCCATTACAATGGAACCTCTTTGGCACCCGTGCTGGGCTGCCCAGCATCCCAGGGAGTAGAGCACGAACGGTTGGCCTCTGCTCCCACAGCCAAAGAGCCAGTGCAAAAAACTTGAGCTGTGCCACTTCTGTAGAAAGTCAGCTTTGCAACGGTGCCATCCGCATTGCTGTCGCTCCTCCATTTCCCAACTCAAAGTCCATTAAAATTGGATGTCTTTGGCACAAGTGCTGGGCTGCCCAGCATCCCAGGCAGTAGAGCACGAATGGTTGGCCTCTGCTCCCACAGCCGAAGAGCCAGGGCAAAAAACTTGAGCTGTGCCTCTTCTGCAGAAAGTCAGCTTTGCAACGGTGCCATCCGCATTGCTGTCGCTCCTCCATTTCCCAACTCAAAGTCCATTACAATGGAACCTCTTTGGCACCCGTGCTGGGCTGCCCAGCATCCCAGGGAGTAGAGCACGAACGGTTGGCCTCTGCTCCCACAGCCAAAGAGCCAGGGCAAAAAACTTGAGCTGTGCCACTTCTGCAGAAAGTCAGCTTTGCAACGGTGCCATCCGCATTGCTGTCGCTCCTCCATTTCCCAACTCAAAGTCCATTAAAATTGGACGTCTTTGGCACAAGTGCTGGGCTGCCCAGCATCCCAGGAAGTAGAGCACGAACGGTTGGCCTCTGCTCCCACAGCCGAAGAGCCAGGGCAAAAAACTGGAGCTGTGCCTCTTCTGCAGAAAGTCAGCTTTGCAACGGTGCCATCCGCATTGCTGTCGCTCCTCCATTTCCCAACTCAAAGTCCATTAAAATTGGATGTCTTTGGCACAAGTGCTGGGCTGCCCAGCATCCCAGGCAGTAGAGCACGAATGGTTGGCCTCTGCTCCCACAGCCGAAGAGCCAGGGCAAAAAACTTGAGCTGTGCCTCTTCTGCAGAAAGTCAGCTTTGCAACGGTGCCATCCGCATTGCTGTCGCTCCTCCATTTCCCAACTCAAAGTCCATTACAATGGAACCTCTTTGGCACCCGTGCGGGGCTACCCAGCATCCCAGGCAGTAGAGCATGAACGGTTGGCCTTTGCTCCCACAGCCGAAGAGCCAGGGCAAAAAACTTGAGCTGTGCCTCTTCTGCAGAAAGTCAGCTTTGCAACGGTGCCATCTGCATTGCTGTTGCTCCTCGATTTCCCAACTCAAAATCCATTACAATGGAACGTCTTTGGCACCCGTGCTCGGCTGCCCAGCATCCGAGGGAGTAGAGCACGAACGGTTGGCCTCTGCTGCCACAGCCGAAGAGCCAGGGCAAAAAGCTTGAGCTGTGCATCTTCTGCAGAAAGTCAGCTTTGCAACGGTGCCATCCGCATTGCTGTCGCTCCTCCATTTCCCAACTCAAAGTCCATTACAATGGAACCTCTTTGGCACCCGTGCTCGGCTGCCCAGCATCCCAGGGAGTAGAGCACGAACGTTTGGCCTCTGCTCCCACAGCCGAAGAGCCAGGGGAAAAAACTGGAGCTGTGCCTCTTCTGCAGAAAGTCAGCTTTGCAACGGTGCCATCCGCATTGCTGTCGCTCCTCCATTTCCCAACTCAAAGTCCATTACAATGGAACCTCTTTGGCACCCGTGCTGGGCTGCCCAGCATCCCAGGCAGTAGAGCACGAACGGTTGGCCTCTGCTCCCACAGCCGAAGAGCCAGGGCAAAAAACTGGAGCTGTGCCTCTTCTGCAGAAAGTCAGCTTTCCAACTCTGCCATCCGCATTGCTGTCGCTCCTCCATTTCCCAACTCAAAGTCCATTACAATGGAACCTCTTTGGCAGCCGTGCTGGGCTGCCCAGCATCCCAGGGAGTAGAGCACGAACGGTTGGCCTCTGCTCCAAACAGCCGATGAGCCAGGGCAAAAAACTGGAGCTGTGCCTCTTCTGCAGAAAGTCAGCTTTGCAACGGTGCCATCCGCATTGCTGTCGCTCCTCGATTTCCCAACTCAAAGTCCATTACAATTGAACGTCTTTGGCACAAGTGCTCGGCTGCCCAGCATCCCAGGGAGTAGAGCACGAACGTTTGGCCTCTGCTCCCACAGCCGAAGAGCCAGGGCAAAAAACTGGAGCTGTGCCTCTTCTGCAGAAAGTCAGCTTTGCAACGGTGCCATCCGCATTGCTGTTGCTCTTCGATCTCCCAACTCAAAGTCCATTACAATGGAACCTCTTTGGCACCCGTGCTGGGCTGCCCAGCATCCCAGGCAGTAGAGCACGAACATTTGGCCTCTGCTCCCACAGCCGAAGAGCCAGGCCAAAAAACTGGAGCTGTGCCTCTTCTGCAGAAAGTCAGCTTTGCAACGGTTCCATCCGCATTGCTGTCACTCCTCGATTTCCCAACTCAAAGTCCATTACAATGGAACCTCTTTGGCACCCGTGCTGGGCTGCCCAGTATCCCAGGGAGTAGAGCACGAACGTTTGGCCTCTGCTGCCACAGCCGAAGTGCCAGGGCAAAAAACTGGAGCTGTGCCTCTTCTGCAGAAAGTCAGCTTTGCAACGGTGCCATCTGCATTGCTGTCGCTCCTCCATTTCCCAACTCTAAGTCCATTACAATGGAACCTCTTTGGCACCCGTGCTCGGCTGCCCAGCATCCCAGGGAGTAGAGCATGAACGTTTGGCCTTTGCTCCCACAGCCGAAGAGCCAGGGCAAAAAGCTTGAGCTGTGCCTCTTCTGCAGAAAGTCAGCTTTGCAACGGTGCCATCCGCACTGCTGTTGCTCCTCGATCTCCCAACTCAAAGTCCATTACAATTGAACATCTTTGGCACCCGTGCTCGGCTGCCCAGCATCACAGGCAGTAGAGCACGAACGGTTGGCCTCTGCTCCCACAGCCAAAGAGCCAGGGCAAAAAACTTGAGCTGTGCCTCTTCTGCAGAAAGTCAGCTTTGCAACGGTGCCATCCGCATTGCTGTTGCTCCTCGATTTCCCAACTCAAAATCCATTACAATGGAACCTCTTTGGCACCCGTGCTGGGCTGCCCAGCATCCCAGGCAGTAGAGCACGAACGGTTGGCCTCTGCTCCCACAGCCGAAGAGCCAGGGCAAAAAACTGGAGCTGTGCCTCTTCTGCAGAAAGTCAGCTTTGCAACGGTGCCATCCGCATTGCTGTCGCTCCTCGATTTCCCAACTCAAAGTCCATTAAAATTGGACGTCTTTGGCACCCGTGCTGGGCTGCCCAGCATCCCAGGCAGTAGAGCATGAACGGTTGGCCTCTGCTGCCACAGCCGAAGAGCCAGGGCAAAAACTTGAGCTGTGCCTCTTCTGCAGAAAGTCAGCTTTGCAACGGTGCCATCCGCATTGCTGTTGCTCCTCGATTTCCCAACTCAAAGTCCATTACAATGGAACCTCTTTGGCACCCTTGCTGGGCTGCCCAGCATCCCAGGCAGTAGAGCACGAACGGTTGGCCTCTGCTCCCACAGCCGAAGAGCCAGGGCAAAAAACTGGAGCTGTGCCTCTTCTGCAGAAAGTCAACTTTGCAACGGTGCCATCCGCATTGCTGTCGCTCCTCAATTTCCCAACTGAAAATCCATTACAATGGAACGTCTTTGGCACCCCTGCTGGGCTGCCCAGCATCCCAGGGAGTAGAGCACGAACGTTTGGCCTTTGCTCCCACAGCCAGTGAGCCAGGGCAAAAAACTTGAGCTGTGCCTCTTCTGCAGAAAGTCAGCTTTGCAACGGTGCCATCCACATTGCGGTTGCTCCTCGATCTCCCAACTCAAAGTCCATTACAATGGAACCTCTTTGGCACCCGTGCTGGGCTGCCCAGCATCCCAGGGAGTAGAGCACGAACGGTTGGCCTCTGCTCCCACAGCCGAAGAGCCAGGGCAAAAAACTGGAGCTGTGCCTCTTCTGCAGAAAGTCAGCTTTGCAACGGTGCCATCCGCATTGCTGTCGCTCCTCCATTTCCCAACTCAAAGTCCATTACAATGGAACCTCTTTGGCACCCGTGCTCGGCTGCCCAGCATCCCAGCGAGGAGAGCACGAACGTTTGGCCTTTGCTGCCACAGCCGAAGAGCCAGGGCAAAAAACTGGAGCTGTGCCTCTTCTGCAGAAAGTCAGCTTTGCAACGGTGCCATCCGCATTGCTGTCGCTCCTCCATTTCCCAACTCAAAGTCCATTACAATGGAACCTCTTTGGCACCCGTGCTGGGCTGCCCAGCATCCCAGGGAGTAGAGCACGAACGGTTGGCCTCTGCTCCCACAGCCGAAGAGCCAGGGCAAAAAACTTGAGCTGTGCCTCTTCTGCAGAAAGTCAGCTTTGCAACGGTGCCATCCGCATTGCTGTTGCTCCTCGATTTCCCAACTCAAAGTCCATTACAATGGAACCTCTATGGCACCCGTGCTCGGCTGCCCAGTATCCCAGGGAGTAGAGCACGAACGGTTGGCCTCTGCTCCCACAGCCGAAGTGCCAGGGCAAAAAACTGGAGTTGTGCCTCTTCTGCAGAAAGTCAGCTTTGCAATGGTGCCATCCGCATTGCTGTCGCTCCTCCATTTCCCAACTCAAAGTCCATTACAATGGAACCTCTTTGGCACCCGTGCTGGGCTGCCCAGCATCCCAGGCAGTAGAGCACGAACGGTTGGCCTCTGCTCCCACAGCCGAAGAGCCAGGGCAAAAAACTGGAGCTGTGCCTCTTCTGCAGAAAGTCAGCTTTGCAACGGTGCCATCCGCATTGCTGTCGCTCCTCCATTTCCCAACTCAAAGTCCATTACAATGGAACCTCTTTGGCACCCGTGCTGGGCTGCCCAGCATCCCAGGGAGTAGAGCACGAACGGTTGGCCTCTGCTCCCACAGCCGAAGAGCCAGGGCAAAAAAATGGAGCTGTGCCTCTTCTGCAGAAAGTCAGCTTTCCAACGGTGCCATCCGCATTGCTGTCGCTCCTCCATTTCCCAACTCAAAGTCCATTACAATGGAACCTCTTTGGCACCCGTGCTGGGCTACCCAGCATCCCAGGCAGTAGAGCACGAACGGTTGGCCTCTGTTGCCACAGCCGAAGAGCCAGGGAAAAAACTGGAGCTGTGCCTCTTCTGCAGAAAGTCAGCTTTGCAACGGTGCCATCCGCATTGCTGTCGCTCCTCCATTTCCCAACTCAAAATCCATTAGAATGGAATGTCTTTGGCACCCGTGCTGGGCTGCCCAGCATCCCAGGGAGTAGAGCACGAACGGTTGGCCTCTGCTCCCACAGCCGAAGAGCCAGTGCAAAAAACTGGAGCTGTGCCTCTTCTGCAGAAAGTCAGCTTTGCAACGGTGCCATCCGCATTGCTGTCGCTCCTCCATTTCCCAACTCAAAGTCCATTACAATGGAACCTCTTTGGCACCCGTGCTGGGCTGCCCAGCATCCCAGGGAGTAGAGCACGAACGGTTGGCCTCTGCTCCCACAGCCAAAGAGCCAGTGCAAAAAACTTGAGCTGTGCCACTTCTGTAGAAAGTCAGCTTTGCAACGGTGCCATCCGCATTGCTGTCGCTCCTCCATTTCCCAACTCAAAGTCCATTAAAATTGGATGTCTTTGGCACAAGTGCTGGGCTGCCCAGCATCCCAGGCAGTAGAGCACGAATGGTTGGCCTCTGCTCCCACAGCCGAAGAGCCAGGGCAAAAAACTTGAGCTGTGCCTCTTCTGCAGAAAGTCAGCTTTGCAACGGTGCCATCCGCATTGCTGTCGCTCCTCCATTTCCCAACTCAAAGTCCATTACAATGGAACCTCTTTGGCACCCGTGCTCGGCTGCCCAGCATCCCAGGGAGTAGAGCACGAACGTTTGGCCTCTGCTCCCACAGCCGAAGAGCCAGGGCAAAAAACTGCAGCTGTGCCTCTTCTGCAGAAAGTCAGCTTTGCAACGGTGCCATCCGCATTGCTGTCGCTCCTCGATTTCCCAACTCAAAGTCCATTACAATGGAACCTCTTTGGCACCCGTACTGGGCTGCCCAGCATCCCAGGCAGTAGAGCACGAACGGTTGGCCTCTGCTCCCACAGCCGAAGAGCCAGGGCAAAAAACTGGAGCTGTGCCTCTTCTGCAGAAAGTCAGCTTTGCAACGGTGCCATCCGCATTGCTGTCGCTCCTCCATTTCCCAACTCAAAGTCCATTACAATGGAACCTCTTTGGCACCCGTGCTGGGCTGCCCAGCATCCCAGGGAGTAGAGCACGAACGGTTGGCCTCTGCTGCCACAGCCGAAGAGCCAGGGCAAAAAACTGGAGCTGTGCCTCTTCTGCAGAAAGTCAGCTTTGCAGCGGTGCCATCTGCATTGCTGTCGCTCCTCCATTTCCCAACTCAAAGTCCATTACAATGGAACCTCTTTGGCACCCGTGCTCGGCTGCCCAGCATCCCAGGGAGTAGAGCATGAACGTTTGGCCTTTGCTCCCACAGCCGAAGAGCCAGGGCAAAAAACTGGAGCTGTGCCTCTTCTGCAGAAAGTCAGCTTTGCAACGGTGCCATCCGCATTGCTGTTGCTCCTCGATCTCCCAACTCAAAGTCCATTACAATTGAACATCTTTGGCACCCGTGCTCGGCTGCCCAGCATCACAGGGAGTAGAGCACGAACGGTTGGCCTCTGCTCCCACAGCCAAAGAGCCAGGGCAAAAAACTGGAGCTGTGCCTCTTCTGCAGAAAGTCAGCTTTGCAACGGTGCCATCCGCATTGCTGTTGCTCCTCGATTTCCCAACTCAAAATCCATTACAATGGAACCTCTGTGGCACCCGTGCTCGGCTGCCCAGCATCCCAGGGAGTAGAGCACGAACGGTTGGCCTCTGCTACCACAGCCGAAGAGCCAGGGCAAAAAACTGGAGCTGTGCCTCTTCTGCAGAAAGTCAGCTTTGCAACGGTGCCATCCGCATTGCTGTCGCTCCTCGATTTCCCAACTCAAAGTCCATTAAAATTGGACGTCTTTGGCACCCGTGCTGGGCTGCCCAGCATCCCAGGCAGTAGAGCATGAACGGTTGGCCTCTGCTGCCACAGCCGAAGAGCCAGGGCAAAAACTTGAGCTGTGCCTCTTCTGCAGAAAGTCAGCTTTGCAACGGTGCCATCCGCATTGCTGTTGCTCCTCGATTTCCCAACTCAAAGTCCATTACAATGGAACCTCTTTGGCACCCGTGCTGGGCTGCCCAGCATCCCAGGGAGTAGAGCACGAACGGTTGGCCTCTGCTCCCACAGCCGAAGAGCCAGGGCAAAAAACTGGAGCTGTGCCTCTTCTGCAGAAAGTCAACTTTGCAACGGTGCCATCCGCATTGCTGTCGCTCCTCAATTTCCCAACTGAAAATCCATTACAATGGAACGTCTTTGGCACCCGTGCTGGGCTGCCCAGCATCCCAGGGAGTAGAGCACGAACGTTTGGCCTTTGCTCCCACAGCCAGTGAGCCAGGGCAAAAAACTTGAGCTGTGCCTCTTCTGCAGAAAGTCAGCTTTGCAACGGTGCCATCCACATTGCGGTTGCTCCTCGATCTCCCAACTCAAAGTCCATTACAATGGAACCTCTTTGGCACCCGTGCTCGGCTGCCCAGCATCCCAGGGAGTAGAGCACGAACGGTTGGCCTCTGCTCCCACAGCCGAAGAGCCAGGGCAAAAAACTGGAGCTGTGCCTCTTCTGCAGAAAATCAGCTTTGCAACGGTGCCATCCGCATTGCTGTCGCTCCTCCATTTCCCAACTCAAAGTCCATTACAATGGAACCTCTTTGGCACCCGTGCTCGGCTGCCCAGCATCCCAGCGAGGAGAGCACGAACGTTTGGCCTTTGCTGCCACAGCCGAAGAGCCAGGGCAAAAAACTGGAGCTGTGCCTCTTCTGCAGAAAGTCAGCTTTGCAACGGTGCCATCCGCATTGCTGTCGCTCCTCCATTTCCCAACTCAAAGTCCATTACAATGGAACCTCTTTGGCACCCGTGCTCGGCTGCCCAGCATCCCAGGCAGTAGAGCACGAACGGTTGGCCTCTGCTCCCACAGCCGAAGAGCCAGGGCAAAAAACTGGAGCTGTGCCTCTTCTGCAGAAAGTCAGCTTTGCAACGGTGCCATCCGCATTGCTGTCGCTCCTCGATTTCCCAAATCAAAGTCCATTACAATGGAACCTCTTTGGCACCCGTGCTCGGCTGCCCAGCATCCCAGGGAGTAGAGCACGAACGGTTGGCCTCTGCTCCCACAGCCGAAGAGCCAGGGCAAAAAACTGGAGCTGTGCCTCTTCTGCAGAAAGTCACCTTTGCAACGGTGCCATCCGCATTGCTGTCGCTCCTCCATTTCCCAACTCAAAGTCCATTACAATGGAACGTCTTTGGCACCCGTGCTGGGCTGCCCAGCATCCCAGCGAGTAGAGCACGAACGTTTGGCCTTTGCTCCCACAGCCAGAGAGCCAGGGCAAAAAACTGGAGCTGTGCCTCTTCTGCAGAAAGTCAGCTTTGCAACGGTGCCATCCGCATTGCTGTCGCTCCTCCATTTCCCAACTCAAAGTCCATTACAATGGAACCTTTTTGGCACCCGTGCTCGGCTGCCCAGCATCCCAGGGAGTAGAGCACGAACGGTTGGCCTCTGCTCCCACAGTCGAAGAGCCAGGGCAAAAAACTGCAGCTGTGCCTCTTCTGCAGAAAGTCAGCTTTGCAACGGTGCCATCCGCATTGCTGTCGCTCCTCCATTTCCCAACTCAAAGTCCATTACAATGGAACCTCTTTGGCACCCGTGCTCGGCTGCCCAGCATCTCAGGGAGTAGAGCACGAACGTTTGGCCTCTGCTCCCACAGCCAAAGAGCCAGGGCAAAAAACTGGAGCTGTGCCTCTTCTGCAGAAAGTCAGCTTTGCAACGGTGCCATCCGCATTGCTGTCGCTCCTCCATTTCCCAACTCAAAGTCCATTACAATGGAACATCTTTGGCACCCGTGCTCGGCTGCCCAGCATCCCAGGCAGTAGAGCACGAACGGTTGGCCTCTGCTCCCACAGCCGAAGAGCCAGGGCAAAAAACTGGAGCTGTGCCTCTTCTGCAGAAAGTCTGCTTTGCAACGCTGCCATCCTCATTGCTGTCGCTCCTCGATTTCCCAACTCAAATTCCATTACAATGGAACCTCTTTGGCACCCGTGCTGGGCTGCCCAGCATCCCAGGGAGTAGAGCACGAACGGTTGGCCTCTGCTCCCACAGCCAAAGAGCCAGGGCAAAAAACTGGAGCTGTGCCTCTTCTGCAGAAAGTCAGCTTTGCAACGGTGCCATCCGCATTGCTGTCGCTCCTCCATTTCCCAACTCAAAATCCATTACAATTGAACGTCTTTGGCACCCGTGCTGGGCTGCCCAGCATCCCAGGGAGTAGAGCACGTACGTTTGGCCTTTGCTCCCACAGCCAGTGAGCCAGGGCAAAAAACTTGACCTGTGCCTCTTCTGCAGAAAGACAGCTTTGCAACGGTGCCATCTGCATTGCTGTTGCTCCTCGATCTCCCAACTCAAAGTCCATTACAGTGGAAACTCTTTGGCACCCGTGCTCGGCTGCCCAGCATCCCAGGGAGTAGAGCACGAACGGTAGGCCTCTGCTCCCACAGCCAAAGAGCCAGGGCAAAAAACTGCAGCTGTGCCTCTTCTGCAGAAAGTCAGCTTTGCAATGGTGCCATCCGCATTGCTGTCGCTCCTCCATTTCCCAACTCAAAGTCCATTACAATGGAACCTCTTTGGCACCCGTGCTGGGCTGCCCAGCATCCCAGGGAGTAGAGCACGAACGGTTGGCCTCTGCTGCCACAGCCAAAGAGCCAGGGCAAAAAACTTGAGCTGTGCCTCTTCTGCAGAAAGTCAGCTTTGCAACGGTGCCATCCGCATTGCTGTCGCTCCTCGATTTCCCAACTCAAAGTCCATTAAAATTGGACGTCTTTGGCACCCGTGCTGGGCTGCCCAGCATCCCAGGCAGTAGAGCATGAACGGTTGGCCTCTGCTGCCACAGCCGAAGAGCCAGGGCAAAAACTTGAGCTGTGCCTCTTCTGCAGAAAGTCAGCTTTGCAACGGTGCCATCCGCATTGCTGTTGCTCCTCGATTTCCCAACTCAAAGTCCATTACAATGGAACCTCTTTGGCACCCTTGCTGGGCTGCCCAGCATCCCAGGGAGTAGAGCACGAACGGTTGGCCTCTGCTCCCACAGCCGAAGAGCCAGGGCAAAAAACTGGAGCTGTGCCTCTTCTGCAGAAAGTCAACTTTGCAACGGTGCCATCCGCATTGCTGTCGCTCCTCAATTTCCCAACTGAAAATCCATTTCAATGGAACGTCTTTGGCACCCGTGCTGGGCTGCCCAGCATCCCAGGGAGTAGAGCACGAACGTTTGGCCTTTGCTCCCACAGCCAGTGAGCCAGGGCAAAAAACTTGAGCTGTGCCTCTTCTGCAGAAAGTCAGCTTTGCAACGGTGCCATCCACATTGCGGTTGCTCCTCGATCTCCCAACTCAAAGTCCATTACAATGGAACCTCTTTGGCACCCGTGCTCGGCTGCCCAGCATCCCAGGGAGTAGAGCACGAACGGTTGGCCTCTGCTCCCACAGCCGAAGAGCCAGGGCAAAAAACTGGAGCTGTGCCTCTTCTGCAGAAAATCAGCTTTGCAACGGTGCCATCCGCATTGCTGTCGCTCCTCCATTTCCCAACTCAAAGTCCATTACAATGGAACCTCTTTGGCACCCGTGCTCGGCTGCCCAGCATCCCAGCGAGGAGAGCACGAACATTTGGCCTTTGCTGCCACAGCCGAAGAGCCAGGGCAAAAAACTGGAGCTGTGCCTCTTCTGCAGAAAGTCAGCTTTGCAACGGTGCCATCCGCATTGCTGTCGCTCCTCCATTTCCCAACTCAAAGTCCATTACAATGGAACCTCTTTGGCACCCGTGCTCGGCTGCCCAGCATCCCAGGCAGTAGAGCACGAACGGTTGGCCTCTGCTCCCACAGCCGAAGAGCCAGGGCAAAAAACTGGAGCTGTGCCTCTTCTGCAGAAAGTCAGCTTTGCAACGGTGCCATCCGCATTGCTGTCGCTCCTCGATTTCCCAAATCAAAGTCCATTACAATGGAACCTCTTTGGCACCCGTGCTCGGCTGCCCAGCATCCCAGGGAGTAGAGCACGAACGGTTGGCCTCTGCTCCCACAGCCGAAGAGCCAGGGCAAAAAACTGGAGCTGTGCCTCTTCTGCAGAAAGTCACCTTTGCAACGGTGCCATCCGCATTGCTGTCGCTCCTCCATTTCCCAACTCAAAGTCCATTACAATGGAACGTCTTTGGCACCCGTGCTGGGCTGCCCAGCATCCCAGGGAGTAGAGCACGAACGTTTGGCCTTTGCTCCCACAGCCAGTGAGCCAGGGCAAAAAACTGGAGCTGTGCCTCTTCTGCAGAAAGTCACCTTTGCAACGGTGCCATCCGCATTGCTGTCGCTCCTCCATTTCCCAACTCAAAGTCCATTACAATGGAACCTCTTTGGCACCCGTGCTGGGCTGCCCAGCATCCCAGGGAGTAGAGCACGAACGTTTGGCCTTTGCTCCCACAGCCAGTGAGCCAGGGCAAAAAACTGGAGCTGTGCCTCTTCTGCAGAAAGTCAGCTTTGCAACGGTGCCATCCGCATTGCTGTCGCTCCTCCATTTCCCAACTCAAAGTCCATTACAATGGAACCTCTTTGGCACCCGTGCTCGGCTGCCCAGCATCTCAGGGAGTAGAGCACGAACGTTTGGCCTCTGCTCCCACAGCCAAAGAGCCAGGGCAAAAAACTGGAGCTGTGCCTCTTCTGCAGAAAGTCAGCTTTGCAACGGTGCCATCCGCATTGCTGTCGCTCCTCCATTTCCCAACTCAAAGTCCATTACAATGGAACATCTTTGGCACCCGTGCTCGGCTGCCCAGCATCCCAGGCAGTAGAGCACGAACGGTTGGCCTCTGCTCCCACAGCCGAAGAGCCAGGGCAAAAAACTGGAGCTGTGCCTCTTCTGCAGAAAGTCTGCTTTGCAACGCTGCCATCCTCATTGCTGTCGCTCCTCGATTTCCCAACTCAAATTCCATTACAATGGAACCTCTTTGGCACCCGTGCTGGGCTGCCCAGCATCCCAGGGAGTAGAGCACGAACGGTTGGCCTCTGCTCCCACAGCCAAAGAGCCAGGAAAAAAAACTGGAGCTGTGCCTCTTCTGCAGAAAGTCAGCTTTGCAACGGTGCCATCCGCATTGCTGTCGCTCCTCCATTTCCCAACTCAAAATCCATTACAATTGAACGTCTTTGGCACCCGTGCTGGGCTGCCCAGCATCCCAGGGAGTAGAGCACGTACGTTTGGCCTTTGCTCCCACAGCCAGTGAGCCAGGGCAAAAAACTTGACCTGTGCCTCTTCTGCAGAAAGACAGCTTTGCAACGGTGCCATCTGCATTGCTGTTGCTCCTCGATCTCCCAACTCAAAGTCCATTACAGTGGAAACTCTTTGGCACCCGTGCTCGGCTGCCCAGCATCCCAGGGAGTAGAGCACGAACGGTAGGCCTCTGCTCCCACAGCCAAAGAGCCAGGGCAAAAAACTGCAGCTGTGCCTCTTCTGCAGAAAGTCAGCTTTGCAATGGTGCCATCCGCATTGCTGTCGCTCCTCCATTTCCCAACTCAAAGTCCATTACAATGGAACCTCTTTGGCACCCGTGCTGGGCTGCCCAGCATCCCAGGGAGTAGAGCACGAACGGTTGGCCTCTGCTGCCACAGCCAAAGAGCCAGGGCAAAAAACTGGAGCTGTGCCTCTTCTGCAGAAAGTCAGCTTTGCAACGGTGCCATCCGCATTGCTGTCGCTCCTCGATTTCCCAACTCAAAGTCCATTACAATTGGACGCCTTTGGCACAAGTGCTGGGCTGCCCAGCATCCCAGGGAGTAGAGCATGAACGGTTGGCCTCTGCTGCCACAGCCGAAGAGCCAGGGCAAAAACTGGAGCTGTGCCTCTTCTGCAGAAAGTCAGCTTTGCAACGGTGCCATCCGTATTGCTGTTGCTCCTCGATTTCCCAACTCAAAGTCCATTACAATGGAACCTCTTTGGCACCCGTGCTGGGCTGCCCAGCATCCCAGGGAGTAGAGAACGTACGTTTGGCCTTTGCTCCCACAGCCAGTGAGCCAGGTCAAAAAACTTGAGCTGTGCCTCTTCTGCAGAAAGACAGCTTTGCAACGGTGCCATCTGCATTGCTGTTGCTCCTCGATCTCCCAACTCAAAGTCCATTACAGTGGAACCTCTTTGGCACCCGTGCTGGGCTGCCCAGTATCCCAGGGAGTAGAGCACGAACGGTTGGCCTCTGCTCCCACTGCCGTTGAGCCAGGGCAAAAAACTGGAGCTGTGCCTCTTCTGCAGAAAGTCAGCTTTGGAACGGTGCCATCCGCATTGCTGTTGCTCCTCGATTTCCCAACTCAAAGTCCATTACAATGGAACCTCTTTGGCACCCGTGCTCGGCTGCCCAGCATCCCAGCGAGTAGAGCACGAACGGTTGGCCTCTGCTCCCAGAGCCGGTGAGCCAGGGCAAAAAGCTTGAGCTGTGCCTCTTCTGCAGAAAGTCAGCTTTGCAACGGTGCCATCCGCATTGCTGTCGCTCCTCCATTTCCCAACTCAAAGTCCATTACAATGGAACCTCTTTGGCACCCGTGCTGGGCTGCCCAGCATCCCAGGCAGTAGAGCACGAACGTTTGGCCTTTGCTCCCACAGCCAGTGAGCCAGGGCAAAAAACTGGAGCTGTGCCTCTTCTGCAGAAAGTCAGCTTTGCAACGGTGCCATCTGCATTGCTGTTGCTCCTCGATCTCCCAACTCAAAGTCCATTACAGTGGAACCTCTTTGGCACCCGTGCTCGACTGCCCAGCATCCCAGGCAGTAGAGCACGAACGGTTGGCCTCTGCTCCCACAGCCGAAGAGCCAGGGCAAAAAACTGGAGCTGTGCCTCTTCTGCAGAAAGTCAGCTTTGCAACGGTGCCATCCGCATTGCTGTCACTCCTCGATTTCCCAACTCAAAGTCCATTACAATCAAACGTCTTTGGCACCCGTGCTCGGCTGCCCAGCATCCCAGGGAGTAGAGCACGAACCGTTGGCATCTGCTCCCACAGCCGGTGAGCCAGGGCAAAAAACTTGAGCTGTGCCTCTTCTGCAGAAAGTCAGCTTTGCAACGGTGCCATCCGCATTGCTGTTGCTCCTCGATTTCCCAACTCAAAGTCCATTACAATGGAACCTCTTTGGCACCCGTGCTCGGCTGCCCAGCATCCCAGGGAGTAGAGCACGAACGGTTGGCCTCTGCTCCCACAGCCGAAGAGCCAGGGCAAAAACCTTGAGCTGTGCCTCTTCTGCAGAAAGTCAGCTTTGCAACGGTGCCATCCGCATTGCTGTCGCTCCTCCATTTCCCAACTCAAAGTCCATTACAATGGAACCTCTTTGGCACCCGTGCTGGGCTGCCCAGCATCCCAGGCAGTAGAGCACGAACGTTTGGCCTTTGCTGCCACAGCCGAAGAGCCAGGGCAAAAAACTGGAGCTGTGCCTCTTCTGCAGAAAGTCAGCTTTGCAACGGTGCCATCCGCATTGCTGTCGCTCCTCGATTTCCCAACTCAAAGTCCATTACAATTGGACGCCTTTGGCACAAGTGCTGGGCTGCCCAGCATCCCAGGGAGTAGAGCACGAACGGTTGGCCTCTGCTCCCACAGCCGGTGAGCCAGGGCAAAAAGCTTGAGCTGTGCCTCTTCTGCAGAAAGTCAGCTTTGCAACGGTGCCATCCGCATTGCTGTCGCTCCTCGATTTCAAAACTCAAAGTCCATTACAATGGAACCTCTTTGGCACCCGTGCTGGGCTGCCCAGCATCCCAGGCAGTAGAGCACGAACGGTTGGCCTCTGCTCCCACAGCCGAAGAGCCAGGGCAAAAAGCTTGAGCTGTGCCTCTTCTGCAGAAAGTCAGCTTTGCAACGGTGCCATCCGCATTGCTGTCGCTCCTCGATTTCCCAACTCAAAGTCCATTACAATGGAACCTCTTTGGCACCCGTGCTCGGCTGCCCAGCATCCCAGCGAGTAGAGCACGAACGGTTGGCCTCTGCTGCCACAGCCGGTGAGCCAGGGCAAAAAACTGGAGCTGTGCCTCTTCTGCAGAAAGTCAGCTTTGCAACGGTGCCATCCGCATTGCTGTCGCTCCTCCATTTCCCAACTCAAAGTCCATTACAATGGAACCTCTTTGGCACCCGTGCTGGGCTGCCCAGCATCCCAGGGAGTAGAGCACGAACGGTTGGCCTCTGCTGCCACAGCCGAAGAGCCAGGGCAAAAAACTGGAGCTGTGCCTCTTCTGCAGAAAGTCAGCTTTGCAACGGTGCCATCCGCATTGCTGTCGCTCCTCCATTTCCCAACTCAAAGTCCATTAAATGGAACCTCTTTGGCACCCGTGCTCGGCTGCCCAGCATCCCAGGGAGTAGAGCATGAACGGTTGGCCTCTGCTCCCAACAGCCGAAGAGCCAGGGCAAGAAACTTGAGCTGTGCCTCTTCTGCAGAAAGTCAGCTTTGCAACGGTGCCATCCACATTGCGGTTGCTCCTCGATCTCCCAACTCAAAGTCCATTACAATGGAACCTCTTTGGCACCCGTGCTCGGCTGCCCAGCATCCCAGGGAGTAGAGCACGAACGGTTGGCCTCTGCTCCCACAGCCGAAGAGCCAGGGCAAAAAACTGGAGCTGTGCCTCTTCTGCAGAAAATCAGCTTTGCAACGGTGCCATCCGCATTGCTGTCGCTTCTCCATTTCCCAACTCAAAGTCCATTACAATGGAACCTCTTTGGCACCCGTGCTCGGCTGCCCAGCATCCCAGCGAGGAGAGCACGAACGTTTGGCCTTTGCTGCCACAGCCGAAGAGCCAGGGCAAAAAACTGGAGCTGTGCCTCTTCTGCAGAAAGTCAGCTTTGCAACGGTGCCATCCGCATTGCTGTCGCTCCTCCATTTCCCAACTCAAAGTCCATTACAATGGAACCTCTTTGGCACCCGTGCTCGGCTGCCCAGCATCCCAGGGAGTAGAGCACGAACGGTTGGCCTCTGCTCCCACAGCCGAAGAGCCAGGCCAAAAAACTGGAGCTGTGCCTCTTCTGCAGAAAGTCAGCTTTGCAACGGTGCCATCCGCATTGCTGTCGCTCCTCCATTTCCCAACTCAAAGTCCATTACAATGGAACGTCTTTGGCACGCGTGCTGGGCTGCCCAGCATCCCAGGGAGTAGAGCACGAACGTTTGGCCTTTGCTCCCACAGCCAGTGAGCCAGGGCAAAAAACTGGAGCTGTGCCTCTTCTGCAGAAAGTCAGCTTTGCAACGGTGCCATCCGCATTGCTGTCGCTCCTCAATTTCCCAACTCAAAGTCCATTACAATGGAACGTCTTTGGCACCCGTGCTGCGCTGCCCAGCATCCCAGGCAGTAGAGCACGAACGTTTGGCCTTTGCTCCCACAGCCAGTGAGCCAGGGCAAAAAACTGGAGCTGTGCCTCTTCTGCAGAAAGACAGCTTTGCAACGGTGCCATCTGCATTGCTGTAGCTCCTCGATCTCCCAACTCAAAGTCCATTACAGTGGAACCTCTTTGGCACCCGTGCTCGACTGCCCAGCATCCCAGGCAGTAGAGCACGAACGGTTGGCCTCTGCTCCCACAGCCGTTGAGCCAGGGCAAAAAACTTGAGCTGTGCCTCTTCTGCATAAAGTCAGCTTTGCAACGGTGCCATCCGCATTGCTGTCACTCCTCGATTTCCCAACTCAAAGTCCATTACAATCAAACGTCTTTGGCACCCGTGCTCGGCTGCCCAGCATCCCAGGGAGTAGAGCACGAACCGTTGGCATCTGCTCCCACAGCTGGTGAGCCAGGGCAAAAAACTTGAGCTGTGCCTCTTCTGCAGAAAGACAGCTTTGCAACGGTGCCATCCGCATTGCTGTCGCTCCTCGATTTCCCAACTCAAAGTCCATTACAATTGGACGCCTTTGGCACAAGTGCTGGGCTGCCCAGCATCCCAGGCAGTAGAGCATGAACGGTTGGCCTCTGCTGCCACAGCCGAAGAGCCAGGGCAAAAACTGGAGCTGTGCCTCTTCTGCAGAAAGTCAGCTTTGCAACGGTGCCATCCGTATTGCTGTTGCTCCTCGATTTCCCAACTCAAAGTCCATTACAATGGAACCTCTTTGGCACCCGTGCTGGGCTGCCCAGCATCCCAGGGAGTAGAGCACGAACGGTTGGCCTCTGCTCCCACAGCCGGTGAGCCAGGGCAAAAAGCTTGAGCTGTGCCTCTTCTGCAGAAAGTCAGCTTTGCAACGGTGCCATCCGCATTGCTGTCGCTCCTCGATTTCAAAACTCAAAGTCCATTACAATGGAACCTCTTTGGCACCCGTGCTGGGCTGCCCAGCATCCCAGGCAGTAGAGCACGAACGGTTGGCCTCTGCTCCCACAGCCGAAGAGCCAGGGCAAAAAGCTTGAGCTGTGCCTCTTCTGCAGAAAGTCAGCTTTGCAACGGTGCCATCCGCATTGCTGTCGCTCCTCGATTTCCCAACTCAAAGTCCATTACAATGGAACCTCTTTGGCACCCGTGCTCGGCTGCCCAGCATCCCAGCGAGTAGAGCACGAACGGTTGGCCTCTGCTGCCACAGCCGGTGAGCCAGGGCAAAAAACTGGAGCTGTGCCTCTTCTGCAGAAAGTCAGCTTTGCAACGGTGCCATCCGCATTGCTGTCGCTCCTCCATTTCCCAACTCAAAGTCCATTACAATGGAACCTCTTTGGCACCCGTGCTGGGCTGCCCAGCATCCCAGGGAGTAGAGCACGAACGGTTGGCCTCTGCTGCCACAGCCGAAGAGCCAGGGCAAAAAACTGGAGCTGTGCCTCTTCTGCAGAAAGTCAGCTTTGCAACGGTGCCATCCGCATTGCTGTCGCTCCTCCATTTCCCAACTCAAAGTCCATTAAATGGAACCTCTTTGGCACCCGTGCTCTGCTGCCCAGCATCCCAGGGAGCAGAGCATGAACGGTTGGCCTCTGCTCCCAACAGCCGAAGAGCCAGGGCAAAAAACTTGAGCTGTGCCTCTTCTGCAGAAAGTCAGCTTTGCAACGGTGCCATCCGCATTGCTGTCGATCCTCGATTTCCCAACTCAAAGTCCATTACAATGGAACCTCTTTGGCACCCGTGCTGGGCTGCCCAGCATCCCAGGGAGTAGAGCACGAACGGTTGGCCTCTGATCCCACAGCCGAAGAGCCAGGGCAAAAAGCTTGTGCTGTGCCTCTTCTGCAGAAATTCTGCTTTGCAACGGTGCCATCCGCATTGCTGTCGCTTCTCCATTTCCCAACTCAAAGTCCATTACAATGGAACCTCTTTGGCACCCGTGCTGGGCTGCCCAGCATCCCAGGGAGTAGAGCACGAACGGTTGGCCTCTGCTCCCACAGCCGAAGAGCCAGGGCAAAAAACTGGAGCTGTGCCTCTTCTGCAGAAAGTCAGCTTTGCAACGGTGCCATCCGCATTGCTGTCGCTCCTCGATTTCCCAACTCAAAGTCCATTACAATGGAACCTCTTTGGCACCCGTGCTCGGCTGCCCAGCATCCCAGCGAGTAGAGCACGAACGGTTGGCCTCTGCTGCCACAGCCGGTGAGCCAGGGCAAAAAACTGGAGCTGTGCCTCTTCTGCAGAAAGTCAGCTTTGCAACGGTGCCATCCGCATTGCTGTCGCTCCTCCATTTCCCAACTCAAAGTCCATTACAATGGAACCTCTTTGGCACCCGTGCTGGGCTGCCCAGCATCCCAGGGAGTAGAGCACGAACGGTTGGCCTCTGCTGCCACAGCCGAAGAGCCAGGGCAAAAAACTGGAGCTGTGCCTCTTCTGCAGAAAGTCAGCTTTGCAACGGTGCCATCCGCATTGCTGTCGCTCCTCCATTTCCCAACTCAAAGTCCATTAAATGGAACCTCTTTGGCACCCGTGCTCGGCTGCCCAGCATCCCAGGGAGTAGAGCATGAACGGTTGGCCTCTGCTCCCAACAGCCGAAGAGCCAGGGCAAAAAACTTGAGCTGTGCCTCTTCTGCAGAAAGTCAGCTTTGCAACGGTGCCATCCGCATTGCTGTCGATCCTCGATTTCCCAACTCAAAGTCCATTACAATGGAACCTCTTTGGCACCCGTGCTCGGCTGCCCAGCATCTCAGGTAGTAGAGCACGAATGGCTGGCCTCTGGTCCCACAGCCGAAGAGCCAGGGCAAAAAGCTTGTGCTGTGCCTCTTCTGCAGAAATTCTGCTTTGCAACGGTGCCATCCGCATTGCTGTCGCTTCTCCATTTCCCAACTCAAAGTCCATTACAATGGAACCTCTTTGGCACCCGTGCTGGGCTGCCCAGCATCCCAGGCAGTAGAGCACGAACGGTTGGCCTCTGCTCCCACAGCCGAAGAGCCAGGGCAAAAAACTGGAGCTGTGCCTCTTCTGCAGAAAGTCAGCTTTGCAACGGTGCCATCCGCATTGCTGTCGCTCCTCCATTTCCCAACTCAAAGTCCATTACAATGGAACCTCTTTGGCACCCGTGCTGGGCTGCCCAGCATCCCAGGGAGTAGAGCACGAACGGTTGGCCTCTGCTCCCACAGCCGAAGAGCCAGGGCAAAAAGCTTGAGCTGTGCCTCTTCTGCAGAAAGTCTGCTTTGCAACGGTGCCATCCGCATTGCTGTCGCTCCTCCATTTCCCAACTCAAAATCCATTACAATGGAACCTCTTTGGCACCCGTGCTGGGCTGCCCAGCATCCCAGGCAGTAGAGCACGAACGGTTGGCCTCTGCTCCCACAGCCGAAGAGCCAGGGCAAAAAACCTGAGCTGTGCCTCTTCTGCAGAAAGTCAGCTTTGCAACGGTGCCATCCGCATTGCTGTTGCTCCTCCATTTCCCAACTCAAAGTCCATTACAATGGAACCTCTTTTGCACCCGTGCTCGGCTGCCCAGCATCCCAGCGAGTAGAGCATGAACGGTTGGCCTCTGCTCCCACAGCCGAAGAGCCAGGGCAAAAAACTGGAGTTGTGCCTCTTCTGCAGAAAGTCAGCTTTGCAACGGTGCCATCAGCATTGCTGTCGTTCCTAGATTTCAAAACTCAAAGTCCATTACAATGGAACCTCTTTGACACCCGTGCTCGGCTGCCCAGCATCCCAGGGAGTAGAGCACGAACGGTTGGCCTCTGCTGGCACAGCCGGTGAGCCAGGGCAAAAAACTGGAGCTGTGCCTCTTCTGCAGAAAGTCAGCTTTGCAACGGTGCCATCCGCATTGCTGTCGCTCCTCCATTTCCCAACTCAAAGTCCATTACAATGGAACCTCTTTGGCACCCGTGCTGGGCTGCCCAGCATCCCAGGGAGTAGAGCACGAACGGTTGGCCTCTGCTGCCACAGCCGAAGAGCCAGGGCAAAAAACTTGAGCTGTGCCTCTTCTGCAGAAAGTCAGCTTTGCAACGGTTCCATCCGCATTGCTGTCGATCCTCGATTTCCCAACTCAAAGTCCATTACAATGGAACCTCTTTGGCACCCGTGCTGGGCTGCCCAGCATCCCAGGTAGTAGAGCACGAACGGTTGGCCTCTGGTCCCACAGCCGAAGAGCCAGGGCAAAAAGCTTGAGCTGTGCCTCTTCTGCAGAAAGTCTGCTTTGCAACGGTGCCATCCGCATTGCTGTCGCTCCTCCATTTCCCAACTCAAAGTCCATTACAATGGAAACTCTTTGGCACCCTTGCTGGGCTGCCCAGCATCCCAGCAGTAGAGCACGAACGGTTGGCCTCTGCTCCCACAGCCGGTGAGCCAGGGCAAAAAACTGGAGCTGTGCCTCTTCTGCAGAAAGTCAGCTTTGCAACGGTGCCATCCGCATTGCTGTCGCTCCTCGATTTCCCAACTCAAAGTCCATTAAATGGAACCTCTTTGGCACCCGTGCTCGGCTGCCCAGCATCCCAGCAAGTAGAGCATGAACGGTTGGCCTCTGCTCCCAACAGCCGAAGAGCCAGGGCAAAAAACTTGAGCTGTGCCTCTTCTGCAGAAAGTCAGCTTTGCAATGGTTCCATCCGCATTGCTGTCGATCCTCGATTTCCCAACTCAAAGTCCATTACAATGGAACCTCTTTGGCACCCGTGCTCGGCTGCCCAGCATCCCAGGGAGTAGAGCACGAACGGTTGGCCTCTGCTCCCACAGCCGAAGAGCCAGGGCAAAAAACTGGAGCTGTGCCTCTTCTGCAGAAATTCTGCTTTGCAACGGTGCCATCCGCATTGCTGTCGCTTCTCCATTTCCCAACTCAAAGTCCATTACAATGGAACCTCTTTGGCATCCGTGCTCGGCTGCCCAGCATCCCAGGGAGTAGAGCATGAACGGTTGGCCTCTGCTCCCACAGCCGAAGAGCCAGGGCAAAAAACTGGAGCTGTGCCTCTTCTGCAGAAAGTCAGCTTTGCAACGGTGCCATCCGCATTGCTTTCGCTCCTCCATTTCCCAACTCAAAGTCCATTACAATGGAACCTCTTTGGCACCCGTGCTGGGCTGCCCAGCATCCCAGGGAGTAGAGCACGAACGGTTGGCCTCTGCTCCCACAGCCGAAGAGCCAGGGCAAAAACCTTGAGCTGTGCCTCTTCTGCAGAAAGTCAGCTTTGCAACGGTGCCATCCGCATTGCTGTTGCTCCTAGATTTCCCAACTCAAAGTCCATTACAATGGAACCTCTTTGGCACCCGTGCTCGGCTGCCCAGCATCCCAGCGAGTAGAGCATGAACGGTTGGCCTCTGCTCCAACAGCCGAAGAGCCAGGGCAAAAAACTGGAGTTGTGCCTCTTCTGCAGAAAGTCAGCTTTGCAACGGTGCCATCCGCATTGCTGTCGTTCCTAGATTTCAAAACTCAAAGTCCATTACAATGGAACCTCTATGACACCCGTGCTCGGCTGCCCAGCATCCCAGGTAGTAGAGCACGAACGGTTGGCCTCTGCTGGCACTGCCGGTGAGCCAGGGCAAAAAACTGGAGCTGTGCCTCTTCTGCAGAAAGTCAGCTTTGCAACGGTGCCATCCGCATTGCTGTCGCTCCTCCATTTCCCAACTCAAAGTCCATTACAATGGAACCTCTTTGGCACCCGTGCTGGGCTGCCCAGTATCCCAGGGAGTAGAGCACGAACGGTTGGCCTCTGCTGGCACTGCCGGTGAGCCAGGGCAAAAAACTGGAGCTGTGCCTCTTCTGCAGAAAGTCAGCTTTGCAACGGTGCCATCCGCATTGCTGTCGCTCCTCCATTTCCCAACTCAAAGTCCATTACAATGGAACCTCTTTGGCACCCGTGCTGGGCTGCCCAGTATCCCAGGCAGTAGAGCACGAACGGTTGGCCTCTGCTCCCACAGCCGAAGAGCCAGGGCAAAAAACTTGAGCTGTACCTCTTCTGCAGAAAGTCAGCTTTGCAACGGTTCCATCCGCATTGCTGTCGATCCTCGATTTCCCAACTCAAAGTCCATTACAATGGAACCTCTTTGGCACCCGTGCTCGGCTGCCCAGCATCCCAGGGAGTAGAGCACGAACGGTTGGCCTCTGCTCCAACAGCCAAACAGCCAGGGCAAAAAACTGGAGCTGTGCCTCTTCTGCAGAAAGTCAGCTTTGCAACAGTGCCATCCGCATTGCTGTTGCTCCTCGATTTCCCAACTCAAACTCCATTACAATGGAACCTCTTTGGCACCCGTGCTGGGCTGCCCAGCATCCTAGGGAGTAGAGCACGAACGGTTGGCCTCTGCTCCCAACAGCCGAAGAGCCAGGGCAAAAAACTGGAGCTGTGCCTCTTCTGCAGAAAGTCTGCTTTGCAACGGTGCCATCCGCATTGCTGTTGCTCCTCGATTTCCCAACTCAAAGTCCATTACAATGGAACCTCTTTGGCACCCGTGCTGGGCTGCCCAGCATCCCAGGGAGTAGAGCACGAACGGTTGGCCTCTGCTCCCACAGCCGAAGAGCCAGGGCAAAAAGCTTGAACTGTGCCTCTTCTGCAGAAAGTCAGCTTTGCAACGGTGCCATCCGCATTGCTGTCGCTCCTCCATTTCCCAACTCAAAGTCCATTACAGTGGAACCTCTTTGGCACCCGTGCTCGGCTGCCCAGCATCGCAGGCAGTAGAGCACGAACGGTTGGCCTCTGCTCCCACAGCCGAAGAGCCAGGGCAAAAAACTGGAGCTGTG
Source organism: Psittacula echo (assembly GCF_963264785.1). Classification (NCBI taxonomy): domain Eukaryota; kingdom Metazoa; phylum Chordata; class Aves; order Psittaciformes; family Psittacidae; genus Psittacula; species Psittacula echo. The sequence goes on from NC_137753.1 coordinate 93,897, forward strand.
CCTCTTCTGCAGAAAGTCAGCTTTGCAACGGTGCCATCCGCATTGCTGTCGTTCCTCGATTTCAAAACTCAAAGTCCATTACAATGGAACCTCTTTGGCACCCGTGCTGGGCTGCCCAGCATCCCAGGGAGTAGAGCACGAACGGTTGGCCTCTGCTGGCACAGCCGGTGAGCCAGGGCAAAAAACTGGAGCTGTGCCTCTTCTGCAGAAAGTCAGCTTTGCAACGGTGCCATCCGCATTGCTGTCGCTCCTCCATTTCCCAACTCAAAGTCCATTACAATGGAACCTCTTTGGCACCCGTGCTGGGCTGCCCAGCATCCCAGGGAGTAGAGCACGAACGGTTGGCCTCTGCTCCCACAGCCGAAGAGCCAGGGCAAAAAGCTTGAGCTGTGCCTCTTCTGCAGAAAGTCAGCTTTGCAACGGTGCCATCCGCATTGCTGTCGCTCCTCCATTTCCCAACTCAAAGTCCATTACAATGGAACCTCTTTGGCACCCGTGCTCGGCTGCCCAGCATCCCAGGGAGTAGAGCACGAACGGTTGGCCTCTGCTCCCAACAGCCGAAGAGCCAGGGCAAAAAGCTTGAACTGTGCCTCTTCTGCAGAAAGTCAGCTTTGCAACGGTGCCATCCGCATTGCTGTCGCTCCTAGATTTCCCAACTCAAAGTCCATTACAATGGAACCTCTTTGGCACCCGTGCTCGGCTGCCCAGCATCCCAGGGAGTAGAGCACGAACGGTTGGCCTCTGCTCCCACAGCCGAAGAGCCAGGGCAAAAAGCTTGAGCTGTGCCTCTTCTGCAGAAAGTCAGCTTTGCAACGGTGCCATCCGCATTGCTGTTGCTCCTAGATTTCCCAACTCAAAGTCCATTACAATGGAACCTCTTTGGCACCCGTGCTGGGCTGCCCAGCATCCCAGCGAGTAGAGCATGAACGGTTGGCCTCTGCTCCCACAGCCGAAGAGCCAGGGCAAAAAACTGGAGTTGTGCCTCTTCTGCAGAAAGTCAGCTTTGCAACGGTGCCATCCGCATTGCTGTCGTTCCTAGATTTCAAAACTCAAAGTCCATTACAATGGAACCTCTATGACACCCGTGCTCGGCTGCCCAGCATCCCAGGTAGTAGAGCACGAACGGTTGGCCTCTGCTGGCACTGCCGGTGAGCCAGGGCAAAAAACTGGAGCTGTGCCTCTTCTGCAGAAAGTCAGCTTTGCAACGGTGCAATACGCATTGCTGTCGCTCCTCCATTTCCCAACTCAAAGTCCATTACAATGGAACCTCTTTGGCACCCATGCTCGGCTGCCCAGCATCCCAGGCAGTAGAGCACGAACGGTTGGCCTCTGCTCCCACAGCCGAAGAGCCAGGGCAAAAAACTTGAGCTGTACCTCTTCTGCAGAAAGTCAGCTTTGCAACGGTTCCATCCGCATTGCTGTCGATCCTCGATTTCCCAACTCAAAGTCCATTACAATGGAACCTCTTTGGCACCCGTGCTCGGCTGCCCAGCATCCCAGGGAGTAGAGCACGAACGGTTGGCCTCTGCTCCAACAGCCAAACAGCCAGGGCAAAAAACTGGAGCTGTGCCTCTTCTGCAGAAAGTCAGCTTTGCAACAGTGCCATCCGCATTGCTGTTGCTCCTCGATTTCCCAACTCAAACTCCATTACAATGGAACCTCTTTGGCACCCGTGCTGGGCTGCCCAGCATCCTAGGGAGTAGAGCACGAACGGTTGGCCTCTGCTCCCAACAGCCGAAGAGCCAGGGCAAAAAACTGGAGCTGTGCCTCTTCTGCAGAAAGTCTGCTTTGCAACGGTGCCATCCGCATTGCTGTTGCTCCTCGATTTCCCAACTCAAAGTCCATTACAATGGAACCTCTTTGGCACCCGTGCTGGGCTGCCCAGCATCCCAGGGAGTAGAGCACGAACGGTTGGCCTCTGCTCCCACAGCCGAAGAGCCAGGGCAAAAAGCTTGAACTGTGCCTCTTCTGCAGAAAGTCAGCTTTGCAACGGTGCCATCCGCATTGCTGTCGCTCCTCCATTTCCCAACTCAAAGTCCATTACAGTGGAACCTCTTTGGCACCCGTGCTCGGCTGCCCAGCATCGCAGGCAGTAGAGCACGAACGGTTGGCCTCTGCTCCCACAGCCGAAGAGCCAGGGCAAAAAACTGGAGCTGTGCCTCTTCTGCAGAAAGTCAGCTTTGCAACGGTGCCATCCGCATTGCTGTCGTTCCTCGATTTCAAAACTCAAAGTCCATTACAATGGAACCTCTTTGGCACCCGTGCTGGGCTGCCCAGCATCCCAGGGAGTAGAGCACGAACGGTTGGCCTCTGCTGGCACAGCCGGTGAGCCAGGGCAAAAAACTGGAGCTGTGCCTCTTCTGCAGAAAGTCAGCTTTGCAACGGTGCCATCCGCATTGCTGTCGCTCCTCCATTTCCCAACTCAAAGTCCATTACAATGGAACCTCTTTGGCACCCGTGCTGGGCTGCCCAGCATCCCAGGGAGTAGAGCACGAACGGTTGGCCTCTGCTCCCACAGCCGAAGAGCCAGGGCAAAAAGCTTGAGCTGTGCCTCTTCTGCAGAAAGTCAGCTTTGCAACGGTGCCATCCGCATTGCTGTCGCTCCTCCATTTCCCAACTCAAAGTCCATTACAATGGAACCTCTTTGGCACCCGTGCTCGGCTGCCCAGCATCCCAGGGAGTAGAGCACGAACGGTTGGCCTCTGCTCCCAACAGCCGAAGAGCCAGGGCAAAAAGCTTGAACTGTGCCTCTTCTGCAGAAAGTCAGCTTTGCAACGGTGCCATCCGCATTGCTGTCGCTCCTAGATTTCCCAACTCAAAGTCCATTACAATGGAACCTCTTTGGCACCCGTGCTCGGCTGCCCAGCATCCCAGGGAGTAGAGCACGAACGGTTGGCCTCTGCTCCCACAGCCGAAGAGCCAGGGCAAAAAGCTTGAGCTGTGCCTCTTCTGCAGAAAGTCAGCTTTGCAACGGTGCCATCCGCATTGCTGTTGCTCCTAGATTTCCCAACTCAAAGTCCATTACAATGGAACCTCTTTGGCACCCGTGCTGGGCTGCCCAGCATCCCAGCGAGTAGAGCATGAACGGTTGGCCTCTGCTCCCACAGCCGAAGAGCCAGGGCAAAAAACTGGAGTTGTGCCTCTTCTGCAGAAAGTCAGCTTTGCAACGGTGCCATCCGCATTGCTGTCGTTCCTAGATTTCAAAACTCAAAGTCCATTACAATGGAACCTCTATGACACCCGTGCTCGGCTGCCCAGCATCCCAGGTAGTAGAGCACGAACGGTTGGCCTCTGCTGGCACTGCCGGTGAGCCAGGGCAAAAAACTGGAGCTGTGCCTCTTCTGCAGAAAGTCAGCTTTGCAACGGTGCAATACGCATTGCTGTCGCTCCTCCATTTCCCAACTCAAAGTCCATTACAATGGAACCTCTTTGGCACCCGTGCTCGGCTGCCCAGCATCCCAGGCAGTAGAGCACGAACGGTTGGCCTCTGCTCCCACAGCCGAAGAGCCAGGGCAAAAAGCTTGAGCTGTGCCTCTTCTGCAGAAAGTCAGCTTTGCAACGGTGCCATCCGCATTGCTGTCGCTCCTCGATTTCCCAACTCAAAGTCCATTACAATGGAACCTCTTTGGCACCCGTGCTGGGCTGCCCAGCATCCCAGCGAGTAGAGCACGAACGGTTGGCCTCTCCTGGCACAGCCGGTGAGCCAGGGCCAAAAACTGGAGCTGTGCCTCTTCTGCAGAAAGTCAGCTTTGCAACGGTGCCATCCGCATTGCTGTTGCTCCTAGATTTCCCAACTCAAAGTCCATTACAATGGAACCTCTTTGGCACCCGTGCTCGGCTGCCCAGCATCCCAGCGAGTAGAGCACGAACGGTTGGCCTCTGCTCCCACAGCCGAAGAGCCAGGGCAAAAAGCTTGAACTGTGCCTCTTCTGCAGAAAGTCTGCTTTGCAACGGTGCCATCCGCATTGCTGTCGCTCCTCCATTTCCCAACTCAAAGTCCATTACAATGGAACCTCTTTGGCACCCGTGCTGGGCTGCCCAGCATCCCAGCAGTAGAGCACGAACGGTGGGCCTCTGCTCCCACAGCCGGTGAGCCAGGGCAAAAAACTGGAGCTGTGCCTCTTCTGCAGAAAGTCAGCTTTGCAACGGTGCCATCCGCATTGCTGTCGCTCCTCGATTTCCCAACTCAAAGTCCATTACAATGGAACCTCTTTGGCACCCGTGCTCGGCTGCCCAGCATCCCAGGGAGTAGAGCACGAACGGTTGGCCTCTGCTCCAACAGCCAAACAGCCAGGGCAAAAAACTGGAGCTGTGCCTCTTCTGCAGAAAGTCAGCTTTGCAACAGTGCCATCCGCATTGCTGTTGCTCCTCGATTTCCCAACTCAAAGTCCATTACAATTGAACCTCTTTGGCACCCGTGCTGGGCTGCCCAGCATCCTAGGGAGTAGAGCACGAACGGTTGGCCTCTGCTCCCAACAGCCGAAGAGCCAGGGCAAAAAACTGGAGCTGTGCCTCTTCTGCAGAAAGTCAGCTTTGCAACGGTGCCATCCGCATTGCTGTCGCTCCTCCATTTCCCAACTCAAAGTCCATTACAATGGAACCTCTTTGGCACCCGTGCTGGGCTGCCCAGCATCCCAGGGAGTAGAGCACGAACGGATGGCCTCTGCTCCCACAGCCGAAGAGCCAGGGCAAAAAGCTTGAACTGTGCCTCTTCTGCAGAAAGTCAGCTTTGCAACGGTGCCATCCGCATTGCTGTCGCTCCTCCATTTCCCAACTCAAAATCCATTACAATGGAACCTCTTTGGCACCCGTGCTCGGCTGCCCAGCATCGCAGGCAGTAGAGCACGAACGGTTGGCCTCTGCTCCCACAGCCGAAGAGCCAGGGCAAAAAACTGGAGCTGTGCCTCTTCTGCAGAAAGTCAGCTTTGCAACGGTGCCATCCGCATTGCTGTCGTTCCTCAATTTCAAAACTCAAAGTCCATTACAATGGAACCTCTTTGGCACCCGTGCTGGGCTGCCCAGCATCCCAGGGAGTAGAGCACGAACGGTTGGCCTCTGCTGGCACAGCCGGTGAGCCAGGGCAAAAAACTGGAGCTGTGCCTCTTCTGCAGAAAGTCAGCTTTGCAACGGTGCCATCCGCATTGCTGTCGCTCCTCCATTTCCCAACTCAAAGTCCATTACAATGGAACCTCTTTGGCACCCGTGCTGGGCTGCCCAGCATCCCAGGGAGTAGAGCACGAACGGTTGGCCTCTGCTCCCACAGCCGAAGAGCCAGGGCAAAAAGCTTGAGCTGTGCCTCTTCTGCAGAAAGTCAGCTTTGCAACGGTGCCATCCGCATTGCTGTCGCTCCTCCATTTCCCAACTCAAAGTCCATTACAATGGAACCTCTTTGGCACCCGTGCTCGGCTGCCCAGCATCCCAGGGAGTAGAGCACGAACGGTTGGCCTCTGCTCCCAACAGCCGAAGAGCCAGGGCAAAAAGCTTGAACTGTGCCTCTTCTGCAGAAAGTCAGCTTTGCAACGGTGCCATCCGCATTGCTGTCGCTCCTCCATTTCCCAACTCAAAGTCCATTACAATTGAACCTCTTTGGCACCCGTGCTGGGCTGCCCAGCATCCCAGCAGTAGAGCACGAACGGTTGGCCTCTGCTCCCACAGCCGAAGAGCCAGGGCAAAAAACTTGAGCTGTGCCTCTTCTGCAGAAAGTCAGCTTTGCAACGGTGCCATCCGCATTGCTGTCGCTCCTCGATTTCAAAACTCAAAGTCCATTAAAATGGAACCTCTTTGGCACCCGTGCTGGGCTGCCCAGCATCCCAGGGAGTAGAGCACGAACGGTTGGCCTCTGCTCCCAACAGCCGAAGAGCCAGGGCAAAAAACTGGAGCTGTGTCTCTTCTGCAGAAAGTCAGCTTTGCAACGGTGCCATCCGCATTGCTGTCGTTCCTAGATTTCAAAACTCAAAGTCCATTTCAATGGAACCTCTTTGGCACCCGTGCTCGGCTGCCCAGCATCCCAGGCAGTAGAGCACGAACGGTTGGCCTCTGCTGGCACAGCCGGTGAGCCAGGGCAAAAAACTGGAGCTGTGCCTCTTCTGCAGAAAGTCAGCTTTGCAACGGTGCCATCCGCATTGCTGTCGCTCCTCCATTTCCCAACTCAAAGTCCATTACAATGGAACCTCTTTGGCACCCGTGCTGGGCTGCCCAGCATCCCAGGCAGTAGAGCACGAATGGTTGGCCTCTGCTCCCACAGCCGAAGAGCCAGTGCAAAAAACTTGAGCTGTGCCTCTTCTGCAGAAAGTCAGCTTTGCAACGGTGCCATCCGCATTGCTGTCGCTCCTCGATTTCCCAACTCAAAGTCCATTAAATGGAACCTCTTTGGCACCCGTGCTCGGCTGCCCAGCATCCCAGCAAGTAGAGCATGAACGGTTGGCCTCTGCTCCCAACAGCCGAAGAGCCAGGGCAAAAAACTTGAGCTGTGCCTCTTCTGCAGAAAGTCAGCTTTGCAACGGTTCCATCCGCATTGCTGTCGATCCTCCATTTCCCAACTCAAAGTCCATTACAATGGAACCTCTTTGGCACCCGTGCTCGGCTGCCCAGCATCCCAGGTAGTAGAGCACGAACGGTTGGCCTCTGCTCCCACAGCCGAAGAGCCAGGGCAAAAAACTGGAGCTGTGCCTCTTCTGCAGAAATTCTGCTTTGCAATGGTGCCATCCGCATTGCTGTCGCTTCTCCATTTCCCAACTCAAAGTCCATTACAATGGAACCTCTTTGGCATCCGTGCTCGGCTGCCCGGCATCCCAGGCAGTAGAGCACGAACGGTTGGCCTCTGCTGCCACAGCCGAAGAGCCAGGGCAAAAAGCTTGAGCTGTGCCTCTTCTGCAGAAAGTCAGCTTTGCAACGGTGCCATCCGCATTGCTGTCGCTCCTCCATTTCCCAACTCAAAGTCCATTACAATGGAACCTCTTTGGCACCCGTGCTGGGCTGCCCAGCATCCCAGGGAGTAGAGCACGAACGGTTGGCCTCTGCTCCCACAGCCGAAGAGCCAGGGCAAAAAGCTTGAGCTGTGCCTCTTCTGCAGAAAGTCAGCTTTGCAACGGTGCCATCCGCATTGCTGTTGCTCCTAGATTTCCGAACTCAAAGTCCATTACAATGGAACCTCTTTGGCACCCGTGCTCGGCTGCCCAGCATCCCAGCGAGTAGAGCATGAACGGTTGGCCTCTGCTCCCACAGCCGAAGAGCCAGGGCAAAAAACTGGAGTTGTGCCTCTTCTGCAGAAAGTCAGCTTTGCAACGGTGCCATCCGCATTGCTGTCGCTCCTCCATTTCCCAACTCAAAGTCCATTACAATGGAACCTTTTTGGCACCCGTGCTCGGCTGCCCAGCATCCCAGGGAGTAGAGCACGAACGGTTGGCCTCTGCTGGCACTGCCGGTGAGCCAGGGCAAAAAACTGGAGCTGTGCCTCTTCTGCAGAAAGTCAGCTTTGCAACGGTGCCATCCGCATTGCTGTCGCTCCTCCATTTCCCAACTCAAAGTCCATTACAATGGAACCTCTTTGGCACCCGTGCTGGGCTGCCCAGCATCCCAGGCAGTAGAGCACGAACGGTTGGCCTCTGCTCCCACAGCCGAAGAGCCAGGGCAAAAAACTTGAGCTGTGCCTCTTCTGCAGAAAGTCAGCTTTGCAACGGTTCCATCCGCATTGCTGTCGATCCTCGATTTCCCAACTCAAAGTCCATTACAATGGAACCTCTTTGGCACCCGTGCTGGGCTGCCCAGCATCCCAGGGAGTAGAGCACGAACGGATGGCCTCTGCTCCCACAGCCGAAGAGCCAGGGCAAAAAGCTTGAGCTGTGCCTCTTCTGCAGAAAGTCTGCTTTGCAATGGTGCCATCCGCATTGCTGTCGCTCCTCCATTTCCCAACTCAAAGTCCATTACAATGGAACCTCTTTGGCACCCATGCTCGGCTGTCCAGCATCCCAGCAGTAGAGCACGAACGGTTGGCCTCTGCTCCCATAGCCGGTGAGCCAGGGCAAAAAACTGGAGCTGTGCCTCTTCTGCAGAAAGTCAGCTTTGCAACGGTGCCATCCGCATTGCTGTCGCTCCTCCATTTCCCAACTCAAAGTCCATTACAATTGAACCTCTTTGGCACCCGTGCTGGGCTGCCCAGCATCCCAGCAGTAGAGCACGAACGGTTGGCCTCTGCTCCCACAGCCGAAGAGCCAGGGCAAAAAGCTTGAGCTGTGCCTCTTCTGCAGAAAGTCAGCTTTGCAACGGTGCCATCCGCATTGCTGTTGCTCCTAGATTTCCGAACTCAAAGTCCATTACAATGGAACCTCTTTGGCACCCGTGCTCGGCTGCCCAGCATCCCAGCGAGTAGAGCATGAACGGTTGGCCTCTGCTCCCACAGCCGAAGAGCCAGGGCAAAAAACTGGAGTTGTGCCTCTTCTGCAGAAAGTCAGCTTTGCAACGGTTCCATCCGCATTGCTGTCGTTCCTGGATTTCAAAACTCAAAGTCCATTACAATGGAACCTCTTTGACACCCGTGCTCGGCTGCCCAGCATCCCAGGGAGTAGAGCACGAACGGTTGGCCTCTGCTGGCACTGCCGGTGAGCCAGGGCAAAAAACTGGAGCTGTGCCTCTTCTGCAGAAAGTCAGCTTTGCAACGGTGCCATCCGCATTGCTGTCGCTCCTCCATTTCCCAACTCAAAGTCCATTACAATGGAACCTCTTTGGCACCCGTGCTGGGCTGCCCAGCATCCCAGGCAGTAGAGCACGAACGGTTGGCCTCTGCTCCCACAGCCGAAGAGCCAGGGCAAAAAACTTGAGCTGTGCCTCTTCTGCAGAAAGTCAGCTTTGCAACGGTTCCATCCGCATTGCTGTCGATCCTCGATTTCCCAACTCAAAGTCCATTACAATGGAACCTCTTTGGCACCCGTGCTGGGCTGCCCAGCATCCCAGGTAGTAGAGCACGAACGGATGGCCTCTGCTCCCACAGCCGAAGAGCCAGGGCAAAAAGCTTGAGCTGTGCCTCTTCTGCAGAAAGTCTGCTTTGCAACGGTGCCATCCGCATTGCTGTCGCTCCTCCATTTCCCAACTCAAAGTCCATTACAATGGAACCTCTTTGGCACCCATGCTCGGCTGTCCAGCATCCCAGCAGTAGAGCACGAACGGTTGGCCTCTGCTCCCATAGCCGGTGAGCCAGGGCAAAAAACTGGAGCTGTGCCTCTTCTGCAGAAAGTCAGCTTTGCAACGGTGCCATCCGCATTGCTGTCGCTCCTCCATTTCCCAACTCAAAGTCCATTACAATGGAACCTCTTTGGCACCCGTGCTCGCCTGCCCAGCATCCCAGGCAGTAGAGCACGAACGGTTGGCCTCTGCTCCCACAGCCGAAGAGCCAGGGCAAAAAACTTGAGCTGTGCCTCTTCTGCAGAAAGTCAGCTTTGCAACGGTGCCATCCGCATTGCTGTCGCTCCTCGATTTCCCAACTCAAAATCCATTACAATGGAACCTCTTTGGCACCCGTGCTGGGCTGCCCAGCATCCCAGGCAGTAGAGCACGAACGGTTGGCCTCTGGTCCCACAGCCGAAGAGCCAGGGCAAAAAACTTGAGCTGTGCCTCTTCTGCAGAAAGTCAGCTTTGCAACGGTGCCATCCGCATTGCTGTCGCTCCTCCATTTCCCAACTCAAAGTCCATTACAATGGAACCTCTTTGGCACCCGTGCTGGGCTGCCCAGCATCCCAGGCAGTAGAGCACGAACGGTTGGCCTCTGCTCCCACAGCCGAAGAGCCAGGGCAAAAAGCTTGAGCTGTGCCTCTTCTGCAGAAAGTCAGCTTTGCAACGGTGCCATCCGCATTGCTGTCGCTCCTCGATTTCCCAACTCAAAATCCATTACAATGGAACCTCTTTGGCACCCGTGCTGGGCTGCCCAGCATCCCAGGCAGTAGAGCACGAATGGTTGGCCTCTGCTCCCACAGCCGAAGAGCCAGGGCAAAAAACTGGAGCTGTGCCTCTTCTGCAGAAAGTCAGCTTTGCAACGGTTCCATCCGCATTGATGTCGATCCTCGATTTCCCAACTCAAAGTCCATTACAATGGAACCTCTTTGGCACCCGTGCTCGGCTGCCCAGCATCCCAGGGAGTAGAGCACGAACGGTTGGCCTCTGCTCCCACAGCCGAAGAGCCAGGGCAAAAAGCTTGAGCTGTGCCTCTTCTGCAGAAAGTCTGCTTTGCAACGGTGCCATCCGCATTGCTGTCGCTCCTCCATTTCCCAACTCAAAGTCCATTACAATGGAACCTCTTTGGCACCCGTGCTGGGCTGCCCAGCATCCCAGCAGTAGAGCACGAACGGTTGGCCTCTGCTCCCACAGCCGGTGAGCCAGGGCAAAAAACTGGAGCTGTGCCTCTTCTGCAGAAAGTCAGCTTTGCAACGGTGCCATCCGCATTGCTGTCGCTCCTCCATTTCCCAACTCAAAGTCCATTACAATGGAACCTCTTTGGCACCCGTGCTCGGCTGCCCAGCATCCCAGGGAGTAGAGCACGAACGGTTGGCCTCTGCTCCAACAGCCAAACAGCCAGGGCAAAAAACTGGAGCTGTGCCTCTTCTGCAGAAAGTCAGCTTTGCAACGGTGCCATCCGCATTGCTGTTGCTCCTCGATTTCCCAACTCAAACTCCATTACAATGGAACCTCTTTGGCACCCGTGCTGGGCTGCCCAGCATCCTAGGGAGTAGAGCACGAACGGTTGGCCTCTGCTCCCAACAGCCGAAGAGCCAGGGCAAAAAACTGGAGCTGTGCCTCTTCTGCAGAAAGTCAGCTTTGCAACGGTGCCATCCGCATTGCTGTCGCTCCTCCATTTCCCAACTCAAAGTCCATTACAATGGAACCTCTTTGGCACCCGTGCTGGGCTGCCCAGCATCCCAGGGAGTAGAGCACGAACGGTTGGCCTCTGCTCCCACAGCCGAAGAGCCAGGGCAAAAAGCTTGAACTGTGCCTCTTCTGCAGAAAGTCAGCTTTGCAACGGTGCCATCCGCATTGCTGTCGCTCCTCGATTTCCCAACTCAAAATCCATTACAATGGAACCTCTTTGGCACCCGTGCTCGGCTGCCCAGCATCGCAGGCAGTAGAGCACGAACGGTTGGCCTCTGCTCCCACAGCCGAAGAGCCAGGGCAAAAAACTGGAGCTGTGCCTCTTCTGCAGAAAGTCAGCTTTGCAACGGTGCCATCCGCATTGCTGTCGTTCCTCGATTTCAAAACTCAAAGTCCATTACAATGGAACCTCTTTGGCACCCGTGCTGGGCTGCCCAGCATCCCAGGGAGTAGAGCACGAACGGTTGGCCTCTTCTGCCACAGCCGGTGAGCCAGGGCAAAAAACTGGAGCTGTGCCTCTTCTGCAGAAAGTCAGCTTTGCAACGGTTCCATCCGCATTGCTGTCGATCCTCCATTTCCCAACTCAAAGTCCATTACAATGGAACCTCTTTGGCACCCGTGCTGGGCTGCCCAGCATCCCAGGGAGTAGAGCACGAACGGTTGGCCTCTGCTCCCACAGCCGAAGAGCCAGGGCAAAAAGCTTGAGCTGTGCCTCTTCTGCAGAAAGTCAGCTTTGCAACGGTGCCATCCGCATTGCTGTCGCTCCTCCATTTCCCAACTCAAAGTCCATTACAATGGAACCTCTTTGGCACCCGTGCTGGGCTGCCCAGCATCCCAAGGAGTAGAGCACGAACGGTTGGCCTCTGCTCCCAACAGCCGAAGAGCCAGGGCAAAAAGCTTGAGCTGTGCCTCTTCTGCAGAAAGTCAGCTTTGCAACGGTGCCATCCGCATTGCTGTCGCTCCTCCATTTCCCAACTCAAAGTCCATTACAATGGAACCTCTTTGGCACCCGTGCTGGGCTGCCCAGCATCCCAGGCAGTAGAGCACGAACGGTTGGCCTCTGCTCCCACAGCCGAAGAGCCAGGGCAAAAAACTTGAGCTGTGCCTCTTCTGCAGAAAGTCAGCTTTGCAACGGTTCCATCCGCATTGCTGTCGATCCTCGATTTCCCAACTCAAAGTCCATTACAATGGAACCTCTTTGGCACCCGTGCTGGGCTGCCCAGCATCCCAGGTAGTAGAGCACGAACGGATGGCCTCTGCTCCCACAGCCGAAGAGCCAGGGCAAAAAGCTTGAGCTGTGCCTCTTCTGCAGAAAGTCTGCTTTGCAACGGTGCCATCCGCATTGCTGTCGCTCCTCCATTTCCCAACTCAAAGTCCATTACAATGGAACCTCTTTGGCACCCATGCTCGGCTGTCCAGCATCCCAGCAGTAGAGCACGAACGGTTGGCCTCTGCTCCCATAGCTGGTGAGCCAGGGCAAAAAACTGGAGCTGTGCCTCTTCTGCAGAAAGTCAGCTTTGCAACGGTGCCATCCGCATTGCTGTCGCTCCTCCATTTCCCAACTCAAAGTCCATTACAATGGAACCTCTTTGGCACCCGTGCTCGCCTGCCCAGCATCCCAGGCAGTAGAGCACGAACGGTTGGCCTCTGCTCCCACAGCCGAAGAGCCAGGGCAAAAAACTTGAGCTGTGCCTCTTCTGCAGAAAGTCAGCTTTGCAACGGTGCCATCCGCATTGCTGTCGCTCCTCGATTTCCCAACTCAAAATCCATTACAATGGAACCTCTTTGGCACCCGTGCTGGGCTGCCCAGCATCCCAGGCAGTAGAGCACGAACAGTTGGCCTCTGGTCCCACAGCCGAAGAGCCAGGGCAAAAAACTTGAGCTGTGCCTCTTCTGCAGAAAGTCAGCTTTGCAACGGTGCCATCCGCATTGCTGTCGCTCCTCCATTTCCCAACTCAAAGTCCATTACAATGGAACCTCTTTGGCACCCGTGCTGGGCTGCCCAGCATCCCAGGGAGTAGAGCACGAACGGTTGGCCTCTGCTCCCACAGCCGAAGAGCCAGGGCAAAAAGCTTGAGCTGTGCCTCTTCTGCAGAAAGTCAGCTTTGCAACGGTGCCATCCGCATTGCTGTCGCTCCTCGATTTCCCAACTCAAAATCCATTACAATGGAACCTCTTTGGCACCCGTGCTGGGCTGCCCAGCATCCCAGGCAGTAGAGCACGAATGGTTGGCCTCTGCTCCCACAGCCGAAGAGCCAGGGCAAAAAACTGGAGCTGTGCCTCTTCTGCAGAAAGTCAGCTTTGCAACGGTTCCATCCGCATTGATGTCGATCCTCGATTTCCCAACTCAAAGTCCATTACAATGGAACCTCTTTGGCACCCGTGCTCGGCTGCCCAGCATCCCAGGGAGTAGAGCACGAACGGTTGGCCTCTGCTCCCACAGCCGAAGAGCCAGGGCAAAAAGCTTGAGCTGTGCCTCTTCTGCAGAAAGTCTGCTTTGCAACGGTGCCATCCGCATTGCTGTCGCTCCTCCATTTCCCAACTCAAAGTCCATTACAATGGAACCTCTTTGGCACCCGTGCTGGGCTGCCCAGCATCCCAGCAGTAGAGCACGAACGGTTGGCCTCTGCTCCCACAGCCGGTGAGCCAGGGCAAAAAACTGGAGCTGTGCCTCTTCTGCAGAAAGTCAGCTTTGCAACGGTGCCATCCGCATTGCTGTCGCTCCTCCATTTCCCAACTCAAAGTCCATTACAATGGAACCTCTTTGGCACCCGTGCTCGGCTGCCCAGCATCCCAGGGAGTAGAGCACGAACGGTTGGCCTCTGCTCCAACAGCCAAACAGCCAGGGCAAAAAACTGGAGCTGTGCCTCTTCTGCAGAAAGTCAGCTTTGCAACGGTGCCATCCGCATTGCTGTTGCTCCTCGATTTCCCAACTCAAACTCCATTACAATGGAACCTCTTTGGCACCCGTGCTGGGCTGCCCAGCATCCTAGGGAGTAGAGCACGAACGGTTGGCCTCTGCTCCCAACAGCCGAAGAGCCAGGGCAAAAAACTGGAGCTGTGCCTCTTCTGCAGAAAGTCAGCTTTGCAACGGTGCCATCCGCATTACTGTCGCTCCTCCATTTCCCAACTCAAAGTCCATTACAATGGAACCTCTTTGGCACCCGTGCTGGGCTGCCCAGCATCCCAGGGAGTAGAGCACGAACGGTTGGCCTCTGCTCCCACAGCCGAAGAGCCAGGGCAAAAAGCTTGAACTGTGCCTCTTCTGCAGAAAGTCAGCTTTGCAACGGTGCCATCCGCATTGCTGTCGCTCCTCGATTTCCCAACTCAAAATCCATTACAATGGAACCTCTTTGGCACCCGTGCTCGGCTGCCCAGCATCCCAGGCAGTAGAGCACGAACGGTTGGCCTCTGCTCCCACAGCCGAAGAGCCAGGGCAAAAAACTGGAGCTGTGCCTCTTCTGCAGAAAGTCAGCTTTGCAACGGTGCCATCCGCATTGCTGTCGTTCCTCGATTTCAAAACTCAAAGTCCATTACAATGGAACCTCTTTGGCACCCATGCTGGGCTGCCCAGCATCCCAGGGAGTAGAGCACGAACGGTTGGCCTCTGCTGCCACAGCCGGTGAGCCAGGGCAAAAAACTGGAGCTGTGCCTCTTCTGCAGAAAGTCAGCTTTGCAACGGTTCCATCCGCATTGCTGTCGATCCTCCATTTCCCAACTCAAAGTCCATTACAATGGAACCTCTTTGGCACCCGTGCTGGGCTGCCCAGCATCCCAGGGAGTAGAGCACGAACGGTTGGCCTCTGCTCCCACAGCCGAAGAGCCAGGGCAAAAAGCTTGAGCTGTGCCTCTTCTGCAGAAAGTCAGCTTTGCAACGGTGCCATCCGCATTGCTGTCGCTCCTCCATTTCCCAACTCAAAGTCCATTACAATGGAACCTCTTTGGCACCCGTGCTGGGCTGCCCAGCATCCCAAGGAGTAGAGCACGAACGGTTGGCCTCTGCTCCCAACAGCCGAAGAGCCAGGGCAAAAAGCTTGAGCTGTGCCTCTTCTGCAGAAAGTCAGCTTTGCAACGGTGCCATCCGCATTGCTGTCGCTCCTCCATTTCCCAACTCAAAGTCCATTACAATTGAACCTCTTTGGCACCCGTGCTGGGCTGCCCAGCATCCCAGCAGTAGAGCACGAACGGTTGGCCTCTGCTCCCACAGCCGAAGAGCCAGGGCAAAAAGCTTGAGCTGTGCCTCTTCTGCAGAAAGTCTGCTTTGCAACGGTGCCATCCGCATTGCTGTCGCTCCTCGATTTCAAAACTCAAAGTCCATTAAAATGGAACCCCTTTGGCACCCGTGCTGGGCTGCCCAGCATCCCAGGCAGTAGAGCACGAACGGTTGGCCTCTGCTCCCACAGCCGAAGAGCCAGGGCAAAAAACTGGAGCTGTGCCTCTTCTGCAGAAAGTCAGCTTTGCAATGGTGCCATCCGCATTGCTGTCGTTCCTAGATTTCAAAACTCAAAGTCCATTACAATGGAACCTCTTTGGCACCCGTGCTGGGCTGCCCAGCATCCCAGGGAGTAGAGCACGAACGGTTGGCCTCTGCTGCCACAGCCGAAGAGCCAGGGCAAAAAACTGGAGCTGTGCCTCTTCTGCAGAAAGTCAGCTTTGCAACGGTGCCATCCGCATTGCTGTCGCTCCTCCATTTCCCAACTCAAAGTCCATTACAATGGAACCTCTTTGGCACCCGTGCTGGGCTGCCCAGCATCCCAGGGAGTAGAGCACGAACGGTTGGCCTCTGCTCCCACAGCCGAAGAGCCAGGGCAAAAAGCTTGAGCTGTGCCTCTTCTGCAGAAAGTCAGCTTTGCAACGGTGCCATCCGCATTGCTGTCGCTCCTCGATTTCCCAACTCAAAGTCCATTACAATGGAACCTCTTTGACACCCGTGCTCGGCTGCCCAGTATCCCAGGGAGTAGAGCACGAACGGTTGGCCTCTGCTCCCACAGCCGAAGAGCCAGGGCAAAAAACTGGAGCTGTGCCTCTTCTGCAGAAAGTCAGCTTTGCAACGGTGCCATCCGCATTGCTGTCGCTCCTTCATTTCCCAACTCAAAGTCCATTACAATGGAACCTCTTTGGCACCCGTGCTGGGCTGCCCAGCATCCCAGGGAGTAGAGCACGAACGGTTGGCCTCTGCTCCCACAGCCGAAGAGCCAGGGCAAAATGCTTGAGCTGTGCCTCTTCTGCAGAAAGTCAGCTTTGCAACGGTGCCATCCGCATTGCTGTCGATCCTCGATTTCCCAACTCAAAGTCCATTACAATGGAACCTCTTTGGCACCCGTGCTCGGCTGCCCAGTATCCCAGGGAGTAGAGCACGAACGGTTGGCCTCTGCTCCCACAGCCGAAGAGCCAGGGCAAAAAACTGGAGCTGTGCCTCTTCTGCAGAAAGTCAGCTTTGCGACGGTGCCATCCGCATTGCTGTCGCTCCTTCATTTCCCAACTCAAAGTCCATTACAATGAAACCTCTTTGGCACCCTTGCTGGGCTGCCCAGCATCCCAGCAGTAGAGTACGAAAGGTTGACCTCTGCTCCCACAGCCGAAGAGCCAGGGCAAAAAACTTGAGCTGTGCCTCTTCTGCAGAAAGTCAGCTTTGCAACGGTGCCATCCGCATTGCTGTTGCTCCTCGATTTCCCAACTCAAAGTCCATTACAATGGAACCTCTTTGGCACCCGTGCTCGGCTGCCCAGCATCCCAGGGAGTAGAGCACGAACGGTTGGCCTCTACACCCACAGCCAAAGAGCCAGGGCAAAAAACTGGAGCTGTGCCTCTTCTGCAGAAAGTCAGCTTTGCAACGGTGCCATCCGCATTGCTGTCGCTCCTCCATTTCCCAACTCAAAGTCCATTACAATGGAACCTCTTTGGCACCCGTGCTGGGCTGCCCAGCATCCCAGGGAGTAGAGCACGAACGGTTGGCCTCTGCTGCCACAGCCGAAGAGCCAGGGCAAAAAACTGGAGCTGTGCCTCTTCTGCAGAAAGTCAGCTTTGCAACGGTGCCATCCGCATTGCTGTCGCTCCTCCATTTCCCAACTCAAAGTCCATTAAATGGAACCTCTTTGGCACCCGTGCTCGGCTGCCCAGCATCCCAGGGAGTAGAGCATGAACGCTTGACCTCTGCTCACAACAGCCGAAGAGGCAGGGGAAAAAGCTTGAGCTGTGCCTCTTCTGCAGAAAGTCAGCTTTGCAACGGTGCCATCCGCATTGCTGTCACTCCTCCATTTCCCAACTCAAAGTCCATTACAATTGAACCTCTTTGGCACCCTTGCTGGGCTGCCCAGCATCCCAGCAGTAGAGCACGAACGGTTGGCCTCTGCTCCCACAGCCGAAGAGCCAGGGCAAAAAGCTTGAGCTGTGCCTCTTCTGCAGAAAGTCAGCTTTGCAACGGTGCCATCCGCATTGCTGTCGCTCCTCGATTTCAAAACTCAAAGTCCATTACAATGGAACCTCTTTGGCACCCGTGCTGGGCTGCCCAGCATCCCAGGGAGTAGAGCACGAACGGTTGGCCTCTGCTCCCACAGCCAAAGAGCCAGGGCAAAAAACTGGAGCTGTGTCTCTTCTGCAGAAAGTCAGCTTTGCAACGGTGCCATCCGCATTGCTGTCGTTCCTCCATTTCCCAACTCAAAGTCCATTACAATGGAACATCTTTGGCACCCGTGCTGGGCTGCCCAGCATCCCAGGGAGTAGAGCACGAACGGTTGGCCTCTGCTGCCACAGCCGGTGAGCCAGGGCAAAAAACTGGAGCTGTGCCTCTTCTGCAGAAAGTCAGCTTTGCAACGGTGCCATCCGCATTGCTGTCGCTCCTCCATTTCCCAACTCAAAGTCCATTACAATGGAACCTCTTTGGCACCCGTGCTGGGCTGCCCAGCATCCCAGGGAGTAGAGCACGAACGGTTGGCCTCTACTCCCACAGCCGAAGAGCCAGGGCAAAAAGCTTGAGCTGTGCCTCTTCTGCAGAAAGTCAGCTTTGCAACGGTGCCATCCGCATTGCTGTCGCTCCTCGATTTCCCAACTCAAAGTCCATTACAATGGAACCTCTTTGGCACCCGTGCTCGGCTGCCCAGTATCCCAGGGAGTAGAGCACGAACGGTTGGCCTCTGCTCCCACAGCCGAAGAGCCAGGGCAAAAAACTGGAGCTGTGCCTCTTCTGCAGAAAGTCAGCTTTGCAACGGTGCCATCCGCATTGCTGTCGCTCCTTCATTTCCCAACTCAAAGTCCATTACAATGGAACCTCTTTGGCACCCGTGCTGGGCTGCCCAGCATCCCAGGGAGTAGAGCACGAACGGTTGGCCTCTGCTCCCACAGCCGAAGAGCCAGGGCAAAAAGCTTGAGCTGTGCCTCTTCTGCAGAAAGTCAGCTTTGCAACGGTGCCATCCGCATTGCTGTCGCTCCTCCATTTCCCAACTCAAAGTCCATTACAATGGAACCTCTTTGGCACCCGTGCTCGGCTGCCCAGTATCCCAGGGAGTAGAGCACGAACGGTTGGCCTCTGCTCCCACAGCCGAAGAGCCAGGGCAAAAAACTGGAGCTGTGCCTCTTCTGCAGAAAGTCAGCTTTGCGACGGTGCCATCCGCATTGCTGTCGCTCCTTCATTTCCCAACTCAAAGTCCATTACAATGAAACCTCTTTGGCACCCTTGCTGGGCTGCCCAGCATCCCAGGGAGTAGAGCACGAACGGTTGGCCTCTACACCCACAGCCAAAGAGCCAGGGCAAAAAACTGGAGCTGTGCCTCTTCTGCAGAAAGTCAGCTTTGCAACGGTGCCATCCGCATTGCTGTCGATCCTCCATTTCCCAACTCAAAGTCCATTACAATGGGACCTCTTTGGCACCCGTGCTTGGCTGCCCAGCATCCCAGGGAGTAGAGCACGAACGGTTGGCCTCTGCTCCCACAGCCGAAGAGCCAGGGCAAAAAACTGGAGCTGTGCCTCTTCTGCAGAAAGTCAGCTTTGCAACGGTGCCATCTGCATTGCTGTTGTTCCTCGATTTCAAATCTCAAAGTCCATTACAATGGAACCTCTTTGGCACCCGTGCTCGGCTGCCCAGCATCCCAGGGAGTAGAGCACGAATGGATGGCCTCTGCTGCCACAGCCGAAGAGCCAGGGCAAAAAACTGGAGCTGTGCCTCTTCTGCAGAAAGTCAGCTTTGCAACGGTGCCATCCGCATTGCTGTCGCTCCTCCATTTCCCAACTCAAAGTCCATTACAATGGAACCTCTTTGGCACCCGTGCTGGGCTGCCCAGCATCCCAGGCAGTAGAGCACGAACGGTTGGCCTCTGCTCCCACAGCCGAAGAGCCAGGGCAAAAAGCTTGAGCTGTGCCTCTTCTGCAGAAAGTCAGCTTTGCAACGGTGCCATCCGCATTGCTGTTGCTCCTCGATTTCCCAACTCAAAGTCCATTACAATGGAACCTCTTTGGCACCCGTGCTCGGCTGCCCAGCATCCCAGGGAGTAGAGCACGAACGGTTGGCCTCTACACCCACAGCCAAAGAGCCAGGGCAAAAAACTGGAGCTGTGCCTCTTCTGCAGAAAGTCAGCTTTGCAACGGTGCCATCCGCATTGCTGTCGCTCCTCCATTTCCCAACTCAAAGTCCATTACAATGGGACCTCTTTGGCACCCGTGCTGGGCTGCCCAGCATCCCAGGTAGTAGAGCACGAACGGTTGGCCTCTGCTCCCACAGCCGAAGAGCCAGGGCAAAAAACTGGAGCTGTGCCTCTTCTGCAGAAAGTCAGCTTTGCAACGGTGCCATCTGCATTGCTGTCGTTCCTCGATTTCAAATCTCAAAGTCCATTACAATGGAACCTCTTTGGCACCCTTGCTCGGCTGCCCAGCATCCCAGGGAGTAGAGCACGAACGGATGGCCTCTGATCCCACAGCCGAAGAGCCAGGGCAAAAAACTGGAGCTGTGCCTCTTCTGCAGAAAGTCAGCTTTGCAACGGTGCCATCCGCATTGCTGTCGCTCCTCCATTTCCCAACTCAAAGTCCATTACAATGGAACCTCTTTGGCACCCGTGCTGGGCTGCCCAGCATCCCAGGGAGTAGAGCACGAACGGTTGGCCTCTGCTCCCACAGCCGAAGAGCCAGGGCAAAAAACTGGAGCTGTGCCTCTTCTGCAGAAAGTCAGCTTTGCAACGGTGCCATCCGCATTGCTGTCGCTCCTCCATTTCCCAACTCAAAGTCCATTAAATGGAACCTCTTTGGCACCCGTGCTGGGCTGCCCAGCATCCCAGGGAGTAGAGCATGAACGCTTGACCTCTGCTCCCAACAGCCGAAGAGCCAGGGCAAAAAGCTTGAGCTGTGCCTCTTCTGCAGAAAGTCAGCTTTGCAACGGTGCCATCCGCATTGCTGTCACTCCTCCATTTCCCAACTCAAAGTCCATTACAATTGAACCTCTTTGGCACCCTTGCTGGGCTGCCCAGCATCCCAGCAGTAGAGCACGAACGGTTGGCCTCTGGTCCCACAGCCGAAGAGCCAGGGCAAAAAGCTTGAGCTGTGCCTCTTCTGCAGAAAGTCAGCTTTGCAACGGTGCCATCCGCATTGCTGTCGCTCCTCGATTTCAAAACTCAAAGTCCATTAAAATGGAACCTCTTTGGCACCCGTGCTGGGCTGCCCAGCATCCCAATTAGTAGAGCACGAACGGTTGGCCTCTGCTCCCACAGCCAAAGAGCCAGGGCAAAAAACTGGAGCTGTGTCTCTTCTGCAGAAAGTCAGCTTTGCAACGGTGCCATCCGCATTGCTGTCGTTCCTCCATTTCCCAACTCAAAGTCCATTACAATGGAACATCTTTGGCACCCGTGCTCGGCTGCCCAGCATCCCAGGGAGTAGAGCACGAACGGTTGGCCTCTGCTGCCACAGCCGGTGAGCCAGGGCAAAAAACTGGAGCTGTGCCTCTTCTGCAGAAAGTCAGCTTTGCAACGGTGCCATCCGCATTGCTGTTGCTCCTCGATTTCCCAACTCAAAGTCCATTACAATGGAACCTCTTTGGCACCCGTGCTCGGCTGCCCAGCATCCCAGCGAGTAGAGCATGAACGGTTGGCCTCTACTCCCACAGCCGAAGAGCCAGGGCAAAAAGCTTGAGCTGTGCCTCTTCTGCAGAAAGTCAGCTTTGCAACGGTGCCATCCGCATTGCTGTCGTTCCTAGACTTCAAAACTCAAAGTCCATTACAATGGAACCTCTTTGACACCCGTGCTGGGCTGCCCAGCATCCCAGGGAGTAGAGCACGAACGGTTGGCCTCTGCTGGCACAGCCGGTGAGCCAGGGCAAAAAACTGGAGCTGTGCCTCTTCTGCAGAAAGTCAGCTTTGCAACGGTGCCATCCGCATTGCTGTCGCTCCTCGATTTCCCAACTCAAAGTCCATTACAATCGAACGTCTTTGGCACCCGTGCTGGGCTGCCCAGCATCCCAGGCAGTAGAGCACGAACGGTTGGCCTCTGCTCCCACAGCCGAAGAGCCAGGGCAAAAAACTTCAGCTGTGCCTCTTCTGCAGAAAGTCAGCTTTGCAACGGTTCCATCCGCATTGCTGTCGATCCTCGATTTCCCAACTCAAAGTCCATTACAATGGAACCTCTTTGGCACCCGTGCTCGGCTGCCCAGCATCCCAGCGAGTAGAGCACGAACGGTTGGCCTCTGCTCCCACAGCCGAAGAGCCAGGGCAAAAAACTTGAGCTGTGCCTCTTCTGCAGAAAGTCAGCTTTGCAACGGTGCCATCCGCATTGCTGTCGCTCCTCCATTTCCCAACTCAAAGTCCATTACAATGGAACCTCTTTGGCACCCGTGCTGGGCTGCCCAGCATCCCAGCAGTATAGCACGAACGGTTGGCCTCTGCTCCCACAGCCGGTGAGCCAGGGCAAAAAACTGGAGCTGTGCCTCTTCTGCAGAAAGTCAGCTTTGCAACGGTGCCATCCGCATTGCTGTCGCTCCTCCATTTCCCAACTCAAAGTCCATTACAATGGAACCTCTTTGGCACCCGTGCTGGGCTGCCCAGCATCCCAGGCAGTAGAGCACGAACGGTTGGCCTCTGCTCCCACAGCCGAAGAGCCAGGGCAAAAAGCTTGAGCTGTGCCTCTTCTGCAGAAAGTCAGCTTTGCAACGGTGCCATCCGCATTGCTGTTGCTCCTCCATTTCCCAACTCAAAGTCCATTACAATGGAACCTCTTTGGCACCCGTGCTCGGCTGCCCAGCATCCCAGCGAGTAGAGCATGAACGGTTGGCCTCTGGTCCCACAGCCGAAGATCCAGGGCAAAAAACTGGAGCTGTGCCTCTTCTGCAGAAAGTCAGCTTTGCAACGGTGCCATCAGCATTGCTGTCGTTCCTAGATTTCAAAACTCAAAGTCCATTACAATGGAACCTCTTTGACACCCGTGCTGGGCTGCCCAGCATCCCAGGGAGTAGAGCACGAACGGTTGGCCTCTGCTCCCACAGCCGAAGAGCCAGGGCAAAAAACTGGAGCTGTGTCTCTTCTGCAGAAAGTCAGCTTTGCAACGGTGCCATCCGCATTGCTGTCGTTCCTCCATTTCCCAACTCAAAGTCCATTACAATGGAACATCTTTGGCACCTGTGCTCGGCTGCCCAGCATCCCAGGGAGTAGAGCACGAACGGTTGGCCTCTGCTCCCACAGCCGAAGAGCCAGGGCAAAAAACTGGAGCTGTGCCTCTTCTGCAGAAAGTCAGCTTTGCAACGGTGCCATCCGCATTGCTGTCGCTCCTCCATTTCCCAACTCAAAGTCCATTACAATGGAACCTCTTTGGCACCCGTGCTGGGCTGCCCAGCATCCCAGGGAGTAGAGCACGAACGGTTGGCCTCTACTCCCACAGCCGAAGAGCCAGGGCAAAAAGCTTGAGCTGTGCCTCTTCTGCAGAAAGTCAGCTTTGCAACGGTGCCATCCGCATTGCTGTCGCTCCTTCATTTCCCAACTCAAAGTCCATTACAATGGAACCTCTTTGGCACCCGTGCTGGGCTGCCCAGCATCCCAGGGAGTAGAGCACGAACGGTTGGCCTCTGCTCCCACAGCCGAAGAGCCAGGGCAAAAAGCTTGAGCTGTGCCTCTTCTGCAGAAAGTCAGCTTTGCAACGGTGCCATCCACATTGCTGTCGCTCCTCCATTTCCCAACTCAAAGTCCATTACAATGGAACCTCTTTGGCACCCGTGCTCGGCTGCCCAGTATCCCAGGGAGTAGAGCACGAACGGTTGGCCTCTGCTCCCACAGCCAAAGAGCCAGGGCAAAAAACTGGAGCTGTGCCTCTTCTGCAGAAAGTCAGCTTTGCAACGGTGCCATCCGCATTGCTGTCGCTCCTTCATTTCCCAACTCAAAGTCCATTACAATGAAACCTCTTTGGCACCCGTGCTCGGCTGCCCAGCATCCCAGGGAGTAGAGCACGAACGGTTGGCCTCTACACCCACAGCCAAAGAGCCAGGGCAAAAAACTGGAGCTGTGCCTCTTCTGCAGAAAGTCAGCTTTGCAACGGTGCCATCCGCATTGCTGTCGCTCCTCCATTTCCCAACTCAAAGTCCATTACAATGGAACCTCTTTGGCACCCGTGCTCGGCTGCCCAGCATCCCAGGGAGTAGAGCACGAACGGTTGGCCTCTGCTCCCACAGCCGAAGAGCCAGGGCAAAAAACTGGAGCTGTGCCTCTTCTGCAGAAAGTCAGCTTTGCAACGGTGCCATCTGCATTGCTGTCGTTCCTCGATTTCAAATCTCAAAGTCCATTACAATGGAACCTCTTTGGCACCCTTGCTCGGCTGCCCAGCATCCCAGGGAGTAGAGCACGAATGGATGGCCTCTGATCCCACAGCCGAAGAGCCAGGGCAAAAAACTGGAGCTGTGCCTCTTCTGCAGAAAGTCAGCTTTGCAACGGTGCCATCCGCATTGCTGTCGCTCCTCCATTTCCCAACTCAAAGTCCATTACAATGGAACCTCTTTGGCACCCGTGCTGGGCTGCCCAGCATCCCAGGCAGTAGAGCACGAACGGTTGGCCTCTGCTCCCACAGCCGAAGAGCCAGGGCAAAAAACTTGAGCTGTGCCTCTTCTGCAGAAAGTCAGCTTTGCAACGGTTCCATCCGCATTGCTGTCGATCCTCGATTTCCCAACTCAAAGTCCATTACAATGGAACCTCTTTGGCACCCGTGCTCGGCTGCCCAGCATCCCAGGTAGTAGAGCACGAACGGTTGGCCTCTGCTCCCACAGCCGAAGAGCCAGGGCAAAAAGCTTGAGCTGTGCCTCTTCTGCAGAAAGTCTGCTTTGCAACGGTGCCATCCGCATTGCTGTCGCTCCTCCATTTCCCAACTCAAAGTCCATTACAATGGAACCTCTTTGGCACCCGTGCTGGGCTGCCCAGCATCCCAGGGAGTAGAGCACGAACGGTTGGCCTCTGCTCCCACAGCCGAAGAGCCAGGGCAAAAAGCTTGAGCTGTGCCTCTTCTGCAGAAAGTCAGCTTTGCAACGGTGCCATCCGCATTGCTGTTGCTCCTCCATTTCCCAACTCAAAGTCCATTACAATGGAACCTCTTTGACACCCGTGCTCGGCTGCCCAGCATCCCAGGGAGTAGAGCATGAACGGTTGGCCTCTGGTCCCACAGCCGAAGATCCAGGGCAAAAAACTGGAGCTGTGCCTCTTCTGCAGAAAGTCAGCTTTGCAACGGTGCCATCCGCATTGCTGTCGTTCCTAGATTTCAAAACTCAAAGTCCATTACAATGGAACCTCTTTGACACCCGTGCTGGGCTGCCCAGCATCCCAGGGAGTAGAGCACGAACGGTTGGCCTCTGCTCCCACAGCCGAAGAGCCAGGGCAAAAAACTGGAGCTGTGTCTCTTCTGCAGAAAGTCAGCTTTGCAACGGTGCCATCCGCATTGCTGTCGCTCCTCCATTTCCCAACTCAAAGTCCATTACAATGGAACCTCTTTGGCACCCGTGCTGGGCTGCCCAGCATCCCAGGCAGTAGAGCACGAACGGTTGGCCTCTGCTCCCACAGCCGAAGAGCCAGGGCAAAAAGCTTGAGCTGTGCCTCTTCTGCAGAAAGTCAGCTTTGCAACGGTGCCATCCGCATTGCTGTTGCTCCTCCATTTCCCAACTCAAAGTCCATTACAATGGAACCTCTTTGGCACCCGTGCTCGGCTGCCCAGCATCCCAGCGAGTAGAGCATGAACGGTTGGCCTCTGGTCCCACAGCCGAAGATCCAGGGCAAAAAACTGGAGCTGTGCCTCTTCTGCAGAAAGTCAGCTTTGCAACGGTGCCATCCGCATTGCTGTCGTTCCTAGATTTCAAAACTCAAAGTCCATTACAATGGAACCTCTTTGACACCCGTGCTGGGCTGCCCAGCATCCCAGGGAGTAGAGCACGAACGGTTGGCCTCTGCTCCCACAGCCGAAGAGCCAGGGCAAAAAACTGGAGCTGTGTCTCTTCTGCAGAAAGTCAGCTTTGCAACGGTGCCATCCGCATTGCTGTCGTTCCTCCATTTCCCAACTCAAAGTCCATTACAATGGAACATCTTTGGCACCTGTGCTGGGCTGCCCAGCATCCCAGGCAGTAGAGCACGAACGGTTGGCCTCTGCTGCCACAGCCGAAGAGCCAGGGCAAAAAACTGGAGCTGTGCCTCTTCTGCAGAAAGTCAGCTTTGCAACGGTGCCATCCGCATTGCTGTCGCTCCTCCATTTCCCAACTCAAAGTCCATTACAATGGAACCTCTTTGGCACCCGTGCTGGGCTGCCCAGCATCCCAGGGAGTAGAGCACGAACGGTTGGCCTCTACTCCCACAGCCGAAGAGCCAGGGCAAAAAGCTTGAGCTGTGCCTCTTCTGCAGAAAGTCAGCTTTGCAACGGTGCCATCCGCATTGCTGTCGCTCCTCGATTTCCCAACTCAAAGTCCATTACAATGGAACCTCTTTGGCACCCGTGCTCGGCTGCCCAGTATCCCAGGGAGTAGAGCACGAATGGCTGGCCTCTGCTCACACAGCCGAAGAGCCAGGGCAAAAAACTGGAGCTGTGCCTCTTCTGCAGAAAGTCAGCTTTGCAACGGTGCCATCCGCATTGCTGTCGCTCCTTCATTTCCCAACTCAAAGTCCATTACAATGGAACCTCTTTGGCACCCGTGCTGGGCTGCCCAGCATCCCAGGGAGTAGAGCACGAACGGTTGGCCTCTGCTCCCACAGCCGAAGAGCCAGGGCAAAAAGCTTGAGCTGTGCCTCTTCTGCAGAAAGTCAGCTTTGCAACGGTGCCATCCACATTGCTGTCGCTCCTCCATTTCCCAACTCAAAGTCCATTACAATGGAACCTCTTTGGCACCCGTGCTCGGCTGCCCAGTATCCCAGGGAGTAGAGCACGAACGGTTGGCCTCTGCTCCCACAGCCAAAGAGCCAGGGCAAAAAACTGGAGCTGTGCCTCTTCTGCAGAAAGTCAGCTTTGCGACGGTGCCATCCGCATTGCTGTCGCTCCTTCATTTCCCAACTCAAAGTCCATTACAATGAAACCTCTTTGGCACCCGTGCTCGGCTGCCCAGCATCCCAGGGAGTAGAGCACGAACGGTTGGCCTCTACACCCACAGCCAAAGAGCCAGGGCAAAAAACTGGAGCTGTGCCTCTTCTGCAGAAAGTCAGCTTTGCAACGGTGCCATCCGCATTGCTGTCGCTCCTCCATTTCCCAACTCAAAGTCCATTACAATGGAACCTCTTTGGCACCCGTGCTCGGCTGCCCAGCATCCCAGGGAGTAGAGCACGAACGGTTGGCCTCTGCTCCCACAGCCGAAGAGCCAGGGCAAAAAACTGGAGCTGTGCCTCTTCTGCAGAAAGTCAGCTTTGCAACGGTGCCATCTGCATTGCTGTCGTTCCTCGATTTCAAATCTCAAAGTCCATTACAATGGAACCTCTTTGGCACCCTTGCTCGGCTGCCCAGCATCCCAGGGAGTAGAGCACGAATGGATGGCCTCTGATCCCACAGCCGAAGAGCCAGGGCAAAAAACTGGAGCTGTGCCTCTTCTGCAGAAAGTCAGCTTTGCAACGGTGCCATCCGCATTGCTGTCGCTCCTCCATTTCCCAACTCAAAGTCCATTACAATGGAACCTCTTTGGCACCCGTGCTGGGCTGCCCAGCATCCCAGGCAGTAGAGCACGAACGGTTGGCCTCTGCTCCCACAGCCGAAGAGCCAGGGGAAAAAACTTGAGCTGTGCCTCTTCTGCAGAAAGTCAGCTTTGCAACGGTTCCATCCGCATTGCTGTCGATCCTCGATTTCCCAACTCAAAGTCCATTACAATGGAACCTCTTTGGCACCCGTGCTCGGCTGCCCAGCATCCCAGGTAGTAGAGCACGAACGGTTGGCCTCTGCTCCCACAGCCGAAGAGCCAGGGCAAAAAGCTTGAGCTGTGCCTCTTCTGCAGAAAGTCTGCTTTGCAACGGTGCCATCCGCATTGCTGTCGCTCCTCCATTTCCCAACTCAAAGTCCATTACAATGGAACCTCTTTGGCACCCGTGCTGGGCTGCCCAGCATCCCAGGGAGTAGAGCACGAACGGTTGGCCTCTGCTCCCACAGCCGAAGAGCGAGGACAAAAAGCTTGAGCTGTGCCTCTTCTGCAGAAAGTCAGCTTTGCAACGGTGCCATCCGCATTGCTGTTGCTCCTCCATTTCCCAACTCAAAGTCCATTACAATGGAACCTCTTTGACACCCGTGCTGGGCTGCCCAGCATCCCAGGGAGTAGAGCATGAACGGTTGGCCTCTGGTCCCACAGCCGAAGATCCAGGGCAAAAAACTGGAGCTGTGCCTCTTCTGCAGAAAGTCAGCTTTGCAACGGTGCCATCCGCATTGCTGTCGTTCCTAGATTTCAAAACTCAAAGTCCATTACAATGGAACCTCTTTGACACCCGTGCTCGGCTGCCCAGCATCCCAGGGAGTAGAGCACGAACGGTTGGCCTCTGCTCCCACAGCCGAAGAGCCAGGGCAAAAAACTGGAGCTGTGTCTCTTCTGCAGAAAGTCAGCTTTGCAACGGTGCCATCCGCATTGCTGTCGTTCCTCCATTTCCCAACTCAAAGTCCATTACAATGGAACATCTTTGGCACCCGTGCTCGGCTGCCCAGCATCCCAGGGAGTAGAGCACGAACGGTTGGCCTCTGCTGCCACAGCCGGTGAACCAGGGCAAAAAACTGGAGCTGTGCCTCTTCTGCAGAAAGTCAGCTTTGCAACGGTGCCATCCGCATTGCTGTCGCTCCTCGATTTCCCAACTCAAAGTCCATTACAATGGAACCTCTTTGGCACCCGTGCTCGGCTGCCCAGTATCCCAGGGAGTAGAGCACGAATGGCTGGCCTCTGCTCACACAGCCGAAGAGCCAGGGCAAAAAACTTGAGCTGTGCCTCTTCTGCAGAAAGTCAGCTTTGCAACGGTGCCATCCGCATTGCTGTCGCTCCTTCATTTCCCAACTCAAAGTCCATTACAATGGAACCTCTTTGGCACCCGTGCTGGGCTGCCCAGCATCCCAGGGAGTAGAGCACGAACGGTTGGCCTCTGCTCCCACAGCCGAAGAGCCAGGGCAAAAAGCTTGAGCTGTGCCTCTTCTGCAGAAAGTCAGCTTTGCAACGGTGCCATCCGCATTGCTGTCGCTCCTCCATTTCCCAACTCAAAGTCCATTACAATGGAACCTCTTTGGCACCCGTGCTCGGCTGCCCAGCATCCCAGCAGTATAGCACGAACGGTTGGCCTCTGCTCCCACAGCCGAAGAGCCAGGGCAAAAAACTGGAGCTGTGCCTCTTCTGCAGAAAGTCAGCTTTGCAACGGTGCCATCCGCATTGCTGTCGCTCCTCCATTTCCCAACTCAAAGTCCATTACAATGGAACCTCTTTGGCACCCGTGCTGGGCTGCCCAGCATCCCAGGGAGTATAGCACGAACGGTTGGCCTCTGCTCCCACAGCCGGTGAGCCAGGGCAAAAAACTGGAGCTGTGCCTCTTCTGCAGAAAGTCAGCTTTGCAACGGTGCCATCCGCATTGCTGTCGCTCCTCCATTTCCCAACTCAAAGTCCATTACAATGGAACCTCTTTGGCACCCGTGCTGGGCTGCCCAGCATCCCAGGCAGTAGAGCACGAACGATTGGCCTCTGCTCCCACAGCCGAAGAGCCAGGGCAAAAAACTGGAGCTGTACCTCTTCTGCAGAAAGTCAGCTTTGCAACGGTGCCATCCGCATTGCTGTCGCTCCTCCATTTCCCAACTCAAAGTCCATTACAATGGAACCTCTTTGGCACCCGTGCTGGGCTGCCCAGCATCCCAGGCAGTAGAGCACGAACGGTTGGCCTCTGCTGCCACAGCCGAAGAGCCAGGGCAAAAAGCTTGAGCTGTGCCTCTTCTGCAGAAAGTCAGCTTTGCAACGGTGCCATCCGCATTGCTGTTGCTCCTCCATTTCCCAACTCAAAGTCCATTACAATGGAACCTCTTTGACACCCGTGCTCGGCTGCCCAGCATCCCAGCGAGTAGAGCATGAACGGTTGGCCTCTGGTCCCACAGCCGAATAGCCAGGACAAAAAACTGGAGCTGTGCCTCTTCTGCAGAAAGTCAGCTTTGCAACGGTGCCATCCGCATTGCTGTCGTTCCTAGATTTCAAAACTCAAAGTCCATTACAATGGAACCTCTTTGACACCCGTGCTGGGCTGCCCAGCATCCCAGGGAGTAGAGCACGAACGGTTGGCCTCTGCTGGCACAGCCGGTGAGCCAGGGCAAAAAACTGGAGCTGTGCCTCTTCTGCAGAAAGTCAGCTTTGCAACGGTGCCATCCGCATTGCTGTCGCTCCTCCATTTCCCAACTCAAAGTCCATTACAATGGAACCTCTTTGGCACCCGTGCTGGGCTGCCCAGCATCCCAGGGAGTAGAGCACGAACGGTTGGCCTCTGCTCCCACAGCCGAAGAGCGAGGACAAAAAGCTTGAACTGTGCCTCTTCTGCAGAAAGTCAGCTTTGCAACGGTGCCATCCGCATTGCTGTCGCTCCTCCATTTCCCAACTCAAAGTCCATTACAATGGAACCTCTTTGGCACCCGTGCTGGGCTGCCCAGCATCCCAGCAGTAGAGCACGAACGGATGGCCTCTGCTCCCACAGCCGGTGAGCCAGGGCAAAAAACGTGAGCTGTGCCTCTTCTGCAGAAAGTCAGCTTTGCAACGGTGCCATCCGCATTGCTGTCGCTCCTCCATTTCCCAACTCAAAGTCCATTACAATGGAACCTCTTTGGCACCCGTGCTCGGCTGCCCAGCATCCCAGGTAGTAGAGCACGAACGGTTGGCCTCTGCTCCCACAGCCGAAGAGCCAGGGCAAAAAACTTGAGCTGTGCCTCTTCTGCAGAAATTCTGCTTTGCAACGGTGCCATCCGCATTGCTGTCGCTCCTCCATTTCCCAACTCAAAATCCATTACAATGGAACCTCTTTGGCACCCGTGCTGGGCTGCCCAGCATCCCAGGGAGTAGAGCACGAACGGTTGGCCTCTGCTCCCACAGCCGAAGAGCCAGGGCAAAAAACTGGAGCTGTGCCTCTTCTGCAGAAAGTCAGCTTTGCAACGGTGCCATCCGCATTGCTGTCGCTCCTCCATTTCCCAACTCAAAGTCCATTACAATGGAACCTCTTTGGCACCCGTGCTGGGCTGCCCAGCATCCCAGGGAGTAGAGCACGAACGGTTGGCCTCTGCTCCCACAGCCGAAGAGCCAGGGCAAAAAGCTTGAGCTGTGCCTCTTCTGCAGAAAGTCTGCTTTGCAACGGTGCCATCCGCATTGCTGTCGCTCCTCGATTTCCCAACTCAAAATCCATTACAATGGAACCTCTTTGGCACCCGTGCTGGGCTGCCCAGCATCCCAGGGAGTAGAGCACGAACGGTTGGCCTCTGCTCCCACAGCCGAAGAGCCAGGGCAAAAAACTGGAGCTGTGCCTCTTCTGCAGAAAGTCAGCTTTGCAACGGTGCCATCCGCATTGCTGTTGCTCCTCGATTTCCCAACTCAAAGTCCATTACAATGGAACCTCTTTGGCACCCGTGCTCGGCTGCCCAGCATTCCAGCGAGTAGAGCATTAACGGTTGGCCTCTGGTCCCACAGCCGAAGAGCCAGGGCAAAAAACTGGAGCTGTGCCTCTTCTGCAGAAAGTCAGCTTTGCAACGGTGCCATCCGCATTGCTGTCGCTCCTCCATTTCCCAACTCAAAGTCCATTACAATGGAACCTCTTTGGCACCCGTGCTCGGCTGCCCAGCATCCCAGGGAGTAGAGCACGAACGGTTGGCCTCTGCTCCCACAGCCGAAGAGCCAGGGCAAAAAGCTTGAGCTGTGCCTCTTCTGCAGAAAGTCAGCTTTGCAACGGTGCCATCCGCATTGCTGTTGCTCCTCGATTTCCCAACTCAAAGTCCATTACAATGGAACCTCTTTGGCACCCGTGCTCGGCTGCCCAGCATCCCAGGCAGTAGAGCACGAACGGTTGGCCTCTGCTCCCACAGCCGAAGAGCCAGGGCAAAAAACTTGAGCTGTGCCTCTTCTGCAGAAAGTCAGCTTTGCAACGGTGCCATCCGCATTGCTGTCGATCCTCGATTTCCCAACTCAAAGTCCATTACAATGGAACCTCTTTGGCACCCGTGCTGGGCTGCCCAGCATCCCAGCAGTAGACCACGAACGGTTGGCCTCTGCTCCCACAGCCGGTGAGCCAGGGCAAAAAACTGGAGCTGTGCCTCTTCTGCAGAAAGTCAGCTTTGCAACGGTGCCATCCGCATTGCTGTCGCTCCTCCATTTCCCAACTCAAAGTCCATTACAATGGAACCTCTTTGGCACCCGTGCTCGGCTGCCCAGCATCCCAGGTAGTAGAGCACGAACGGTTGGCCTCTGCTCCAACAGCCGAAGAGCCAGGGCAAAAAACTTGAGCTGTGCCTCTTCTGCAGAAATTCTGCTTTGCAACGGTGCCATCCGCATTGCTGTCGCTCCTCCATTTCCCAACTCAAAGTCCATTACAATGGAACCTCTTTGGCACCCGTGCTGGGCTGCCCAGCATCCCAGGGAGTAGAGCACGAACGGTTGGCCTCTGCTCCCACAGCCGAAGAGCCAGGGCAAAAAGCTTGAGCTGTGCCTCTTCTGCAGAAAGTCAGCTTTGCAACGGTGCCATCCGCATTGCTGTTGCTCCTCGATTTCCCAACTCAAAGTCCATTACAATGGAACCTCTTTGGCACCCGTGCTCGGCTGCCCAGCATCCCAGCGAGTAGAGCATGAACGGTTGGCCTCTGGTCCCACAGCCGAAGATCCAGGGCAAAAAACTGGAGCTGTGCCTCTTCTGCAGAAAGTCAGCTTTGCAACGGTGCCATCCGCATTGCTGTCGTTCCTAGATTTCAAAACTCAAAGTCCATTACAATGGAACCTCTTTGGCACCCGTGCTGGGCTGCCCAGCATCCCAGGCAGTAGAGCACGAACGGTTGGCCTCTGCTCCCACAGCCGAAGAGCCAGGGCAAAAAACTTGAGCTGTGCCTCTTCTGCAGAAAGTCAGCTTTGCAACGGTGCCATCCGCATTGCTGTCGCTCCTCCATTTCCCAACTCAAAGTCCATTACAATGGAACCTCTTTGGCACCCGTGCTCGGCTGCCCAGCATCCCAGGCAGTATAGCACGAACGGTTCGCCTCTGCTCCCACAGCCGGTGAGCCAGGGCAAAAAACTGGAGCTGTGCCTCTTCTGCAGAAAGTCAGCTTTGCAACGGTTCCATCCGCATTGATGTTGCTCCTCGATTTCCCAACTCAAAGTCCATTACAATGGAACCTCTTTGGCACCCGTGCTCGGCTGCCCAGCATCCCAGGGAGTAGAGCATGAACGGTTGGCCTCTGGTCCCACAGCCGAAGATCCAGGGCAAAAAACTGGAGCTGTGCCTCTTCTGCAGAAAGTCAGCTTTGCAACGGTGCCATCCGCATTGCTGTCGTTCCTAGATTTCAAAACTCAAAGTCCATTACAATGGAACCTCTTTGACACCCGTGCTGGGCTGCCCAGCATCCCAGGGAGTAGAGCACGAACGGTTGGCCTCTGCTGGCACAGCCGGTGAGCCAGGGCAAAAAACTGGAGCTGTGCCTCTTCTGCAGAAAGTCAGCTTTGCAACTGTGCCATCCGCATTGCTGTCGCTCCTCCATTTCCCAACTCAAAGTCCATTACAATGGAACCTCTTTGGCACCCGTGCTCGGCTGCCCAGCATCCCAGGGAGTAGAGCACGAACGGTTGGCCTCTGCTCCCACAGCCGAAGAGCCAGGGCAAAAAGCTTGAGCTGTGCCTCTTCTGCAGAAAGTCAGCTTTGCAACGGTGCCATCCGCATTGCTGTCGCTCCTCGATTTCCCAACTCAAAATCCATTACAATGGAACCTCTTTGGCACCCGTGCTGGGCTGCCCAGCATCCCAGGCAGTAGAGCACGAACGGTTGGCCTCTGCTCCCACAGCCGAAGAGCCAGGGGAAAAAACTTGAGCTGTGCCTCTTCTGCAGAAAGTCAGCTTTGCAACGGTTCCATCCGCATTGCTGTCGATCCTCGATTTCCCAACTCAAAGTCCATTACAATGGAACCTCTTTGGCACCCGTGCTCGGCTGCCCAGCATCCCAGGGAGTAGAGCATGAACGGTTGGCCTCTGCTCCCACAGCCGAAGAGCCAGGGCAAAAAGCTTGAGCTGTGCCTCTTCTGCAGAAAGTCAGCTTTGCAACGGTGCCATCCGCATTGCTGTCGCTCCTCCATTTCCCAACTCAAAGTCCATTACAATGGAACCTCTTTGGCACCCGTGCTCGGCTGCCCAGCATCCCAGCAGTATAGCACGAACGGTTGGCCTCTGCTCCCACAGCCGAAGAGCCAGGGCAAAAAACTGGAGCTGTGCCTCTTCTGCAGAAAGTCAGCTTTGCAACGGTGCCATCCGCATTGCTGTCGCTCCTCCATTTCCCAACTCAAAGTCCATTACAATGGAACCTCTTTGGCACCCGTGCTGGGCTGCCCAGCATCCCAGGGAGTAGAGCACGAACGGTTGGCCTCTGCTCCCACAGCCGAAGAGCCAGGGCAAAAAGCTTGAGCTGTGCCTCTTCTGCAGAAAGTCAGCTTTGCAACGGTGCCATCCGCATTGCTGTCGCTCCTCCATTTCCCAACTCAAAGTCCATTACAATGGAACCTCTTTGGCACCCGTGCTGGGCTGCCCAGCATCCCAGCAGTAGAGCACGAACGGTTGGCCTCTGCTGGCACAGCCGGTGAGCCAGGGCAAAAAACTGGAGCTGTGCCTCTTCTGCAGAAAGTCAGCTTTGCAACGGTGCCATCCGCATTGCTGTCGCTCCTCCATTTCCCAACTCAAAGTCCATTACAATGGAACATCTTTGGCACCCGTGCTGGGCTGCCCAGCATCCCAGCGAGTAGACCACGAAC
Source organism: Psittacula echo (assembly GCF_963264785.1). NCBI lineage: Eukaryota > Metazoa > Chordata > Aves > Psittaciformes > Psittacidae > Psittacula > Psittacula echo. The sequence goes on from NC_137753.1 coordinate 128,136, forward strand.
GGTTGGCCTCTGCTCCAACAGCCGAAGAGCCAGGGCAAAAAACTTGAGCTGTGCCTCTTCTGCAGAAAGTCAGCTTTGCAACGGTGCCATCCGCATTGCTGTTGCTCCTCGATTTCCCAACTTAAAGTCCATTACAATGGAACCTCTTTAGCACCTGTGCTGGGCTGCCCAGCATCCCAGGGAGTACAGCACGAACGGTTGGCCTCTGCTCCCACAGCCGAAGAGCCAGGGCAAAAAGCTTGAGCTGTGCCTCTTCTGCAGAAAGTCAGCTTTGCAACGGTGCCATCCGCATTGCTGTTGCTCCTAGATTTCCGAACTCAAAGTCCATTACAATGGAACCTCTTTGGCACCCGTGCTGGGCTGCCCAGCATCCCAGGGAGTAGAGCACGAACGGTTGGCCTCTGCTCCCACAGCCGAAGAGCCAGGGCAAAAAGCTTGAACTGTGCCTCTTCTGCAGAAAGTCAGCTTTGCAACGGTGCCATCCTCATTGCTGTCGCTCCTCCATTTCCCAACTCAAAATCCATTACAATGGAACCTCTTTGGCACCCGTGCTGGGCTGCCCAGCATCCCAGGCAGTAGAGCACGAACGGTTGGCCTCTGCTCCCACAGCCGAAGAGCCAGGGCAAAAAACTGGAGCTGTGCCTCTTCTGCAGAAAGTCAGCTTTGCAACGGTGCCATCCGCATTGCTGTTGCTCCTCGATTTCCCAACTCAAAATCCATTACAATGGAACATCTTTGGCACCCGTGCTTGGCTGCCCAGCATCCCAGGGAGTAGAGCACGAACGGTTGGCCTCTGCTCCCACAGCCGAAGAGCCAGGGCAAAAAACTGGAGTTGTGCCTCTTCTGCAGAAAGTCAGCTTTGCAACGGTGCCATCCGCATTGCTGTCGCTCCTCGATTTCCCAACTCAAAGTCCATTACAATGGAACCTCTTTGGCACCCGTGCTCGGCTGCCCAGCATCCCAGCAGTAGAGCACGAACGGTTGGCCTCTGCTCCCACAGCCGAAGAGCCAGGGCAAAAAGCTTGAGCTGTGCCTCTTCTGCAGAAAGTCTGCTTTGCAACGGTGCCATCCGCATTGCTGTCGCTCCTCCATTTCCCAACTCAAAGTCCATTACAATGGAACCTCTTTGGCACCCGTGCTCGGCTGCCCAGCATCCCAGCAGTAGAGCACGAACGGTTGGCCTCAACTCCCACAGCCGAAGAGCCAGGGCAAAAAACTGGAGCTGTGCCTCTTCTGCAGAAAGTCAGCTTCGCAACGGTGCCATCCGCATTGCTGTCGCTCCTCCATTTCCCAACTCAAAGTCCATTACAATGGAACCTCTTTGGCACCCGTGCTCGGCTGCCCAGCATCCCAGGCAGTAGTGCACGAATGGCTGGCCTCTGCTCCCACAGCCGAAGAGCCAGTGCAAAAAACTGGAGCTGTGCCTCTTCTGCAGAAAGTCAGCTTTGCAACGGTGCCATCCGCATTGCTGTCGCTCCTCGATTTCCCAACTCAAAATCAATTACAATGGGACCTCTTTGGCATCCATGCTCGGCTGCCCAGCATCCCAGGGAGTAGAGTACGAACGGTTGGCCTCTGCTCCCACAGCCGAAGAGCCAGGGCAAAAAACTGGAGCTGTGCCTCTTCTGCAGAAAGTCTGCTTTGCAACGGTGCCATCCGCATTGCTGTCGCTCCTCCATTTCCCAACTCAAAGTCCATTACAATGGAACCTCTTTGGTACCCGTGCTCGCCTGCCCTGCATCCCAGGGAGTAGAGCACGAACGGTTGGCCTCTGCTCCCACAGCCGAAGAGCCAGGGCAAAAAACTGGAGCTGTGTCTCTTCTGCAGAAAGTCAGCTTTGCAACGGTGCCATCCGCATCGCTCTTGCTCCTCGATTTCCCAACTCGAAGTCCATTACAATGGAACCTCTTTGGCACCCGTGCTGGGCTGCCCAGCATCCCAGGGAGTAGAGCACGAACGGTTGGCCTCTGCTCCCACAGCCGAAGATCTAGGGCAAAAAACTGGAGTTGTGCCTCTTCTGCAGAAAGTCAGCTTTGCAACGGTGCCATCCTCATTGCTGTCGCTCCTCCATTTCCCAACTCAAAGTCCATTACAATGGAACCTCTTTGGCACCCGTGCTCGGCTGCCCAGCATCCCAGCGAGTAGAGCACGAACGATTGGCCTCTGCTGCCACAGCCGAAGAGCCAGGGCAAAAAACTTGAGCTGTGCCTCTTCTGCAGAAAGTCAGCTTTGCAACGGTGCCATCCGCATCGCTGTTGCTCCTCGATTTCCCAACTCAAAGTCCATTACAATGGAACCTCTTTGGCACCCGTGCTGGGCTGCCCAGCATCCCAGGGAGTAGAGCACGAACGGTTGGCCTCTACTCCCACAGCCGAAGAGCCAGGGCAAAAAGGTTGAGCTGTGCCTCTTCTGCAGAAAGTCAGCTTTGCAACGGTGCCATCCGCATTGCTGTCGCTCCTCCATTTCCCAACTCAAAGTCCATTACAATGGAACCTCTTTGGCACCCGTACTGGGCTGCCCAGCATCCCAGGGAGTAGAGCATGAACGGTTGGCCTCTGCTTTCACAGCCGTAGAGCCAGGGCAAAAAACTGAAGCTGTGCCTCTTCTGCAGAAAGTCAGCTTTGCAACGGTGCCATCTGCATTGCTGTCTCTCCTCCATTTCCCAACTCAAAGTCCATTAAATGGAACCTCTTTGGCACCCGTGCTGGGCTGGCCAGCATCCCAGGGAGTAGAGCACGAACGGTTGGCCTCTGCTCCCACAGCCGAAGAGCCAGGGCAAAAAGCTTGAGCTGTGCCTCTTCTGCAGAAAGTCAGCTTTGCAACGGTGCCATCCGCATTGCTGTCGCTCCTCCATTTCCCAACTCAAAGTCCATTACAATGGAACCTCTTTGGCACCCGTGCTGGGCTGCCCAGCATCCCAGGGAGTAGAGCACGAACGGTTGGCCTCTGCTCCCACAGCCGAAGAGCCAGGGCAAAAAGCTTGAACTGTGCCTCTTCTGCAGAAAGTCAGCTTTGCAACGGTGCCATCCGCATTGCTGTCGCTCCTCCATTTCCCAACTCAAAATCCATTACAATGGAACCTCTTTGGCACCTGTGCTGGGCTGCCCAGCATCCCAGGGAGTAGAGCACGAACGGTTGGCCTCTGCTCCCACAGCCGAAGAGCCAGGGCAAAAAACTGGAGCTGTGCCTCTTCTGCAGAAAGTCAGCTTTGCAACGGTGCCATCCGCATTGCTGTCACTCCTCCATTTCCCAACTCAAAATCCATTACAATGGAACATCTTTGGCACCCGTGCTTGGCTGCCCAGCATCCCAGGGAGTAGAGCACGAACGGTTGGCCTCTGCTCCCACAGCCGAAGAGCCAGGGCAAAAAACTGGAGTTGTGCATCTTCTGCAGAAAGTCAGCTTCGCAACGGTTCCATCCGCATTGCTGTTGCTCCTCGATTTCCCAACTCAAAGTCCATTACAATGGAACCTCTATGGCACCCGTGCTCGGCTGCCCAGCATCCCAGGCAGTAGAGCACGAACGGTTGGCCTCTGCTCCCAACAGCCGAAGAGCCAGGGCAAAAAACTGGAGTTGTGCCTCTTCTGCAGAAAGTCAGCTTTGCAACGGTGCCATCCGCATTGCTGTCGCTCCTCCATTTCCCAACTCAAAGTCCATTACAATGGAACCTCTTTGGCACCCGTGCTCGGCTGCCCAGCATCCCAGCAGTAGAGCACGAACGGTTGGCCTCTGCTCCCACAGCCGAAGAGCCAGGGCAAAAAGCTTGAGCTGTGCCTCTTCTGCAGAAAGTCTGCTTTGCAACGGTGCCATCCGCATTGCTGTCGCTCCTCCATTTCCCAACTCAAAGTCCATTACAATGGAACCTCTTTGGCACCCGTGCTCGGCTGCCCAGCATCCCAGCAGTAGAGCACGAACGGTTGGCCTCAACTCCCACAGCCGAAGAGCCAGGGGAAAAAACTGGAGCTGTGCCTCTTCTGCAGAAAGTCAGCTTCGCAACGGTGCCATCCGCATTGCTGTCGCTCCTCCATTTCCCAACTCAAAGTCCATTACAATGGAACCTCTTTGGCACCCGTGCTCGGCTGCCCAGCATCCCAGGCAGTAGTGCACGAATGGCTGGCCTCTGCTCCCACAGCCGAAGAGCCAGTGCAAAAAACTGGAGCTGTGCCTCTTCTGCAGAAAGTCAGCTTTGCAACGGTGCCATCCGCATTGCTGTCGCTCCTCGATTTCCCAACTCAAAATCAATTACAATGGGACCTCTTTGGCATCCATGCTCGGCTGCCCAGCATCCCAGGGAGTAGAGTACGAACGGTTGGCCTCTGCTCCCACAGCCGAAGAGCCAGGGCAAAAAACTGGAGCTGTGCCTCTTCTGCAGAAAGTCTGCTTTGCAACGGTGCCATCCGCATTGCTGTCGCTCCTCCATTTCCCAACTCAAAGTCCATTACAATGGAACCTCTTTGGTACCCGTGCTCGCCTGCCCAGCATCCCAGGCAGTAGAGCACGAACGGTTGGCCTCTGCTCCCACAGCCGAAGAGCCAGGGCAAAAAACTTGAGCTGTGTCTCTTCTGCAGAAAGTCAGCTTTGCAACGGTGCCATCCGCATCGCTCTTGCTCCTCGATTTCCCAACTCGAAGTCCATTACAATGGAACCTCTTTGGCACCCGTGCTGGGCTGCCCAGCATCCCAGGGAGTAGAGCACGAACGGTTGGCCTCTGCTCCCACAGCCGAAGAGCTAGGGCAAAAAACTGGAGTTGTGCCTCTTCTGCAGAAAGTCAGCTTTGCAACGGTGCCATCCTCATTGCTGTCGCTCCTCCATTTCCCAACTCAAAGTCCATTAAAATGGAACCTCTTTGGCACCCGTGCTCGGCTGCCCAGCATCCCAGCGAGTAGAGCACGAACGATTGGCCTCTGCTCCCACAGCCGAAGAGCCAGGGCAAAAAACTTGAGCTGTGCCTCTTCTGCAGAAAGTCAGCTTTGCAACGGTGCCATCCGCATCGCTGTTGCTCCTCGATTTCCCAACTCAAAGTCCATTACAATGGAACCTCTTTGGCACCCGTGCTGGGCTGCCCAGCATCCCAGGGAGTAGAGCACGAACGGTTGGCCTCTACTCCCACAGCCGAAGAGCCAGGGCAAAAAGGTTGAGCTGTGCCTCTTCTGCAGAAAGTCAGCTTTGCAACGGTGCCATCCGCATTGCTGTCGCTCCTCCATTTCCCAACTCAAAGTCCATTACAATGGAACCTCTTTGGCACCCGTGCTGGGCTGCCCAGTATCCCAGGCAGTAGAGCACGAACGGTTGGCCTCTGCTCCCACAGCCGAAGAGCCAGGGCAAAAAACTTGAGCTGTGCCTCTTCTGCAGAAAGTCAGCTTTGCAACGGTGCCATCCGCATTGCTGTCGCTCCTCCATTTCCCAACTCAAAGTCCATTACAATGGAACCTCTTTGGCACCCGTACTGGGCTGCCCAGCATCCCAGGGAGTAGAGCACGAACGGTTGGCCTCTGCTCCCACAGCCGTAGAGCCAGGGCAAAAAACTGAAGCTGTGCCTCTTCTGCAGAAAGTCAGCTTTGCAACGGTGCAATACGCATTGCTGTCTCTCCTCCATTTCCCAACTCAAAGTCCATTAAATGGAACCTCTTTGGCACCCGTGCTGGGCTGGCCAGCATCCCAGGGAGTAGAGCATGAACGGTTGGCCTCTGCTCCCAACAGCCGAAGAGCCAGGGCAAAAAACTGGAGCTGTGCGTCTTCTGCAGAAAGTCGGCTTTGCAACGCTGCGATCCGCATTGCTGTCGCTCCTCCATTTCCCAACTCAAAGTCCATTACAATGGAACCTCTTTGGCACCCGTGCTCGGCTGCCCAGCATCCCAGGGAGTAGAGCACGAACGGTTGGCCTCTGCTCCCACAGCCGAAGAGCCAGGGCAAAAAACTTGAGCTGTGCCTCTTCTGCAGAAAGTCAGCTTTGCAACGGTGCCATCCGCATTGCTGTCGCTCCTCGATTTCAAAACTAAAAGTCCATTAAAATGGAACCTCTTTGGAACCCGTGCTCGGCTGCCCAGCATCCCAGTGAGTAGAGCACGAACGGTTGGCCTCTGCTCCCACAGCCGAAGAGCCAGGGCAAAAAACTGGAGCTGTGCCTCTTCTGCAGAAAGTCAGCTTTGCAACGGTGCCATCCGCATTGCTGTCGCTCCTCCATTTCCCAACTCAAAGTCCATTACAATGGAACCTCTTTGGCACCCGTGCTCGCCTGCCCAGCATCCCAGGGAGTAGAGCATGAACGGTTGGCCTCTACTCCCACAGTCGAAGAGCCAGGGCAAAAAACTGGAGCTGTGCCTCTTCTGCAGAAAGTCAGCTTTGCAACGGTGCCATCCGCATTGCTGTCGCTCCTCCATTTCCCAACTCAAAGTCCATTACAATGGAACCTCTTTGGCACCCGTACTGGGCTGCCCAGAATCCCAGGGAGTAGAGCACGAACGGTTGGCCTCTGCTCCCACAGCCAAAGAGCCAGGGCAAAAAACTGGAGTTGTGCCTCTTCTGTAGAAAGTCAGCTTTTCAACGGTGCCATCCGCATTGCTGTCTCTCCTCAATTTCCCAACTCAAAGTCCATTAAATGGAACCTCTTTGGCACCCGTGCTGGGCTGGCCAGAATCCCAGGGAGTAGAGCATGAACGGTTGGCCTCTGCTCCCAACAGCCGAAGAGCCAGGGCAAAAAACTGGAGCTGTGTTTCTTCTGCAGAAAGTCAGCTTTGCAACGGTGCCATCCGCATTGCTGTTGCTCCTCGATTTCCCAACTCAAAGTCCATTACAATGGAACCTCTTTGGCACCCGTGCTCGACTGCCCAGCATCCCAGGGAGTAGAGTACGAACGGATGGCCTCTGGTCCCACAGCCGAAGAGCCAGGGCAAAAAACTTGAGCTGTGCCTCTTCTGCAGAAAGTCAGCTTTGCAACGGTGCCATCCGCATTGCTGTCGCTCCTCCATTTCCCAACTCAAAGTCCATTACAATGGAACCTCTTTGGCACCCGTGCTCGCCTGCCCAGCATCCCAGAGAGTAGAGCACGAACGGTTGGCCTCTGCTCCCACAGCCGAAGAGCCAGGGCAAAAAACTGGAGCTGTGTTTCTTCTGCAGAAAGTCAGCTTTGCAACGGTGCCATCCGCATTGCTGTTGCTCCTCCATTTCCCAACTCAAAGTCCATTACAATGGAACCTCTTTGGCACCCGTGCTGGGCTGCCCAGCATCCCAGGGAGTAGAGCACGAACGGTTGGCCTCTGCTCCCACAGCCGAAGAGCCAGGGCAAAAAACTGGAGCTGTGCCTCTTCTGCAGAAAGTCAGCTTTGCAACGGTGCCATCCGCATTGCTGTCGCTCCTCCATTTCCCAACTCAAAGTCCATTACAATGGAACATCTTTGGCACCCGTGCTGGGCTGCCCAGCATCCCAGGGAGTAGAGCACGAACGATTGGCCTCTGCTGCCACAGCCGAAGAGCCAGGGCAAAAAACTGGAGCTGTGCCTCTTCTGCAGAAAGTCAGCTTTGCAATGGTGCCATCCGCATTGCTGTCGCTCCTCCATTTCCCAACTCAAAGTCCATTACAATGGAACCTCTTTGGCACCCGTGCTGGGCTGCCCAGCATCCCAGGGAATAGAGCACGAACGGTTGGCCTCTGCTGCCACAGCCGAAGAGCCAGGGCAGAAAACTGGAGCTGTGCCTCTTCTGCTGGAAGTCAGCTTTGCAACGGTGCCATCCGCATTGCTGTCGCTCCTCCATTTCCCAACTCAAAGTCCATTACAATGGAACCTCTTTGGCACCCGTGCTGGGCTGCCCAGCATCCCAGGCAGTAGAGCATGAATGGCTGGCCTCTGCTCCCACAGCCGAAGAGCCAGGGCAAAAAACTGGAGCTGTGCCTCTTCTGCAGAAAGTCAGCTTTGCAACGGTGCCATCCGCATCGCTGTTGCTCCTCCATTTCCCAACTCAAAGTCCATTACAATGGAACCTCTTTGGCACCCGTGCTGGGCTGCCCAGCATCCCAGGGAGGAGAGCACGAACGGTTGGCCTCTGCTCCCACAGCCGAAGAGCTAGGGCAAAAAACTGGAGTTGTGCCTCTTCTGCAGAAAGTCAGCTTTGCAACGGTGCCATCCGCATTGCTGTCTCTCCTCCATTTCCCAACTCGAAGTCCATTACAATGGAACCTCTTTGGCACCCGTGCTGGGCTGCCCACCATCCCAGGCAGTAGAGCACGAACGATTGGCCTCTGCTGCCACAGCCGAAGAGCCAGGGTAAAAAACTGGAGCTGTGCCTCTTCTGCAGAAAGTCAGCTTTGCAACGGTGCCATCCGCATCGCTGTTGCACCTCGATTTCCCAACTCAAAGTCCATTACTATGGAACCTCTTTGGCACCCGTGCTCGGCTGCCCAGCATCCCAGGGAGTAGAGCACGAACGGTTGGCCTCTGCTGCCACAGCCGAAGAGCCAGGGCAAAAAACTGGAGCTGTGCCTCTTCTGCAGAAAGTCAGCTTTGCAACGGTGCCATCCGCATTGCTGTCGCTCCTCCATTTCCCAACTCAAAGTCCATTACAATGGAACGTCTTTGGCACCCGTGCTCGGCTGCCCAGCATCCCAGGGATTAGAGCACGAATGGCTGGCCTCTGCTCACACAGTCGAAGAGCCAGGGCAAAAAACTTGAGCTGTGCCTCTTCTGCAGGAAGTCAGCTTTGCAACGGTGCCATCCGCATTGCTGTCGCTCCTCCATTTCCCAACTCAAAGTCCATTACAATGAAACCTCTTTGGCACCCGTGCTCGGCTGCCCAGCATCCCAGGGAGTAGAGCAAGAACGGTTGGCCTCTACTCCCACAGCCGAAGAGCCAGGGCAAAAAGCTTGAGCTGTGCCTCTTCTGCAGAAAGTCAGCTTTGCAACGGTGCCATCCGCATTGCTGTCTCTCCTCCATTTCCCAACTCAAAGTCCATTACAATGGAACCTCTTTGGCACCCATGCTTGGCTGCCGAGCATCCCAGGGAGTAGAGCACGAACGGATGGCCTCTGCTCCCACAGCCGAAGAGCCAGGGCAAAAAACTTGAGCTGTGCCTCTTCTGCAGGAAGTCAGCTTTGCAACGGTGCCATCCGCATTGCTGTCGCTCCTCCATTTCCCAACTCAAAGTCCATTACAATGGAACCTCTTTGGCACCCGTGCTCGGCTGCCCAGCATCCCAGGGATTAGAGCACGAATGGCTGGCCTCTGCTCCCACAGCCGAAGAGCCAGGGCAAAAAACTGGAGCTGTGCCTCTTCTGCAGAAAGTCAGCTTTGCAAAGGTGCCATCCGCATTGCTGTCGCTCCTCGATTTCCCTACTCAAAATCAATTACAATGGAACCTCTTTGGCACCCGTGCTCGGCTGCCCAGCATCCCAGGGAGTAGAGCACGAACGGTTGGCCTCTCCTGCCACAGCCGAAGAGCCAGGGCAAAAAGCTTCAACTGTGCCTCTTCTGCAGAAAGTCAGCTTTGCAACGGTGCCATCCTCATTGCTGTCGCTCCTCCATTTCCCAACTCAAAGTCCATTACAATGGAACCTCTTTGGCACCCGTGCTCGGCTGCCCAGCATCCCAGGGAGTAGAGCATGAACGGATGGCCTCTGATCCCACAGCGAAAGAGCTAGGGCAAAAAACTGGAGCTGTGCCTCTTCTGCAGAAAGTCAGCTTTGCAACGGTGCCATCCGCATTGCTGTCGCTCCTCGATTTCTTAACTCAAAGTCCCTTACAATGGCACATTTTTGGCACCCGTGATGGGCTGCCCAGCATCCCAGGGAGTAGAGCACGAACGGTTGGCCTCTGCTCCCACAGCCGAAGAGCCAGGGCAAAAAACTGGAGCTGTGCCTATTCTGCAGAAAGTCAGCTTTGCAACGGTGCCATCCGCATTGCTGTCGCTCCTCCATTTCCCAACTCAAAGTCCATTACAATGGAACCTCTTTGGCACCCGTGCTGGGCTGCCCAGCATCCCAGGCAGTAGAGCACGAACGGTTGGCCTCTGCTGCCTCAGCCGAAGAGCCAGGGCAAAAAACTTGAGCTGTGCCCCTTCTGCAGAAAGTCAGCTTCGCAATGGTGCCATCCGCATTGCTGTCGCTCCTCCATTTCCCTTCTCAAAGTCCACTAAAATAGAACCTCTTTGGCACCCGTGCTCGCCTGCCCAGCATCCCAGGGAGTAGAGCACGAACGGTTGGCCTCTGCTCCCACAGCCGAAGAGCCAGGGCAAAAAACTGGAGCTGTGCCTCTTCTGCAGAAAGTCAGCTTCGCAACGGTGCCATCCGCATTGCTGTTGCTCCTCCATTTCCCAACTCAAAGTCCATTACAATGGAACCTCTTTGGCACCCGTGCTCGGCTGCCCAGCATCCCAGGGAGTAGAGCACGAACGGTTGGCCTCTGCTCCCACAGCCGAAGAGCCAGGGCAAAAAACTTGAGCTGTGCCTCTTCTGCAGAAAGTCAGCTTTGCAACGGTGCCATCCGCATTGCTGTCGCTCCTCGATTTCAAAACTAAAAGTCCATTAAAATGGAACCTCTTTGGAACCCGTGCTCGGCTGCCCAGCATCCCAGTGAGTAGAGCACGAACGGTTGGCCTCTGCTCCCACAGCCGAAGAGCCAGGGCAAAAAACTGGAGCTGTGCCTCTTCTGCAGAAAGTCAGCTTTGCAACGGTGCCATCCGCATTGCTGTCGCTCCTCCATTTCCCAACTCAAAGTCCATTACAATGGAACCTCTTTGGCACCCGTGCTCGCCTGCCCAGCATCCCAGGGAGTAGAGCATGAACGGTTGGCCTCTACTCCCACAGTCGAAGAGCCAGGGCAAAAAACTGGAGCTGTGCCTCTTCTGCAGAAAGTCAGCTTTGCAACGGTGCCATCCGCATTGCTGTCGCTCCTCCATTTCCCAACTCAAAGTCCATTACAATGGAACCTCTTTGGCACCCGTACTGGGCTGCCCAGAATCCCAGGGAGTAGAGCACGAACGGTTGGCCTCTGCTCCCACAGCCAAAGAGCCAGGGCAAAAAACTGGAGTTGTGCCTCTTCTGTAGAAAGTCAGCTTTTCAACGGTGCCATCCGCATTGCTGTCTCTCCTCAATTTCCCAACTCAAAGTCCATTAAATGGAACCTCTTTGGCACCCGTGCTGGGCTGGCCAGAATCCCAGGGAGTAGAGCATGAACGGTTGGCCTCTGCTCCCAACAGCCGAAGAGCCAGGGCAAAAAACTGGAGCTGTGTTTCTTCTGCAGAAAGTCAGCTTTGCAACGGTGCCATCCGCATTGCTGTTGCTCCTCGATTTCCCAACTCAAAGTCCATTACAATGGAACCTCTTTGGCACCCGTGCTCGACTGCCCAGCATCCCAGGGAGTAGAGTACGAACGGATGGCCTCTGGTCCCACAGCCGAAGAGCCAGGGCAAAAAACTTGAGCTGTGCCTCTTCTGCAGAAAGTCAGCTTTGCAACGGTGCCATCCGCATTGCTGTCGCTCCTCCATTTCCCAACTCAAAGTCCATTACAATGGAACCTCTTTGGCACCCGTGCTCGCCTGCCCAGCATCCCAGAGAGTAGAGCACGAACGGTTGGCCTCTGCTCCCACAGCCGAAGAGCCAGGGCAAAAAACTGGAGCTGTGTTTCTTCTGCAGAAAGTCAGCTTTGCAACGGTGCCATCCGCATTGCTGTTGCTCCTCCATTTCCCAACTCAAAGTCCATTACAATGGAACCTCTTTGGCACCCGTGCTGGGCTGCCCAGCATCCCAGGGAGTAGAGCACGAACGGTTGGCCTCTGCTCCCACAGCCGAAGAGCCAGGGCAAAAAACTGGAGCTGTGCCTCTTCTGCAGAAAGTCAGCTTTGCAACGGTGCCATCCGCATTGCTGTCGCTCCTCCATTTCCCAACTCAAAGTCCATTACAATGGAACATCTTTGGCACCCGTGCTGGGCTGCCCAGCATCCCAGGGAGTAGAGCACGAACGATTGGCCTCTGCTGCCACAGCCGAAGAGCCAGGGCAAAAAACTGGAGCTGTGCCTCTTCTGCAGAAAGTCAGCTTTGCAATGGTGCCATCCGCATTGCTGTCGCTCCTCCATTTCCCAACTCAAAGTCCATTACAATGGAACCTCTTTGGCACCCGTGCTGGGCTGCCCAGCATCCCAGGGAATAGAGCACGAACGGTTGGCCTCTGCTGCCACAGCCGAAGAGCCAGGGCAGAAAACTGGAGCTGTGCCTCTTCTGCTGGAAGTCAGCTTTGCAACGGTGCCATCCGCATTGCTGTCGCTCCTCCATTTCCCAACTCAAAGTCCATTACAATGGAACCTCTTTGGCACCCGTGCTGGGCTGCCCAGCATCCCAGGCAGTAGAGCATGAATGGCTGGCCTCTGCTCCCACAGCCGAAGAGCCAGGGCAAAAAACTGGAGCTGTGCCTCTTCTGCAGAAAGTCAGCTTTGCAACGGTGCCATCCGCATCGCTGTTGCTCCTCCATTTCCCAACTCAAAGTCCATTACAATGGAACCTCTTTGGCACCCGTGCTGGGCTGCCCAGCATCCCAGGGAGGAGAGCACGAACGGTTGGCCTCTGCTCCCACAGCCGAAGAGCTAGGGCAAAAAACTGGAGTTGTGCCTCTTCTGCAGAAAGTCAGCTTTGCAACGGTGCCATCCGCATTGCTGTCTCTCCTCCATTTCCCAACTCGAAGTCCATTACAATGGAACCTCTTTGGCACCCGTGCTGGGCTGCCCACCATCCCAGGCAGTAGAGCACGAACGATTGGCCTCTGCTGCCACAGCCGAAGAGCCAGGGTAAAAAACTGGAGCTGTGCCTCTTCTGCAGAAAGTCAGCTTTGCAACGGTGCCATCCGCATCGCTGTTGCACCTCGATTTCCCAACTCAAAGTCCATTACTATGGAACCTCTTTGGCACCCGTGCTCGGCTGCCCAGCATCCCAGGGAGTAGAGCACGAACGGTTGGCCTCTGCTGCCACAGCCGAAGAGCCAGGGCAAAAAACTGGAGCTGTGCCTCTTCTGCAGAAAGTCAGCTTTGCAACGGTGCCATCCGCATTGCTGTCGCTCCTCCATTTCCCAACTCAAAGTCCATTACAATGGAACGTCTTTGGCACCCGTGCTCGGCTGCCCAGCATCCCAGGGATTAGAGCACGAATGGCTGGCCTCTGCTCACACAGTCGAAGAGCCAGGGCAAAAAACTTGAGCTGTGCCTCTTCTGCAGGAAGTCAGCTTTGCAACGGTGCCATCCGCATTGCTGTCGCTCCTCCATTTCCCAACTCAAAGTCCATTACAATGAAACCTCTTTGGCACCCGTGCTCGGCTGCCCAGCATCCCAGGGAGTAGAGCAAGAACGGTTGGCCTCTACTCCCACAGCCGAAGAGCCAGGGCAAAAAGCTTGAGCTGTGCCTCTTCTGCAGAAAGTCAGCTTTGCAACGGTGCCATCCGCATTGCTGTCTCTCCTCCATTTCCCAACTCAAAGTCCATTACAATGGAACCTCTTTGGCACCCATGCTTGGCTGCCGAGCATCCCAGGGAGTAGAGCACGAACGGATGGCCTCTGCTCCCACAGCCGAAGAGCCAGGGCAAAAAACTTGAGCTGTGCCTCTTCTGCAGGAAGTCAGCTTTGCAACGGTGCCATCCGCATTGCTGTCGCTCCTCCATTTCCCAACTCAAAGTCCATTACAATGGAACCTCTTTGGCACCCGTGCTCGGCTGCCCAGCATCCCAGGGATTAGAGCACGAATGGCTGGCCTCTGCTCCCACAGCCGAAGAGCCAGGGCAAAAAACTGGAGCTGTGCCTCTTCTGCAGAAAGTCAGCTTTGCAAAGGTGCCATCCGCATTGCTGTCGCTCCTCGATTTCCCTACTCAAAATCAATTACAATGGAACCTCTTTGGCACCCGTGCTCGGCTGCCCAGCATCCCAGGGAGTAGAGCACGAACGGTTGGCCTCTCCTGCCACAGCCGAAGAGCCAGGGCAAAAAGCTTCAACTGTGCCTCTTCTGCAGAAAGTCAGCTTTGCAACGGTGCCATCCTCATTGCTGTCGCTCCTCCATTTCCCAACTCAAAGTCCATTACAATGGAACCTCTTTGGCACCCGTGCTCGGCTGCCCAGCATCCCAGGGAGTAGAGCATGAACGGATGGCCTCTGATCCCACAGCGAAAGAGCTAGGGCAAAAAACTGGAGCTGTGCCTCTTCTGCAGAAAGTCAGCTTTGCAACGGTGCCATCCGCATTGCTGTCGCTCCTCGATTTCTTAACTCAAAGTCCCTTACAATGGCACATTTTTGGCACCCGTGATGGGCTGCCCAGCATCCCAGGGAGTAGAGCACGAACGGTTGGCCTCTGCTCCCACAGCCGAAGAGCCAGGGCAAAAAACTGGAGCTGTGCCTATTCTGCAGAAAGTCAGCTTTGCAACGGTGCCATCCGCATTGCTGTCGCTCCTCCATTTCCCAACTCAAAGTCCATTACAATGGAACCTCTTTGGCACCCGTGCTGGGCTGCCCAGCATCCCAGGCAGTAGAGCACGAACGGTTGGCCTCTGCTGCCTCAGCCGAAGAGCCAGGGCAAAAAACTTGAGCTGTGCCCCTTCTGCAGAAAGTCAGCTTCGCAATGGTGCCATCCGCATTGCTGTCGCTCCTCCATTTCCCTTCTCAAAGTCCACTAAAATAGAACCTCTTTGGCACCCGTGCTCGCCTGCCCAGCATCCCAGGGAGTAGAGCACGAACGGTTGGCCTCTGCTCCCACAGCCGAAGAGCCAGGGCAAAAAACTGGAGCTGTGCCTCTTCTGCAGAAAGTCAGCTTCGCAACGGTGCCATCCGCATTGCTGTTGCTCCTCGATTTCCCAACTCAAAGTCCATTACAATGGAACATCTTTGGCACCCGTGCTGGGCTGCCCAGCATCCCAGGCAGTAGAGCACGAACGGTTGGCCTCTGCTTTCACAGCCGAAGAGCCAGGGCAAAAAGCTTGAACTGTGCCTCTTCTGCAGAAAGTCAGCTTTGCAACGGTGCCATCCGCATTGCTGTCGCTCCTCCATTTCCCAACTCAAAGTCCATTACAATGGAACCTCTTTGGCACCCGTGCTTGGCTGCCCAGCATCCCAGGTAGTAGAGCACGAACGGATGGCCTCTGCTGCCTCAGCCGAAGAGCCAGGGCAAAAAACTGGAGTTGTGCCTCTTCTGCAGAAAGTCAGCTTTGCAACGGTGCCATCCGCATTGCTGTCGCTCCTCGATTTCCCTAATCAAAGTCCATTACAATAGAACATCTTTGGCACCCGTGCTCGGCTGCCCAGCATCCCAGGCAGTAGAGCACGAACGGATGGCCTCTGCTCCCACAGCCGAAGAGCCAGGGCAAAAAACTGGAGCTGTGCCTCTTCTGCAGAAAGTCAGCTTTGCAACGGTGCCATCCGCATTGCTGTCGCTCCTCCATTTCCCAACTCAAAGTCCATTACAATGGAACCTCTTTGGCACCCGTGCTCGGCTGCCCAGCATCCCAGGGAGTAGAGCACGAACGGTTGGCCTCTGCTGCCACAGCCGAAGAGCCAGGGCAAAAAACTTGAGCTGTGCCTCTTCTGCAGAAAGTCAGCTTCGCAACGGTGCCATCCGCATTGCTGTCGCTCCTCCATTTCCCAACTCAAAGTCCATTACAATGGAACCTCTTTGGCACCCGTGCTCGGCTGCCCAGCATCCCAGGCAGTAGAGCACGAACGGTTGGCCTCTGCTGCCACAGCCGAAGAGCCAGGGCAAAAAACTGGAGCTGTGCCTCTTCTGCAGAAAGTCAGCTTTGCAACGGTGCCATCCGCATTGCTGTCGCTCCTCCATTTCCCAACTCAAAGTCCATTACAATGGAACCTCTTTGGCACCCGTGCTGGGCTGCCCAGCATCCGAGGCAGTAGAGCACGAATGGCTGGCCTCTGGTCCCACAGCCGAAGAGCCAGGGCACAAAACTGGAGCTGTGCCTCTTCTGCAGAAAGTCAGCTTTGCAACGGTGCCATCCGCATTGCTTTCGCTCCTCCATTTCCCAAATCAAAGTCCATTACAATGGAACCTCTATGGCACCCGTGCTCGGCTGCCCAGCATCCCAGGGAGTAGAGCACGAACGGTTGGCCTCTGCTCCCACAGCCGAAGAGCCAGGCAAAAAACTGGAGCTGTGCCTCTTCTGCAGAAAGTCAGCTTTGCAACGGTGCCATCCGCATTGCTGTCGCTCCTCGATTTCCCAACTCAAAGTCCACTACAATAGAACCTCTTTGGCATCCGTGCTGGGCTGCCCAGCATCCCAGGCAGTAGAGCACGAACGGTTGGCCTCTCCTGCCACAGCCGAAGAGCCAGGGCAAAAAACATGAGCTGTGCCTCTTCTGCAGAAAGTCAGCTTCGCAACGGTGCCATCCGCATCGCTGTTGCTCCTCGATTTCCCAACTCAAAGTCCATTACAATGGAACCTCTTTGGCACCCGTGCTCGCCTGCCCAGCATCCCAGGGAGTAGAGCACGAACGGTTGGCCTCTGCTGCCACAGCCGAAGAGCCAGGGCAAAAAGCTTCATCTGTGCCTCTTCTGCAGAAAGTCAGCTTTGCAACGGTGCCATCCTCATTGCTGTCGCTCCTCCATTTCCCAACTCAAAGTCCATTACAATGGAACCTCTTTGGCACCCGTGCTCGGCTGCCCAGCATCCCAGGGAGTAGAGCACGAACGGTTGGCCTCTGCTCCCACAGCTGAAGAGCCAGGGCAAAAAACTTGAGCTGTGCCTCTTCTGAAGAAAGTCAGCTTCGCAACGGTGCCATCCGCATTGCTGTCGCTCCTCGATTTCTTAACTCAAAGTCCCTTACAATGGCATATCTTTGGCACCCGTGCTGGGCTGCCCAGCATCCCAGGGAGTAGAGCACGAACGGTTGGCCTCTGCTCCCACAGCCGAAGAGCCAGGGCAAAAAACTGGAGCTGTGCCTCTTCTGCAGAAAGTCAGCTTTGCAACGGTGCCATCCGCATTGCTGTCGCTCCTCCATTTCCCAACTCAAAGTCCATTACAATGGAACCTCTTTGGCACCCGTGCTGGGCTGCTCAGCATCCCAGGGAGTAGAGCACGAACGGATGGCCTCTGCTGCCTCAGCCGAAGAGCCAGGGCAAAAAACTTGAGCTGTGCCCCTTCTGCAGAAAGTCAGCTTCGCAACGGTGCCATCCGCATTGCTGTCGCTCCTCCATTTCCCTACTCAAAGTCCACTAAAATAGAACCTCTTTGGCACCCGTGCTCGGCTGCCCAGCATCCCAGGGAGTAGAGCACGAACGGTTGGCCTCTGCTCCCACAGCTGAAGAGCCAGGGCAAAAAACTTGAGCTGTGCCTCTTCTGAAGAAAGTCAGCTTCGCAACGGTGCCATCCGCATTGCTGTTGCTCCTCGATTTCCCAACTCAAAGTCCATTACAATGGAACCTCTTTGGCACCCGTGCTGGGCTGCCCAGCATCCCAGGCAGTAGAGCACGAACGGTTGGCCTCTCCTGCCACAGCCGAAGAGCCAGGGCAAAAAACTTGAACTGTGCCTCTTCTGCAGAAAGTCAGCTTTGCAACGGTGCCATCCGCATTGCTGTTGCTCCTCGATTTCCCAACTCAAAGTCCATTACAATGGAACCTCTTTGGCATCCGTGCTCGGCTGCCCAGCATCCCAGGGAGTAGAGCATGAACGGATGGCCTCTGATCCCACAGCCGAAGAGCCAGGGCAAAAAACTGGAGTTGTGCCTCTTCTGCAGAAAGTCAGCTTTGCAACGGTGCCATCCGCATTGCTGTCGCTCCTCGATTTCCCAACTCAAAGTCCATTACAATGGAACATCTTTGGCATCCGTGCTCGGCTGCCCAGCATCCCAGGGAGTAGAGCATGAACGGATGGCCTCTGCTCCCACAGCCGAAGAGCCAGGGCAAAAAACTGGAGCTGTGCCTCTTCTGCAGAAAGTCAGCTTTGCAACGGTGCCATCCGCATTGCTGTCGCTCCTCCATTTCCCAACTCAAAGTCCATTACAATGGAACCTCTTTGGCATCCGTGCTGGGCTGCCCAGCATCCCAGGGAGTAGAGCACGAACGGATGGCCTCTGATCCCACAGCCAAAGAGCCAGGGCAAAAAACTGGAGCTGTGCCTCTTCTGCAGAAAGTCAGCTTTGCAACGGTGCCATCCGCATTGCTGTCGCTCCTCCATTTCCGAACTCAAAGTCCATTACAATGGAACCTCTTTGTCATCCGTGCTCGGCTGCCCAGCATCCCAGGCAGTAGAGCACTAATGGCTAGCCTCTCCTGCCACAGCTGAAGAGCCAGGGCAAAAAACTTGAGCTGTGCCTGTTTTGCAGAAAGTCAGCTTTGCAACGGTGCCATCCGCATTGCTGTCGCTCCTCGATTTCCCAACTCAAAATCCATTACAATGGGACCTCTTTGGCATCCGTGCTCGACTGCCCAGCATCCCAGGCAGGAGAGTAAGAACGGATGGCCTCTCCTGCCACAGCCGAAGAGCCAGGGCAAAAAACTGGAGCTGTGCCTCTTCTGCAGAAAGTCAGCTTCACAACGGTTCCATCCGCATTGTTTTCGCTCCTCGATTTCCCAACTTAAAATCCATTACAATGGAACCTCTTTGGCACCCGTGCTCGCCTGCCCAGCATCCCAGGGAGCAGACCACGAACGGTTGGCCTCTCCTGCCACAGCCGAAGAGCCAGGGCAAGAAACTTGAACTGTGCCTCTTCTGCAGAAAGTCAGCTTTGCAACGGTGCCATCCTCATCAACTCAAAGTCCATTACAATGGAACCTCTTTGGCACCCGTGCTCGGCTGCCCAGCATCCCAGGGAGTACAGCACGAACGGTTGGCCTCTGCTCCTACAGCCGAAGAGCCCGGGCAAAAAACTGGAGCTGTGCCTCTTCTGCAGAAAGTCAGCTTCGCAACGGTGCCATCCGCATTGCTGTCGCTCCTCGATTTCCCAACTCAAAGTCCACTACAATAGAACCTCTTTGGCATCCGTGCTCGGCTGCCCAGCATCCCAGGCAGTAGAGCACGAACGGTTGGCCTCTGCTGCCACAGCCAAAGAGCCAGGGCAAAAAACTGCAGCTGTGCCTCTTCTGCAGAAAGTCAGCTTTGCAACGGTGCCATCCGCATCGCTGTTGCTCCTCCATTTCCCAACTCAAAGTCCATTACAATGGAACCTCTTTGGCACCCGTGCTCGCCTGCCCAGCATCCCAGGGAGTAGAGCACGAACGGTTGGCCTCTGCTGCCACAGCCGAAGAGCCAGGGCAAAAAGCTTGAACTGTGCCTCTTCTGCAGAAAGTCAGCTTTGCAACGGTGCCATCCTCATTGCTGTCACTCCTCCATTTCCCAACTCAAAGTCCATTACAATGGAACCTCTTTGGCACCCGTGCTCGGCTGCCCAGCATCCCAGGGAGTAGAGCACGAACGGATGGCCTCTGATCCCACAGCCAAAGAGCCAGGGCAAAAAACTGGAGCTGTGCCTCTTCTGCAGAAAGTCAGCTTTGCAACGGTGCCATCCGCATTGCTGTCGCTCCTCGATTTCTTAACTCAAAGTCCCTTACAATGGCACATCTTTGGCACCCGTGATGGGCTGCCCAGCATCCCAGGCAGTAGAGCACGAACGGTTGGCCTCTGCTCCCATAGCCGAAGAGCCAGGGCAAAAAACTGGAGCTGTGCCTCTTCTGCAGAAAGTCAGCTTTGCAACGGTGCCATCCGCATTGCTGTCGCTCCTCCATTTCCCAACTCAAAGTCCATTACAATGGAACCTCTTTGGCACCCGTGCTCGGCTGCCCAGCATCCCAGGCAGTAGAGCACTAATGGCTAGCCTCTGCTCCCACAGCCGAAGAGCCAGGGCAAAAAGCTTGAGCTGTGCCTCTTCTGCAGAAAGTCAGGTTTGCAACGGTGCCATCCGCATTGCTGTCGCTCCTCGATTTCCCAACTCAAAGTCCATTACAATGGAACCTCTTTGGCACCCGTGCTGGGCTGCCCAGCATCCCAGGGAGTAGAGCACGAACGGATGGCCTCTGCTGCCTCAGCCGAAGAGCCAGGGCAAAAAACTTGAGCTGTGCCTCTTCTGCAGAAAGTCAGCTTCGCAACGGTGCCATCCGCATTGCTGTCGCTCCTCCATTTCCCTACTCAAAGTCCACTAAAATAGAACCTCTTTGGCACCCGTGCTCGGCTGCCCAGCATCCCAGGGAGTAGAGTACGAACGGATGGCCTTTGCTCCCACAGCCGAAGAGCCAGGGCAAAAAACTTGAGCTGTGCCTCTTCTGCAGAAAGTCAGCTTTGCAACGGTGCCATTCGCATTGCTGTCGCTCCTCCATTTCCCAACTCAAAGTCCATTACAATGGAACCTTTTTGGCACCCGTGCTCGGCTGCCCAGCATCCCAGCGAGTAGAGCACGAACGGTTGGCCTCTGCTCCCACAGCCGAAGAGCCAGGGCAAAAAGCTTGAACTGTGCCTCTTCTGCAAAAAGTCAGCTTTGCAACGGTGCCATCCGCATTGCTGTCGCTCCTCCATTTCCCAACTCAAAGTCCATTACAATGGAACCTCTTTGGCATCCGTGCTGGGCTGCCCAGCATCCCAGGCAGTAGAGCACGAACAGTTGGCCTCTGCTCCCACAGCCAAAGAGCCAGGGCAAAAAACTGGAGCTGTGCCTCTTCTGCAGAAAGTCAGCTTTGCAACGGTGCCATCCGCATTGCTGTCGCTCCTCGATTTCCCAACTCAAAGTCCATTACAATGGAACCTCTTTGGCATCCGTGCTCGGCTGCCCAGCATCCCAGGGAGTAGAACACGAACGGATGGCCTCTGCTCCCACAGCCGAAGAGCCAGGGCAAAAAGCTTGAGCTGTGCCTCTTCTGCAGAAAGTCAGGTTTGCAACGGTGCCATCCGCATTGCTGTCGCTCCTCCATTTCCCAACTCAAAGTCCATTACAATGGAACCTCTTTGGCACCCGTGCTGGGCTGCCCAGCATCCCAGGGAGTAGAGCACGAACGGATGGCCTCTGCTGCCTCAGCCGAAGAGCCAGGGCAAAAAACTTGAGCTGTGCCTCTTCTGCAGAAAGTCAGCTTCGCAACGGTGCCATCCGCATTGCTGTCGCTCCTCCATTTCCCTACTCAAAGTCCACTAAAATAGAACCTCTTTGGCACCCGTGCTCGGCTGCCCAGCATCCCAGCAGTAGAGTAAGAACGGATGGCCTCTGGTCCCACAGCTGAAGAGCCAGGGCAAAAATCTGGAGTTGTGCATCTTCTGCAGAAAGTCAGCTTCGCAACGGTGCCATCCGCATTGCTGTCGCTCCTCGATTTCCCAACTCAAAATCCATTACAATGGAACCTCTTTGGCATCCGTGCTGGGCTGCCCAGCATCCCAGGCAGTAGAGCACGAACAGTTGGCCTCTGCTCCCACAGCCGAAGAGCCAGGGCAAAAAACTGGAGCTGTGCCTCTTCTGCAGAAAGTCAGCTTTGCAACGGTGCCATCCGCATTGCTGTCGCTCCTCGATTTCCCAACTCAAAGTCCATTACAATGGAACCTCTTTGGCATCCGTGCTCGGCTGCCCAGCATCCCAGGGAGTAGAGCATGAACGGTTGGCCTCTGATCCCACAGCCGAAGAGCCAGGGCAAAAAACTGGAGTTGTGCCTCTTCTGCAGAAAGTCAGCTTTGCAACGGTGCCATCCGCATTGCTGTCGCTCCTCGATTTCCCAACTCAAAGTCCATTACAATGGAACCTCTTTGGCATCCGTGCTCGGCTGCCTAGCATCCCAGGGAGTAGAGCACGAACGGATGGCCTCTGATCCCACAGCCAAAGAGCCAGGGCAAAAAACTGGAGCTGTGCCTCTTCTGAAGAAAGTCAGCTTTGCAACGGTGCCATCCGCATTGCTGTCGCTCCTCCATTTCCCAACTCAAAGTCCATTACAATGGAACCTCTTTGGCACCCGTGCTCGGCTGCCCAGCATCCCAGGCAGTAGAGCACTAATGGCTAGCCTCTCCTGCCACAGCCGAAGAGCCAGGGCAAAAAACTTGAGCTGTGCCTGTTCTGCAGAAAGTCAGCTTCGCAACGGTGCCATCCGCATTGCTGTCGCTCCTCGATTTCCCAACTCAAAATCCATTACAATGGGACATCTTTGGCATCCGTGCTCGGCTGCCCAGCATCCCAGCAGTAGAGTAAGAACGGATGGCCTCTGGTCCCACAGCTGAAGAGCCAGGGCAAAAATCTGGAGTTGTGCATCTTCTGCAGAAAGTCAGCTTCGCAACGGTGCCATCCGCATTGCTGTCGCTCCTCGATTTCCCAACTCAAATTCCATTACAATGGGACCTCTTTGGCATCCGTGCTCGGCTGCCCAGCATCCCAGGCAGTAGAGCACAAACGGTTGGCCTCTCCTGCCACAGCCGAAGAGCCAGGGCAAAAAACTTGAGCTGTGCCTCTTCTGCAGAAAGTCAGCTTCGC
Organism: Psittacula echo; assembly: GCF_963264785.1. NCBI lineage: Eukaryota > Metazoa > Chordata > Aves > Psittaciformes > Psittacidae > Psittacula > Psittacula echo. Next base: position 150,531 of record NC_137753.1, read on the forward strand.
AACGGTTCCATCCGCATTGCTTTCGCTCCTCGATTTCCCAACTTAAAATCCATTACAATGGAACCTCTTTGGCACCCGTGCTGGGCTGCCCAGCATCCCAGGGAGTAGAGCACGAACAGTTGGCCTGTGCTCCCACAGCCGAAGAGCCAGGGCAAAAAACTTGAGCTGTGCCTCTTCTGCAGAAAGTCAGCTTTGCAACGGTGCCATCCGCATTGCTGTCGCTCCTCCATTTCCCAACTCAAAGTCCATTACAATGGAACCTCTTTGGCACCCGTGCTGGGCTGCCCAGCATACCAGGCAGTAGAGCACGAACGGATGGCCTCTGCTGCCTCAGCCGAAGAGCCAGGGCAAAAAACTGGAGCTGTGCCTCTTCTGCAGAAAGTCAGCTTTGCAACGGTGCCATCCGCATTGCTGTCGCTCCTCGATTTCCCAACTCAAAGCCCATTACAATGGAACCTCTTTGGCACCCGTGCTCGCCTGCCCAGCATGCCAGGGAGTAGACCACGAACGGTTGGCCTCTGCTCCCACAGCCGAAGAGCCAGGGCAAAAACCTTGAACTGTGCCTCTTCTGCAGAAAGTCAGCTTTGCAACGGTGCCATCCGCATTGCTGTCGCTCCTCCATTTCCCAACTCAAAGTCCATTACAATGGAACCTCTTTGGCACCTGTGCTCGGCTGCCCAGCATCCCAGGGAGTAGAGCACGAACGGTTGGCATCTGCTCCCACAGCCGAAGAGCCAGGGCAAAAAACTGGAGCTGTGCCTCTTCTGCAGAAAGTCAGGTTTGCAACGGTGCCATCCGCATTGCTGTCGCTCCTCGATTTCCCAACTCAAAGTCCATTACAATGGAACCTCTTTGGCACCCGTGCTCGGCTGCCCAGCATCCCAGGGAGAAAAGCACGAATGGCTGGCCTCTCCTGCCACAGCCGAAGAGCCAGGGCAAAAAACTGGAGCTGTGCCTCTTCTGCAGAAAGTCAGCTTTGCAACGGTGCCATCCGCATTGCTGTCGCTCCTCGATTTCCCTACTCAAAGTCCATTAAAATAGAACCTCTTTGGCACCCGTGCTCAGCTGCCCAGCATCCCAGGGAGTAGAGTACGAACGGATGGCCTCTGCTGCCTCAGCCGTTGAGCCAGGGCAAAAACTTGAGCTGTGCCTCTTCTGCAGAAAGTCAGCTTTGCAACGGTGCCATCCGCATTGCTGTCGCTCCTCGATTTCCCTACACAAAGTCCATTACAATGAAACCTCTTTGGCACCCGTGCTCGGCTGCCCAGCATCCCAGGGAGTAGAGCACGAAAGTTTGGCCTCTGCTCCCACAGCCGAAGAGCCAGGGCAAAAACCTGGAGCTGTGCCTCTTCTACAGAAAGTCAGCTTTGCAACGGTGCCATCCACATTGCTGTCGCTCCTCCATTTCCCAACTCAAAGTCCATTACAATGGAACCTCTTTGGCACCCGTGCTGGGCTGCCCAGCATCCCAGGCATTAGAGCATGAACGGTTGGCCTCTGCTCCCACAGCCGAAGAGCGAGGGCAAAAAGCTTGAACTGTGCCTCTTCTGCAGAAAGTCAGTTTTGCAACGGTGCCATCCGCATTGCTGTCGCTCCTCCATTTCCCAACTCAAAGTCCATTACAATGGAACCTCTTTGGCACCCGTGCTCGGCTGCCCAGCATCCCAGGCAGTAGAGCACGAACGGATGGCCTCTGCTGCCTCAGCCGAAGAGCCAGGGCAAAAAACTTGAGCTGTGCCTCTTCTGCAGAAAGTCAGCTTTGCAACGGTGCCATCCGCATCGCTGTTGCTCCTCGATTTCCCAACTCAAAGTCCATTACAGTGGAACCTCTTTGGCACCCGTGCTGGGCTGCCCAGCATCCCAGGGAGTAGAGCACGAACGGTTGGCCTCTTCTCCCACAGCCGAAGAGCCAGGGCAAAAAATTGGAGTTGTGCCTCTTCTGCAGAAAGTCAGCTTTGCAACGCTGCCATCCGCTTTGCTGTCGCTCCTCCATTTCCCAACTCAAAGTCAATTACAATGGGACCTCTTTGGCACCCGTGCTGGGCTGCCCAGCATCCCAGGCAGTAGAGCACGAACGGATGGCCTCTGCTCCCACAGCCGAACAGCCAGGGCAAAAAACTGGAGCTGTGCCTTTTCTGCAGAAAGTCAGCTTTGCAACGGTGCCATCCGCATTGCTGTCGCTCCTCGATTTCCAAACTCAAAGCCCATTACAATGGAACATCTTTGGCACCCATGCTCGGCTGCCCAGCATCCCAGGAAGTAGACCACGAACGGTTGGCCTCTGCTCCCACAGCCGAAGAGCCAGGACAAAAAGCTTGAACTGTTCCTCTTCTGCAGAAACTCAGCTTTGCAACGGTGCCATCTTCATTGCTGTCGCTCCTCGATTTCCCAACTCAAAGTCCATTACAATGGAACCTCTGTGGCACCCGTGCTCGCCTGCCCAGCATCCCAGGGAGTAGACCAAGAAGGGTTGGCCTCTGCTGCCACAGCCGAAGAGCCAGGGCAAAAAGCTTGAACTGTGCCTCTTCTGCAGAAAGTCAGCTTTGCAACGGTGCCATCCGCATTGCTGTCGCTCCTCGATTTCTTAACTCAAAGTCCATTACAATGGAACCTCTTTGGCACCCGTGCTCGCCTGCCCAGCATCCCAGGGAGTAGAGCACGAACGGTTGGCCTCTGCTCCCACAGCCGAAGAGCCAGGGCAAAAAACTGGAGCTGTGCCTCTTCTGCAGAAAGTCAGCTTTGCAACGGTGCCATCCGCATTGCTGTCGCTCCTCCATTTCCCAACTCAAAGTCCATTACAATGGAACCTCTTTGGCACCCGTGCTCGGCTGCCCAGCATCCCAGGGAGTAGAGCACGAACGGTTGGCCTCTGCTGCCACAGCCGAAGAGCCAGGGCAAAAAAATTGAGCTGTGCCTGTTCTGCAGAAAGTCAGCTTTGCAACGGTGATATCCGCATCGCTGTCGCTCCTCGATTTCCCAACTCAAAATCAATTACAATGGGACCTCTCTGGCATCCGTGCTCGGCTGCACAGCATCCCAGGCAGTAGAGCACGAACGGTTGGCCTCTGCTCCCACAGCCGAAGAGCCAGGGCAAAAAACTGGAGCTGTGCCTCTTCTGCAGAAAGTCAGCTTTGCAACGGTGCCATCCGCATTGCTGTCGCTCCTCCATTTCCCAACTCAAAGTCCATTACAATGGAACCTCTTTGGCACCCGTGCTCGGCTGCCCAGTATCCCAGGCAGTAGAGCACGAACGGTTGGCCTCTGCTGCCACAGCCGAAGAGCCAGGGCAAAAAAATTGAGCTGTGCCTGTTCTGCAGAAAGTCAGCTTTGCAACGGTGCCATCCGCATTGCTGTCGCTCCTCGATTTCCCAACTCAAAATCAATTACAATGGGACCTCTTTGGCATCCGTGCTCGGCTGCACAGCATCCCAGGGAGTAGAGCACGAACGGTTGGCCTCTGCTCCCACAGCCGAAGAGCCAGGGCAAAAAACTTGAGCTGTGCCTCTTCTGCAGAAAGTCAGCTTCGCAACGGTGCCATCCGCATTGCTGTCGCTCCTCGATTTCCCAACTCAAAGTCCATTACAATGGAACCTCTTTGGCACCCGTGCTCGGCTGCCCAGCATCCCAGGCAGTAGAGCATGAACGGTTGGCCTCTGCTCCAACAGCCAAAGAGCCAGGGCAAAAAGCTTGAACTGTGCCTCTTCTGCAGAAAGTCAGCTTTGCAACGGAGAATCCGCATTGCTGTCGCTCCTCCATTTCCCAACTCAAAGTCCATTACAGTGGAACCTCTTTGGCACCCGTGCTCGCCTGCCCAGCATCCCAGGGAGTAGAGCACGAACGGTTGGCTTCTGCTCCCACAGCCGAAGAGCCAGGGCAAAAAACTGGAGCTGTGCCTCTTCTGCAGAAAGTCAGCTTTGCAACGGTGCCATCCGCATTGCTGTCGCTCCTCCATTTCCCAACTCAAAGTCCATTACAATGGAACCTCTTTGGCACCCATGCTCGGCTGCCCAGCATCCCAGGAAGTAGACCACGAACGGTTGGCCTCTGCTCCCACAGCCGAAGAGCCAGGGCAAAAAGCTTGAACTGTTCCTCTTCTGCAGAAAGTCAGCTTTGCAACGGTGCCATCCGCATTGCTGTCGCTCCTCGATTTCCCAACTCAAAGTCAATTACAATGGAACCTCTTTGACATCCGTGCTCGCCTGCCCAGCATCCCAGGGAGTAGAGCACGAACGGATGGCCTCTTGTCCCACAGCCGAAGATCCAGGGCAAAAAACTGGAGCTGTGCCTCTTCTGCAGAAAGTCAGCTTCGCAACGGTTCTATCCGCATTGCTTTCGCTCCTCGATTTCCCAACTCAAAGTCCATTACAATGGAACCTCTTTGGCACCCGTGCTGGGCTGCCCAGCATCCCAGGGAGTAGACCACGAACGGTTGGCCTCTGTTGCCACAGCCGAAAAGCCAGGGCAAAAAGCCTGAACTGTGCCTCTTCTGCAGAAAGTCAGCTTTGCAACGGTGCCATCCGCATTGCTGTCGCTCCTCGATTTCCCAACTCAAAGTCCATTACAATGGAACCTCTTTGGCACCCGTGCTCGGCTGCCCAGCATGCCAGGGAGTAGAGCACGACTGGCTGGCCTCTCCTGCCCTAGCCGAAGAGCCAGGGCAAAAAACTGGAGCTGTGCCTCTTCTGCAGAAAGTCAGCTTTGCAACGGTGCCATCCGCATTGCTGTCGCTCCTCGATTTCTTAACTCAAAGTCCATTACAATGGAACCTCTTTGGCACCCGTGCTCGGCTGCCCAGCATCCCAGGGAGTAGACCACGAACGGTTGGCCTCTGCTCCCACAGCCGAAGAGCCAGGGCAAAAAACTGGAGCTGTGCCTCTTCTGCAGAAAGTCAGGTTTGCAACGGTGTCATCCGCATTGCTGTCGCTCCTCCATTTCCCAACTCATAGTCCATTACAATGGAACCTCTTTGGCACCCGTGCTGAGCTGCCCAGGATCCCAGGGAGTAGACCACGAATGGCTTGCCTCTCCTGCCACAGCCGAAGAGCCAGGGCAAAAAACTGGAGCTGTGCCTCTTCTGCAGAAAGTCAGCTTTGCAACGGTGCCATCCGCATTGCTGTCGCTCCTCGATTTCCCTACACAAAGTCCATTACAATGGAACCTCTTTGGCACCCGTGCTCGGCTGCCCAGCATCCCAGGCAGTAGAGCACGAAAGTTTGGCCTCTGCTCCCACAGCCGAAGAGCCAGGGCAAAAAACTGGAGCTGTGCCTGTTCTGCAGAAAGTCAGGTTTGCAATGGTGCCATCCGCATTGCTGTCGCTCCTCAATTTCCCAACTCAAAGTCCATTACAATGGAACCTCTTCGGCACCCGTGCTGGGCTGCCCAGCATCCCAGGCAGTAGAGCACGAACGGATGGCCTCTGCTCCCACAGCTGAAGAGCCAGGGCAAAAAACTTGAGCTGTGCCTCTTCTGCAGAAAGTCAGCTTTGCAACGGTGCCATCCGCATTGCTGTTGCTCCTCGATTTCCCAACTCAAAATCCATTACAATGGAACCTCTTTGGCACCCGTGCTCGGCTGCCCAGCATCCCAGGCAGTAGATCATGAAACGCTGGCCTCTGGTCCCACAGCCGAAGAGCCAGGGCAAAAAACTGGAGCTGTGCCTCTTCTGCAGAAAGTCAGCTTTGCAACGGTGCCATCCGCATTGCTGTTGCTCCTCGATTTCCCTACTCAAAGTCCATTACAATAGAACATCTTTGGCACCCGTGCTCGGCTGCCCAGCATCCCAGGGAGTAGAGCACTAACGGTTGGCCTCTTGTCCCACAGCCGAAGAGCAAGGGCAAAAAACTTGAGCTGTGCCTCTTCTGCAGAAAGTCAGCTTCGCAACGGTGCCATCCACATTGCTGTCGCTCCTCCATTTCCCAACTCAAAGTCCATTACAATGGAACCTCTTTGGCACCCGTGCTGGGCTGCCCAGCATCCCAGGCAGTAGAGCACGAACGGTTGGCCTCTGCTCCCACAGCCGAAGAGCCAGGGCAAAAAACTGGAGCTGTGCCTGTTCTGCAGAAAGTCAGCTTTGCAACGGTGCCATCCGCATTGCTGTCGCTCCTCCATTTCCCAACTCAAAGTCCATTACAATGGGACATCTTTGGCACCCGTACTCGGCTGCCCAGCATCCCAGGGAGTAGAGCACGAACGGTTGGCCTCTGCTGCCACAGCCGAAGAGCCAGGGCAAAAAACTGGAGTTGTGCCTCTTCTGCAGAAAGTCAGCTTTGCAACGGTGCCATCCGCATTGCTGTCGCTCCTCGATTTCCCAACTCAAAGTCCATTACAATGGAACATCTTTGGCACCCGTGCTGGGCTGCCCAGCATCCCAGGCAGTAGAGCACAAATGGCTGGCCTCTGGTCCCACAGCCGAAGAGCCAGGGCAAAAAACTGGAGTTGTGCCTCTTCTGCAGAAAGTCAGCTTTGCAACGGTGCCATCCGCATTGCTGTCGCTCCTCGATTTCCCAACTCAAAGTCCATTACAATGGGACCTCTTTGGCATCCGTGCTCGGCTGCCCAGCATCCCAGGGAGTAGAGCACGAACGGATGGCCTCTTGTCCCAAAGCCGAAGATTCAGGGCAAAAAACTTGAGCTGTGCCTCTTCTGCAGAAAGTCAGCTTTGCAACGGTTCCATCCGCATTGCTTTCGCTCCTCGATTTCCCAACTCAAAGTCCATTACAATGGAACCTCTTTGGCACCCGTGCTCGGCTGCCCAGCATCCCAGGGAGTAGAGCACGAACGGTTGGCCTCTGGTCCCACAGCCGAAGAGCCAGGGCAAAAAGCTTGAACTGTGCCTCTTCTGCAGAAAGTCAGCTTTGCAACGGTGCCATCCGCATTGCTGTCGCTCCTCGATTTCTTAACTCAAAGTCCATTACAATGGAACCTCTTTGGCACCCGCGCTCGGCTGCCCAGCATCCCAGGGAGTAGACCACGAACGGTTGGCCTCTGCTCCCACAGCCTAAGAGCCAGGGCAAAAAACTGGAGCTGTGCCTCTTCTGCAGAAAGTCAGCTTTGCAACGGTGCCATCCGCATTTCTGTCGCTCCTCGATTTCCCAACTCAAAGTCCATTACAATGGAACCTCTTTGGCACCCGTGCTGGGCTGCCCAGCATCCCAGGCAGTAGAGCACGAATGGCTGGCCTCTCCTGCCACAGCCGAAGAGCCAGGGCAAAAAACTGGAGCTGTGCCTCTTCTGCAGAAAGTCAGCTTTGCAACGGTGATATCCGCATCGCTGTCGCTCCTCGATTTCCCAACTCAAAGTCCATTACAATGGAACCTCTTTGGCACCCGTGCTGGGCTGCCCAGCATCCCAGGGAGTAGAGCACGAACGGTTGGCCTCTGCTGCCTCAGCCGAAGAGCCAGGTCAAAAAACTGGAGCTGTGCCTCTTCTGCAGAAAGTCAGCTTTGCAACGGTGCCATCCGCATTGCTGTCGCTCCTCCATTTCCCAACTCAAAGTCCATTACAATGGAACCTCTTTGGCACCCGTGCTGGGCTGCTCAGCATCCCAGGGAGTAGAGCACGAAAGGCTGGCCTCTGGTCCCACAGCCGAAGAGGCAGGGCAAAAAACTGGAGCTGTGCCTCTTCTGCAGAAAGTCAGCTTTGCAACGGTGCCATCCGCATTGCTGTCGCTCCTCGATTTCCCAACTCAAAGTCCATTACAATAGAACATCTTTGGCACCCGTGCTGGGCTGCCCAGCATCCCAGGGAGTAGAGCACGAACAGTTGGCCTCTTGTCCCACAGCCAAAGAGCCAGGGCAAAAAACTTGAGCTGTGCCTCTTCTGCAGAAAGTCAGCTTCGCAACGGTGCCATCCACATTGCTGTCGCTCCTCGATTTCCCAACTCAAAGTCCATTACAATGGAACCTCTTTGGCACCCGTGCTGGGCTGCCCAGCATCCCAGGCAGTAGAGCACGAACGGTTGGCCTCTGGTCCCACAGCCGAAGAGCCAGGGGAAAAAACTGGAGCTGTGCCTCTTCTGCAGAAAGTCAGCTTTGCAACAGTGCCATCCGCATTGCTGTCGCTCCTCCATTTCCCAACTCAAAGTCCATTACAATGGGACCTCTTTGGCACCCGTACTCGGCTGCCCAGCATCCCAGGGAGTAGAGCACGAACGGTTGGCCTCTGCTCCCACAGCCGAAGAGCCAGGGCAAAAAACTGGAGCTGTGCCTCTTCTGCAGAAAGTCAGCTTTGCAACGGTGCCATCCGCATTGCTGTCGCTCCTCCATTTCCCAACTCAAAGTCCATTACAATGGAACCTCTTTGGCAACCGTGCTCGGCTGCCCAGCATCCCAGGCAGTAGAGCACGAATGGCTGGCCTCTGCTCCCACAGCCGAAGAGCCAGGGCAAAAAACTGGAGTTGTGCCTCTTCTGCAGAAAGTCAGCTTTGCAACGGTGCCATCCGCATTGCTGTCGCTCCTCGATTTCCCAACTCAAAGTCCATTACAATGGGACCTCTTTGGCATCCGTGCTGGGCTGCCCAGCATCCCAGGGAGTAGAGCACGAACGGATGGCCTCTTGTCCCAAAGCCGAAGATTCAGGGCAAAAAACTGGAGCTGTGCCTCTTCTGCAGAAAGTCAGCTTTGCAACGGTTCCATCCGCATTGCTTTCGCTCCTCGATTTCCCAACTCAAAGTCCATTACAATGGAACCTCTTTGGCACCCGTGCTCGGCTGCCCAGCATCCCAGGGAGTAGAGCACGAACGGTTGGCCTCTGCTGCCACAGCCGAAGAGCCAGGGCAAAAAGCTTGAACTGTGCCTCTTCTGCAGAAAGTCAGCTTTGCAACGGTGCCATCCGCATTGCTGTCGCTCCTCGATTTCTTAACTCAAAGTCCATTACAATGGAACCTCTTTGGCACCCGTGCTCGGCTGCCCAGCATCCGAGGGAGTAGATCATGAAACGCTGGCCTCTGGTCCCACAGCCGAAGAGGCAGGGCAAAAAACTGGAGCTGTGCCTCTTCTGCAGAAAGTCAGCTTTGCAACGGTGCCATCCGCATTGCTGTCGCTCCTCGATTTCCCTACTCAAAGTCCATTACAATAGAACATGTTTGGCACCCGTGCTCGGCTGCCCAGCATCCCAGGGAGTAGAGCACTAACGGTTGGCCTCTGCTCCCACAGCCGAAGAGCAAGGACAAAAAACTTGAGCTGTGCCTCTTCTGCAGAAAGTCAGCTTCGCAACGGCGCCATCCACATTGTTGTCGCTCCTCCATTTCCCAACTCAAAGTCCATTACAATGGAACCTCTTTGGCACCCGTGCTGGGCTGCCCAGCATCCCAGGCAGTAGAGCACGAACGGTTGGCCTCTGGTCCCACAGCCGAAGAGCCAGGGCAAAAAACTGGAGCTGTGCCTCTTCTGCAGAAAGTCAGCTTTGCAACGGTGCCATCCGCATTGCTGTCGCTCCTCCATTTCCCAACTCAAAGTCCATTACAATGGGACATCTTTGGCACCCGTACTCGGCTGCCCAGCATCCCAGGGAGTAGAGCACGAACGGTTGGCCTCTGCTCTCACAGCCGAAGAGCCAGGGCAAAAAACTGGAGCTGTGCCTCTTCTGCAGAAAGTCAGCTTTGCAACGGTGCCATCCGCATTGCTGTCGCTCCTAAATTTCCCAACTCAAAGTCCATTACAATGGAACCTCTTTGGCACCCGTGCTGGGCTGCCCAGCATCCCAGGCAGTAGGGCACGAATGGCTGGCCTCTGCTCCCACAGCCGAAGAGCCAGGGCAAAAAGCTTGAACTGTGCCTCTTCTGCAGAAAGTCAGCTTTGCAACGGTGCCATCCGCATTTCTGTCGCTCCTCGATTTCTTAACTCAAAGTCCATTACAATGGAATCTCTTTGGCACCCGTGCTCGGCTGCCCAGCATCCCAGGCAGTAGAGCACGAATGGCTGGCCTCTCCTGCCACAGCCGAAGAGCCAGGGCAAAAAACTGGAGCTGTGCCTCTTCTGCAGAAAGTCAGCTTTGCAACGCTGCCATCCGCATCGCTGTCGCTCCTCGATTTCCCAACTCAAAGTCCATTACAATGGAACCTCTTTGGCACCCGTGCTCGCCTGCCCACCATCCCAGGGAGTAGAGCACGAACGGTTGGCCTCTGCTGCCTCAGCCGAAGAGCCAGGGCAAAAAACTGGAGCTGTGCCTCTTCTGCAGAAAGTCAGCTTTGCAACGGTGCCATCCGCATTGCTGTCGCTCCTCGATTTCCCAACTCAAAGTCCATTACAATGGAACCTCTTTGGCACCCGTTCTGGGCTGCCCAGCATCCCAGAGAGTAGAGCACGAACGGTTGGCCTCTGCTCCCACAGCCGAAGAGCCAGGGGAAAAAACTTGAGCTGTGCCTCTTCTGCAGAAAGTCAGCTTTGCAACAGTGCCATCCGCATTGCTGTCGCTCCTCCATTTCCCAACTCAAAGTCCATTACAATGGAACCTCTTTGGCACCCGTGCTCGGCTGCCCAGCATCCCAGGGAGTAGAGCACGAACGGTTGGCCTCTGCTCTCACAGCCGAAGAGCCAGGGCAAAAAACTGGAGCTGTGCCTCTTCTGCAGAAAGTCAGCTTTGCAACGGTGCCATCCGCATCGCTGTTGCTCCTCGATATCCCAACTCAAAGTCCATTACAATGGAACATCTTTGGCACCCGTGCTCGGCTGCCCGGCATCCCAGGCAGTAGAGCACGAACGGTTGGCCTCTGCTCCCACAGCCGAAGAGCCAGGGCAAAAAACTGGAGCTGTGCCTCTTCTGCAGAAAGTCAGCTTTGCAACGGTGCCATCCGCATTGCTGTCGCTCCTCGATTTCCCAACTCAAAGTCCATTACAATGGGACCTCTTTGGCACCCGTGCTCGGCTGCCCAGCATCCCAGGGAGTAGAGCACGAATGGATGGCCTCTGCTGCCACAGCCGAAGAGCCAGGGCAAAAAACGTGAGCTGTGCCTCTTCTGCAGAAAGTCAGCTTTGCAACGGTGCCATCCGCATTGCTGTTGCTCCTCGATATCCCAACTCAAAGTCCATTACAATGGGACCTCTTTGGCACCCGTGCTCGGCTGCCCAGCATCCCAGGGAGTAGAGCACGAATGGATGGCCTCTCCTGGCACAGCCGAAGAGCCAGGGCAAAAAACGTGAGCTGTGCCTCTTCTGCAGAAAGTCAGCTTTGCAACGGTGCCATCCGCATTGCTGTTGCTCCTCGATATCCCAACTCAAAGTCCATTACAATGGGACATCTTTGGCACCCGTGCTCGGCTGCCCAGCATCCCAGGGAGTAGAGTACGAACGATTGGCCTCTGCTCCCACAGCCAAAGAGCCAGGGCAAAAACTTGAGCTGTGCCTCTTCTGCAGAAAGTCAGCTTTGCAACGGTGCCATCCGCATTGCTGTCGCTCCTCGATTTCCCAACTCAAAGTCAATTACAATGGGACCTCTTTGGCACCCGTGCTGGGCTGCCCAGCATCCCAGCGAGTAGAGCACGAATGGCTGGCCTCTGGTCCCACAGCCGAAGAGCCAGGGCAAAAAACTTGAGCTGTGCCTGTTCTGCAGAAAGTCAGCTTTGCAACGGTGCCATCCACATTGCTGTCGCTCCTCGATTTCCCAACTCAAAGTCCATTACAATGGAACCTCTTTGGCACCCGTGCTCGGCTGCCCAGCATCCCAGGGAGTAGAGCACGAACGGTTGGCCTCTGCTGCCTCAGCCGAAGAGCCAGGGCAAAAAACTGGAGCTGTGCCTCTTCTGCAGAAAGTCAGCTTTGCAACGGTGCCATCCGCATTGCTGTCGCTCCTCGATTTCCCTACTCAAAGTCCATTACAATAGAACATCTTTGGCACCCGTGCTCGGCTGCCCAGCATCCCAGGGAGTAGAGCACTAACGGTTGGCCTCTGCTCCCACAGCCGAAGAGCAAGGACAAAAAACTTGAGCTGTGCCTCTTCTGCAGAAAGTCAGCTTCGCAACGGCGCCATCCACATTGTTGTCGCTCCTCCATTTCCCAACTCAAAGTCCATTACAATGGAACCTCTTTGGCACCCGTGCTGGGCTGCCCAGCATCCCAGGCAGTAGAGCACGAACGGTTGGCCTCTGATCCCACAGCCGAAGAGCCAGGGCAAAAAACTGGAGCTGTGCCTCTTCTGCAGAAAGTCAGCTTTGCAACGGTGCCATCCGCATTACTGTCGCTCCTCCATTTCCCAACTCAAAGTCCATTACAATGGGACATCTTTGGCACCCGTACTCGGCTGCCCAGCATCCCAGGGAGTAGAGCACGAACGGTTGGCCTCTACTCTCACAGCCGAAGAGCCAGGGCAAAAAACTGGAGCTGTGCCTCTTCTGCAGAAAGTCAGCTTTGCAACGGTGCCATCCGCATTGCTGTCGCTCCTCCATTTCCCAACTCAAAGTCCATTACAATGGAACCTCTTTGGCACCCGTGCTGGGCTGCCCAGCATCCCAGGCAGTAGAGCACGAATGGCTGGCCTCTGCTCCCACAGCCGAAGAGCCAGGGCAAAAAACTTGAGCTGTGCCTCTTCTGCAGAAAGTCAGCTTCGCAACGGTGCCATCCACATTGCTGTCGCTCCTCGATTTCCCAACTCAAAGTCCATTACAATGGAACCTCTTTGGCACCCGTGCTCGGCTGCCCAGCATCCCAGGCAGTAGAGCACGAACGGTTGGCCTCTGCTGCCACAACCGAAGAGCCAGGGCAAAAAGCTTGAACTGTGCCTCTTCTGCAGAAAGTCAGCTTTGCAACGGTGCCATCCGCATTGCTGTCGCTCCTCGATTTCTTAACTCAAAGTCCATTACAATGGAATCTCTTTGGCACCCGTGCTCGGCTGCCCAGCATCCCAGGCAGTAGAGCACGAACGGTTGGCCTCTGCTCCCACAGCCTAAGAGCCAGGGCAAAAAACTGAAGCTGTGCCTCTTCTGCAGAAAGTCAGGTTTGCAACGGTGCCATCCGCATTTCTGTCGCTCCTCGATTTCCCAACTCAAAGTCCATTACAATGGAACCTCTTTGGCACCCGTGCTCGGCTGCCCAGCATCCCAGGCAGTAGAGCACGAATGGCTGGCCTCTCCTGCCACAGCCGAAGAGCCAGGGCAAAAAACTGGAGCTGTGCCTCTTCTGCAGAAAGTCAGCTTTGCAACGCTGCCATCCGCATCGCTGTCGCTCCTCGATTTCCCAACTCAAAGTCCATTACAATGGAACCTCTTTGGCACCCGTGCTCGCCTGCCCACCATCCCAGGGAGTAGAGCACGAACGGTTGGCCTCTGCTGCCTCAGCCGAAGAGCCAGGGCAAAAAACTGGAGCTGTGCCTCTTCTGCAGAAAGTCAGCTTTGCAAAGGTGCCATCCGCATTGCTGTCGCTACTCCATTTCCCAACTCAAAGTCCATTACAATGGAACCTCTTTGGCACCCGTGCTCGGCTGCCCAGCATCCCAGGGAGTAGAGCACGAAAGGCTGGCCTCTGGTCCCACAGCCGAAGAGGCAGGGCAAAAAACTTGAGCTGTGCCTCTTCTGCAGAAAGTCAGCTTTGCAACGGTGCCATCCGCATTGCTGTCGCTCCTCGATTTCCCAACTCAAAGTCCATTACAATAGAACATCTTTGGCACCCGTGCTGGGTTGCCCAGCATCCCAGGGAGTAGAGCACGAACGGTTGGCCTCTTGTCCCACAGCCAAAGAGCCAGGGCAAAAAACTTGAGCTGTGCCTCTTCTGCAGAAAGTCAGCTTCGCAACGGTGCCATCCGCATTGCTGTCGCTCCTCGATTTCCCAACTCAAAGTCCATTACAATGGAACCTCTTTGGCACCCATTCTGGGCTGCCCAGCATCCCAGGCAGTAGAGCACGAACGGTTGGCCTCTGGTCCCACAGCCGAAGAGCCAGGGGAAAAAACTTGAGCTGTGCCTCTTCTGCAGAAAGTCAGCTTTGCAACGGTGCCATCCGCATTGCTGTCGCTCCTCCATTTCCCAACTCAAAGTCCATTACAATGGGACCTCTTTGGCACCCGTGCTCGGCTGCCCAGCATCCCAGGGAGTAGAGCACGAACGGTTGGCCTCTGCTCTCACAGCCGAAGAGCCAGGGCAAAAAACTGGAGCTGTGCCTCTTCTGCAGAAAGTCAGCTTTGCAACGGTGCCATCCGCATCGCTGTTGCTCCTCGATATCCCAACTCAAAGTCCATTACAATGGAACATCTTTGGCACCCGTGCTCGGCTGCCCGGCATCCCAGGCAGTAGAGCACGAACGGTTGGCCTCTGCTCCCACAGCCGAAGAGCCAGGGCAAAAAACTGGAGCTGTGCCTCTTCTGCAGAAAGTCAGCTTTGCAACGGTGCCATCCGCATTGCTGTCGCTCCTCGATTTCCCAACTCAAAGTCCATTACAATGGGACCTCTTTGGCACCCGTGCTCGGCTGCCCAGCATCCCAGGGAGTAGAGCACGAATGGATGGCCTCTGCTGCCACAGCCGAAGAGCCAGGGCAAAAAACGTGAGCTGTGCCTCTTCTGCAGAAAGTCAGCTTTGCAACGGTGCCATCCGCATTGCTGTTGCTCCTCCATTTCCCAACTCAAAGTCCATTACAATGGGACCTCTTTGGCACCCGTGCTGGGCTGCCCAGCATCCCAGGGAGTAGAGCACGAATGGATGGCCTCTCCTGGCACAGCCGAAGAGCCAGGGCAAAAAACGTGAGCTGTGCCTCTTCTGCAGAAAGTCAGCTTTGCAACGGTGCCATCCGCATTGCTGTTGCTCCTCGATATCCCAACTCAAAGTCCATTACAATGGGACCTCTTTGGCACCCGTGCTCGGCTGCCCAGCATCCCAGGGAGTAGAGTACGAACGATTGGCCTCTGCTCCCACAGCCAAAGAGCCAGGGCAAAAACTTGAGCTGTGCCTCTTCTGCAGAAAGTCAGCTTTGCAACGGTGCCATCCGCATTGCTGTCGCTCCTCGATTTCCCAACTCAAAGTCAATTACAATGGGACCTCTTTGGCACCCGTGCTGGGCTGCCCAGCATCCCAGCGAGTAGAGCACGAATGGCTGGCCTCTGGTCCCACAGCCGAAGAGCCAGGGCAAAAAACTGGAGCTGTGCCTGTTCTGCAGAAAGTCAGCTTTGCAACGGTGCCATCCACATTGCTGTCGCTCCTCGATTTCCCAACTCAAAGTCCATTACAATGGAACCTCTTTGGCACCCGTGCTCGGCTGCCCAGCATCCCAGGGAGTAGAGCACGAACGGTTGGCCTCTGCTGCCTCAGCCGAAGAGCCAGGGCAAAAAACTGGAGCTATGCCTCTTCTGCAGAAAGTCAGCTTTGCAACGGTGCCATCCGCATTGCTGTTGCTCCTCCATTTCCCAACTCAAAGTCCATTACAATGGAACATCTTTGGCACCCGTGCTCGGCTGCCCAGCATCCCAGGCAGTAGAGCATTAACGGTTGGCCTCTCCTGCCACAGCCGAAGAGCCAGGGCAAAAAACTTGAACTGTGCCTCTTCTGCAGAAAGTCAGCTTTGCAACGGTGCCATCCGCATTGCTGTCGCTCCTCGATTTCCCAACTCAAAGTCCATTACAATGGAACCTCTTTGGCACCAGTGATCGGCTGCCCAGCATCCCAGGCAGTAGAGCACGAACGGTTGGCCTCTGCTCCCACAGCCGAAGATCCAGGGCAAAAAACTTGAGCTGTGCATCTTCTGCAGAAAGTCAGCTTTGCAACGGTGCCATCTGCATCGCTGTTGCTCCTCGATATCCCAACTCAAAGTCCATTACAATGGAACCTCTTTGGCACCCGTGCTCGGCTGCCCGGCATCCCAGGCAGTAGAGCACGAAAGTTTGGCCTCTGCTCCCACAGCCGAAGAGCCAGCGCAAAAAACGTGAGCTGTGCCTCTTCTGCAGAAAGTCAGCTTTGCAACGGTACTATCCGCATTGCTGTCGCTCCTCGATTTCCCAACTCAAAGTCCATTACAATGGAACCTCTATGGCACCCGTGCTCGCCTGCCCACCATCCCAGGGAGTAGAGCACGAAAGGATGGCTTCTGCTCCCACAGCCGTTGAGCCAGGGCAAAAAACTGGAGCTGTGCCTCTTCTGCAGAAAGTCAGCTTTGCAACGGTGCCATCCACATTGCTGTCGCTCCTCGATTTCCCAACTCAAAGTCCATTACAATGGGACCTCTTTGGCACCCGTGCTCAGCTGCCCAGCATCCCAGGGAGTAGAGCACGAACGGATGGCCTCTGCTGCCACAGCCGAAGAGCCAGGGCAAAAAACTGGAGCTGTGCCTCTTCTGCAGAAAGTCAGCTTTGCAACAGTGCCATCCGCATTGCTGTCGCTCCACCATTTCCCAACTCAAAGTCCATTACAATGGGACCTCTTTGGCACCCGTGCTGGGCTGCCCGGCATCCCAGAGAGAAGAGCACGAACGGTTGGCCTCTGCTCCCACAGCCGAAGAGCCAGGGCAAAAAGCTTGAGCTGTGCCTCTTCTGCAGAAAGTCAGCTTTGCAACGGTGCTATCCGCGTTGATGTCGCTCCTTGATTTCCCAACTCAAAGTCCATTACAATGGAACCTCTTTGGCACCCGTGCTGGGCTGCCCAGCATCCCAGGGAGTAGAGCACGAACGGATGGCCTCTGCTCCCACAGCCGAAGATCCAGGGCAAAAAACTTGAGCTGTGCCTCTTCTGCAGAAAGTCAGCATTGCAACGGTGCCATCCGCATTGCTGTCGCTCCTCCATTTCCCAACTCAAGGTCTATTACAATGGATCCTCATTTGCACCCGTGCTGGGCTGCCCAGCATCCCAGGCAGTAGAGCACGAACGGTTGGCCTCTGGTCCCACAGCCGAAGAGCCAGGGCAAAAAACTTGAACTGTGCCTCTTCTGCAGAAAGTCAGCTTTGTAACGGTGCCATCCGCATTGCTGTTGCTCCTCGATTTCCCAACTCAAAGTCTATTACAATAGAACCTCTTTGGCACCCGTGCTCGGCTGCCCAGCATCCCAGGGAGTAGAGCACGAACGGATGGCCTCTGCTCCCACAGCCGAATAGCCAGGGCAAAAAACTGGAGCTGTGCCTCTTCTGCAGAAAGTCAGCTTTGCAACGGTTCCATCCGCATTGCTGTCGGTCCTCCATTTCCCAACTCAAAGTCCATTACAATGGAACCTCTTTGGCACCCGTGCTGGGCTGCCCAGCATCCCAGGCAGTAGAGCACGAACGGTTGGCCTCTGCTCCCACAGCCGAAGAGCCAGGGCAAAAAACTGGAGCTGTGCCTCTTCTGCAGAAAGTCAGCTTTGCAACGGTGCCATCCGCATTGCTGTCGCTACTCGATTTCCCAACTCAAAATCAATTAAAATGGGACCGCTTTGGCACCCGTGCTCGGCTGCCCAGCATCCCAGACAGTAGAGCACGAAAGTTTGGCCTCTGCTCCCACAGCCGAAGAGCCAGGGCAAAAAACTGGAGTTGTGCCTCTTCTGCAGAAAGTCAGCTTTGCAACGGTGCCATCCGCATTGCAGTCGCTCCTCGATTTCCCAACTCAAAGTCAATTACAATGGGACCTCTTTGGCTCCCGTGCTGGGCTGCCCAGCATCCCAGCGAGTAGAGTACGAATGGCTGGCCTCTGCTCCCACAGCCGAAGAGCCAGGGCAAAAAACTTGAGCTGTGCCTGTTCTGCAGAAAGTCAGCTTTGCAACGGTGCCATCCACATTGCTGTCGCTCCTCCATTTCCCAACTCAAAGTCCATTACAATGGAACCTCTTTGGCACCCGTGCTCGGCTGCTCAGCATCCCAGCGAGTAGAGCACGAACGGTTGGCCTCTGCTCCCTCAGCCGAAGAGCCAGGGCAAAAAACTGGAGCTGTGCCTCTTCTGCAGAAAGTCAGCTTTGCAACGGTGCCATCCGCATTGCTGTTGCTCCTCCATTTCCCAACTCAAAGTCCATTACAATGGAACAATTTTGGCACCCGTGCTCGGCTGCCCAGCATCCCAGGCAGTAGAGCATTAACGGTTGGCCTCTGCTCCCACAGCCGAAGAGCCAGGGCAAAAAACTTGAACTGTGCCTCTTCTGCAGAAAGTCAGCTTTGCAACGGTGCCATCCGCATTGCTGTCGCTCCTCGATTTCCCAACTCAAAGTCCATTACAATGGAACCTCTTTGGCACCCGTGCTCGGCTGCCCAGCATCCCAGGCAGTAGAGCACGAACGGTTGGCCTCTGCTGCCACAGCCGAAGATCCAGGGCAAAAAACGTGAGCTGTGCCTCTTCTGCAGAAAGTCAGCTTTGCAACGGTGCCATCCGCATCGCTGTTGCTCCTCGATATCCCAACTCAAAGTCCATTACAATGGAACCTCTTTGGCACCCGTGCTCGGCTGCCCGGCATCCCAGGGAGTAGAGCACGAACGGTTCGCCTCTGCTCCCACAGCCGAAGAGCCAGGGCAAAAAACTGGAGCTGTGCCTCTTCTGCAGAAAGTCAGCTTTGCAACGGTGCCATCCGCATTGCTGTCGCTCCTCCATTTCCCAACTCAAAGTCCATTACAATGGAACCTCTTTGGCACCCGTGCTGGGCTGCCCAGCATCCCAGGCAGTAGAGCACGAATGGCTGGTCTCTGGTCCCACAGCCGAAGAGCCAGGGCAAAAAACTGGAGCTGTGCCTCTTCTGCAGAAAGTCAGCTTTGCAACGGTGCCATCCGCATTGCTGTCGCTCCTCGATTTCCCAACTCAAAGTCAATTACAATGGGACCTCTTTGGCACCCGTGCTCGCCTGCCCAGCATCCCAGGGAGTAGAGCACGAACGGTTGGCCTCTGGTCCCACAGCCGAAGAACCAGGGCAAAAAACTGGAGCTGTGCCTCTTCTGCAGAAAGTCAGCTTCGCAACGGTGCCATCCGCATTGCTGTCGCTCCTCGATTTCCCAACTCAAAGTCCATTACAATGGAACCTCTTTGGCACCCGTGCTCGGCTGCCCAGCATCCCAGGCAGTAGAGCACGAACGGTTGGCCTCTGCTCCCACAGCCGAAGAGCCAGGGCAAAAAACGTGAGCTGTGCCTCTTCTGCAGAAAGTCAGCTTTGCAACAGTGCCATCTGCATTGCTGTCGCTCCTCCATTTCCCAACTCAAAGTCCATTACAATGGGACCTCTTTGGCACCCGTGCTCGGCTGCCCAGCATCCCAGGGAGTAGAGCACGAACGGTTGGCCTCTGCTCTCACAGCCGAAGAGCCAGGGCAAAAAACTGGAGCTGTGCCTCTTCTGCAGAAAGTCAGCTTTGCAACGGTTCCATCCGCATTGCTGTCGCTCCTCCATTTCCCAACTCAAAGTCCATTACAATGGAACCTCTTTGGCACCCGTGCTCGGCTGCCCGGCATCCCAGGCAGTAGAGCACGAACGGTTTTCCTCTGCTGCCACAGTCGAAGATACAGGGCAAAAAACTGGAGCTGTGCCTCTTCTGCAGAAAGTCAGCTTTGCAACGGTGCCATCCGCATTGCTGTTGCTCCTCGATTTCCCAACTCAAAGTCCATTACAATGGAACCTCTTTGGCACCCGTGCTCGGCTGCCCAGCATCCCAGGCAGTAGAGCACGAACGGTTGGCCTCTCCTGCCACAGCCGAAGAGCCAGGGCAAAAAACTTGAACTGTGCCTCTTCTGAAGAAAGTCAGCTTTGCAACGGTGCCATCCGCATTGCTGTCGCTCCTCGATTTCCCAACTCAAAGTCCATTACAATGGAACCTCTTTGGCACCCGTGCTCGGCTGCCCACCATCCCAGGGAGTAGAGCACGAAAGGATGGCTTCTGCTCCCACAGCCGTTGAGCCAGGGCAAAAAACTGGAGCTGTGCCTCTTCTGCAGAAAGTCAGCTTTGCAACGGTGCCATCCGCATTGCTGTCGCTCCTCGATTTCCCAACTCAAAGTCAATTACAATGGGACCTCTTGGTACCCGTGCTCAGCTGCCCAGCATCCCAGGGAGTAGAGCACGAACGGATGGCCTCTGCTGCCACAGCCGAAGAGCCAGGGCAAAAAACTGGAGCTGTGCCTCTTCTGCAGAAAGTCAGCTTTGCAACAGTGCCATCCGCATTGCTGTCGCTCCTCCATTTCCCAACTCAAAGTCCATTACAATGGAACCTCTTTGGCACCCGTGCTGGGCTGCCCAGCATCCCAGGGAGTAGAGCACGAACGGATGGCCTCTCCTGGCACAGCCGAAGAGCCAGGGCAAAAAACTGGAGCTGTGCCTCTTCTGCAGAAAGTCAGCTTTGCAACGGTGCCATCCGCATTGCTGTCGCTCCTCCATTTCCCAACTCAAAGTCCATTACAATGGAACCTCTTTGGCACCCGTGCTCGGCTGCCCAGCATCCCAGGCAGTAGAGCACGAACGGCTGGCCTCTGCTCCCACAGCCGAAGAGCCAGGGCAAAAAACTGGAGCTGTGCCTCTTCTGCAGAAAGTCAGCTTTGCAACGGTGCTATCCGCGTTGATGTCGCTCCTTGATTTCCCAACTCAAAGTCCATTACAATGGAACCTCTTTGGCACCCGTGCTGGGCTGCCCAGCATCCCAGGCAGTAGAGCACGAACGGATGGCCTCTGCTCCCACAGCCGAAGATCCAGGGCAAAAAACTTGTGCTGTGCCTCTTCTGCAGAAAGTCAGCTTTGCAACGGTGCCATCCGCATTGCTGTCGCTCCTCCATTTCCCAACTCAAAGTCTATTACAATGGATCCTCATTTGCACCCGTGCTGGGCTGCCCAGCATCCCAGGGAGTAGAGCACGAACGGATGGCCTCTGGTCCCACAGCCGAATAGCCAGGGCAAAAAACTGGAGCTGTGCCTCTTCTGCAGAAAGTCAGCTTTGCAACGGTGGCATCCGCATTGCTGTCGCTACTCGATTTCCCAACTCAAAATCAATTAAAATGGGACCACTTTGGCACCCGTGCTCGGCTGCCCAGCATCCCAGACAGTAGAGCACGAAAGTTTGGCCTCTGCTCCCACAGCCGAAGAGCCAGCGCAAAAAACTGGAGCTGTGCCTCTTCTGCAGAAAGTCAGCTTTGCAACGGTGCCATCCGCATTGCTGTCGCTCCTCGATTTCCCAACTCAAACTCCATTCCAATGGAACCTCTTTGGCACACGTGCTGGGCTGCCCAGCATCCCAGGCAGTAGAGCACGAACGGTTGGCCTCTGCTCCCACAGCCGAAGAGCCAGGGCAAAAAACTGGATTTGTGCCACTTCTGCAGAAAGTCAGCTTTGCAACGGTGCCATCCGCATTGCTGTCGCTCCTCCATTTCCCAACTCAAAGTCCATTACAATGGAACCTCTTTGGCACCCGTGCTCGGCTGCCCAGCATCCCAGGGAGTAGAGCACGAACGGTTGGCCTCTGCTCCCACAGCCGTTGAGCCAGGGCAAAAAACTGGAGCTGTGCCTCTTCTGCTGAAAGTCAGCTTTGCAACGGTTCCATCCGCATTGCTGTCGCTCCTCCATTTCCCAACTCAAAGTCCATTACAATGGAACCTCTTTGGCACCCGTGCTCGGCTGCCCAGCATCCCAGGCAGTAGAGCACGAACGGTTGGCCTCTGCTCCCACAGCCGAAGAGCCAGGGCAAAAAACTGGAGTTGTGCCACTTCTGCAGAAAGTCAGCTTTGCAACGGTGCCATCCGCATTGCTGTCGCTCCTCGATTTCTTAACTCAAAGTCCATTACAATGGAACCTCTTTGGCACCTGTGCTGGGCTGCCCAGCATCCCAGGGAGTAGAGCACGAACAGTTGGCCTCTGCTCCCACAGCCGTTGAGCCAGGGCAAAAAACTGGAGCTGTGCCTCTTCTGCAGAAAGTCAGCTTTGCAACGGTTCCATCCGCATTGCTGTCGCTCCTCCATTTCCCAACTCAAAGTCCATTACAATGGGACTGCTTTGGCACCCGTGCTCGGCTGCCCAGCATCCCAGGCAGTAGAGCACGAACGGATGGCCTCTGGTCCCACAGCCGAAGAGCCAGGGCAAAAAACGTGAGCTGTGCCTCTTCTGCAGAAAGTCAGCTTTGCAACGGTGCCATCCGCATTGCTGTCGCTCCTCCATTTCCCAACTCAAAGTCCATTACATTGGAACCTCTTTGACACCCGTGCTGGGCTGCCCAGCATCCCAGGGAGTAGAGCACGAAAGTTTGGCCTCTGCTCCCACAGCCGAAGAGCCAGGGCAAAAAACTGGAGCTGTGCCTCTTCTGCAGAAAGTCAGCTTTGCAACGGTGCTATCCGCATTGCTGTCGCTCCTCGATTTCCCAACTCAAAGTCCATTACAATGGAACCTCTTTGGCACCCGTGCTCGCCTGCCCACCATCCCAGGGAGTAGAGCACGAAAGGATGGCTTCTGCTCCCACAGCCGTTGAGCCAGGGCAAAAAACTGGAGCTGCGCCTCTTCTGCAGAAAGTCAGCTTTGCAACGGTGCCATCCGCATTGCTGTCGCTCCTCCATTTCCCAACTCAAAGTCCATTACAATGGAACCTCTTTGGCACCCGTGCTGGGCTGCCCAGCATCCCAGGCAGTAGAGCACGAACGGATGGCCTCTCCTGGCACAGCCGAAGAGCCAGGGCAAAAAACTGGAGCTGTGCCTCTTCTGCAGAAAGTCAGCTTTGCAACGGTGCCATCCGCATTGCTGTCGATCCTCGATTTCCCAACTCAAAGTCCATTACAATGGAACCTCTTTGGCACCCGTGCTGGGCTGCCCAGCATCCCAGGCAGTAGAGCACGAACGGTTTTCCTCTGCTGCCACAGTCGAAGATACAGGGCAAAAAACTGGAGCTGTGCCTCTTCTGCAGAAAGTCAGCTTTGCAACGGTGCCATCCGCATTGCTGTTGCTCCTCCATTTCCCAACTCAAAGTCCATTACAATGGAACCTCTTTGGCACCCGTGCTCGGCTGCCCAGCATCCCAGAGAGTAGAGCACGAACGGTTGGCCTCTCCTGCCACAGCCGAAGAGCCAGGGCAAAAAACTTGAACTGTGCCTCTTCTGCAGAAAGTCAGCTTTGCAACGGTGCCATCCGCATTGCTGTCGCTCCTCGATTTCCCAACTCAAAGTCCATTACAAGGAAACCTCTTTGGCACCCGTGCTCGGCTGCCCAGCATCCCAGGGAGTAGAGCACGAACGGTTGGCCTCTGCTCCCACAGCCGAAGAGCCAGGGCAAGAAACATGAGCTGTGCCTCTTCTGCAGAAAGTCAGCTTTGCAACGGTGCCATCCGCATCGCTGTTGCTCCTCGATATCCCAACTCAAAGTCCATTACAATAGAACCTCTTTGGCACCCGTGCTCGCCTGCCCACCATCCCAGGGAGTAGAGCACGAAAGGATGGCTTCTGCTCCCACAGCCGTTGAGCCAGGGCAAAAAACTGGAGCTGTGCCTCTTCTGCAGAAAGTCAGCTTTGCAACGGTGCCATCCGCATTGCTGTCGCTCCTCGATTTCCCAACTCAAAGTCAATTACAATGGGACCTCTTGGTACCCGTGCTCAGCTGCCCAGCATCCCAGGGAGTAGAGCACGAACGGATGGCCTCTGCTCCCACAGCCGAAGAGCCAGGGCAAAAAACTGGAGCTGTGCCTCTTCTGCAGAAAGTCAGCTTTGCAACAGTGCCATCCGCATTGCTGTCGCTCCTCCATTTCCCAACTCAAAGTCCATTACAATGGAACCTCTTTGGCACCCGTGCTGGGCTGCCCAGCATCCCAGGGAGTAGAGCACGAACGGATGGCCTCTCCTGGCACAGTCGAAGATACAGGGCAAAAAACTGGAGCAGTGCCTCTTCTGCAGAAAGTCAGCTTTGCAACGGTGCCATCCGCATTGCTGTTGCTCCTCGATTTCCCAACTCAAAGTCCATTACAATGGAACCTCTTTGGCACCCGTGCTCGGCTGCCCAGCATCCCAGAGAGTAGAGCACGAACGGTTGGCCTCTCCTGCCACAGCCGAAGAGCCAGGGCAAAAAACTTGAACTGTGCCTTTTCTGCAGAAAGTCAGCTTTGCAACGGTGCCATCCGCATTGCTGTCGCTCCTCGATTTCCCAACTCAAAGTCCATTACAATGAAACCTCTTTGGCACCCGTGCTCGGCTGCCCAGCATCCCAGGGAGTAGAGCACGAACGGTTGGCCTCTGCTCCCACAGCCGAAGAGCCAGGGCAAGAAACATGAGCTGTGCCTTTTCTGCAGAAAGTCAGCTTTGCAACGGTGCCATCCGCATCGCTGTTGCTCCTCGATATCCCAACTCAAAGTCCATTACAATGGGACCTCTTTGGCACCCGTGCTCGCCTGCCCACCATCCCAGGGAGTAGAGCACGAAAGGATGGCTTCTGCTCCCACAGCCGAAGAGCCAGGGCAAAAAACTTGAGCTGTGCCTCTTCTGCAGAAAGTCAGCTTTGCAACGGTGCCATCCGCATTGCTGTCGCTCCTCGATTTCCCAACTCAAAGTCCATTACAATGGGACCTCTTTGGTACCCGTGCTCAGCTGCCCAGCATCCCAGGGAGTAGAGCACGAACGGATGGCCTCTGCTGCCACAGCCGAAGAGCCAGGGCAAAAAACTGGAGCTGTGCCTCTTCTGCAGAAAGTCAGCTTTGCAACGGTGCCATCCGCATTGCTGTCGCTCCTCGATTTCCCAACTCAAAGTCCATTACAATGGGACCTCTTGATACCCGTGCTCAGCTGTCCAGCATCCCAGGCAGTAGAGCACGAACGGATGGCCTCTGCTGCCACAGCCGAAGAGCCAGGGCAAAAAACTGGAGCTGTGCCTCTTCTGCAGAAAGTCAGCTTTGCAACAGTGCCATCCGCATTGCTGTCGCTCCTCCATTTCCCAACTCAAAGTCCATTACAATGGGACCTCTTTGGCACCCGTGCTGGGCTGCCCAGCATCCCAGGCAGTAGAGCACGAACGGTTTTCCTCTGCTGCCACAGTCGAAGATACAGGGCAAAAAACTGGAGCTGTGCCTCTTCTGCAGAAAGTCAGCTTTGCAACGGTGCCATCCGCATTGCTGTTGCTCCTCGATTTCCCAACTCAAAGTCCATTACAATGGAACCTCTTTGGCACCTGTGCTCGGCTGCCCAGCATCCCAGAGAGTAGAGCACGAACGGTTGGCCTCTCCTGCCACAGCCTAAGAGCCAGGGCAAAAAACTTGAACTGTGCCTCTTCTGCAGAAAGTCAGCTTTGCAACGGTGCCATCCGCATTGCTGTCGCTCCTCGATTTCCCAACTCAAAGTCCATTACAATGAAACCTCTTTGGCACCCGTGCTCGGCTGCCCAGCATCCCAGGGAGTAGAGCACGAACGGTTGGCCTCTGCTCCCACAGCCAAAGAGCCAGGGCAAGAAACATGAGCTGTGCCTCTTCTGCAGAAAGTCAGCTTTGCAACGGTGCCATCCGCATCGCTGTTGCTCCTCGATATCCCAACTCAAAGTCCATTACAATAGAACCTCTTTGGCACCCGTGCTCGCCTGCCCACCATCCCAGGGAGTAGAGCACGAAAGGATGGCTTCTGCTCCCACAGCCGAAGAGCCAGGGCAAAAAACTGGAGCTGTGCCTGTTCTGCAGAAAGTCAGCTTTGCAACGGTGCCATCCGCATTGCTGTCGCTCCTCCATTTCCCAACTCAAAGTCCATTACAATGGGACCTCTTGGTACCCGTGCTCAGCTGCCCAGCATCCCAGGGAGTAGAGCACGAACGGATGGCCTCTGCTGCCACAGCCGAAGAGCCAGGGCAAAAAACTGGAGCTGTGCCTCTTCTGCAGAAAGTCAGCTTTGCAACAGTGCCATCCGCATTGCTGTCGCTCCTCCATTTCCCAACTCAAAGTCCATTACAATGGGACCTCTTTGGCACCCGTGCTCGGCTGCCCAGCATCCCAGGCAGTAGAGCACGAACGGATGGCCTCTCCTGGCACAGCCGAAGAGCCAGGGCAAAAAACTGGAGCTGTGCCTCTTCTGCAGAAAGTCAGCTTTGCAACGGTGCTATCCGCGTTGATGTCGCTCCTTGATTTCCCAACTCAATGTCCATTACAATGGAACCTCTTTGGCACCCGTGCTGGGCTGCCCAGCATCCCAGGGAGTAGAGCACGAACGGATGGCCTCTGCTCCCACAGCCGAAGATCCAGGGCAAAAAACTTGAGCTGTGCCTCTTCTGCAGAAAGTCAGCTTTGCAACGGTGCCATCCGCATTGCTGTCGCTCCTCCATTTCCCAACTCAAAGTCTATTACAATGGATCCTCATTTGCACCCGTGCTGGGCTGCCCAGCATCCCAGGCAGTAGAGCACGAACGGTTGGCCTCTGCTGCCACAGCCGAAGAGCCAGGGCAAAAAACTTGAACTGTGCCTCTTCTGCAGAAAGTCAGCTTTGCAACGGTGCCATCCGCATTGCTGTTGCTCCTCCATTTCCCAACTCAAGGTCCATTACAATAGAACCTCTTTGGCACCCGTGCTGGGCTGCCCAGCATCCCAGGGAGTAGAGCACGAACGGATGGCCTCTGGTTCCACAGCCGAATAGCCAGGGCAAAAAACTGGAGCTGTGCCTCTTCTGCAGAAAGTCAGCTTTGCAACGGTGGCATCCGCTTTGCTGTCGCTACTCGATTTCCCAACTCAAAATCAATTAAAATGGGACCGCTTTGGCACCCGTGCTCGGCTGCCCAGCATCCCAGGGAGTAGAGCACCAAAGTTTGGCCTCTGCTCCCACAGCCGAAGAGCCAGGGCAAAAAACTGGAGCTGTGCCTCTTCTGCAGAAAGTCAGCTTTGCAACGGTGCTATCCGCATTGCTGTCGCTCCTCGATTTGTCAACTCAAAGTCCATTACAATGGAACCTCTTTGGCACCCGTGCTCGGCTGCCCAGCATCCCAGGGAGTAGAGCACGAACGGTTGGCCTCTGCTCCCTCAGCCGAAGAGCCAGGGCAAAAAACTGGAGCTGTGCCTCTTCTGCAGAAAGTCAGCATTGCAACGGTGCCATACGCATTGCTGTCGCTCCTCCATTTCCCAACTCAAAGTCCATTACAATGGGACCTCTTTGGCACCCGTGCTCGGCTGCCCAGCATCCCAGGGAGTAGAGCATGAACGGATGGCCTCTGCTGCCACAGCTGAAGAGCCAGGGCAAAAAACGTGAGCTGTGCCTCTTCTGCAGAAAGTCAGCTTTGCAACGGTGCCATCCGCATTGCTGTCGCTCCTCCATTTCCCAACTCAAAGTCCATTACAATGGAACCTCTTTGGCACCCGTGCTAGGCTGCCCAGCATCCCAGGCAGTAGAGCACGAACGGTTGGCCTCTGCTCCCACAGCCGTTGAGCCAGGGCAAAAAACTTGAGGTGTGCCTCTTCTGCAGAAAGTCAGCTTTGCAACGGTTCCATCCGCATTGCTGTCGCTCCTCCATTTCCCAACTCAAAGTCCATTACAATGGAACCTCTTTGGCACCCGTGCTCGGCTGCCCAGCATCCCAGGGAGTAGAGCACGAAAGGATGGCTTCTGCTCCCACAGACGTTGAGCCAGGGCAAAAAACTTGAGGTGTGCCTCTTCTGCAGAAAGTCAGCTTTGCAACGGTGCCATCCTCATTGCTGTCGCTCCTCGATTTCCCATCTCAAAGTCAATTACAATGGGACCGCTTTGGCACGCGTGCTCGGCTGCCCAGCATCCCAGGCAGTAGAGCACGAACGGATGGCCTCTGGTCCCACAGCCAAAGAGCCAGGGCAAAAAACTTGAGCTGTGCCTCTTCTGCAGAAAGTCAGCTTCGCAACGGTGCCATCCGCATTGCTGTCGCTCCTCCATTTCCCAACTCAAAGTCTATTACAATGGAACCTCTTTGGCACCCGTGCTGGGCTGCCCAGCATCCCAGGCAGTAGAGCACGAACGGTTGGCCTCTGCTGCCACAGTCGAAGAGCCAGGGCAAAAAACTGGAGCTGTGCCTCTTCTGCAGAAAGTCAGCTTTGCAACAGTGCCATCCGCATTGCTGTCGCTCCTCCATTTCCCAACTCAAAGTCCATTACAATGGGACCTCTTTGGCACCCGTGCTGGGCTGCCCAGCATCCCAGGCAGTAGAGCACGAACAGTTGGCCTCTGCTGCCACAGCCGAAGAGCCAGGGCAAAAAACTTGAACTGTGCCTCTTCTGCAGAAAGTCAGCTTTGCAACGGTGCCATCCGCATTGATGTTGCTCCTCGATTTCCCAACTCAAAGTCCATTACAATGGAACCTCTTTGGCACCCGTGCTGGGCTGCCCAGCATCCCAGGCAGTAGAGCACGAACGGTTGGCCTCTGCTCCCACAGCCGAAGAGCCAGGGCAAAAAACTGGAGTTGTGCCTCTTCTGCAGAAAGTCAGCTTCGCAACGGTGCCATCCGCATTGCTGTCGCTCCTCCATTTCCCAACTCAAAGTCCATTACAATAGAACCTCTTTGGCACCCGTGCTGGGCTGCCCAGCATCCCAGGGAGTAGAGCACGAACGGTTGGCCTCTCCTGCCACAGCCGAAGAGCCAGGGCAAAAAACTGGAGCTGTGCCTCTTCTGCAGAAAGTCAGCTTTGCAACGGTGCCATCCGCATTGCTGTCGCTCCTCGATTTCCCAACTCAAAGTCCATTACAATGGAACCTCTTTGACACCCGTGCTGGGCTGCCCAGCATCCCAGGGAGTAGACCACGAACGGTTGGCCTCTGCTGCCACAGCCGAAGAGCCAGTGCAAAAAGCTTGAACTGTGCCTCTTCTGCAGAAAGTCAGCTTTGCAACGGTGCCATCTGCATTGCTGTCGCTCCTCCATTTCCCAACTCAAAGTCCATTACAATGGAACCTCTTTGGCACCCGTGCTCGGCTGCCCAGCATCCCAGGCAGTAGAGCACACACCGTTGGCCTCTGCTGCCACAGCCGAAGAGCCAGGGCAAAAAACTGGAGCTGTGCCTCTTCTGCAGAAAGTCAGCTTTGCAACGGTGCCATCCGCATTGCTGTCACTCCTCCATTTCCCAACTCAAAGTCCATTACAGTGGAACCTCTTTGGCACCCGTGCTGGGCTGCCCAGCATCCCAGGGAGTAGAGCACGAACGGTTGGCCTCTGCTGGCACAACCGAAGAGCCAGGGCAAAAAACTGGAGCTGTGCCTCTTCTGCAGAAAGTCAGCTTTGCAACGGTGCCATCCGCATTGCTGTCGCTCCTCCATTTCCCAACTCAAAGTCAATTACAATGGAACCTCTTTGGCACCCGTGCTGGGCTGCCCAGCATCCCAGGGAGTAGAGCACGAAAGGATGGCCTCTGCTCCCACAGCCTAAGAGCCAGGGCAAAAAACTGGAGCTGTGTCTCTTCTGCAGAAAGTCAGCTTTGCAACGGTGCTATCCGCATTGCTGTCGCTCCTCGATTTCCCAACTCAAAGTCCATTACAATGGGACCTCTTTGGCACCCGTGCTCGGCTGCCCAGCATCCCAGGGAGTAGAGCACGAACGATTGGCCTCTGCTGCCACAGCCGAAGAGCCAGGGCAAAAAACTGGAGCTGTGCCTCTTCTGCAGAAAGTCAGCTTTGCAACGGTGCCATCCGCATCGCTGTTGCTCCTCGATTTCCCAACTCAAAGTCCATTACAATGGAACCTCTTTGGCACCCGTGCTGGGCTGCCCAGCATCCCAGGCAGTAGAGCACGAATGGATGGCCTCTGGTCCAACAGCCGAAGAGCCAGGGCAAAAAACTTGTGCTGTGCCTCTTCTGCAGAAAGTCAGCTTTGCAACGGTGCCATCCGCATTGCTGTCGCTACTCGATTTCCCAACTAAAAGTCAATTACAATGGGACCGCTTTGGCACCCGCGCTGGGCTGCCCAGCATCCCAGGGAGTAGAGCACGAACGGTTGGCCTCTGCTCCCACAGCCGAAGAGCCAGGGCAAAAAACTGGAGCTGTGCCTCTTCTGCAGAAAGTCAGCTTTGCAACGGTGCCATCCGCATTGCTGTCGCTCCTCCATTTCCCAACTCAAAGTCCATTACAATGGAACCTCTTTGGCATCCGTGCTGGGCTGCCCAGCATCCCAGGCAGTAGAGCACGAACGGTTGACCTCTGCTCCCACAGCCGAAGAGCCAGGGCAAAATACTTGAGCTGTGCCTCTTCTGCAGAAAGTCAGCTTTGCAACGGTGCCATCCGCATTGCTGTCGCTCCTCCATTTCCCAACTCAAAGTCCATTACAATGGAACCTCTTTGGCACCCGTGCTCGTCTGCCCAGCATCCCAGACAGTAGAGCACGAAAGTTTGGCCTCTGCTCCCACAGCCGAAGAGCCAGGGCAAAAAACTTGAACTGTGCCTCTTCTGCAGAAAGTCAGCTTTGCAACGGTGCCATCCGCATTGATGTCGCTCCTCGATTTCCCAACTCAAAGTCCATTACAATGGAACCTCTTTGGCACCCGTGCTCGCCTGCCCAGCATCCCAGGGAGTAGAGCACGAACGGTTGGCCTCTGGTCACACAGCCGAAGAGCCAGGGCAAAAAACTGGAGCTGTGCCTCTTCTGCAGAAAGTCAGCTTTGCAACGGTGCCATCCGCATTGCTGTCGCTCCTCCATTTCCCAACTCAAAGTCTATTACAATGGGACCTCTTTGGCACCCGTGCTGGGCTGCCCAGCATCCCAGGCAGTAGAGCACGAACGGTTGGCCTCTGCTGCCACAGCCGAAGAGCCAGGGCAAAAAACTTGAACTGTGCCTCTTCTGCAGAAAGTCAGCTTTGCAACGGTGCCATCCGCATTGATGTCGCTCCTCGATTTCCCAACTCAAAGTCCATTACAATGGAACCTCTTTGGCACCCGTGCTCGGCTGCCCAGCATCCCAGGGAGTAGAGCACGAACGGTTGGCCTCTGCTCCCACAGCCGAAGAGCCAGGGCAAAAAACTGGAGCTGTGCCTCTTCTGCAGAAAGTCAGCTTTGCAACGGTGCCATCCGCATTGCTGTCGCTCCTCGATTTCCCAACTCAAAGTCCATTAAAATAGAACCTCTTTGGCACCCGTGCTGGGCTGCCCAGCATCCCAGGCAGTAGAGCACGAACGGTTGGCCTCTGCTCCCACAGCCGAATAGCCAGGGCAAAAAACTGGAGCTGTGCCTCTTCTGCAGAAAGTCAGCTTTGCAACGGTGCCATCCGCATTGCTGTCGCTCCTCCATTTCCCAACTCAAAGTCCATTACAATGGGACCTCTTTGGCACCCGTGCTGGGCTGCCCAGCATCCCAGGGAGTAGAGCACGAACGGTTGGCCTCTGCTGGCACAGCCGAAGAGCCAGGGCAAAAAACTGGAGTTGTGCCTCTTCTGCAGAAAGTCAGCTTTGCAACGGTGCCATCCGCATTGCTGTCGCTCCTCCATTTCCCAACTCAAAGTCAATTACAATGGAACCTCTTTGGCACCCGTGCTGGGCTGCCCAGCATCCCAGGCAGTAGAGCACGAAAGGATGGCCTCTGCTCCCACAGCCGTTGAGCCAGGGCAAAAAACTGGAGCTGTGCCTCTTCTGCAGATAGTCAGCTTTGCAACGGTGCCATCCGCATTGCTGTCGCTCCTCCATTTCCCAACTCAAAGTCCATTACAATGGAACCTCTTTGGCACCCGTGCTCGGCTGCCCAGCATCCCAGGGAGTAGAGCACGAACGGTTGGCCTCTGCTGCCACAGCCGAAGATCCAGGGCAAAAAACTTGAGGTGTGCCTCTTCTGCAGAAAGTCAGCTTTGCAACGGTGCCATCCGCATTGCTGTCGCTCCTCGATTTCCCAACTCAAAGTCCATTACAATGGATCCTCTTTGGCACCCGTGCTGGGCTGCCCAGCATCCCAGGCAGTAGAGCACGAACGGTTGGCCTCTGCTCCCACAGCCGAAGAGCCAGGGCAAAAAACGTGAGCTGTGCCTCTTCTGCAGAAATTCAGCTTCGCAGCGGTGCTATCCGCATTGCTGTTGCTCCTCCATTTCCCAACTCAAAGTCCATTACAATGGAACCTCTTTGGCACCCGTGCTGGGCTGCCCAGCATCCCAGAGGGTAGAGCACGAACTTTTGGTCTCTGCTCCCACAGCCGAAGAGCCAGGGCAAAAGACTGGAGCTGTGCCACTTCTGCAGAAAGTCAGCTTTGCAACGGTGCCATCCGCATTGCTGTCGCTCCTCCATTTCCCAACTCAAAGTCCATTACAATGGAACATCTTTGGCACCCGTGCTGGGCTGCCCAGCATCCCAGGGAGTAGAGCACGAACGGTTGGCCTCTGCTCCCACAGCCAAAGAGCCAGGGCAAAAAACTGGAGCTGTGCCTCTTCTGCAGAAAGTCAGCTTTGCAACGGTGCCATCCGCATTGCTGTCGCTCCTCCATTTCCCAACTCAAAGTCCATTACAATGGAACCTCTTTGGCACCCGTGCTGGGCTGCCCAGCATCCCAGGGAGTAGAGCACGAACGGTTGGCATCTGCTCCCACAGCCGAAGAGCCAGGGCAAAAAACTGGAGCTCTGCCTCTTCTGCAGAAAGTCAGCTTTGCAACGCTGCCATCCGCATTGCTGTCGCTCCTCCATTTCCCAACTCAAAGTCCATTACAATGGGACCTCTTTGGCACCCGTGCTGGGCTGCCCAGCATCCCAGGCAGTAGAGCACGAACGGTTGGCCTCTGCTGCCACAGCCGAAGAGCCAGGGCAAAAAGCTGGAGCTGTGCCTCTTCTGCAGAAAGTCAGCTTTGCAACGGTGCCATCCGCATTGCTGTCGCTCCTCGATTTCCCAACTCAAAGTCCATTACAATGGGACCTCTTTGGCATCCGTGCTGGGCTGCCCAGCATCCCAGGGAGTAGAGCACGAACGGTTGGCCTCTGGTCCCACAGCCGAAGAGCCAGGGCAAAAAACTTGAGCTGTGCCTCTTCTGCAGAAAGTCAGCTTTGCAACGGTGCCATCTGCATTGCTGTCGCTCCTCGATTTCCCTACTCAATGTCCATTACAATAGAACCTCTTTGGCACCCGTGCTGGGCTGCCCAGCATCCCAGGGAGTAGAGCACGAACGGTTGGCCTCTGGTCCCACAGCCGAAGAGCCAGGGCAAAAAACTTGAGCTGTGCCTCTTCTGCAGAAAGTCAGCTTTGCAACGGTGCCATCTGCATTGCTGTCGCTCCTCGATTTCCCTACTCAATGTCCATTACAATAGAACCTCTTTGGCACCCGTGCTGGGCTGCCCAGCATCCCAGGCAGTAGAGCAAGAACGGTTGGCCTCTGCTCCCACAGCCGAAGAGCCAGGGCAGAAAACTTGAGCTGTGCCTCTTCTGCAGAAAGTCAGCTTTGCAACGGTGCCATTTGCATTGCGGTCGCTCCTCGATTTCAAAACTCAAAGTCCATTACAATGGAACCTCTTTGGCACCCGTGCTCGGCTGCCCAGCATCCCAGGCAGTAGAGCACGAACGGTTGGCCTCTGCTCCCACAGCCGAAGAGCCAGGGCAAAAGACTGGAGCTGTGCCACTTCTGCAGAAAGTCAGCTTTGCAACGGTGCCATCCGCATTGCTGTCGCTCCTCGATTTCCCAACTCAAAGTCCATTACAATGGAACCTCTTTGGCACCCGTGCTGGGCTGCCCAGCATCCCAGGCAGTAGAGCACGAACGGTTGGCCTCTGCTCCCACAGCCGAAGAGCCAGGGCAAAAAACTGGAGCTCTGCCTCTTCTGCAGAAAGTCAGCTTTGCAACAGTGCCATCCGCATTGCTGTCGCTCCTCCATTTCCCAACTCAAAGTCCATTACAATGGGACCTCTTTGGCACCCGTGCTCGGCTGCCCAGCATCCCAGGGAGTAGAGCACGAACGGTTGGCCTCTGCTCTCACAGCCGAAGAGCCAGGGGAAAAAACTGGAGCTGTGCCTCTTCTGCAGAAAGTCAGCTTTGCAACGGTTCCATCCGCATTGCTGTCGCTCCTCGATTTCCCAACTCAAAGTCCATTACAATGGAACCTCTTTGGCACCCGTGCTGGGCTGCCCAGCATCCCAGGCAGTAGAGGACGAACGGTTGGCCTCTCCTGCTCCCACAGCCGAAGAGCCAGGGCAAAAAAATTGAACTGTGCCTCTTCTGCAGAAAGTCAGCTTTGCAACGGTGCCATCCGCATCGCTGTTGCTCCTCGATATCCCAACTCAAAGTCCATTACAATAGAACATCTTTGGCACCCGTGCTCGGCTGCCCAGCATCCCAGGGAGTAGAGCATGAACGGTTGGCCTCTGCTCCCACAGCCAAAGAGCCAGGGCAAAAAACGTGAGCTGTGCCTCTTCTGCAGAAAGTCAGCTTTGCAACGGTGCCATCCGCATTGCTGTCGCTCCTCCATTTCCCAACTCAAAGTCCATTACAATGGAACCTCTTTGGCACACGTGCTGGGCTGCCCAGCATCCCAGGCAGTAGAGCACGAACGGTTGGCCTCTGCTCCCACAGCCGAAGAGCCAGGGCAAAAAACTGGAGTTGTGCCACTTCTGCAGAAAGTCAGCTTTGCAACGGTGCCATCCGCATTGCTGTCGCTCCTCGATTTCCCAACTCAAAGTCCATTACAATGGAACCTCTTTGGCACACGTGCTGGGCTGCCCAGCATCCCAGGCAGTAGAGCACGAACGGTTGGCCTCTGCTCCCACAGCCGAAGAGCCAGGGCAAAAAACTGGAGTTGTGCCACTTCTGCAGAAAGTCAGCTTTGCAACGGTGCCATCCGCATTGCTGTCGCTCCTCCATTTCCCAACTCAAAGTCCATTACAATGGAACCTCTTTGGCACCCGTGCTCGGCTGCCCAGCATCCCAGGGAGTAGAGCACGAACGGTTGGCCTCTGCTCCCACAGCCGTTGAGCCAGGGCAAAAAACTGGAGCTGTGCCTCTTCTGCAGAAAGTCAGCTTTGCAACGGTTCCATCCGCATTGCTGTCGCTCCTCCATTTCCCAACTCAAAGTCCATTACAATGGAACCTCTTTGGCACCCGTGCTGGGCTGCCCAGCATCCCAGGCAGTAGAGCACGAACGGTTGGATTCTGCTCCCACAGCCGAAGAGCCAGGGCAAAAAACTGGAGTTGTGCCGCTTCTGCAGAAAGTCAGCTTTGCAACGCTGCCATCCGCATTGCTGTCGCTCCTCCATTTCCCAACTCAAAGTCCATTACAATGGAACCTCTTTGGCACCCGTGCTGGGCTGCCCAGCATCCCAGGGAGTAGAGCACGAACGGTTGGCCTCTGCTCCCACAGCCGAAGAGCCAGGGCAAAAAACTGGAGCTGTGCCTCTTCTGCAGAAAGTCAGCTTTGCAACGGTTCCATCCGCATTGCTGTCGCTCCTCCATTTCCCAACTCAAAGTCCATTACAATGGGACCGCTTTGGCACCCGTGCTCGGCTGCCCAGCATCCCAGGCAGTAGAGCACGAACGGTTGGCCTCTGCTCCCACAGCCGAAGAGCCAGGGCAAAAAACTGGAGCTGTGCCTCTTCTGCAGCAAGTCAGCTTTGCAACGGTGCCATCCGCATTGCTGTCGCTCCTCCATTTCCCAACTCAAAGTCCATTACATTGGAACCTCTTTGACACCCGTGCTGGGCTGCCCAGCATCCCAGGGAGTAGAGCACGAAAGTTTGGCCTCTGCTCCCACAGCCGAAGAGCCAGGGCAAAAAACGTGAGCTGTGCCTCTTCTGCAGAAAGTCAGCTTTGCAACGGTGCTATCCGCATTGCTGTCGCTCCTCGATTTCCCAACTCAAAGTCCATTACAATGGAACCTCTTTGGCACCCGTGCTCGCCTGCCCACCATCCCAGGGAGTAGAGCACGAAAGGATGGCTTGTGCTCCCACAGCCGTTGAGCCAGGGTAAAAAACGTGAGTTGTGCCTGTTCTGCAGAAAGTCAGCTTTGCAACGGTGCCATCCGCATTGCTGTCGCTCCTCGATTTCCCAACTCAAAGTCCATTACAATGGGACATCTTTGGCACCCGTGCTCAGCTGCCCAGCATCCCAGGGAGTAGAGCACGAACGGATGGCCTCTGCTGCCACAGCCAAAGAGCCAGGGCAAAAAACTGGAGCTGTGCCTCTTCTGAAGAAAGTCAGCTTTGCAACAGTGCCATCCGCATTGCTGTCGCTCCTCCATTTCCCAACTCAAAGTCCATTACAATGGGACCTCTTTGGCACCCGTGCTGGGCTGCCCAGCATCCCAGGGAGTAGAGCACGAACGGTTGGCCTCTGCTCCCACAGCCGAATAGCCAGGGCAAAAAACGTGAGCTGTGCCTCTTCTGCAGAAAGTCAGCTTTGCAACGGTGCCATCCGCATTGCTGTCGCTCCTCCGTTTCCCAACTCAAAGTCCATTACAGTGGGACCTCTTTGGCACCCGTGCTGGGCTGCCCAGGATCCCAGGCAGTAGAGCACGAATGGCTGGCCTCTGGTCCCACAGCCGAAGAGCCAGGGCAAAAAACTGGAGCTGTGCCTCTTCTGCAGAAAGTCAGCTTTGCAACGGTGCCATCCGCATTGCTGTCGCTCCTCCGTTTCCCAACTCAAAGTCCATTAAAATGGGACCTCTTTGGCACCCGTGCTCGGCTGCCCAGCATCCCAGGGAGTAGAGCATGAATGGTTGGCCTCTGCTCCCACAGCCGAAGAGCCAGGGCAAAAAACTGGAGCTGTGCCTCTTCTGCAGAAAGTCAGCTTTGCAACGGTGCCATCCGCATCGCTGTTGCTCCTCGATTTCCCAACTCAAAGTCCATTACAATGGAACCTCTTTGGCACCCGTGTTCGGCTGCCCAGCATCCCAGGCAGTAGAGCACGAATGGCTGGCCTCTGGTCCCACAGCCGAAGAGCCAGGGGAAAAAACTGGAGCTGTGCCTCTTCTGCAGAAAGTCAGCTTTGCAACGGTGCCCTCCGCATTGCTGTCGCTCCTCCATTTCCCAACTCAAAGTCAATTACAATGGGACCTCTTTGGCACCCGTGCTCGGCTGCCCAGCATCCCAGGCAGTAGAGCACGAAAGGATGGCCTCTGGTTCCACAGCCGAAGAGCCAGGCCAAAAAACTTGAGCTGTGCCTCTTCTGCAGAAAGTCAGATTCGCAACGGTGCCATCCGCATTGCTGTCACTCCTCGATTTCCCAACTCAAAGTCCATTACAATGGAACCTCTTTGGCACCCGTGCTGGGCTGCCCAGCATCCCAGGCAGTAGAGCACGAACGGTTGGCCTCTGCTGCCACAGTCGAAGAGCCAGGGCAAAAAACTGGAGCTGTGCCTCTTCTGCAGAAAGTCAGCTTTGCAACGGTGCCATCCGCATTGCTGTTGCTCCTCCATTTCCCAACTCAAAGTCCATTACAATGGGACGTCTTTGGCACCCGTGCTCGGCTGCCCAGCATCCCAGGGAGTAGAGCATGAACGGTTGGCCTCTGCTGCCACAGCCGAAGAGCCAGGGCAAAAAACTGGAGCTGTGCCTCTTCTGCAGAAAGTCAGCTTTGCAACGGTGCCATCCGCATCGCTGTTGCTCCTCCATTTCCCAACTCAAAGTCCATTACAATGGAACATCTTTGGCACCCGTGCTCGGCTGCCCAGCATCCCAGGGAGTAGAGCACGAATGGCTGGCCTCTGGTCCCACAGCCGAAGAGCCAGGGCAAAAACTGGAGTTGTGCCTCTTCTGCAGAAAGTCAGCTTTGCAACGGTGCCATCCGCATTGCTGTCGCTCCTCGATTTTCCAACTCAAAGTCCATTACAATGGGAACGCTTTGGCACCCGTGCTCGGCTGCCCAGCATCCCAGGCAGTAGAGCACGAACGGATGGCCTCTGGTCCCACAGCCGAAGAGCCAGGCCAAAAAACTTGTGCTGTGCCTCTTCTGCAGAAAGTCAGCTTTGCAACGGTGCCATCCGCATTGCTGTTGCTCCTCGATTTCCCAACTCAAAGTCCATTACAATGGAACCTCTTTGGCACCCGTGCTGGGCTGCCCAGCATCCCAGGCAGAAGAGCACGAACGGTTGGCCTCTGCTCCCACAGCCGTTGAGCCAGGGCAAAAAACTTGAGCTGTGCCTCTTCTGCAGAAAGTCAGCTTTGCAACGGTGCCATCCGCATTGCTGTTGCTCCTCGATTTCCCAACTCAAAGTCCATTACAATGGAACATCTTTGGCACCCGTGCTCGGCTGCCCAGCATCCCAGGCAGTAGAGCACGAATGGCTGGCCTCTGGTCCCACAGCCGAAGAGCCAGGGCAAAAACTGGAGTTGTGCCTCTTCTGCAGAAAGTCAGCTTTGCAACGGTGCCATCCGCATTGCTGTCGCTCCTCGATTTCCCAACTCAAAGTCCATTACAATGGGAACGCTTTGGCACCCGTGCTCGGCTGCCCAGCATCCCAGGCAGTAGAGCACGAACGGATGGCCTCTGGTCCCACAGCCGAAGAGCCAGGCCAAAAAACTTGTGCTGTGCCTCTTCTGCAGAAAGTCAGCTTTGCAACGGTGCCATCCGCATTGCTGTTGCTCCTCGATTTCCCAACTCAAAGTCCATTACAATGGAACCTCTTTGGCACCCGTGCTGGGCTGCCCAGCATCCCAGGCAGAAGAGCACGAACGGTTGGCCTCTGCTCCCACAGCCGTTGAGCCAGGGCAAAAAACTTGAGCTGTGCCTCTTCTGCAGAAAGTCAGCTTTGCAACGGTGCCATCCGCATTGCTGTTGCTCCTCGATTTCCCAACTCAAAGTCCATTACAATGGAACCTCTTTGGCACCCGTGTTCGGCTGCCCAGCATCCCAGGGAGTAGAGCACGAACGATTGGCCTCTGCTGCCACAGCCGAAGAGCCAGGGCAAAAAACGTGAGCTGTGCCTCTTCTGCAGAAAGTCAGCTTTGCAACGGTGGCATCCGCATCGCTGTTGCTCCTCGATTTCCCAACTCAAAGTCCATTACAGTGGAACCTCTTTGGCACCCGTGCTGGGCTGCCTAGCATCCCAGGCAGTAGAGCACGAATGGCTGGCCTCTGGTGCAACAGCCGAAGAGCCAGGGCAAAAAACTTGAGCTGTGCCTCTTCTGCAGAAAGTCAGCTTTGCAACGGTGCCATCCGCATTGCTGTCACTCCTCGATTTCCCAACTCAAAGTCCATTACAATGGGACCTCTTTGGCACCCGTGCTGGGCTGCCCAGCATCCCAGGCAGTAGAGCACGAACGGTTGGCCTCTGCTCCCACAGCCGAAGAGCCAGGGCAAAAAACTGGAGCTGTGCCTCTTCTGCAGAAAGTCAGCTTTGCAACGGTGCCATCCGCATTGCTGTCGCTCCTCCATTTCCCAACTCAAAGTCCATTACAATGGAACCTCTTTCGCACCCGTGCTGGGCTGCCCAGCATCCCAGGGAGTAGAGCACGAACGGTTGGCCTCTCCTGCCACAGCCGAAGAGCCAGGGCAAAAAACTG
Source organism: Psittacula echo (assembly GCF_963264785.1). Lineage (NCBI taxonomy): Eukaryota > Metazoa > Chordata > Aves > Psittaciformes > Psittacidae > Psittacula > Psittacula echo. Next base: position 189,690 of record NC_137753.1, read on the forward strand.
GAGCTGTGCCTGTTCTGCAGAAAGTCAGCTTTGCAACGGTGCCATCCGCATTGCTGTCGCTCCTCGATTTCCCAACTCAAAGTCCATTACAATGGAACCTCTTTGGCACCCGTGCTGGGCTGCCCAGCATCCCAGGGAGTAGAGCACGAATGGTTGGCCTCTCCTGGCACAGCCGAAGAGCCAGGGCAAAAAACTTGAGCTGTGCCTCTTCTGCAGAAAGTCAGCTTTGCAACGGTGCCATCCGCATTGCTGTCGCTCCTCGATTTCCCAACTCAAAGTCCATTACAATGGAACCTCTTTGGCACCCGTACACGGCTGCCCAGCATCCCAGGCAGTAGACCACGAACGGTTGGCCTCTGCTCCCACAGCCGAAGAGCCAGGGCAAAAAACTGGAGCTGTGCCTCTTCTGCAGAAAGTCAGCTTTGCAACGGTGCCATCCGCATTGCTGTTGCTCCTCGATTTCCCAACTCAAAGTCCATTACAATGGAACCTCTTTGGCACCCGTGCTGGGCTGCCCAGCATCCCAGGGAGTAGAGCACGAACGGTTGGCCTCTGCTCCCACAGCCGAAGAGCCAGGGCAAAAAATTTGAACTGTGCCTCTTCTGCAGAAAGTCAGCTTTGCAACGGTGCCATCCGCATTGCTGTTGCTCCTTGATTTCCCAACTCAAAGTCCATTAAAATGGAACCTCTTTGGCACCCGTGCTGGGATGCCCAACATCCCAGGGAGTAGAGCACGAACGGATGGCCTCTCCTGCCACAGCCGAAGAGCCAGGGCAAAAAACTTGAGCTGTGCCTCTTCTGCAGAAAGTCAGCTTTGCAACGGTGCCATCCGCATCGCTGTTGCTCCTCGATTTCCCAACTCAAAGTCCATTACAATGGAACCTCTTTGGCACCCGTGCTGGGCTGCCCAGCATCCCAGGCAGTAGAGCACAAATAGCTGGCCTCTTGTCCCACAGCCGAAGAGCCAGGGCAAAAAACTGGAGCTGTGCCTCTTCTGCAGAAAGTCCTCTTTGCAACGGTTCCATCCGCATTGCTGTCGCTCCTCGATTTCCCAACTCAAAGTCAATTACAATGGAACCTCTTTGGCACCCGTGCTCGGCTGCCCAGCATCCCAGGGAGTAGAGCACGAACGGATGGCCTCTGCTCCCACAGCCGAAGAGCCAGGGCAAAAAACTGGAGCTGTGCCTCTTCTGCAGAAAGTCAGCTTTGCAACAGTGCCATCCGCATTGCTGTCCCTCCTCCATTTCCCAACTCAAAGTCCATTACAATGGGACCTCTTTGGCACCCGTGCTCGGCTGCCGAGCATCCCAGGCAGTAGAGCAAGAACGGATGGCCTCTGCTGCCACAGCCGAAGAGCCAGGGCAAAAAACTGGAGCTGTGCCTCTTCTGCAGAAAGTCAGCTTTGCAACGGTTCCATCCGCATTGCTGTCGCTCCTCGATTTCCCAACTCAAAGTCCATTACAATGGGACCTCTTTGGCACCCGTGCTGGGCTGCCCAGCATCCCAGGGAGTAGAGCACGAACGGTTGGCCTCTGCTGCCACAGTCGAAGATACAGGGCAAGAAACTGGAGCTGTGCCTCTTCTGCAGAAAGTCAGCTTTGCAACGGTGCCATCCACATTGCTGTCGCTCCTCCATTTCCCAACTCAAAGTCCATTACAATGGAACCTCTTTGGCACCCGTGCTCGGCTGCCCAGCATCCCAGGGAGTAGAGCACGAATGGCTGGCCTCTGCTCCCACAGCCGAAGAGCCAGGGCAAAAAACTGGAGCTGTGCCTCTTCTGCAGAAAGTCAGCTTCGCAACGGTTCCATCCACATTGCTGTCGCTCCTCCATTTCCCAACTCAAAGTCCATTACAATGGAACCTCTTTGGCACCCGTGCTGGGCTGCCCAGCATCCCAGGCAGTAGAGCACGAACGGTTGGCCTCTGCTCTCACAGCCGAAGAGCCAGGGCAAAAAACTTGAGCTGTGCCTCTTCTGCAGAAAGTCAGCTTTGCAACGGTGCCATCCACATTGCTGTTGCTCCTCCATTTCCCAACTCAAAGTCCATTACAATGGAACCTCTTTGGCACCCGTGCTCGGCTGCCCAGCATCCCAGGGAGTAGAGCACGAATGGTTGGCCTCTGGTCCCACAGCCGAAGAGCCAGGGCAAAAAACTTGAGCTGTGCCTCTTCTGCAGAAAGTCAGCTTCGCAACGGTGCCATCCGCATTGCTGTCGCTCCTCGATTTCCCAACTCAAAGTCCATTACAATGGGACCTCTTTGGCACCCGTGCTCGGCTGCCCAGCATCCCAGGGAGTAGAGCACGAATGGTTGGCCTCTCGTGGCACAGCCGAAGAGCCAGGGCAAAAAACTGGAGCTGTGCCTCTTCTGCAGAAAGTCAGCTTTGCAACGGTTCCATCCGCATTGCTGTCGCTCCTCCATTTCCCAACTCAAAGTCCATTACAATGGGACCTCTTTGGCACCCGTGCTCGGCTGCCCAGCATCGCAGGGAGTAGAGCACGAACGGTTGGCCTCTGCTCCCACAGCCGAAGAGCCAGGGCAAAAAACTGGAGCTGTGCCTCTTCTACAGAAAGTCAGCTTTGCAACGGTGCCATCCGCATTGCTGTCGCTCCTCCATTTCCCATCTCAAAGTCCATTACAATGGAACCTCTTTGGCACCCGTGCTGGGCTGCCCAGCATCCCAGGGAGTAGAGCACGAACGGTTGGCCTCTGCTCCCACAGCCGAAGAGCCAGGGCAAAAAACTGGAGCTGTGCCTCTTCTGCAGAAAGTCAGCTTTGCAACGGTTCCATCCACATTGCTGTCACTCCTCCATTTCCCAACTCAAAGTCCATTACAATGGAACCTCTTTGGCACCCGTGCTGGGCTGCCCAGCATCCCAGGCAGTAGAGCACGAACGGTTGGCCTCTGCTCTCACAGCCGAAGAGCCAGGGCAAAAAACTGGAGCTGTGCCTCTTCTGCAGAAAGTCAGCTTTGCAACGGTGCCATCCGCATTGCTGTCGCTCCTCCATTTCCCAACTCAAAGTCCATTACAATGGAAACTCTTTGGCACCCGTGCTGGGCTGCCCAGCAACCCAGGGAGTAGAGCACGAACGGATGGCCTCTCCTGGCACAGCTGAAGAGCCAGGGCAAAAAACTGGAGCTGTGCCTCTTCTGCAGAAAGTCAGCTTTGCAATGGTTCCATCCGTATTGCTGTCGCTCCTCGATTTCCCAACTCAAAGTCCATTACAATGGGACATCTTTGGCACCCGTGCTCGGCTGCCCAGCATCCCAGGGAGTAGAGCACGAACGATTGGCCTCTGCTCCCACAGCCGAAGAGCCAGGGCAAAAAACTGGAGCTGTGCCTCTTCTGCAGAAAGTCAGCTTTGCAACGGTGCCATCCGCATTGCTGTTGCTCCTCGATTTCCCAACTCAAAGTTCATTACAATGGAACCTCTTTGGCACCCGTGCTCGGCTGCCGAGCATCCCAGGCAGTAGAGCACCAACGATTGGCCTCTGCTGCCACAGCCGAAGAGCCAGGGCAAAAAACTGGAGCTGTGCCTCTTCTGCAGAATGTCAGCTTTGCAACGCTGCCATCCGCATTGCTGTCGCTCCTCGATTTCCCAACTCAAAGTCCATTACAATGGAACCTCTTTGGCACCCGTGCTGGGCTGCCCAGCATCCCAGGCAGTAGAGCACGAACGGTTGGCCTCTGCTCCCACAGCCGAAGAGCCAGGGCAAAAAACTGGAGCTGTGCCTCTTCTGCAGAAAGTCAGCTTTGCAACAGTGCCATCCGCATTGCTGTCGCTCCTCCATTTCCCAACTCAAAGTCCATTACAATGGGACCTCTTTGGCACCCGTGCTCGGCTGCCCAGCATCCCAGGCAGTAGAGCACGAACGGATGGCCTCTCCTGCCACAGCCGAAGAGCCAGGGCAAAAAACTGGAGCTGTGCCTCTTCTGCAGAAAGTCAGCTTTGCAACGCTGCCATCCGCATTGCTGTCGCTCCTCCATTTCCCAACTCAAAGTCCATTACAATGGAACCTCTTTGGCACCCATGCTCGGCTGCCCAGCATCCCAGGCAGTAGAGCACAAACGGTTGGCCTCTGCTCCCACAGCCGAAGAGCCAGGGCAAAAAACGTGAGCTGTGCCTCTTCTGCAGAAAGTCAGCTTTGCAACGGTGCCATCCACATTGCTGTTGCTCCTCGATTTCCCAACTCAAAGTCCATTACAATGGAACCTCTTTGGCACCCGTGCTCGGCTGCCCAGCATCCCAGGCAGTAGAGCACGAAAGTTTGGCCTCTGGTCCCACAGCCGAAGAGCCAGGGCAAAAAACTTGAGCTGTGCCTCTTCTGCAGAAAGTCAGCTTCGCAACGGTGCCATCCGCATTGCTGTCGCTCCTCCATTTCCCAACTCAAAGTCCATTACAATGGAACCTCTTTGGCACCCGTGCTCGGCTGCCCAGCATCCCAGGCAGTAGAGCACGAATGGTTGGCCTCTCCTGGCACAGCCGAAGAGCCAGGGCAAAAAACTGGAGCTGTGCCTCTTCTGCAGAAAGTCAGCTTTGCAACGGTTCCATCCGCATTGCTGTCGCTCCTCCATTTCCCAACTCAAAGTCCATTACAATGGGACCTCTTTGGCACCCGTGCTCGGCTGCCCAGCATCCCAGGGAGTAGAGCACGAACGGTTGGCCTCTGCTGCCACAGCCGAAGAGCCAGGGCAAAAAACTGGAGCTGTGCCTCTTCTGCAGAAAGTCAGCTTTGCAACGGTGCCATCCGCATTGCTGTCGCTCCTCCATTTCCCATCTCAAAGTCCATTACAATGGAACCTCTTTGGCACCCGTGCTCGGCTGCCCAGCATCCCAGGGAGTAGAGCACGAACGGTTGGCCTCTGCTCCCACAGCCGAAGAGCCAGGGCAAAAAACTGGAGCTGTGCCTCTTCTGCAGAAAGTCAGCTTTGCAACGGTGCCATCCGCATTGCTGTTGCTCCTCCATTTCCCAACTCAAAGTCCATTACAATGGAACCTCTTTGGCACCCGTGCTCGGCTGCCCAGCATCCCAGGGAGTAGAGCACGAACGGTTGGCCTCTGCTGCCACAGCCGAAGAGCCAGGACAAAAAATTTGAACTCTGCCTCTTCTGCAGAAAGTCAGCTTTGCAACGGTGCCATCCGCATTGCTGTTGCTCCTCGATTTCCCAACTCAAAGTCCATTACAATGGAACCTCTTTGGCACCAGTGCTGGGATGCCCAACATCCCAGGGAGTAGAGCACGAACGGATGGCCTCTGCTCCCACAGCCAAAGAGCCAGGGCAAAAAACTGGAGCTGTGCCTCTTCTGCAGAAAGTCAGCTTTGCAACGGTTCCATCCGCATCGGTGTTGCTCCTCGATTTCCCAACTCAAAGTCCATTACAATAGAACCTCTTTGGCACCAGTGCTGGGCTGCCCAGCATCCCAGGGAGGAGAGCACGAACGGTTGGCCTCTGCTCCCACAGCCGAAGAGCCAGGGCAAAAAACTGGAGCTGTGCCTGTTCTGCAGAAAGTCAGCTTTGCAACGGTGCCATCCGCATTGCTGTCGCTCCTCGATTTCCCAACTCAAAGTCAATTAAAATGGGACCTCTTTGGCACCCGTGCTGGGCTGCCCAGCATCCCAGGCAGTAGAGCACGAAAGTTTGGCGTCTGCTCCCACCGCCGAAGAGCCAGGGCAAAAAACTGGAGCTGTGCCTCTTCTGCAGAAAGTCAGCTTCGCAACGGTGCCATCCGCATTGCTGTCGCTCCTCGATTTCCCAACTCAAAGTCCATTACAATGGGACCTCTTTGGCACCCGTGCTGGGCTGCCCAGCATCCCAGGCAGTAGAGCACGAACGGTTGGCCTCTCCTGCCACAGCCGAAGAGCCAGGGCAATAAACTGGAGCTGTGCCTCTTCTGCAGAATGTCAGCTTTGCAACGGTGCCATCCGCATTGCTGTCGCTCCTCCATTTCCCATCTCAAAGTCCATTACAATGAAACCTCTTTGGCACCCGTGCTCGGCTGTCCAGCATCCAAGGCAGTAGAGCACGAACGGATGGCCTCTCCTGCCACAGCCGAAGAGCCAGGGCAAAAAACTGGAGCTGTGCCTCTTCTGCAGAAAGTCAGCTTTGCAACGCTGCCATCCGCATTGCTGTCGCTCCTCCATTTCCCAACTCAAAGTCCATTACAATGGAACCTCTTTGGCACCCATGCTCGGCTGCCCAGCATCACAGGCAGTAGAGCACAAACGGTTGGCCTCTGCTCCCACAGCCGAAGAGCCAGGGCAAAAAACTTGAGCTGTGCCTCTTCTGCAGAAAGTCAGCTTTGCAACGGTGCCATCCACATTGCTGTTGCTCCTCCATTTCCCAACTCAAAGTCCATTACAATGGAACCTCTTTGGCACCCGTGCTCGGCTGCCCAGCATCCCAGGCAGTAGAGCACGAAAGTTTGGCCTCTGGTCCCACAGCCGAAGAGCCAGGGCAAAAAACTGGAACTGTGCCTCTTCTGCAGAAAGTCAGCTTCGCAACGGTGCCATCCGCATTGCTGTCGCTCCTCCATTTCCCAACTCAAAGTCCATTACAATGGAACCTCTTTGGCACCCGTGCTCGGCTGCCCAGCATCCCAGGCAGTAGAGCACGAATGGTTGGCCTCTCCTGGCACAGCCGAAGAGCCAGGGCAAAAAACTGGAGCTGTGCCTCTTCTGCAGAAAGTCAGCTTTGCAACGGTTCCATCCGCATTGCTGTCGCTCCTCCATTTCCCAACTCAAAGTCCATTACAATGGGACCTCTTTGGCACCCGTGCTCGGCTGCCCAGCATCCCAGGGAGTAGAGCACGAACGGTTGGCCTCTGCTCCCACAGCCGAAGAGCCAGGGCAAAAAACTGGAGCTGTGCCTCTTCTGCAGAAAGTCAGCTTTGCAACGGTGCCATCCGCATTGCTGTTGCTCCTCCATTTCCCAACTCAAAGTCCATTACAATGGAACCTCTTTGGCACCCGTGCTCGGCTGCCCAGCATACCAGGGAGTAGAGCACGAACGGTTGGCCTCTGCTGCCACAGCCGAAGAGCCAGGGCAAAAAATTTGAACTCTGCCTCTTCTGCAGAAAGTCAGCTTTGCAACGGTGCCATCCGCATTGCTGTTGCTCCTCGATTTCCCAACTCAAAGTCCATTACAATGGAACCTCTTTGGCACCAGTGCTGGGATGCCCAACATCCCAGGGAGTAGAGCACGAACGGATGGCCTCTGCTCCCACAGCCAAAGAGCCAGGGCAAAAAACTGGAGCTGTGCCTCTTCTGCAGAAAGTCAGCTTTGCAACGGTTCCATCCGCATCGGTGTTGCTCCTCGATTTCCCAACTCAAAGTCCATTACAATAGAACCTCTTTGGCACCAGTGCTGGGCTGCCCAGCATCCCAGGGAGGAGAGCACGAACGGTTGGCCTCTGCTCCCACAGCCGAAGAGCCAGGGCAAAAAACTGGAGCTGTGCCACTTCTGCAGAAAGTCAGCTTTGCAACGGTGCCATCCGCATTGCTGTCGCTCCTCGATTTCCCAACTCAAAGTCAATTAAAATGGGACCTCTTTGGCACCCGTGCTGGGCTGCCCAGCATCCCAGGCAGTAGAGCACGAACGGATGGCCTCTGGTCCCACAGCCGAAGAGCCAGGGCAAAAAACTTGAGCTGTGCCTCTTCTGCAGAAAGTCAGCTTCGCAACGGTGCCATCCGCATTGCTGTCGCTCCTCGATTTCCCAACTCAAAGTCCATTACAATGGGACCTCTTTGGCACCCGTGCTGGGCTGCCCAGCATCCCAGGGAGTAGAGCACGAACGGTTGGCCTCTGGTCCCACAGCCGAAGAGCCAGGGCAAAAAACTGGAGCTGTGCCTCTTCTGCAGAATGTCAGCTTTGCAACGGTGCCATCCGCATTGCTGTCGCTCCTCCATTTCCCATCTCAAAGTCCATTACAATGGAACCTCTTTGGCACCCGTGCTCGGCTGCCCAGCATCCCAGGGAGTAGAGCACGAACGGTTGGCCTCTGCTGCCACAGCCGAAGAGCCAGGGCAAAAAACTTGAGCTGTGCCTCTTCTGCAGAAAGTCAGCTTCGCAACGGTTCCATCCACATTGCTGTCGCTCCTCGATTTCCCAACTCAAAGTTCATTACAATGGAACCTCTTTGGCACCAGTGCTGGGCTGCCCAGCATCCCAGGCAGTAGAGCACCAACGATTGGCCTCTGCTGCCACAGCCGAAGAGCCAGGGCAAAAAACTTCAGCTGTGCCTCTTCTGCAGAATGTCAGCTTTGCAACGGTGCCATCCGCATTGCTGTCGCTCCTCCATTTCCCAACTCAAACTCCATTACAATGGAACCTCTTTGGCACCCGTGCTCGGCTGCCCAGCATCCCAGGGAGTAGAGCACGAACGGTTGGCCTCTGCTCCCACAGCCGAAGAGCCAGGGCAAAAAACTTGAGCTGTGCCTCTTCTGCAGAAAGTCAGCTTTGCAACGGTGCCATCCGCATTGCTGTTGCTCCTCGATTTCCCAAATCAAAGTCCATTACAATGGAACCTCTTTGGCACCCGTGCTGGGCTGCCCAGCATCCCAGGCAGTAGAGCACGAAAGTTTGGCCTCTGCTCCCACAGCCGAAGAGCCAGGGCAAAAAACTGGAGCTGTGCCTCTTCTGCAGAAAGTCAGCTTTGCAACGGTGCCATCCGCATTGCTGTCGCTCCTCGATTTCCCAACTCAAAGTCAATTAAAATGGGACCTCTTTGGCACCCGTGCTGTGCTGCCCAGCATCCCAGGGAGTAGAGCACGAACGGATGGCCTCTGCTCCCACAGCCGAAGAGCCAGGGCAAAAAACTGGAGCTGTGCCTCTTCTGCAGAAAGTCAGCTTCGCAACGGTGCCATCCGCATTGCTGTCGCTCCTCGATTTCCCAACTCAAAGTCCATTACAATGGAACCTCTTTGGCACCCGTGCTGGGCTGCCCAGCATCCCAGGGAGTAGAGCACGAATGGTTGGCCTCTCCTGGCACAGCCGAAGAGCCAGGGCAAAAAACTGGAGCTGTGCCTCTTCTGCAGAAAGTCAGCTTTGCAACGGTTCCATCCGCATTGCTGTCGCTCCTCCATTTCCCAACTCAAAGTCCATTACAATGGGACCTCTTTGGCACCCGTGCTCGGCTGCCCAGCATGCCAGGGAGTAGAGCACGAACGGTTGGCCTCTGCTCCCACAGCCGAAGAGCCAGGGCAAAAAACTGGAGCTGTGCCTCTTCTGCAGAAAGTCAGCTTTGCAACGGTGCCATCCGCATTGCTGTCGCTCCTCCATTTCCCATCTCAAAGTCCATTACAATGGAACCTCTTTGGCACCCGTGCTCGGCTGCCCAGCATCCCAGGCAGTAGAGCACGAACGGTTGGCCTCTGCTGCCACAGCCGAAGAGCCAGGGCAAAAAACTGGAGCTGTGCCTCTTCTGCAGAAAGTCAGCTTTGCAACGGTGCCATCCGCATTGCTGTTGCTCCTCGATTTCTCAACTCAAAGTCCATTACAATGGAACCTCTTTGGCACCCGTGCTGGGCTGCCCAGCATCCCAGGGAGTAGAGCACGAACGGTTGGCCTCTGCTCCCACAGCCGAAGAGCCAGGACAAAAAATTTGAACTCTGCCTCTTCTGCAGAAAGTCAGCTTTGCAACGGTGCCATCCGCATTGCTGTTGCTCCTCGATTTCCCAACTCAAAGTCCATTACAATGGAACATCTTTGGCACCAGTGCTGGGATGCCCAACATCCCAGGGAGTAGAGCACGAACGGTTGGCCTCTGCTCCCACAGCCGAAGAGCCAGGGCAAAAAACGTGAGCTGTGCCTCTTCTGCAGAAAGTCAGCTTTGCAACTCTGCCATCCGCATCGCTGTTGCTCCTCGATTTCCCAACTCAAAGTCCATTACAATGGAACCTCTTTGGCACCCGTGCTGGGCTGCCCAACATCCCAGGGAGGAGAGCACGAACGGTTGGCCTCTGCTCCCACAGCCGAAGAGCCAGGGCAGAAAACTGGAGCTGTGCCTCTTCTGCAGAAAGTCAGCTTTGCAACGGTGCCATCCGCATTGCTGTCGCTCCTCCATTTCACAACTCAAAGTCAATTAAAATGGGACCTCTTTGGCAGCCGTGCTGGGCTGCCCAGCATCCCAGGCAGTAGAGCACGAACGGATGGCCTCTGGTCCCACAGCCGAAGAGCCAGGGCAAAAAACGTGAGCTTTGCCTCTTCTGCAGAAAGTCAGCTTTGCAACGGTTCCATCCGCATTGCTGTCGCTCGTCCATTTCCCAACTCAAAGTCCATTACAATGGGACCTCTTTGGCACCCGTGCTCGGCTGCCCAGCATCCCAGGGAGTAGAGCACGAACGGTTGGCCTCTGCTCCCACAGCCGAAGAGCCAGGGCAAAAAACTGGAGCTGTGCCTCTTCTGCAGAAAGTCAGCTTTGCAACGGTGCCATCCGCATTGCTGTCGCTCCTCCATTTCCCATCTCAAAGTCCATTACAATGGAACCTCTTTGGCACCCGTGCTGGGCTGCCCAGCATCCCAGGCAGTAGAGCACGAACGGTTGGCCTCTGCTCCCACAGCCGAAGAGCCAGGGCAAAAAACTGGAGCTGTGCCTCTTCTGCAGAAAGTCAGCTTTGCAACGGTGCCATCCGCATTGCTGTTGCTCCTCGATTTCCCAACTCAAAGTCCATTACAATGGAACCTCTTTGGCACCCGTGCTCGGCTGCCCAGCATCCCAGGCAGTAGAGCACGAACGGTTGGCCTCTGCTGCCACAGCCGAAGAGCCAGGAAAAAAATTTGAACTCTGCCTCTTCTGCAGAAAGTCAGCTTTGCAACGGTGCCATCCGCATTGCTGTTGCTCCTCGATTTCCCAACTCAAAGTCCATTACAATGGAACCTCTTTGGCACCAGTGCTGGGATGCCCAGCATCCCAGGGAGTAGAGCACGAATGGTAGGCCTCTGCTCCCACAGCCGAAGAGCCAGGGCAAAAAACGAGAGCTGTGCCTCTTCTGCAGAAAGTCAGCTTTGCAACGCTGCCATCCGCATCGCTGTTGCTCCTCGATTTCCCAACTCAAAGTCCATTACAATGGAACCTCTTTAGCACCCGTGCTCGGCTGCCCAGCATCCCAGGGAGGAGAGCACGAACGGTTGGCCTCTGCTCCCACAGCCGAAGAGCCAGGGCAAAAAACTGGAGCTGTGCCTCTTCTGCAGAAAGTCAGCTTTGCAACGGTGCCATCCGCATTGCTGTCGCTCCTCCATTTCCCAACTCAAAGTCCATTACAATGGGACCTCTTTGGCACCCGTGCTCGGCTGCCCAGCATCCCAGGGAGTAGAGCACGAACGGTTGGCCTCTGCTCCCACAGCCGAAGAGCCAGGGCAAAAAACTGGAGCTGTGCCTCTTCTGCAGAAAGTCAGCTTTGCAACGGTGCCATCCGCATTGCTGTCGCTCCTCCATTTCCCATCTCAAAGTCCATTACAATGGAACCTCTTTGGCACCCGTGCTCGGCTGCCCAGCATCCCAGGGAGTAGAGCACGAACGGTTGGCCTCTGCTCCCACAGCCGAAGAGCCAGGGCAAAAAACTGGAGCTGTGCCTCTTCTGCAGAAAGTCAGCTTTGCAACGGTGCCATCCGCATTGCTGTCGCTCCTCCATTTCCCATCTCAAAGTCCATTACAATGGAACCTCTTTGGCACCCGTGCTCGGCTGCCCAGCATCCCAGGGAGTAGAGCACGAACGGTTGGCCTCTGCTGCCACAGCCGAAGAGCCAGGGCAAAAAACTGGAGCTGTGCCTCTTCTGCAGAAAGTCAGCTTTGCAACGGTGCCATCCGCATTGCTGTTGCTCCTCGATTTCCCAACTCAAAGTCCATTACAATGGAACCTCTTTGGCACCCGTGCTGGGCTGCCCAGCATCCCAGGCAGTAGAGCACGAACGGATGGCCTCTGGTCCCACAGCCGAAGAGCCAGGGCAAAAAACTTGAGCTGTGCCTCTTCTGCAGAAAGTCAGCTTTGCAACGGTGCCATCCGCATTGCTGTCGCTCCTCGATTTCCCAACTCAAAGTCCATTACAATGGAACCTCTTTGGCACCCGTGCTGGGCTGCCCAGCATCCCAGGGAGTAAAGCACGAATGGCTGGCCTCTGCTCCCACAGCCGAAAGCCAGGGCAAAAAACTTGAGCTGTGCCTCTTCTGCAGAAAGTCAGCTTCGCAACGGTTCCATCCGCATTGCTGTCGCTCCTCCATTTCCCAACTCAAAGTCCATTACAATGGAACCTCTTTGGCACCCGTGCTCGGCTGCCCAGCATCCCAGGCAGTAGAGCACGAACGGATGGCCTCTGCTCCCACAGCCGAAGAGCCAGGGCAAAAAACTGGAGTTGTGCCTCTTCTGCAGAAAGTCAGCTTTGCAACGGTGCCATCCGCATTGCTGTCGCTCCTCCATTTCCCAACTCAAAGTCCATTACAATGGAACCTCTTTGGCACCCGTGCTGGGCTGCCCAGCATCCCAGGGAGTAAAGCACGAATGGTTGGCCTCTCCTGGCACAGCCGAAGAGCCAGGGCAAAAAACTGGAGCTGTGCCTCTTCTGCAGAAAGTCAGCTTTGCAACGCTGCCATCCGCATTGCTGTCGCTCCTCCATTTCCCAACTCAAAGTCCATTACAATGGAACCTCTTTGGCACCCGTGCTGGGCTGCCCAGCATCCCAGGCAGTAGAGCACGAACGGTTGGCCTCTCCTGGCACAGCCGAAGAGCCAGGGCAAAAAACTGGAACTGTGCCTCTTCTGCAGAAAGTCAGCTTTGCAATGGTGCCATCCGCATTGCTGTTGTTCCTCGATTTCCCAACTCAAAGTCCATTACAATGAAACCTCTTTGGCACCAGTGCTGGGCTGCCCAGCATCCCAGGGAGTAGAGCACGAACGGATGACCTCTGCTCCCACAGCCGAAGAGCCAGGGCAAAAAACTTGAGCTGTGCCTCTTCTGCAGAAAGTCAGCTTTGCAACAGTGCCATCCGCATTGCTGTCACTCCTCGATTTCCCAACTCAAAGTCCATTACAATGGAACCTCTTTGGCACCCGTGCTGGGCTACCCAGCATCCCAGGCAGTAGAGCACGAACGGTTGGCCTCTCCTGCCACAGCCGAAGAGCCAGGGCAAAAAACTGGAGCTGTGCCTCTTCTGCAGAAAGTCAGCTTTGCAACGGTGCCATCCGCATTGCTGTCGCTCCTCCATTTCCCAACTCAAAGTCCATTACAATGGAACCTCTTTGGCATCCGTGCTCGGCTGCCCAGCATCCCAGGGAGTAGAGCACGAATGGCTGGCCTCTGGTCCCACAGCCGAAGATCCAGGGCAAAAAACTTGAGCTGTGCCTCTTCTGCCAAATGTCAGCTTTGCAACGGTTCCATCCGCATTGCTGTCGCTCCTCGATTTCCCAACTCAAAGTCCATTACAATGGGACCTCTTTGGCACCCGTGCTGGGCTGCCCAGCATCCCAGGGAGTAGAGCACGAACGGCTGGCCTCTGCTCCCACAGCCGAAGAGCCAGGGCAAAAACTTGAACTGTGCCTCTTCTGCAGAAAGTCAGCTTCGCAACGGTGCCATCCGCATTGCTGTCGCTCCTCCATTTCCCAACTCAAAGTCCATTACAATGGAACCTCTTTGGCACCCGTGCTGGGCTGCCCAGCATCCTAGGGAGTAGAGCACCAACGGTTGGCCTCTGGTCCCACAGCCGAAGAGCCAGGGCAAAAAACTGGAGCTGTGCCTCTTCTGCAGAAAGTCAGCTTTGCAACGGTGCCATCCGCATTGCTGTCGCTCCTCCATTTCCCAACTCAAAGTCCATTACAATGGGACCTCTTTGGCACCCGTGCTGGGCTGCCCAGCATCCCAGGGAGTAAAGCACGAATGGTTGGCCTCTCCTGGCACAGCCGAACAGCCAGGGCAAAAAACTGGAGCTGTGCCTCTTCTGCAGAAAGTCAGCTTTGCAACGCTGCCATCCGCATTGCTGTCGCTCCTCCATTTCCCAACTCAAAGTCCATTACAATGGGACCTCTTTGGCACCTGTGCTCGGCTGCCCAGCATCCCAGACAGTAGAGCACGAACGGTTGGCCTCTGCTCCCACAGCCGAAGAGCCAGGGCAAAAAACTGCAGCTGTGCCTCTTCTGCAGAATGTCAGCTTTGCAACGGTGCCATCCGCATTGCTGTCGCTCCTCCATTTCCCATCTCAAAGTCCATTACAATGGAACCTCTTTGGCACCCGTGCTCGGCTGCCCAGCATCCCAGGCAGTAGAGCACGAATGGCTGGCCTCTGCTCCCACAGCCGAAGAGCCAGGGCAAAAAACTGGAGCTGTGCCTCTTCTGCAGAAAGTCAGCTTTGCAACGGTGCCATCCGCATTGCTGTTGCTCCTCGATTTCCCAACTCAAAGTCCATTACAATGGAACCTCTTTGGCACCCGTGCTGGGCTGCCCAGCATCCCAGGCAGTAGAGCACGAACGGATGGCCTCTGGTCCCACAGCCGAAGAGCCAGGGCAAAAAACTTGAGCTGTGCCTCTTCTGCAGAAAGTCAGCTTTGCAACGGTGCCATCCGCATTGCTGTCGCTCCTCGATTTCCCAACTCAAAGTCCATTACAATGGAACCTCTTTGGCACCCGTGCTGGGCTGCCCAGCATCCCAGGGAGTAAAGCACGAATGGTTGGCCTCTGCTGCCACAGCCGAAGAGCCAGGGCAAAAAACTGGAGCTGTGCCTCTTCTGCAGAAAGTCAGCTTTGCAACGGTGCCATCCACATTGCTGTCGCTCCTCCATTTCCCAACTCAAAGTCCATTACAATGGGACCTCTTTGGCACCCGTGCTCGGCTGCCCAGCATCCCAGGGAGTAGAGCACGAACGGTTGGCCTCTGCTCCCACAGCCGAAGAGCCAGGGCAAAAAACTGGAGCTGTGCCTCTTCTGCAGAATGTCACCTTTGCAACGGTGCCATCCGCATTGCTGTCACTCCTCCATTTCCCATCTCAAAGTCCATTACAATGGAACCTCTTTGGCACCCGTGCTGGGCTGCCCAGCATCCCAGGCAGTAGAGCACGAATGGCTGGCCTCTGCTCCCACAGCCGAAAGCCAGGGCAAAAAACTTGAGCTGTGCCTCTTCTGCAGAAAGTCAGCTTCGCAACGGTTCCATCCGCATTGCTGTCGCTCCTCCATTTCCCAACTCAAAGTCCATTACAATGGAACCTCTTTGGCACCCGTGCTCGGCTGCCCAGCATCCCAGGCAGTAGAGCACGAACGGATGGCCTCTGCTCCCACAGCCGAAGAGCCAGGGCAAAAAACTGGAGTTGTGCCTCTTCTGCAGAAAGTCAGCTTCGCAACGGTGCCATCCGCATTGCTGTCGCTCCTCCATTTCCCAACTCAAAGTCCATTACAATGGAACCTCTTTGGCACCCGTGCTCGGCTGCCCAGCATCCCAGGGAGTAAAGCACGAATGGTTGGCCTCTCCTGGCACAGCCGAACAGCCAGGGCAAAAAACTTGAGCTGTGCCTCTTCTGCAGAAAGTCAGCTTTGCAACGCTGCCATCCGCATTGCTGTCGCTCCTCCATTTCCCAACTCAAAGTCCATTACAATGGAACCTCTTTGGCACCCGTGCTGGGCTGCCCAGCATCCCAGGCAGTAGAGCACGAACGGTTGGCCTCTCCTGGCACAGCCGAAGAGCCAGGGCAAAAAACTGGAACTGTGCCTCTTCTGCAGAAAGTCAGCTTTGCAATGGTGCCATCCGCATTGCTGTTGTTCCTCGATTTCCCAACTCAAAGTCCATTACAATGAAACCTCTTTGGCACCAGTGCTGGGCTGCCCAGCATCCCAGGGAGTAGAGCACGAACGGATGACCTCTGCTCCCACAGCCGAAGAGCCAGGGCAAAAAACTTGAGCTGTGCCTCTTCTGCAGAAAGTCAGCTTTGCAACAGTGCCATCCGCATTGCTGTCACTCCTCGATTTCCCAACTCAAAGTCCATTACAATGGAACCTCTTTGGCACCCGTGCTGGGCTACCCAGCATCCCAGGCAGTAGAGCACGAACGGTTGGCCTCTCCTGCCACAGCCGAAGAGCCAGGGCAAAAAACTGGAGCTGTGCCTCTTCTGCAGAAAGTCAGCTTTGCAACGGTGCCATCCGCATTGCTGTCGCTCCTCCATTTCCCAACTCAAAGTCCATTACAATGGAACCTCTTTGGCATCCGTGCTCGGCTGCCCAGCATCCCAGGGAGTAGAGCACGAATGGCTGGCCTCTGGTCCCACAGCCGAAGATCCAGGGCAAAAAACTTGAGCTGTGCCTCTTCTGCCAAATGTCAGCTTTGCAACGGTTCCATCCGCATTGCTGTCGCTCCTCGATTTCCCAACTCAAAGTCCATTACAATGGGACCTCTTTGGCACCCGTGCTCGGCTGCCCAGCATCCCAGGGAGTAGAGCACGAACGGATGGCCTCTGCTCCCACAGCCGAAGAGCCAGGGCAAAAACTTGAGCTGTGCCTCTTCTGCAGAAAGTCAGCTTCGCAACGGTGCCATCCGCATTGCTGTCGCTCCTCCATTTCCCAACTCAAAGTCCATTACAATGGAACCTCTTTGGCACCTGTGCTCGGCTGCCCAGCATCCCAGACAGTAGAGCACGAACGGTTGGCCTCTGCTCCCACAGCCGAAGAGCCAGGGCAAAAAACTGCAGCTGTGCCTCTTCTGCAGAATGTCAGCTTTGCAACGGTGCCATCCGCATTGCTGTCGCTCCTCCATTTCCCATCTCAAAGTCCATTACAATGGAACCTCTTTGGCACCCGTGCTGGGCTGCCCAGCATCCCAGGCAGTAGAGCACGAATGGCTGGCCTCTGCTCCCACAGCCGAAGAGCCAGGGCAAAAAACTGGAGCTGTGCGTCTTCTGCAGAAAGTCAGCTTCGCAACGGTTCCATCCACATTGCTGTCGCTCCTCCATTTCCCAACTCAAAGTCCATTACAATGGAACCTCTTTGGCACCCGTGCTCGGCTGCCCAGCATCCCAGGGAGTAGAGCACGAACGGTTGGCCTCTACTCCCACAGCCGAAGAGCCAGGGCAAAAAACTGGAGCTGTGCCTCTTCTGCAGAAAGTCAGCTTTGCAACAGTGCCATCCGCATTGCTGTCGCTCCTCCATTTCCCAACTCAAAGTCCATTACAATGGGACCTCTTTGGCACCCGTGCTGGGCTGCCCAGCATCCCAGGCAGTAGAGCACGAACAGCTGGCCTCTGCTCCCACAGCCGAAGAGCCAGGGCAAAAACTTGAGCTGTGCCTCTTCTGCAGAAAGTCAGCTTCGCAACGGTGCCATCCGCATTGCTGTCGCTCCTCCATTTCCCAGCTCAAAGTCCATTACAATGGAACCTCTTTGGCACCCGTGCTGGGCTGCCCAGCATCCTAGGGAGTAGAGCACCAACGGTTGGCCTCTCCTGGCACAGCCGAAGAGCCAGGGCAAAAAACTGGAGCTGTGCCTCTTCTGCAGAAAGTCAGCTTCGCAACGGTGCCATCCGCATTGCTGTCGCTCCTCCATTTCCCAACTCAAAGTCCATTACAATGGAACCTCTTTGGCACCCGTGCTGGGCTGCCCAGCATCCCAGGGAGTAGAGCACGAACGGTTGGCCTCTGCTCCCACAGCCGAAGAGCCAGGGCAAAAAGCTTGAGCTGTGCCTCTTCTGCAGAAAGTCAGCTTTGCAACGGTGCCATCCGCATTGCTGTCGCTCCTCCATTTCCCAACTCAAAGTCCATTACAATGGAACCTCTTTGGCACCCGTGCTCGGCTGCCCAGCATCCCAGGGAGTACAGCACGAAAGTTTGGCCTCTGCTCCCACCGCCGAAGAGCCAGGGCAAAAAACTGGAGCTGTGCCTCTTCTGCAGAAAGTCAGCTTTGCAACGGTGATATCCGCATTGCTGTCGCTCCTCCATTTCCCAACTCAAAGTCCATTACAATGGAACCTCTTTGGCACCCGTGCTGGGCTGCCCAGCATCCCAGGGAGTAGAGCACGAACGGTTGGCCTCTGGTCCCACAGCCGAAGAGCCAGGGCAAAAAACTGGAGCTGTGCCTCTTCTGCAGAAAGTCAGCTTTGCAACGGTGCCATCCGCATTGCTGTCGCTCCTCGATTTCCCAACTCAAAGTCCATTACAATGGAACCTCTTTGGCACCCGTGCTCGGCTGCCCAGCATCCCAGGCAGTAGAGCACGAATGGTTGGCCTCTCCTGGCACAGCCGAAGAGCCAGGGCAAAAAACTGGAGCTGTGCCTCTTCTGCAGAAAGTCAGCTTTGCAACGGTTCCATCCGCATTGCTGTCGCTCCTCCATTTCCCAACTCAAAGTCCATTACAATGGGACCTCTTTGGCACCCGTGCTCGGCTGCCCAGCATCCCAGGGAGTAGAGCACGAACGGTTGGCCTCTGCTCCCACAGCCGAAGAGCCAGGGCAAAAAACTGGAGCTGTGCCTCTTCTACAGAAAGTCAGCTTTGCAACGGTGCCATCCGCATTGCTGTTACTCCTCCATTTCCCAACTCAAAGTCCATTACAATGGAACCTCTTTGGCACCCGTGCTCGGCTGCCCAGCATCCCAGGGAGTAGAGCACGAACGGTTGGCCTCTGCTCCCACAGCCGAAGAGCCAGGGCAAAAAACTGGAGCTGTGCCTCTTCTGCAGAAAGTCAGCTTTGCAACGGTGCCATCCGCATTGCTGTTGCTCCTCCATTTCCCAACTCAAAGTCCATTACAATGGAACCTCTTTGGCACCCGTGCTCGGCTGCCCAGCATACCAGGGAGTAGAGCACGAACGGTTGGCCTCTGCTGCCACAGCCGAAGAGCCAGGGCAAAAAATTTGAACTCTGCCTCTTCTGCAGAAAGTCAGCTTTGCAACGGTGCCATCCGCATTGCTGTTGCTCCTCGATTTCCCAACTCAAAGTCCATTACAATGGAACCTCTTTGGCACCAGTGCTGGGATGCCCAACATCCCAGGGAGTAGAGCACGAACGGATGGCCTCTGCTCCCACAGCCAAAGAGCCAGGGCAAAAAACTGGAGCTGTGCCTCTTCTGCAGAAAGTCAGCTTTGCAACGGTTCCATCCGCATCGGTGTTGCTCCTCGATTTCCCAACTCAAAGTCCATTACAATAGAACCTCTTTGGCACCAGTGCTGGGCTGCCCAGCATCCCAGGGAGGAGAGCACGAACGGTTGGCCTCTGCTCCCACAGCCGAAGAGCCAGGGCAAAAAACTGGAGCTGTGCCACTTCTGCAGAAAGTCAGCTTTGCAACGGTGCCATCCGCATTGCTGTCGCTCCTCGATTTCCCAACTCAAAGTCAATTAAAATGGGACCTCTTTGGCACCCGTGCTGGGCTGCCCAGCATCCCAGGCAGTAGAGCACGAACGGATGGCCTCTGGTCCCACAGCCGAAGAGCCAGGGCAAAAAACTTGAGCTGTGCCTCTTCTGCAGAAAGTCAGCTTCGCAACGGTGCCATCCGCATTGCTGTCGCTCCTCGATTTCCCAACTCAAAGTCCATTACAATGGGACCTCTTTGGCACCCGTGCTGGGCTGCCCAGCATCCCAGGGAGTAGAGCACGAACGGTTGGCCTCTGGTCCCACAGCCGAAGAGCCAGGGCAAAAAACTGGAGCTGTGCCTCTTCTGCAGAATGTCAGCTTTGCAACGGTGCCATCCGCATTGCTGTCGCTCCTCCATTTCCCATCTCAAAGTCCATTACAATGGAACCTCTTTGGCACCCGTGCTCGGCTGCCCAGCATCCCAGGGAGTAGAGCACGAACGGTTGTCCTCTGCTGCCACAGCCGAAGAGCCAGGGCAAAAAACTTGAGCTGTGCCTCTTCTGCAGAAAGTCAGCTTCGCAACGGTTCCATCCACATTGCTGTCGCTCCTCGATTTCCCAACTCAAAGTTCATTACAATGGAACCTCTTTGGCACCAGTGCTGGGCTGCCCAGCATCCCAGGCAGTAGAGCACCAACGATTGGCCTCTGCTGCCACAGCCGAAGAGCCAGGGCAAAAAACTTCAGCTGTGCCTCTTCTGCAGAATGTCAGCTTTGCAACGGTGCCATCCGCATTGCTGTCGCTCCTCCATTTCCCAACTCAAACTCCATTACAATGGAACCTCTTTGGCACCCGTGCTGGGCTGCCCAGCATCCCAGGCAGTAGAGCACGAACGGTTGGCCTCTGCTGCCACAGCCGAAGAGCCAGGGCAAAAAACTTGAGCTGTGCCTCTTCTGCAGAAAGTCAGCTTTGCAACGGTGCCATCCGCATTGCTGTTGCTCCTCGATTTCCCAAATCAAAGTCCATTACAATGGAACCTCTTTGGCACCCGTGCTGGGCTGCCCAGCATCCCAGGCAGTAGAGCACGAAAGTTTGGCCTCTGCTCCCACAGCCGAAGAGCCAGGGCAAAAAACTGGATCTGTGCCTCTTCTGCAGAAAGTCAGCTTTGCAACGGTGCCATCCGCATTGCTGTCGCTCCTCGATTTCCCAACTCAAAGTCAATTAAAATGGGACCTCTTTGGCACCAGTGCTGTGCTGCCCAGCATCCCAGGGAGTAGAGCACGAACGGATGGCCTCTGCTCCCACAGCCGAAGAGCCAGGGCAAAAAACTGGAGCTGTGCCTCTTCTGCAGAAAGTCAGCTTCGCAACGGTGCCATCCGCATTGCTGTCGCTCCTCGATTTCCCAACTCAAAGTCCATTACAATGGAACCTCTTTGGCACCCGTGCTGGGCTGCCCAGCATCCCAGGGAGTAGAGCACGAATGGTTGGCCTCTCCTGGCACAGCCGAAGAGCCAGGGCAAAAAACTGGAGCTGTGCCTCTTCTGCAGAAAGTCAGCTTTGCAACGGTGCCATCCGCATTGCTGTTGCTCCTCGATTTCCCAACTCAAAGTCCATTACAATGGAACATCTTTGGCACCAGTGCTGGGATGCCCAACATCCCAGGGAGTAGAGCACGAACGGTTGGCCTCTACTCCCACAGCCGAAGAGCCAGGGCAAAAAACGTGAGCTGTGCCTCTTCTGCAGAAAGTCAGCTTTGCAACTCTGCCATCCGCATCGCTGTTGCTCCTCGATTTCCCAACTCAAAGTCCATTACAATGGAACCTCTTTGGCACCCGTGCTGGGCTGCCCAACATCCCAGGGAGGAGAGCACGAACGGTTGGCCTCTGCTCCCACAGCCGAAGAGCCAGGGCAGAAAACTGGAGCTGTGCCTCTTCTGCAGAAAGTCAGCTTTGCAACGGTGCCATCCGCATTGCTGTCGCTCCTCCATTTCACAACTCAAAGTCAATTAAAATGGGACCTCTTTGGCAGCCGTGCTGGGCTGCCCAGCATCCCAGGCAGTAGAGCACGAACGGATGGCCTCTGGTCCCACAGCCGAAGAGCCAGGGCAAAAAACGTGAGCTGTGCCTCTTCTGCAGAAAGTCAGCTTTGCAACGGTTCCATCCGCATTGCTGTCGCTCCTCCATTTCCCAACTCAAAGTCCATTACAATGGGACCTCTTTGGCACCCGTGCTCGGCTGCCCAGCATCCCAGGGAGTAGAGCACGAACGGTTG
This sequence comes from Psittacula echo, assembly GCF_963264785.1. Lineage (NCBI taxonomy): Eukaryota > Metazoa > Chordata > Aves > Psittaciformes > Psittacidae > Psittacula > Psittacula echo. The sequence goes on from NC_137753.1 coordinate 211,204, forward strand.
GCCTCTGCTCCCACAGCCGAAGAGCCAGGGCAAAAAACTGGAGCTGTGCCTCTTCTGCAGAAAGTCAGCTTTGCAACGGTGCCATCCGCATTGCTGTCGCTCCTCCATTTCCCATCTCAAAGTCCATTACAATGGAACCTCTTTGGCACCCGTGCTGGGCTGCCCAGCATCCCAGGCAGTAGAGCACGAACGGTTGGCCTCTGCTCCCACAGCCGAAGAGCCAGGGCAAAAAACTGGAGCTGTGCCTCTTCTGCAGAAAGTCAGCTTTGCAACGGTGCCATCCGCATTGCTGTTGCTCCTCGATTTCCCAACTCAAAGTCCATTACAATGGAACCTCTTTGGCACCCGTGCTCGGCTGCCCAGCATCCCAGGCAGTAGAGCACGAACGGTTGGCCTCTGCTGCCACAGCCGAAGAGCCAGGAAAAAAATTTGAACTCTGCCTCTTCTGCAGAAAGTCAGCTTTGCAACGGTGCCATCCGCATTGCTGTTGCTCCTCGATTTCCCAACTCAAAGTCCATTACAATGGAACCTCTTTGGCACCAGTGCTGGGATGCCCAGCATCCCAGGGAGTAGAGCACGAATGGTTGGCCTCTGCTCCCACAGCCGAAGAGCCAGGGCAAAAAACGAGAGCTGTGCCTCTTCTGCAGAAAGTCAGCTTTGCAACGCTGCCATCCGCATCGCTGTTGCTCCTCGATTTCCCAACTCAAAGTCCATTACAATGGAACCTCTTTAGCACCCGTGCTCGGCTGCCCAGCATCCCAGGGAGGAGAGCACGAACGGTTGGCCTCTGCTCCCACAGCCGAAGAGCCAGGGCAAAAAACTGGAGCTGTGCCTCTTCTGCAGAAAGTCAGCTTTGCAACGCTGCCATCCGCATTGCTGTCGCTCCTCCATTTCCCAACTCAAAGTCCATTAAATGGGACCTCTTTGGCACCCGTGCTCGGCTGCCCAGCATCCCAGGGAGTAGAGCACGAACGGTTGGCCTCTGCTCCCACAGCCGAAGAGCCAGGGCAAAAAACTGGAGCTGTGCCTCTTCTGCAGAAAGTCAGCTTTGCAACGGTGCCATCCGCATTGCTGTCGCTCCTCCATTTCCCATCTCAAAGTCCATTACAATGGAACCTCTTTGGCACCCGTGCTCGGCTGCCCAGCATCCCAGGGAGTAGAGCACGAACGGTTGGCCTCTGCTGCCACAGCCGAAGAGCCAGGGCAAAAAACTGGAGCTGTGCCTCTTCTGCAGAAAGTCAGCTTTGCAACGGTGCCATCCGCATTGCTGTCGCTCCTCCATTTCCCATCTCAAAGTCCATTACAATGGAACCTCTTTGGCACCCGTGCTCGGCTGCCCAGCATCCCAGGGAGTAGAGCACGAACGGTTGGCCTCTGCTGCCACAGCCGAAGAGCCAGGGCAAAAAACTGGAGCTGTGCCTCTTCTGCAGAAAGTCAGCTTTGCAACGGTGCCATCCGCATTGCTGTTGCTCCTCGATTTCCCAACTCAAAGTCCATTACAATGGAACCTCTTTGGCACCCGTGCTGGGCTGCCCAGCATCCCAGGCAGTAGAGCACGAACGGATGGCCTCTGGTCCCACAGCCGAAGAGCCAGGGCAAAAAACTTGAGCTGTGCCTCTTCTGCAGAAAGTCAGCTTTGCAACGGTGCCATCCGCATTGCTGTCGCTCCTCGATTTCCCAACTCAAAGTCCATTACAATGGAACCTCTTTGGCACCCGTGCTGGGCTGCCCAGCATCCCAGGGAGTAAAGCACGAATGGTTGGCCTCTGCTGCCACAGCCGAAGAGCCAGGGCAAAAAACTGGAGTTGTGCCTCTTCTGCAGAAAGTCAGCTTTGCAACGGTGCCATCCACATTGCTGTCGCTCCTCCATTTCCCAACTCAAAGTCCATTACAATGGGACCTCTTTGGCACCCGTGCTGGGCTGCCCAGCATCCCAGGGAGTAGAGCACGAACGGTTGGCCTCTGCTCCCACAGCCGAAGAGCCAGGGCAAAAAACTGGAGCTGTGCCTCTTCTGCAGAATGTCACCTTTGCAACGGTGCCATCCGCATTGCTGTCACTCCTCCATTTCCCATCTCAAAGTCCATTACAATGGAACCTCTTTGGCACCCGTGCTGGGCTGCCCAGCATCCCAGGCAGTAGAGCACGAACAGCTGGCCTCTGCTCCCACAGCCGAAAGCCAGGGCAAAAAACTTGAGCTGTGCCTCTTCTGCAGAAAGTCAGCTTCGCAACGGTTCCATCCGCATTGCTGTCGCTCCTCCATTTCCCAACTCAAAGTCCATTACAATGGAACCTCTTTGGCACCCGTGCTCGGCTGCCCAGCATCCCAGGCAGTAGAGCACGAACGGATGGCCTCTGCTCCCACAGCCGAAGAGCCAGGGCAAAAAACTGGAGTTGTGCCTCTTCTGCAGAAAGTCAGCTTCGCAACGGTGCCATCCGCATTGCTGTCGCTCCTCGATTTCCCAACTCAAAGTCCATTACAATGGAACCTCTTTGGCACCCGTGCTGGGCTGCCCAGCATCCCAGGGAGTAAAGCACGAATGGTTGGCCTCTCCTGGCACAGCCGAACAGCCAGGGCAAAAAACTTGAGCTGTGCCTCTTCTGCAGAAAGTCAGCTTTGCAACGCTGCCATCCGCATTGCTGTCGCTCCTCCATTTCCCAACTCAAAGTCCATTACAATGGAACCTCTTTGGCACCCGTGCTGGGCTGCCCAGCATCCCAGGCAGTAGAGCACGAACGGTTGGCCTCTCCTGGCACAGCCGAAGAGCCAGGGCAAAAAACTGGAACTGTGCCTCTTCTGCAGAAAGTCAGCTTTGCAATGGTGCCATCCGCATTGCTGTTGTTCCTCGATTTCCCAACTCAAAGTCCATTACAATGAAACCTCTTTGGCACCAGTGCTGGGCTGCCCAGCATCCCAGGGAGTAGAGCACGAACGGATGACCTCTGCTCCCACAGCCGAAGAGCCAGGGCAAAAAACTTGAGCTGTGCCTCTTCTGCAGAAAGTCAGCTTTGCAACAGTGCCATCCGCATTGCTGTCACTCCTCGATTTCCCAACTCAAAGTCCATTACAATGGAACCTCTTTGGCACCCGTGCTTGGCTGCCCAGCATCCCAGGGAGTAGAGCACGAACGGTTGGCCTCTGCTCCCACAGCCGAAGAGCCAGGGCAAAAAACTGGAGCTGTGCCTCTTCTGCAGAAAGTCAGCTTCGCAACGGTCCCATCCACATTGCTGTCGTTCCTCGATTTCCCAACTCAAAGTCCATTACAATGGAACCTCTTTGGCACCCGTGCTCGGCTGCCCAGTATCCCAGGCAGTAGAGCACGAACGGTTGGCCTCTGCTGCCACAGCCGAAGAGCCAGGGCAAAAAACTGGAGCTGTGCCTCTTCTGCAGAAAGTCAGCTTTGCAACAGTGCCATCCGCATTGCTGTCGCTCCTCCATTTCCCAACTCAAAGTCCATTACAATGGGACCTCTTTGGCACCCGTGCTCGGCTGCCCAGCATCCCAGGGAGTAGAGCACGAACGGATGGCCTCTGCTCCCACAGCCGAAGAGCCAGGGCAAAAAACTGGAGTTGTGCCTCTTCTGCAGAAAGTCAGCTTTGCAACGGTGCCATCCGCATTGCTGTCGCTCCTCCATTTCCCAACTCAAAGTCCATTACAATGGAACCTCTTTGGCACCCGTGCTCGGCTGCCCAGCATGCCAGGGAGTAGAGCACGAACGGTTGGCCTCTGCTACCACAGCTGAAGAGCCAGGGCAAAAAACTGGAGCTGTGCCTCTTCTGCAGAAAGTCAGCTTTGCAACGGTGCCATCCGCATTGCTGTCGCTCCTCGATTTCCCAACACAAAGTCCATTACAATGGAACCTCTTTGGCACCCGTGCTCGGCTGCCCAGCATCGCAGGGAGTAGAGCACGAACGGATGGCCTCTCCTGGCACATCCGAAGAGCCAGGGCAAAAAACTGGAGCTGTGCCTCTTCTGCAGAAAGTCAGCTTTGCAACGGTGCCATCCGCATTGCTGTCGCTCCTCGATTTCCCAACTCAAAGTCCATTACAATGGGACCTCTTTGGCACCCGTGCTGGGCTGCCCAGCATCCCAGGGAGTAGAGCACGAACGATTGGCCTCTGCTCCCACAGCCGAAGAGCCAGGGCAAAAACTTGAACTGTGCCTCTTCTGCAGAAAGTCAGCTTTGCAACGGTGCCATCCGCATTGCTGTCACTCCTCCATTTCCCATCTCAAAGTCCATTACAATGGATCCTCTTTGGCACCCGTGCTCGGCTGCCCAGCATCGCAGGGAGTAGAGCACGAATGGTTGGCCTCTGCTCCCACAGCCAAAGAGCCAGGGCAAAAAACTTGAGCTGTGCCTGTTCTGCAGAAAGTCAGCTTTGCAACGGTGCCATCCGCATTGCTGTCGCTCCTCTATTTCCCAACTCAAAGTCCATTACAATGGAACCTCTTTGGCACCCGTGCTCGGCTGCCCAGCATCCCAGGGAGTAGAGCACGAACGGATGGCCTCTGCTCCCACAGCCGAAGAGCCAGGGCAAAAAACTGGAGCTGTGCCTCTTCTGCAGAAAGTCAGCTTTGCAACGGTGCCATCCGCATTGCTGTCGCTCCTCGATTTCCCAACTCAAAGTCCATTACAATGGAACCTCTTTGGCACCCGTGCTCGGCTGCCCAGCATCCCAGGGAGTAGAGCACGAACGGTTGGCCTCTGGTCCCACAGCCGAAGAGCCAGGGCAAAAAACTTGAGCTGTGCCTCTTCTGCAGAAAGTCAGCTTTGCAACGGTGCCATCCGCATTGCTGTTCCTCCTCCATTTCCCAACTCAAAGTCCATTACAATGGAACCTCTTTGGCACCCGTGCTCGGCTGCCCAGCATCCCAGGCAGTAGACCACGAACGGTTGGCCTCTGCTGCCACAGCCGTTGAGCCAGGGCAAAAAACTGGAGCTGTGCCTCTTCTGCAGAAAGTCAGCTTTGCAACGGTTCCATCCGCATTGCTTTCGCTCCTCGATTTCCCAACTCAAAGTCCATTACAATGGAACCTCTTTGGCACCCGTGCTGGGCTGCCCAGCATCCCAGGGAGTAGAGCACGAACGGTTGGCCTCTGCTCCCACAGCCGTTGAGCCAGGGCAAAAAACTGGAGCTGTGCCTCTTCTGCAGAAAGTCAGCTTTGCAACGGTGCCATGCGCATTGCTGTCGCTCCTCGATTTCCCAACTCAAAATCAATTACAATGGGACCTCTTTGGCATCCGTGCTCGGGTGCCCAGCATCCCAGGCAGTAGAGCACGAATGGCTGGCCTCTGCTCCCACAGCCGAAGAGCCAGGGCAAAAAACTGGAGCTGTGCCTCTTCTGCAGAAAGTCAGCTTTGCAACGGTGCCATCCGCATTGCTGTCGCTCCTCGATTTCCCAACTCAAAGTCCATTACAATGGAACCTCTTTGGCACCCGTGCTGGGCTGCCCAGCATGCCAGGGAGTAGAGCACGAACGGATGGCCTCTGCTGCCACAGCCGAAGAGCCAGGGCAAAAAACTGGAGTTGTGCCTCTTTTGCAGAAAGTCAGCTTTGCAACGGTGCCATCCGCATTGCTGTCGCTCCTCCATTTCCCAACTCAAAGTCCATTACAATAGAACCTCTTTGGCACCCGTGCTGGACTGCCCAGCATCCCAGGCAGTAGAGCACAAACGGTTGGCCTCTGCTGCCACAGCCGAAGAGCCAGGGCAAAAAACTTGAGCTGTGCCTCTTCTGCAGAAAGTCAGCTTTGCAACGGTGCCATCCGCATTGCTGTCGCTCCTCCATTTCCCAACTCAAAGTCCATTACAATGGAACCTCTTTGGCATCCGTGCTCGGCTGCCCAGCATCCCAGGGAGTAGAGCACGAACGGTTGGCCTCTGCTCCCACAGCCGTTGAGCCAGGGCAAAAAACTTCAGTTGTGCCTCTTCTGCAGAAAGTCAGCTTTGCAACGGTGCTATCCGCATTGCTGTCGCTCCTCGATTTCCCAACTCAAAGTCCATTACAATGGAACCTCTTTGGCACCCGTGCTTGGCTGCCCAGCATCCCAGGGAGTAGAGCACGAACGGTTGGCCTCTGCTCCCACAGCCGAAGAGCCAGGGTAAAAAACTGGAGCTGTGCCTCTTCTGCAGAAAGTCAGCTTCGCAACGGTCCCATCCACATTGCTGTCGTTCCTCGATTTCCCAACTCAAAGTCCATTACAATGGAACCTCTTTGGCACCCGTGCTCGGCTGCCCAGTATCCCAGGCAGTAGAGCACGAACGGTTGGCCTCTGCTGCCACAGCCGAAGAGCCAGGGCAAAAAACTGGAGCTGTGCCTCTTCTGCAGAAAGTCAGCTTTGCAACGGTGCCATCCGCATTGCTGTCGCTCCTCCATTTCCCAACTCAAAGTCCATTACAATGGGACCTCTTTGGCACCCGTGCTCGGCTGCCCAGCATGCCAGGGAGTAGAGCACGAACGGATGGCCTCTGCTCCCACAGCCGAAGAGCCAGGGCAAAAAACTGGAGTTGTGCCTCTTCTGCAGAAAGTCAGCTTTGCAACGGTGCCATCCGCATTGCTGTCGCTCCTCCATTTCCCAACTCAAAGTCCATTACAATGGAACCTCTTTGGCACCCGTGCTCGGCTGCCCAGCATGCCAGGGAGTAGAGCACGAACGGTTGGCCTCTGCTACCACAGCTGAAGAGCCAGGGCAAAAAACTGGAGCTGTGCCTCTTCTGCAGAAAGTCAGCTTTGCAACGGTGCCATCCGCATTGCTGTCGCTCCTCGATTTCCCAACTCAAAGTCCATTACAATGGAACCTCTTTGGCACCCGTGCTCGGCTGCCCAGCATCGCAGGGAGTAGAGCACGAACGGATGGCCTCTCCTGGCACATCCGAAGAGCCAGGGCAAAAAACGTGAGCTGTGCCTCTTCTGCAGAAAGTCAGCTTTGCAACGGTGCCATCCGCATTGCTGTCGCTCCTCCATTTCCCAACTCAAAGTCCATTACAATGGAACCTCTTTGGCACCCGTGCTGGGCTGCCCAGCATCCCAGGGAGTAGAGCACGAACGATTGGCCTCTGCTCCCACAGCCGAAGAGCCAGGGCAAAAACTTGAACTGTGCCTCTTCTGCAGAAAGTCAGCTTTGCAACGGTGCCATCCGCATTGCTGTCACTCCTCCATTTCCGAACTCAAAGTCCATTACAATGGATCCTCTTTGGCACCCGTGCTCGGCTGCCCAGCATCCCAGGGAGTAGAGCACGAATGGTTGGCCTCTGCTCCCACAGCCGAAGAGCCAGGGCAAAAAACTTGAGCTGTGCCTGTTCTGCAGAAAGTCAGCTTTGCAACGCTGCCATCCGCATTGCTGTCGCTCCTCCATTTCCCAACTCAAAGTCCATTACAATGGAACCTCTTTGGCACCCGTGCTGGGCTGCCCAGCATCCCAGGCAGTAGAGCACGAACGGTTGGCCTCTCTTGGCACAGCCGAAGAGCCAGGGCAAAAAACTGGAACTGTGCCTCTTCTGCAGAAAGTCAGCTTTGCAATGGTGCCATCCGCATTGCTGTTGTTCCTCGATTTCCCAACTCAAAGTCCATTACAATGAAACCTCTTTGGCACCAGTGCTGGGCTGCCCAGCATCCCAGGGAGTAGAGCACGAACGGATGACCTCTGCTCCCACAGCCGAAGAGCCAGGGCAAAAAACGTGAGCTGTGCCTCTTCTGCAGAAAGTCAGCTTTGCAACAGTGCCATCCGCATTGCTGTCACTCCTCGATTTCTCAACTCAAAGTCCATTACAATGGAACCTCTTTGGCACCCGTGCTGGGCTACCCAGCATCCCAGGCAGTAGAGCACGAACGGTTGGCCTCTCCTGCCACAGCCGAAGAGCCAGGGCAAAAAACTGGAGCTGTGCCTCTTCTGCAGAAAGTCAGCTTTGCAACGGTGCCATCCGCATTGCTGTCGCTCCTCCATTTCCCAACTCAAAGTCCATTACAATGGAACCTCTTTGGCATCCGTGCTCGGCTGCCCAGCATCCCAGGGAGTAGAGCACGAATGGCTGGCCTCTGGTCCCACAGCCGAAGATCCAGGGCAAAAAACTTGAGCTGTGCCTCTTCTGCCAAATGTCAGCTTTGCAACGGTTCCATCCGCATTGCTGTCGCTCCTCGATTTCCCAACTCAAAGTCCATTACAATGGGACCTCTTTGGCACCCGTGCTGGGCTGCCCAGCATCCCAGGGAGTAGAGCACGAACGGCTGGCCTCTGCTCCCACAGCCGAAGAGCCAGGGCAAAAACTGGAGCTGTGCCTCTTCTGCAGAAAGTCAGCTTCGCAACGGTGCCATCCGCATTGCTGTCGCTCCTCCATTTCCCAACTCAAAGTCCATTACAATGGAACCTCTTTGGCACCCGTGCTCGGCTGCCCAGCATCCCAGGGAGTAGAGCACCAACGGTTGGCCTCTCCTGGCACAGCCGAAGAGCCAGGGCAAAAAACTGCAGCTGTGCCTCTTCTGCAGAATGTCAGCTTTGCAACGGTGCCATCCGCATTGCTGTCGCTCCTCCATTTCCCATCTCAAAGTCCATTACAATGGAACCTCTTTGGCACCCGTGCTCGCCTGCCCAGCATCCCAGGCAGTAGAGCACGAATGGCTGGCCTCTGCTCCCACAGCCGAAGAGCCAGGGCAAAAAACTGGAGCTGTGCGTCTTCTGCAGAAAGTCAGCTTCGCAACGGTTCCATCCACATTGCTGTCGCTCCTCGATTTCCCAACTCAAAGTCCATTACAATGGAACCTCTTTGGCACCCGTGCTGGGCTGCCCAGCATCCCAGGGAGTAGAGCACGAACGGTTGGCCTCTACTCCCACAGCCGAAGAGCCAGGGCAAAAAACTGGAGCTGTGCCTCTTCTGCAGAAAGTCAGCTTTGCAACAGTGCCATCCGCATTGCTGTCGCTCCTCCATTTCCCAACTCAAAGTCCATTACAATGGGACCTCTTTGGCACCCGTGCTGGGCTGCCCAGCATCCCAGGGAGTAGAGCACGAACGGATGGCCTCTCCTGGCACAGCCGAAGAGCCAGGGCAAAAAACTGGAGCTGTGCCTCTTCTGCAGAAAGTCAGCTTTGCAACGGTGCCATCCGCATTGCTGTCGCTCCTCGATTTCCCTACACAAAGTCCATTACAATGGAACCTCTTTGGCACCCGTGCTCGGCTGTCCAGCATCCCAGGGAGTAGAGCACGAACGGTTGGCCTCTGCTGCCACAGCCGAAGAGCCAGGGCAAAAAACTGGAGCTGTGCCTCTTCTGCAGAAAGTCAGCTTTGCAACGGTGCCATCCGCATTGCTGTCGCTCCTCCATTTCCCAACTCAAAGTCCATTACAATGGAACCTCTTTGGCACCCGTGCTGGGCTGCCCAGCATCCCAGGCAGTAGAGCACGAAAGTTTGGCGTCTGCTCCCACCACCGAAGAGCCAGGGCAAAAAACTGGAGCTGTGCCTCTTCTGCAGAAAGTCAGCTTTGCAACGGTGCCATCCGCATTGCTGTCGCTCCTCCATTTCCCAACTCAAAGTCCATTACAATGGAACCTCTTTCGCACCCGTGCTGGGCTGCCCAGCATCCCAGGGAGTAGAGCACGAACGGTTGGCCTCTGCTCCCACAGCCGAAGAGCCAGGGCAAAAAACTGGAGCTGTGCCTCTTCTGCAGAAAGTCAGCTTTGCAACGGTGGCATCCGCATTGCTGTTGCTCCTCGATTTCCCAACTCAAAGTCCATTACAATGGAACCTCTTTGGCACCCGTGCTGGGCTGCCCAGCATCCCAGGCAGTAGAGAACGAACGGTTGGCCTCTCCTGCCACAGCCGAAAAGCCAGGGCAAAAAATTGAACTGTGCCTCTTCTGCAGAAAGTCAGCTTTGCAATGGTGCCATCCGCATTGCTGTTCCTCCTCGATTTCCCAACTCAAAGTCCATTACAATGGAACCTCTTTGGCACCAGTGCTGGGCTGCCCAACATCCCAGGGAGTAGAGCACGAACGGATGACCTCTGCTCCCACAGCCGAAGAGCCAGGGCAAAAAACGTGAGCTGTGCCTCTTCTGCAGAAAGTCAGCTTTGCAACAGTGCCATCCGCATTGCTGTCACTCCTCGATTTCTCAACTCAAAGTCCATTACAATGGAACCTCTTTGGCACCCGTGCTGGGCTACCCAGCATCCCAGGGAGTAGAGCACGAACGGTTGGCCTCTGCTGCCACAGCCGAAGAGCCAGGGCAAAAAACTTCAGTTGTGCCTCTTCTGCAGAAAGTCAGCTTTGCAACGGTGCCATCCGCATTGCTGTCGCTCCTCGATTTCCCAACTCAAAGTCCATTACAATGGGACCTCTTTGGCACCCGTGCTGGGCTGCCCAGCATCCCAGGCAGTAGAGCACGAATAGCTGGCCTCTGCTCCCACAGCCGAAGATCCAGGGCAAAAAACTTGAGCTGTGCCTCTTCTACCGAATGTCAGCTTTGCAACGGTTCCATCCGCATTGCTGTCGCTCCTCCATTTCCCAACTCAAAGTCCATTACAATGGGACCTCTTTGGCACCCGTGCTGGGCTGCCCAGCATCCCAGGCAGTAGAGCACGAACAGCTGGCCTCTGCTCCCACAGCCGAAGAGCCAGGGCAAAAACTTGAGCTGTGCCTCTTCTGCAGAAAGTCAGCTTCGCAACGGTGCCATCCGCATTGCTGTCGCTCCTCCATTTCCCAGCTCAAAGTCCATTACAATGGAACCTCTTTGGCACCCGTGCTGGGCTGCCCAGCATCCTAGGGAGTAGAGCACCAACGGTTGGCCTCTCCTGGCACAGCCGAAGAGCCAGGGCAAAAAACTGGAGCTGTGCCTCTTCTGCAGAAAGTCAGCTTCGCAACGGTGCCATCCGCATTGCTGTCGCTCCTCCATTTCCCAACTCAAAGTCCATTACAATGGAACCTCTTTGGCACCCGTGCTGGGCTGCCCAGCATCCCAGGCAGTAGAGCACGAACGGTTGGCCTCTGCTCCCACAGCCGAAGAGCCAGGGCAAAAAGCTTGAGCTGTGCCTCTTCTGCAGAAAGTCAGCTTTGCAACGGTGCCATCCGCATTGCTGTCGCTCCTCCATTTCCCAACTCAAAGTCCATTACAATGGAACCTCTTTGGCACCCGTGCTCGGCTGCCCAGCATCCCAGGGAGTACAGCACGAAAGTTTGGCCTCTGCTCCCACCGCCGAAGAGCCAGGGCAAAAAACTGGAGCTGTGCCTCTTCTGCAGAAAGTCAGCTTTGCAACGGTGATATCCGCATTGCTGTCGCTCCTCCATTTCCCAACTCAAAGTCCATTACAATGGAACCTCTTTGGCACCCGTGCTGGGCTGCCCAGCATCCCAGGGAGTAGAGCACGAACGGTTGGCCTCTGGTCCCACAGCCGAAGAGCCAGGGCAAAAAACTGGAGCTGTGCCTCTTCTGCAGAAAGTCAGCTTTGCAACGGTGCCATCCGCATTGCTGTCGCTCCTCGATTTCCCAACTCAAAGTCCATTACAATGGGACCTCTTTGGCACCCGTGCTGGGCTGCCCAGCATGCCAGGGAGTAGAGCACGAACGGATGGCCTCTCCTGCCACAGCCGAAGATCCAGGGCAAAAAACTGGAGCTGTGCCTCTTCTGCAGAAAGTCAGCTTTGCAACGGTGCCATCTGCATTGCTGTCGCTCCTCCATTTCCCAACTAAAAGTCCATTACAATGGAACCTCTTTGGCACCCGTGCTCGGCTGCCCAGCATCCCAGGGAGTAGAGCACCAACGGTTGGCCTCTCCTGGCACAGCCGAATAGCCAGGGCAAAAAACTGGAGCTGTGCCTCTTCTGCAGAAAGTCAGCTTTGCAACGGTGCCATCCGCATTGCTGTCACTCCTCGATTTCTCAACTCAAAGTCCATTACAATGGAACCTCTTTGGCACCCGTGCTGGGCTACCCAGCATCCCAGGGAGTAGAGCACGAACGGTTGGCCTCTCCTGCCACAGCCGAAGAGCCAGGGCAAAAAACTGGAGCTGTGCCTCTTCTGCAGAAAGTCAGCTTTGCAACGGTGCCATCCGCATTGCTGTCGCTCCTCGATTTCCCAACTCAAAGTCCATTACAATGGGACCTCTTTGGCATCCGTGCTCGGCTGCCCAGCATCCCAGGCAGTAGAGCACGAATGGCTGGCCTCTGGTCCCACAGCCGTTGAGCCAGGGCAAAAACTTGAGCTGTGCCTCTTCTGCAGAAAGTCAGCTTTGCAACGGTGGCATCCGCATTGCTGTCGCTCCTCCATTTCCCAACTCAAAGTCCATTACAATGGAACCTCTTTGGCACCCGTGCTGGGCTGCCCAGCATCCCAGGGAGTAGAGCACGAACGGATACCTCTCCTGCCACAGCCGAAGAGCCAGGGCAAAAAACTGGAGCTGTGCCTCTTCTGCAGAAAGTCAGCTTTGCAACGGTGCCATCCGCATTGCTGTTGCTCCTCCATTTCCCAACTCAAAGTCCATTACAATGGGACCTCTTTGGCACCCGTGCTGGGCTGCCCAGCATCCCAGGGAGTAGAGCACGAACGGATGGCCTCTGATCCCACAGCCAAAGAGCCAGGGCAAAAAACTGGAGCTCTGCCTGTTCTGCAGAAAGTCAGCTTTGCAACGGTTCCATCCGCATTGCTGTCGCTCCTCCATTTCCCAACTCAAAGTCCATTACAATGGAACCTCTTTGGCACCCGTGCTCGGCTGCCCAGCATCCCAGGGAGTAGAGCACCAACGGTTGGCCTCTGCTCCCATTGCCGAAGAGCCAGGGCAAAAAAACTGGAGCTGTGCCTCTTCTGCAGAAAGTCAGCTTTGCAACGGTGCCATCCGCATTGCTGTCGCTCCTCCATTTCCCAACTCAAAGTCCATTACAATGGAACCTCTTTGGCACCCGTGCTGGGCTGCCCAGCATCCCAGGGAGTAGAGCACGAACGGTTGGCCTCTGCTGCCACACCCGAAGAGCCAGGGCAAAAAACTGGAGCTGTGCCTCTTCTGCAGAAAGTCAGCTTTGCAACGGTGCCATCCGCATTGCTGTCGCTCCTCCATTTCCCAACTCAAAGTCCATTACAATGGAACCTCTTTGGCACCCGTGCTGGGCTGCCCAGCATCCCAGGGAGTAGAGCACGAACGGTTGGCCTCTGCTCCCACAGCCGTTGAGCCAGGGCAAAAAACTTCAGTTGTGCCTCTTCTGCAGAAAGTCAGCTTTGCAACGGTGCTATCCGCATTGCTGTCGCTCCTCGATTTCCCAACTCAAAGTCCATTACAATGGAACCTCTTTGGCACCCGTGCTTGGCTGCCCAGCATCCCAGGGAGTAGAGCACGAACGGTTGGCCTCTGCTCCCACAGCCGAAGAGCCAGGGCAAAAAACTGGAGCTGTGCCTCTTCTGCAGAAAGTCAGCTTCGCAACGGTCCCATCCACATTGCTGTCGTTCCTCGATTTCCCAACTCAAAGTCCATTACAATGGAACCTCTTTGGCACCCGTGCTCGGCTGCCCAGTATCCCAGGCAGTAGAGCACGAACGGTTGGCCTCTGCTGCCACAGCCGAAGAGCCAGGGCAAAAAACTGGAGCTGTGCCTCTTCTGCAGAAAGTCAGCTTTGCAACAGTGCCATCCGCATTGCTGTCGCTCCTCCATTTCCCAACTCAAAGTCCATTACAATGGGACCTCTTTGGCACCCGTGCTCGGCTGCCCAGCATCCCAGGGAGTAGAGCACGAACGGATGGCCTCTGCTCCCACAGCCGAAGAGCCAGGGCAAAAAACTGGAGTTGTGCCTCTTCTGCAGAAAGTCAGCTTTGCAACGGTGCCATCCGCATTGCTGTCGCTCCTCCATTTCCCAACTCAAAGTCCATTACAATGGAACCTCTTTGGCACCCGTGCTCGGCTGCCCAGCATGCCAGGGAGTAGAGCACGAACGGTTGGCCTCTGCTACCACTGCTGAAGAGCCAGGGCAAAAAACTGGAGCTGTGCCTCTTCTGCAGAAAGTCAGCTTTGCAACGGTGCCATCCGCATTGCTGTCGCTCCTCGATTTCCCAACTCAAAGTCCATTACAATGGAACCTCTTTGGCACCCGTGCTCGGCTGCCCAGCATCGCAGGGAGTAGAGCACGAACGGATGGCCTCTCCTGGCACATCCGAAGAGCCAGGGCAAAAAACTGGAGCTGTGCCTCTTCTGCAGAAAGTCAGCTTTGCAACGGTGCCATCCGCATTGCTGTCGCTCCTCCATTTCCCAACTCAAAGTCCATTACAATGGGACCTCTTTGGCACCCGTGCTGGGCTGCCCAGCATCCCAGGGAGTAGAGCACGAACGATTGGCCTCTGCTCCCACAGCCGAAGAGCCAGGGCAAAAACTTGAACTGTGCCTCTTCTGCAGAAAGTCAGCTTTGCAACGGTGCCATCCGCATTGCTGTCACTCCTCCATTTCCCAACTCAAAGTCCATTACAATGGATCCTCTTTGGCACCCGTGCTCGGCTGCCCAGCATCCCAGGCAGTAGAGCACGAATGGTTGGCCTCTGCTCCCACAGCCAAAGAGCCAGGGCAAAAAACTTGAGCTGTGCCTGTTCTGCAGAAAGTCAGCTTTGCAACGGTGCCATCCGCATTGCTGTCGCTCCTCTATTTCCCAACTCAAAGTCCATTACAATGGAACCTCTTTGGCACCCGTGCTGGGCTGCCCAGCATCCCAGGGAGTAGAGCACGAACGGATGGCCTCTGCTCCCACAGCCGAAGAGCCAGGGCAAAAAACTGGAGCTGTGCCTCTTCTGCAGAAAGTCAGCTTTGCAACGGTGCCATCCGCATTGCTGTCGCTCCTCCATTTCCCAACTCAAAGTCCATTACAATGGAACCTCTTTGGCACCCGTGCTCGGCTGCCCAGCATCCCAGGGAGTAGAGCACGAACGGTTGGCCTCTGCTCCCACAGCCGAAGAGCCAGGGCAAAAAACTTGAGCTGTGCCTCTTCTGCAGAAAGTCAGCTTTGCAACGGTGCCATCCGCATTGCTGTTCCTCCTCCATTTCCCAACTCAAAGTCCATTACAATGGAACCTCTTTGGCACCCGTGCTCGGCTGCCCAGCATCCCAGGCAGTAGACCACGAACGGTTGGCCTCTGCTGCCACAGCCGTTGAGCCAGGGCAAAAAACTGGAGCTGTGCCTGTTCTGCAGAAAGTCAGCTTTGCAACGGTTCCATCCGCATTGCTTTCGCTCCTCGATTTCCCAACTCAAAGTCCATTACAATGGAACCTCTTTGGCACCCGTGCTGGGCTGCCCAGCATCCCAGGGAGTAGAGCACGAACGGTTGGCCTCTCCTGGCACAGCCGAAGAGCCAGGGCAAAAAACTGGAGCTGTGCCTCTTCTGCAGAAAGTCAGCTTTGCAACGGTGCCATGCGCATTGCTGTCGCTCCTCGATTTCCCAACTCAAAATCAATTACAATGGGACCTCTTTGGCATCCGTGCTCGGGTGCCCAGCATCCCAGGCAGTAGAGCACGAATGGCTGGCCTCTGCTCCCACAGCCGAAGAGCCAGGGCAAAAAACTGGAGCTGTGCCTCTTCTGCAGAAAGTCAGCTTTGCAACGGTGCCATCCGCATTGCTGTCGCTCCTCCATTTCCCAACTCAATGTCCATTACAATGGAACCTCTTTGGCACCCGTGCTCGGCTGCCCAGCATCCCAGGCAGTAGAGCACGAACGGTTGGCCTCTGCTCCCACAGCCGAAGAGCCAGGGCAAAAAACTTGAGCTGTGCCTCTTCTGCAGAAAGTCAGCTTTGCAACGGTGCCATCCGCATTGCTGTCGCTCCTCCATTTCCCAACTCAAAGTCCATTACAATGGAACCTCTTTGGCACCCGTGCTGGACTGCCCAGCATCCCAGGCAGTAGAGCACAAACGGTTGGCCTCTGCTGCCACAGCCGAATAGTCAGGGCAAAAAACTTGAGCTGAGCCTCTTCTGCAGAAAGTCAGCTTTGCAACGGTGCCATCCGCATTGCTGTCGCTCCTCCATTTCCCAACTCAAAGTCCATTACAATGGAACCTCTTTGGCACCCGTGCTGGGCTGCCCAGCATCCCAGGGAGTAGAGCACGAACGATTGGCCTCTGCTCCCACAGCCGAAGAGCCAGGGCAAAAACTTGAACTGTGCCTCTTCTGCAGAAAGTCAGCTTTGCAACGGTGCCATCCGCATTGCTGTCGCTCCTCCATTTCCCAACTCAAAGTCCATTACAATGGGACCTCTTTGGCACCCGTGCTCGGCTGCCCAGCATCCCAGGGAGTAGAGCACGAACGGATGGCCTCTGCTCCCACAGCCGAAGAGCCAGGGCAAAAAACTGGAGTTGTGCCTCTTCTGCAGAAAGTCAGCTTTGCAACGGTGCCATCCGCATTGCTGTCGCTCCTCCATTTCCCAACTCAAAGTCCATTACAATGGAACCTCTTTGGCACCCGTGCTCGGCTGCCCAGCATGCCAGGGAGTAGAGCACGAACGGTTGGCCTCTGCTACCACAGCTGAAGAGCCAGGGCAAAAAACTGGAGCTGTGCCTCTTCTGCAGAAAGTCAGCTTTGCAACGGTGCCATCCGCATTGCTGTCGCTCCTCGATTTCCCAACTCAAAGTCCATTACAATGGAACCTCTTTGGCACCCGTGCTCGGCTGCCCAGCATCCCAGGGAGTAGAGCACGAACGGATGGCCTCTCCTGGCACATCCGAAGAGCCAGGGCAAAAAACTGGAGCTGTGCCTCTTCTGCAGAAAGTCAGCTTTGCAACGGTGCCATCCGCATTGCTGTCGCTCCTCCATTTCCCAACTCAAAGTCCATTACAATGGGACCTCTTTGGCACCCGTGCTGGGCTGCCCAGCATCCCAGGGAGTAGAGCACGAACGATTGGCCTCTGCTCCCACAGCCGAAGAGCCAGGGCAAAAACTTGAACTGTGCCTCTTCTGCAGAAAGTCAGCTTTGCAACGGTGCCATCCGCATTGCTGTCACTCCTCCATTTCCGAACTCAAAGTCCATTACAATGGATCCTCTTTGGCACCCGTGCTCGGCTGCCCAGCATCCCAGGGAGTAGAGCACGAATGGTTGGCCTCTGCTCCCACAGCCAAAGAGCCAGGGCAAAAAACTTGAGCTGTGCCTGTTCTGCAGAAAGTCAGCTTTGCAACGGTGCCATCCGCATTGCTGTCGCTCCTCTATTTCCCAACTCAAAGTCCATTACAATGGAACCTCTTTGGCACCCGTGCTGGGCTGCCCAGCATCCCAGGGAGTAGAGCACGAACGGATGGCCTCTGCTCCCACAGCCGAAGAGCCAGGGCAAAAAACTGGAGCTGTGCCTCTTCTGCAGAAAGTCAGCTTTGCAACGGTGCCATCCGCATTGCTGTCGCTCCTCCATTTCCCAACTCAAAGTCCATTACAATGGAACCTCTTTGGCACCCGTGCTCGGCTGCCCAGCATCCCAGGGAGTAGAGCACGAACGGTTGGCCTCTGCTCCCACAGCCGAAGAGCCAGGGCAAAAAACTTGAGCTGTGCCTCTTCTGCAGAAAGTCAGCTTTGCAACGGTGCCATCCGCATTGCTGTTCCTCCTCCATTTCCCAACTCAAAGTCCATTACAATGGAACCTCTTTGGCACCCGTGCTCGGCTGCCCAGCATCCCAGGCAGTAGACCACGAACGGTTGGCCTCTGCTCCCACAGCCGTTGAGCCAGGGCAAAAAACTGGAGCTGTGCCTCTTCTGCAGAAAGTCAGCTTTGCAACGGTTCCATCCGCATTGCTTTCGCTCCTCGATTTCCCAACTCAAAGTCCATTACAATGGAACCTCTTTGGCACCCGTGCTGGGCTGCCCAGCATCCCAGGGAGTAGAGCACGAACGGTTGGCCTCTCCTGGCACAGCCGAAGAGCCAGGGCAAAAAACTGGAGCTGTGCCTCTTCTGCAGAAAGTCAGCTTTGCAACGGTGCCATGCGCATTGCTGTCGCTCCTCGATTTCCCAACTCAAAATCAATTACAATGGGACCTCTTTGGCATCCGTGCTCGGGTGCCCAGCATCCCAGGCAGTAGAGCACGAATGGCTGGCCTCTGCTCCCACAGCCGAAGAGCCAGGGCAAAAAACTGGAGCTGTGCCTCTTCTGCAGAAAGTCAGCTTTGCAACGGTGCCATCCGCATTGCTGTCGCTCCTCGATTTCCCAACTCAAAGTCCATTACAATGGAACCTCTTTGGCACCCGTGCTGGGCTGCCCAGCATCCCAGGCAGTAGAGCACGAACGGTTGGCCTCTGCTCCCACAGCCGAAGAGCCAGGGCAAAAAACTTGAGCTGTGCCTCTTCTGCAGAAAGTCAGCTTTGCAACGGTGCCATCCGCATTGCTGTCGCTCCTCCATTTCCCAACTCAAAGTCCATTACAATAGAACCTCTTTGGCACCCGTGCTGGACTGCCCAGCATCCCAGGCAGTAGAGCACAAACGGTTGGCCTCTGCTGCCACAGCCGAATAGTCAGGGCAAAAAACTTGAGCTGTGCCTCTTCTGCAGAAAGTCAGCTTTGCAACGGTGCCATCCGCATTGCTGTCGCTCCTCCATTTCCCAACTCAAAGTCCATTACAATGGAACCTCTTTGGCACCCGTGCTGGGCTGCCCAGCATCCCAGGGAGTAGAGCACGAACGATTGGCCTCTGCTCCCACAGCCGAAGAGCCAGGGCAAAAACTTGAACTGTGCCTCTTCTGCAGAAAGTCAGCTTTGCAACGGTGCCATCCGCATTGCTGTCACTCCTCCATTTCCGAACTCAAAGTCCATTACAATGGATCCTCTTTGGCACCCGTGCTCGGCTGCCCAGCATCCCAGGGAGTAGAGCACGAATGGTTGGCCTCTGCTCCCACAGCCAAAGAGCCAGGGCAAAAAACTTGAGCTGTGCCTGTTCTGCAGAAAGTCAGCTTTGCAACAGTGCCATCCGCATTGCTGTCGCTCCTCGATTTCCCAACTCAAAATCAATTACAATGGGACCTCTTTGGCATCCGTGCTCGGGTGCCCAGCATCCCAGGCAGTAGAGCACGAATGGCTGGCCTCTGCTCCCACAGCCGAAGAGCCAGGGCAAAAAACTGGAGCTGTGCCTCTTCTGCAGAAAGTCAGCTTTGCAACGGTGCCATCCGCATTGCTGTCGCTCCTCGATTTCCCAACTCAAAGTCCATTACAATGGAACCTCTTTGGCACCCGTGCTCGACTGCCCAGCATCCCAGGGAGTAGAGCACGAAAGTTTGGCCTCTGCTCCCACAGCCGAAGAGCCAGGGCAAAAAACTTGAGCTGTGCCTCTTCTGCAGAAAGTCAGCTTTGCAACGGTGCTGTCCGCATTGCTGTCGCTCCTCGATTTCCCAACTCAAAGTCCATTACAATGGAACCTCTTTGGCACCCGTGCTCGACTGCCCAGCATCCCAGGGAGTAGAGCACGAACGGTTGGCCTCTGCTCCCACAGCCGTTGAGCCAGGGCAAAAAACTTGAGCTGTGCCTCTTCTGCAGAAAGTCAGCTTCGCAACGGTGCCATCCACATCGCTGTCGCTCCTCCATTTCCCAACTTAAAGTCCATTACAATGGAACCTCTTTGGCACCCGTGCTGGGCTGCCCAGCATCCCAGGGAGTAGACCACGAAAGGTTGGCCTCTGCTCCCACAGCCGAAGAGCCAGGGCAAAAAACTTGAGCTGTGCCTCTTCTGCAGAAAGTCAGCTTTGCAACGGTGCCATCCGCATTGCTGTCGCTCCTCCATTTCCCAACTCAAAGTCCATTACAATGGAACCTCTTTGGCACCCGTGCTTGGCTGCCCAGCATCCCAGGCAGTAGAGCACCAACGGTTGGCCTCTGCTCCCACAGCCGTTGAGCCAGGGCAAAAAACTGGAGCTGTGCCTCTTCTGCAGAAAGTCAGCTTTGCAACGGTGCCATCCGCATTGCTGTCGCTCCTCCATTTCCCAACTCAAAGTCCATTACAATGGAACCTCTTTGGCACCCGTGCTCGGCTGCCCAGCATCCCAGGGAGTAGAGCACGAACGGTTGGCCTCTGCTGCCACAGTCGAAGAGCCAGGGCAAAAAACTGGAGCTGTGCCTCTTCTGCAGAAAGTCAGCTTTGCAACGGTGCCATCCGCATCGCTGTTGCTCCTTGATTTCCCAACTCAAAGTCCATTACAATGGAACCTCTTTGGCACCCGTGCTCGGCTGCCCAGCATCCCAGCGAGTAGAGCACGAACGGTTGGCCTCTGCTCCCACAGCCGAAGAGCCAGGGCAAAAAACGTGAGCTCTGCCTCTTCAGCAGAAAGTCAGCTTCGCAACGGTTCCATCCGCATTGCTGTCGCTCCTCGATTTCCAAAGTCAAAGTCCATTACAATGGAACCTCTTTGGCACCCGTGCTCGACTGCCCAGCATCCCAGGGAGAAGAGCACGAACGGTTGGCCTCTGCTGCCACAGCCGAAGAGCCAGGGCAAAAAACTTGAGCTGTGCCTCTTCTGCTGAAAGTCAGCTTTGCAACGGTGCCATCCGCATTGCTGTCGCTCCTCCATTTCCCAACTCAAAGTCCATTACAATGGGACCTCTTTCGCACCTGTGCTCGGCTGTCCAGCATCCCAGGGAGTAGAGCACGAACGGTTGGCCTCTGCTCCCACAGCCGAAGAGCCAGGGCAAAAAACTTGAGCTGTGCCTCTTCTGCAGAAAGTCAGCTTTGCAACGGTGCCATCCGCATTGCTGTCGCTCCTCCATTTCCCAACTCAAAGTCCATTACAATGGGACCTCTTTGGCACCCGTGCTGGGCTGCCCAGCATCCCAGGGAGTAGAGCACGAACGGTTGGCCTCTGCTGCCACAGCCGAAGAGCCAGGGCAAAAAACTGGAGCTGTGCCTCTTCTGCAGAAAGTCAGCTTTGCAACGGTGCTGTCCGCATTGCTGTCGCTCCTCGATTTCCCAACTCAAAGTCCATTACAATGGAACCACTTTGGCACCCGTGCTGGGCTGCCCAGCATCCCAGGGAGTAGAGCACGAACGGTTGGCCTCTGCTCCCACAGCTGTTGAGCCAGGGCAAAAAACTTGAGCTGTGCCTCTTCTGCAGAAAGTCAGCTTCGCAACGGTGCCATCCACATCGCTGTCGCTCCTCCATTTCCCAACTTAAAGTCCATTACAATGGAACCTCTTTGGCACCCGTGCTGGGCTGCCCAGCATCCCAGGGAGTAGAGCACGAACGGTTGGCCTCTGCTGCCACAGTCGAAGAGCCAGGGCAAAAAACTGGAGCTGTGCCTCTTCTGCAGAAAGTCAGCTTTGCAACGGTGCCATCCGCATCGCTGTTGCTCCTTGATTTCCCAACTCAAAGTCCATTACAATGGAACCTCTTTGGCACCCGTGCTCGGCTGCCCAGCATCCCAGGGAGTAGAGCACGAACGGTTGGCCTCTGCTCCCACAGCCGAAGAGCCAGGGCAAAAAACGTGAGCTCTGCCTCTTCAGCAGAAAGTCAGCTTCGCAACGGTTCCATCCGCATTGCTTTCGCTCCTCGATTTCCAAAGTCAAAGTCCATTACAATGGAACCTCTTTGGCACCCGTGCTCGACTGCCCAGCATCCCAGGGAGTAGAGCACGAACAGTTGGCCTCTGCTCCCACAGCCGAAGAGCCAGGGCAAAAAACTTGAGCTGTGCCTCTTCTGCAGAAAGTCAGCTTTGCAACGGTGCCATCCGCATTGCTGTCGCTCCTCCATTTCCCAACTCAAAGTCCATTACAATGGGACCTCTTTCGCACCTGTGCTCGGCTGCCCAGCATCCCAGGCAGTAGAGCACGAACGGTTGGCCTCTGCTCCCACAGCCGAAGAGCCAGGGCAAAAAACTGGAGCTGTGCCTCTTCTGCAGAAAGTCAGCTTTGCAACGGTGCCATCCGCATTGCTGTCGCTCCTCCATTTCCCAACTCAAACTCCATTACAATGGAACCTCTTTGGCACCCGTGCTCGGCTGCCCAGCATCCCAGGGAGTAGAGCACGAACGGATGGCCTCTGCTCCCACAGCCGAAGAGCCAGGGCAAAAAACTGGAGCTGCGCCTCTTCTGCAGAAAGTCAGCTTTGCAACGGTGCCATCCGCATTGCTGTCGCTCCTCCATTTCCCAACTCAAAGTCCATTACAATGGAACCTCTTTGGCACCCGTGCTCGGCTGCCCAGCATCCCAGGGAGTAGAGCACGAATGGTTGGCCTCTCCTGGCACAGCCGAAGAGCCAGGGCAAAAAACTTGAGCTGTGCCTCTTCTGCTGAAAGTCAGCTTTGCAACGGTGCCATCCGCATTGCTGTCGCTCCTCCATTTCCCAACTCAAAGTCCATTACAATGGGACCTCTTTGGCACCCGTGCTGGGCTGCCCAGCATCCCAGGCAGTAGAGCACGAACGGTTGGCCTCTGCTGCCACAGCCGAAGAGCCAGGGCAAAAAACTGGAGCTGTTCCTCTTCTGCAGAAAGTCAGCTTTGCAACGGTGCCATCCGCATTGCTGTCGCTCCTCGATTTCCCAACTCAAAGTCCATTACAATGGAACCTCTTTGGCACCCGTGCTGGGCTGCCCAGCATCCCAGGGAGTAGAGCACGAACGGTTGGCCTCTGCTGCCACACCCGAAGAGCCAGGGCAAAAAACTGGAGCTGTGCCTCTTCTGCAGAAAGTCAGCTTTGCAACGGTGCCATCCGCATTGCTGTAGCTCCTCCATTTCCCAACTCAAAGTCCATTACAATGGAACCTCTTTGGCACCCGTGCTGGGCTGCCCAGCATCCCAGGCAGTAGAGGACGAACGGTTGGCCTCTGCTCCCACAGCCATTGAGCCAGGGCAAAAAACTTGAGCTGTGCCTCTTCTGCAGAAAGTCAGCTTTGCAACGGTGCCATCCGCATTGCTGTCGCTCCTCGATTTCCCAACTCAAAGTCCATTACAATGGAACCTCTTTGGCACCCGTGCTGGGCTACCCAGCATCCCAGGCAGTAGAGCACGAACGGATGGCCTCTGCTCCCACAGCCGAAGAGCCAGGGCAAAAAACTGGAGGTGCGCCTCTTCTGCAGCAAGTCAGCTTTGCAACGGTGCCATCCGCATCGCTGTTGCTCCTTGATTTCCCAACTCAAAGTCCATTACAATGGAACCTCTTTGGCACCCGTGCTCGGCTGCCCAGCATCCCAGGCAGTAGAGCACGAACGGTTGGCCTCTGCTCCCACAGCCGAAGAGCCAGGGCAAAAAACTGGAGCTGTGCCTCTTCTGCAGAAAGTCAGCTTTGCAACGGTGCCATCCGCATTGCTGTTGCTCCTCGATTTCCCAACTCAAAGTCCATTACAATGGAACCTCTTTGACACCCGTGCTGGGCTGCCCAGCATCCCAGGCAGTAGAGCACGAACGGTTGGCCTCTGCTGCCGCAGCCGAAGAGCCAGGGCAAAAAACTTGAGCTGTGCCTCTTCTGCAGAAAGTCAGCTTTGCAACGGTGCCATCCGCATTGCTGTCGCTCCTCGATTTCCCAACTCAAAGTCCATTACAATGGAACCTCTTTGGCACCCGTGCTCGACTGCCCAGCATGCCAGGGAGTAGAGCACGAACGGTTGGCCTCTGGTCCCACAGCCGTTGAGCCAGGGCAAAAAACTGGAGCTGTGCCTCTTCTGCAGAAAGTCAGCTTTGCAACGGTGCCATCCGCATTGCTGTCGCTCCTCCATTTCCCAACTCAAAGTCCATTACAATGGAACCTCTTTGGCACCCGTGCTCGGCTGCCCAGCATCCCAGGCAGTAGAGCACGAACGGTTGGCCTCTGATCCCACAGCCGTTGAGCCAGGGTAAAAAACTGGAGCTGTGCCTCTTCTGCAGAAAGTCAGCTTTGCAATGGTGCCATCCGCATTGCTGTCGCTCCTCGATTTCCCAACTCAAAGTCCATTACAATGGAACCTCTTTGGCACCCGTGCTCGGCTGCCCAGCATCCCAGGGAGTAGAGCACGAACGGTTGGCCTCTGCTCCCACAGCCGAAGAGCCAGGGCAAAAAACTGGAGCTGTGCCTCTTCTGCAGAAAGTCAGCTTTGCAACGGTGCCATCCGCATTGCTGTCGCTCCTCGATTTCCCAACTCAAAGTCCATTACAATGGAACCTCTTTGGCACCCGTGCTCGGCTGCCCAGCATCCCAGGCAGTAGAGCACGAACGGATGGCCTCTGCTCCCACAGCCAAAGAGCCAGGGCAAAAAACTGGAGCTGCGCCTCTTCTGCAGAAAGTCAGCTTTGCAACGGTGCCATCCGCATTGCTGTCGCTCCTCGATTTCCCAACTCAAAGTCCATTACAATGGAACCTCTTTGGCACCCGTGCTCGGCTGCCCAGCATCCCAGGCAGTAGAGCATGAATGGCTGGCCTCTGCTCCCACAGCCGAAGAGCCAGGGCAAAAAACTGGAGTTGTGCCTCTTCTGCAGAAAGTCAGCTTTGCAACGGTGCCATCCGCATTGCTGTCGCCCCTCGATTTCCCAACTCAAAGTATATTACAATAGAACCTCTTTGGCACAGGTGCTCGGCAGCCCAGCTTCCCAGGCAGTAGAGCACGAACGGTTGGCCTCTGCTCCCACAGCCGAACAGCAAGGGCAAAAAACTGGAGCTGTGCCTCTTCTGCTGAAAGTCAGCTTTGCAACGGTGCCATCCGCATTGCTGTCGCTCCTCCATTTCCCAACTCAAAGTCCATTACAATGGGACCTCTTTGGCACCCGTGCTGGGCTGCCCAGCATCCCAGGGAGTAGAGCACGAACTTTTGGTCTCTGCTCCCACAGCCGAAGAGCCAGGGCAAAAAACTTGAGCTGTGCCTCTTCTGCAGAAAGTCAGCTTTGCAACGGTGCCATCCGCATTGCTGTCGCTCCTCCATTTCCCAACTCAAAGTCCATTACAATGGGACCTCTTTAGCACCCGTGCTCGGCTGCCCAGCATCCCAGGGAGTAGAGCACGAACGGTTGGCCTCTGCTGCCACAGCCGAAGAGCCAGGGCAAAAAACTGGAGCTGTTCCTCTTCTGCAGAAAGTCAGCTTTGCAACGGTTCCATCCGCATTGCTGTCGCTCCTCGATTTCCCAACTCAAAGTCCATTACAATGGGACCTCTTTGGCACCCGTGCTGGGCTGCCCAGCATCCCAGGGAGTAGAGCACGAACGGTTGGCCTCTGCTGCCACACCCGAAGAGCCAGGGCAAAAAACTGGAGCTGTGCCTCTTCTGCAGAAAGTCAGCTTTGCAACGGTGCCATCCGCATTGCTGTCGCTCCTCCATTTCCCAACTCAAAGTCCATTACAATGGAACCTCTTTGGCACCAGTGCTGGGCTGCCCAGCATCCCAGGCAGTAGAGCACGAACGGTTGGCCTCTGCTCCCACAGCCGTTGAGCCAGGGCAAAAAACTTGAGCTGTGCCTCTTCTGCAGAAAGTCAGCTTTGCAACGGTGCCATCCGCATTGCTGTCGCTCCTCGATTGCCCAACTCAAAGTCCATTACAATGGAACCTCTTTGACACACGTGCTGGGCTGCCCAGCATCCCAGGCAGTAGAGCACGAACGGTTGGCCTCTGCTGCCACAGCCGATGAGCCAGGGCAAAAAACTGGAGCTGTGACTCTTCTGCAGAAAGTCAGCTTTGCAACGATGCCATCCGCATCGCTGTCGCTCCTCGATTTCCCAACTCAAAGCCCATTACAATGGAACCTCTTTGGCACCCGTGCTCGGCTGCCCAGCATCCAAGGCAGTAGAGCACGAACGGCTGGCCTCTGGTCCCACAGCCGAAGAGCCAGGGCAAAAAACTGGAGCTGTGCCTCTTCTGCAGAAAGTCAGCTTTGCAACGGTGCCATCCGCATTGCTGTCACTCCTCGATTTCCCAACTCAAAGTCCATTACAATGGAACCTCTTTGGCACCCGTGCTGGGCTGCCCAGCATCCCAGGGAGTAGAGCACGAACGGTTGGCCTCTGGTTCCACAGCCGAAGAGCCAGGGCAAAAAACTGGAGCTGTGCCTCTTCTGCAGAAAGTCAGCTTTGCAACGGTGCCATCCGCATTGCTGTCGCTCCTCGATTTCCCAACTCAAAGTCCATTACAATGGAACCTCTTTGGCACCTGTGCTCGGCTGCCCAGCATCCCAGGCAGTAGAGCACGAACGGTTGGCCTCTGCTCCCACAGCCGTTGAGCCAGGGCAAAAAGCTTGAACTGTGCCTCTTCTGCAGAAAGTCAGCTTCGCAACGGTGCCATCCGCATTGCTGTCGCTCCTCGATTTCCCAACTCAAAGTCCATTACAATGGAACCTCTTTGGCACCCGTGCTCGGCTGCCCAGCATCCCAGGCAGTAGAGCACGAACGGTTGGCCTCTGCTGCCACAGCCAAAGAGCCAGGGCAAAAAACTGGAGCTGTTCCTCTTCTGCAGAAAGTCAGCTTTGCAACGGTTCCATCCGCATTGCTGTCGCTCCTCGATTTCCCAACTCAAAGTCCATTACAATGGAACCTCTTTGGCACCCGTGCTGGGCTGCCCAGCATCCCAGGGAGTAGAGCACGAACGGTTGGCCTCTGCTGCCACACCCGAAGAGCCAGGGCAAAAAACTGGAGCTGTGCCTCTTCTGCAGAAAGTCAGCTTTGCAACGGTGCCATCCGCATTGCTGTCGCTCCTCCATTTCCCAACTCAAAGTCCATTACAATGGAACCTCTTTGGCACCAGTGCTGGGCTGCCCAGCATCCCAGGCAGTAGAGCACGAACGGTTGGCCTCTGCTCCCACAGCCGTTGAGCCAGGGCAAAAAACTTGAGCTGTGCCTCTTCTGCAGAAAGTCAGCTTTGCAACGGTGCCATCCGCATTGCTGTCGCTCCTCGATTTCCCAACTCAAAGTCCATTACAATGGAACCTCTTTGACACCCGTGCTGGGCTGCCCAGCATCCCAGGCAGTAGAGCACGAACGGTTGGCCTCTGCTGCCACAGCCGATGAGCCAGGGCAAAAAACTGGAGCTGTGACTCTTCTGCAGAAAGTCAGCTTTGCAACGATGCCATCCGCATCGCTGTCGCTCCTCGATTTCCCAACTCAAAGTCCATTACAATGGAACCTCTTTGGCACCCGTGCTGGGCTGCCCAGCATCCAAGGCAGTAGAGCACGAACGGCTGGCCTCTGGTCCCACAGCCGAAGAGCCAGGGCAAAAAACTGGAGCTGTGCCTCTTCTGCAGAAAGTCAGCTTTGCAACGGTGCCATCCGCATTGCTGTCACTCCTCGATTTCCCAACTCAAAGTCCATTACAATGGAACCTCTTTGGCACCCGTGCTGGGCTGCCCAGCATCCCAGGGAGTAGAGCACGAACGGTTGGCCTCTGGTCCCACAGCCGAAGAGCCAGGGCAAAAAACTGGAGCTGTGCCTCTTCTGCAGAAAGTCAGCTTTGCAACGGTGCCATCCGCATTGCTGTCGCTCCTCGATTTCCCAACTCAAAGTCCATTACAATGGAACCTCTTTGGCACCCGTGCTCGGCTGCCCAGCATCCCAGGCAGTAGAGCACGAACGGTTGGCCTCTGCTCCCACAGCCGTTGAGCCAGGGCAAAAAGCTTGAACTGTGCCTCTTCTGCAGAAAGTCAGCTTCGCAACGGTGCCATCCGCATTGCTGTCGCTCCTCGATTTCCCAACTCAAAGTCCATTACAATGGAACCTCTCTGGCACCCGTGCTCGGCTGCCCAGCATCCCAGGCAGTAGAGCACGAACGGTTGGCCTCTGCTGCCACAGCCAAAGAGCCAGGGCAAAAAACTGGAGCTGTTCCTCTTCTGCAGAAAGTCAGCTTTGCAACGGTTCCATCCGCATTGCTGTCGCTCCTCGATTTCCCAACTCAAAGTCCATTACAATGGAACCTCTTTGGCACCCGTGCTGGGCTGCCCAGCATCCCAGGGAGTAGAGCACGAACGGTTGGCCTCTGCTGCCACACCCGAAGAGCCAGGGCAAAAAACTGGAGCTGTGCCTCTTCTGCAGAAAGTCAGCTTTGCAACGGTGCCATCCGCATTGCTGTCGCTCCTCCATTTCCCATCTCAAAGTCCATTACAATGGAACCTCTTTGGCACCAGTGCTGGGCTGCCCAGCATCCCAGGCAGTAGAGCACGAACGGTTGGCCTCTGCTCCCACAGCCGTTGAGCCAGGGCAAAAAACTTGAGCTGTGCCTCTTCTGCAGAAAGTCAGCTTTGCAACGGTGCCATCCGCATTGCTGTCGCTCCTCGATTTCCCAACTCAAAGTCCATTACAATGGAACCTCTTTGACACCCGTGCTGGGCTGCCCAGCATCCCAGGCAGTAGAGCACGAACGGTTGGCCTCTGCTGCCACAGCCGATGAGCCAGGGCAAAAAACTGGAGCTGTGACTCTTCTGCAGAAAGTCAGCTTTGCAACGATGCCATCCGCATCGCTGTCGCTCCTCGATTTCCCAACTCAAAGTCCATTACAATGGAACCTCTTTGGCACCCGTGCTGGGCTGCCCAGCATCCAAGGCAGTAGAGCACGAACGGCTGGCCTCTGCTCCCACAGCCGAAGAGCCAGGGCAAAAAACTGGAGCTGTGCCTCTTCTGCAGAAAGTCAGCTTTGCAACGGTGCCATCCGCATTGCTGTCACTCCTCGATTTCCCAACTCAAAGTCCATTACAATGGAACCTCTTTGGCACCCGTGCTGGGCTGCCCAGCATCCCAGGGAGTAGAGCACGAACGGTTGGCCTCTGGTCCCACAGCCGAAGAGCCAGGGCAAAAAACTGGAGCTGTGCCTCTTCTGCAGAAAGTCAGCTTTGCAACGGTGCCATCCGCATTGCTGTCGCTCCTCGATTTCCCAACTCAAAGTCCATTACAATGGAACCTCTTTGGCACCCGTGCTGGGCTGCCCAGCATCCCAGGCAGTAGAGCACGAACGGTTGGCCTCTGCTCCCACAGCCGTTGAGCCAGGGCAAAAAGCTTGAACTGTGCCTCTTCTGCAGAAAGTCAGCTTCGCAACGGTGCCATCCGCATTGCTGTTGCTCCTCGATTTCCCAACTCAAAGTCCATTACAATGGAACCTCTCTGGCACCCGTGCTCGGCTGCCCAGCATCCCAGGCAGTAGAGCACGAACGGTTGGCCTCTGCTCCCACAGCCATTGAGCCAGGGCAAAAAACTGGAGCTGTGCCTCTTCTGCAGAAAGTCAGCTTTGCAACGGTGCCATCCGCATTGCTGTCGCTCTTCCATTTCCCAACTCAAAGTCCATTACAATGGAACCTCTTTGACACCCGTGCTGGGCTGCCCAGCATCCCAGGGAGTAGAGCACGTACGGTTGGCCTCTGCTGCCACAGCCGAAGAGCCAGGGCAAAAATCTTGAGCTGTGCCTCTTCTGCAGAAAGTCAGCTTTGCAACGGTGCCATCCGCATCGCTGTTGCTCCTCGATTTCCCAACTCAAAGTCCATTACAATGGAACCTCTTTGGCACCCGTGCTCGGCTGCCCAGCATCCCAGGCAGTAGAGCACGAACGGTTGGCCTCTGCTCCCACAGCCGTTGAGCCAGGGCAAAAAACTGGAGCTGTGCCTCTTCTGCAGAAAGTCAGCTTTGCAACGGTGCCATCCGCATTGCTGTCGCTCCTCCATTTCCCAACTCAAAGTCCATTACAATGGAACCTCTTTGGCACCCGTGCTCGGCTGCCCAGCATCCCAGGGAGTAGAGCACGAACGGTTGGCCTCTGCTCCCACAGCCGAAGAGCCAGGGCAAAAAACTTGAGCTGTGCCTCTTCTGCAGAAAGTCAGCTTTGCAACGGTGCCATCCGCATTGCTGTCGCTCCTCCATTTCCCAACTCAAAGTCCATTACAATGGAACCTCTTTGACACCCGTGCTGGGCTGCCCAGCATCCCAGGGAGTAGAGCACGAACGGTTGGCCTCTGCTCCCACAGCCGAAGAGCCAGGGCAAAAAACTTGAGCTGTGACTCTTCTGCAGAAAGTCAGCTTTGCAACGATGCCATCCGCATCGCTGTCGCTCCTCCATTTCCCAACTCAAAGTCCATTACAATGGAACCTCTTTGGCACCCGTGCTCGGCTGCCCAGCATCCCAGGCAGTAGAGAACGAATGGCTGGCCTCTGGTCCCACAGCCGAAGAGCCAGGGCAAAAAACTTGAGCTGTGCCTCTTCTGCAGAAACTCAGCTTTGCAACGGTGCTATCCGCATTGCTGTCGCTCCTCGATTTGTCAACTCAAAGTCCATTACAATGGAACCTCTTTGGCACCCGTGCTCGGCTGCCCAGCATCCCAGGGAGTATAGCACGAACGGTTGGCCTCTGCTCCCAAAGCCGAAGAGCCAGGGCAAAAAACTTGAACTGTGC
Source organism: Psittacula echo (assembly GCF_963264785.1). NCBI lineage: Eukaryota > Metazoa > Chordata > Aves > Psittaciformes > Psittacidae > Psittacula > Psittacula echo. The sequence continues at coordinate 241,424 of NC_137753.1, forward strand.
CTCTTCTGCAGAAAGTCAGCTTTGCAACGGTGCCATCCGCATCGCTGTTGCTCCTCGATTTCCCAACTCAAAGTCCATTACAATGGAACCTCTTTGGCACCCGTGCTGGGCTGCCCAGCATCCCAGGCAGTAGAGCACGAACGGTTGGCCTCTGCTCCCACAGCCGAAGAGCCAGGGCAAAAAACTGGAGCTGTGCCTCTTCTGCAGAAAGTCAGCTTTGCAACGGTGCCATCCGCATCGCTGTTGCTCCTCGATTTCCCAACTCAAAGTCCATTACAATGGAACCTCTTTGGCACCCGTGCTGGGCTGCCCAGCATCCCAAGGAGTAGAGCACGAACGGTTGGCCTCTGCTGCCACAGCCGAAGAGCCAGGGCAAAAAACTGGAGCTGTGCCTCTTCTGCAGAAAGTCAGCTTTGCAACAGTGCCATCCACATCGCTGTTGCTCCTCGATTTCCCAACTCAAAGTCCATTACAATGGAACCTCTTTGGCACCCGTGCTCGACTGCCCAGCATCCCAGGGAGTAGAGCACGAACGGTTGGCCTCTGCTGCCACAGCCGAAGAGCCAGGTCAAAAAACTGGAGCTGTGCCTCTTCTGCAGAAAGTCAGCTTTGCAACGCTGCCATCCGCATCGCTGTTGCTCCTCGATTTCCCAACTCAAAGTCCATTACAATGGAACCTCTTTGGCACCCGTGCTGGGCTGCCCAGCATCCCAGGGAGTAGAGCACGAACGGTTGGCCTCTGCTCCCACAGCCGAAGAGCCAGGGCAAAATCTGGAGCTGTGCCTCTTCTGCAGAAAGTCTGCTTCGCAACGGTGCTATCCGCATTGCTGTCGCTCCTCCATTTCCCAACTCAAAGTCCATTACAACGGGACCTCTTTGGCACCCGTGCTCGGCTGCCCAGCATCCCAGGCAGTAGAGCACGAACGGTTGGCCTCTGCTCCCACAGCCGTTGAGCCAGGGCAAAAAACTGGGGCTGTGCCTCTTCTGCAGAAAGTCAGCTTTGCAACGGTGCCATCCGCATTGCTGTCGCTCCTCCATTTCCCAACTCAAAGTCCATTACAATGGAACCTCTTTGGCACCCGTGCTGTGCTGCCCAGCATCCCAGGGAGTAGAGCACGAACGGTTGGCCTCTGCTGGCACAGCCGAAGAGCCAGGGCAAAAAACTGGAGCTGTGCCTCTTCTGCAGAAAGTCAGCTTTGCAACGGTGCCATCCGCATTGCTGTTGCTCCTCGATTTCCCAACTCAAAGTCCATTACAATGGAACCTCTTTGACACCCGTGCTCGGCTGCCCAGCATCCCAGGGAGTAGAGCACGAACGGTTGGACTCTGCTGCCGCAGCCGAAGAGCCAGGGCAAAAAACTGGAGCTGTGCCTCTTCTGCAGAAAGTCAGCTTTGCAACAGTGCCATCCGCATTGCTGTCGCTCCTCGATTTCCCAACTCAAAGTCCATTACAATGGAACCTCTTTGGCACCCGTGCTCGACTGCCCAGCATCCCAGGGAGTAGAGCACGAACGGTTGGCCTCTGGTCCCACAGCCGTTGAGCCAGGGCAAAAAACTGGAGCTGTGCCTCTTCTGCAGAAAGTCAGCTTTGCAATGGTGCCATCCGCATTGCTGTCGCTCCTCGATTTCCCAACTCAAAGTCCATTACAATGGAACCTCTTTGGCACCCGTGCTGGGCTGCCCAGCATCCCAGGGAGTAGAGCACGAACGGTTGGCCTCTGCTCCCACAGCCGAAGAGCCAGGGCAAAAAACTGGAGCTGTGCCTCTTCTGCAGAAAGTCAGCTTCGCAACGGTGCCAACCGCATTGCTGTCGCTCCTCGATTTCCCAACTCAAAGTCCATTAAAATGGAACTCTTTGGCACCCGTGCTGGGCTGCCCAGCATCCCAGGCAGTAGAGCACGAACGGTTGGCCTCTGCTCCCACAGCCGAAGAGCCAGGGCAAAAAACTGGAGCTGTGCCTCTTCTGCAGAAAGTCAGCTTTGCAACGGTGGCATCCACATTGCTGTCGCTCCTCCATTTCCCAACTCAAAGTCCATTACAATGGAACCTCTTTGGCACCCGTGCTCGGCTGCCCAGCATCCCAGGGAGTAGAGCACGAACGGTTGGCCTCTGCTGCCACAGCCAAAGAGCCAGGGCAAAAAAATGGAGCTGTGCCTCTTCTGCAGAAAGTCAGCTTTGCAACAGTGCCATCCACATCGCTGTTGCTCCTCGATTTCCCAACTCAAAGTCCATTACAATGGAACCTCTTTGGCACCCGTGCTCGACTGCCCAGCATCCCAGGGAGTAGAGCACGAACGGTTGGCCTCTGCTGCCACAGCCGAAGAGCCAGGTCAAAAAACTGGAGCTGTGCCTCTTCTGCAGAAAGTCAGCTTTGCAACGCTGCCATCCGCATCGCTGTTGCTCCTCGATTTCCCAACTCAAAGTCCATTACAATGGAACCTCTTTGGCACCCGTGCTGGGCTGCACAGCATCCCAGGGAGTAGAGCACGAACGGTTGGCCTCTGCTCCCACAGCCGAAGAGCCAGGGCAAAATCTGGAGCTGTGCCTCTTCTGCAGAAAGTCTGCTTCGCAACGGTGCTATCCGCATTGCTGTCGCTCCTCCATTTCCCAACTCAAAGTCCATTACAACGGGACCTCTTTGGCACCCGTGCTCGGCTGCCCAGCATCCCAGGCAGTAGAGCACGAACGGTTGGCCTCTGCTCCCACAGCCGTTGAGCCAGGGCAAAAAACTGGGGCTGTGCCTCTTCTGCAGAAAGTCAGCTTTGCAACGGTGCCATCCGCATTGCTGTCGCTCCTCCATTTCCCAACTCAAAGTCCATTACAATGGAACCTCTTTGGCACCCGTGCTGTGCTGCCCAGCATCCCAGGGAGTAGAGCACGAACGGTTGGCCTCTGCTCCCACAGCCGAAGAGCCAGGGCAAAAAACTGGAGCTGTGCCTCTTCTGCAGAAAGTCAGCTTTGCAACGGTGCCATCCGCATTGCTGTTGCTCCTCGATTTCCCAACTCAAAGTCCATTACAATGGAACCTCTTTGGCACCCGTGCTGGGCTGCCCAGCATCCCAGGGAGTAGAGCACGAACGGTTGGACTCTGCTGCCACAGCCGAAGAGCCAGGGCAAAAAACTTGAGCTGTGCCTCTTCTGCAGAAAGTCAGCTTTGCAACAGTGCCATCCGCATTGCTGTCGCTCCTCGATTTCCCAACTCAAAGTCCATTACAATGGAACCTCTTTGGCACCCGTGCTCGACTGCCCAGCATCCCAGGGAGTAGAGCACGAACGGTTGGCCACTGGTCCCACAGCCGTTGAGCCAGGGCAAAAAACTTGAGCTGTGCCTCTTCTGCAGAAAGTCAGCTTTGCAATGGTGCCATCCGCATTGCTGTCGCTCCTCGATTTCCCAACTCAAAGTCCATTACAATGGAACCTCTTTGGCACCCGTGCTGGGCTGCCCAGCATCCCAGGGAGTAGAGCACGAACGGTTGGCCTCTGCTCCCACAGCCGAAGAGCCAGGGCAAAAAACTGGAGCTGTGCCTCTTCTGCAGAAAGTCAGCTTCGCAACGGTGCCAACCGCATTGCTGTCGCTCCTCGATTTCCCAACTCAAAGTCCATTAAAATGGAACTCTTTGGCACCCGTGCTGGGCTGCCCAGCATCCCAGGCAGTAGAGCACGAACGGTTGGCCTCTGCTCCCACAGCCGAAGAGCCAGGGCAAAAAACTTGAGCTGTGCCTCTTCTGCAGAAAGTCAGCTTTGCAACGGTGCCATCCGCATTGCTGTCGCTCCTCGATTTCCCAACTCAAAGTCCATTACAATGGAACCTCTTTGGCACCCGTGCTCGGCTGCCCAACATCCCAGGCAGTAGAGCACGAACGGATGGCCTCTGCTCCCACAGCCAAAGAGCCAGGGCAAAAAACTGGAGCTGCGCCTCTTCTGCAGAAAGTCAGCTTTGCAACGGTGCCATCCGCATTGCTGTCGCTCCTCGATTTCCCAACTCAAAGTCCATTACAATGGAACCTCTTTGGCACCCGTGCTCGGCTGCCCAGCATCCCAGGCAGTAGAGCACGAATGGCTGGCCTCTGCTCCCACAGCCGAAGAGCCAGGGCAAAAAACTGGAGTTGTGCCTCTTCTGCAGAAAGTCAGCTTTGCAACGGTGCCATCCGCATTGCTGTCGCCCCTCGATTTCCCTACTCAAAGTATATTACAATAGAACCTCTTTGGCACAGGTGCTCGGCAGCCCAGCTTCCCAGGCAGTAGAGCACGAACGGTTGGCCTCTGCTCCCACAGCCGAACAGCAAGGGCAAAAAACTGGAGCTGTGCCTCTTCTGCAGAAAGTCAGCTTTGCAACGGTGCCATCCGCATTGCTGTCGCTCCTCCATTTCCCAACTCAAAGTCCATTACAATGGGACCTCTTTGGCACCCGTGCTGGGCTGCCCAGCATCCCAGGGAGTAGAGCACGAACTTTTGGTCTCTGGTCCCACAGCCGAAGAGCCAGGGCAAAAAACTTGAGCTGTGCCTCTTCTGCAGAAAGTCAGCTTTGCAACGGTGCCATCCGCATTGCTGTCGCTCCTCCATTTCCCAACTCAAAGTCCATTACAATGGGACCTCTTTAGCACCCGTGCTCGGCTGCCCAGCATCCCAGGGAGTAGAGCACGAACGGTTGGCCTCTGCTGCCACAGCCGAAGAGCCAGGGCAAAAAACTGGAGCTGTTCCTCTTCTGCAGAAAGTCAGCTTTGCAACGGTTCCATCCGCATTGCTGTCGCTCCTCGATTTCCCAACTCAAAGTCCATTACAATGGGACCTCTTTGGCACCCGTGCTGGGCTGCCCAGCATCCCAGGGAGTAGAGCACGAACGGTTGGCCTCTGCTCCCACAGCCGAAGAGCCAGGGCAAAAAACTGGAGCTGTGCCTCTTCTGCAGAAAGTCAGCTTTGCAACGGTGCCATCCGCATTGCTGTCGCTCCTCCATTTCCCAACTCAAAGTCCATTACAATGGAACCTCTTTGGCACCAGTGCTGGGCTGCCCAGCATCCCAGGCAGTAGAGCACGAACGGTTGGCCTCTGCTCCCACAGCCGTTGAGCCAGGGCAAAAAACTTGAGCTGTGCCTCTTCTGCAGAAAGTCAGCTTTGCAACGGTGCCATCCGCATTGCTGTCGCTCCTCGATTTCCCAACTCAAAGTCCATTACAATGGAACCTCTTTGACACCCGTGCTGGGCTGCCCAGCATCCCAGGGAGTAGAGCACGAACGGTTGGCCTCTGCTGCCACAGCCGAAGAGCCAGGGCAAAAAACTGGAGCTGTGACTCTTCTGCAGAAAGTCAGCTTTGCAACGATGCCATCCGCATCGCTGTCGCTCCTCGATTTCCCAACTCAAAGTCCATTACAATGGAACCTCTTTGGCACCCGTGCTGGGCTGCCCAGCATCCCAGGGAGTAGAGCACGAACGGCTGGCCTCTGGTCCCACAGCCGAAGAGCCAGGGCAAAAAACTGGAGTTGTGCCTCTTCTGCAGAAAGTCAGCTTTGCAACGGTGCCATCCGCATTGCTGTCACTCCTCGATTTCCCAACTCAAAGTCCATTACAATGGAACCTCTTTGGCACCCGTGCTCGGCTGCCCAGCATCCCAGGGAGTAGAGCACGAACGGTTGGCCTCTGCTGCCACAGCCGAAGAGCCAGGGCAAAAAACTGGAGCTGTGCCTCTTCTGCAGAAAGTCAGCTTTGCAACGGTGCCATCCGCATTGCTGTCGCTCCTCGATTTCCCAACACAAAGTCCATTACAATGGAACCTCTTTGGCACCCGTGCTCGGCTGCCCAGCATCCCAGGGAGTAGAGCACGAACGGTTGGCCTCTGCTCCCACAGCCGTTGAGCCAGGGCAAAAAGCTTGAACTGTGCCTCTTCTGCAGAAAGTCAGCTTCGCAACGGTGCCATCCGCATTGCTGTCGCTCCTCCATTTCCCAACTCAAAGTCCATTACAATGGAACCTCTCTGGCACCCGTGCTCGGCTGCCCAGCATCCCAGGCAGTAGAGCACGAACGGTTGGCCTCTGCTCCCACAACCATTGAGCCAGGGCAAAAAACTGGAGCTGTGCCTCTTCTGCAGAAAGTCAGCTTTGCAACGGTGCCATCCGCATTGCTGTCGCTCCTCGATTTCCCAACTCAAAGTCCATTACAATGGAACCTCTTTGACACCCGTGCTGGGCTGCCCAGCATCCCAGGGAGTAGAGCACGTACGGTTGGCCTCTGGTCCCACAGCCGAAGAGCCAGGGCAAAAAACTGGAGCTGCGCCTCTTCTGCAGAAAGTCAGCTTTGCAACGGTGCCATCCGCATTGCTGTCGCTCCTCGATTTCCCAACTCAAAGTCCATTACAATGGAACCTCTTTGGCACCCGTGCTCGGCTGCCCAGCATCCCAGGCAGTAGAGCACGAATGGCTGGCCTCTGCTCCCACAGCCGAAGAGCCAGGGCAAAAAACTGGAGTTGTGCCTCTTCTGCAGAAAGTCAGCTTTGCAACGCTGCCATCCGCATTGCTGTCGCCCCTCGATTTCCCTACTCAAAGTATATTACAATAGAACCTCTTTGGCACAGGTGCTTGGCAGCCCAGCTTCCCAGGCATTAGAGCACGAACGGTTGGCCTCTGCTCCCACAGCCGAACAGCAAGGGCAAAAAACTGGAGCTGTGCCTCTTCTGCAGAAAGTCAGCTTTGCAACGGTGCCATCCGCATTGCTGTCGCTCCTCCATTTCCCAACTCAAAGTCCATTACAATGGGACCTCTTTGGCACCCGTGCTGGGCTGCCCAGCATCCCAGGCAGTAGAGCACGAACTTTTGGTCTCTGCTCCCACAGCCGAAGAGCCAGGGCAAAAAACTTGAGCTGTGCCTCTTCTGCAGAAAGTCAGCTTTGCAACGGTGCCATCCGCATTGCTGTCGCTCCTCCATTTCCCAACTCAAAGTCCATTACAATGGGACCTCTTTAGCACCCGTGCTCGGCTGCCCAGCATCCCAGGGAGTAGAGCACGAACGGTTGGCCTCTGCTGCCACAGCCGAAGAGCCAGGGCAAAAAACTGGAGCTGTTCCTCTTCTGCAGAAAGTCAGCTTTGCAACGGTTCCATCCGCATTGCTGTCGCTCCTCGATTTCCCAACTCAAAGTCCATTACAATGGGACCTCTTTGGCACCCGTGCTGGGCTGCCCAGCATCCCAGGGAGTAGAGCACGAACGGTTGGCCTCTGCTCCCACAGCCGAAGAGCCAGGGCAAAAAACTGGAGCTGTGCCTCTTCTGCAGAAAGTCAGCTTTGCAACGGTGCCATCCGCATTGCTGTCGCTCCTCCATTTCCCAACTCAAAGTCCATTACAATGGAACCTCTTTGGCACCAGTGCTGGGCTGCCCAGCATCCCAGGCAGTAGAGCACGAACGGTTGGCCTCTGCTCCCACAGCCGTTGAGCCAGGGCAAAAAACTTGAGCTGTGCCTCTTCTGCAGAAAGTCAGCTTTGCAACGGTGCCATCCGCATTGCTGTCGCTCCTCGATTTCCCAACTCAAAGTCCATTACAATGGAACCTCTTTGACACCCGTGCTGGGCTGCCCAGCATCCCAGGCAGTAGAGCACGAACGGTTGGCCTCTGCTGCCACAGCCGAAGAGCCAGGGCAAAAAACTGGAGCTGTGACTCTTCTGCAGAAAGTCAGCTTTGCAACGATGCCATCCGCATTGCTGTCGCTCCTCGATTTCCCAACTCAAAGTCCATTACAATGGAACCTCTTTGGCACCCGTGCTGGGCTGCCCAGCATCCCAGGCAGTAGAGCACGAACGGCTGGCCTCTGGTCCCACAGCCGAAGAGCCAGGGCAAAAAACTGGAGCTGTGCCTCTTCTGCAGAAAGTCAGCTTTGCAACGGTGCCATCCGCATTGCTGTCACTCCTCGATTTCCCAACTCAAAGTCCATTACAATGGAACCTCTTTGGCACCCGTGCTCGGCTGCCCAGCATCCCAGGCAGTAGAGCACGAACGGTTGGCCTCTGGTCCCACAGCCGAAGAGCCAGGGCAAAAAACTGGAGCTGTGCCTCTTCTGCAGAAAGTCAGCTTTGCAACGGTGCCATCCGCATTGCTGTCGCTCCTCGATTTCCCAACACAAAGTCCATTACAATGGAACCTCTTTGGCACCCGTGCTCGGCTGCCCAGCATCCCAGGGAGTAGAGCACGAACGGTTGGCCTCTGCTCCCACAGCCGTTGAGCCAGGGCAAAAAGCTTGAACTGTGCCTCTTCTGCAGAAAGTCAGCTTCGCAACGGTGCCATCCGCATTGCTGTCGCTCCTCGATTTCCCAAATCAAAGTCCATTACAATGGAACCTCTCTGGCACCCGTGCTCGGCTGCCCAGCATCCCAGGCAGTAGAGCACGAACGGTTGGCCTCTGCTCCCACAACCATTGAGCCAGGGCAAAAAACTGGAGCTGTGCCTCTTCTGCAGAAAGTCAGCTTTGCAACGGTGCCATCCGCATTGCTGTCGCTCCTCGATTTCCCAACTCAAAGTCCATTACAATGGAACCTCTTTGACACCCGTGCTGGGCTGCCCAGCATCCCAGGGAGTAGAGCACGTACGGTTGGCCTCTGGTCCCACAGCCGAAGAGCCAGGGCAAAAAACTGGAGCTGTGCCTCTTCTGCAGAAAGTCAGCTTTGCAACGGTGCCATCCGCATCGCTGTTGCTCCTCGATTTCCCAACTCAAAGTCCATTACAATGGAACCTCTTTGGCACCCGTGCTCGGCTGCCCAGCATCCCAGGGAGTAGAGCACGAACGGTTGGCCTCTGGTCCCACAGCCGAAGAGCCAGGGCAAAAAACTGGAGCTGTGCCTCTTCTGCAGAAAGTCAGCTTTGCAACGGTGCCATCCGCATTGCTGTCGCTCCTCCATTTCCCAACTCAAAGTCCATTACAATGGAACCTCTTTGGCACCCGTGCTCGGCTGCCCAGCATCCCAGGCAGTAGAGCACGAACGGTTGGCCTCTGCTCCCACAGCCGAAGAGCCAGGGCAAAAAACTTGAGCTGTGACTCTTCTGCAGAAAGTCAGCTTTGCAACGATGCCATCCGCATCGCTGTCGCTCCTCCATTTCCCAACTCAAAGTCCATTACAATGGAACCTCTTTGGCACCCGTGCTGGGCTGCCCAGCATCCCAGGCAGTAGAGCACGAATGGCTGGCCTCTGGTCCCACAGCCGAAGAGCCAGGGCAAAAAACTTGAGCTGTGCCTCTTCTGCAGAAACTCAGCTTTGCAACGGTGCTATCCGCATTGCTGTCGCTCCTCGATTTGTCAACTCAAAGTCCATTACAATGGAACCTCTTTGGCACCCGTGCTCGGCTGCCCAGCATCCCAGGCAGTAGAGCACGAACGGTTGGCCTCTGCTCCCAAAGCCGAAGAGCCAGGGCAAAAAACTTGAACTGTGCCTCTTCTGCAGAAAGTCAGCTTCGCAACGGTGCCATCCGCATCGCTGTTGCTCCTCGATTTCCCAACTCAAAGTCCATTACAATGGAACCTCTTTGGCACCCGTGCTGGGCTGCCCAGCATCCCAGGCAGTAGAGCACGAACGGTTGGCCTCTGCTCCCACAGCCGAAGAGCCAGGGCAAAAAACTGGAGCTGTGCCTCTTCTGCAGAAAGTCAGCTTTGCAACGGTGCCATCCGCATCGCTGTTGCTTCTCGATTTCCCAACTCAAAGTCCATTACAATGGAACCTCTTTGGCACCCGTGCTGGGCTGCCCAGCATCCCAGGCAGTAGAGCACGAACGGTTGGCCTCTGCTGCCACAGCCGAAGAGCCAGGTCAAAAAACTGGAGCTGTGCCTCTTCTGCAGAAAGTCAGCTTTGCAACGCTGCCATCCGCATCGCTGTTGCTCCTCGATTTCCCAACTCAAAGTCCATTACAATGGAACCTCTTTGGCACCCGTGCTGGGCTGCCCAGCATCCCAGGGAGTAGAGCACGAACGGTTGGCCTCTGCTCCCACAGCCGAAGAGCCAGGGCAAAATCTGGAGCTGTGCCTCTTCTGCAGAAAGTCAGCTTCGCAACGGTGCTATCCGCATTGCTGTCGCTCCTCCATTTCCCAACTCAAAGTCCATTACAACGGGACCTCTTTGGCACCCGTGCTCGGCTGCCCAGCATCCCAGGCAGTAGAGCACGAACGGTTGGCCTCTGCTCCCACAGCCGTTGAGCCAGGGCAAAAAACTGGAGCTGTGCCTCTTCTGCAGAAAGTCAGCTTTGCAACGGTGCCATCCGCATTGCTGTCGCTCCTCCATTTCCCAACTCAAAGTCCATTACAATGGAACCTCTTTGGCACCCGTGCTCGGCTGCCCAGCATCCCAGGGAGTAGAGCACGAACGGTTGGCCTCTGCTCCCACAGCCGAAGAGCCAGGGCAAAAAACTGGAGCTGTGCCTCTTCTGCAGAAAGTCAGCTTTGCAATGGTGCCATCCTCATTGCTGTCGCTCCTCCATTTCCCAACTCAAAGTCCATTACAATGGAACCTCTTTGGCACCCGTGCTCGGCTGCCCAGCATCCCAGGGAGTAGAGCACGAACGGTTGGCCTCTGCTCCCACAGCCGAAGAGCCAGGGCAAAAAACTGGAGCTGTGCCTCTTCTGCAGAAAGTCAGCTTCGCAACGGTGCCATCCGCATTGCTGTCACTCCTCGATTTCCCAACTCAAAGTCCATTACAATGGAACTCTTTGGCACCCGTGCTGGGCTGCCCAGCATCCCAGGCAGTAGAGCACGAACGGTTGGCCTCTGCTCCCACAGCCGAAGAGCCAGGGCAAAAAACTGGAGCTGTGCCTCTTCTGCAGAAAGTCAGCTTTGCAACGGTGCCATCCACATCGCTGTTGCTCCTCGATTTCCCAACTCAAAGTCCATTACAATGGAACCTCTTTGGCACCCGTGCTGGGCTGCCCAGCATCCAAGACAGCAGAGCACGAAATTTGGCCTCTGCTGCCACAGCCGAAGAGCCAGGGCAAAAAACTGGAGCTGTGCCTCTTCTGCAGAAAGTCAGCTTTGCAACGGTTCCATCCGCATTGCTGTCGCTCCTCCATTTCACAACTCAAAGTCCATTACAATGGAACCTCTTTGGCACCCGTGCTCGGCTGCCCAGCATCCCAGGGAGTAGAGCACGAACGGATGGCCTCTGCTCCCACAGCCGAAGAGCCAGGGCAAAAAACTGGAGCTGCACCCCTTCTGCAGAAAGTCAGCTTTGCAACGGTGCCATCCGCATTGCTGTCGCTCCTCCATTTCCCAACTCAAAGTCCATTACAATGGGACCTCTTTGGCACCCGTGCTGGGCTGCCCAGCATCCCAGGGAGTAGAGCACGAATGGCTGGCCTCTGGTCCCACAGCCGAAGAGCCAGGGCAAAAAACTGGAGTTGTGCCTGTTCTGCAGAAAGTCAGCTTTGCAACGGTGCCATCCGCATTGCTGTCGCTCCTCCATTTCCCTACTCAAAGTATATTACAATAGAACCTCTTTGGCAAACGTTCTCGGCTGCCCAGCATCCCAGGGAGTAGAGCACGAACGGTTGGCCTCTGCTCCCACAGCCGAAGAGCCAGGGCAAAAAACTGGAGCTGTGCCTCTTCTGCAGAAAGTCAGCTTTGCAACAGTGCCATCCGCATTGATGTCCCTCCTCCGTTTCCCAACTCAAAGTCCATTACAATGGAACCTCTTTGGCACCCGTGCTCGGCTGCCCAGCATCCCAGACAGTAGAGCACGAAAGTTTGGCCTCTGCTCCCACAGCCGAAGAGCCAGGGCAAAAAGCTTGAACTGTGCCTCTTCTGCAGAAAGTCAGCTTCGCAACGGTGCCATCCGCATTGCTGTCGCTCCTCGATTTCCCAACTCAAAGTCCATTACAATGGAACCTCTGTGGCACCCGTGCTGGGCAGCCCAGCATGCCAGGCAGTAGAGCACGAACGGTTGGCCTCTGCTCCCACAGCCATTGAGCCAGGGCAAAAACTGGAGCTGTGCCTCTTCTGCAGAAAGTCAGCTTTGCAACGGTGCCATCCGCATTGCTGTCGCTCCTCCATTTCCCAACTCAAAGTCCATTACAGTGGAACCTCTTTGACACCCTTGCTGGGCTGCCCAGCATCCCAGGGAGTAGAGCACGTACGGTTGGCCTCTGCTGCCACAGCCGAAGAGCCAGGGCAAAAAACTTGAGCTGTGCCTCTTCTGCAGAAAGTCAGCTTTGCAACGGTGCCATCCGCATCGCTGTTGCTCCTCGATTTCCCAACTCAAAGTCCATTACAATGGAACCTCTTTGGCACCCGTGCTGGGCTGCCCAGCATCCCAGGGAGTAGAGCACGAACGGTTGGCCTCTGCTCCCACAGCCGAAGAGCCAGGGCAAAAAACTGGAGCTGTGCCTCTTCTGCAGAAAGTCAGCTTTGCAACGGTGCCATCCGCATTGCTGTCGCTCCTCCATTTCCCAACTCAAAGTCCATTACAATGGAACATCTTTGACACCCGTGCTCGGCTGGCCAGCATCCCAGGGAGTAGAGCACGGACGGATGGCCTCTGCTCCCACAGCCGAAGAGCCAGGGCAAAAAACTGGAGCTGTGCCTCTTCTGCAGAAAGTCAGCTTTGCAACGGTGCCATCCGCATTGCTGTCGCTCCTCGATTTCCCAACTCAAAGTCCATTACAATGGAACCTCTTTGGCACCCGTGCTCGGCTGCCCAGCATCCCAGGGAGTAGAGCACGAACGGATGGCCTCTGCTCCCACAGCCGAAGAGCCAGGGCAAAAAACTGGAGCTGCACCTCTTCTGCAGAAAGTCAGCTTTGCAACGGTGCCATCCGCATTGCTGTCGCTCCTCCATTTCCCAACTCAAAGTCCATTACAATGGGACCTCTTTGGCACCCGTGCTGGGCTGCCCAGCATCCCAGGGAGTAGAGCACGAATGGCTGGCCTCTGGTCCCACAGCCGAAGAGCCAGGGCAAAAAACTGGAGCTGTGCCTCTTCTGCAGAAAGTCAGCTTTGCAACGGTGCCATCCGCATCGCTGTTGCTCCTCGATTTCCCAACTCAAAGTCCATTACAATGGAACCTCTTTGGCACCCGTGCTCGACTGCCCAGCATCCCAGGGAGTAGAGCACGAACGGTTGGCCTCTGCTGCCACAGCCGAAGAGCCAGGGCAAAAAACTGGAGCTGTGCCTCTTCTGCAGAAAGTCAGCTTTGCAACGCTGCCATCCGCATCGCTGTTGCTCCTCGATTTCCCAACTCAAAGTCCATTACAATGGAACCTCTTTGGCACCCGTGCTCGGCTGCCCAGCATCCCAGGCAGTAGAGCACGAACGGTTGGCCTCTGCTCCCACAGCCGAAGAGCCAGGGCAAAATCTGGAGCTGTGCCTCTTCTGCAGAAAGTCAGCTTCGCAACGGTGCTATCCGCATTGCTGTCGCTCCTCGATTTCCCAACTCAAAGTCCATTACAACGGGACCTCTTTGGCACCCGTGCTGGGCTGCCCAGCATCCCAGGCAGTAGAGCACGAACGGTTGGCCTCTGCTCCCACAGCCGTTGAGCCAGGGCAAAAAACTGGAGCTGTGCCTCTTCTGCAGAAAGTCAGCTTTGCAACGGTGCCATCCGCATTGCTGTCGCTCCTCCATTTCCCTACTCAAAGTATATTACAATAGAACCTCTTTGGCAAACGTGCTCGGCTGCCCAGCATCCCAGGGAGTAGAGCACGAACGGTTGGCCTCTGCTGGCACAGCCGAAGAGCCAGGGCAAAAAACTGGAGTTGTGCCTCTTCTGCAGAAAGTCAGCTTTGCAACAGTGCCATCCGCATTGCTGTCCCTCCTCCGTTTCCCAACTCAAAGTCCATTACAATGGAACCTCTTTGGCACCCGTGCTCGGCTGCCCAGCATCCCAGGGAGTAGAGCACGAACGGTTGGCCTCTGCTCCCACAGCCGAAGAGCCAGGGCAAAAAGCTTGAACTGTGCCTCTTCTGCAGAAAGTCAGCTTCGCAACGGTGCCATCCGCATTGCTGTCGCTCCTCGATTTCCCAACTCAAAGTCCATTACAATGGAACCTCTGTGGCACCCGTGCTGGGCAGCCCAGCATGCCAGGCAGTAGAGCACGAACGCTTGGCCTCTGCTCCCACAGCCATTGAGCCAGGGCAAAAACTGGAGCTGTGCCTGTTCTGCAGAAAGTCAGCTTTGCAACGGTGCCATCCGCATTGCTGTCGCTCCTCGATTTCCCAACTCAAAGTCCATTACAATGGAACCTCTTTGACACCCTTGCTGGGCTGCCCAGCATCCCAGGGAGTAGAGCACGTACGGTTGGCCTCTGCTGCCACACCCGAAGAGCCAGGGCAAAAAACTTGAGCTGTGCCTCTTCTGCAGAAAGTCAGCTTTGCAACGGTGCCATCCGCATCGCTGTTGCTCCTCGATTTCCCAACTCAAAGTCCATTACAATGGAACCTCTTTGGCACCCGTGCTGGGCTGCCCAGCATCCCAGGGAGTAGAGCACGAACGGTTGGCCTCTGCTCCCACAGCCGAAGAGCCAGGGCAAAAAACTGGAGCTGTGCCTCTTCTGCAGAAAGTCAGCTTTGCAACGGTGCCATCCGCATCGCTGTTGCTCCTCGATTTCCCAACTCAAAGTCCATTACAATGGAACCTCTTTGGCACCCGTGCTGGGCTGCCCAGCATCCCAGGGAGTAGAGCACGAACGGTTGGCCTCTGCTCCCACAGCCGAAGAGCCAGGGCAAAAAACTTGAGCTGTGCCTCTTCTGCAGAAAGTCAGCTTTGCAACGGTGCCATCCGCATTGCTGTCGCTCCTCCATTTCCCAACTCAAAGTCCATTACAATGGAACCTCTTTGACACCCGTGCTCGGCTGCCCAGCATCCCAGGGAGTAGAGCACGAACGGATGGCCTCTGCTGCCACAGCCGAAGAGCCAGGGCAAAAAACTGGAGCTGTGCCTCTTCTGCAGAAAGTCAGCTTTGCAACGGTGCCATCCGCATCGCTGTTGCTCCTCGATTTCCCAACTCAAAGTCCATTACAATGGAACCTCTTTGGCACCCGTGCTCGGCTGCCCAGCATCCCAGGGAGTAGAGCACGAACGGTTGGCCTCTGCTGCCACAGCCGAAGAGCCAGGGCAAAAAACTGGAGCTGTGCCTCTTCTGCAGAAAGTCAGCTTTGCAACGCTGCCATCCGCATCGCTGTTGCTCCTCGATTTCCCAACTCAAAGTCCATTACAATGGAACCTCTTTGGCACCCGTGCTGGGCTGCCCAGCATCCCAGGCAGTAGAGCACGAACGGTTGGCCTCTGCTCCCACAGCCGAAGAGCCAGGGCAAAATCTGGAGCTGTGCCTCTTCTGCAGAAAGTCAGCTTCGCAACGGTGCTATCCGCATTGCTGTCGCTCCTCCATTTCCCAACTCAAAGTCCATTACAACGGGACTTCTTTGGCACCCGTGCTCGGCTGCCCAGCATCCCAGGCAGTAGAGCACGAACGGTTGGCCTCTGCTCCCACAGCCGTTGAGCCAGGGCAAAAAACTGGAGCTGTGCCTCTTCTGCAGAAAGTCAGCTTTGCAACGGTGCCATCCGCATTGCTGTCGCTCCTCCATTTCACAACTCAAAGTCCATTACAATGGAACCTCTTTGGCACCCGTGCTGGGCTGCCCAGCATCCCAGGCAGTAGAGCACGAACGGTTGGCCTCTGCTCCCACAGCCGTTGAGCCAGGGCAAAAAACTGGAGCTGTGCCTCTTCTGCAGAAAGTCAGCTTTGCAACGGTGCCATCCGCATTGCTGTCGCTCCTCCATTTCCCATCTCAAAGTCCATTACAATGGAACCTCTTTGGCACCCGTGCTGGGCTGCCCAGCATCCCAGGCAGTAGAGCACGAACGGTTGGCCTCTGCTCCCACAGCCGAAGAGCCAGGGCAAAAAACTGGAGCTGTGCCTCTTCTGCAGAAAGTCAGCTTTGCAACGGTGCCATCCGCATCGCTGTTGCTCCTCGATTTCCCAACTCAAAGTCCATTACAATGGAACCTCTTTGGCACCCGTGCTCGGCTGCCCAGCATCCCAGGGAGTAGAGCACGAACGGTTGGCCTCTGCTCCCACAGCCGAAGAGCCAGGGCAAAAAACTTGAGCTGTGCCTCTTCTGCAGAAAGTCAGCTTTGCAACGGTGCCATCCGCATTGCTGTCGCTCCTCCATTTCCCAACTCAAAGTCCATTACAATGGAACCTCTTTGACACCCGTGCTGGGCTGCCCAGCATCCCAGGGAGTAGAGCACGAACGGATGGCCTCTGCTGCCACAGCCGAAGAGCCAGGGCAAAAAACTGGAGCTGTGCCTCTTCTGCAGAAAGTCAGCTTTGCAACGGTGCCATCCGCATCGCTGTTGCTCCTCGATTTCCCAACTCAAAGTCCATTACAATGGAACCTCTTTGGCACCCGTGCTCGACTGCCCAGCATCCCAGGGAGTAGAGCACGAACGGTTGGCCTCTGCTGCCACAGCCGAAGAGCCAGGGCAAAAAACTGGAGCTGTGCCTCTTCTGCAGAAAGTCAGCTTTGCAACGCTGCCATCCGCATCGCTGTTGCTCCTCGATTTCCCAACTCAAAGTCCATTACAATGGAACCTCTTTGGCACCCGTGCTCGGCTGCCCAGCATCCCAGGCAGTAGAGCACGAACGGTTGGCCTCTGCTCCCACAGCCGAAGAGCCAGGGCAAAATCTGGAGCTGTGCCTCTTCTGCAGAAAGTCAGCTTCGCAACGGTGCTATCCGCATTGCTGTCGCTCCTCGATTTCCCAACTCAAAGTCCATTACAACGGGACCTCTTTGGCACCCGTGCTGGGCTGCCCAGCATCCCAGGCAGTAGAGCACGAACGGTTGGCCTCTGCTCCCACAGCCGTTGAGCCAGGGCAAAAAACTGGAGCTGTGCCTCTTCTGCAGAAAGTCAGCTTTGCAACGGTGCCATCCGCATTGCTGTCGCTCCTCCATTTCCCTACTCAAAGTATATTACAATAGAACCTCTTTGGCAAACGTGCTCGGCTGCCCAGCATCCCAGGGAGTAGAGCACGAACGGTTGGCCTCTGCTGGCACAGCCGAAGAGCCAGGGCAAAAAACTGGAGTTGTGCCTCTTCTGCAGAAAGTCAGCTTTGCAACAGTGCCATCCGCATTGCTGTCCCTCCTCCGTTTCCCAACTCAAAGTCCATTACAATGGAACCTCTTTGGCACCCGTGCTCGGCTGCCCAGCATCCCAGGGAGTAGAGCACGAACGGTTGGCCTCTGCTCCCACAGCCGAAGAGCCAGGGCAAAAAGCTTGAACTGTGCCTCTTCTGCAGAAAGTCAGCTTCGCAACGGTGCCATCCGCATTGCTGTCGCTCCTCGATTTCCCAACTCAAAGTCCATTACAATGGAACCTCTGTGGCACCCGTGCTGGGCAGCCCAGCATGCCAGGCAGTAGAGCACGAACGCTTGGCCTCTGCTCCCACAGCCATTGAGCCAGGGCAAAAACTGGAGCTGTGCCTGTTCTGCAGAAAGTCAGCTTTGCAACGGTGCCATCCGCATTGCTGTCGCTCCTCGATTTCCCAACTCAAAGTCCATTACAATGGAACCTCTTTGACACCCTTGCTGGGCTGCCCAGCATCCCAGGGAGTAGAGCACGTACGGTTGGCCTCTGCTGCCACACCCGAAGAGCCAGGGCAAAAAACTTGAGCTGTGCCTCTTCTGCAGAAAGTCAGCTTTGCAACGGTGCCATCCGCATCGCTGTTGCTCCTCGATTTCCCAACTCAAAGTCCATTACAATGGAACCTCTTTGGCACCCGTGCTGGGCTGCCCAGCATCCCAGGGAGTAGAGCACGAACGGTTGGCCTCTGCTCCCACAGCCGAAGAGCCAGGGCAAAAAACTGGAGCTGTGCCTCTTCTGCAGAAAGTCAGCTTTGCAACGGTGCCATCCGCATCGCTGTTGCTCCTCGATTTCCCAACTCAAAGTCCATTACAATGGAACCTCTTTGGCACCCGTGCTGGGCTGCCCAGCATCCCAGGGAGTAGAGCACGAACGGTTGGCCTCTGCTCCCACAGCCGAAGAGCCAGGGCAAAAAACTTGAGCTGTGCCTCTTCTGCAGAAAGTCAGCTTTGCAACGGTGCCATCCGCATTGCTGTCGCTCCTCCATTTCCCAACTCAAAGTCCATTACAATGGAACCTCTTTGACACCCGTGCTCGGCTGCCCAGCATCCCAGGGAGTAGAGCACGAACGGATGGCCTCTGCTGCCACAGCCGAAGAGCCAGGGCAAAAAACTGGAGCTGTGCCTCTTCTGCAGAAAGTCAGCTTTGCAACGGTGCCATCCGCATCGCTGTTGCTCCTCGATTTCCCAACTCAAAGTCCATTACAATGGAACCTCTTTGGCACCCGTGCTCGGCTGCCCAGCATCCCAGGGAGTAGAGCACGAACGGTTGGCCTCTGCTGCCACAGCCGAAGAGCCAGGGCAAAAAACTGGAGCTGTGCCTCTTCTGCAGAAAGTCAGCTTTGCAACGGTGCCATCCGCATCGCTGTTGCTCCTCGATTTCCCAACTCAAAGTCCATTACAATGGAACCTCTTTGGCACCCGTGCTGGGCTGCCCAGCATCCCAGGCAGTAGAGCACGAACGGTTGGCCTCTGCTCCCACAGCCGAAGAGCCAGGGCAAAATCTGGAGCTGTGCCTCTTCTGCAGAAAGTCAGCTTCGCAACGGTGCTATCCGCATTGCTGTCGCTCCTCCATTTCCCTACTCAAAGTCCATTACAACGGGACTTCTTTGGCACCCGTGCTCGGCTGCCCAGCATCCCAGGCAGTAGAGCACGAACGGTTGGCCTCTGCTCCCACAGCCGTTGAGCCAGGGCAAAAAACTGGAGCTGTGCCTCTTCTGCAGAAAGTCAGCTTTGCAACGGTGCCATCCGCATTGCTGTCGCTCCTCCATTTCACAACTCAAAGTCCATTACAATGGAACCTCTTTGGCACCCGTGCTGGGCTGCCCAGCATCCCAGGCAGTAGAGCACGAACGGTTGGCCTCTGCTCCCACAGCCGTTGAGCCAGGGCAAAAAACTGGAGCTGTGCCTCTTCTGCAGAAAGTCAGCTTTGCAACGGTGCCATCCGCATTGCTGTCGCTCCTCCATTTCCCATCTCAAAGTCCATTACAATGGAACCTCTTTGGCACCCGTGCTGGGCTGCCCAGCATCCCAGGCAGTAGAGCACGAACGGTTGGCCTCTGCTCCCACAGCCGAAGAGCCAGGGCAAAAAACTGGAGCTGTGCCTCTTCTGCAGAAAGTCAGCTTTGCAACGGTGCCATCCGCATCGCTGTTGCTCCTCGATTTCCCAACTCAAAGTCCATTACAATGGAACCTCTTTGGCACCCGTGCTCGGCTGCCCAGCATCCCAGGGAGTAGAGCACGAACGGTTGGCCTCTGCTCCCACAGCCGAAGAGCCAGGGCAAAAAACTTGAGCTGTGCCTCTTCTGCAGAAAGTCAGCTTTGCAACGGTGCCATCCGCATTGCTGTCGCTCCTCCATTTCCCAACTCAAAGTCCATTACAATGGAACCTCTTTGACACCCGTGCTGGGCTGCCCAGCATCCCAGGGAGTAGAGCACGAACGGATGGCCTCTGCTGCCACAGCCGAAGAGCCAGGGCAAAAAACTGGAGCTGTGCCTCTTCTGCAGAAAGTCAGCTTTGCAACGGTGCCATCCGCATCGCTGTTGCTCCTCGATTTCCCAACTCAAAGTCCATTACAATGGAACCTCTTTGGCACCCGTGCTCGACTGCCCAGCATCCCAGGGAGTAGAGCACGAACGGTTGGCCTCTGCTGCCACAGCCGAAGAGCCAGGGCAAAAAACTGGAGCTGTGCCTCTTCTGCAGAAAGTCAGCTTTGCAACGCTGCCATCCGCATCGCTGTTGCTCCTCGATTTCCCAACTCAAAGTCCATTACAATGGAACCTCTTTGGCACCCGTGCTCGGCTGCCCAGCATCCCAGGCAGTAGAGCACGAACGGTTGGCCTCTGCTCCCACAGCCGAAGAGCCAGGGCAAAATCTGGAGCTGTGCCTCTTCTGCAGAAAGTCAGCTTCGCAACGGTGCTATCCGCATTGCTGTCGCTCCTCGATTTCCCAACTCAAAGTCCATTACAACGGGACCTCTTTGGCACCCGTGCTGGGCTGCCCAGCATCCCAGGCAGTAGAGCACGAACGGTTGGCCTCTGCTCCCACAGCCGTTGAGCCAGGGCAAAAAACTGGAGCTGTGCCTCTTCTGCAGAAAGTCAGCTTTGCAACGGTGCCATCCGCATTGCTGTCGCTCCTCCATTTCCCAACTCAAAGTCCATTACAATGGAACCTCTTTGGCACCCGTGCTGGGCTGCCCAGCATCCCAGGGAGTAGAGCACGAACGGTTGGCCTCTGCTCCCACAGCCGAAGAGCCAGGGCAAAAAACTGGAGCTGTGCCTCTTCTGCAGAAAGTCAGCTTTGCAACAGTGCCATCCACATTGCTGTCGCTCCTCCATTTCCCAACTCAAAGTCCATTACAATGGAACCTCTTTGGCACCCGTGCTGGGCTGCCCAGCATCCCAGGGAGTAGAGCACGAACGGTTGGCCTCTGCTCCCACAGCCGAAGAGCCAGGGCAAAAAACTGGAGCTGTGCCTCTTCTGCAGAAAGTCAGCTTTGCAACGGTGCCATCCGCATTGCTGTCGCTCCTCCATTTCCCAACTCAAAGTCCATTAAAATGGAACCTCTTTGGCACCCGTGCTGGGCTGCCCAGCATCCCAGGGAGTAGAGCACGAACGGTTGGCCTCTGCTCCCACAGCCGAAGAGCCAGGGCAAAAAACTGGAGCTGTGCCTCTTCTGCAGAAAGTCAGCTTTGCAACGGTGCTATCCGCATTGCTGTCGCTCCTCGATTTCCCAACTCAAAGTCCATTACAATGGAACCTCTTTGGCACCCGTGCTCGGCTGCCCAGCATCCCAGGGAGTAGAGCACGAACGGATGGCCTCTGCTCCCACAGCCGAAGAGCCAGGGCAAAAAACTGGAGCTGCACCTCTTCTGCAGAAAGTCAGCTTTGCAACGGTGCCATCCGCATTGCTGTCGCTCCTCCATTTCCCAACTCAAAGTCCATTACAATGGAACCTCTTTGGCACCCGTGCTGGGCTGCCCAGCATCCCAGGGAGTAGAGCACGAATGGCTGGCCTCTGGTCCCACAGCCGAAGAGCCAGGGCAAAAAACTGGAGCTGTGCCTCTTCTGCAGAAAGTCAGCTTTGCAACAGTGCCATCCGCAATGCTGTCCCTCCTCCGTTTCCCAACTCAAAGTCCATTACAATGGAACCTCTTTAGCACCCGTGCTCGACTGCCCAGCATCCCAGGGAGTAGAGCACGAACGGTTGGCCTCTGCTGCCACAGCCGAAGAGCCAGGGCAAAAAACTTGAGCTCTGCCTCTTCTGCTGAAAGTCAGCTTTGCAACGGTGCCATCCGCATTGCTGTCGCTCCTCCATTTCCCAACTCAAAGTCCATTACAATGGGACCTCTTTGGCACCCGTGCTCGGCTGCCCAGCATCCCAGGCAGTAGAGCACGAACGGTTGGCCTCTGCTCCCACAGCCGTTGAGCCAGGGCAAAAAACTGGAGCTGTGCCTCTTCTGCAGAAAGTCAGCTTTGCAATGGTGCCATCCGCATTGCTGTCGCTTCTCCATTTCCCAACTCAAAGTCCATTACAATGGAACCTCTTTGGCACCCGTGCTGGGCTGCCCAGCATCCCAGGGAGTAGAGCACGAACGGTTGGCCTCTGCTCCCACAGCCGAAGAGCCAGGGCAAAAAACTTGAGCTGTGCCTCTTCTGCAGAAAGTCAGCTTCGCAACGGTGCCATCCGCATTGCTGTCACTCCTCGTTTTCCCAACTCAAAGTCCATTACAATGGAACTCTTTGGCACCCGTGCTGGGCTGCCCAGCATCCCAGGGAGTAGAGCACGAACGGTTGGCTTCTGCTCCCACAGCCGAAGAGCCAGGGCAAAAAACTGGAGCTGTGCCTCTTCTGCAGAAAGTCAGCTTTGCAACGGTGCCATCCGCATCGCTGTCGCTCCTCCATTTCCCAACTCAAAGTCCATTACAATGGAACCTCTTTGGCACCCATGCTCGGCTGCCCAGCATCCCAGGGAGTAGAGCACGAACGGTTGGCCTCTGCTCCCACAGCCGTTGAGCCAGGGCAAAAAACTGGAGCTGTGCCTCTTCTGCAGAAAGTCAGCTTTGCAACGGTTCCATCCGCATTGCTGTCGCTCCTCCATTTCCCAACTCAAAGTCCATTACAATGGAACCTCTTTGGCACCCGTGCTCGGCTGCCCAGCATCCCAGGCAGTAGAGCACGAACGGATGGCCTCTGCTCCCACAGCCGAAGAGCCAGGGCAAAAAACTTGAGCTGCGCCTCTTCTGCAGAAAGTCAGCTTTGCAACGGTGCCATCCGCATTGCTGTCGCTCCTCGATTTCCCAACTCAAAGTCCATTACAATGGAACCTCTTTGGCACACGTGCTCGGCTGCCCAGCATCCCAGGGAGTAGAGCACGAACGGTTGGCCTCTCCTGGCACAGCCGAAGAGCCAGGGCAAAAAACTTGAGCTGTGCCTCTTCTGCAGAAAGTCAGCTTTGCAACGGTGCCATCCGCATTGCTGTCGCTCCTCGATTTCCCAACTCAAAGTCCATTACAACGGGACCTCTTTGGCACCCGTGCTGGGCTGCCCAGCATCCCAGGCAGTAGAGCACGAACGGTTGGCCTCTGCTCCCACAGCCGTTGAGCCAGGGCAAAAAACTGGAGCTGTGCCTCTTCTGCAGAAAGTCAGCTTTGCAACGGTGCCATCCGCATTGCTGTCGCTCCTCCATTTCCCAACTCAAAGTCCATTACAATGGAACCTCTTTGGCACCCGTGCTGGGCTGCCCAGCATCCCAGGGAGTAGAGCACGAACGGTTGGCCTCTGCTCCCACAGCCGAAGAGCCAGGGCAAAAAACTGGAGCTGTGCCTCTTCTGCAGAAAGTCAGCTTTGCAACAGTGCCATCCACATTGCTGTCGCTCCTCCATTTCCCAACTCAAAGTCCATTACAATGGAACCTCTTTGGCACCCGTGCTGGGCTGCCCAGCATCCCAGGGAGTAGAGCACGAACGGTTGGCCTCTGCTCCCACAGCCGAAGAGCCAGGGCAAAAAACTGGAGCTGTGCCTCTTCTGCAGAAAGTCAGCTTTGCAACGGTGCCATCCGCATTGCTGTCGCTCCTCCATTTCCCAACTCAAAGTCCATTAAAATGGAACCTCTTTGGCACCCGTGCTGGGCTGCCCAGCATCCCAGGGAGTAGAGCACGAACGGTTGGCCTCTGCTCCCACAGCCGAAGAGCCAGGGCAAAAAACTGGAGCTGTGCCTCTTCTGCAGAAAGTCAGCTTTGCAACGGTGCTATCCGCATTGCTGTCGCTCCTCGATTTCCCAACTCAAAGTCCATTACAATGGAACCTCTTTGGCACCCGTGCTGGGCTGCCCAGCATCCCAGGCAGTAGAGCACGAACGGATGGCCTCTGCTCCCACAGCCGAAGAGCCAGGGCAAAAAACTGGAGCTGCACCTCTTCTGCAGAAAGTCAGCTTTGCAACGGTGCCATCCGCATTGCTGTCGCTCCTCCATTTCCCAACTCAAAGTCCATTACAATGGAACCTCTTTGGCACCCGTGCTGGGCTGCCCAGCATCCCAGGGAGTAGAGCACGAATGGCTGGCCTCTGGTCCCACAGCCGAAGAGCCAGGGCAAAAAACTGGAGCTGTGCCTCTTCTGCAGAAAGTCAGCTTTGCAACAGTGCCATCCGCAATGCTGTCCCTCCTCCGTTTCCCAACTCAAAGTCCATTACAATGGAACCTCTTTAGCACCCGTGCTCGACTGCCCAGCATCCCAGGGAGTAGAGCACGAACGGTTGGCCTCTGCTGCCACAGCCGAAGAGCCAGGGCAAAAAACTTGAGCTCTGCCTCTTCTGCTGAAAGTCAGCTTTGCAACGGTGCCATCCGCATTGCTGTCGCTCCTCCATTTCCCAACTCAAAGTCCATTACAATGGGACCTCTTTGGCACCCGTGCTCGGCTGCCCAGCATCCCAGGCAGTAGAGCACGAACGGTTGGCCTCTGCTCCCACAGCCGTTGAGCCAGGGCAAAAAACTGGAGCTGTGCCTCTTCTGCAGAAAGTCAGCTTTGCAATGGTGCCATCCGCATTGCTGTCGCTTCTCCATTTCCCAACTCAAAGTCCATTACAATGGAACCTCTTTGGCACCCGTGCTGGGCTGCCCAGCATCCCAGGGAGTAGAGCACGAACGGTTGGCCTCTGCTCCCACAGCCGAAGAGCCAGGGCAAAAAACTTGAGCTGTGCCTCTTCTGCAGAAAGTCAGCTTCGCAACGGTGCCATCCGCATTGCTGTCACTCCTCGTTTTCCCAACTCAAAGTCCATTACAATGGAACTCTTTGGCACCCGTGCTGGGCTGCCCAGCATCCCAGGGAGTAGAGCACGAACGGTTGGCTTCTGCTCCCACAGCCGAAGAGCCAGGGCAAAAAACTGGAGCTGTGCCTCTTCTGCAGAAAGTCAGCTTTGCAACGGTGCCATCCGCATCGCTGTCGCTCCTCCATTTCCCAACTCAAAGTCCATTACAATGGAACCTCTTTGGCACCCATGCTCGGCTGCCCAGCATCCCAGGGAGTAGAGCACGAACGGTTGGCCTCTGCTCCCACAGCCGTTGAGCCAGGGCAAAAAACTGGAGCTGTGCCTCTTCTGCAGAAAGTCAGCTTTGCAACGGTTCCATCCGCATTGCTGTCGCTCCTCCATTTCCCAACTCAAAGTCCATTACAATGGAACCTCTTTGGCACCCGTGCTCGGCTGCCCAGCATCCCAGGCAGTAGAGCACGAACGGATGGCCTCTGCTCCCACAGCCGAAGAGCCAGGGCAAAAAACTTGAGCTGCGCCTCTTCTGCAGAAAGTCAGCTTTGCAACGGTGCCATCCGCATTGCTGTCGCTCCTCGATTTCCCAACTCAAAGTCCATTACAATGGAACCTCTTTGGCACACGTGCTCGGCTGCCCAGCATCCCAGGGAGTAGAGCACGAACGGTTGGCCTCTCCTGGCACAGCCGAAGAGCCAGGGCAAAAAACTTGAGCTGTGCCTCTTCTGCAGAAAGTCAGCTTTGCAACGGTGCCATCCGCATTGCTGTCGCTCCTCCATTTCCCAACTCAAAGTCCATTACAATGGGACCTCTTTGGCACCCGTGCTGGGCTGCCCAGTATCCCAGGCTGTAGAGCACGAACGGTTGGCCTCTGCTCCCACAGCCGAAGAGCCAGGGCAAAAAACTGGAGCTGTTCCTCTTCTGCAGAAAGTCAGCTTTGCAACGGTGCCATCCGCATTGCTGTCGCTCCTCGATTTCCCAACTCAAAGTCCATTACAATGGGACCTCTTTGGCACCCGTGCTGGGCTGCCCAGCATCCCAGGGAGTAGAGCACGAACGGTTGGCCTCTGCTGCCACAGCCGAAGAGCCAGGGCAAAAAACTGGAGCTGTGCCTCTTCTGCAGAAAGTCAGCTTTGCAACGGTGCCATCCGCATTGCTGTCGCTCCTCCATTTCCCAACTCAAAGTCCATTACAATGGAACCTCTTTGGCACCCGTGCTCGACTGCCCAGCATCCCAGGGAGTAGAGCACGAACGGTTGGCCTCTGCTCCCACAGCCGTTGAGCCAGGGCAAAAAACTTGAGCTGTGCCTCTTCTGCAGAAAGTCAGCTTTGCAACGGTGCCATCCGCATTGCTGTCGCTCCTCCATTTCCCAACTCAAAGTCCATTACAATGGAACCTCTTTGGCACCCGTGCTCGGCTGCCCAGCATCCCAGGCAGTAGAGCACGAACGGATGGCCTCTGCTCCCACAGCCGAAGAGCCAGGGCAAAAAACTTGAGCTGTGCATCTTCTGCAGAAAGTCAGCTTCGCAACGGTGCCATCCGCATTGCTGTCGCTCCTCGATTTCCCAACTCAAAGTCCATTACAATGGAACCTCTTTGGCACCCGTGCTGGGCTGCCCAGCATCCCAGGCAGTAGAGCACGAACGGATGGCCTCTGCTCCCACAGCCGTTGAGCCAGGGCAAAAAACTTCAGCTGTGCCTCTTCTGCAGAAAGTCAGCTTTGCAACGGTTCCAGCTGCATTGCTGTCACTCCTCGATTTCCCAACTCAAAGTCCATTACAATGGAACCTCTTTGGCACCCGTGCTGGGCTGCCCAGCATCCCAGGGAGTAGAGCACGAACGGTTGGCCTCTGCTCCCACAACCGAAGAGCCAGGGCAAAAAACTTGAGCTGTGCCTCTTCTGCAGAAAGTCAGCTTTGCAACGGTGCCATCCGCATCGCTGTTGCTCCTCGATTTCCCAACTCAAAGTCCATTACAATAGAACCTCTTTGGCACCCGTGCTCGACTGCCCAGCATCCCAGGCAGTAGAGCACGAACGGTTGGCCTCTGCTCCCACAGCCGAAGAGCCAGGGCAAAATCTGGAGCTGTGCCTCTTCTGCAGAAAGTCAGCTTCGCAACGGTGCTATCCGCATTGCTGTCGCTCCTCGATTTCCCAACTCAAAGTCCATTACAACGGGACCTCTTTGGCACCCGTGCTGGGCTGCCCAGCATCCCAGGCAGTAGAGCACGAACGGTTGGCCTCTGCTCCCACAGCCGTTGAGCCAGGGCAAAAAACTGGAGCTGTGCCTCTTCTGCAGAAAGTCAGCTTTGCAACGGTGCCATCCGCATTGCTGTCGCTCCTCCATTTCCCAACTCAAAGTCCATTACAATGGAACCTCTTTGGCACCCGTGCTGGGCTGCCCAGCATCCCAGGGAGTAGAGCACGAACGGTTGGCCTCTGCTCCCACAGCCGAAGAGCCAGGGCAAAAAACTGGAGCTGTGCCTCTTCTGCAGAAAGTCAGCTTTGCAACGGTGCCATCCACATTGCTGTCGCTCCTCCATTTCCCAACTCAAAGTCCATTACAATGGAACCTCTTTTGCACCCGTGCTCGGCTGCCCAGCATCCCAGGGAGTAGAGCACGAACGGTTGGCCTCTGCTCCCACAGCCGAAGAGCCAGGGCAAAAAACTGGAGCTGTGCCTCTTCTGCAGAAAGTCAGCTTTGCAACGGTGCCATCCGCATTGCTGTCGCTCCTCCATTTCCCAACTCAAAGTCCATTAAAATGGAACCTCTTTGGCACCCGTGCTGGGCTGCCCAGCATCCCAGGGAGTAGAGCACGAACGGTTGGCCTCTGCTCCCACAGCCGAAGAGCCAGGGCAAAAAACTGGAGCTGTGCCTCTTCTGCAGAAAGTCAGCTTTGCAACGGTGCCATCCGCATTGCTGTCGCTCCTCGATTTCCCAACTCAAAGTCCATTACAATGGAACCTCTTTGGCACCCGTGCTCGGCTGCCCAGCATCCCAGGGAGTAGAGCACGAACGGATGGCCTCTGCTCCCACAGCCGAAGAGCCAGGGCAAAAAACTGGAGCTGCACCTCTTCTGCAGAAAGTCAGCTTTGCAACGGTGCCATCCGCATTGCTGTCGCTCCTCCATTTCCCAACTCAAAGTCCATTACAATGGAACCTCTTTGGCACCCGTGCTGGGCTGCCCAGCATCCCAGGGAGTAGAGCACGAATGGCTGGCCTCTGGTCCCACAGCCGAAGAGCCAGGGCAAAAAACTGGAGCTGTGCCTCTTCTGCAGAAAGTCAGCTTTGCAACAGTGCCATCCGCAATGCTGTCCCTCCTCCGTTTCCCAACTCAAAGTCCATTACAATGGAACCTCTTTAGCACCCGTGCTCGACTGCCCAGCATCCCAGGGAGTAGAGCACGAACGGTTGGCCTCTGCTGCCACAGCCGAAGAGCCAGGGCAAAAAACTTGAGCTCTGCCTCTTCTGCTGAAAGTCAGCTTTGCAACGGTGCCATCCGCATTGCTGTCGCTCCTCCATTTCCCAACTCAAAGTCCATTACAATGGGACCTCTTTGGCACCCGTGCTCGGCTGCCCAGCATCCCAGGCAGTAGAGCACGAACGGTTGGCCTCTGCTCCCACAGCCGTTGAGCCAGGGCAAAAAACTGGAGCTGTGCCTCTTCTGCAGAAAGTCAGCTTTGCAATGGTGCCATCCGCATTGCTGTCGCTTCTCCATTTCCCAACTCAAAGTCCATTACAATGGAACCTCTTTGGCACCCGTGCTGGGCTGCCCAGCATCCCAGGGAGTAGAGCACGAACGGTTGGCCTCTGCTCCCACAGCCGAAGAGCCAGGGCAAAAAACTTGAGCTGTGCCTCTTCTGCAGAAAGTCAGCTTCGCAACGGTGCCATCCGCATTGCTGTCACTCCTCGTTTTCCCAACTCAAAGTCCATTACAATGGAACTCTTTGGCACCCGTGCTGGGCTGCCCAGCATCCCAGGGAGTAGAGCACGAACGGTTGGCTTCTGCTGCCACAGCCGAAGAGCCAGGGCAAAAAACTGGAGCTGTGCCTCTTCTGCAGAAAGTCAGCTTTGCAACGGTGCCATCCGCATCGCTGTCGCTCCTCCATTTCCCAACTCAAAGTCCATTACAATGGAACCTCTTTGGCACCCATGCTCGGCTGCCCAGCATCCCAGGGAGTAGAGCACGAACGGTTGGCCTCTGCTCCCACAGCCGTTGAGCCAGGGCAAAAAACTGGAGCTGTGCCTCTTCTGCAGAAAGTCAGCTTTGCAACGGTTCCATCCGCATTGCTGTCGCTCCTCCATTTCCCAACTCAAAGTCCATTACAATGGAACCTCTTTGGCACCCGTGCTGGGCTGCCCAGCATCCCAGGCAGTAGAGCACGAACGGATGGCCTCTGCTCCCACAGCCGAAGAGCCAGGGCAAAAAACTTGAGCTGCGCCTCTTCTGCAGAAAGTCAGCTTTGCAACGGTGCCATCCGCATTGCTGTCGCTCCTCGATTTCCCAACTCAAAGTCCATTACAATGGAACCTCTTTGGCACACGTGCTCGGCTGCCCAGCATCCCAGGGAGTAGAGCACGAACGGTTGGCCTCTCCTGGCACAGCCGAAGAGCCAGGGCAAAAAACTTGAGCTGTGCCTCTTCTGCAGAAAGTCAGCTTTGCAACGGTGCCATCCGCATTGCTGTCGCTCCTCCATTTCCCAACTCAAAGTCCATTACAATCGGACCTCTTTGGCACCCGTGCTGGGCTGCCCAGTATCCCAGGCTGTAGAGCACGAACGGTTGGCCTCTGCTCCCACAGCCGAAGAGCCAGGGCAAAAAACTGGAGCTGTGCCTCTTCTGCAGAAAGTCAGCTTTGCAACGGTGCCATCCGCATTGCTGTCGCTCCTCGATTTCCCAACTCAAAGTCCATTACAATGGGACCTCTTTGGCACACGTGCTCGGCTGCCCAGCATCCCAGGGAGTAGAGCACGAACGGTTGGCCTCTGCTGCCACAGCCGAAGAGCCAGGGCAAAAAACTGGAGCTGTGCCTCTTCTGCAGAAAGTCAGCTTTGCAACGGTGCCATCCGCATTGCTGTCGCTCCTCCATTTCCCAACTCAAAGTCCATTACAATGGAACCTCTTTGGCACCCGTGCTCGACTGCCCAGCATCCCAGGGAGTAGAGCACGAACGGTTGGCCTCTGCTCCCACAGCCGTTGAGCCAGGGCAAAAAACTTGAGCTGTGCCTCTTCTGCAGAAAGTCAGCTTTGCAACGGTGCCATCCGCATTGCTGTCGCTCCTCCATTTCCCAACTCAAAGTCCATTACAATGGAACCTCTTTGGCACCCGTGCTCGGCTGCCCAGCATCCCAGGCAGTAGAGCACGAACGGATGGCCTCTGCTCCCACAGCCGAAGAGCCAGGGCAAAAAACTTGAGCTGTGCATCTTCTGCAGAAAGTCAGCTTCGCAACGGTGCCATCCGCATTGCTGTCGCTCCTCGATTTCCCAACTCAAAGTCCATTACAATGGAACCTCTTTGGCACCCGTGCTGGGCTGCCCAGCATCCCAGGCAGTAGAGCACGAACGGATGGCCTCTGCTCCCACAGCCGAAGAGCCAGGGCAAAA
Source organism: Psittacula echo (assembly GCF_963264785.1). Taxonomy (NCBI): domain Eukaryota; kingdom Metazoa; phylum Chordata; class Aves; order Psittaciformes; family Psittacidae; genus Psittacula; species Psittacula echo. The sequence continues at coordinate 271,379 of NC_137753.1, forward strand.
AACTTCAGCTGTGCCTCTTCTGCAGAAAGTCAGCTTTGCAACGGTTCCAGCCGCATTGCTGTCACTCCTCGATTTCCCAACTCAAAGTCCATTACAATGGAACCTCTTTGGCACCCGTGCTGGGCTGCCCAGCATCCCAGGGAGTAGAGCACGAACGGTTGGCCTCTGCTCTCACAACCGAAGAGCCAGGGCAAAAAACTTGAGCTGTGCCTCTTCTGCAGAAAGTCAGCTTTGCAACGGTGCCATCCGCATCGCTGTTGCTCCTCGATTTCCCAACTCAAAGTCCATTACAATAGAACCTCTTTGGCACCCGTGCTCGACTGCCCAGCATCCCAGGCAGTAGAGCACGAACGGTTGGCCTCTGCTCCCACAGCCGAAGAGCCAGGGCAAAAAACTGGAGCTGTGCCTCTTCTGCAGAAAGTCAGCTTTGCAACGGTGCCATCCGCATCGCTGTTTCTCCTCGATTTCCCAACTCAAAGTCCATTACAATGGAACCTCTTTGGCACCCGTGCTCGGCTGCCCAGCATCCCAGGCAGTAGAGCACGAACGGTTGGCCTCTGCTCCCACAGCCGAAGAGCCAGGGCAAAAAACTTGAGCTGTGCCTCTTCTGCAGAAAGTCAGCTTTGCAACGCTGCCATCCGCATTGCTGTCGCTCCTCCATTTCCCAACTCAAACTCCATTCCAATGGAACCTCTTTGGCACCCGTGCTCGGCTGCCCAGCATCCCAGGGAGTAGAGCACCAACGGTTGGCCTCTGCTCCCACAGCCGAAGATCCAGGGCAAAAAGCTTGAGCTGTGCCTCTTCTGCAGAAAGTCAGCTTTGCAACGGTGCCATCCGCATTGCTGTCGCTCCTCCATTTCCCATCTCAAAGTCCATTACAATGGAACCTCTCTGGCACCCGTGCTGGGCTGCCCAGCATCCCAGGGAGTAGAGCACGAACGGTTGGCCTCTGCTCCCACAGCTGTTGAGCCAGGGCAAAAAACTGGTGCTGTGCCTCTTCTGCAGAAAGTCAGCTTTGCAACGCTGCCATCCGCATCGCTGTTGCTCCTCGATTTCCCAACTCAAAGTCCATTACAATGGAACCTCTTTGGCACCCGTGCTCGACTGCCCAGCATCCCAGGGAGTAGAGCACGAACGGTTGGCCTCTGCTCCCACAGCCAAAGAGCCAGGGCAAAAAACTGGAGCTGTGCCTCTTCTGCAGAAAGTCAGCTTTGCAACGGTGCCATCCGCATCGCTGTTGCTCCTCGATTTCCCAACTCAAAGTCCATTACAATGGAACCTCTTTGGCACCCGTGCTCGGCTGCCCAGCATCCCAGGCAGTAGAGCACGAACGGTTGGCCTCTGCTGCCACAGCCGAAGAGCCAGGGCAAAAAACTGGAGCTGTGCCTGTTCTGCAGAAAGTCAGCTTTGCAACGGTGCCATCCGCATTGCTGTCGCTCCTCCATTTCCCAACTCAAACTGCATTCCAATGGAACCTCTTTGACACCCGTGCTCGGCTGCCCAGCTTCCCAGGCAGTAGAGCACGAACAGATGGCCTCTGCTCCCACAGCCGAAGAGCCAGGGCAAAAAACTTGAGCTGTGCCTCTTCTGCAGAAAGTCAGCTTTGCAACGGTGCCATCCGCATTGCTGTTGCTCCTCCATTTCCCAACTCAAAGTCAATTACAATGGGACCTCTTTGGCACCCGTGCTCGGCTGCCCAGCATCCCAGGCAGTAGAGCACGAATGGCTGGCCTCTGGTCCCACAGCCAAAGAGCCAGGGCAAAAAACTGGAGTTGTGCCTCTTCTGCAGAAAGTCAGCTTTGCAACGGTGCCATCCGCATTGCTGTCGCTCCTCGATTTCCCAACTCAAAGTCAATTACAATGGGACCTCTTTGGCACCCGTGCTGGGATGCCCAGCATCCCAGGCAGTAGAGCACGAATGGCTGGCCTCTGCTCCCACAGCCGAAGAGCCAGGGCAAAAAACTGGAGCTGTGCCTGTTCTGCAGAAAGTCAGCTTTGCAACGGTGCCATCCGCATTGCTGTCGCTCCTCGATTTCCCAACTCAAAGTCCATTACAATGGAACCTCTTTGGTACCCGTGCTGGGCTGCCCAGCATCCCAGGCAGTAGAGCACGAACGGTTGGCCTCTGCTGCCACAGCCGAAGAGCCAGGGCAAAAAACTGGAGCTGTGCCTCTTCTGCAGAAAGTCAGCTTTGCAACGGTGCCATCCGCATCGCTGTTGCTCCTCCATTTCCCAACTCAAAGTCCATTACAATGGAACCTCTTTGGCACCCGTGCTCGACTGCCCAGCATCCCAGGGAGTAGAGCACGAACGGTTGGCCTCTGCTCCCACAGCCGAAGAGCCAGGGCAAAAAACTGGAGCTGTGCCTCTTCTGCAGAAAGTCAGCTTTGCAACGCTGCCATCCGCATCGCTGTTGCTCCTCGATTTCCCAACTCAAAGTCCATTACAATGGAACCTCTTTGGCACCCGTGCTGGGCTGCCCAGCATCCCAGGCAGTAGAGCACGAACGGTTGGCCTCTGCTCCCACAGCCGAAGAGCCAGGGCAAAATCTGGAGCTGTGCCTCTTCTGCAGAAAGTCAGCTTCGCAACGGTGCTATCCGCATTGCTGTCGCTCCTCCATTTCCCAACTCAAAGTCCATTACAACGGGACCTCTTTGGCACCCGTGCTCGGCTGCCCAGCATCCCAGGGAGTAGAGCACGAACGGTTGGCCTCTGCTCCCACAGCCGTTGAGCCAGGGCAAAAAACTGGAGCTGTGCCTCTTCTGCAGAAAGTCAGCTTTGCAACGGTGCCATCCGCATTGCTGTCGCTCCTCCATTTCCCAACTCAAAGTCCATTACAATGGAACCTCTTTGGCACCCGTGCTGGGCTGCCCAGCATCCCAGGGAGTAGAGCACGAACGGTTGGCCTCTGCTCCCACAGCCGAAGAGCCAGGGCAAAAAACTGGAGCTGTGCCTCTTCTGCAGAAAGTCAGCTTTGCAACGGTGCCATCCGCATTGCTGTCGCTCCTCCATTTCCCAACTCAAAGTCCATTAAAATGGAACCTCTTTGGCACCCGTGCTGGGCTGCCCAGCATCCCAGGGAGTAGAGCACGAACGGTTGGCCTCTGCTCCCACAGCCGAAGAGCCAGGGCAAAAAACTGGAGCTGTGCCTCTTCTGCAGAAAGTCAGCTTTGCAACGGTGCTATCCGCATTGCTGTCGCTCCTCGATTTCCCAACTCAAAGTCCATTACAATGGAACCTCTTTGGCACCCGTGCTCGGCTGACCAGCATCCCAGGGAGTAGAGCACGAACGGATGGCCTCTGCTCCCACAGCCGAAGAGCCAGGGCAAAAAACTGGAGCTGCACCTCTTCTGCAGAAAGTCAGCTTTGCAACGGTGCCATCCGCATTGCTGTCGCTCCTCCATTTCCCAACTCAAAGTCCATTACAATGGAACCTCTTTGGCACCCGTGCTGGGCTGCCCAGCATCCCAGGGAGTAGAGCACGAATGGCTGGCCTCTGGTCCCACAGCCGAAGAGCCAGGGCAAAAAACTGGAGCTGTGCCTCTTCTGCAGAAAGTCAGCTTTGCAACAGTGCCATCCGCATTGCTGTCCCTCCTCCGTTTCCCAACTCAAAGTCCATTACAATGGAACCTCTTTAGCACCCGTGCTCGACTGCCCAGCATCCCAGGGAGTAGAGCACGAACGGTTGGCCTCTGCTGCCACAGCCGAAGAGCCAGGGCAAAAAACTTGAGCTGTGCCTCTTCTGCTGAAAGTCAGCTTTGCAACGGTGCCATCCGCATTGCTGTCGCTCCTCCATTTCCCAACTCAAAGTCCATTACAATGGGACCTCTTTGGCACCCGTGCTCGGCTGCCCAGCATCCCAGGCAGTAGAGCACGAACGGTTGGCCTCTGGTCCCACAGCCGTTGAGCCAGGGCAAAAAACTGGAGCTGTGCCTCTTCTGCAGAAAGTCAGCTTTGCAATGGTGCCATCCGCATTGCTGTCGCTTCTCCATTTCCCAACTCAAAGTCCATTACAATGGAACCTCTTTGGCACCCGTGCTGGGCTGCCCAGCATCCCAGGGAGTAGAGCACGAACGGTTGGCCTCTGCTCCCACAGCCGAAGAGCCAGGGCAAAAAACTTGAGCTGTGCCTCTTCTGCAGAAAGTCAGCTTCGCAACGGTGCCATCCGCATTGCTGTCACTCCTCGTTTTCCCAACTCAAAGTCCATTACAATGGAACTCTTTGGCACCCGTGCTGGGCTGCCCAGCATCCCAGGGAGTAGAGCACGAACGGTTGGCTTCTGCTCCCACAGCCGAAGAGCCAGGGCAAAAAACTGGAGCTGTGCCTCTTCTGCAGAAATTCAGCTTTGCAACGGTGCCATCCGCATCGCTGTCGCTCCTCCATTTCCCAACTCAAAGTCCATTACAATGGAACCTCTTTGGCACCCATGCTCGGCTGCCCAGCATCCCAGGGAGTAGAGCACGAACGGTTGGCCTCTGCTCCCACAGCCGTTGAGCCAGGGCAAAAAACTGGAGCTGTGCCTCTTCTGCAGAAAGTCAGCTTTGCAACGGTTCCATCCGCATTGCTGTCGCTCCTCCATTTCCCAACTCAAAGTCCATTACAATGGAACCTCTTTGGCACCCGTGCTCGGCTGCCCAGCATCCCAGGCAGTAGAGCACGAATGGATGGCCTCTGCTCCCACAGCCGAAGAGCCAGGGCAAAAAACTTGAGCTGCGCCTCTTCTGCAGAAAGTCAGCTTTGCAACGGTGCCATCCGCATTGCTGTCGCTCCTCGATTTCCCAACTCAAAGTCCATTACAATGGAACCTCTTTGGCACACGTGCTCGGCTGCCCAGCATCCCAGGGAGTAGAGCACGAACGGTTGGCCTCTCCTGGCACAGCCGAAGAGCCAGGGCAAAAAACTTGAGCTGTGCCTCTTCTGCAGAAAGTCAGCTTTGCAACGGTGCCATCCGCATTGCTGTCGCTCCTCCATTTCCCAACTCAAAGTCCATTACAATGGGACCTCTTTGGCACCCGTGCTGGGCTGCCCAGTATCCCAGGCTGTAGAGCACGAACGGTTGGCCTCTGCTCCCACAGCCGAAGAGCCAGGGCAAAAAACTGGAGCTGTGCCTCTTCTGCAGAAAGTCAGCTTTGCAACGGTGCCATCCGCATTGCTGTCGCTCCTCGATTTCCCAACTCAAAGTCCATTACAATGGGACCTCTTTGGCACCCGTGCTGGGCTGCCCAGCATCCCAGGGAGTAGAGCACGAACGGTTGGCCTCTGCTCCCACAGCCGAAGAGCCAGGGCAAAAAACTGGAGCTGTGCCTCTTCTGCAGAAAGTCAGCTTTGCAACGGTGCCATCCGCATTGCTGTCGCTCCTCCATTTCCCAACTCAAAGTCCATTACAATGGAACCTCTTTGGCACCCGTGCTCGACTGCCCAGCATCCCAGGGAGTAGAGCACGAACGGTTGGCCTCTGCTCCCACAGCCGTTGAGCCAGGGCAAAAAACTTGAGCTGTGCCTCTTCTGCAGAAAGTCAGCTTTGCAACGGTGCCATCCGCATTGCTGTCGCTCCTCCATTTCCCAACTCAAAGTCCATTACAATGGAACCTCTTTGGCACCCGTGCTCGGCTGCCCAGCATCCCAGGCAGTAGAGCACGAACGGATGGCCTCTGCTCCCACAGCCGAAGAGCCAGGGCAAAAAACTTGAGCTGTGCCTCTTCTGCAGAAAGTCAGCTTTGCAACGGTGCCATCCGCATCGCTGTTGCTCCTCGATTTCCCAACTCAAAGTCCATTACAATAGAACCTCTTTGGCACCCGTGCTCGACTGCCCAGCATCCCAGGCAGTAGAGCACGAACGGTTGGCCTCTGCTCCCACAGCCGAAGAGCCAGGGCAAAAAACTGGAGCTGTGCCTCTTCTGCAGAAAGTCAGCTTTGCAACGGTGCCATCCGCATCGCTGTTTCTCCTCGATTTCCCAACTCAAAGTCCATTACAATGGAACCTCTTTGGCACCCGTGCTGGGCTGCCCAGCATCCCAGGCAGTAGAGCACGAACGGTTGGCCTCTGCTCCCACAGCCGAAGAGCCAGGGCAAAAAACTTGAGCTGTGCCTCTTCTGCAGAAAGTCAGCTTTGCAACGCTGCCATCCGCATTGCTGTCGCTCCTCCATTTCCCAACTCAAACTCCATTCCAATGGAACCTCTTTGGCACCCGTGCTCGGCTGCCCAGCTTCCCAGGCAGTAGAGCACGAACGGATGGCCTCTGCTCCCACAGCCGAAGAGCCAGGGCAAAAAACTTGAGCTGTGCCTCTTCTGCAGAAAGTCAGCTTTGCAACGGTGCCATCCGCATTGCTGTCGCTCCTCCATTTCCCAACTCAAAGTCCATTACAATGGAACCTCTTTGGCACCCGTGCTGGGCTGCCCAGCATCCCAGGGAGTAGAGCACGAACGGTTGGCCTCTGCTGCCACAGCCAAAGAGCCAGGGCAAAAAACTGGAGCTGTGCCTCTTCTGCAGAAAGTCAGCTTTGCAACGGTGCTATCCGCATTGCTGTCGTTCCTCGATTTCCCAACTCAAAGTCCATTACAATGGAACCTCTTTGGCACCCGTGCTCGGCTGCTCAGCATCCCAGGGAGTAGAGCACGAACGGTTGGCCTCTCCTGGCACAGCCGAAGAGCCAGGGCAAAAAACTGGAGCTGTTCCTCTTCTGCAGAAAGTCAGCTTTGCAACGGTGCCATCCACATTGCTGTCGCTCCTCGATTTCCCAACTCAAAGTCCATTACAATGGAACCTCTTTGGCACCCGTGCTCGGCTGCCCAGCATCCCAGGCAGTAGAGCACGAACGGTTGGCCTCTGCTCCCACAGCCGAAGAGCCAGGGCAAAAAACTGGAGCTGTGCCTCTTCTGCAGAAAGTCAGCTTTGCAACGGTGCCATCCGCATTGCTGTCGCTCCTCCATTTCCCAACTCAAAGTCCATTACAATGGAACCTCTTTGGCACCCGTGCTCGGCTGCTCAGCATCCCAGGGAGTAGAGCACGAACGGTTGGCCTCTGCTCCCACAGCCGAAGAGCCAGGGCAAAAAACTTGAGCTGTGCCTCTTCTGCAGAAAGTCAGCTTTGCAACGGTGCCATCCGCATTGCTGTCTCTCCTCGATTTCCCAACTCAAAGTCCATTACAATGGAACCTCTTTGGCACCCGTGCTCGGCTGCCCAGCATCCCAGGGAGTAGAGCACCAACGGTTGGCCTCTGCTCCCACAGCCGAAGATCCAGGGCAAAAAACTGGAGCTGTGCCTCTTCTGCAGAAAGTCAGCTTTGCAACGGTGCCATCCGCATTGCTGTCGCTCCTCCATTTCCCATCTCAAAGTCCATTACAATGGAACCTCTTTGGCACCCGTGCTGGGCTGCCCAGCATCCCAGGCAGTAGAGCACGAACGGTTGGCCTCTGCTCCCACAGCCGAAGAGCCAGGGCAAAAAACTGGAGCTGTGCCTCTTCTGCAGAAAGTCAGCTTTGCAACGGTGCCATCCGCATTGCTGTCGCTCCTCCATTTCCCAACTCAAAGTCCATTACAATGGAACCTCTTTGACACCCGTGCTGGGCTGCCCAGCATCCCAGGCAGTAGAGCACGAACGGTTGGCCTCTGCTCCCACAGCTGTTGAGCCAGGGCAAAAAACTGGAGCTGTGCCTCTTCTGCAGAAAGTCAGCTTTGCAACGCTGCCATCCGCATCGCTGTTGCTCCTCGATTTCCCAACTCAAAGTCCATTACAATGGAACCTCTTTGGCACCCGTGCTCGACTGCCCAGCATCCCAGGGAGTAGAGCACGAACGGTTGGCCTCTGCTCCCACAGCCAAAGAGCCAGGGCAAAAAACTGGAGCTGTGCCTCTTCTGCAGAAAGTCAGCTTTGCAACAGTGCCATCCGCATCGCTGTTGCTCCTCGATTTCCCAACTCAAAGTCCATTACAATGGAACCTCTTTGGCACCCGTACTCGGGTGCCCAGCATCCCAGGGAGTAGAGCATGAACGGTTGGCCTCTGCTCCCACAGCCGAAGAGCCAGGGCAAAAAACTTGAGCTGTGCCTGTTCTGCAGAAAGTCAGCTTTGCAACGGTGCCATCCGCATTGCTGTCACTCCTCCATTTCCCAACTCAAACTCCATTCCAATGGAACCTCTTTGACACCCGTGCTCGGCTGCCCAGCTTCCCAGTGAGTAGAGCACGAACAGATGGCCTCTGCTCCCACAGCCGAAGAGCCAGGGCAAAAAACTTGAGCTGTGCCTCTTCTGCAGAAAGTCAGCTTTGCAACGGTGCCATCCGCATTGCTGTTGCTCCTCCATTTCCCAACTCAAAGTCAATTACAATGGGACCTCTTTGGCACCCGTGCTCGGCTGCCCAGCATCCCAGGCAGTAGAGCACGAATGGCTGGCCTCTGGTCCCACAGCCAAAGAGCCAGGGCAAAAAACTGGAGTTGTGCCTCTTCTGCAGAAAGTCAGCTTTGCAACGGTGCCATCCGCATTGCTGTCGCTCCTCCATTTCCCAACTCAAAGTCAATTACAATGGGACCTCTTTGGCACCCGTGCTGGGATGCCCAGCATCCCAGGCAGTAGAGCACGAATGGCTGGCCTCTGCTCCCACAGCCGAAGAGCCAGGGCAAAAAACTGGAGCTGTGCCTGTTCTGCAGAAAGTCAGCTTTGCAACGGTGCCATCCGCATTGCTGTCGCTCCTCCATTTCCCAACTCAAAGTCCATTACAATGGAACCTCTTTGGTACCCGTGCTGGGCTGCCCAGCATCCCAGGGAGTAGAGCACGAACGGTTGGCCTCTGCTGCCACAGCCGAAGAGCCAGGGCAAAAAACTTGAACTGTGCCTCTTCTGCAGAAAGTCAGCTTTGCAACGGTGCCATCCGCATTGCTGTTGCTCCTCGATTTCCCAACTCAAAGTCCATTACAATGGAACCTCTTTGGCACCCGTGCTGGGCTGCCCAGCATCCCAGGCAGTAGAGCACGAACGGTTGGCCTCTGCTCCCACAGCCGAAGAGCCAGGGCAAAAAACGTGAGCTGTGACTCTTCTGCAGAAAGTCAGCTTTGCAACAGTGCCATCCGCATTGCTGTCGCTCCTCGATTTCTCAACTCAAAGTCCATTACAATGGAACCTCTTTGGCACCCGTGCTGGGCTGCCCAGCATCCCAGGGAGTAGAGCACGAACGGATACCTCTCCTGCCACAGCCGAAGAGCCAGGGCAAAAAACTGGAGCTGTGCCTCTTCTGCAGAAAGTCAGCTTTGCAACGGTGCCATCCGCATTGCTGTTGCTCCTCGATTTCCCAACTCAAAGTCCATTACAATGGGACCTCTTTGGCACCCGTGCTGGGCTGCCCAGCATCCCAGGGAGTAGAGCACGAACGGATGGCCTCTGATCCCACAGCCAAAGAGCCAGGGCAAAAAACTGGAGCTGTGCCTCTTCTGCAGAAAGTCAGCTTTGCAACGGTGCCATCCGCATTGCTGTTGCTCCTCGATTTCCCAACTCAAAGTCCATTACAATGGAACCTCTTTGGCACCCGTACTCGGGTGCCCAGCTTCCCAGGGAGAAGAGCATGAACGGTTGGCCTCTGCTCCCACAGATGAAGAGCCAGGGCAAAAAACTGGGGCTGTGCCTCTTCTGCAGAAAGTCAGCTTTGCAACGGTGCCATCCGCATTGCTGTCGCTCCTCGATTTCCCAACTCAAACTCCATTACAATGGAACCTCTTTGGCACCCGTCCTCGGCTGCCCAGCATCCCAGGGAGTAGAGCACGAACGGTTGGCCTCTGCTGCCACAGCCGAAGAGCCAGGGCAAAAAACGTGAGCTGTGCCTCTTCTGCAGAAAGTCAGCTTTGCAACGGTGCCATCCGCATTGCTGTCGCTCCTCCATTTCCCAACTCAAAGTCCATTACATTGGAACCTCTTTGGCACCCGTGCTCGGCTGCCCAGCATCCCAGGCAGTAGAGCACGAACGGTTGGCCTCTGGTCCCACAGCCGAAGAGCCAGGGCAAAAAACTGGAGCTGTGCCTGTTCTGCAGAAAGTCAGCTTTGCAACGGTGCCATCCGCATTGCTGTTGCTCCTCGATTTCCCAACTCAAAGTCCATTACAATGGAACCTCTTTGGCACCCGTGCTGGGCTGCCCAGCATCCCAGGCAGTAGAGCACGAACGGTTGGCCTCTCCTGCCACAGCCGAAGAGCCAGGGCAAAAAACTTGAACTGTGCCTCTTCTGCAGAAAGTCAGCTTTGCAACGGTGCCATCCGCATTGCTGTCGCTCCTCGATTTCCCAACTCAAAGTCCATTACAATGGAACCTCTTTGGCACCCGTGCTCGGCTGCCCAGCATCCCAGGGAGTAGAGCACGAACGGTTGGCCTCTGCTCCCACAGCCGAAGAGCCAGGGCAAAAAACTGGAGCTGTGCCTCTTCTGCAGAAAGTCAGCTTTGCAACGGTTCCATCCTCTTTTCTGTCACTCCTCGATTTCTCAACTCAAAGTCCATTACAATGGAACCTCTTTGGCACCCGTGCTCGGCTGCCCAGCATCCCAGGGAGTAGAGCACGAACGGATGCCTCTCCTGCCACAGCCGAAGAGCCAGGGCAAAAAACTGGAGCTGTTCCTCTTCTGCAGAAAGTCAGCTTTGCAACGGTGCCATCCACATTGCTGTCGCTCCTCGATTTCCCAACTCAAAGTCCATTACAATGGAACCTCTTTGGCACCCGTGCTCGGCTGCCCAGCATCCCAGGCAGTAGAGCACGAACGGTTGGCCTCTGCTCCCACAGCCGAAGAGCCAGGGCAAAAAACTGGAGCTGTGCCTCTTCTGCAGAAAGTCAGCTTTGCAACGGTGCCATCCGCATTGCTGTCGCTCCTCCATTTCCCAACTCAAAGTCCATTACAATGGAACCTCTTTGGCACCCGTGCTCGGCTGCTCAGCATCCCAGGGAGTAGAGCACGAACGGTTGGCCTCTGCTCCCACAGCCGAAGAGCCAGGGCAAAAAACTTGAGCTGTGCCTCTTCTGCAGAAAGTCAGCTTTGCAACGGTGCCATCCGCATTGCTGTCTCTCCTCGATTTCCCAACTCAAAGTCCATTACAATGGAACCTCTTTGGCACCCGTGCTCGGCTGCCCAGCATCCCAGGGAGTAGAGCACCAACGGTTGGCCTCTGCTCCCACAGCCGAAGATCCAGGGCAAAAAACTGGAGCTGTGCCTCTTCTGCAGAAAGTCAGCTTTGCAACGGTGCCATCCGCATTGCTGTCGCTCCTCCATTTCCCATCTCAAAGTCCATTACAATGGAACCTCTCTGGCACCCGTGCTGGGCTGCCCAGCATCCCAGGCAGTAGAGCACGAACGGTTGGCCTCTGCTCCCACAGCCGAAGAGCCAGGGCAAAAAACTGGAGCTGTGCCTCTTCTGCAGAAAGTCAGCTTTGCAACGGTGCCATCCGCATTGCTGTCGCTCCTCCATTTCCCAACTCAAAGTCCATTACAATGGAACCTCTTTGACACCCGTGCTGGGCTGCCCAGCATCCCAGGCAGTAGAGCACGAACGGTTGGCCTCTGCTCCCACAGCTGTTGAGCCAGGGCAAAAAACTGGAGCTGTGCCTCTTCTGCAGAAAGTCAGCTTTGCAACGCTGCCATCCGCATCGCTGTTGCTCCTCGATTTCCCAACTCAAAGTCCATTACAATGGAACCTCTTTGGCACCCGTGCTCGACTGCCCAGCATCCCAGGGAGTAGAGCACGAACGGTTGGCCTCTGCTCCCACAGCCAAAGAGCCAGGGCAAAAAACTGGAGCTGTGCCTCTTCTGCAGAAAGTCAGCTTTGCAACAGTGCCATCCGCATCGCTGTTGCTCCTCGATTTCCCAACTCAAAGTCCATTACAATGGAACCTCTTTGGCACCCGTACTCGGGTGCCCAGCATCCCAGGGAGTAGAGCATGAACGGTTGGCCTCTGCTCCCACAGCCGAAGAGCCAGGGCAAAAAACTTGAGCTGTGCCTGTTCTGCAGAAAGTCAGCTTTGCAACGGTGCCATCCGCATTGCTGTCACTCCTCCATTTCCCAACTCAAACTCCATTCCAATGGAACCTCTTTGACACCCGTGCTCGGCTGCCCAGCTTCCCAGTGAGTAGAGCACGAACAGATGGCCTCTGCTCCCACAGCCGAAGAGCCAGGGCAAAAAACTTGAGCTGTGCCTCTTCTGCAGAAAGTCAGCTTTGCAACGGTGCCATCCGCATTGCTGTTGCTCCTCCATTTCCCAACTCAAAGTCAATTACAATGGGACCTCTTTGGCACCCGTGCTCGGCTGCCCAGCATCCCAGGCAGTAGAGCACGAATGGCTGGCCTCTGGTCCCACAGCCAAAGAGCCAGGGCAAAAAACTGGAGTTGTGCCTCTTCTGCAGAAAGTCAGCTTTGCAACGGTGCCATCCGCATTGCTGTCGCTCCTCCATTTCCCAACTCAAAGTCAATTACAATGGGACCTCTTTGGCACCCGTGCTGGGATGCCCAGCATCCCAGGCAGTAGAGCACGAATGGCTGGCCTCTGCTCCCACAGCCGAAGAGCCAGGGCAAAAAACTGGAGCTGTGCCTGTTCTGCAGAAAGTCAGCTTTGCAACGGTGCCATCCGCATTGCTGTCGCTCCTCCATTTCCCAACTCAAAGTCCATTACAATGGAACCTCTTTGGTACCCGTGCTGGGCTGCCCAGCATCCCAGGGAGTAGAGCACGAACGGTTGGCCTCTGCTGCCACAGCCGAAGAGCCAGGGCAAAAAACTTGAACTGTGCCTCTTCTGCAGAAAGTCAGCTTTGCAACGGTGCCATCCGCATTGCTGTTGCTCCTCGATTTCCCAACTCAAAGTCCATTACAATGGAACCTCTTTGGCACCCGTGCTGGGCTGCCCAGCATCCCAGGCAGTAGAGCACGAACGGTTGGCCTCTGCTCCCACAGCCGAAGAGCCAGGGCAAAAAACGTGAGCTGTGACTCTTCTGCAGAAAGTCAGCTTTGCAACAGTGCCATCCGCATTGCTGTCGCTCCTCGATTTCTCAACTCAAAGTCCATTACAATGGAACCTCTTTGGCACCCGTGCTGGGCTGCCCAGCATCCCAGGGAGTAGAGCACGAACGGATACCTCTCCTGCCACAGCCGAAGAGCCAGGGCAAAAAACTGGAGCTGTGCCTCTTCTGCAGAAAGTCAGCTTTGCAACGGTGCCATCCGCATTGCTGTTGCTCCTCGATTTCCCAACTCAAAGTCCATTACAATGGGACCTCTTTGGCACCCGTGCTGGGCTGCCCAGCATCCCAGGGAGTAGAGCACGAACGGATGGCCTCTGATCCCACAGCCAAAGAGCCAGGGCAAAAAACTGGAGCTGTGCCTCTTCTGCAGAAAGTCAGCTTTGCAACGGTGCCATCCGCATTGCTGTTGCTCCTCGATTTCCCAACTCAAAGTCCATTACAATGGAACCTCTTTGGCACCCGTACTCGGGTGCCCAGCTTCCCAGGGAGAAGAGCATGAACGGTTGGCCTCTGCTCCCACAGATGAAGAGCCAGGGCAAAAAACTGGGGCTGTGCCTCTTCTGCAGAAAGTCAGCTTTGCAACGGTGCCATCCGCATTGCTGTCGCTCCTCGATTTCCCAACTCAAAGTCCATTACAATGGAACCTCTTTGGCACCCGTGCTGGGCTGCCCAGCATCCCAGGGAGTAGAGCACGAACGGTTGGCCTCTGCTGCCACAGCCGAAGAGCCAGGGCAAAAAACGTGAGCTGTGCCTCTTCTGCAGAAAGTCAGCTTTGCAACGGTGCCATCCGCATTGCTGTCGCTCCTCCATTTCCCAACTCAAAGTCCATTACATTGGAACCTCTTTGGCACCCGTGCTCGGCTGCCCAGCATCCCAGGCAGTAGAGCACGAACGGTTGGCCTCTGGTCCCACAGCCGAAGAGCCAGGGCAAAAAACTGGAGCTGTGCCTGTTCTGCAGAAAGTCAGCTTTGCAACGGTGCCATCCGCATTGCTGTTGCTCCTCGATTTCCCAACTCAAAGTCCATTACAATGGAACCTCTTTGGCACCCGTGCTGGGCTGCCCAGCATCCCAGGCAGTAGAGCACGAACGGTTGGCCTCTCCTGCCACAGCCGAAGAGCCAGGGCAAAAAACTTGAACTGTGCCTCTTCTGCAGAAAGTCAGCTTTGCAACGGTGCCATCCGCATTGCTGTCGCTCCTCGATTTCCCAACTCAAAGTCCATTACAATGGAACCTCTTTGGCACCCGTGCTCGGCTGCCCAGCATCCCAGGGAGTAGAGCACGAACGGTTGGCCTCTGCTCCCACAGCCGAAGAGCCAGGGCAAAAAACTGGAGCTGTGCCTCTTCTGCAGAAAGTCAGCTTTGCAACGGTTCCATCCTCTTTTCTGTCACTCCTCGATTTCTCAACTCAAAGTCCATTACAATGGAACCTCTTTGGCACCCGTGCTCGGCTGCCCAGCATCCCAGGGAGTAGAGCACGAACGGATGCCTCTCCTGCCACAGCCGAAGAGCCAGGGCAAAAAACTGGAGCTGTGCCTCTTCTGCAGAAAGTCAGCTTTGCAACGGTGCCATCCGCATTGCTGTTGCTCCTCCATTTCCCAACTCAAAGTCAATTACAATGGGACATCTTTGGCACCCGTGCTCGGCTGCCCAGTATCCCAGGCAGTAGAGCACGAATGGCTGGCCTCTGGTCCCACAGCCAAAGAGCCAGGGCAAAAAACTGGAGCTGTGCCTCTTCTGCAGAAAGTCAGCTTCGCAACGGTGCCATCCGCATTGCTGTCGTTCCTCCATTTCCCAACTCAAAGTCCATTACAATGGAACCTCTTTGGCACCCATGCTCGGCTGCCCAGCATCCCAGGGAGTACAGCACGAACGGTTGGCCTCTCCTGGCACAGCCGAAGAGCCAGGGCAAAAAACTGGAGCTGTTCCTCTTCTGCAGAAAGTCAGCTTTGCAACGGTTCCATCCGCATTGCTGTCGCTCCTCGATTTCCCAACTCAAACTCCATTCCATTGGAACCTCTTTGGCACCCGTGCTCGGCTGCCCAGCATCCCAGGGAGTAGAGCACGAACGGTTGGCCTCTGCTCCCACAGCCGAAGAGCCAGGTCAAAAAACTGGAGCTGTGCCTCTTCTGCAGAAAGTCAGCTTTGCAACGGTGCCATCCGCATTGCTGTCGCTCCTCCATTTCCCAACTCAAAGTCCATTACAATGGAACCTCTTTGGCACCCGTGCTCGGCTGCTCAGCATCCCAGGGAGTAGAGCACGAACGGTTGGCCTCTGCTCCCACAGCCGTTGAGCCAGGGCAAAAAACTGGAGCTGTGCCTCTTCTGCAGAAAGTCAGCTTTGCAATGGTGCCATCCGCATTGCTGTCACTCCTCGATTTCCCAACTCAAAGTCCATTACAATGGAACCTCTTTGGCACCCGTGCTGGGCTGCCCAGCATCCCAGGGAGTAGAGCACGAACGGTTGGCCTCTGCTCCCACAGCCGAAGAGCCAGGGCAAAAAACTGGAGCTCTGCCTCTTCTGCAGAAAGTCAGCTTTGCAACGGTGCCATCCGCATTGCTGTCGCTCCTCCATTTCCCAACTCAAAGTCCATTACAATGGAACCTCTTTGGCACACGTGCTCGGCTGCCCAGCATCCCAGGCAGTAGAGCACCAACGGTTGGCCTCTGCTCCCACAGCCGAAGAGCCAGGGCAAAAAGCTTGAACTGTGCCTCTTCTGCAGAAAGTCAGCTTTGCAACGCTGCCATCCGCATTGCTGTCGCTCCTCCATTTCCCAACTCAAAGTCCATTACAATGGAACCTCTTTGGCACCCGTGCTGGGCTGCCCAGCATCCCAGGGAGGAGAGCACGAACGGTTGGCCTCTGCTCCCACAGCCGAAGAGCCAGGGCAAAAAACTTGAGCTGTGTCTCTTCTGCAGAAAGTCAGCTTTGCAACGGTGCCATCCGCATTGCTGTCGCTCCTCCATTTCCCAACTCAAAGTCCATTACAATGGAACCTCTTTGACACCCGTGCTGGGCTGCCGAGCATCCCAGGGAGTAGAGCACGAACGGTTGGCCTCTGCTCCCACAGCCGAAGAGCCAGGGCAAAAAACTGGAGCTGTGCCTCTTCTGCAGAAAGTCAGCTTTGCAACGGTTCCATCCTCTTTTCTGTCACTCTTCGATTTCTCAACTCAAAGTCCATTACAATGGAACCTCTTTGGCACCCGTGCTGGGCTGCCCAGCATCCCAGGGAGTAGAGCACGAACGGATGCCTCTCCTGCCACAGCCGTTGAGCCAGGGCAAAAAACTGGAGCTGTGCCTCTTCTGCAGAAAGTCAGCTTTGCAACGGTGCCATCCGCATTGCTGTTGCTCCTCCATTTCCCAACTCAAAGTCAATTACAATGGGACCTCTTTGGCACCCGTGCTCGGCTGCCCAGCATCCCAGGCAGTAGAGCACGAATGGCTGGCCTCTGGTCCCACAGCCAAAGAGCCAGGGCAAAAAACTGGAGTTGTGCCTCTTCTGCAGAAAGTCAGCTTTGCAACGGTGCCATCCGCATTGCTGTCGCTCCTCGATTTCCCAACTCAAAGTCAATTACAATGGGACCTCTTTGGCACCCGTGCTGGGCTGCCCAGCATCCCAGGGAGTAGAGCACGAATGGCTGGCCTCTGCTCCCACAGCCGAAGAGCCAGGGCAAAAAACTGGAGCTGTGCCTGTTCTGCAGAAAGTCAGCTTTGCAACGGTTCCATCCGCATTGCTGTCGCTCCTCGATTTCCCAACTCAAAGTCCATTACAATGGAACCTCTTTGGCACCCGTGCTGGGCTGCCCACCATCCCAGGCAGTAGAGCACGAACGGTTGGCCTCTGCTGCCACAGCCGAAGAGCCAGGGCAAAAAACTTGAACTGTGCCTCTTCTGCAGAAAGTCAGCTTTGCAACGGTGCCATCCGCATTGCTGTTGCTCCTCGATTTCCCAACTCAAAGTCCATTACAATGGAACCTCTTTGGCACCCGTGCTGGGCTGCCCAGCATCCCAGGCAGTAGAGCACGAACGGTTGGCCTCTGCTCCCACAGCCGAAGAGCCAGGGCAAAAAACGTGAGCTGTGACTCTTCTGCAGAAAGTCAGCTTTGCAACGGTGCCATCCGCATTGCTGTCGCTCCTCCATTTCTCAACTCAAAGTCCATTACAATGGAACCTCTTTGGCACCCGTGCTGGGCTGCCCAGCATCCCAGGGAGTAGAGCACGAACGGATACCTCTCCTGCCAGAGCCGAAGAGCCAGGGCAAAAAACTGGAGCTGTGCCTCTTCTGCAGAAAGTCAGCTTTGCAACGGTGCCATCCGCATTGCTGTTGCTCCTCGATTTCCCAACTCAAAGTCCATTACAATGGAACCTCTTTGGCACCCGTACTCGGGTGCCCAGCATCCCAGGGAGTAGAGCATGAACGGTTGGCCTCTGCTCCCACAGATGAAGAGCCAGGGCAAAAAACTGGGGCTGTGACTCTTCTGCAGAAAGTCAGCTTTGCAACGGTGCCATCCGCATTGCTGTTGCTCCTCCATTTCCCAACTCAAAGTCCATTACAATGGAACCTCTTTGGCACCCGTGCTCGGCTGCCCAGCATCCCAGGGAGTAGAGCACGAACGGTTGGCCTCTGCTCCCACAGCCGAAGAGCCAGGGCAAAAAACTGGAGCTGTTCCTCTTCTGCAGAAAGTCAGCTTTGCAACGATGCCATCCGCATCGCTGTTGCTCCTCGATTTCCCAACTCAAAGTCCATTACAATAGAACCTCTTTGGCACCCGTGCTGGGCTGCCCAGCATCCCAGGCAGTAGAGCACGAACGGTTGGCCTCTGCTCCCACAGCCGAAGAGCCAGGGCAAAAAACTGGAGCTGTGCCTCTTCTGCAGAAAGTCAGCTTTGCAACGGTGCCATCCGCATTGCTGTCGCTCCTCGATTTCTCAACTCAAACTCCATTACAATGGAACCTCTTTGGCACCCGTCCTCGGCTGCCCAGCATCCCAGGCAGTAGAGCACGAACGGATGGCCTCTGCTGCCACAGCCGAAGAGCCAGGGCAAAAAACTTGAGCTGTGCCTCTTCTGCAGAAAGTCAGCTTTGCAATGGTGCCATCCGCATTGCTGTCGCTCCTCCATTTCCCAACTCAAAGTCCATTACAGTGGAACCTCTTTGGCACCCGTGCTGGGCTGCCCAGCATCCCAGGGAGTAGAGCACGAACGGTTGGCCTCTGCTCCCACAGCCGAAGAGCCAGGGCAAAAAACTGGAGCTGTGCCTCTTCTGCAGAAAGTCAGCTTTGCAACGGTTCCATCCGCATTGCTGTCGCTCCTCCATTTCCCAACTCAAAGTCCATTACAATGGAACCTCTTTGGCACCCGTGCTGGGCTGTCCAGCATCCCAGGCAGTAGAGCACGAACGGTTGGCCTCTGCTCCCACAGCCGAAGAGCCAGGGCAAAAAACTGGAGCTGTGCCTCTTCTGCAGAAAGTCAGCTTTGCAACGGTGCCATCCGCATTGCTGTCGCTCCTCCATTTCCCAACTCAAAGTCCATTACAATGGAACCTCTTTGGCACCCGTGCTCGGCTGCCCAGCATCCCAGGGAGTAGAGCACGAACGGATGGCCTCTCCTGCCACAGCCGAAGAGCCAGGGCAAAAAACTGGAGCTGTGCCTCTTCTGCAGAAAGTCAGCTTTGCAACGGTGCCATCCGCATTGCTGTCGCTCCTCCATTTCCCAACTCAAAGTCAATTACAATGGGACCTCTTTGGCACCCGTGCTCGGCTGCCCAGCATCCCAGGCAGTAGAGCACGAATGGCTGGCCTCTGGTCCCACAGCCAAAGAGCCAGGGCAAAAAACTGGAGTTGTGCCTCTTCTGCAGAAAGTCAGCTTTGCAACGGTGCCATCCGCATTGCTGTCGCTCCTCCATTTCCCAACTCAAAGTCAATTACAATGGGACCTCTTTGGCACCCGTGCTGGGATGCCCAGCATCCCAGGCAGTAGAGCACGAATGGCTGGCCTCTGGTACCACAGCCGAAGAGCCAGGGCAAAAAACTGGAGCTGTGCCTGTTCTGCAGAAAGTCAGCTTTGCAATGGTGCCATCCGCATTGCTGTCACTCCTCGATTTCCCAACTCAAAGTCCATTACAATGGAACCTCTTTGGCACCCGTGCTGGGCTGCCCAGCATCCCAGGGAGTAGAGCACGAACGGTTGGCCTCTGCTCCCACAGCCGAAGAGCCAGGGCAAAAAACTGGAGCTCTGCCTCTTCTGCAGAAAGTCAGCTTTGCAACGGTGCCATCCGCATTGCTGTCGCTCCTCCATTTCCCAACTCAAAGTCCATTACAATGGAACCTCTTTGGCACACGTGCTCGGCTGCCCAGCATCCCAGGCAGTAGAGCACCAACGGTTGGCCTCTGCTCCCACAGCCGAAGAGCCAGGGCAAAAAGCTTGAACTGTGCCTCTTCTGCAGAAAGTCAGCTTTGCAACGCTGCCATCCGCATTGCTGTCGCTCCTCCATTTCCCAACTCAAAGTCCATTACAATGGAACCTCTTTGGCACCCGTGCTGGGCTGCCCAGCATCCCAGGGAGGAGAGCACGAACGGTTGGCCTCTGCTCCCACAGCCGAAGAGCCAGGGCAAAAAACTTGAGCTGTGTCTCTTCTGCAGAAAGTCAGCTTTGCAACGGTGCCATCCGCATTGCTGTCGCTCCTCCATTTCCCAACTCAAAGTCCATTACAATGGAACCTCTTTGACACCCGTGCTGGGCTGCCGAGCATCCCAGGGAGTAGAGCACGAACGGTTGGCCTCTGCTCCCACAGCCGAAGAGCCAGGGCAAAAAACTGGAGCTGTGCCTCTTCTGCAGAAAGTCAGCTTTACAACGGTTCCATCCTCTTTTCTGTCACTCTTCGATTTCTCAACTCAAAGTCCATTACAATGGAACCTCTTTGGCACCCGTGCTGGGCTGCCCAGCATCCCAGGGAGTAGAGCACGAACGGATGCCTCTCCTGCCACAGCCGTTGAGCCAGGGCAAAAAACTGGAGCTGTGCCTCTTCTGCAGAAAGTCAGCTTTGCAACGGTGCCATCCGCATTGCTGTTGCTCCTCCATTTCCCAACTCAAAGTCAATTACAATGGGACCTCTTTGGCACCCGTGCTCGGCTGCCCAGCATCCCAGGCAGTAGAGCACGAATGGCTGGCCTCTGGTCCCACAGCCAAAGAGCCAGGGCAAAAAACTGGAGTTGTGCCTCTTCTGCAGAAAGTCAGCTTTGCAACGGTGCCATCCGCATTGCTGTCGCTCCTCGATTTCCCAACTCAAAGTCAATTACAATGGGACCTCTTTGGCACCCGTGCTGGGCTGCCCAGCATCCCAGGGAGTAGAGCACGAACGGCTGGCCTCTGCTCCCACAGCCGAAGAGCCAGGGCAAAAAACTGGAGCTGTGCCTGTTCTGCAGAAAGTCAGCTTTGCAACGGTTCCATCCGCATTGCTGTCGCTCCTCGATTTCCCAACTCAAAGTCCATTACAATGGAACCTCTTTGGCACCCGTGCTGGGCTGCCCACCATCCCAGGCAGTAGAGCACGAACGGTTGGCCTCTGCTGCCACAGCCGAAGAGCCAGGGCAAAAAACTTGAACTGTGCCTCTTCTGCAGAAAGTCAGCTTTGCAACGGTGCCATCCGCATTGCTGTTGCTCCTCCATTTCCCAACTCAAAGTCCATTACAATGGAACCTCTTTGGCACCCGTGCTGGGCTGCCCAGCATCCCAGGCAGTAGAGCACGAACGGTTGGCCTCTGCTCCCACAGCCGAAGAGCCAGGGCAAAAAACGTGAGCTGTGACTCTTCTGCAGAAAGTCAGCTTTGCAACGGTGCCATCCGCATTGCTGTCGCTCCTCCATTTCTCAACTCAAAGTCCATTACAATGGAACCTCTTTGGCACCCGTGCTGGGCTGCCCAGCATCCCAGGGAGTAGAGCACGAACGGATACCTCTCCTGCCACAGCCGAAGAGCCAGGGCAAAAAACTGGAGCTGTGCCTCTTCTGCAGAAAGTCAGCTTTGCAACGGTGCCATCCGCATTGCTGTTGCTCCTCGATTTCCCAACTCAAAGTCCATTACAATGGAACCTCTTTGGCACCCGTACTCGGGTGCCCAGCATCCCAGGGAGTAGAGCATGAACGGTTGGCCTCTGCTCCCACAGATGAAGAGCCAGGGCAAAAAACTGGGGCTGTGACTCTTCTGCAGAAAGTCAGCTTTGCAACGGTGCCATCCGCATTGCTGTTGCTCCTCCATTTCCCAACTCAAAGTCCATTACAATGGAACCTCTTTGGCACCCGTGCTCGGCTGCCCAGCATCCCAGGGAGTAGAGCACGAACGGTTGGCCTCTGCTCCCACAGCCGAAGAGCCAGGGCAAAAAACTGGAGCTGTGCCTCTTCTGCAGAAAGTCAGCTTTGCAACGGTGCCATCCGCATTGCTGTCGCTCCTCGATTTCTCAACTCAAACTCCATTACAATGGAACCTCTTTGGCACCCGTCCTCGGCTGCCCAGCATCCCAGGCAGTAGAGCACGAACGGATGGCCTCTGCTGCCACAGCCGAAGAGCCAGGGCAAAAAACTTGAGCTGTGCCTCTTCTGCAGAAAGTCAGCTTTGCAACGGTGCCATCCGCATTGCTGTCGCTCCTCCATTTCCCAACTCAAAGTCCATTACAGTGGAACCTCTTTGGCACCCGTGCTGGGCTGCCCAGCATCCCAGGGAGTAGAGCACGAACGGTTGGCCTCTGCTCCCACAGCCGAAGAGCCAGGGCAAAAAACTGGAGTTGTGCCTCTTCTGCAGAAAGTCAGCTTTGCAACGGTTCCATCCGCATTGCTGTCGCTCCTCCATTTCCCAACTCAAAGTCCATTACAATGGAACCTCTTTGGCACCCGTGCTGGGCTGCCCAGCATCCCAGGCAGTAGAGCACGAACGGTTGGCCTCTGCTCCCACAGCCGAAGAGCCAGGGCAAAAAACTGGAGCTGTGCCTCTTCTGCAGAAAGTCAGCTTTGCAACGGTGCCATCCGCATTGCTGTCGCTCCTCCATTTCCCAACTCAAAGTCCATTACAATGGAACCTCTTTGGCACCCGTGCTCGGCTGCCCAGCATCCCAGGGAGTAGAGCACGAACGGATGGCCTCTCCTGCCACAGCCGAAGAGCCAGGGCAAAAAACTGGAGCTGTGCCTCTTCTGCAGAAAGTCAGCTTTGCAACGGTGCCATCCGCATTGCTGTCGCTCCTCCATTTCCCAACTCAAAGTCAATTACAATGGGACCTCTTTGGCACCCGTGCTCGGCTGCCCAGCATCCCAGGCAGTAGAGCACGAATGGCTGGCCTCTGGTCCCACAGCCAAAGAGCCAGGGCAAAAAACTGGAGTTGTGCCTCTTCTGCAGAAAGTCAGCTTTGCAACGGTGCCATCCGCATTGCTGTCGCTCCTCCATTTCCCAACTCAAAGTCAATTACAATGGGACCTCTTTGGCACCCGTGCTGGGATGCCCAGCATCCCAGGCAGTAGAGCACGAATGGCTGGCCTCTGGTACCACAGCCGAAGAGCCAGGGCAAAAAACTGGAGCTGTGCCTGTTCTGCAGAAAGTCAGCTTTGCAACGGTTCCATCCGCATTGCTGTCGCTCCTCCATTTCCCAACTCAAAGTCCATTACAATGGAACCTCTTTGGCACCCGTGCTTGGCTGTCCAGCATCCCAGGCAGTAGAGCACGAACGGTTGGCCTCTGCTGCCACAGCCGAAGAGCCAGGGCAAAAAACTTGAACTGTGCCTCTTCTGCAGAAAGTCAGCTTTGCAACGGTGCCATCCGCATTGCTGTTGCTCCTCGATTTCCCAACTCAAAGTCCATTACAATGGAACCTCTTTGGCACCCGTGCTGGGCTGCCCAGCATCCCAGGCAGTAGAGCACGAACGGTTGGCCTCTGCTCCCACAGCCGAAGAGCCAGGGCAAAAAACGTGAGCTGTGCCTCTTCTGCAGAAAGTCAGCTTTGCAACGGTTCCATCCTCTTTGCTGTCGCTCCTCGATTTCTCAACTCAAAGTCCATTACAATGGAACCTCTTTGGCACCCGTACTGGGCTGCCCAGCATCCCAGGGAGTAGAGCACGAACGGATGCCTCTCCTGCCACAGCCGTTGAGCCAGGGCAAAAAACTGGAGCTGTGCCTCTTCTGCAGAAAGTCAGCTTTGCAACGGTGCCATCCGCATTGCTGTCGCTCCTCGATTTCCCAACTCAAAGTCCATTACAATGGAACCTCTTTGGCACCCGTGCTCGGCTGCCCAGCATCCCAGGGAGTAGAGCACGAACGGATGGCCTCTGATCCCACAGCCAAAGAGCCAGGGCAAAAAACTTGAGCTGTGCCTCTTCTGCAGAAAGTCAGCTTTGCAACGGTGCCATCCGCATTGCTGTCGCTCCTCCATTTCCCAACTCAAAGTCCATTACAATGGAACCTCTTTGGCACCCGTGCTCGGGTGCCCAGCATCCCAGGGAGTAGAGCATGAACGGTTGGCCTCTGCTCCCACAGCCGAAGAGCCAGGGCAAAAAAATGGGGCTGTGCCTGTTCTGCAGAAAGTCAGCTTTGCAACGGTGCCATCCGCATTGCTGTCACTCCTCGATTTCCCAACTCAAAGTCCATTACAATGGAACCTCTTTGGCACCCGTGCTGGGCTGCCCAGCATCCCAGGGAGTAGACCACGAACGGTTGGCCTCTGCTGCCACAGCCGAAGAGCCAGGGCAAAAAACTGGAGCTGTGCCTCTTCTGCAGAAAGTCAGCTTTGCAACGGTGCTATCCGCATTGCTGTCGCTCCTCGATTTCCCAACTCAAAGTCCATTACAATGGAACCTCTTTGGCACCCGTGCTCGGCTGCCCAGCATCCCAGGCAGTAGAGCACGAACGGTTGGCCTCTGCTCCCACAGCCGAAGAGCCAGGGCAAAAAACTGGAGCTGTGCCTCTTCTGCAGAAAGTCAGTTTTGCAACGGTGCCATCCGCATTGCTGTTGCTCCTCGATTTCCCAACTCAAAGTCCATTACAATAGAACCACTTTGGCACCCGTGCTCGGCTGCCCAGCATCCCAGGGAGTAGAGCACGAACGGTTGGCCTCTGCTGCCACAGCCGAAGAGCCAGTGCAAAAAACGAGCTGTGCCTCTTCTGCAGAAAGTCAGCTTTGCAACGGTGCCATCCGCATTGCTGTCGCTCCTCCATTTCCCAACTCAAAGTCCATTACAATGGAACCTCTTTGGCACCCGTGCTCGGCTGCCCAGCATCCCAGGCAGTAGAGCACGAACGGTTGGCCTCTGCTCCCACAGCCGAATAGCCAGGGCAAAAAACTGGAGTTGTGCCTCTTCTGCAGAAAGTCAGCTTTGCAACGGTGCCATCCGCATTGCTGTCGCTCCTCCATTTCCCAACTCAAAGTCAATTACAATGGAACCTCTTTGGCACCCGTGCTGGGCTGCCCAGCATCCCAGGGAGTAGAGCACGAACGGATGGCCTCTGCTCCCAAGCCGAAGAGCCAGGGCAAAAAACTGGAGCTGAGCCTCGTCTGCAGAAAGTCAGCTTTGCAACAGTGCCATCCGCATTGCTGTCGCTCCTCGATTTCCCAACTCAAAGTCCATTACAATGGGACATCTTTGGCACCCGTGCTGGGCTGCCCAGCATCCCAGGGAGTAGAGCACAAACGGTTGGCCTCTGCTCCCACAGCCGAAGAGCCAGGGCAAAAAACGTGAGCTGTGCCTCTTCTGCAGAAAGTCAGCTTTGCAACGGTGCCATCCGCATTGCTGTCGCTCCTCCATTTCTCAACTCAAAGTCCATTACAATGGAACCTCTTTGGCACCCGTGCTCGGCTGCCCAGCATCCCAGGGAGTAGAGCACGAACGGATGGCCTCTGATCCCACAGCCAAAGAGCCAGGGCAAAAAACTGGAGCTGTGCCTCTTCTGCAGAAAGTCAGCTTTGCAACGGTGCCATCCGCATTGCTGTCGCTCCTCGATTTCCCAACTCAAAGTCAATTACAATGGGACCTCTATGGCACCCGTGCTGGGCTGCCCAGCATCCCAGGGAGTAGAGCACGAACGGATGGCCTCTGGTCCCACAGCCAAAGAGCCAGGGCAAAAAACTTGAGCTGTGCCTGTTTTGCAGAAAGTCAGCTTTGCAACGGTGCCATCCGCATTGCTGTCGCTCCTCCATTTCCCAACTCAAAGTCCATTACAATGGAACCTCTTTGGCACCCGTGCTCGGCTGCCCAGCATCCCAGGCAGTAGAGCACGAACGGTTGGCCTCTGCTCCCACAGCCGAAGAGCCAGGGCAAAAAACTTGAACTGTGCCTTCCTCTGCAGAAAGTCAGCTTTGCAACGGTGCCATCCGCATTGCTGTCGCTCCTCCATTTCCCAACTCAAAGTCCATTACAATGGAACCTCTTTGGCACACGTGCTGGGCTGCCCAGCATCCCAGGGAGTAGAGCACGAACGGTTGGCCTCTGCTCCCACAGCCGAAGAGCCAGGGCAAAAAACTGGAGCTGTGCCTCTTCTGCAGAAAGTCAGCTTCGCAACGGTTCCATCCGCATTGCTTTTGCTCCTCGATTTCCAAACTCGAAGTCCATTACAATGGAACCTCTTTGGCACCAGTGCTGGGCTGCCCAGCATCCCAGGCAGTAGAGCACGAACGGATGGCCTCTGTTCCCACAGCCAAAGAGCCAGGGCAAAAAACTTGAGCTGTGCCTCTTCTGCAGAAAGTCAGCTTTGCAACGGTGCCATCCGCATTGCTGTCGCTCCTCCATTTCCCAACTCAAAGTCCATTACAATGGGACATCTTTGGCATCCGTGCTGGGCTGCCCAGCATCCCAGGCAGTAGAGCACGAACGGATGGCCTCTGCTCCCACAGCCGAAGAGCCAGGGCAAAAAACTTGAGCTGTGCCTCTTCTGCAGAAAGTCAGCTTTGCAACGGTGCCATCCGCATTGCTGTCGCTCCTCCATTTCCCAACTCAAAGTCCATTACAATGGAACCTCTTTGGCACACGTGCTGGGCTGCCCAGCATCCCAGGCAGTAGAGCACGAACGGTTGGCCTCTGCTCCCACAGCCGAAGAGCCAGGGCAAAAAACTGGAGCTGTGCCTCTTCTGCAGAAAGTCAGCTTTGCAACGGTGCCATCCGCATTGCTTTTGCTCCTCGATTTCCCAACTCAAAGTCCATTACAATGGAACCTCTTTGGCACCAGTGCTCGCCTGCCCAGCATCCCAGGGAGTAGAGCACGAACGGTTGGCCTCTGCTGCCACAGCCGAAGAGCCAGGGCAAAAAACGTGAGCTGTGCCTCTTCTGCAGAAAGTCAGCTTTGCAACGGTTCCAGCCGCATTGCTGTCACTCCTCGATTTCTCAACTCAAAGTCCATTACAATGGAACCTCTTTGGCACCCGTGCTCGGCTGCCCAGCATCCCAGGGAGTAGAGCACGAACGGTTGCCTCTCCTGCCACAGCCGAAGAGCCAGGGCAAAAAACTGGAGCTGTGCCTCTTCTGCAGAAAGTCAGCTTTGCAACGGTTCCATCCTCTTTGCTGTCACTCCTCGATTTCTCAACTCAAAGTCCATTACAATGGAACCTCTTTGGCATCCGTGCTGGGCTGCCCAGCATCTCAGGGAGTAGAGCACGAACGGTTGGCCTCTGCTCCCACAGTCGAAGAGCCAGGGCAAAAAACTTGAGCTGTGCCTCTTCTGCAGAAAGTCAGCTTCGCAACGGTTCCATCCGCATTGCTTTCGCTCCTCCATTTCCCATCTCGAAGTCCATTACAATGGAACCTCTTTGGCACCCGTGCTGGGCTACCCAGCATCCCAGGCAGTAGAGCACGAACGGTTGGCCTCTGCTCCCACAGCCGAAGAGCAAGGGCAAAAACCTTGAACTGTGCCTCTTCTGCAGAAAGTCAGCTTTGCAACGGTGCCATCCGCATTGCTGTCGCTCCTCCATTTCCCAACTCAAAGTCCATTACAATGGAACCTCTTTGGCACCCGTGCTGGGCTGCCCAGCATCCCAGGGAGTAGAGCACGAACGGATGGCCTCTGTTCCCACAGCCAAAGAGCCAGGGCAAAAAACTGGAGCTGTGCCTCTTCTGCAGAAAGTCAGCTTTGCAACGGTGCCATCCGCATTGCTGTCGCTCCTCGACTTCTCAACTCAAAGTCCATTACAATGGAACCTCTTTGGCACCCGTGCTGGGCTGCCCAGCATCCCAGGCAGTAGAGCACGAACGGTTGGCCTCTGCTGCCACAGCCGAAGAGCCAGGGCAAAAAACTGGAGCTGTGCCTCTTCTGCAGAAAGTCAGCTTTGCAACGGTGCCATCCGCATTGCTGTCGCTCCTCCATTTCCCAACTCAAAGTCCATTACGATGGAACCTCTTTGGCACCCGTGCTCGCCTGCCCAGCATCCCAGGGAGTAGAGCACGAATGGCTGGCCTCTGCTCCCACAGCCGAAGAGCCAGGGCAAAAAACTGGAGCTGTGCCTCTTCTGCAGAAAGTCAGCTTTGCAACGGTGCCATCCGCATTGCTGTCGCTCCTGGATTTCCCAACTCAAAGTCCATTACAATGGGACCTCTTTGGCACCCGTGCTGGGCTGCCCAGCATCCCAGAGAGTAGAGCACGAACGGATGGCCTCTGGTCCCACAGCCGTTGAGCCAGGGCAAAAAACTTGAGCTGTGCCTCTTCTGCAGAAAGTCAGCTTTGCAACGGTGCCATCCGCATTGCTGTCGCTCCTCGATTTCCCAACTCAAAGTCAATTACAATGGGACCTCTTTGGCACCCGTGCTCGGCTGCCCAGCATCCCAGGCAGTAGAGTACGAACGGATGGCCTCTGCTCCCACAGCCGAAGAGCCAGGGCAAAAAACTGGAGCTGTGCCTCTTCTGCAGAAAGTCAGCTTTGCAACGGTGCCATCCGCATTGCTGTCGCTCCTCCATTTCCCAACTCAAAGTCCATTACAATCGAACCTCTTTGGCACCCGTGCTGGGCTGCCCAGCATCCCAGGGAGTAGAGCACGAACGGTTGGCCTCTGCTCCCACAGCCGAAGAGCCAGGGCAAAAAACTGGAGCTGTGCCTCTTCTGCAGAAAGTCAGCTTTGCAACAGTGCCATCCGCATCGCTGTTGCTCCTCGATTTCCCAACTCAAAGTCCATTACAATAGAACCTCTTTGGCACCCGTGCTCGGATGCCCAGCATCCCAGGGAGTAGAGCACGAACGGTTGGCCTCTGCTGGCACAGCCGAAGAGCCAGGGCAAAAAACTGGAGCTGTGCCTCTTCTGCAGAAAGTCAGCTTTGCAACGGTGCCATCCGCATTGCTGTCGCTCCTCGATTTCCCAACTCAAAGTCCATTACAATGGAACCTCTTTGGCACCCGTGCTGGGCTGCCCAGCATCCCAGGGAGTAGAGCACGAACGGTTGGCCTCTGCTCCCACAGCTCTTGAGCCAGGGCAAAAAACTGGAGTTGTGCCTCTTCTGCAGAAAGTCAGCTTTGCAATGGTTCCATCCGTATTGCTGTCGCTCCTCGATTTCCCAACTCAAAGTCCATTACAATCGAACCTCTTTGGCACCCGTTCTGGGCTGCCCAGCATCCCAGGCAGTAGAGCACGAATGGCTGGCCTCTGGTCCCACAGCCGAAGAGCCAGGGCAAAAAACTGGAGCTGTGCCTCTTCTGCAGAAAGTCAGCTTTGCAACGGTGCCATCCGCATTGCTGTCGCTCCTCCATTTCCCAACTCAAAGTCCATTACAATGGAACCTCTTTGGCACCCGTGCTGGGCTGCCCAGCATTCCAGGCAGTAGAGCATGAACGGATGGCCTCTGCTCCCACAGCCGTTGCGCCAGGGCAAAAAACTGGAGCTGTGCCTCTTCTGCAGAAAGTCAGCTTTGCAATGGTTCCATCCGTATTGCTGTCGCTCCTCGATTTCTCAACTCAAAGTCCATTACAATGGGACCTCTTTGGCATCCGTGCTGGGCTGCCCAGCATCCCAGGGAGTAGAGCACGAACGGTTGGCCTCTGCTCCCACAGCCGAAGAGCCAGGGCAAAAAACTTGAGCTGTGCCTCTTCTGCAGAAAGTCAGCTTCACAACGGTGCCATCCGCATTGCTGTCGCTCCTCGATTTCCCAACTCAAAGTCCATTACAATGGAACCTCTTTGGCACCCGTGCTCGGCTGCCCAGCATCCCAGGCAGTAGAGCACGAACGGATGGCCTCTGCTCACACAGCCGAAGAGCAAAGGGCAAAAAGCTTGAACTGTGCCTCTTCTGCAGAAAGTCAGCTTTGCAACGGTGCCATCCGCATTGCTGTCGATCCTCGATTTCTCAACTCAAAGTCCATTACAATGGAACCTCTTTGGCACCCGTGCTGGGCTGCCCAGCATCCCAGGGAGTAGAGCACGAATTGCTGGCCTCTGCTCCCACAGCCGAAGAGCCAGGGCAAAAAACTGGAGCTGTGCCTCTTCTGCAGAAAGTCAGCTTTGCAACGGTGCCATCCGCATTGCTGTCGCTCCTCCATTTCCCAACTCAAAGTCCATTACAATGGAACCTCTTTGGCACCCGTGCTGGGCTGCCCAGCATCCCAGGCAGTAGAGCACGAATGGCTGGCCTCTGCTCCCACAGCCGAAGAGCCAGGGCAAAAAACGTGAGCTGTGCCTCTTCTGCAGAAAGTCAGCTTTGCAACGGTGCCATCCGCATTCCTGTCGCTACTCGATTTCACAACTCAAAATCAATTACAATGGGACCTCTTTGGCATCCGTGCTCGGCTGCCAAGCATCCCAGGTAGTAGAGTACGAACGGATGGCCTCTGGTCCCACAGCCGAAGAGCCAGGGCAAAAAACTTGAGCTGTGCCTCTTCTGCAGAAAGTCAGCTTCACAACGGTGCCATCCGCATTGCTGTTGCTCCTCGATTTCCCAACTCAAAGTCCATTACAATGGAACCTCTTTGGCACCCGTGCTGGGCTGCCCAGCATCCCAGGCAGTAGAGCACGAACGGTTGGCCTCTGCTCCCACAGCCGAAGAGCCAGGGCAAAAAGCTTGAACTGTGCCTCTTCTGCAGAAAGTCAGCTTTGCAACGGTGCCATCCGCATTGCTGTCGCTCCTCGATTTCCCAACTCAAAGTCCATTACAATGGAACCTCTTTGGCACCCGTGCTGGGCTGCCCAGCATCCCAGGGAGTAGAGCACGAATGGCTGGCCTCTGCTCCCACAGCCGAAGAGCCAGGGCAAAAAACTGGAGTTGTTCCTCTTCTGCAGAAAGTCAGCTTTGCAACGGTGCCATCCGCATTGCTGTCGCTCCTCCATTTCCCAACTCAAAGTCAATTACAATGGGACGTCTTTGGCACCCGTGCTGGGCTGCCCAGCATCCCAGGGAGTAGAGCACGAACGATTGGCCTCTGCTCCCACAGCCAAAGAGCCAGGGCAAAAAACTTGAGCTGTGCCTCTTCTGCAGAAAGTCAGCTTTGCAACGGTGCTATCCGCATTGAGGTCGCTCTCAATTTCCCAACTCAAAGTCCATTACAATGGAACCTCTTTGGCACCCGTGCTGGGCTGCCCAGCATCCCAGGCAGTAGAGCACGAACGGATGGCCTCTGCTCCCACAGCCGAAGAGCCAGGGCAAAAAACTTGAGCTGTGCCTCTTCTGCAGAAAGTCAGCTTTGCAACGGTGCCATCCGCATTGCTGTCGCTCCTCCATTTCCCAAATCAAAGTCTATTACAATGGATCCTCTTTGGCACCCGTGCTGGGCTGCCCAGCATCCCAGGGAGTAGACCACGAACGGTTGGCCTCTGCTGCCACAGCCGAAGAGCCAGGGCAAAAAACTTGAACTGTGCCTCTTCTGCAGAAAGTCAGCTTTGCAACGGTGCCATCCGCATTGATGTTGCTCCTCGATTTCCCAACTCAAAGTCCATTACAATGGAACCTCTTTGGCACCCGTGCTGGGCTGCCCAGCATCCCAGGCAGTAGAGCACGAACGGTTGGCCTCTGCTCCCACAGCCGAAGAGCCAGGGCAAAAAACTTGAGCTGTGCCTCTTCTGCAGAAAGTCAGCTTTGCAACGGTGCCATCCGCATTGCTGTCGCTCCTCGATTTCCCAACTCAAAGTCCATTACAATAGAACCTCTTTGGCACCCGTGCTGGGCTGCCCAGCATCCCAGGGAGTAGAGCACGAACGGTTGGCCTCTCCTGCCACAGCCGAAGAGCCAGGGCAAAAAACTTGAGCTGTGCCTCTTCTGCAGAAAGTCAGCTTTGCAACGGTGCCATCCGCATTGCTGTCGCTCCTCGATTTCCCAACTCAAAGTCCATTACAATGGAACATCTTTGACACCCGTGCTGGGCTGCCCAGCATCCCAGGGAGTAGACCACGAACGGTTGGCCTCTGCTGCCACAGCCGAAGAGCCAGGGCAAAAAGCTTGAACTGTGCCTCTTCTGCAGAAAGTCAGCTTTGCAACGGTGCCATCCGCATTGCTGTCGCTCCTCCATTTCCCAACTCAAAGTCCATTACAATGGAACCTCTTTGGCACCCGTGCTGGGCTGCCCAGCATCCCAGGGAGTAGAGCACGAACGGTTGGCCTCTGCTGCCACAGCCGAAGAGCCAGGGCAAAAAACTGGAGCTGTGCCTCTTCTGCAGAAAGTCAGCTTTGCAACGGTGCCATCCGCATTGCTGTCGCTCCTCCATTTCCCAACTCAAAGTCCATTACAATGGAACCTCTTTGGCACCCGTGCTAGGCTGCCCAGCATCCCAGGGAGTAGAGCACGAACGGTTGGCCTCTGCTCCCACAGCCGAAGAGCCAGGGCAAAAATCTTGAGCTGTGCCTCTTCTGCAGAATGTCAGCTTCGCAACGGTGCCATCCGCATTGCTGTCGCTCCTCCATTTCCCAACTCAAAGTCCATTACAATAGAACCTCTTTGGCACCCGTGCTCGGCTGCCCAGCATCCCAGGGAGTAGAGCACGAACGGTTGGCCTCTGCTCCCACAGCCGAATAGCCAGGGCAAAAAACTGGAGCTGTGCCTCTTCTGCAGAAAGTCAGCTTTGCAACGGTGCCATCCGCATTGCTGTCGCTCCTCCGTTTCCCAACTGAAAGTCCATTACAGTGGGACCTCTTTGGCACCCGTGCTCGGCTGCCCAGCATCCCAGGGAGTACAGCATGAACGGTTGGCCTCTGCTGGCACAGCCGAAGAGCCAGGGCAAAAAACTGGAGTTGTGCCTCTTCTGCAGAAAGTCAGCTTTGCAGAGGTGCCATCCGCATTGCTGTCGCTCCTCCATTTCCCAACTCAAAGTCAATTACAATGGAACCTCTTTGGCACCCGTGCTGGGCTGCCCAGCATCCCAGGGAGTAGAGCACGAAAGGATGGCCTCTGCTCCCACAGCCGTTGAGCCAGGGCAAAAAACTGGAGCTGTGCCTCTTCTGCAGAAAGTCAGCTTTGCAACGGTGCCATCCGCATTGCTGTCGCTCCTCGATTTCCCAACTCAAAGTCCATTACAATGGGACCTCTTTGGCACCCGTGCTCGGCTGCCCAGCATCCCAGGGAGTAGAGCACGAACGATTGGCCTCTGCTCCCACAGCCGAAGAGCCAGGGCAAAAAACTGGAGCTGTGCCTCTTCTGCAGAAAGTCAGCTTTGCAACGGTGCCATCCGCATCGCTGTTGCTCCTCGATTTCCAAACTCAAAGTCCATTACAATGGAACCTCTTTGGCACCCGTGCTGGGCTGCCCAGCATCCCAGGGAGTAGAGCACGAATGGCTGGCCTCTGGTCCCACAGCCGAAGAGCCAGGGCAAAAAACTGGAGCTGTGCCTCTTCTGCAGAAAGTCAGCTTTGCAACGGTGACATCCGCATTGCTGTCGCTACTCGATTTCCCAACTAAAAGTCAATTACAATGGGACCGCTTTGGCACCCGTGCTCGGCTGCCCAGCATCCCAGGCAGTAGAGCACGAACGGATGGCCTCTGCTCCCACAGCCGAAGAGCCAGGGCAAAAAACTGGAGCTGTGCCTCTTCTGCAGAAAGTCAGCTTTGCAACGGTGCCATCCGCATTGCTGTCGCTCCTCCGTTTCCCAACTCAAAGTCCATTAAAATGGGACCTCTTTGGCACCCGTGCTCGGCTGCCCAGCATCCCAGGGAGTAGAGCACGAACGGTTGGCCTCTGGTCCCACAGCCGAAGAGCCAGGGCAAAAAACTGGAGCTGTGCCTCTTCTGCAGAAAGTCAGCTTTGCAACGGTGCCATCCGCATTGCTGTCGCTCCTCCATTTCCCAACTCAAAGTCCATTACAATGGAACCTCTTTGGCACCCGTGCTGGGCTGCCCAGCATCCCAGGCAGTAGAGCACGAACGGTTGACCTCTGCTCCCACAGCCGAAGAGCCAGGGCAAAATATTTGAGCTGTGCCTTTTCTGCAGAAAGTCAGCTTTGCAACGGTGCCATCCGCATTGCTGTCGCTCCTCGATTTCTCAACTCAAAGTCAATTACAATGGGACCGCTTTGGCACCCGTGCTCGGCTGCCCAGCATCCCAGACAGTAGAGCACGAAAGTTTGGCCTATGCTCCCACAGCCGAAGAGCCAGGGCAAAAAACGTGAGCTGTGCCTCTTCTGCAGAAAGTCAGCTTTGCAACGGTGCCCTCCGCATTGCTGTCGCTCCTCGATTTGTCAACTCAAAGTCCATTACAATGGAACCTCTTTGGCACCCGTGCTGGGCTGCCCAGCATCCCAGGGAGTAGAGCACGAACGGTTGGCCTCTGCTCCCACAGCCGAAGAGCCAGGGCAAAAAACTTGAGCTGTGCCTCTTCTGCAGAAAGTCAGCATTGCAACGGTGCCATACGCATTGCTGTCGCTCCTCCATTTCCCAACTCAAAGTCCATTACAATGGGACCTCTTTGGCACCCGTGCTCGGCTGCCCAGCATCCCAGGGAGTAGAGCACGAATGGTTGGCCTCTGTCCCACAGCCGAAGAGCCAGGGCAAAAAACTGGAGCTGTGCCTCTTCTGCAGAAAGTCAGCTTTGCAACGGTGCTATCCGCATTGCTGTCGCTCCTCCATTTCCCAACTCAAAGTCCATTACAATGGAACCTCTTTGGCACCCGTGCTGGGCTGCCCACCATCCCAGGCAGTAGAGCACGAACGGTTGGCCTCTGCTGCCACAGCCGAAGAGCCAGGGCAAAAAGCTTGAACTGTGCCTCTTCTGCAGAAAGTCAGCTTTGCAACGGTGCCATCCGCATTGCTGTCGCTCCTCCATTTCCCAACTCAAAGTCCATTACAATGGAACCTCTTTGGCACCCGTGCTCGGCTGCCCAGCATCCCAGGCAGTAGAGCACGAAAGGATGGCCTCTGCTCCCACAGCCGTTGAGCCAGGGCAAAAAACTGGAGCTGTGCCTCTTCTGCAGAAAGTCAGCTTTGCAACTGTGCCATCTGCATTGCTGTCACTCCTCGATTTCCCAACTCAAAGTCCATTACAATGGGACCTCTTTGGCACCCGTGCTCGGCTTCCCAGCATCCCAGGCAGTAGAGCACGAACGATTGGCCTCTGCTGCCACAGCCGAAGAGCCAGGGCAAAAAACTGGAGTTGTGCCTCTTCTGCAGAAAGTCAGCTTTGCAACGGTGCCATCCGCATCGCTGTTGCTCCTCGATTTCCCAACTCAAAGTCCATTACAATGGAACCTCTTTGGCATCCGTGCTGGGCTGCCCAGCATCCCAGGCAGTAGAGCACGAATGGCTGGCCTCTGGTCCCACAGCCGAAGAGCCAGGGGAAAAAACTGGAGTTGTGCCTCTTCTGCAGAAAGTCAGCTTTGCAACGGTGCCATCCGCATTGCTGTCGCTCCTCCATTTCCCAACTCAAAGTCCATTACAATGGGACATCTTTGGCATCCGTGCTGGGCTGCCCAGCATCCCAGGCAGTAGAGCACGAACGGATGGCCTCTGCTCCCACAGCCGAAGAGCCAGGGCAAAAAACTTGAGCTGTGCCTCTTCTGCAGAAAGTCAGCTTCGCAACGGTTCCATCCGCATTGCTGTCGCTCCTCGATTTCCAAACTCAACGTCCATTACAATGGAACCTCTTTGGCACCCGTGCTGGGATGCCCAGCATCCCAGGGAGTAGAGCACGAACGGTTGGCCTCTGCTCCCACAGCCGAAGAGCTAGGGCAAAAAGCTTGAGCTGTGCCTCTTCTGCAGAAAGTCAGCTTTGCAACGGTGCCATCCGCATTGCTGTCGGTCCTCGATTTCCCAACTCAAAGTCCATTACAATGGAACCTCTTTGGCACCCGTGCTCGGCTGCCCAGCATCCCAGGGAGTAGAGCACAAACGGATGGCCTCTGATCCCACAGTCAAAGAGCCAGGGCAAAAAACGTGAGCTGTGCCTGTTTTGCAGAAAGTCAGCTTTGCAACGGTTCCATCCGCATTGCTGTCGCTCCTCGATTTCTCAACTCAAAGTCCATTAAAATGGAACCTCTTTGGCACCCGTGCTCGGCTGCCCAGCATCCCAGGGAGTAGAGCACGAACGGTTGGCCTCTGCTCCCACAGCCGAAGAGCCAGGGCAAAAAACGTGAGCTGTGCCTCTTCTGCAGAAAGTCAGCTTTGCAACTGTGCCATCCGCATTGCTGTCGCTCCTCCATTTCCCAACTCAAAGTCCATTACAATGGAACGTCTTTGGCACCCGTGCTGGGCTGCCCAGCATCCCAGGCAGTAGAGCACGAATTGCTGGCCTCTGCTCCCACAGCCGAAGAGCCAGGGCAAAAAACGAGCTGTGCCTCTTCTGCAGAATGTCAGCTTTGCAACAGTGCCATCCGCATTGCTGTCGCTCCTCCATTTCCCAACTCAAAGTCCATTACAATGGAACCTCTTTGGCACCCGTGCTGGGCTGCCCAGCATCCCAGGGAGTAGAGCACGAATGGCTGGCCTCTGGTCCCACAGCCGAAGAGCCAGGGCAAAAAACTGGAGTTGTGCCTCTTCTGCAGAAAGTCAGCTTTGCAACGGTGCCATCCGCATTGCTGTCGCTCCTCCATTTCCCAACTCAAAGTCAATTACAATGGGACCTCTTTGGCACCCGTGCTCGGCTGCCCAGCATCCCAAGGAGAAGAGCACGAACGGATGGCCTCTCCTGGCACAGCCGAAGAGCCAGGGCAAAAAACTGGAGTTGTGCCTCTTCTGCAGAAAGTCAGCTTTGCAACGGTGCCATCCGCATTGCTGTCGCTCCTCCATTTCCCAACTCAAAGTCCATTACAATGGGACCTCTTTGGCACCCGTGCTCGGCTGCCCAGCATCCCAGGCTGTAGAGCACGAACGGTTGGCCTCTGCTCCCACAGCCGAAGAGCCAGGGCAAAAAACGTGAGCTGTGCCTCTTCTGCAGAAAGTCAGCTTTGCAACGGTGCCATCCGCATTGCTGTCGCTCCTCCATTTCCCAACTCAAAGTCCATTACAATGGAACGTCTTTGGCACCCGTGCTGGGCTGCCCAGCATCCCAGGCAGTAGAGCACGAATTGCTGGCCTCTGCTCCCACAGCCGAAGAGCCAGGGCAAAAAACGAGCTGTGCCTCTTCTGCAGAAAGTCAGCTTTGCAACGGTGCCATCCGCATTGCTGTCGCTCCTCCATTTCCCAACTCAAAGTCCATTACAATGGAACCTCTTTGGCACCCGTGCTCGGCTGCCCAGCATCCCAGGCTGTAGAGCACGAATGGCTGGCCTCTGGTCCCACAGCCGAAGAGCCAGGGCAAAAAACTGGAGTTGTGCCTCTTCTGCAGAAAGTCAGCTTTGCAACGGTGCCATCCGCATTGCTGTCGCTCCTCCATTTCCCAACTCAAAGTCAATTAAAATGGGACCTCTTTGGCATCCGTGCTCGGCTGCCCAGCATCCTAAGGAGAAGAGCACGAACGGATGGCCTCTCCTGGCACAGCCGAAGAGCCAGGGCAAAAAACTGGAGCTGTGCCTCTTCTGCAGAAAGTCAGCTTTGCAACGGTGCCATCCGCATTGCTGTCGCTCCTCCATTTCCCAACTCAAAGTCCATTACAATGGGACCTCTTTGGCACCCGTGCTCGGCTGCCCAGCATCCCAGGCTGTAGAGCACGAACGGTTGGCCTCTGCTCCCACAGCCGAAGAGCCAGGGCAAAAAACTTGAGCTGTGCCTCTTCTGCAGAAAGTCAGCTTTGCAACGGTGCCATCCGCATTGCTGTCGCTCCTCCATTTCCCAACTCAAAGTCCATTACAATGGAACCTCTTTGGCACACGTGCTGGGCTGCCCAGCATCCCAGGCAGTAGAGCACGAACGGTTGGCCTCTGCTCCCACAGCCGAAGAGCCAGGGCAAAAAACTGGAGCTGTGCCTCTTCTGCAGAAAGTCAGCTTTGCAACGGTGCCATCCGCATTGCTTTTGCTCCTCGATTTCCCAACTCAAAGTCCATTACAATGGAACCTCTTTGGCACCAGTGCTCGCCTGCCCAGCATCCCAGGGAGTAGAGCACGAACGGTTGGCCTCTGCTGCCACAGCCGAAGAGCCAGGGCAAAAAACGTGAGCTGTGCCTCTTCTGCAGAAAGTCAGCTTTGCAACGGTTCCAGCCGCATTGCTGTCACTCCTCGATTTCTCAACTCAAAGTCCATTACAATGGAACGTCTTTGGCACCCGTGCTCGGCTGCCCAGCATCCCAGGGAGTAGAGCACGAACGGATGCCTCTCCTGCCACAGCCGAAGAGCCAGGGCAAAAAACTGGAGCTGTGCCTCTTCTGCAGAAAGTCAGCTTTGCAACGGTTCCATCCTCTTTGCTGTCACTCCTCGATTTCTCAACTCAAAGTCCATTACAATGGGACCTCTTTGGCATCCGTGCTGGGCTGCCCAGCATCTCAGGGAGTAGAGCACGAACGGTTGGCCTCTGCTCCCACAGTCGAAGAGCCAGGGCAAAAAACTTGAGCTGTGCCTCTTCTGCAGAAAGTCAGCTTCGCAACGGTTCCATCCGCATTGCTGTCGCTCCTCCATTTCCCATCTCGAAGTCCATTACAATGGAACCTCTTTGGCACCCGTGCTGGGCTACCCAGCATCCCAGGCAGTAGAGCACGAACGGTTGGCCTCTCCTGCCACAGCCGAAGAGCAAGGGCAAAAACCTTGAACTGTGCCTCTTCTGCAGAAAGTCAGCTTTGCAACGGTGCCATCCGCATTGCTGTCGCTCCTCCATTTCCCAACTCAAAGTCCATTACAATGGAACCTCTTTGGCACCCGTGCTGGGCTGCCCAGCATCCCAGGGAGTAGAGCACGAACGGATGGCCTCTGTTCCCACAGCCAAAGAGCCAGGGCAAAAAACTGGAGCTGTGCCTCTTCTGCAGAAAGTCAGCTTTGCAACGGTGCCATCCGCATTGCTGTCGCTCCTCGACTTCTCAACTCAAAGTCCATTACAATGGAACCTCTTTGGCACCCGTGCTGGGCTGCCCAGCATCCCAGGCAGTAGAGCACGAACGGTTGGCCTCTGCTGCCACAGCCGAAGAGCCAGGGCAAAAAACTGGAGCTGTGCCTCTTCTGCAGAAAGTCAGCTTTGCAACGGTGCCATCCGCATTGCTGTCGCTCCTCCATTTCCCAACTCAAAGTCCATTACGATGGAACCTCTTTGGCACCCGTGCTCGCCTGCCCAGCATCCCAGGGAGTAGAGCACGAATGGCTGGCCTCTGCTCCCACAGCCGAAGAGCCAGGGCAAAAAACTGGAGCTGTGCCTCTTCTGCAGAAACTCCTCTTTGCAACGGTGCCATCCGCATTGCTGTCGCTCCTGGATTTCCCAACTCAAAGTCCATTACAATGGGACCTCTTTGGCATCCGAGCTGGGCTGCCCAGCATCCCAGAGAGTAGAGCACGAACGGATGGCCTCTGGTCCCACAGCCGTTGAGCCAGGGCAAAAAACTTGAGCTGTGCCTCTTCTGCAGAAAGTCAGCTTTGCAACGGTGCCATCCGCATTGCTGTCGCTCCTCGATTTCCCAACTCAAAGTCAATTACAATGGGACCTCTTTGGCACCCGTGCTCGGCTGCCCAGCATCCCAGGCAGTAGAGTACGAACGGATGGCCTCTGCTCCCACAGCCGAAGAGCCAGGGCAAAAAACTGGAGCTGTGCCTCTTCTGCAGAAAGTCAGCTTTGCAACGGTGCCATCCGCATTGCTGTCGCTCCTCCATTTCCCAACTCAAAGTCCATTACAATGGAACCTCTTTGGCACCCGTGCTGGGCTGCCCAGCATCCCAGGGAGTAGAGCACGAACGGTTGGCCTCTGCTCCCACAGCCGAAGAGCCAGGGCAAAAAACTGGAGCTGTGCCTCTTCTGCAGAAAGTCAGCTTTGCAACAGTGCCATCCGCATCGCTGTTGCTCCTCGATTTCCCAACTCAAAGTCCATTACAATAGAACCTCTTTGGCACCCGTGCTCGGATGCCCAGCATCCCAGGGAGTAGAGCACGAACGGTTGGCCTCTGCTGGCACAGCCGAAGAGCCAGGGCAAAAAACTGGAGCTGTGCCTCTTCTGCAGAAAGTCAGCTTTGCAACGGTGCCATCCGCATTGCTGTCGCTCCTCGATTTCCCAACTCAAAGTCCATTACAATGGAACCTCTTTGGCACCCGTGCTGGGCTGCCCAGCATCCCAGGGAGTAGAGCACGAACGGTTGGCCTCTGCTCCCACAGCTCTTGAGCCAGGGCAAAAAACTGGAGTTGTGCCTCTTCTGCAGAAAGTCAGCTTTGCAATGGTTCCATCCGTATTGCTGTCGCTCCTCGATTTCCCAACTCAAAGTCCATTACAATCGAACCTCTTTGGCACCCGTGCTGGGCTGCCCAGCATCCCAGGCAGTAGAGCACGAATGGCTGGCCTCTGGTCCCACAGCCGAAGAGCCAGGGCAAAAAACTGGAGCTGTGCCTCTTCTGCAGAAAGTCAGCTTTGCAACGGTGCCATCCGCATTGCTGTCGCTCCTCCATTTCCCAACTCAAAGTCCATTACAATGGAACCTCTTTGGCACCCGTGCTGGGCTGCCCAGCATTCCAGGCAGTAGAGCATGAACGGATGGCCTCTGCTCCCACAGCCGTTGCGCCAGGGCAAAAAACTGGAGCTGTGCCTCTTCTGCAGAAAGTCAGCTTTGCAATGGTTCCATCCGTATTGCTGTCGCTCCTCGATTTCTCAACTCAAAGTCCATTACAATGGGACCTCTTTGGCATCCGTGCTGGGCTGCCCAGCATCCCAGGGAGTAGAGCACGAACGGTTGGCCTCTGCTCCCACAGCCGAAGAGCCAGGGCAAAAAACTTGAGCTGTGCCTCTTCTGCAGAAAGTCAGCTTCACAACGGTGCCATCCGCATTGCTGTCGCTCCTCGATTTCCCAACTCAAAGTCCATTACAATGGAACCTCTTTGGCACCCGTGCTCGGCTGCCCAGCATCCCAGGGAGTAGAGCACGAACGGATGGCCTCTGCTCACACAGCCGAAGAGCAAAGGGCAAAAAGCTTGAACTGTGCCTCTTCTGCAGAAAGTCAGCTTTGCAACGGTGCCATCCGCATTGCTGTCGATCCTCGATTTCTCAACTCAAAGTCCATTACAATGGAACCTCTTTGGCACCCGTGCTGGGCTGCCCAGCATCCCAGGGAGTAGAGCACGAATTGCTGGCCTCTGCTCCCACAGCCGAAGAGCCAGGGCAAAAAACTGGAGCTGTGCCTCTTCTGCAGAAAGTCAGCTTTGCAACGGTGCCATCCGCATTGCTGTCGCTCCTCCATTTCCCAACTCAAAGTCCATTACAATGGAACCTCTTTGGCACCCGTGCTGGGCTGCCCAGCATCCCAGGCAGTAGAGCACGAATGGCTGGCCTCTGCTCCCACAGCCGAAGAGCCAGGGCAAAAAACGTGAGCTGTGCCTCTTCTGCAGAAAGTCAGCTTTGCAACGGTGCCATCCGCATTCCTGTCGCTACTCGATTTCACAACTCAAAATCAATTACAATGGGACCTCTTTGGCATCCGTGCTCGGCTGCCAAGCATCCCAGGTAGTAGAGTACGAACGGATGGCCTCTGGTCCCACAGCCGAAGAGCCAGGGCAAAAAACTTGAGCTGTGCCTCTTCTGCAGAAAGTCAGCTTCACAACGGTGCCATCCGCATTGCTGTTGCTCCTCGATTTCCCAACTCAAAGTCCATTACAATGGAACCTCTTTGGCACCCGTGCTGGGCTGCCCAGCATCCCAGGCAGTAGAGCACGAACGGTTGGCCTCTGCTCCCACAGCCGAAGAGCCAGGGCAAAAAGCTTGAACTGTGCCTCTTCTGCAGAAAGTCAGCTTTGCAACGGTGCCATCCGCATTGCTGTCGCTCCTCGATTTCCCAACTCAAAGTCCATTACAATGGAACCTCTTTGGCACCCGTGCTGGGCTGCCCAGCATCCCAGGGAGTAGAGCACGAATGGCTGGCCTCTGCTCCCACAGCCGAAGAGCCAGGG
The DNA here is from genome assembly GCF_963264785.1 of Psittacula echo. Lineage (NCBI taxonomy): Eukaryota > Metazoa > Chordata > Aves > Psittaciformes > Psittacidae > Psittacula > Psittacula echo. The sequence goes on from NC_137753.1 coordinate 312,711, forward strand.
CAAAAAACTGGAGTTGTTCCTCTTCTGCAGAAAGTCAGCTTTGCAACGGTGCCATCCGCATTGCTGTCGCTCCTCCATTTCCCAACTCAAAGTCAATTACAATGGGACGTCTTTGGCACCCGTGCTGGGCTGCCCAGCATCCCAGGGAGTAGAGCACGAACGATTGGCCTCTGCTCCCACAGCCAAAGAGCCAGGGCAAAAAACTTGAGCTGTGCCTCTTCTGCAGAAAGTCAGCTTTGCAACGGTGCTATCCGCATTGAGGTCGCTCTCAATTTCCCAACTCAAAGTCCATTACAATGGAACCTCTTTGGCACCCGTGCTGGGCTGCCCAGCATCCCAGGCAGTAGAGCACGAACGGATGGCCTCTGCTCCCACAGCCGAAGAGCCAGGGCAAAAAACTTGAGCTGTGCCTCTTCTGCAGAAAGTCAGCTTTGCAACGGTGCCATCCGCATTGCTGTCGCTCCTCCATTTCCCAAATCAAAGTCTATTACAATGGATCCTCTTTGGCACCCGTGCTGGGCTGCCCAGCATCCCAGGGAGTAGACCACGAACGGTTGGCCTCTGCTGCCACAGCCGAAGAGCCAGGGCAAAAAACTTGAACTGTGCCTCTTCTGCAGAAAGTCAGCTTTGCAACGGTGCCATCCGCATTGATGTTGCTCCTCGATTTCCCAACTCAAAGTCCATTACAATGGAACCTCTTTGGCACCCGTGCTGGGCTGCCCAGCATCCCAGGCAGTAGAGCACGAACGGTTGGCCTCTGCTCCCACAGCCGAAGAGCCAGGGCAAAAAACTTGAGCTGTGCCTCTTCTGCAGAAAGTCAGCTTTGCAACGGTGCCATCCGCATTGCTGTCGCTCCTCGATTTCCCAACTCAAAGTCCATTACAATAGAACCTCTTTGGCACCCGTGCTGGGCTGCCCAGCATCCCAGGGAGTAGAGCACGAACGGTTGGCCTCTCCTGCCACAGCCGAAGAGCCAGGGCAAAAAACTTGAGCTGTGCCTCTTCTGCAGAAAGTCAGCTTTGCAACGGTGCCATCCGCATTGCTGTCGCTCCTCGATTTCCCAACTCAAAGTCCATTACAATGGAACATCTTTGACACCCGTGCTGGGCTGCCCAGCATCCCAGGGAGTAGACCACGAACGGTTGGCCTCTGCTGCCACAGCCGAAGAGCCAGGGCAAAAAGCTTGAACTGTGCCTCTTCTGCAGAAAGTCAGCTTTGCAACGGTGCCATCCGCATTGCTGTCGCTCCTCCATTTCCCAACTCAAAGTCCATTACAATGGAACCTCTTTGGCACCCGTGCTGGGCTGCCCAGCATCCCAGGGAGTAGAGCACGAACGGTTGGCCTCTGCTGCCACAGCCGAAGAGCCAGGGCAAAAAACTGGAGCTGTGCCTCTTCTGCAGAAAGTCAGCTTTGCAACGGTGCCATCCGCATTGCTGTCGCTCCTCCATTTCCCAACTCAAAGTCCATTACAATGGAACCTCTTTGGCACCCGTGCTAGGCTGCCCAGCATCCCAGGGAGTAGAGCACGAACGGTTGGCCTCTGCTCCCACAGCCGAAGAGCCAGGGCAAAAATCTTGAGCTGTGCCTCTTCTGCAGAATGTCAGCTTCGCAACGGTGCCATCCGCATTGCTGTCGCTCCTCCATTTCCCAACTCAAAGTCCATTACAATAGAACCTCTTTGGCACCCGTGCTCGGCTGCCCAGCATCCCAGGGAGTAGAGCACGAACGGTTGGCCTCTGCTCCCACAGCCGAAGAGCCAGGGCAAAAAACTGGAGCTGTGCCTCTTCTGCAGAAAGTCAGCTTTGCAACGGTGCCATCCGCATTGCTGTCGCTCCTCCGTTTCCCAACTGAAAGTCCATTACAGTGGGACCTCTTTGGCACCCGTGCTCGGCTGCCCAGCATCCCAGGGAGTACAGCATGAACGGTTGGCCTCTGCTGGCACAGCCGAAGAGCCAGGGCAAAAAACTGGAGTTGTGCCTCTTCTGCAGAAAGTCAGCTTTGCAGAGGTGCCATCCGCATTGCTGTCGCTCCTCCATTTCCCAACTCAAAGTCAATTACAATGGAACCTCTTTGGCACCCGTGCTGGGCTGCCCAGCATCCCAGGGAGTAGAGCACGAAAGGATGGCCTCTGCTCCCACAGCCGTTGAGCCAGGGCAAAAAACTGGAGCTGTGCCTCTTCTGCAGAAAGTCAGCTTTGCAACGGTGCCATCCGCATTGCTGTCGCTCCTCGATTTCCCAACTCAAAGTCCATTACAATGGGACCTCTTTGGCACCCGTGCTCGGCTGCCCAGCATCCCAGGGAGTAGAGCACGAACGATTGGCCTCTGCTCCCACAGCCGAAGAGCCAGGGCAAAAAACTGGAGCTGTGCCTCTTCTGCAGAAAGTCAGCTTTGCAACGGTGCCATCCGCATCGCTGTTGCTCCTCGATTTCCAAACTCAAAGTCCATTACAATGGAACCTCTTTGGCACCCGTGCTGGGCTGCCCAGCATCCCAGGGAGTAGAGCACGAATGGCTGGCCTCTGGTCCCACAGCCGAAGAGCCAGGGCAAAAAACTGGAGCTGTGCCTCTTCTGCAGAAAGTCAGCTTTGCAACGGTGACATCCGCATTGCTGTCGCTACTCGATTTCCCAACTAAAAGTCAATTACAATGGGACCGCTTTGGCACCCGTGCTCGGCTGCCCAGCATCCCAGGCAGTAGAGCACGAACGGATGGCCTCTGCTCCCACAGCCGAAGAGCCAGGGCAAAAAACTGGAGCTGTGCCTCTTCTGCAGAAAGTCAGCTTTGCAACGGTGCCATCCGCATTGCTGTCGCTCCTCCGTTTCCCAACTCAAAGTCCATTAAAATGGGACCTCTTTGGCACCCGTGCTCGGCTGCCCAGCATCCCAGGCAGTAGAGCACGAACGGTTGGCCTCTGCTCCCACAGCCGAAGAGCCAGGGCAAAAAACTGGAGCTGTGCCTCTTCTGCAGAAAGTCAGCTTTGCAACGGTGCCATCCGCATTGCTGTCGCTCCTCCATTTCCCAACTCAAAGTCCATTACAATGGAACCTCTTTGGCACCCGTGCTGGGCTGCCCAGCATCCCAGGCAGTAGAGCACGAACGGTTGACCTCTGCTCCCACAGCCGAAGAGCCAGGACAAAATATTTGAGCTGTGCCTTTTCTGCAGAAAGTCAGCTTTGCAACGGTGCCATCCGCATTGCTGTCGCTCCTCGATTTCTCAACTCAAAGTCAATTACAATGGGACCGCTTTGGCACCCGTGCTCGGCTGCCCAGCATCCCAGACAGTAGAGCACGAAAGTTTGGCCTCTGCTCCCACAGCCGAAGAGCCAGGGCAAAAAACGTGAGCTGTGCCTCTTCTGCAGAAAGTCAGCTTTGCAACGGTGCCCTCCGCATTGCTGTCGCTCCTCGATTTGTCAACTCAAAGTCCATTACAATGGAACCTCTTTGGCACCCGTGCTGGGCTGCCCAGCATCCCAGGGAGTAGAGCACGAACGGTTGGCCTCTGCTCCCACAGCCGAAGAGCCAGGGCAAAAAACTTGAGCTGTGCCTCTTCTGCAGAAAGTCAGCATTGCAACGGTGCCATACGCATTGCTGTCGCTCCTCCATTTCCCAACTCAAAGTCCATTACAATGGGACCTCTTTGGCACCCGTGCTCGGCTGCCCAGCATCCCAGGGAGTAGAGCACGAATGGTTGGCCTCTGTCCCACAGCCGAAGAGCCAGGGCAAAAAACTGGAGCTGTGCCTCTTCTGCAGAAAGTCAGCTTTGCAACGGTGCTATCCGCATTGCTGTCGCTCCTCCATTTCCCAACTCAAAGTCCATTACAATGGAACCTCTTTGGCACCCGTGCTGGGCTGCCCACCATCCCAGGCAGTAGAGCACGAACGGTTGGCCTCTGCTGCCACAGCCGAAGAGCCAGGGCAAAAAGCTTGAACTGTGCCTCTTCTGCAGAAAGTCAGCTTTGCAACGGTGCCATCCGCATTGCTGTCGCTCCTCCATTTCCCAACTCAAAGTCCATTACAATGGAACCTCTTTGGCACCCGTGCTCGGCTGCCCAGCATCCCAGGCAGTAGAGCACGAAAGGATGGCCTCTGCTCCCACAGCCGTTGAGCCAGGGCAAAAAACTGGAGCTGTGCCTCTTCTGCAGAAAGTCAGCTTTGCAACTGTGCCATCTGCATTGCTGTCACTCCTCGATTTCCCAACTCAAAGTCCATTACAATGGGACCTCTTTGGCACCCGTGCTCGGCTTCCCAGCATCCCAGGCAGTAGAGCACGAACGATTGGCCTCTGCTGCCACAGCCGAAGAGCCAGGGCAAAAAACTGGAGTTGTGCCTCTTCTGCAGAAAGTCAGCTTTGCAACGGTGCCATCCGCATCGCTGTTGCTCCTCGATTTCCCAACTCAAAGTCCATTACAATGGAACCTCTTTGGCATCCGTGCTGGGCTGCCCAGCATCCCAGGCAGTAGAGCACGAATGGCTGGCCTCTGGTCCCACAGCCGAAGAGCCAGGGGAAAAAACTGGAGTTGTGCCTCTTCTGCAGAAAGTCAGCTTTGCAACGGTGCCCTCCGCATTGCTGTCGCTCCTCCATTTCCCAACTCAAAGTCCATTACAATGGGACCTCTTTGGCACCCGTGCTCGGCTGCCCAGCATCCCAGGCAGTAGAGCACGAACGGATGGCCTCTGGTTCCACAGCCGAAGAGCCAGGCCAAAAAACTTGAGCTGTGCCTCTTCTGCAGAAAGTCAGCTTCGCAACGGTGCCATCCGCATTGCTGTCACTCCTCGATTTCCCAACTCAAAGTCCATTACAATGGAACCTCTTTGGCACCCGTGCTGGGCTGCCCAGCATCCCAGGCAGTAGAGCACGAACGGTTGGCCTCTGCTGGCACAGCCGGTGAGCCAGGGCAAAAAACTGGAGCTGTGCCTCTTCTGCAGAAAGTCAGCTTTGCAACGGTGCCATCCGCATTGCTGTCGCTCCTCGATTTCCCAACTCAAAGTCCATTACAATGGGACGTCTTTGGCACCCGTGCTCGGCTGCCCAGCATCCCAGGCAGTAGAGCATGAATGGTTGGCCTCTGCTGCCACAGCCGAAGAGCCAGGCCAAAAAACTTGAGCTGTGCCTCTTCTGCAGAAAGTCAGCTTTGCAACGGTGCCATCCGCATCGCTGTTGCTCCTCGATTTCCCAACTCAAAGTCCATTACAATGGAACCTCTTTGGCACCCGTGCTGGGCTGCCCAGCATCCCAGGCAGTAGAGCACGAACGGATGGCCTCTGGTCCCACAGCCGAAGAGCCAGGGCAAAAACTGGAGTTGTGCCTCTTCTGCAGAAAGTCAGCTTTGCAACGGTGCCATCCGCATTGCTGTCGCTACTCGATTTCCCAACTCAAAGTCAATTACAATGGGACCGCTTTGGCACCCGTGCTCGGCTGCCCAGCATCCCAGGCAGTAGAGCACGAACGGATGGCCTCTGGTCCCACAGCCGAAGAGCCAGGCCAAAAAATTTGTGCTGTGCCTCTTCTGCAGAAAGTCAGCTTTGCAACGGTGCCATCCGCATTGCTGTTGCTCCTCGATTTCCCAACTCAAAGTCCATTACAATGGAACCTCTTTGGCACACGTGCTGGGCTGCCCAGCATCCCAGGCAGAAGAGCACGAACGGTTGGCCTCTGCTCCCACAGCCGTTGAGCCAGGGCAAAAAACTGGAGCTGTGCCTCTTCTGCAGAAAGTCAGCTTTGCAACGGTGCCATCCGCATTGCTGTTGCTCCTCGATTTCCCAACTCAAAGTCCATTACAATGGAACCTCTTTGGCACCCGTGTTCGGCTGCCCAGCATCCCAGGCAGTAGAGCACGAACGATTGGCCTCTGCTGCCACAGCCGAAGAGCCAGGGCAAAAAACGTGAGCTGTGCCTCTTCTGCAGAAAGTCAGCTTTGCAACGCTGCCATCCGCATCGCTGTTGCTCCTCGATTTCCCAACTCAAAGTCCATTACAGTGGAACCTCTTTGGCACCCGTGCTGGGCTGCCCAGCATCCTAGGCAGTAGAGCACGAATGGCTGGCCTCTGGTGCAACAGCCGAAGAGCCAGGGCAAAAAACTTGAGCTGTGCCTCTTCTGCAGAAAGTCAGCTTCGCAACGGTGCCATCCGCATTGCTGTCACTCCTCGATTTCCCAACTCAAAGTCCATTACAATGGAACCTCTTTGGCACCCGTGCTGGGCTGCCCAGCATCCCAGGCAGTAGAGCACGAACGGTTGGCCTCTGCTCCCACAGCCGAAGAGCCAGGGCAAAAAACTGGAGCTGTGCCTGTTCTGCAGAAAGTCAGCTTTGCAACGGTGCCATCCACATTGCTGTCGCTCCTCCATTTCCCAACTCAAAGTCCATTACAATGGAACCTCTTTGGCACCCGTGCTGGGCTGCCCAGCATCCCAGGGAGTAGAGCACGAACGATTGGCCTCTCCTGCCACAGCCGAAGAGCCAGGGCAAAAAACTGGAGCTGTGCCTCTTCTGCAGAAAGTCAGCTTTGCAACGGTGCCATCCGCATTGCTGTCGCTCCTCGATTTCCCAACTCAAAGTCCATTACAATGGAACCTCTTTGGCACCCGTGCTGGGCTGCCCAGCATGCCAGGGAGTAGAGCACGAATGGTTGGCCTCTCCTGGCACAGCCGAAGAGCCAGGGCAAAAAACTGGAGCTGTGCCTCTTCTGCAGAAAGTCAGCTTTGCAACGGTGCCATCCGCATTGCTGTCGCTCCTCGATTTCCCAACTCAAAGTCCATTACAATGGAACCTCTTTGGCACCCGTACTCGGCTGCCCAGCATCCCAGGCAGTAGAGCACGAACGGTTGGCCTCTGCTGCCACAGCCGAAGAGCCAGGGCAAAAAACTGGAGCTGTGCCTCTTCTGCAGAAAGTCAGCTTTGCAACGCTGCCATCCGCATTGCTGTCGCTCCTCCATTTCCCAACTCAAAGTCCATTACAATGGAACCTCTTTGGCACCCGTGCTGGGCTGCCCAGCATCCCAGGGAGTAGAGCACGAACGGTTGGCCTCTGCTCCCACAGCCGAAGAGCCAGGGCAAAAAATTTGAACTGTGCCTCTTCTGCAGAAAGTCAGCTTTGCAACGGTGCCATCCGCATTGCTGTTGCTCCTCGATTTCCCAACTCAAAGTCCATTACAATGGAACCTCTTTGGCACCCGTGCTGGGCTGCCCAACATCCCAGGCAGTAGAGCACGAACGGATGGTCTCTGCTCCCACAGCCGAAGAGCCAGGGCAAAAAACGTGAGCTGTGCCTCTTCTGCAGAAAGTCAGCTTTGCAACGGTGCCATCCGCATCGCTGTTGCTCCTCGATTTCCCAACTCAAAGTCCATTACAATAGAACCTCTTTGGCACCCGTGCTGGGCTGCCCAGCATCCCAGGCAGTAGAGCACAAATGGCTGGCCTCTGGTCCCACAGCCGAAGAGCCAGGGCAAAAAACTGGAGCTGTGCCTCTTCTGCAGAAAGTCCTCTTTGCAACGGTTCCATCCGCATTGCTGTCGCTCCTCGATTTCCCAACTCAAAGTCAATTACAATGGGACCTCTTTGGCACCCGTGCTCGGCTGCCCAGCATCCCAGGCAGTAGAGCACGAACGGATGGCCTCTGCTCCCACAGCCGAAGAGCCAGGGCAAAAAACTGGAGCTGTGCCTCTTCTGCAGAAAGTCAGCTTTGCAACAGTGCCATCCGCATTGCTGTCGCTCCTCCATTTCCCAACTCAAAGTCCATTACAATGGGACCTCTTTGGCACCCGTGCTCGCCTGCCCACCATCCCAGGGAGTAGAGCACGAACGGATGGCCTCTCCTGGCAAAGCCGAAGAGCCAGGGCAAAAAACTGGAGCTGTGCCTCTTCTGCAGAAAGTCAGCTTTGCAACGGTTCCATCCGCATTGCTGTCGCTCCTCGATTTCCCAACTCAAAGTCCATTACAATGGGACCTCTTTGACACCCGTGCTGGGCTGCCCAGCATCCCAGGCAGTAGAGCACGAACGGTTGGCCTCTGCTCCCACAGCCGAAGAGCCAGGGCAAAAAACTGGAGCTGTGCCTCTTCTGCAGAAAGTCAGCTTTGCAACGGTGCCATCCACATTGCTGTCGCTCCTCCATTTCCCAACTCAAAGTCCATTACAATGGAACCTCTTTGGCACCCGTGCTCGGCTGCCCAGCATCCCAGGGAGTAGAGCACGAATGGCTGGCCTCTGCTCCCACAGCCGAAGAGCCAGGGCAAAAAACTGGAGCTGTGCCTCTTCTGCAGAAAGTCAGCTTCGCAACGGTTCCATCCACATTGCTGTCGCTCCTCCATTTCCCAACTCAAAGTCCATTACAATGGAACCTCTTTGGCACCCGTGCTGGGCTGCCCAGCATCCCAGGCAGTAGAGCACGAACGGTTGGCCTCTGCTGCCACAGCCGAAGAGCCAGGGCAAAAAACTGGAGCTGTGCCTCTTCTGCAGAAAGTCAGCTTTGCAATGGTTCCATCCGTATTGCTGTCGCTCCTCGATTTCCCAACTCAAAGTCCATTACAATGGGACATCTTTGGCACCCGTGCTGGGCTGCCCAGCATCCCAGGGAGTAGAGCACGAACGATTGGCCTCTGCTCCCACAGCCGAAGAGCCAGGGCAAAAACTTGAGCTGTGCCTCTTCTGCAGAAAGTCAGCTTTGCAACGGTGCCATCCGCATTGCTGTCGCTCCTCCATTTCCCAACTCAAAGTTCATTACAATGGAACCTCTTTGGCACCCGTGCTCGGCTGCCCAGCATCCCAGGGAGTAGAGAACCAACGATTGGCCTCTGCTGCCACAGCCGAAGAGCCAGGGCAAAAAACTTGAGCTGTGCCTCTTCTGCAGAATGTCAGCTTTGCAACGGTGCCATCCGCATTGCTGTCGCTCCTCCATTTCCCAACTCAAAGTCCATTACAATGGAACCTCTTTGGCACCCGTGCTCGGCTGCCCAGCATCCCAGGCAGTAGAGCACGAACGGTTGGCCTCTGCTCCCACAGCCGAAGAGCCAGGGCAAAAAACTGGAGCTGTGCCTCTTCTGCAGAAAGTCAGCTTTGCAACGGTGCCATCCGCATTGCTGTCGCTCCTCCATTTCCCAACTCAAAGTCCATTACAATGGGACCTCTTTGGCACCCGTGCTGGGCTGCCCAGCATCCCAGGCAGTAGAGCACGAACGGATGGCCTCTCCTGCCACAGCCGAAGAGCCAGGGCAAAAAACTGGAGCTGTGCCTCTTCTGCAGAAAGTCAGCTTTGCAACGGTGCCATCCGCATTGCTGTCGCTCCTCCATTTCCCAACTCAAAGTCCATTACAATTGGACCTCTTTGGCACCCGTGCTGGGCTGCCCAGCATCCCAGGGAGTAGAGCACGAACGGTTGGCCTCTGCTCCCACAGCCGAAGAGCCAGGGCAAAAAACTGGAGCTGTGCCTCTTCTGCAGAAAGTCAGCTTTGCAACGGTGCCATCCGCATTGCTGTTGCTCCTCCATTTCCCAACTCAAAGTCCATTACAATGGAACCTCTTTGGCACCCGTGCTGGGCTGCCCAGCATCCCAGGCAGTAGAGCACGAACGGTTGGCCTCTGCTGCCACAGCCGAAGAGCCAGGGCAAAAAATTTGAACTCTGCCTCTTCTGCAGAAAGTCAGCTTTGCAACGGTGCCATCCGCATTGCTGTTGCTCCTCGATTTCCCAACTCAAAGTCCATTACAATGGAACCTCTTTGGCACCAGTGCTGGGATGCCCAACATCCCAGGAAGTAGAGCACGAACGGATGGCCTCTGCTCCCACAGCCGAAGAGCCAGGGCAAAAAACGTGAGCTGTGCCTCTTCTGCAGAAAGTCAGCTTTGCAACGCTGCCATCCGCATCGCTGTTGCTCCTCGATTTCCCAACTCAAAGTCCATTACAATGGAACCTCTTTGGCACCCGTGCTGGGCTGCCCAGCATCCCAGGGAGGAGAGCACGAACGGTTGGCCTCTGCTCCCACAGCCGAAGAGCCAGCGCAAAAAACTGGAGCTGTGCCTGTTCTGCAGAAAGTCAGCTTTGCAACGGTGCCCTCCGCATTGCTGTCGCTCCTCCATTTCCCAACTCAAAGTCAATTACAATGGGACCTCTTTGGCACCCGTGCTGGGCTGCCCAGCATCCCAGGCAGTAGAGCACGAACGGATGGCCTCTGGTTCCACAGCCGAAGAGCCAGGCCAAAAAACTTGAGCTGTGCCTCTTCTGCAGAAAGTCAGCTTCGCAACGGTGCCATCCGCATTGCTGTCACTCCTCGATTTCCCAACTCAAAGTCCATTACAATGGAACCTCTTTGGCACCCGTGCTGGGCTGCCCAGCATCCCAGGCAGTAGAGCACGAACGGTTGGCCTCTGCTGGCACAGCCGGTGAGCCAGGGCAAAAAACTGGAGCTGTGCCTCTTCTGCAGAAAGTCAGCTTTGCAACGGTGCCATCCGCATTGCTGTCGCTCCTCGATTTCCCAACTCAAAGTCCATTACAATGGGACGTCTTTGGCACCCGTGCTCGGCTGCCCAGCATCCCAGGCAGTAGAGCACGAACGGTTGGCCTCTGCTGCCACAGCCGAAGAGCCAGGGCAAAAAACTGGAGCTGTGCCTCTTCTGCAGAAAGTCAGCTTTGCAACGGTGCCATCCGCATCGCTGTTGCTCCTCGATTTCCCAACTCAAAGTCCATTACAATGGAACCTCTTTGGCACCCGTGCTCGGCTGCCCAGCATCCCAGGCAGTAGAGCACGAACGGATGGCCTCTGGTCCCACAGCCGAAGAGCCAGGGCAAAAACTGGAGTTGTGCCTCTTCTGCAGAAAGTCAGCTTTGCAACGGTGCCATCCGCATTGCTGTCGCTACTCGATTTCCCAACTCAAAGTCAATTACAATGGGACCGCTTTGGCACCCGTGCTCGGCTGCCCAGCATCCCAGGCAGTAGAGCACGAACGGATGGCCTCTGGTCCCACAGCCGAAGAGCCAGGCCAAAAAATTTGTGCTGTGCCTCTTCTGCAGAAAGTCAGCTTTGCAACGGTGCCATCCGCATTGCTGTTGCTCCTCGATTTCCCAACTCAAAGTCCATAACAATGGAACCTCTTTGGCACCCGTGCTGGGCTGCCCAGCATCCCAGGCAGAAGAGCACGAACGGTTGGCCTCTGCTCCCACAGCCGTTGAGCCAGGGCAAAAAACTTGAGCTGTGCCTCTTCTGCAGAAAGTCAGCTTTGCAACGGTGCCATCCGCATTGCTGTTGCTCCTCGATTTCCCAACTCAAAGTCCATTACAATGGAACCTCTTTGGCACCCGTGTTCGGCTGCCCAGCATCCCAGGCAGTAGAGCACGAACGATTGGCCTCTGCTGCCACAGCCGAAGAGCCAGGGCAAAAAACTGGAGCTGTGCCTCTTCTGCAGAAAGTCAGCTTCGCAACGGTGCCATCCGCATTGCTGTCACTCCTCGATTTCCCAACTCAAAGTCCATTACAATGGAACCTCTTTGGCACCCGTGCTGGGCTGCCCAGCATCCCAGGCAGTAGAGCACGAACGGTTGGCCTCTGCTCCCACAGCCGAAGAGCCAGGGCAAAAAACTGGAGCTGTGCCTCTTCTGCAGAAAGTCAGCTTTGCAACGGTGCCATCCACATTGCTGTCGCTCCTCCATTTCCCAACTCAAAGTCCATTACAATGGAACCTCTTTGGCACCCGTGCTGGGCTGCCCAGCATCCCAGGGAGTAGAGCACGAACGATTGGCCTCTCCTGCCACAGCCGAAGAGCCAGGGCAAAAAACTTGAGCTGTGCCTCTTCTGCAGAAAGTCAGCTTTGCAACGGTGCCATCCGCATTGCTGTCGCTCCTCGATTTCCCAACTCAAAGTCCATTACAATGGAACCTCTTTGGCACCCGTGCTGGGCTGCCCAGCATCCCAGGGAGTAGAGCACGAATGGTTGGCCTCTCCTGGCACAGCCGAAGAGCCAGGGCAAAAAACTTGAGCTGTGCCTCTTCTGCAGAAAGTCAGCTTTGCAACGGTGCCATCCGCATTGCTGTCGCTCCTCGATTTCCCAACTCAAAGTCCATTACAATGGAACCTCTTTGGCACCCGTACTCGGCTGCCCAGCATCCCAGGCAGTAGAGCACGAACGGTTGGCCTCTGCTGCCACAGCCGAAGAGCCAGGGCAAAAAACTGGAGCTGTGCCTCTTCTGCAGAAAGTCAGCTTTGCAACGCTGCCATCCGCATTGCTGTCGCTCCTCCATTTCCCAACTCAAAGTCCATTACAATGGAACCTCTTTGGCACCCGTGCTGGGCTGCCCAGCATCCCAGGGAGTAGAGCACGAACGGTTGGCCTCTGCTCCCACAGCCGAAGAGCCAGGGCAAAAAATTTGAACTGTGCCTCTTTTGCAGAAAGTCAGCTTTGCAACGGTGCCATCCGCATTGCTGTTGCTCCTCGATTTCCCAACTCAAAGTCCATTACAATGGAACCTCTTTGGCACCCGTGCTGGGATGCCCAGCATCCCAGGCAGTAGAGCACGAACGGATGGCCTCTGCTCCCACAGCCGAAGAGCCAGGGCAAAAAACGTGAGCTGTGCCTCTTCTGCAGAAAGTCAGCTTTGCAACGGTGCCATCCGCATCGCTGTTGCTCCTCGATTTCCCAACTCAAAGTCCATTACAATAGAACCTCTTTGGCACCCGTGCTGGGCTGCCCAGCATCCCAGGCAGTAGAGCACAAATGGCTGGCCTCTGGTCCCACAGCCGAAGAGCCAGGGCAAAAAACTGGAGCTGTGCCTCTTCTGCAGAAAGTCCTCTTTGCAACGGTTCCATCCGCATTGCTGTCGCTCCTCGATTTCCCAACTCAAAGTCAATTACAATGGGACCTCTTTGGCACCCGTGCTCGGCTGCCCAGCATCCCAGGCAGTAGAGCACGAACGGATGGCCTCTGCTCCCACAGCCGAAGAGCCAGGGCAAAAAACTGGAGCTGTGCCTCTTCTGCAGAAAGTCAGCTTTGCAACAGTGCCATCCGCATTGCTGTCGCTCCTCCATTTCCCAACTCAAAGTCCATTACAATGGGACCTCTTTGGCACCCGTGCTCGGCTGCCCAGCATCCCAGGCAGTAGAGCACGAACGGATGGCCTCTCCTGGCAAAGCCGAAGAGCCAGGGCAAAAAACTGGAGCTGTGCCTCTTCTGCAGAAAGTCAGCTTTGCAACGGTTCCATCCGCATTGCTGTCGCTCCTCGATTTCCCAACTCAAAGTCCATTACAATGGGACCTCTTTGGCACCCGTGCTGGGCTGCCCAGCATCCCAGGGAGTAGAGCACGAACGGTTGGCCTCTGCTCCCACAGCCGAAGAGCCAGGGCAAAAAACTGGAGCTGTGCCTCTTCTGCAGAAAGTCAGCTTTGCAACGGTGCCATCCACATTGCTGTCGCTCCTCCATTTCCCAACTCAAAGTCCATTACAATGGAACCTCTTTGGCACCCGTGCTCGGCTGCCCAGCATCCCAGGCAGTAGAGCACGAATGGCTGGCCTCTGCTCCCACAGCCGAAGAGCCAGGGCAAAAAACTGGAGCTGTGCCTCTTCTGCAGAAAGTCAGCTTCGCAACGGTTCCATCCACATTGCTGTCGCTCCTCCATTTCCCAACTCAAAGTCCATTACAATGGAACCTCTTTGGCACCCGTGCTGGGCTGCCCAGCATCCCAGGCAGTAGAGCACGAACGGTTGGCCTCTGCTGCCACAGCCGAAGAGCCAGGGCAAAAAACTGGAGCTGTGCCTCTTCTGCAGAAAGTCAGCTTTGCAATGGTTCCATCCGTATTGCTGTCGCTCCTCGATTTCCCAACTCAAAGTCCATTACAATGGGACATCTTTGGCACCCGTGCTGGGCTGCCCAGCATCCCAGGGAGTAGAGCACGAACGATTGGCCTCTGCTGCCACAGCCGAAGAGCCAGGGCAAAAACTTGAGCTGTGCCTCTTCTGCAGAAAGTCAGCTTTGCAACGGTGCCATCCGCATTGCTGTCGCTCCTCCATTTCCCAACTCAAAGTTCATTACAATGGAACCTCTTTGGCACCCGTGCTGGGCTGCCCAGCATCCTAGGCAGTAGAGCACGAATGGCTGGCCTCTGGTGCAACAGCCGAAGAGCCAGGGCAAAAAACTGGAGCTGTGCCTCTTCTGCAGAAAGTCAGCTTCGCAACGGTGCCATCCGCATTGCTGTCACTCCTCGATTTCCCAACTCAAAGTCCATTACAATGGAACCTCTTTGGCACCCGTGCTGGGCTGCCCAGCATCCCAGGCAGTAGAGCACGAACGGTTGGCCTCTGCTCCCACAGCCGAAGAGCCAGGGCAAAAAACTGGAGCTGTGCCTGTTCTGCAGAAAGTCAGCTTTGCAACGGTGCCATCCACATTGCTGTCGCTCCTCCATTTCCCAACTCAAAGTCCATTACAATGGAACCTCTTTGGCACCCGTGCTGGGCTGCCCAGCATCCCAGGGAGTAGAGCACGAACGATTGGTCTCTCCTGCCACAGCCGAAGAGCCAGGGCAAAAAACTTGAGCTGTGCCTCTTCTGCAGAAAGTCAGCTTTGCAACGGTGCCATCCGCATTGCTGTCGCTCCTCGATTTCCCAACTCAAAGTTCATTACAATGGAACCTCTTTGGCACCCGTGCTGGGCTGCCCAGCATCCCAGGGAGTAGAGCACGAATGGTTGGCCTCTCCTGGCACAGCCGAAGAGCCAGGGCAAAAAACTTGAGCTGTGCCTCTTCTGCAGAAAGTCAGCTTTGCAACGGTGCCATCCGCATTGCTGTCGCTCCTCGATTTCCCAACTCAAAGTCCATTACAATGGAACCTCTTTGGCACCCGTACTCGGCTGCCCAGCATCCCAGGCAGTAGAGCACGAACGGTTGGCCTCTGCTGCCACAGCCAAAGAGCCAGGGCAAAAAACTGGAGCTGTGCCTCTTCTGCAGAAAGTCAGCTTTGCAACGCTGCCATCCGCATTGCTGTCGCTCCTCCATTTCCCAACTCAAAGTCCATTACAATGGAACCTCTTTGGCACCCGTGCTGGGCTGCCCAGCATCCCAGGGAGTAGAGCACGAACGGTTGGCCTCTGCTCCCACAGCCGAAGAGCCAGGGCAAAAAATTTGAACTGTGCCTCTTCTGCAGAAAGTCAGCTTTGCAACGGTGCCATCCGCATTGCTGTTGCTCCTCGATTTCCCAACTCAAAGTCCATTACAATGGAACCTCTTTGGCACCCGTGCTGGGATGCCCAGCATCCCAGGCAGTAGAGCACGAACGGATGGCCTCTGCTCCCACAGCCGAAGAGCCAGGGCAAAAAACGTGAGCTGTGCCTCTTCTGCAGAAAGTCAGCTTTGCAACGGTGCCATCCGCATCGCTGTTGCTCCTCGATTTCCCAACTCAAAGTCCATTACAATAGAACCTCTTTGGCACCCGTGCTGGGCTGCCCAGCATCCCAGGCAGTAGAGCACAAATGGCTGGCCTCTGGTCCCACAGCCGAAGAGCCAGGGCAAAAAACGTGAGCTGTGCCTCTTCTGCAGAAAGTCCTCTTTGCAACGGTTCCATCCGCATTGCTGTCGCTCCTCGATTTCCCAACTCAAAGTCAATTACAATGGGACCTCTTTGGCACCCGTGCTGGGCTGCCCAGCATCCCAGGCAGTAGAGCACGAACGGATGGCCTCTGCTCCCACAGCCGAAGAGCCAGGGCAAAAAACTGGAGCTGTGCCTCTTCTGCAGAAAGTCAGCTTTGCAACAGTGCCATCCGCATTGCTGTCGCTCCTCCATTTCCCAACTCAAAGTCCATTACAATGGGACCTCTTTGGCACCCGTGCTCGGCTGCCCAGCATCCCAGGGAGTAGAGCACGAACGGATGGCCTCTCCTGGCAAAGCCGAAGAGCCAGGGCAAAAAACTGGAGCTGTGCCTCTTCTGCAGAAAGTCAGCTTTGCAACGGTTCCATCCGCATTGCTGTCGCTCCTCGATTTCCCAACTCAAAGTCCATTACAATGGGACCTCTTTGGCACCCGTGCTGGGCTGCCCAGCATCCCAGGCAGTAGAGCACGAACGGTTGGCCTCTGCTCCCACAGCCGTTGAGCCAGGGCAAAAAACTGGAGCTGTGCCTCTTCTGCAGAAAGTCAGCTTTGCAACGGTGCCATCCACATTGCTGTCGCTCCTCCATTTCCCAACTCAAAGTCCATTGCAATGGAACCTCTTTGGCACCCGTGCTCGGCTGCCCAGCATCCCAGGCAGTAGAGCACGAATGGCTGGCCTCTGCTCCCACAGCCGAAGAGCCAGGGCAAAAAACTGGAGCTGTGCCTCTTCTGCAGAAAGTCAGCTTCGCAACGGTTCCATCCACATTGCTGTCGCTCCTCCATTTCCCAACTCAAAGTCCATTACAATGGAACCTCTTTGGCACCCGTGCTGGGCTGCCCAGCATCCCAGGCAGTAGAGCACGAACGGTTGGCCTCTGCTGCCACAGCCGAAGAGCCAGGGCAAAAAACTGGAGCTGTGCCTCTTCTGCAGAAAGTCAGCTTTGCAATGGTTCCATCCGTATTGCTGTCGCTCCTCGATTTCCCAACTCAAAGTCCATTACAATGGGACATCTTTGGCACCCGTGCTGGGCTGCCCAGCATCCCAGGGAGTAGAGCACGAACGATTGGCCTCTGCTCCCACAGCCGAAGAGCCAGGGCAAAAACTTGAGCTGTGCCTCTTCTGCAGAAAGTCAGCTTTGCAACGGTGCCATCCGCATTGCTGTCGCTCCTCCATTTCCCAACTCAAAGTTCATTACAATGGAACCTCTTTGGCACCCGTGCTCGGCTGCCCAGCATCCCAGGGAGTAGAGCACCAACGATTGGCCTCTGCTGCCACAGCCGAAGAGCCAGGGCAAAAAACTTGAGCTGTGCCTCTTCTGCAGAATGTCAGCTTTGCAACGGTGCCATCCGCATTGCTGTCGCTCCTCCATTTCCCAACTCAAAGTCCATTACAATGGAACCTCTTTGGCACCCGTGCTGGGCTGCCCAGCATCCCAGGGAGTAGAGCACGAACGGTTGGCCTCTGCTGCCACAGCCGAAGAGCCAGGGCAAAAAACTGGAGCTGTGCCTCTTCTGCAGAAAGTCAGCTTTGCAACGGTGCCATCCGCATTGCTGTCGCTCCTCCATTTCCCAACTCAAAGTCCATTACAATGGGACCTCTTTGGCACCCGTGCTCGGCTGCCCAGCATCCCAGGCAGTAGAGCACGAACGGATGGCCTCTCCTGCCACAGCCGAAGAGCCAGGGCAAAAAACTGGAGCTGTGCCTCTTCTGCAGAAAGTCAGCTTTGCAACGGTGCCATCCGCATTGCTGTCGCTCCTCCATTTCCCAACTCAAAGTCCATTACAATTGGACCTCTTTGGCACCCGTGCTGGGCTGCCCAGCATCCCAGGCAGTAGAGCACGAACGGTTGGCCTCTGCTCCCACAGCCGAAGAGCCAGGGCAAAAAACTGGAGCTGTGCCTCTTCTGCAGAAAGTCAGCTTTGCAACGGTGCCATCCGCATTGCTGTTGCTCCTCGATTTCCCAACTCAAAGTCCATTACAATGGAACCTCTTTGGCACCCGTGCTGGGCTGCCCAGCATCCCAGGCAGTAGAGCACGAACGGTTGGCCTCTGCTGCCACAGCCGAAGAGCCAGGGCAAAAAATTTGAACTCTGCCTCTTCTGCAGAAATTCAGCTTTGCAACGGTGCCATCCGCATTGCTGTTGCTCCTCGATTTCCCAACTCAAAGTCCATTACAATGGAACCTCTTTGGCACCAGTGCTGGGATGCCCAACATCCCAGGAAGCAGAGCACGAACGGATGGCCTCTGCTCCCACAGCCGAAGAGCCAGGGCAAAAAACGTGAGCTGTGCCTCTTCTGCAGAAAGTCAGCTTAGCAACGCTGCCATCCGCATCGCTGTTGCTCCTCGATTTCCCAACTCAAAGTCCATTACAATGGAACCTCTTTGGCACCCGTGCTCGGCTGCCCAGCATCCCAGGGAGTAGAGCACGAACGGTTGGCCTCTGCTCCCACAGCCGAAGAGCCAGCGCAAAAAACTGGAGCTGTGCCTGTTCTGCAGAAAGTCAGCTTTGCAACGGTGCCATCCGCATTGCTGTCGCTCCTCGATTTCCCAACTCAAAGTCAATTAAAATGGGACCTCTTTGGCACCCGTGCTGGGCTGCCCAGCATCCCAGGCAGTAGAGCACGAACGGATGGCCTCTGGTCCCACAGCCGAAGAGCCAGGGCAAAAAACTTGAGCTGTGCCTCTTCTGCAGAAAGTCAGCTTCGCAACGGTGCCATCCGCATTGCTGTCGCTCCTCGATTTCCCAACTCAAAGTCCATTACAATGGAACCTCTTTGGCACCCGTGCTGGGCTGCCCAGCATCCCAGGCAGTAGAGCACGAATGGTTGGCCTCTCCTGGCACAGCCGAAGAGCCAGGGCAAAAAACTGGAGCTGTGCCTCTTCTGCAGAAAGTCAGCTTTGCAACGGTGCCATCCGCATTGCTGTCGCTCCTCGATTTCCCAACTCAAAGTCAATTAAAATGGGACCTCTTTGGCACCCGTGCTGGGCTGCCCAGCATCCCAGGCAGTAGAGCACGAACGGATGGCCTCTGGTCCCACAGCCGAAGAGCCAGGGCAAAAAACTGGAGCTGTGCCTCTTCTGCAGAAAGTCAGCTTCGCAACGGTGCCATCCGCATTGCTGTCGCTCCTCGATTTCCCAACTCAAAGTCCATTACAATGGAACCTCTTTGGCACCCGTGCTGGGCTGCCCAGCATCCCAGGCAGTAGAGCACGAACGGTTGGCCTCTCCTGGCACAGCCGAAGAGCCAGGGCAAAAAACTGGAGCTGTGCCTCTTCTGCAGAATGTCAGCTTTGCAACGGTGGCATTCGCATTGCTGTCGCTCCTCGATTTCCCATCTCAAAGTCCATTACAATGGAACCTCTTTGGCACCCGTGCTCGGCTGCCCAGCATCCCAGGGAGGAGAGCACGAATGGCTGGCCTCTGCTCCCACAGCCGAAGAGCCAGGGCAAAAAACTTGAGCTGTGCCTCTTCTGCAGAAAGTCAGCTTTGCAACGGTGCCATCCGCATCGCTGTTGCTCCTCGATTTCCCAACTCAAAGTCCATTACAATAGAACCTCTTTGGCACCCGTGCTGGGCTGCCCAGCATCCCAGGCAGTAGAGCACAAATGGCTGGCCTCTGGTCCCACAGCCGAAGAGCCAGGGCAAAAAACTGGAGCTGTGCCTCTTCTGCAGAAAGTCCTCTTTGCAACGGTTCCATCCGCATTGCTGTCGCTCCTCGATTTCCCAACTCAAAGTCAATTACAATGGGACCTCTTTGGCACCCGTGCTCGGCTGCCCAGCATCCCAGGCAGTAGAGCACGAACGGATGGCCTCTGCTCCCACAGCCGAAGAGCCAGGGCAAAAAACTGGAGCTGTGCCTCTTCTGCAGAAAGTCAGCTTTGCAACAGTGCCATCCGCATTGCTGTCGCTCCTCCATTTCCCAACTCAAAGTCCATTACAATGGGACCTCTTTGGCACCCGTGCTCGGCTGCCCAGCATCCCAGGCAGTAGAGCACGAACGGATGGCCTCTCCTGGCAAAGCCGAAGAGCCAGGGCAAAAAACTGGAGCTGTGCCTCTTCTGCAGAAAGTCAGCTTTGCAACGGTTCCATCCGCATTGCTGTCGCTCCTCGATTTCCCAACTCAAAGTCCATTACAATGGGACCTCTTTGGCACCCGTGCTGGGCTGCCCAGCATCCCAGGCAGTAGAGCACGAACGGTTGGCCTCTGCTCCCACAGCCGAAGAGCCAGGGCAAAAAACTGGAGCTGTGCCTCTTCTGCAGAAAGTCAGCTTTGCAACGGTGCCATCCACATTGCTGTCGCTCCTCCATTTCCCAACTCAAAGTCCATTACAATGGAACCTCTTTGGCACCCGTGCTCGGCTGCCCAGCATCCCAGGGAGTAGAGCACGAATGGCTGGCCTCTGCTCCCACAGCCGAAGAGCCAGGGCAAAAAACTGGAGCTGTGCCTCTTCTGCAGAAAGTCAGCTTCGCAACGGTTCCATCCACATTGCTGTCGCTCCTCCATTTCCCAACTCAAAGTCCATTACAATGGAACCTCTTTGGCACCCGTGCTGGGCTGCCCAGCATCCCAGGCAGTAGAGCACGAACGGTTGGCCTCTGCTGCCACAGCCGAAGAGCCAGGGCAAAAAACTGGAGCTGTGCCTCTTCTGCAGAAAGTCAGCTTTGCAATGGTTCCATCCGTATTGCTGTCGCTCCTCGATTTCCCAACTCAAAGTCCATTACAATGGGACATCTTTGGCACCCGTGCTGGGCTGCCCAGCATCCCAGGGAGTAGAGCACGAACGATTGGCCTCTGCTCCCACAGCCGAAGAGCCAGGGCAAAAACTTGAGCTGTGCCTCTTCTGCAGAAAGTCAGCTTTGCAACGGTGCCATCCGCATTGCTGTCGCTCCTCCATTTCCCAACTCAAAGTTCATTACAATGGAACCTCTTTGGCACCCGTGCTCGGCTGCCCAGCATCCCAGGGAGTAGAGCACCAACGATTGGCCTCTGCTGCCACAGCCGAAGAGCCAGGGCAAAAAACTTGAGCTGTGCCTCTTCTGCAGAATGTCAGCTTTGCAACGGTGCCATCCGCATTGCTGTCGCTCCTCCATTTCCCAACTCAAAGTCCATTACAATGGAACCTCTTTGGCACCCGTGCTCGGCTGCCCAGCATCCCAGGCAGTAGAGCACGAACGGTTGGCCTCTGCTCCCACAGCCGAAGAGCCAGGGCAAAAAACTGGAGCTGTGCCTCTTCTGCAGAAAGTCAGCTTTGCAACGGTGCCATCCGCATTGCTGTCGCTCCTCCATTTCCCAACTCAAAGTCCATTACAATGGGACCTCTTTGGCACCCGTGCTCGGCTGCCCAGCATCCCAGGCAGTAGAGCACGAACGGTTGGCCTCTCCTGCCACAGCCGAAGAGCCAGGGCAAAAAACTGGAGCTGTGCCTCTTCTGCAGAAAGTCAGCTTTGCAACGGTGCCATCCGCATTGCTGTCGCTCCTCCATTTCCCAACTCAAAGTCCATTACAATGGGACCTCTTTGGCACCCGTGCTGGGCTGCCCAGCATCCCAGGGAGTAGAGCACGAACGGTTGGCCTCTGCTCCCACAGCCGAAGAGCCAGGGCAAAAAACTGGAGCTGTGCCTCTTCTGCAGAAAGTCAGCTTTGCAACGGTGCCATCCGCATTGCTGTTGCTCCTCCATTTCCCAACTCAAAGTCCATTACAATGGAACCTCTTTGGCACCCGTGCTGGGCTGCCCAGCATCCCAGGGAGTAGAGCACGAACGGTTGGCCTCTGCTGCCACAGCCGAAGAGCCAGGGCAAAAAATTTGAACTCTGCCTCTTCTGCAGAAAGTCAGCTTTGCAACGGTGCCATCCGCATTGCTGTTGCTCCTCGATTTCCCAACTCAAAGTCCATTACAATGGAACCTCTTTGGCACCCGTGCTGGGATGCCCAACATCCCAGGAAGTAGAGCACGAACGGATGGCCTCTGCTCCCACAGCCGAAGAGCCAGGGCAAAAAACGTGAGCTGTGCCTCTTCTGCAGAAAGTCAGCTTTGCAACGCTGCCATCCGCATCGCTGTTGCTCCTCGATTTCCCAACTCAAAGTCCATTACAATGGAACCTCTTTGGCACCCGTGCTCGGCTGCCCAGCATCCCAGGGAGTAGAGCACGAACGGTTGGCCTCTGCTCCCACAGCCGAAGAGCCAGCGCAAAAAACTGGAGCTGTGCCTGTTCTGCAGAAAGTCAGCTTTGCAACGGTGCCATCCGCATTGCTGTCGCTCCTCGATTTCCCAACTCAAAGTCAATTAAAATGGGACCTCTTTGGCACCCGTGCTGGGCTGCCCAGCATCCCAGGCAGTAGAGCACGAACGGATGGCCTCTGGTCCCACAGCCGAAGAGCCAGGGCAAAAAACTGGAGCTGTGCCTCTTCTGCAGAAAGTCAGCTTCGCAACGGTGCCATCCGCATTGCTGTCGCTCCTCGATTTCCCAACTCAAAGTCCATTACAATGGAACCTCTTTGGCACCCGTGCTGGGCTGCCCAGCATCCCAGGCAGTAGAGCACGAACGGTTGGCCTCTCCTGGCACAGCCGAAGAGCCAGGGCAAAAAACTGGAGCTGTGCCTCTTCTGCAGAATGTCAGCTTTGCAACGGTGGCATCCGCATTGCTGTCGCTCCTCGATTTCCCATCTCAAAGTCCATTACAATGGAACCTCTTTGGCACCCGTGCTGGGCTGCCCAGCATCCCAGGCAGTAGAGCACGAATGGCTGGCCTCTGCTCCCACAGCCGAAGAGCCAGGGCAAAAAACTTGAGCTGTGCCTCTTCTGCAGAAAGTCAGCTTCGCAACGGTTCCATCCACATTGCTGTCGCTCCTCCATTTCCCAACTCAAAGTTCATTACAATGGAACCTCTTTGGCACCCGTGCTCGGCTGCCCAGCATCCCAGGCAGTAGAGCACCAACGATTGGCCTCTGCTGCCACAGCCGAAGAGCCAGGGCAAAAAACTTGAGCTGTGCCTCTTCTGCAGAATGTCAGCTTTGAAACGGTGCCATCCGCATTGCTGTCGCTCCTCGATTTCCCAACTCAAAGTCCATTACAATGGAACCTCTTTGGCACCCGTGCTCGGCTGTCCAGCATCCCAGGGAGTAGAGCACGAACGGTTGGCCTCTGCTCACACAGCCGAAGAGCCAGGGCAAAAAACTGGAGCTGTGCCTCTTCTGCAGAAAGTCAGCTTTGCAACAGTGCCATCCGCATTGCTGTCGCTCCTCCATTTCCCAACTCAAAGTCCATTACAATTGGACATCTTTGGCACCCGTGCTGGGCTGCCCAGCATCCCAGGGAGTAGAGCACGAACGGTTGGCCTCTGCTCCCACAGCCGAAGAGCCAGGGCAAAAAACTGGAGCTGTGCCTCTTCTGCAGAAAGTCAGCTTTGCAACGGTGCCATCTGCATTGCTGTTGCTCCTCCATTTCCCAACTCAAAGTCCATTAAAATGGAACCTCTTTGGCACCCGTGCTCGGCTGCCCAGCATCCCAGGGAGGAGAGCACGAACGGTTGGCCTCTGCTCCCACAGCCGAAGAGCCAGGGCAAAAAACGTGAGCTGTGCCTCTTCTGCAGAAAGTCAGCTTTGCAACGGTGCCATCCGCATTGCTGTCGCTCCTCGATTTCTCAACTCAAAGTCCATTACAATGGAACCTCTTTGGCACCCGTGCTGGGCTGCCCAGCATCCCAGGGAGTAGAGCACGAATGGTTGGCCTCTCCTGGCACAGCCGAAGAACCAGGGCAAAAAACTGGAGCTGTGCCTCTTCTGCAGAAAGTCAGCTTTGCAACGGTTCCATCCGCATTGCTGTCGCTCCTCCATTTCCCAACTCAAAGTCCATTACAATGGGACCTCTTTGGCACCCGTGCTCGGCTGCCCAGCATCCCAGGGAGTAGAGCACGAACGGTTGGCCTCTGCTCCCACAGCCGAAGAGCCAGCGCAAAAAACTGGAGCTGTGCCTCTTCTGCAGAAAGTCAGCTTTGCAACGGTGCCATCCGCATTGCTGTCGCTCCTCCATTTCCCAACTCAAAGTCCATTACAATGGAACCTCTTTGGCACTCGTGCTCGGCTGCCCAGCATCCCAGGGAGTAGAGCACGAACGGTTGGCCTCTGCTCCCACAGCCGAAGAGCCAGGGCAAAAAACTGGAGCTGTGCCTCTTCTGCAGAAAGTCAGCTTTGCAACGGTGCCATCCGCATCGGTGTTGCTCCTCGATTTCCCAACTCAAAGTCCATTACAATAGAACCTCTTTGGCACCCGTGCTGGGCTGCCCAGCATCCCAGGCAGTAGAGCACGAACGGTTGGCCTCTGCTCCCACAGCCGGAGAGCCAGCGCAAAAAACTGGAGCTGTGCCTGTTCTGCAGAAAGTCAGCTTTGCAACGGTGCCATCCGCATTGCTGTCGCTCCTCGATTTCCCAACTCAAAGTCAATTAAAATGGGACCTCTTTGGCACCCGTGCTGGGCTGCCCAGCATCCCAGGCAGTAGAGCACGAACGGATGGCCTCTGGTCCCACAGCCGAAGAGCCAGGGCAAAAAACTTGAGCTGTGCCTCTTCTGCAGAAAGTCAGCTTCGCAACGGTGCCATCCGCATTGCTGTCGCTCCTCGATTTCCCAACTCAAAGTCCATTACAATGGAACCTCTTTGGCACCCGTGATGGGCTGCCCAGCATCCCAGGGAGTAAAGCACGAATGGTTGGCCTCTCCTGGCACAGCCGAAGAGCCAGGGCAAAAAACTGGAGCTGTGCCTCTTCTGCAGAAAGTCAGCTTTGCAACGCTGCCATCCGCATTGCTGTCGCTCCTCCATTTCCCAACTCAAAGTCCATTACAATGGGACCTCTTTGGCACCCGTGCTCGGCTGCCCAGCATCCCAGGCAGTAGAGCACGAACGGTTGGCCTCTGCTCCCACAGCCGAAGAGCCAGGGCAAAAAACTGGAGCTGTGCCTCTTCTGCAGAAAGTCAGCTTTGCAACGGTGCCATCCGCATTGCTGTCGCTCCTCGATTTCCCAACTCAAAGTCAATTAAAATGGGACCTCTTTGGCACCCGTGCTGGGCTGCCCAGCATCCCAGGCAGTAGAGCACGAACGGATGGCCTCTGGTCCCACAGCCGAAGAGCCAGGGCAAAAAACTTGAGCTGTGCCTCTTCTGCAGAAAGTCAGCTTCGCAACGGTGCCATCCGCATTGCTGTCGCTCCTCGATTTCCCAACTCAAAGTCCATTACAATGGAACCTCTTTGGCACCCGTGCTCGGCTGCCCAGCATCCCAGGGAGTAAAGCACGAATGGTTGGCCTCTCCTGGCACAGCCGAAGAGCCAGGGCAAAAAACTGGAGCTGTGCCTCTTCTGCAGAAAGTCAGCTTTGCAACGGTGCCATCCGCATTGCTGTTGCTCCTCGATTTCCCAACTCAAAGTCCATTACAATGGAACCTCTTTGGCACCAGTGCTGGGATGCCCAACATCCCAGGAAGTAGAGCACGAACGGATGGCCTCTGCTCCCACAGCCGAAGAGCCAGGGCAAAAAACGTGAGCTGTGCCTCTTCTGCAGAAAGTCAGCTTTGCAACGCTGCCATCCGCATCGCTGTTGCTCCTCGATTTCCCAACTCAAAGTCCATTACAATGGAACCTCTTTGGCACCCGTGCTGGGCTGCCCAGCATCCCAGGCAGTAGAGCACGAATGGTTGGCCTCTCCTGGCACAGCCGAAGAGCCAGGGCAAAAAACTGGAGCTGTGCCTCTTCTGCAGAAAGTCAGCTTTGCAACGGTGCCATCCGCATTGCTGTCGCTCCTCGATTTCCCAACTCAAAGTCAATTAAAATGGGACCTCTTTGGCACCCGTGCTGGGCTGCCCAGCATCCCAGGCAGTAGAGCACGAACGGATGGCCTCTGGTCCCACAGCCGAAGAGCCAGGGCAAAAAACTGGAGCTGTGCCTCTTCTGCAGAAAGTCAGCTTCGCAACGGTGCCATCCGCATTGCTGTCGCTCCTCGATTTCCCAACTCAAAGTCCATTACAATGGAACCTCTTTGGCACCCGTGCTGGGCTGCCCAGCATCCCAGGCAGTAGAGCACGAACGGTTGGCCTCTCCTGGCACAGCCGAAGAGCCAGGGCAAAAAACTGGAGCTGTGCCTCTTCTGCAGAATGTCAGCTTTGCAACGGTGCCATCCGCATTGCTGTCGCTCCTCGATTTCCCATCTCAAAGTCCATTACAATGGAACCTCTTTGGCACCCGTGCTCGGCTGCCCAGCATCCCAGGGAGGAGAGCACGAATGGCTGGCCTCTGCTCCCACAGCCGAAGAGCCAGGGCAAAAAACTTGAGCTGTGCCTCTTCTGCAGAAAGTCAGCTTCGCAACGGTTCCATCCACATTGCTGTCGCTCCTCCATTTCCCAACTCAACGTTCATTACAATGGAACCTCTTTGGCACCCGTGCTCGGCTGCCCAGCATCCCAGGCAGTAGAGCACCAACGATTGGCCTCTGCTGCCACAGCCGAAGAGCCAGGGCAAAAAACTGGAGCTGTGCCTCTTCTGCAGAATGTCAGCTTTGCAACGGTGCCATCCGCATTGCTGTCGCTCCTCGATTTCCCAACTCAAAGTCCATTACAATGGAACCTCTTTGGCACCCGTGCTCGGCTGCCCAGCATCCTAGGGAGTAGAGCACCAACGGTTGGCCTCTGCTGCCACAGCCGAAGAGCCAGGGCAAAAAACTGGAGCTGTGCCTCTTCTGCAGAAAGTCAGCTTTGCAACAGTGCCATCCGCATTGCTGTCGCTCCTCCATTTCCCAACTCAAAGTCCATTACAATTGGACA
Organism: Psittacula echo; assembly: GCF_963264785.1. Lineage (NCBI taxonomy): Eukaryota > Metazoa > Chordata > Aves > Psittaciformes > Psittacidae > Psittacula > Psittacula echo. The sequence continues at coordinate 339,076 of NC_137753.1, forward strand.
TCTTTGGCACCCGTGCTCGGCTGCCCAGCATCCCAGGGAGTAGAGCACGAACGGTTGGCCTCTGCTCCCACAGCCGAAGAGCCAGGGCAAAAAACTGGAGCTGTGCCTCTTCTGCAGAAAGTCAGCTTTGCAACGGTGCCATCTGCATTGCTGTTGCTCCTCCATTTCCCAACTCAAAGTCCATTAAAATGGAACCTCTTTGGCACCCGTGCTCGGCTGCCCAGCATCCCAGGGAGGAGAGCACGAACGGTTGGCCTCTGCTCCCACAGCCGAAGAGCCAGGGCAAAAAACGTGAGCTGTGCCTCTTCTGCAGAAAGTCAGCTTTGCAACGGTGCCATCCGCATTGCTGTCGCTCCTCGATTTCCCAACTCAAAGTCCATTACAATGGAACCTCTTTGGCACCCGTGCTGGGCTGCCCAGCATCCCAGGGAGTAGAGCACGAATGGTTGGCCTCTCCTGGCACAGCCGAAGAGCCAGGGCAAAAAACTGGAGCTGTGCCTCTTCTGCAGAAAGTCAGCTTTGCAACGGTTCCATCCGCATTGCTGTCGCTCCTCCATTTCCCAACTCAAAGTCCATTACAATGGGACCTCTTTGGCACCCGTGCTCGGCTGCCCAGCATCCCAGGGAGTAGAGCACGAACGGTTGGCCTCTGCTCCCACAGCCGAAGAGCCAGCGCAAAAAACTGGAGCTGTGCCTCTTCTGCAGAAAGTCAGCTTTGCAACGGTGCCATCCGCATTGCTGTCGCTCCTCCATTTCCCAACTCAAAGTCCATTACAATGGAACCTCTTTGGCACCCGTGCTGGGCTGCCCAGCATCCCAGGGAGTAGAGCACGAACGGTTGGCCTCTGCTCCCACAGCCGAAGAGCCAGGGCAAAAAACTGGATCTGTGCCTCTTCTGCAGAAAGTCAGCTTTGCAACGGTGCCATCCGCATCGGTGTTGCTCCTCGATTTCCCAACTCAAAGTCCATTACAATAGAACCTCTTTGGCACCCGTGCTGGGCTGCCCAGCATCCCAGGCAGTAGAGCACGAACGGTTGGCCTCTGCTCCCACAGCCGAAGAGCCAGCGCAAAAAACTGGAGCTGTGCCTGTTCTGCAGAAAGTCAGCTTTGCAACGGTGCCATCCGCATTGCTGTCGCTCCTCGATTTCCCAACTCAAAGTCAATTAAAATGGGACCTCTTTGGCACCCGTGCTCGGCTGCCCAGCATCCCAGGCAGTAGAGCACGAACGGATGGCCTCTGGTCCCACAGCCGAAGAGCCAGGGCAAAAAACTTGAGCTGTGCCTCTTCTGCAGAAAGTCAGCTTCGCAACGGTGCCATCCGCATTGCTGTCGCTCCTCCATTTCCCAACTCAAAGTCCATTACAATGGAACCTCTTTGGCACCCGTGATGGGCTGCCCAGCATCCCAGGGAGTAAAGCACGAATGGTTGGCCTCTCCTGGCACAGCCGAAGAGCCAGGGCAAAAAACTGGAGCTGTGCCTCTTCTGCAGAAAGTCAGCTTTGCAACGCTGCCATCCGCATTGCTGTCGCTCCTCCATTTCCCAACTCAAAGTCCATTACAATGGGACCTCTTTGGCACCCGTGCTCGGCTGCCCAGCATCCCAGGCAGTAGAGCACGAACGGATGGCCTCTGCTCCCACAGCCGAAGAGCCAGGGCAAAAAACTGGAGCTGTGCCTCTTCTGCAGAAAGTCAGCTTTGCAACGGTGCCATCCGCATTGCTGTCGCTCCTCGATTTCCCAACTCAAAGTCAATTAAAATGGGACCTCTTTGGCACCCGTGCTGGGCTGCCCAGCATCCCAGGCAGTAGAGCACGAACGGATGGCCTCTGGTCCCACAGCCGAAGAGCCAGGGCAAAAAACTTGAGCTGTGCCTCTTCTGCAGAAAGTCAGCTTCGCAACGGTGCCATCCGCATTGCTGTCGCTCCTCGATTTCCCAACTCAAAGTCCATTACAATGGAACCTCTTTGGCACCCGTGCTGGGCTGCCCAGCATCCCAGGGAGTAAAGCACGAATGGTTGGCCTCTCCTGGCACAGCCGAAGAGCCAGGGCAAAAAACTGGAGCTGTGCCTCTTCTGCAGAAAGTCAGCTTTGCAACGCTGCCATCCGCATTGCTGTCGCTCCTCCATTTCCCAACTCAAAGTCCATTACAATGGGACCTCTTTGGCACCCGTGCTCGGCTGCCCAGCATCCCAGGCAGTAGAGCACGAACGGTTGGGTTCTGCTCCCACAGCCGAAGAGCCAGGGCAAAAAACTGGAGCTGTGCCTGTTCTGCAGAAAGTCAGCTTTGCAACGGTGCCATCCGCATTGCTGTCGCTCCTCCATTTCCCATCTCAAAGTCCATTACAATGGAACCTCTTTGGCACCCGTGCTGGGCTGCCCAGCATCCCAGGGAGTAGAGCACGAACGGTTGGCCTCTGCTCCCACAGCCGAAGAGCCAGGGCAAAAAATTTGAACTGTGCCTCTTCTGCAGAAAGTCAGCTTTGCAACGGTGCCATCCGCATTGCTGTTGCTCCTCGATTTCCCAACTCAAAGTCCATTTCAATGGAACCTCTTTGGCACCCGTGCTGGGATGCCCAACATCCCAGGGAGTAGAGCACGAACGGATGGCCTCTGCTCCCACAGCCGAAGAGCCAGGGCAAAAAACGTGAGCTGTGCCTCTTCTGCAGAAAGTCAGCTTTGCAACGCTGCCATCCGCATCGCTGTTGCTCCTCGATTTCCCAACTCAAAGTCCATTACAATGGAACCTCTTTGGCACCCGTGCTGGGCTGCCCAGCATCCCAGGCAGTAGAGCACGAATGGTTGGCCTCTCCTGGCACAGCCGAAGAGCCAGCGCAAAAAACTGGAGCTGTGCCTCTTCTGCAGAAAGTCAGCTTTGCAACGGTGCCATCCGCATTGCTGTCGCTCCTCGATTTCCCAACTCAAAGTCAATTAAAATGGGACCTCTTTGGCACCCGTGCTGGGCTGCCCAGCATCCCAGGCAGTAGAGCACGAACGGATGGCCTCTGGTCCCACAGCCGAAGAGCCAGGGCAAAAAACTGGAGCTGTGCCTCTTCTGCAGAAAGTCAGCTTCGCAACGGTGCCATCCGCATTGCTGTCGCTCCTCGATTTCCCAACTCAAAGTCCATTACAATGGAACCTCTTTGGCACCCGTGCTGGGCTGCCCAGCATCCCAGGCAGTAGAGCACGAACGGTTGGCCTCTCCTGGCACAGCCGAAGAGCCAGGGCAAAAAACTGGAGCTGTGCCTCTTCTGCAGAATGTCAGCTTTGCAACGGTGCCATCCGCATTGCTGTCGCTCCTCGATTTCCCATCTCAAAGTCCATTACAATGGAACCTCTTTGGCACCCGTGCTCGGCTGCCCAGCATCCCAGGGAGGAGAGCACGAATGGCTGGCCTCTGCTCCCACAGCCGAAGAGCCAGGGCAAAAAACTTGAGCTGTGCCTCTTCTGCAGAAAGTCAGCTTCGCAACGGTTCCATCCACATTGCTGTCGCTCCTCCATTTCCCAACTCAACGTTCATTACAATGGAACCTCTTTGGCACCCGTGCTCGGCTGCCCAGCATCCCAGGCAGTAGAGCACCAACGATTGGCCTCTGCTGCCACAGCCGAAGAGCCAGGGCAAAAAACTGGAGCTGTGCCTCTTCTGCAGAATGTCAGCTTTGCAACGGTGCCATCCGCATTGCTGTCGCTCCTCGATTTCCCAACTCAAAGTCCATTACAATGGAACCTCTTTGGCACCCGTGCTCGGCTGCCCAGCATCCTAGGGAGTAGAGCACCAACGGTTGGCCTCTGCTCACACAGCCGAAGAGCCAGGGCAAAAAACTGGAGCTGTGCCTCTTCTGCAGAAAGTCAGCTTTGCAACAGTGCCATCCGCATTGCTGTCGCTCCTCCATTTCCCAACTCAAAGTCCATTACAATTGGACATCTTTGGCACCCGTGCTCGGCTGCCCAGCATCCCAGGGAGTAGAGCACGAACGGTTGGCCTCTGCTCCCACAGCCGAAGAGCCAGGGCAAAAAACTGGAGCTGTGCCTCTTCTGCAGAAAGTCAGCTTTGCAACGGTGCCATCTGCATTGCTGTTGCTCCTCCATTTCCCAACTCAAAGTCCATTAAAATGGAACCTCTTTGGCACCCGTGCTCGGCTGCCCAGCATCCCAGGGAGGAGAGCACGAACGGTTGGCCTCTGCTCCCACAGCCGAAGAGCCAGGGCAAAAAACGTGAGCTGTGCCTCTTCTGCAGAAAGTCAGCTTTGCAACGGTGCCATCCGCATTGCTGTCGCTCCTCGATTTCCCAACTCAAAGTCCATTACAATGGAACCTCTTTGGCACCCGTGCTGGGCTGCCCAGCATCCCAGGGAGTAGAGCACGAATGGTTGGCCTCTCCTGGCACAGCCGAAGAGCCAGGGCAAAAAACTGGAGCTGTGCCTCTTCTGCAGAAAGTCAGCTTTGCAACGGTTCCATCCGCATTGCTGTCGCTCCTCCATTTCCCAACTCAAAGTCCATTACAATGGGACCTCTTTGGCACCCGTGCTCGGCTGCCCAGCATCCCAGGGAGTAGAGCACGAACGGTTGGCCTCTGCTCCCACAGCCGAAGAGCCAGCGCAAAAAACTGGAGCTGTGCCTCTTCTGCAGAAAGTCAGCTTTGCAACGGTGCCATCCGCATTGCTGTCGCTCCTCCATTTCCCAACTCAAAGTCCATTACAATGGAACCTCTTTGGCACCCGTGCTGGGCTGCCCAGCATCCCAGGGAGTAGAGCACGAACGGTTGGCCTCTGCTCCCACAGCCGAAGAGCCAGGGCAAAAAACTGGATCTGTGCCTCTTCTGCAGAAAGTCAGCTTTGCAACGGTGCCATCCGCATCGGTGTTGCTCCTCGATTTCCCAACTCAAAGTCCATTACAATAGAACCTCTTTGGCACCCGTGCTGGGCTGCCCAGCATCCCAGGCAGTAGAGCACGAACGGTTGGCCTCTGCTCCCACAGCCGAAGAGCCAGCGCAAAAAACTGGAGCTGTGCCTGTTCTGCAGAAAGTCAGCTTTGCAACGGTGCCATCCGCATTGCTGTCGCTCCTCGATTTCCCAACTCAAAGTCAATTAAAATGGGACCTCTTTGGCACCCGTGCTGGGCTGCCCAGCATCCCAGGCAGTAGAGCACGAACGGATGGCCTCTGGTCCCACAGCCGAAGAGCCAGGGCAAAAAACTTGAGCTGTGCCTCTTCTGCAGAAAGTCAGCTTCGCAACGGTGCCATCCGCATTGCTGTCGCTCCTCCATTTCCCAACTCAAAGTCCATTACAATGGAACCTCTTTGGCACCCGTGATGGGCTGCCCAGCATCCCAGGGAGTAAAGCACGAATGGTTGGCCTCTCCTGGCACAGCCGAAGAGCCAGGGCAAAAAACTGGAGCTGTGCCTCTTCTGCAGAAAGTCAGCTTTGCAACGCTGCCATCCGCATTGCTGTCGCTCCTCCATTTCCCAACTCAAAGTCCATTACAATGGGACCTCTTTGGCACCCGTGCTGGGCTGCCCAGCATCCCAGGCAGTAGAGCACGAACGGATGGCCTCTGCTCCCACAGCCGAAGAGCCAGGGCAAAAAACTGGAGCTGTGCCTCTTCTGCAGAAAGTCAGCTTTGCAACGGTGCCATCCGCATTGCTGTCGCTCCTCGATTTCCCAACTCAAAGTCAATTAAAATGGGACCTCTTTGGCACCCGTGCTGGGCTGCCCAGCATCCCAGGCAGTAGAGCACGAACGGATGGCCTCTGGTCCCACAGCCGAAGAGCCAGGGCAAAAAACTTGAGCTGTGCCTCTTCTGCAGAAAGTCAGCTTCGCAACGGTGCCATCCGCATTGCTGTCGCTCCTCGATTTCCCAACTCAAAGTCCATTACAATGGAACCTCTTTGGCACCCGTGCTGGGCTGCCCAGCATCCCAGGCAGTAGAGCACGAACGGTTGGCCTCTGCTCCCACAGCCGAAGAGCCAGGGCAAAAAACTGGAGCTGTGCCTCTTCTGCAGAAAGTCAGCTTTGCAACGCTGCCATCCGCATTGCTGTCGCTCCTCGATTTCCCAACTCAAAGTCAATTAAAATGGGACCTCTTTGGCACCCGTGCTCGGCTGCCCAGCATCCCAGGCAGTAGAGCACGAACGGTTGGGTTCTGCTCCCACAGCCGAAGAGCCAGGGCAAAAAACTGGAGCTGTGCCTGTTCTGCAGAAAGTCAGCTTTGCAACGGTGCCATCCGCATTGCTGTCGCTCCTCCATTTCCCATCTCAAAGTCCATTACAATGGAACCTCTTTGGCACCCGTGCTGGGCTGCCCAGCATCCCAGGGAGTAGAGCACGAACGGTTGGCCTCTGCTCCCACAGCCGAAGAGCCAGGGCAAAAAATTTGAACTGTGCCTCTTCTGCAGAAAGTCAGCTTTGCAACGGTGCCATCCGCATTGCTGTTGCTCCTCGATTTCCCAACTCAAAGTCCATTACAATGGAACCTCTTTGGCACCCGTGCTGGGATGCCCAACATCCCAGGGAGTAGAGCACGAACGGATGGCCTCTGCTCCCACAGCCGAAGAGCCAGGGCAAAAAACGTGAGCTGTGCCTCTTCTGCAGAAAGTCAGCTTTGCAACGGTGCCATCCGCATCGGTGTTGCTCCTCGATTTCCCAACTCAAAGTCCATTACAATAGAACCTCTTCGGCACCCGTGCTGGGCTGCCCAGCATCCCAGGCAGTAGAGCACGAACGGATGGCCTCTGCTCCCACAGCCGAAGAGCCAGGGCAAAAAACTTGAGCTGTGCCTCTTCTGCAGAAAGTCAGCTTCGCAACGGTGCCATCCGCATTGCTGTCGCTCCTCGATTTCCCAACTCAAAGTCCATTACAATGGGACCTCTTTGGCACCCGTGCTCGGCTGCCCAGCATCCCAGGCAGTAGAGCACGAACGGTTGGCCTCTGCTCCCACAGCCGAAGAGCCAGGGCAAAAAACTGGAGCTGTGCCTCTTCTGCAGAAAGTCAGCTTTGCAACGGTGCCATCCGCATTGCTGTCGCTCCTCCATTTCCCAACTCAAAGTCCATTACAATGGAACCTCTTTGGCACCCGTGCTGGGCTGCCCAGCATCCCAGGGAGTAGAGCACGAAAGTTTGGCGTCTGCTCCCACCGCCGAAGAGCCAGGGCAAAAAACTGGAGCTGTGCCTCTTCTGCAGAAAGTCAGCTTTGCAATGGTGATATCCGCATTGCTGTCGCTCCTCCATTTCCCATCTCAAAGTCCATTACAATGGAACCTCTTTCGCACCCGTGCTGGGCTGCCCAGCATCCCAGGGAGTAGAGCACGAACGGTTGGCCTCTGCTGCCACAGCCAAAGAGCCAGGGCAAAAAAGTGGAGCTGTGCCTCTTCTGCAGAAAGTCAGCTTTGCAACGGTGGCATCCGCATTGCTGTTGCTCCTCGATTTCCCAACTCAAAGTCCATTACAATGGAACCTCTTTGGCACCCGTGCTGGGCTGCCCAGCATCCCAGGCAGTAGAGCACGAACGGTTGGCCTCTGCTGCCACAGCCGAAGAGCCAGGGCAAAAAACTTGAACTGTGCCTCTTCTGCAGAAAGTCAGCTTTGCAATGGTGCCATCCGCATTGCTGTTCCTCCTCCATTTCCCAACTCAAAGTCCATTACAATGGAACCTCTTTGGCACCAGTGCTGGGCTGCCCAACATCCCAGGGAGTAGAGCACGAACGGATGACCTCTGCTCCCACAGCCGAAGAGCCAGGGCAAAAAACGTGAGCTGTGCCTCTTCTGCAGAAAGTCAGCTTTGCAACAGTGCCATCCGCATTGCTGTCACTCCTCGATTTCTCAACTCAAAGTCCATTACAATGGAACCTCTTTGGCACCCGTGCTGGGCTACCCAGCATCCCAGGCAGTAGAGCACGAACGGTTGGCCTCTCCTGCCACAGCCGAAGAGCCAGGGCAAAAAACTTGAGCTGTGCCTCTTCTGCAGAAAGTCAGCTTTGCAACGCTGCCATCCGCATTGCTGTCGCTCCTCCATTTCCCAACTCAAAGTCCATTACAATGGAACCTCTTTGGCATCCGTGCTCGGCTGCCCAGCATCCCAGGCAGTAGAGCACGAATGGCTGGCCTCTGCTGCCACAGCCGAAGATCCAGGGCAAAAAACTTGAGCTGTGCCTCTTCTGCCGAATGTCAGCTTTGCAACGGTTCCATCCGCATTGCTGTCGCTCCTCGATTTCTCAACTCAAAGTCCATTACAATGGGACCTCTTTGGCACCCGTGCTCGGCTGCCCAGCATCCCAGGGAGTAGAGCACGAACGGCTGGCCTCTGGTCCCACAGCCGAAGAGCTAGGGCAAAAACTTGAGCTGTGAATCTTCTGCAGAAAGTCAGCTTCGCAACGGTGCCATCCGCATTGCTGTCGCTCCTCCATTTCCCAACTCAAAGTCCATTACAATGGAACCTCTTTGGCACCCGTGCTGGGCTGCCCAGCATCCTAGGGAGTAGAGCACCAACGGTTGGCCTCTCCTGGCACAGCCGAAGAGCCAGGGCAAAAAACTGGAGCTGTGCCTCTTCTGCAGAAAGTCAGCTTTGCAACAGTGCCATCCGCATTGCTGTCGCTCCTCCATTTCCCAACTCAAAGTCCATTACAATGGAACCTCTTTGGCACCCGTGCTGGGCTGCCCAGCATCCCAGGGAGTAGAGCACGAACGGTTGGCCTCTGCTCCCACAGCCGAAGAGCCAGGGCAAAAAACTTGAACTGTGCCTCTTCTGCAGAAAGTCAGCTTTGCAACGGTGCCATCCGCATTGCTGTTGCTCCTCGATTTCCCAACTCAAACTCCATTACAATAGAACCTCTTTGGCACCCGTGCTGGGCTGCCCAGCATCCCAGGGAGTAGAGCACGAACCGATGGCCTCTGCTCCCACAGCCGAAGAGCCAGGGCAAAAAACTTGAGCTGTGCCTCTTCTGCAGAAAGTCAGCTTTGCAACAGTGCCATCCGCATTGCTGTCGCTCCTCGATTTCTCAACTCAAAGTCCATTACAATGGAACCTCTTTGGCACCCGTGCTGGGCTACCCAGCATCCCAGGCAGCAGAGCACGAACGGTTGGCCTCTCCTGGCACAGCCGAAGAGCCAGGGCAAAAAACGTGAGCTGTGCCTCTTCTGCAGAAAGTCTGCTTTGCAACGGTGCCATCCGCATTGCTGTCGCTCCTCCATTTCCCAACTCAAAGTCCATTACAATGGGACCTCTTTGGCATCCGTGCTCGGGTGCCCAGCATCCCAGGCAGTAGAGCACGAATGGCTGGCCTCTGCTCCCACAGCCGAAGATCCAGGGCAAAAAACTTGAGCTGTGCCTCTTCTGCAGAAAGTCAGCTTTGCAACGGTTCCATCCGCATTGCTGTCGCTCCTCGATTTCCCAACTCAAACTCCATTACAATGGAACCTCTTTGGTACCTGTGCTGGGCTGCCCAGCATCCCAGGCAGTAGAGCACGAACGGTTGGCCTCTGGTCCCACAGCCGAAGAGCCAGGGCAAAAAACTTGAGCTGTGCCTCTTCTGCAGAAAGTCAGCTTTGCAACGGTGCCATCCGCATTGCTGTCGCTCCTCCATTTCCCAACTCAAAGTCCATTACAATGGAACCTCTTTGGCACCCGTGCTCGGCTGCCCAGCATCCCAGGGAGTAGAGCATGAACGGTTGGCCTCTGCTCCCACAGCCGTTGAGCCAGGGCAAAAAACTTGAGCTGTGCCTCTTCTGCAGAAAGTCAGCTTTGCAACGGTGCCATCCGCATTGCTGTCACTCCTCCATTTCCCAACTCAAAGTCCATTACAATGGAACCTCTTTGGCACCCGTGCTGGGCTGCCCAGCATCCCAGGGAGTAGAGCACGAACGGTTGGCCTCTGCTGCCACAGCCGTTGAGCCAGGGCAAAAAACTGGAGCTGTGCCTCTTCTGCAGAAAGTCAGCTTCGCAACGGTGCCATCCGCATCGCTGTCGCTCCTCCATTTCCCAACTCAAAATCAATTACAATGGAACCTCTTTGGCACCCGTGCTGGGCTGCCCAGCATCCCAGGGAGGAGAGCACGAACGGTTGGCCTCTGCTGCCACAGCCGAAGAGCCAGGGCAAAAAACTGGAGCTGTGCCTCTTCTGCAGAAAGTCAGCTTTGCAACGCTGCCATCCGCATTGCTGTCGCTCCTCCATTTCCCAACTCAAAGTCAATTGCAATGGGACCTCTTTGGCACCCGTGCTCGGCTGCCCAGCATCCCAGGCAGTAGAGCACGAAAGGATGGCCTCTGCTCCCACAGCCGAAGAGCCAGGGCAAAAAACTTGAGCTGTGCCTCTTCTGCAGAAAGTCAGCTTCGCAACGGTGCCATCCGCATTGCTGTCGCTCCTCGATTTCCCAAATCAAAGTCCATTACAATGGGACCTCTTTGGCACCCGTGCTGGGCTGCCCAGCATCCCAGGGAGTAGAGCACGAACGGTTGGCCTCTCCTGGCACAGCCGAAGAGCCAGGGCAAAAAACGTGAGCTGTGCCTCTTCTGCAGAAAGTCAGCTTTGCAACGGTGCCATCCGCATTGCTGTCACTCCTCGATTTCCCAACTCAAAGTCCATTACAATGGAACCTCTTTGGCACCCGTGCTCGGTTGCCCAGCATCCCAGGGAGTAGAGAACGAACGGTTGGCCTCTGCTCCCACAGCCGAAGAGCCAGGGCAAAAAACTTGAACTGTGCCTCTTCTGCAGAAAGTCAGCTTTGCAACGGTGCCATCCGCATTGCTGTCGCTCCTCCATTTCCCAACTCAAAGTCCATTACAATGGAACCTCTTTGGCACCCGTGCTGGGCTGCCCAGCATCCCAGGGAGGAGAGCACGAACGGTTGGCCTCTGCTCCCACAGCCGAAGAGCCAGCGCAAAAAACTGGAGCTGTGCCTGTTCTGCAGAAAGTCAGCTTTGCAACGGTGCCATCCGCATTGCTGTCGCTCCTCGATTTCCCAACTCAAAGTCAATTAAAATGGGACCTCTTTGGCACCCGTGCTGGGCTGCCCAGCATCCCAGGCAGTAGAGCACGAACGGATGGCCTCTGGTCCCACAGCCGAAGAGCCAGGGCAAAAAACTTGAGCTGTGCCTCTTCTGCAGAAAGTCAGCTTCGCAACGGTGCCATCCGCATTGCTGTCGCTCCTCGATTTCCCAACTCAAAGTCCATTACAATGGAACCTCTTTGGCACCCGTGCTGGGCTGCCCAGCATCCCAGGGAGTAAAGCACGAATGGTTGGCCTCTCCTGGCACAGCCGAAGAGCCAGGGCAAAAAACTGGAGCTGTGCCTCTTCTGCAGAAAGTCAGCTTTGCAACGCTGCCATCCGCATTGCTGTCGCTCCTCCATTTCCCAACTCAAAGTCCATTACAATGGGACCTCTTTGGCACCCGTGCTCGGCTGCCCAGCATCCCAGGCAGTAGAGCACGAACGGTTGGCCTCTGCTCCCACAGCCGAAGAGCCAGGGCAAAAAACTGGAGCTGTGCCTCTTCTGCAGAAAGTCAGCTTTGCAACGGTGCCATCCGCATTGCTGTCGCTCCTCGATTTCCCAACTCAAAGTCAATTAAAATGGGACCTCTTTGGCACCCGTGCTCGGCTGCCCAGCATCCCAGGCAGTAGAGCACGAACGGATGGCCTCTGGTCCCACAGCCGAAGAGCCAGGGCAAAAAACTTGAGCTGTGCCTCTTCTGCAGAAAGTCAGCTTCGCAACGGTGCCATCCGCATTGCTGTCGCTCCTCGATTTCCCAACTCAAAGTCCATTACAATGGAACCTCTTTGGCACCCGTGCTGGGCTGCCCAGCATCCCAGGGAGTAAAGCACGAATGGTTGGCCTCTCCTGGCACAGCCGAAGAGCCAGGGCAAAAAACTGGAGCTGTGCCTCTTCTGCAGAAAGTCAGCTTTGCAACGCTGCCATCCGCATTGCTGTCGCTCCTCCATTTCCCATCTCAAAGTCCATTACAATGGAACCTCTTTGGCACCCGTGCTGGGCTGCCCAGCATCCCAGGGAGTAGAGCACGAACGGTTGGCCTCTGCTCCCACAGCCGAAGAGCCAGGGCAAAAAATTTGAACTGTGCCTCTTCTGCAGAAAGTCAGCTTTGCAACGGTGCCATCCGCATTGCTGTTGCTCCTCGATTTCCCAACTCAAAGTCCATTACAATGGAACCTCTTTGGCACCCGTGCTGGGATGCCCAACATCCCAGGGAGTAGAGCACGAACGGATGGCCTCTGCTCCCACAGCCGAAGAGCCAGGGCAAAAAACGTGAGCTGTGCCTCTTCTGCAGAAAGTCAGCTTTGCAACGGTGCCATCCGCATCGGTGTTGCTCCTCGATTTCCCAACTCAAAGTCCATTACAATAGAACCTCTTCGGCACCCGTGCTGGGCTGCCCAGCATCCCAGGCAGTAGAGCACGAACGGATGGCCTCTGCTCCCACAGCCGAAGAGCCAGGGCAAAAAACTTGAGCTGTGCCTCTTCTGCAGAAAGTCAGCTTCGCAACGGTGCCATCCGCATTGCTGTCGCTCCTCGATTTCCCAACTCAAAGTCCATTACAATGGGACCTCTTTGGCACCCGTGCTGGGCTGCCCAGCATCCCAGGCAGTAGAGCACGAACGGTTGGCCTCTGCTCCCACAGCCGAAGAGCCAGGGCAAAAAACTGGAGCTGTGCCTCTTCTGCAGAAAGTCAGCTTTGCAACGGTGCCATCCGCATTGCTGTCGCTCCTCCATTTCCCAACTCAAAGTCCATTACAATGGAACCTCTTTGGCACCCGTGCTGGGCTGCCCAGCATCCCAGGGAGTAGAGCACGAAAGTTTGGCGTCTGCTCCCACCGCCGAAGAGCCAGGGCAAAAAACTGGAGCTGTGCCTCTTCTGCAGAAAGTCAGCTTTGCAATGGTGATATCCGCATTGCTGTCGCTCCTCCATTTCCCAACTCAAAGTCCATTACAATGGAACCTCTTTGGCACCCGTGCTGGGCTGCCCAGCATCCCAGGGAGTAGAGCACGAACGGTTGGCCTCTGCTGCCACAGCCAAAGAGCCAGGGCAAAAAAGTGGAGCTGTGCCTCTTCTGCAGAAAGTCAGCTTTGCAACAGTGGCATCCGCATTGCTGTTGCTCCTCGATTTCCCAACTCAAAGTCCATTACAATGGAACCTCTTTGGCACCCGTGCTGGGCTGCCCAGCATCCCAGGCAGTAGAGCACGAACGGTTGGCCTCTGCTCCCACAGCTGAAGAGCCAGGGCAAAAAACTTGAACTGTGCCTCTTCTGCAGAAAGTCAGCTTTGCAATGGTGCCATCCGCATTGCTGTTCCTCCTCCATTTCCCAACTCAAAGTCCATTACAATGGAACCTCTTTGGCACCAGTGCTGGGCTGCCCAACATCCCAGGGAGTAGAGCACGAACGGATGACCTCTGCTCCCACAGCCGAAGAGCCAGGGCAAAAAACGTGAGCTGTGCCTCTTCTGCAGAAAGTCAGCTTTGCAACAGTGCCATCCGCATTGCTGTCACTCCTCGATTTCTCAACTCAAAGTCCATTACAATGGAACCTCTTTGGCACCCGTGCTGGGCTACCCAGCATCCCAGGCAGTAGAGCACGAACGGTTGGCCTCTCCTGCCACAGCCGAAGAGCCAGGGCAAAAAACTTGAGCTGTGCCTCTTCTGCAGAAAGTCAGCTTTGCAACGCTGCCATCCGCATTGCTGTCGCTCCTCCATTTCCCAACTCAAAGTCCATTACAATGGAACCTCTTTGGCATCCGTGCTCGGCTGCCCAGCATCCCAGGCAGTAGAGCACGAATGGCTGGCCTCTGCTGCCACAGCCGAAGATCCAGGGCAAAAAACTTGAGCTGTGCCTCTTCTGCCGAATGTCAGCTTTGCAACGGTTCCATCCGCATTGCTGTCGCTCCTCGATTTCCCAACTCAAAGTCCATTACAATGGGACCTCTTTGGCACCCGTGCTCGGCTGCCCAGCATCCCAGGGAGTAGAGCACGAACGGCTGGCCTCTGGTCCCACAGCCGAAGAGCTAGGGCAAAAACTTGAGCTGTGAATCTTCTGCAGAAAGTCAGCTTCGCAACGGTGCCATCCACATTGCTGTCGCTCCTCCATTTCCCAACTCAAAGTCCATTACAATGGAACCTCTTTGGCACCCGTGCTGGGCTGCCCAGCATCCTAGGGAGTAGAGCACCAACGGTTGGCCTCTCCTGGCACAGCCGAAGAGCCAGGGCAAAAAACTGGAGCTGTGCCTCTTCTGCAGAAAGTCAGCTTTGCAACAGTGCCATCCGCATTGCTGTCGCTCCTCCATTTCCCAACTCAAAGTCCATTACAATGGAACCTCTTTGGCACCCGTGCTGGGCTGCCCAGCATCCCAGGGAGTAGAGCACGAACGGTTGTCCTCTGCTCCCACAGCCGAAGAGCCAGGGCAAAAAACTTGAACTGTGCCTCTTCTGCAGAAAGTCAGCTTTGCAACGGTGCCATCCGCATTGCTGTTGCTCCTCGATTTCCCAACTCAAACTCCATTACAATGGAACCTCTTTGGCACCAGTGCTGGGCTGCCCAGCATCCCAGGGAGTAGAGCACGAACCGATGGCCTCTGCTCCCACAGCCGAAGAGCCAGGGCAAAAAACTTGAGCTGTGCCTCTTCTGCAGAAAGTCAGCTTTGCAACAGTGCCATCCGCATTGCTGTCGCTCCTCGATTTCTCAACTCAAAGTCCATTACAATGGAACCTCTTTGGCACCCGTGCTGGGCTACCCAGCATCCCAGGCAGCAGAGCACGAACGGTTGGCCTCTCCTGGCACAGCCGAAGAGCCAGGGCAAAAAACGTGAGCTGTGCCTCTTCTGCAGAAAGTCTGCTTTGCAACGGTGCCATCCGCATTGCTGTCGCTCCTCCATTTCCCAACTCAAAGTCCATTACAATGGGACCTCTTTGGCATCCGTGCTCGGGTGCCCAGCATCCCAGGCAGTAGAGCACGAATGGCTGGCCTCTGCTCCCACAGCCGAAGATCCAGGGCAAAAAACTTGAGCTGTGCCTCTTCTGCAGAAAGTCAGCTTTGCAACGGTTCCATCCGCATTGCTGTCGCTCCTCGATTTCCCAACTCAAACTCCATTACAATGGAACTTCTTTGGTACCTGTGCTGGGCTGCCCAGCATCCCAGGCAGTAGAGCACGAACGGTTGGCCTCTGGTCCCACAGCCGAAGAGCCAGGGCAAAAAACTTGAGCTGTGCCTCTTCTGCAGAAAGTCAGCTTTGCAACGGTGCCATCCGCATTGCTGTCGCTCCTCCATTTCCCAACTCAAAGTCCATTACAATGGGACCTCTTTGGCACCCGTGCTCGGCTGCCCAGCATCCCAGGGAGTAGAGCATGAACGGTTGGCCTCTGCTCCCACAGCCGTTGAGCCAGGGCAAAAAACTTGAGCTGTGCCTCTTCTGCAGAAAGTCAGCTTTGCAACGGTGCCATCCGCATTGCTGTCACTCCTCCATTTCCCAACTCAAAGTCCATTACAATGGAACCTCTTTGGCACCCGTGCTGGGCTGCCCAGCATCCCAGGCAGTAGAGCACGAACGGTTGGCCTCTGCTGCCACAGCCGAAGAGCCAGGGCAAAAAACTGGAGCTGTGCCTCTTCTGCAGAAAGTCAGCTTCGCAACGGTGCCATCCGCATCGCTGTCGCTCCTCCATTTCCCAACTCAAAATCAATTACAATGGAACCTCTTTGGCACCCGTGCTGGGCTGCCCAGCATCCCAGGGAGGAGAGCACGAACGGTTGGCCTCTGCTGCCACAGCCGAAGAGCCAGGGCAAAAAACTGGAGCTGTGCCTCTTCTGCAGAAAGTCAGCTTTGCAACGCTGCCATCCGCATTGCTGTCGCTCCTCCATTTCCCAACTCAAAGTCAATTGCAATGGGACCTCTTTGGCACCCGTGCTCGGCTGCCCAGCATCCCAGGCAGTAGAGCACGAAAGGATGGCCTCTGGTCCCACAGCCGAAGAGCCAGGGCAAAAAACTTGAGCTGTGCCTCTTCTGCAGAAAGTCAGCTTCGCAACGGTGCCATCCGCATTGCTGTCGCTCCTCGATTTCCCAAATCAAAGTCCATTACAATGGGACCTCTTTGGCACCCGTGCTGGGCTGCCCAGCATCCCAGGGAGTAGAGCACGAACGGTTGGCCTCTCCTGGCACAGCCGAAGAGCCAGGGCAAAAAACGTGAGCTGTGCCTCTTCTGCAGAAAGTCAGCTTTGCAACGGTGCCATCCGCATTGCTGTCACTCCTCGATTTCCCAACTCAAAGTCCATTACAATGGAACCTCTTTGGCACCCGTGCTCGGTTGCCCAGCATCCCAGGGAGTAGAGAACGAACGGTTGGCCTCTGCTCCCACAGCCGAAGAGCCAGGGCAAAAAACTTGAGCTGTGCCTCTTCTGCAGAAAGTCAGCTTTGCAACGGTGCCATCCGCATTGCTGTCGCTCCTCCATTTCCCAACTCAAAGTCCATTACAATGGAACCTCTTTGGCACCCGTGCTGGGCTGCCCAGCATCCCAGGGAGGAGAGCACGAACGGTTGGCCTCTGCTCCCACAGCCGAAGAGCCAGGGCAAAAAACTGGAGCTGTGCCTGTTCTGCAGAAAGTCAGCTTTGCAACGGTGCCATCCGCATTGCTGTCGCTCCTCGATTTCCCAACTCAAAGTCAATTAAAATGGGACCTCTTTGGCAAACGTGCTGGGCTGCCCAGCATCCCAGGCAGTAGAGCACGAACGGATGGCCTCTGGTCCCACAGCCGAAGAGCCAGGGCAAAAAACTTGAGCTGTGCCTCTTCTGCAGAAAGTCAGCTTCGCAACGGTGCCATCCGCATTGCTGTCGCTCCTCGATTTCCCAACTCAAAGTCCATTACAATGGAACCTCTTTGGCACCCGTGCTGGGCTGCCCAGCATCCCAGGGAGTAAAGCACGAATGGTTGGCCTCTCCTGGCACAGCCGAAGAGCCAGGGCAAAAAACTGGAGCTGTGCCTCTTCTGCAGAAAGTCAGCTTTGCAACGCTGCCATCCGCATTGCTGTCGCTCCTCCATTTCCCAACTCAAAGTCCATTACAATGGGACCTCTTTGGCACCCGTGCTCGGCTGCCCAGCATCCCAGGCAGTAGAGCACGAACGGTTGGCCTCTGCTCCCACAGTCGAAGAGCCAGGGCAAAAAACTGGAGCTGTGCCTCTTCTGCAGAAAGTCAGCTTTGCAACGGTGCCATCCGCATTGCTGTCGCTCCTCCATTTCCCAACTCAAAGTCCATTACAATGGGACCTCTTTGGCACCCGTGCTCGGCTGCCCAGCATCCCAGGCAGTAGAGCACGAACGGATGGCCTCTGGTCCCACAGCCGAAGAGCCAGGGCAAAAAACTTGAGCTGTGCCTCTTCTGCAGAAAGTCAGCTTCGCAACGGTGCCATCCGCATTGCTGTCGCTCCTCGATTTCCCAACTCAAAGTCCATTACAATGGAACCTCTTTGGCACACGTGCTGGGCTGCCCAGCATCCCAGGGAGTAAAGCACGAATGGTTGGCCTCTCCTGGCACAGCCGAAGAGCCAGGGCAAAAAACTGGAGCTGTGCCTCTTCTGCAGAAAGTCAGCTTTGCAACGCTGCCATCCGCATTGCAGTCGCTCCTCCATTTCCCAACTCAAAGTCCATTACAATGGGACCTCTTTGGCACCCGTGCTCGGCTGCCCAGCATCCCAGGCAGTAGAGCACGAACGGTTGGCCTCTGCTCCCACAGCCGAAGAGCCAGGGCAAAAAACTGGAGCTGTGCCTGTTCTGCAGAAAGTCAGCTTTGCAACGGTGCCATCCGCATTGCTGTCGCTCCTCCATTTCCCATCTCAAAGTCCATTACAATGGAACCTCTTTGGCACCCGTGCTGGGCTGCCCAGCATCCCAGGGAGTAGAGCACGAACGGTTGGCCTCTGCTCCCACAGCCGAAGAGCCAGGGCAAAAAATTTGAACTGTGCCTCTTCTGCAGAAAGTCAGCTTTGCAACGGTGCCATCCGCATTGCTGTTGCTCCTCGATTTCCCAACTCAAAGTCCATTACAATGGAACCTCTTTGGCACCCGTGCTGGGATGCCCAACATCCCAGGGAGTAGAGCACGAACGGATGGCCTCTGCTGCCACAGCCGAAGAGCCAGGGCAAAAAACGTGAGCTGTGCCTCTTCTGCAGAAAGTCAGCTTTGCAACGGTGCCATCCGCATCGGTGTTGCTCCTCGATTTCCCAACTCAAAGTCCATTACAATAGAACCTCTTCGGCACCCGTGCTGGGCTGCCCAGCATCCCAGGCAGTAGAGCACGAACGGATGGCCTCTGCTCCCACAGCCGAAGAGCCAGGGCAAAAAACTTGAGCTGTGCCTCTTCTGCAGAAAGTCAGCTTCGCAACGGTGCCATCCGCATTGCTGTCGCTCCTCGATTTCCCAACTCAAAGTCCATTACAATGGGACCTCTTTGGCACCCGTGCTCGGCTGCCCAGCATCCCAGGCAGTAGAGCACGAACGGTTGGCCTCTGCTCCCACAGCCGAAGAGCCAGGGCAAAAAACTGGAGCTGTGCCTGTTCTGCAGAAAGTCAGCTTTGCAACGGTGCCATCCGCATTGCTGTCGCTCCTCCATTTCCCAACTCAAAGTCCATTACAATGGAACCTCTTTGGCACCCGTGCTGGGCTGCCCAGCATCCCAGGCAGTAGAGCACGAAAGTTTGGCGTCTGCTCCCACCGCCGAAGAGCCAGGGCAAAAAACTGGAGCTGTGCCTCTTCTGCAGAAAGTCAGCTTTGCAATGGTGATATCCGCATTGCTGTCGCTCCTCCATTTCCCAACTCAAAGTCCATTACAATGGAACCTCTTTCGCACCCGTGCTGGGTTGCCCAGCATCCCAGGGAGTAGAGCACGAACGGTTGGCCTCTGCTGCCACAGCCAAAGAGCCAGGGCAAAAAAGTGGAGCTGTGCCTCTTCTGCAGAAAGTCAGCTTTGCAACGGTGGCATCCGCATTGCTGTTGCTCCTCGATTTCCCAACTCAAAGTCCATTACAATGGAACCTCTTTGGCACCCGTGCTGGGCTGCCCAGCATCCCAGGGAGTAGAGCACGAACGGTTGGCCTCTGCTGCCACAGCTGAAGAGCCAGGGCAAAAAACTTGAACTGTGCCTCTTCTGCAGAAAGTCAGCTTTGCAATGGTGCCATCCGCATTGCTGTTCCTCCTCCATTTCCCAACTCAAAGTCCATTACAATGGAACCTCTTTGGCGCCAGTGCTGGGCTGCCCAACATCCCAGGGAGTAGAGCACGAACGGATGACCTCTGCTCCCACAGCCGAAGAGCCAGGGCAAAAAACGTGAGCTGTGCCTCTTCTGCAGAAAGTCAGCTTTGCAACAGTGCCATCCGCATTGCTGTCACTCCTCGATTTCTCAACTCAAAGTCCATTACAATGGAACCTCTTTGGCACCCGTGCTGGGCTACCCAGCATCCCAGGCAGTAGAGCACGAACGGTTGGCCTCTCCTGCCACAGCCGAAGAGCCAGGGCAAAAAACTGGAGCTGTGCCTCTTCTGCAGAAAGTCAGCTTTGCAACGCTGCCATCCGCATTGCTGTCGCTCCTCCATTTCCCAACTCAAAGTCCATTACAATGGAACCTCTTTGGCATCCGTGCTCGGCTGCCCAGCATCCCAGGCAGTAGAGCACGAATGGCTGGCCTCTGCTGCCACAGCCGAAGATCCAGGGCAAAAAACTTGAGCTGTGCCTCTTCTGCCGAATGTCAGCTTTGCAACGGTTCCATCCGCATTGCTGTCGCTCCTCGATTTCCCAACTCAAAGTCCATTACAATGGGACCTCTTTGGCACCCGTGCTCGGCTGCCCAGCATCCCAGGGAGTAGAGCACGAACGGCTGGCCTCTGGTCCCACAGCCGAAGAGCCAGGGCAAAAACTTGAGCTGTGAATCTTCTGCAGAAAGTCAGCTTCGCAACGGTGCCATCCACATTGCTGTCGCTCCTCCATTTCCCAACTCAAAGTCCATTACAATGGAACCTCTTTGGCACCCGTGCTGGGCTGCCCAGCATCCTAGGGAGTAGAGCACCAACGGTTGGCCTCTCCTGGCACAGCCGAAGAGCCAGGGCAAAAAACTGGAGCTGTGCCTCTTCTGCAGAAAGTCAGCTTTGCAACAGTGCCATCCGCATTGCTGTCGCTCCTCCATTTCCCAACTCAAAGTCCATTACAATGGAACCTCTTTGGCACCCGTGCTGGGCTGCCCAGCATCCCAGGGAGTAGAGCACGAACGGTTGGCCTCTGCTCCCACAGCCGAAGAGCCAGGGCAAAAAACTTGAACTGTGCCTCTTCTGCAGAAAGTCAGCTTTGCAACGGTGCCATCCGCATTGCTGTTGCTCCTCGATTTCCCAACTCAAACTCCATTACAATGGAACCTCTTTGGCACCCGTGCTGGGCTGCCCAGCATCCCAGGGAGTAGAGCACGAACCGATGGCCTCTGCTCCCACAGCCGAAGAGCCAGGGCAAAAAACTTGAGCTGTGCCTCTTCTGCAGAAAGTCAGCTTTGCAACAGTGCCATCCGCATTGCTGTCGCTCCTCCATTTCTCAACTCAAAGTCCATTACAATGGAACCTCTTTGGCACCCGTGCTGGGCTACCCAGCATCCCAGGGAGTAGAGCACGAACGGTTGGCCTCTCCTGGCACAGCAGAAGAGCCAGGGCAAAAAACGAGAGCTGTGCCTCTTCTGCAGAAAGTCTGCTTTGCAACGGTGCCATCCGCATTGCTGTCGCTCCTCCATTTCCCAACTCAAAGTCCATTACAATGGGACCTCTTTGGCATCCGTGCTCGGGTGCCCAGCATCCCAGGCAGTAGAGCACGAATGGCTGGCCTCTGCTCCCACAGCCGAAGATCCAGGGCAAAAAACTTGAGCTGTGCCTCTTCTGCAGAAAGTCAGCTTTGCAACGGTGCCATCCGCATTGCTGTCGCTCCTCCATTTCCCAACTCAAACTCCATTACAATGGAACCTCTTTGGTACCTGTGCTGGGCTGCCCAGCATCCCAGGCAGTAGAGCACGAACGGTTGGCCTCTGGTCCCACAGCCGAAGAGCCAGGGCAAAAAACTTGAGCTGTGCCTCTTCTGCAGAAAGTCAGCTTTGCAACGGTGCCATCCGCATTGCTGTCGCTCCTCCATTTCCCAACTCAAAGTCCATTACAATGGAACCTCTTTGGCACCCGTGCTCGGCTGCCCAGCATCCCAGGGAGTAGAGCATGAACGGTTGGCCTCTGCTCCCACAGCCGTTGAGCCAGGGCAAAAAACTTGAGCTGTGCCTCTTCTGCAGAAAGTCAGCTTTGCAACGGTGCCATCCGCATTGCTGTCACTCCTCCATTTCCCAACTCAAAGTCCATTACAATGGAACCTCTTTGGCACCCGTGCTGGGCTGCCCAGCATCCCAGGGAGTAGAGCACGAACGGTTGGCCTCTGCTGCCACAGCCGAAGAGCCAGGGCAAAAAACTGGAGCTGTGCCTCTTCTGCAGAAAGTCAGCTTCGCAACGGTGCCATCCGCATCGCTGTCGCTCCTCGATTTCCCAACTCAAAATCAATTACAATGGAACCTCTTTGGCACCCGTGCTGGGCTGCCCAGCATCCCAGGCAGCAGAGCACGAAAGGATGGCCTCTGCTCCCACAGCCGAAGAGCCAGCGCAAAAAACTGGAGCTGTGCCTCTTCTGCAGAAAGTCAGCTTTGCAACGGTGCCATCCGCATTGCTGTCGCTCCTCGATTTCCCAACTCAAAGTCAATTAAAATGGGACCTCTTTGGCACCCGTGCTGGGCTGCCCAGCATCCCAGGCAGTAGAGCACGAACGGATGGCCTCTGGTCCCACAGCCGAAGAGCCAGGGCAAAAAACTTGAGCTGTGCCTCTTCTGCAGAAAGTCAGCTTCGCAACGGTGCCATCCGCATTGCTGTCGCTCCTCGATTTCCCAACTCAAAGTCCATTACAATGGAACCTCTTTGGCACCCGTGCTGGGCTGCCCAGCATCCCAGGGAGTAAAGCACGAATGGTTGGCCTCTCCTGGCACAGCCGAAGAGCCAGGGCAAAAAACTGGAGCTGTGCCTCTTCTGCAGAAAGTCAGCTTTGCAACGCTGCCATCCGCATTGCTGTCGCTCCTCCATTTCCCAACTCAAAGTCCATTACAATGGGACCTCTTTGGCACCCGTGCTCGGCTGCCCAGCATCCCAGGCAGTAGAGCACGAACGGTTGGCCTCTGCTCCCACAGCCGAAGAGCCAGGGCAAAAAACTGGAGCTGTGCCTCTTCTGCAGAAAGTCAGCTTTGCAACGGTGCCATCCGCATTGCTGTCGCTCCTCGATTTCCCAACTCAAAGTCAATTAAAATGGGACCTCTTTGGCACCCGTGCTGGGCTGCCCAGCATCCCAGGCAGTAGAGCACGAACGGATGGCCTCTGGTCCCACAGCCGAAGAGCCAGGGCAAAAAACTTGAGCTGTGCCTCTTCTGCAGAAAGTCAGCTTCGCAACGGTGCCATCCGCATTGCTGTCGCTCCTCCATTTCCCAACTCAAAGTCCATTACAATGGAACCTCTTTGGCACCCGTGCTGGGCTGCCCAGCATCCCAGGGAGTAAAGCACGAATGGTTGGCCTCTCCTGGCACAGCCGAAGAGCCAGGGCAAAAAACTGGAGCTGTGCCTCTTCTGCAGAAAGTCAGCTTTGCAACGCTGCCATCCGCATTGCTGTCGCTCCTCCATTTCCCAACTCAAAGTCCATTACAATGGGACCTCTTTGGCACCCGTGCTCGGCTGCCCAGCATCCCAGGCAGTAGAGCACGAACGGTTGGCCTCTGCTCCCACAGCCGAAGAGCCAGGGCAAAAAACTGGAGCTGTGCCTGTTCTGCAGAAAGTCAGCTTTGCAACGGTGCCATCCGCATTGCTGTCGCTCCTCCATTTCCCATCTCAAAGTCCATTACAATGGAACCTCTTTGGCACCCGTGCTCGGCTGCCCAGCATCCCAGGGAGTAGAGCACGAACGGTTGGCCTCTGCTCCCACAGCCGAAGAGCCAGGGCAAAAAATTTGAACTGTGCCTCTTCTGCAGAAAGTCAGCTTTGCAACGGTGCCATCCGCATTGCTGTTGCTCCTCGATTTCCCAACTCAAAGTCCATTACAATGGAACCTCTTTGGCACCCGTGCTGGGATGCCCAACATCCCAGGGAGTAGAGCACGAACGGATGGCCTCTGCTCCCACAGCCGAAGAGCCAGGGCAAAAAACGTGAGCTGTGCCTCTTCTGCAGAAAGTCAGCTTTGCAACGGTGCCATCCGCATCGGTGTTGCTCCTCGATTTCCCAACTCAAAGTCCATTACAATAGAACCTCTTCGGCACCCGTGCTGGGCTGCCCAGCATCCCAGGCAGTAGAGCACGAACGGATGGCCTCTGCTCCCACAGCCGAAGAGCCAGGGCAAAAAACTTGAGCTGTGCCTCTTCTGCAGAAAGTCAGCTTCGCAACGGTGCCATCCGCATTGCTGTCGCTCCTCGATTTCCCAACTCAAAGTCCATTACAATGGGACCTCTTTGGCACCCGTGCTCGGCTGCCCAGCATCCCAGGCAGTAGAGCACGAACGGTTGGCCTCTGCTCCCACAGCCGAAGAGCCAGGGCAAAAAACTGGAGCTGTGCCTCTTCTGCAGAAAGTCAGCTTTGCAACGGTGCCATCCGCATTGCTGTCGCTCCTCCATTTCCCAACTCAAAGTCCATTACAATGGAACCTCTTTGGCACCCGTGCTGGGCTGCCCAGCATCCCAGGGAGTAGAGCACGAAAGTTTGGCGTCTGCTCCCACCGCCGAAGAGCCAGGGCAAAAAACTGGAGCTGTGCCTCTTCTGCAGAAAGTCAGCTTCGCAACGGTGCCATCCGCATTGCTGTCGCTCCTCCATTTCCCAACTCAAAGTCCATTACAATGGAACCTCTTTGGCACCCGTGCTGGGCTGCCCAGCATCCCAGGGAGTAAAGCACGAATGGTTGGCCTCTCCTGGCACAGCCGAAGAGCCAGGGCAAAAAACTGGAGCTGTGCCTCTTCTGCAGAAAGTCAGCTTTGCAACGCTGCCATCCGCATTGCTGTCGCTCCTCCATTTCCCAACTCAAAGTCCATTACAATGGGACCTCTTTGGCACCCGTGCTCGGCTGCCCAGCATCCCAGGCAGTAGAGCACGAACGGTTGGCCTCTGCTCCCACAGCCGAAGAGCCAGGGCAAAAAACATGAACTGTGCCTCTTCTGCAGAAAGTCAGCTTTGCAACGGTGCCATCCGCATTGCTGTCGCTCCTCCATTTCCCATCTCAAAGTCCATTACAATGGAACCTCTTTGGCACCCGTGCTGGGCTGCCCAGCATCCCAGGGAGTAGAGCACGAACGGTTGGCCTCTGCTCCCACAGCCGAAGAGCCAGGGCAAAAAATTTGAACTGTGCCTCTTCTGCAGAAAGTCAGCTTTGCAACGGTGCCATCCGCATTGCTGTTGCTCCTCGATTTCCCAACTCAAAGTCCATTACAATGGAACCTCTTTGGCACCCGTGCTGGGATGCCCAACATCCCAGGGAGTAGAGCACGAACGGATGGCCTCTGCTCCCACAGCCGAAGAGCCAGGGCAAAAAACGTGAGCTGTGCCTCTTCTGCAGAAAGTCAGCTTTGCAACGGTGCCATCCGCATCGGTGTTGCTCCTCGATTTCCCAACTCAAAGTCCATTACAATAGAACCTCTTCGGCACCCGTGCTGGGCTGCCCAGCATCCCAGGCAGTAGAGCACGAACGGATGGCCTCTGCTCCCACAGCCGAAGAGCCAGGGCAAAAAACTTGAGCTGTGCCTCTTCTGCAGAAAGTCAGCTTCGCAACGGTGCCATCCGCATTGCTGTCGCTCCTCGATTTCCCAACTCAAAGTCCATTACAATGGGACCTCTTTGGCACCCGTGCTCGGCTGCCCAGCATCCCAGGCAGTAGAGCACGAACGGTTGGCCTCTGCTGCCACAGCCGAAGAGCCAGGGCAAAAAACTGGAGCTGTGCCTCTTCTGCAGAAAGTCAGCTTTGCAACGCTGCCATCCGCATTGCTGTCGCTCCTCCATTTCCCAACTCAAAGTCCATTACAATGGAACCTCTTTGGCACCCGTGCTGGGCTGCCCAGCATCCCAGGGAGTAGAGCACGAAAGTTTGGCGTCTGCTCCCACCGCCGAAGAGCCAGGGCAAAAAACTGGAGCTGTGCCTCTTCTGCAGAAAGTCAGCTTTGCAATGGTGATATCCGCATTGCTGTCGCTCCTCCATTTCCCAACTCAAAGTCCATTACAATGGAACCTCTTTCGCACCCGTGCTGGGCTGCCCAGCATCCCAGGGAGTAGAGCACGAACGGTTGGCCTCTGCTGCCACAGCCAAAGAGCCAGGGCAAAAAAGTGGAGCTGTGCCTCTTCTGCAGAAAGTCAGCTTTGCAACGGTGGCATCCGCATTGCTGTTGCTCCTCGATTTCCCAACTCAAAGTCCATTACAATGGAACCTCTTTGGCACCCGTGCTGGGCTGCCCAGCATCCCAGGCAGTAGAGCACGAACGGTTGGCCTCTGCTGCCACAGCCGAAGAGCCAGGGCAAAAAACTTGAACTGTGCCTCTTCTGCAGAAAGT
Organism: Psittacula echo; assembly: GCF_963264785.1. NCBI lineage: Eukaryota > Metazoa > Chordata > Aves > Psittaciformes > Psittacidae > Psittacula > Psittacula echo. Next base: position 364,675 of record NC_137753.1, read on the forward strand.
CAGCTTTGCAATGGTGCCATCCGCATTGCTGTTCCTCCTCCATTTCCCAACTCAAAGTCCATTACAATGGAACCTCTTTGGCACCCGTGCTGGGCTGCCCAACATCCCAGGGAGTAGAGCACGAACGGATGACCTCTGCTCCCACAGCCGAAGAGCCAGGGCAAAAAACGTGAGCTGTGCCTCTTCTGCAGAAAGTCAGCTTTGCAACAGTGCCATCCGCATTGCTGTCACTCCTCGATTTCTCAACTCAAAGTCCATTACAATGGAACCTCTTTGGCACCCGTGCTGGGCTACCCAGCATCCCAGGCAGTAGAGCACGAACGGTTGGCCTCTCCTGCCACAGCCGAAGAGCCAGGGCAAAAAACTGGAGCTGTGCCTCTTCTGCAGAAAGTCAGCTTTGCAACGCTGCCATCCGCATTGCTGTCGCTCCTCCATTTCCCAACTCAAAGTCCATTACAATGGAACCTCTTTGGCATCCGTGCTCGGCTGCCCAGCATCCCAGGCAGTAGAGCACGAATGGCTGGCCTCTGCTGCCACAGCCGAAGATCCAGGGCAAAAAACTTGAGCTGTGCCTCTTCTGCCGAATGTCAGCTTTGCAACGGTTCCATCCGCATTGCTGTCGCTCCTCGATTTCCCAACTCAAAGTCCATTACAATGGGACCTCTTTGGCACCCGTGCTCGGCTGCCCAGCATCCCAGGGAGTAGAGCACGAACGGCTGGCCTCTGGTCCCACAGCCGAAGAGCCAGGGCAAAAACTTGAGCTGTGAATCTTCTGCAGAAAGTCAGCTTCGCAACGGTGCCATCCGCATTGCTGTCGCTCCTCCATTTCCCAACTCAAAGTCCATTACAATGGAACCTCTTTGGCACCCGTGCTGGGCTGCCCAGCTTCCTAGGGAGTAGAGCACCAACGGTTGGCCTCTCCTGGCACAGCCGAAGAGCCAGGGCAAAAAACTGGAGCTGTGCCTCTTCTGCAGAAAGTCAGCTTTGCAACAGTGCCATCCGCATTGCTGTCGCTCCTCCATTTCCCAACTCAAAGTCCATTACAATGGAACCTCTTTGGCACCCGTGCTGGGCTGCCCAGCATCCCAGGGAGTAGAGCACGAACGGTTGGCCTCTGCTCCCACAGCCGAAGAGCCAGGGCAAAAAACTTGAACTGTGCCTCTTCTGCAGAAAGTCAGCTTTGCAACGGTGCCATCCGCATTGCTGTTGCTCCTCGATTTCCCAACTCAAACTCCATTACAATGGAACCTCTTTGGCACCCGTGCTGGGCTGCCCAGCATCCCAGGGAGTAGAGCACGAACGGATGGCCTCTGCTCCCACAGCCGAAGAGCCAGGGCAAAAAACTGGAGCTGTGCCTCTTCTGCAGAAAGTCAGCTTTGCAACAGTGCCATCCGCATTGCTGTCACTCCTCGATTCCTCAACTCAAAGTCCATTACAATGGAACCTCTTTGGCACCCGTGCTGGGCTACCCAGCATCCCAGGCAGCAGAGCACGAACGGTTGGCCTCTCCTGGCACAGCCGAAGAGCCAGGGCAAAAAACGTGAGCTGTGCCTCTTCTGCAGAAAGTCTGCTTTGCAACGGTGCCATCCGCATTGCTGTCGCTCCTCCATTTCCCAACTCAAAGTCCATTACAATGGGACCTCTTTGGCATCCGTGCTCGGGTGCCCAGCATCCCAGGCAGTAGAGCACGAATGGCTGGCCTCTGCTCCCACAGCCGAAGATCCAGGGCAAAAAACTTGAGCTGTGCCTCTTCTGCAGAAAGTCAGCTTTGCAATGGTTCCATCCGCATTGCTGTCGCTCCTCGATTTCCCAACTCAAACTCCATTACAATGGAACCTCTTTGGTACCTGTGCTGGGCTGCCCAGCATCCCAGGCAGTAGAGCACGAACGGTTGGCCTCTGGTCCCACAGCCGAAGAGCCAGGGCAAAAAACTTGAGCTGTGCCTCTTCTGCAGAAAGTCAGCTTTGCAACGGTGCCATCCGCATTGCTGTCGCTCCTCCATTTCCCAACTCAAAGTCCATTACAATGGAACCTCTTTGGCACCCGTGCTGGGCTGCCCAGCATCCCAGGGAGTAGAGCATGAACGGTTGGCCTCTGCTCCCACAGCCGTTGAGCCAGGGCAAAAAACTTGAGCTGTGCCTCTTCTGCAGAAAGTCAGCTTTGCAACGGTGCCATCCGCATTGCTGTCACTCCTCCATTTCCCAACTCAAAGTCCATTACAATGGAACCTCTTTGGCACCCGTGCTGGGCTGCCCAGCATCCCAGGGAGTAGAGCACGAACGGTTGGCCTCTGCTGCCACAGCCGAAGAGCCAGGGCAAAAAACTGGAGCTGTGCCTCTTCTGCAGAAAGTCAGCTTCGCAACGGTGCCATCCGCATCGCTGTCGCTCCTCCATTTCCCAACTCAAAATCAATTACAATGGAACCTCTTTGGCACCCGTGCTGGGCTGCCCAGCATCCCAGGGAGGAGAGCACGAACGGTTGGCCTCTGCTGCCACAGCCGAAGAGCCAGGGCAAAAAACTGGAGCTGTGCCTCTTCTGCAGAAAGTCAGCTTTGCAACGCTGCCATCCGCATTGCTGTCGCTCCTCCATTTCCCAACTCAAAGTCAATTGCAATGGGACCTCTTTGGCACCCGTGCTCGGCTGCCCAGCATCCCAGGCAGTAGAGCACGAAAGGATGGCCTCTGCTCCCACAGCCGAAGAGCCAGGGCAAAAAACTTGAGCTGTGCCTCTTCTGCAGAAAGTCAGCTTCGCAACGGTGCCATCCGCATTGCTGTCGCTCCTCGATTTCCCAAATCAAAGTCCATTACAATGGGACCTCTTTGGCACCCGTGCTGGGCTGCCCAGCATCCCAGGAAGTAGAGCACGAACGGATGGCCTCTGCTCCCACAGCCGAAGAGCCAGGGCAAAAAACTGGAGTTGTGCCTCTTCTGCAGAAAGTCAGCTTTGCAACGGTGCCATCCGCATTGCTGTTGCTCCTCGATTTCCCAACTCAAAGTCCATTACAATGGAACCTCTTTGGCACCCGTGCTGGGCTGCCCAGCATCCCAGGGAGTAGAGCACCAACGGTTGGCCTCTCCTGGCACACCCGAAGAGCCAGGGCAAAAAACTGGAGCTGTGCCTGTTCTGCACAAAGTCAGCTTTGCAACGGTGCCATCCGCATTGCTGTCGCTCCTCCATTTCCCAACTCAAAGTCCATTACAATGGAACCTCTTTGGCACACGTGCTGGGCTGCCCAGCATCCCAGGGAGTAGAGCACGAACGGTTGGCCTCTGCTCCCACAACCGAAGAGCCAGGGCAAAAAACTTGAGCTGTGCCTCTTCTGCAGAAAGTCAGCTTTGCAACGGTGCCATCCGCATTGCTGTCGCTCCTCCATTTCCCAACTCAAAGTCCATTACAATGGAACCTCTTTGGTACCCGTGCTGGGCTGCCCAGCATCCCAGGCAGTAGAGCACGAACGGTTGGCCTCTGCTCCCACAGCCGAAGAGCCAGGGCAAAAAACGTGAGCTGTGCCTCTTCTGCAGAAAGTCAGCTTCGCAACGGTGCCATGCGCATTGCTGTCGCTCCTCGATTTCCCAACTCAAAATCAAATATAATGGGACCTCTTTGGCATCCGTGCTCGGCTGCCCAGCATCCCAGGCAGTAGAGCACGAACGGATGGCCTCTGGTCCCACAGCCGAAGAGCCAGGGCAAAAAACTTGAGTTGTGCCTCTTCTGCAGAAAGTCAGCTTTGCAATGGTGCCATCCGCATTGCTGTCGCTCCTCGATTTCCCAACTCAAAGTCCATTACAATGGAACCTCTTTGGCACCCGTGCTCGGCTGCCCAGCATCCCAGGAAGTAGAGCACGAACGGATGGCCTCTGCTGCCACAGCCGAAGAGCCAGGGCAAAAAACTTGAGCTGTGCCTCTTCTGCAGAAAGTCAGCTTTGCAACAGTGCCATCCGCATTGCTGTCGCTCCTCCATTTCCCAACTCAAAGTCTATTACAATGGGACCTCTTTGGCACCCGTGCTGGGCTGCCCAGCATCCCAGGGAGTAGAGCACGAACGGATGGCCTCTCCTGGCACAGCCGAAGAGCCAGGGCAAAAAACTGGAGCTGTGCCTCTTCTGCAGAAAGTCAGCTTTGCAACGGTGCCATCCGCATTGCTGTTGCTCCTCGATTTCCCAACTCAAAGTCCATTACAATGGAACCTCTTTGGCACCCGTGCTGGGCTGCCCAGCATCCCAGGGAGTAGAGCACCAACGGTTGGCCTCTCCTGGCACAGCCGAAGAGCCAGGGCAAAAAACTTGAGCTGTGCCTGTTCTGCAGAAAGTCAGCTTTGCAACGGTGCCATCCGCATTGCTGTCGCTCCTCCATTTCCAAACTCAAAGTCCATTACAATGGAACCTCTTTGGCACCCGTGCTGGGATGCCCAGCATCCCAGGCAGTAGAGCACGAAACTTTGGCGTCTGCTCCCTCCGCCAAAGAGCCAGGGCAAAAAACTGGAGCTGTGCCTCTTCTGCAGAAAGTCAGCTTTGCAACGGTGATATCCGCATTGCTGTCGCTCCTCCATTTCCCAACTCAAAGTCCATTACAATGGGACCTCTTTGGCACCCGTGCTGGGCTGCCCAGCATCCCAGGGAGTAGAGCACGAATGGCTGGCCTCTGCTCCCACAGCCGAAGAGCCAGGGCAAAAAACGTGAGCTGTGCCTCTTCTGCAGAAAGTCAGCTTTGCAACGGTGCCATCCGCATCGCTGTTGCTCCTCGATTTCCCAACTCAAAGTCCATTAAAATGTAACCTCTTTGGCACCCGTGCTCGGCTGCCCAGCATCCCAGGGAGTAGAGCACGAACGGTTGGCCTCTCCTGGCACAGCCGAAGAGCCAGGGCAAAAAACTGGAGCTGTGCCTCTTCTGCAGAAAGTCAGCTTTGCAACGGTTCCATCTGCATTGCTGTCACTCCTCGATTTCCCAACTCAAAGTCCATTACAATGGAACCTCTTTGGCACCCGTGCTTGGCTGCCCAGCATCCCAGGGAGTAGAGTACGAATGGCTGGCCTCTGCTCCCACAGCCGAAGAGCCAGGGCAAAAAACTGGAGCTGTGCCTCTTCTGCAGAAAGTCAGCTTTGCAACGGTGCCGTCCGCATTGCTGTCGCTCCTCGATTTCCCAACTCAAAGTCCATTACAATGGAACCTCTTTGGCACCCGTGCTGGGCTGCCCAGCATCCCAGGGAGTAGAGCACGAACGGTTGGCCTCTGCTGCCACAGCCGAATAGCCAGGGCAAAAAACTTGAGCTGTGCCTCTTCTGCAGAAAGTCAGCTTCGCAACGGTGCCATCCACATCGCTGTCGCTCCTCCATTTCCCAACTTAAAGTCCATTACAATGGAACCTCTTTGGCACCCGTGCTGGGCTGCCCAGCATCCCAGGGAGTAGAGCACGAACGGTTGGCCTCTGCTGCCACAGCCGAAGAGCCAGGGCAAAAAACTGGAGCTGTGCCTCTTCTGCAGAAAGTCAGCTTTGCAACGGTGCCATCCGCATTGCTGTCGCTCCTCCATTTCCCAACTCAAAGTCCATTACAATGGAACCTCTTTGGCACCCGTGCTGGGCTGCCCAGCATCCCAGGCAGTAGAGCACCAACGGTTGGCCTCTGCTCCCACAGCCGTTGAGCCAGGGCAAAAAACTGGAGCTGTGCCTCTTCTGCAGAAAGTCAGCTTTGCAACGGTGCCATCCGCATTGCTGTCGCTCCTCGATTTCCCAACTCAAAGTCCATTACAATGGAACCTCTTTGGCACCCGTGCTGGGCTGCCCAGCATCCCAGGGAGTAGAGCACGAACGGTTGGCCTCTGCTGCCACAGTCGAAGAGCCAGGGCAAAAAACTGGAGCTGTGCCTCTTCTGCAGAAAGTCAGCTTTGCAACGGTGCCATCCGCATCGCTGTTGCTCCTTGATTTCCCAACTCAAAGTCCATTACAATGGAACCTCTTTGGCACCCGTGCTCGGATGCCCAGCATCCCAGCGAGTAGAGCACGAACGGTTGGCCTCTGCTCCCACAGCCGAAGAGCCAGGGCAAAAAACGTGAGCTCTGCCTCTTCAGCAGAAAGTCAGCTTCGCAACGGTTCCATCCGCATTGCTTTCGCTCCTCGATTTCCAAAGTCAAAGTCCATTACAATGGAACCTCTTTGGCACCCGTGCTGGGCTGCCCAGCATCCCAGGGAGTAGAGCACCAACGGTTGGCCTCTGCTGCCACAGCCGAAGAGCCAGGGCAAAAAACTTGAGCTGTGCCTCTTCTGCAGAAAGTCAGCTTTGCAACAGTGCCATCCACATTGCTGTCGCTCCTCCATTTCCCAACTCAAAGTCCATTACAATGGGACCTCTTTGGCACCCGTGCTCGGCTGCCCAGCATCCCAGGGAGTAGAGCACGAACGGATGGCCTCTGCTCCCACAGCCGAAGAGCCAGGGCAAAAAACTGGAGCTGTGCCTCTTCTGCAGAAAGTCAGCTTTGCAACGGTTCCATCCGCATTGCTGTCGCTCCTCGATTTCCCAACTCAAAGTCCATTACAATGGGACCTCTTTGGCACACGTGCTGGGCTGCCCAGCATCCCAGGGAGTAGAGCACGAACGGTTGGCCTCTGGTCCCACAGCCCAAGAGCCAGGGCAAAAAACTGGAGCTGTGCCTCTTCTGCAGAAAGTCAGCTTTGCAACGGTGCCATCCGCATTGCTGTCGCTCCTCGATTTCCCAACTCAAAGTCCATTACAATGGAACCTCTTTGGCACCCGTGCTCGGCTGCCCAGCATCCCAGGGAGTAGAGCACGAACGGATGGCCTCTGCTCCCACAGCCGAAGAGCCAGGGCAAAAAACCGGAGCTGCGCCTCTTCTGCAGAAAGTCAGCTTTGCAACGGTGCCATCCGCATTGCTGTCGCTCCTCCATTTCCCAACTCAAAGTCCATTACAATGGAACCTCTTTGGCACCCGTGCTCGGCTGCCCAGCATCCCAGGGAGTAGAGCACGAACGGTTGGCCTCTGCTCCCACAGCCGAAGAGCAAGGGCAAAAAACTGGAGCTGTGCCTCTTCTGCAGAAAGTCAGCTTTGCAACAGTGCCATCCGCATTGCTGTCCCTCCTCCGTTTACCAACTCAAAGTCCATTACAATGGAACCTCTTTGGCACCCGTGCTCGACTGCACAGCATCCCAGGGAGTAGAGCACGAACGGTTGGCCTCTCCTGGCACAGCCGAAGAGCCAGGGCAAAAAACTTGAGCTGTACCTCTTCTGCAGAAAGTCAGCTTTGCAACGGTGCCATCCGCATTGCTGTCGCTCCTCCATTTCCCAACTCAAAGTCCATTACAATGGGACCTCTTTGGCACCCGTGCTCGGCTGCCCAGTATCCCAGGGAGTAGAGCACGAACGGTTGGCCTCTGGTCCCACAGCCGAAGAGCCAGGGCAAAAAACTGGAGCTGTTCCTCTTCTGCAGAAAGTCAGCTTTGCAACGGTTCCATCCGCATTGCTGTCGCTCCTCGATTTCCCAACTCAAAGTCCATTACAATGGGACCTCTTTGGCACCCGTGCTGGGCTGCCCAGCATCCCAGGGAGTAGAGCACGAACGGTTGGCCTCTGCTGCCACAGCCGAAGAGCCAGGGCAAAAAACTGGAGCTGTGCCTCTTCTGCAGAAAGTCAGCTTTGCAACGGTGCCATCCGCATTGCTGTCGCTCCTCCATTTCCCAACTCAAAGTCCATTACAATGGAACCTCTTTGGCACCCGTGCTCGGCTGCCCAGCATCCCAGGCAGTAGAGCACGAACGGTTGGCCTCTGCTCCCACTGCCAAAGAGCCAGGGCAAAAAACTGGAGCTGTGCCTCTTCTGCAGAAAGTCAGCTTTGCAACGGTGCCATCCGCATTGCTGTCGCTCCTCGATTTCCCAACTCAAAGTCCATTACAATGGAACCTCTTTGGCACCCGTGCTCGGCTGCCCAGCATCCCAGGCAGTAGAGCACGAACGGATGGCCTCTGCTGCCACAGCCGAAGAGCCAGGGCAAAAAACTGGAGCTGCGCCTCTTCTGCAGAAAGTCAGCTTTGCAACGGTGCCATCCGCATTGCTGTTGCTCCTCGATTTCCCAACTCAAAGTCCATTACAATGGAACCTCTTTGGCACCCGTGCTGGGCTGCCCAGCATCCCAGGGAGTAGAGCACGAACGGATGGCCTCTGCTCCCACAGCCGAAGAGCCAGGGCAAAAAACTGGAGCTGTGCCTCTTCTGCAGAAAGTCAGCTTTGCAACGGTGCCATCCGCATTGCTGTCGCTCCTCCATTTCCCAACTCAAAGTCCATTACAATGGAACGTCTTTGACACCCGTGCTGGGCTGCCCAGCATCCCAGGGAGTAGAGCACGAACGGTTGGCCTCTGCTGCCACAGCCGAAGAGCCAGGGCAAAAAACTAGAGCTGTGCCTCTTCTGCAGAAAGTCAGCTTTGCAACGGTGCCATCCGCATCGCTGTCGCTCCTCGATTTCCCAACTCAAAGTCCATTACAATGGAACCTCTTTGGCACCCGTGCTCGACTGCCCAGCATCCCAGGGAGTAGAGCACGAACGGTTGGCCTCTGGTCCCACAGCCGAAGAGCCAGGGCAAAAAACTTGAGCTGTGCCTCTTCTGCAGAAAGTCAGCTTTGCAACGGTGCCATCCGCATTGCTGTCGCTCCTCCATTTCCCAACTCAAAGTCCATTACAATGGAACCTCTTTGGCACCCGTGCTGGGCTGCCCAACATCCCAGGGAGTAGAGCACGAACGGTTGGCCTCTGATCCCACAGCCGTTGAGCCAGGGTAAAAAACTGGAGCTGTGCCTCTTCTGCAGAAAGTCAGCTTTGCAATGGTGCCATCCGCATTGCTGTCGCTCCTCCATTTCTCAACTCAAAGTCCATTACAATGGAACCTCTTTGGCACCCGTGCTGGGCTGCCCAGCATCCCAGGGAGTAGAGCACGAACGGTTGGCCTCTGCTCCCACAGCCGAAGAGCCAGGGCAAAAAACTGGAGCTGTGCCTCTTCTGCAGAAAGTCAGCTTCGCAACGGTGCCAACCGCATTGCTGTCGCTCCTCGATTTCCCAACTCAAAGTCCATTAAAATGGAACTCTTTGGCACCCGTGCTGGGCTGCCCAGCATCCCAGGCAGTAGAGCACGAACGGTTGGCCTCTGCTCCCACAGCCGAAGAGCCAGGGCAAAAAACTGGAGCTGTGCCTCTTCTGCAGAAAGTCAGCTTTGCAACGGTGCCATCCGCATTGCTGTCGCTCCTCCATTTCCCAACTCAAAGTCCATTACAATGGAACCTCTTTGGCACCCGTGCTGGGCTGCCCAGCATCCCAGGGAGTAGAGCACGAACGGTTGGCCTCTGCTCCCACAGCCGAAGAGCCAGGGCAAAAAACTGGAGCTGTGCCTCTTCTGCAGAAAGTCAGCTTCGCAACGGTGCCAACCGCATTGCTGTCGCTCCTCGATTTCCCAACTCAAAGTCCATTAAAATGGAACTCTTTGGCACCCGTGCTGGGCTGCCCAGCATCCCAGGCAGTAGAGCACGAACGGTTGGCCTCTGCTCCCACAGCCGAAGAGCCAGGGCAAAAAACTGGAGCTGTGCCTCTTCTGCAGAAAGTCAGCTTTGCAACGGTGCCATCCGCATTGCTGTCGCTCCTCCATTTCCCAACTCAAAGTCCATTACAATGGAACCTCTTTGGCACCCGTGCCAGGCTGCCCAGCATCCCAGGCAGTAGAGCACGAACGGATGGCCTCTGCTGCCACAGCCGAAGAGCCAGGGCAAAAAACTGGAGCTGTGCCTCTTCTGCAGAAAGTCAGCTTTGCAACGGTGCCATCCGCATTGCTGTCGCTCCTCGATTTCCCAACTCAAAGTCCATTACAATGGAACCTCTTTGGCACCCGTGCTGGGCTGCCCAGCATCCCAGGGAGTAGAGCACGAATGGCTGGCCTCTGCTGCCACAGCCGAAGAGCCAGGGCAAAAAACTGGAGTTGTGCCTCTTCTGCAGAAAGTCAGCTTTGCAACGGTGCCATCCGCATTGCTGTCGCTCCTCGATTTCCCTACTCAAAGTATATTACAATAGAACCTCTTTGGCACACGTGCTGGGCTGCCCAGCATCCCAGGCAGTAGAGCACGAACGGTTGGCCTCTGCTCCCACAGCCGAAGAGCCAGGGCAAAAAACTTGACCTGTGCCTGTTCTGCAGAAAGTCAGCTTTGCAACGGTGCCATCCGCATTGCTGTCGCTCCTCCATTTCCCAACTCAAAGTCCATTACAATGGAACCTCTTTGGCACCCGTGCTCGGCTGCAAAGCATCCCAGGCAGTAGAGCACGAACGGTTGGCCTCTGCTCCCACAGCCGTTGAGCAAAGGGCAAAAAACTGGAGCTGTGCCTCTTCTGCAGAAAGTCAGCTTTGCAACGGTGCCATCCGCATTGCTGTCGCTCCTCCATTTCCCAACTCAAAGTCCATTACAATGGAAACTCTTTGACACCCGTGCTGGGCTGCCCAGCATCCCAGGCAGTAGAGCACGAACGGTTGGCCTCTGCTGCCACAGCCGAAGAGCCAGGGCAAAAAACTGGAGCTGTGATTCTTCTGCAGAAAGTCAGCTTTGCAACGATGCCATCCGCATCGCTGTCGCTCCTCAATTTCCCAACTCAAAGTCCATTACAATGGAACCTCTTTGGCACCCGTGCTGGGCTGCCCAGCATCCCAGGCAGTAGAGCACGAATGGCTGGCCTCTGGTCCCACAGCCGAAGAGCCAGGGCAAAAAACTTGAGCTGTGCCTCTTCTGCAGAAAGTCAGCTTTGCAACGGTGCCATCCGCATTGCTGTCACTCCTCGATTTCCCAACTCAAAGTCCATTACAATGGAACCTCTTTGGCACCCGTGCTCGGCTGCCCAGCATCCCAGGGAGTAGAGCACGAACGGTTGGCCTCTGCTCCCACAGCCGAAGAGCCAGGGCAAAAAACTGGAGCTGTGCCTCTTCTGCAGAAAGTCAGCTTTGCAACGGTGCCATCCGCATTGCTGTCGCTCCTCGATTTCCCAACTCAAAGTCCATTACAATGGAACCTCTTTGGCACCCGTGCTCGGCTGCCCAGCATCCCAGGGAGTAGAGCACGAACGGTTGGCCTCTGCTCCCACAGCCGTTGAGCCAGGGCAAAAAGCTTGAACTGTGCCTCTTCTGCAGAAAGTCAGCTTCGCAACGGTGCCATCCGCATTGCTGTCGCTCCTCGATTTCCCAACTCAAAGTCCATTACAATGGAACCTCTCTGGCACCCGTGCTCGGCTGCCCAGCATCCCAGGGAGTAGAGCACGAACGGTTGGCCTCTGCTCACACAGCCGAAGAGCCAGGGCAAAAAACTGGAGCTGTGCCTCTTCTGCAGAAAGTCAGCTTTGCAACGGTGCCATCCGCATTGCTGTCGCTCCTCGATTTCCCAACTCAAAGTCCATTACAATGAAACCTCTTTGACACCAGTGCTCGGCTGCCCAGCATCCCAGGGAGTAGAGCACGTACGGTTGGCCTCTGCTGCCACAGCCGAAGAGCCAGGGCAAAAAACTGGAGCTGTGCCTCTTCTGCAGAAAGTCAGCTTTGCAACGGTGCCATCCGCATCGCTGTTGCTCCTCGATTTCCCAACTCAAAGTCCATTACAATGGAACCTCTTTGGCACCCGTGCTGGGCTGCCCAGCATCCCAGGGAGTAGAGCACGAACGGTTGGCCTCTGCTCCCACAGCCGAAGAGCCAGGGCAAAAAACTGGAGCTGTGCCTCTTCTGCAGAAAGTCAGCTTTGCAACGGTGCCATCCGCATTGCTGTCGCTCCTCGATTTCCCAACTCAAAGTCCATTACAATGGAACCTCTTTGACACCCGTGCTGGGCTGCCCAGCATCCCAGGGAGTAGAGCACGAACGGTTGGCCTCTGCTGCCACAGCCGAAGAGCCAGGGCAAAAAACTTGAGCTGTGCCTCTTCTGCAGAAAGTCAGCTTTGCAACGGTGCCATCCGCATCGCTGTCGCTCCTCGATTTCCCAACTCAAAGTCCATTACAATGGAACCTCTTTGGCACCCGTGCTCGACTGCCCAGCATCCCAGGGAGTAGAGCACGAACGGTTGGCCTCTGATCCCACAGCCGTTGAGCCAGGGTAAAAAACTGGAGCTGTGCCTCTTCTGCAGAAAGTCAGCTTTGCAATGGTGCCATCCGCATTGCTGTCGCTCCTCCATTTCCCAACTCAAAGTCCATTACAATGGAACCTCTTTGGCACCCGTGCTGGGCTGCCCAGCATCCCAGGGAGTAGAGCACGAACGGTTGGCCTCTGCTGCCACAGCCGAAGAGCCAGGGCAAAAAACTGGAGCTGTGCCTCTTCTGCAGAAAGTCAGCTTCGCAACGGTGCCATCCGCATTGCTGTCGCTCCTCCATTTCCCAACTCAAAGTCCATTACAATGGAACTCTTTGGCACCCGTGCTGGGCTGCCCAGCATCCCAGGCAGTAGAGCACGAACGGTTGGCCTCTGCTCCCACAGCCGAAGAGCCAGGGCAAAAAACTTGAGCTGTGCCTGTTCTGCAGAAAGTCAGCTTTGCAACGGTGCCATCCGCATTGCTGTCGCTCCTCCATTTCCCAACTCAAAGTCCATTACAATGGAACCTCTTTGGCACCCGTGCCAGGCTGCCCAGCATCCCAGGCAGTAGAGCACGAATGGATGGCCTCTGCTGCCACAGCCGAAGAGCCAGGGCAAAAAACTGGAGCTGCGCCTCTTCTGCAGAAAGTCAGCTTTGCAACGGTGCCATCCGCATTGCTGTCGCTCCTCGATTTCCCAACTCAAAGTCCATTACAATGGGACCTCTTTGGCACCCGTGCTCGGCTGCCCAGCATCCCAGGGAGTAGAGCACGAATGGCTGGCCTCTGCTGCCACAGCCGAAGAGCCAGGGCAAAAAACTGGAGTTGTGCCTCTTCTGCAGAAAGTCAGCTTTGCAACGGTGCCATCCGCATTGCTGTCGCTCCTCGATTTCCCTACTCAAAGTATATTACAATAGAACCTCTTTGGCACACGTGCTGGGCTGCCCAGCATCCCAGGCAGTAGAGCACGAACGGTTGGCCTCTGCTCCCACAGCCGAAGAGCCAGGGCAAAAAACTTGACCTGTGCCTGTTCTGCAGAAAGTCAGCTTTGCAACGGTGCCATCCGCATTGCTGTCGCTCCTCCATTTCCCAACTCAAAGTCCATTACAATGGGACCTCTTTGGCACCCGTGCTCGGCTGCCCAGCATCCCAGGCAGTAGAGCACGAACGGTTGGCCTCTGCTCCCACAGCCGTTGAGCCAGGGCAAAAAACTTGAGCTGTGCCTGTTCTGCAGAAAGTCAGCTTTGCAACAGTGCCATCCGCATTGCTGTCGCTCCTCGATTTCCCAACTCAAAGTCCATTACAATGGAACCTCTTTGGCACCCGTGCTGGGCTGCCCAGCATCCCAGGCAGTAGAGCACGAACGGTTGGCCTCTGCTGCCACAGCCGAAGAGCCAGGGCAAAAAACTGGAGCTGTGACTCTTCTGCAGAAAGTCAGCTTTGCAACGATGCCATCCGCATCGCTGTCGCTCCTCGATTTCCCAACTCAAAGTCCATTACAATGGAACCTCTTTGGCACCCGTGCTGGGCTGCCCAGCATCCCAGGCAGTAGAGCACGAATGGCTGGCCTCTGCTCCCACAGCCGAAGAGCCAGGGCAAAAAACTTGAGCTGTGCCTCTTCTGCAGAAAGTCAGCTTTGCAACGGTGCCATCCGCATTGCTGTCGCTCCTCGATTTCCCAACTCAAAGTCCATTACAATGGAACCTCTTTGGCACCCGTGCTGGGCTGCCCAGCATCCCAGGCAGTAGAGCACGAACGGTTGGCCTCTGCTCCCACAGCCGAAGAGCCAGGGCAAAAAACTGGAGCTGTGCCTCTTCTGCAGAAAGTCAGCTTTGCAACGGTGCCATCCGCATTGCTGTCGCTCCTCGATTTCCCAACTCAAAGTCCATTACAATGGAACCTCTTTGGCACCCGTGCTGGGCTGCCCAGCATCCCAGGGAGTAGAGCACGAACGGTTGGCCTCTGCTCCCACAGCCGTTGAGCCAGGGCAAAAAGCTTGAACTGTGCCTCTTCTGCAGAAAGTCAGCTTCGCAACGGTGCCATCCGCATTGCTGTCGCTCCTCGATTTCCCAACTCAAAGTCCATTACAATGGAACCTCTCTGGCACCCGTGCTGGGCTGCCCAGCATCCCAGGGAGTAGAGCACGAACGGTTGGCCTCTGCTCACACAGCCATTGAGCCAGGGCAAAAAACTGGAGCTGTGCCTCTTCTGCAGAAAGTCAGCTTTGCAACGGTGCCATCCGCATTGCTGTTGCTCCTCGATTTCCCAACTCAAAGTCCATTACAATGAAACCTCTTTGACACCCGTGCTGGGCTGCCCAGCATCCCAGGGAGTAGAGCACGTACGGTTGGCCTCTGCTGCCACAGCCGAAGAGCCAGGGCAAAAAACTTGAGCTGTGCCTCTTCTGCAGAAAGTCAGCTTTGCAACGGTGCCATCCGCATCGCTGTTGCTCCTCGATTTCCCAACTCAAAGTCCATTACAATGGAACCTCTTTGGCACCAGTGCTCGGCTGCCCAGCATCCCAGGCAGTAGAGCACGAACGGTTGGCCTCTGCTCCCACAGCCGTTGAGCCAGGGCAAAAAACTTGAGCTGTGCCTCTTCTGCAGAAAGTCAGCTTTGCAACGGTGCCATCCGCATTGCTGTCGCTCCTCGATTTCCCAACTCAAAGTCCATTACAATGGAACCTCTTTGACACCCGTGCTGGGCTGCCCAGCATCCCAGGGAGTAGAGCACGAACGGTTGGCCTCTGCTGCCACAGCCGAAGAGCCAGGGCAAAAAACTGGAGCTGTGACTCTTCTGCAGAAAGTCAGCTTTGCAAGGATGCCATCCGCATCGCTGTCGCTCCTCGATTTCCCAACTCAAAGTCCATTACAATGGAACCTCTTTGGCACCCGTGCTGGGCTGCCCAGCATCCCAGGCAGTAGAGCACGAATGGCTGGCCTCTGGTCCCACAGCCGAAGAGTCAGGGCAAAAAACTTGAGCTGTGCCTCTTCTGCAGAAAGTCAGCTTTGCAACGGTGCCATCCGCATTGCTGTCACTCCTAGATTTCCCAACTCAAAGTCCATTACAATGGAACCTCTTTGGCACCTGTGCTCGGCTGCCCAGCATCCCAGGGAGTATAGCACGAACGGTTGGCCTCTGCTCCCACAGCCGAAGAGCCAGGGCAAAAAACTGGAGCTGTGCCTCTTCTGCAGAAAGTCAGCTTTGCAACGGTGCCATCCGCATTGCTGTCGCTCCTCGATTTCCCAACTCAAAGTCCATTACAATGGAACCTCTTTGGCACCCGTGCTGGGCTGCCCAGCATCCCAGGCAGTAGAGCACGAACGGTTGGCCTCTGCTCCCACAGCCGAAGAGCCAGGGCAAAAAGCTTGAACTGTGCCTCTTCTGCAGAAAGTCAGCTTCGCAACGGTGCCATCCGCATTGCTGTCGCTCCTCGATTTCCCAACTCAAAGTCCATTACAATGGAACTTCTCTGGCACCCGTACTCGGCTGCCCAGCATCCCAGGCAGTAGAGCACGAACGGTTGGCCTCTGCTCACACAGCCATTGAGCCAGGGCAAAAAACTGGAGCTGTGCCTCTTCTGCAGAAAGTCAGCTTTGCAACGGTGCCATCCGCATTGCTGTCGCTCCTCGATTTCCCAACTCAAAGTCCATTACAATGGAACCTCTTTGGCACCCGTGCTGGGCTGCCCAGCATCCCAGGGAGTAGAGCACGTACGGTTGGCCTCTGCTGCCACAGCCAAAGAGCCAGGGCAAAAAACTTGAGCTGTGCCTCTTCTGCAGAAAGTCAGCTTTGCAACGGTGCCATCCGCATCGCTGTCGCTCCTCGATTTCCCAACTCAAAGTCCATTACAATGGAACCTCTTTGGCACCCGTGCTCGGCTGCCCAGCATCCCAGGCAGTAGAGCACGAACGGTTGGCCTCTGCTCCCACAGCCGAAGAGCCAGGGCAAAAAACTGGAGCTGTGCCTCTTCTGCAGAAAGTCAGCTTTGCAACGGTGCCATCCGCATCGCTGTTGCTCCTCGATTTCCCAACTCAAAGTCCATTACAATGGAACCTCTTTGGCACCCGTGCTGGGCTGCCCAGCATCCCAGGGAGTAGAGCACGAACGGTTGGCCTCTGCTCCCACAGCCGAAGAGCCAGGGCAAAAAACTGGAGCTGTGCCTCTTCTGCAGAAAGTCAGCTTTGCAACGGTGCCATCCGCATTGCTGTCGCTCCTCGATTTCCCAACTCAAAGTCCATTACAATGGAACCTCTTTGGCACCCGTGCTCGACTGCCCAGCATCCCAGGGAGTAGAGCACGAACGGTTGGCCTCTGCTGCCACAGCCGAAGAGCCAGGGCAAAAAACTGGAGCTGTGCCTCTTCTGCAGAAAGTCAGCTTTGCAACGCTGCCATCCGCATCGCTGTTGCTCCTCAATTTCCCAACTCAAAGTCCATTACAATGGAACCTCTTTGGCACCCGTGCTGGGCTGCCCAGCATCCCAGGCAGTAGAGCACGAACGGTTGGCCTCTGCTCCCACAGCCGAAGAGCCAGGGCAAAATCTGGAGCTGTGTCTCTTCTGCAGAAAGTCAGCTTCGCAACGGTGCTATCCGCATTGCTGTCGCTCCTCCATTTCCCAACTCAAAGTCCATTACAACGGGACCTCTTTGGCACCCGTGCTCGGATGCCCAGCATCCCAGGGAGTAGAGCACGAATGGTTGGCCTCTGCTCCCACAGCCGTTGAGCCAGGGCAAAAAATTGGAGCTGTGCCTCTTCTGCAGAAAGTCAGCTTTGCAACGGTGCCATCCGCATTGCTGTCGCTCCTCGATTTCCCAACTCAAAGTCCATTACAATGGAACCTCTTTGGCACCCGTGCTGGGCTGCCCAGCATCCCAGGCAGTAGAGCACGAACGGTTGGCCTCTGCTCCCACAGCCGAAGAGCCAGGGCAAAAAACTGGAGCTGTGCCTCTTCTGCAGAAAGTCAGCTTTGCAACGGTGCCATCCACATCGCTGTTGCTCCTCGATTTCCCAACTCAAAGTCCATTACAATGGAACCTCTTTGACACCCATGCTCGGCTGCCCAGCATCCCAGGGAGTAGAGCACGAACGGTTGGCCTCTGCTCCCACAGCCGTTCAGCCAGGGCAAAAAACTGGAGCTGTGCCTCTTCTGCAGAAAGTCAGCTTTGCAACGGTTCCATCCGCATTGCTGTCGCTCCTCGATTTCCCAACTCATAGTCCATTAAAATGGAACCTCTTTGGCACCCGTGCTGGGCTGCCCAGCATCCAAGACAGTAGAGCACGAAATTTGGCCTCTGCTGCCACAGCCGAAGAGCCAGGGCAAAAAACTGGAGCTGTGCCTCTTCTGCAGAAAGTCAGCTTTGCAACGGTGCTATCCGCATTGCTGTCGCTCCTCCATTTCCCAACTCAAAGTCCATTACAATGGAACCTCTTTGGCACCCGTGCTGGGCTGCCCAGCATCCCAGGCAGTAGAGCACGAACGGATGGCCTCTGCTCCCACAGCCGAAGAGCCAGGGCAAAAAACTGGAGCTGCACCTCTTCTGCAGAAAGTCAGCTTTGCAACGGTGCCATCCGCATTGCTGTCGCTCCTCCATTTCCCAACTCAAAGTCCATTACAATGGAACCTCTTTGGCACCCGTGCTGGGCTGCCCAGCATCCCAGGGAGTAGAGCACGAATGGCTGGCCTCTGGTCCCACAGCCGAAGAGCCAGGGCAAAAAACTGGAGTTGTGCCTCTTCTGCAGAAAGTCAGCTTTGCAACGGTGCCATCCGCATTGCTGTCGCTCCTCGATTTCCCTACTCAAAGTATATTACAATAGAACCTCTTTGGCAAACGTGCTGGGCTGCCCAGCATCCCAGGGAGTAGAGCACGAACGGTTGGCCTCTGCTCCCACAGCCGAAGAGCCAGGGCAAAAAACTGGAGCTGTGCCTCTTCTGCAGAAAGTCAGCTTTGCAACGGTGCCATCCGCATTGCTGTCCCTCCTCCGTTTCCCAACTCAAAGTCCATTACAATGGAACCTCTTTGGCACCCGTGCTCGGCTGCCCAGCATCCCAGGGAGTAGAGCACGAACGGTTGGCCTCTGCTCCCACAGCCGAAGAGCCAGGGCAAAAAGCTTGAACTGTGCCTCTTCTGCAGAAAGTCAGCTTTGCAACGGTGCCATCCGCATTGCTGTCGCTCCTCCATTTCCCAACTCAAAGTCCATTACAATGGAACCTCTCTGGCACCCGTGCTCGGCTGCCCAGCATCCCAGGCAGTAGAGCACGAACGGTTGGCCTCTGCTCCCACAGCCGAAGAGCCAGGGCAAAAAACTGGAGCTGTGCCTCTTCTGCAGAAAGTCAGCTTTGCAACGGTGCCATCCGCATTGCTGTCGCTCCTCCATTTCCCAACTCAAAGTCCATTACAATGGAACCTCTTTGACACCCGTGCTGGGCTGCCCAGCATCCCAGGGAGTAGAGCACGTACGGTTGGCCTCTGCTGCCACAGCCGAAGAGCCAGGGCAAAAAACTTGAGCTGTGCCTCTTCTGCAGAAAGTCAGCTTTGCAACGGTGCCATCCGCATCGCTTTTGCTCCTCGATTTCCCAACTCAAAGTCCATTACAATGGAACCTCTTTGGCACCCGTGCTCGGCTGCCCAGCATCCCAGGCAGTAGAGCATGAACGGTTGGCCTCTGCTCCCACAGCCGAAGAGCCAGGGCAAAAAACTGGAGCTGTGCCTCTTCTGCAGAAAGTCAGCTTTGCAACGGTGCCATCCGCATCGCTGTCGCTCCTCGATTTCCCAACTCAAAGTCCATTACAATGGAACCTCTTTGGCACCCGTGCTGGGCTGCCCAGCATCCCAGGCAGTAGAGCACGAACGGTTGGCCTCTGCTCCCACAGCCGAAGAGCCAGGGCAAAAAACTTGAGCTGTGCCTCTTCTGCAGAAAGTCAGCTTTGCAACGGTGCCATCCGCATTGCTGTCGCTCCTCCATTTCCCAACTCAAAGTCCATTACAATGGAACCTCTTTGACACCCGTGCTCGGCTGCCCAGCATCCCAGGGAGTAGAGCACGAACGGTTGGCCTCTGCTGCCACAGCCGAAGAGCCAGGGCAAAAAACTTGAGCTGTGCCTCTTCTGCAGAAAGTCAGCTTTGCAACGGTGCCATCCACATCGCTGTTGCTCCTCGATTTCCCAACTCAAAGTCAATTACAATGGAACCTCTTTGACACCCGTGCTGGGCTGCCCAGCATCCCAGGGAGTAGAGCACGAACGGTTGGCCTCTGCTCCCACAGCCGTTCAGCCAGGGCAAAAAACTGGAGCTGTGCCTCTTCTGCAGAAAGTCAGCTTCGCAACGGTTCCATCCGCATTGCTGTCGCTCCTCGATTTCCCAACTCAAAGTCCATTAAAATGGAACCTCTTTGGCACCCGTGCTGGGCTGCCCAGCATCCAAGACAGTAGAGTACGAAATTTGGCCTCTGCTGCCACAGCCGAAGAGCCAGGGCAAAAAACTGGAGCTGTGCCTCTTCTGCAGAAAGTCAGCTTTGCAACGGTGCTATCCGCATTGCTGTCGCTCCTCCATTTCCCAACTCAAAGTCCATTACAATGGAACCTCTTTGGCACCCGTGCTGGGCTGCCCAGCATCCCAGGCAGTAGAGTACGAACGGATGGCCTCTGCTCCCACAGCCGAAGAGCCAGGGCAAAAAACTGGAGCTGCACCTCTTCTGCAGAAAGTCAGCTTTGCAACGGTGCCATCCGCATTGCTGTCGCTCCTCCATTTCCCAACTCAAAGTCCATTACAATGGAACCTCTTTGGCACCCGTGCTGGGCTGCCCAGCATCCCAGGGAGTAGAGCACGAATGGCTGGCCTCTGGTCCCACAGCCGAAGAGCCAGGGCAAAAAACTGGAGCTGTGCCTCTTCTGCAGAAAGTCAGCTTCGCAACGGTTCCATCCGCATTGCTGTCGCTCCTCAATTTCCCTACTCAAAGTATATTACAATAGAACCTCTTTGGCACCCGTGCTCGGATGCCCAGCATCCCAGGGAGTAGAGCACGAACGGTTGGCCTCTGCTCCCACAGCCGAAGAGCCAGGGCAAAAAACTGGAGCTGTGCCTCTTCTGCAGAAAGTCAGCTTTGCAACGGTGCCATCCGCATTGCTGTCCCTCCTCGATTTCCCAACTCAAAGTCCATTACAATGGAACCTCTTTGGCACCCGTGCTCGGCTGCCCAGCATCCCAGGGAGTAGAGCACGAACGGTTGGCCTCTGCTCCCACAGCCGAAGAGCCAGGGCAAAAAGCTTGAACTGTGCCTCTTCTGCAGAAAGTCAGCTTCGCAACGGTGCCATCCGCATTGCTGTCGCTCCTCGATTTCCCAACTCAAAGTCCATTACAATGGAACCTCTCTGGCACCCGTGCTCGGCTGCCCAGCATCCCAGGCAGTAGAGCACGAACGGTTGGCCTCTGCTCCCACAGCCATTGAGCCAGGGCAAAAAACTGGAGCTGTGCCTCTTCTGCAGAAAGTCAGCTTTGCAACGGTGCCATCCGCATTGCTGTCGCTCCTCCATTTCCCAACTCAAAGTCCATTACAATGGAACCTCTTTGACACCCGTGCTGGGCTGCCCAGCATCCCAGGGAGTAGAGCACGTACGGTTGGCCTCTGCTGCCACAGCCGAAGAGCCAGGGCAAAAAACTTGAGCTGTGCCTCTTCTGCAGAAAGTCAGCTTTGCAACGGTGCCATCCGCATCGCTTTTGCTCCTCGATTTCCCAACTCAAAGTCCATTACAATGGAACCTCTTTGGCACCCGTGCTCGGCTGCCCAGCATCCCAGGCAGTAGAGCATGAACGGTTGGCCTCTGCTCCCACAGCCGAAGAGCCAGGGCAAAAAACTGGAGCTGTGCCTCTTCTGCAGAAAGTCAGCTTTGCAACGGTGCCATCCGCATCGCTGTTGCTCCTCGATTTCCCAACTCAAAGTCCATTACAATGGAACCTCTTTGGCACCCGTGCTGGGCTGCCCAGCATCCCAGGGAGTAGAGCACGAACGGTTGGCCTCTGCTCCCACAGCCGAAGAGCCAGGGCAAAAAACTTGAGCTGTGCCTCTTCTGCAGAAAGTCAGCTTTGCAACGGTGCCATCCGCATTGCTGTCGCTCCTCCATTTCCCAACTCAAAGTCCATTACAATGGAACCTCTTTGACACCCGTGCTCGGCTGCCCAGCATCCCAGGGAGTAGAGCACGAACGGTTGGCCTCTGCTGCCACAGCCGAAGAGCCAGGGCAAAAAACTTGAGCTGTGCCTCTTCTGCAGAAAGTCAGCTTTGCAACGGTGCCATCCGCATCGCTTTTGCTCCTCGATTTCCCAACTCAAAGTCCATTACAATGGAACCTCTTTGGCACCCGTGCTCGACTGCCCAGCATCCCAGGCAGTAGAGCACGAACGGTTGGCCTCTGCTGCCACAGCCGAAGAGCCAGGGCAAAAAACTTGAGCTGTGCCTCTTCTGCAGAAAGTCAGCTTTGCAGCGCTGCCATCCGCATCGCTGTTGCTCCTCGATTTCCCAACTCAAAGTCCATTACAATGGAACCTCTTTGGCACCCGTGCTGGGCTGCCCAGCATCCCAGGCAGTAGAGCACGAACGGTTGGCCTCTGCTCCCACAGCCGAAGAGCCAGGGCAAAATCTGGAGCTGTGCCTCTTCTGCAGAAAGTCAGCTTCGCAACGGTGCTATCCGCATTGCTGTCGCTCCTCCATTTCCCAACTCAAAGTCCATTACAACGGGACGTCTTTGGCACCCGTGCTCGGCTGCCCAGCATCCCAGGGAGTAGACCACGAACGGTTGGCCTCTGCTCCCACAGCCGTTGAGCCAGGGCAAAAAACTGGAGCTGTGCCTCTTCTGCAGAAAGTCAGCTTTGCAACGGTGCCATCCGCATTGCTGTCGCTCCTCCATTTCCCAACTCAAAGTCCATTACAATGGAACCTCTTTGGCACCCGTGCTGGGCTGCCCAGCATCCCAGGGAGTAGAGCACGAACGGATGGCCTCTGCTCCCACAGCCGAAGAGCCAGGGCAAAAAACTGGAGCTGTGCCTCTTCTGCAGAAAGTCAGCTTTGCAACGGTGCTATCCGCATTGCTGTCGCTCCTCCATTTCCCAACTCAAAGTCCATTACAATGGAACCTCTTTGGCACCCGTGCTGGGCTGCCCAGCATCCCAGGGAGTAGAGCACGAATGGCTGGCCTCTGGTCCCACAGCCGAAGAGCCAGGGCAAAAAACTGGAGTTGTGCCTCTTCTGCAGAAAGTCAGCTTTGCAACGGTGCCATCCGCATTGCTGTCGCTCCTCGATTTCCCTACTCAAAGTATATTACAATAGAACCTCTTTGGCAAACGTGCTCGGATGCCCAGCATCCCAGGGAGTAGAGCACGAACGGTTGGCCTCTGCTCCCACAGCCGAAGAGCCAGGGCAAAAAACTGGAGCTGTGCCTCTTCTGCAGAAAGTCAGCTTTGCAACGGTGCCATCCGCATTGCTGTCCCTCCTCGATTTCCCAACTCAAAGTCCATTACAATGGAACCTCTTTGGCACCCGTGCTCGGCTGCCCAGCATCCCAGGGAGTAGAGCACGAACGGTTGGCCTCTGCTCCCACAGCCGAAGAGCCAGGGCAAAAAGCTTGAACTGTGCCTCTTCTGCAGAAAGTCAGCTTTGCAACGGTGCCATCCGCATTGCTGTCGCTCCTCGATTTCCCAACTCAAAGTCCATTACAATGGAACCTCTCTGGCACCCGTGCTCGGCTGCCCAGCATCCCAGGCAGTAGAGCACGAACGGTTGGCCTCTGCTCCCACAGCCATTGAGCCAGGGCAAAAAACTGGAGCTGTGCCTCTTCTGCAGAAAGTCAGCTTTGCAACGGTGCCATCCGCATTGCTGTCGCTCCTCCATTTCCCAACTCAAAGTCCATTACAATGGAACCTCTTTGACACCCGTGCTGGGCTGCCCAGCATCCCAGGGAGTAGAGCACGTACGGTTGGCCTCTGCTGCCACAGCCGAAGAGCCAGGGCAAAAAACTTGAGCTGTGCCTCTTCTGCAGAAAGTCAGCTTTGCAACGGTGCCATCCGCATCGCTTTTGCTCCTCGATTTCCCAACTCAAAGTCCATTACAATGGAACCTCTTTGGCACCCGTGCTCGGCTGCCCAGCATCCCAGGCAGTAGAGCATGAACGGTTGGCCTCTGCTCCCACAGCCGAAGAGCCAGGGCAAAAAACTGGAGCTGTGCCTCTTCTGCAGAAAGTCAGCTTTGCAACGGTGCCATCCGCATCGCTGTTGCTCCTCGATTTCCCAACTCAAAGTCCATTACAATGGAACCTCTTTGGCACCCGTGCTGGGCTGCCCAGCATCCTAGGGAGTAGAGCACGAACGGTTGGCCTCTGCTCCCACAGCCGAAGAGCCAGGGCAAAAAACTTGAGCTGTGCCTGTTCTGCAGAAAGTCAGCTTTGCAACGGTGCCATCCGCATTGCTGTCGCTCCTCCATTTCCCAACTCAAAGTCCATTACAATGGAACCTCTTTGACACCCGTGCTCGGCTGCCCAGCATCCCAGGGAGTAGAGCACGAACGGTTGGCCTCTGCTGCCACAGCCGAAGAGCCAGGGCAAAAAACTTGAGCTGTGCCTCTTCTGCAGAAAGTCAGCTTTGCAACGGTGCCATCCGCATCGCTGTTGCTCCTCGATTTCCCAACTCAAAGTCCATTACAATGGAACCTCTTTGGCACCCGTGCTCGACTGCCCAGCATCCCAGGCAGTAGAGCACGAACGGTTGGCCTCTGCTGCCACAGCCGAAGAGCCAGGGCAAAAAACTGGAGCTGTGCCTCTTCTGCAGAAAGTCAGCTTTGCAGCGCTGCCATCCGCATCGCTGTTGCTCCTCGATTTCCCAACTCAAAGTCCATTACAATGGAACCTCTTTGGCACCCGTGCTGGGCTGCCCAGCATCCCAGGCAGTAGAGCACGAACGGTTGGCCTCTGCTCCCACAGCCGAAGAGCCAGGGCAAAATCTGGAGCTGTGCCTCTTCTGCAGAAAGTCAGCTTCGCAACGGTGCTATCCGCATTGCTGTCGCTCCTCCATTTCCCAACTCAAAGTCCATTACAACGGGACCTCTTTGGCACCCGTGCTCGGCTGCCCAGCATCCCAGGGAGTAGACCACGAACGGTTGGCCTCTGCTCCCACAGCCGTTGAGCCAGGGCAAAAAACTGGAGCTGTGCCTCTTCTGCAGAAAGTCAGCTTTGCAACGGTGCCATCCGCATTGCTGTCGCTCCTCCATTTCCCAACTCAAAGTCCATTACAATGGAACCTCTTTGGCACCCGTGCTGGGCTGCCCAGCATCCCAGGGAGTAGAGCACGAACGGTTGGCCTCTGCTCCCACAGCCGAAGAGCCAGGGCAAAAAACTTGAGCTGTGCATCTTCTGCAGAAAGTCAGCTTCGCAACGGTGCCATCCGCATCGCTGTTGCTCCTCGATTTCCCAACTCAAAGTCCATTACAATGGGACCTCTTTGGCACCCGTGCTCGACTGCCCAGCATCCCAGGGAGTAGAGCACGAACGGGTGGCCTCTGCTCCCACAGCCAAAGAGCCAGGGCAAAAAACTTCAGCTGTGCCTCTTCTACAGAAAGTCAGCTTTGCAACGGTTCCAGCCGCATTGCTGTCACTCCTCGATTTCCCAACTCAAAGTCCATTACAATGGAACCTCTTTGGCACCCGTGCTCGGCTGCCCAGCATCCCAGGCAGTAGAGCACGAATGGTTGGCCTCTGCTCCCACAGCCGAAGAGCCAGGGCAAAAAACTTGAGCTG
The DNA here is from genome assembly GCF_963264785.1 of Psittacula echo. Lineage (NCBI taxonomy): Eukaryota > Metazoa > Chordata > Aves > Psittaciformes > Psittacidae > Psittacula > Psittacula echo. Next base: position 389,540 of record NC_137753.1, read on the forward strand.
TGCCTCTTCTGCAGAAAGTCAGCTTTGCAACGGTGCCATCCGCATTGCTGTCGCTCCTCCATTTCCCAACTCAAAGTCCATTACAATGGAACCTCTTTGGCACCCGTGCTGGGCTGCCCAGCATCCCAGGCAGTAGAGCACGAACGGTTGGCCTCTGCTCCCACAGCCATTGAGCCAGGGCAAAAAACTGGAGCTGTGCCTCTTCTGCAGAAAGTCAGCTTTGCAACGGTGCCATCCGCATTGCTGTCGCTCCTCCATTTCCCAACTCAAACTCCATTACAATGGAACCTCTCTGGCACCCGTGCTGGGCTGCCCAGCATCCCAGGCAGTAGAGCACGAACGGTTGGCCTCTGCTCCCACAGCCGAAGAGCCAGGGCAAAAAACTGGAGCTGTGCCTCTTCTGCAGAAAGTCAGCTTTGCAACGGTGCCATCCGCATCGCTGTTGCTCCTCGATTTCCCAACTCAAAGTCCATTACAATAGAACCTCTTTGGCACCCGTGCTGGGCTGCCCAGCATCCCAGGGAGTAGAGCACGAACGGTTGGCCTCTGCTCCCACAGCCGAAGAGCCAGGGCAAAAAACTGGAGCTGTGCCTCTTCTGCAGAAAGTCAGCTTCGCAACGGTGCCATCCGCATTGCTGTCACTCCTCGATTTCCCAACTCAAAGTCCATTAAAATGGAACTCTTTGGCACCCGTGCTGGGCTGCCCAGCATCCCAGGGAGTAGAGCAGGAACGGTTGGCCTCTGCTCCCACAGCCGAAGAGCCAGGGCAAAAAACTTGAGCTGTGCCTCTTCTGCAGAAAGTCAGCTTTGCGACGGTGCCATCCGCATCGCTGTCGCTCCTCGATTTCCCAACTCAAAGTTCATTACAATGGAACCTCTTTGACACCCATGCTCGGCTGCCCAGCATCCCAGGGAGTAGAGCACGAACGGTTGGCCTCTGCTCCCACAGCCGAAGAGCCAGGGCAAAAAACTGGAGCTGTGCCTCTTCTGCAGAAAGTCAGCTTTGCAACGGTTCCATCCGCATTGCTGTCGCTCCTCGATTTCCCAACTCAAAGTCCATTACAATGGAACCTCTTTGACACCCATGCTCGGCTGCCCAGCATCCCAGGGAGTAGAGCACGAACGGTTGGCCTCTCCTGCCACAGCCGAAGAGCCAGGGCAAAAAACTTGAGCTGCGCCTCTTCTGCAGAAAGTCAGCTTTGCAACGGTGCCATCCGCATTGCTGTCGCTCCTCGATTTCCCTACTCAAAGTATATTACAATAGAACCTCTTTGGCACCCGTGCTCGGCTGCCCAGCATCCCAGGGAGTAGAGCACGAACGGTTGGCCTCTGCTCCCACAGCCGAAGAGCCAGGGCAAAAAACTTGAGCTGTGCCTCTTCTGCAGAAAGTCAGCTTTGCAACGGTGCCATCCGCATTGCTGTCGCTCCTCGATTTCCCAACTCAAAGTCCATTACAACGGGACCTCTTTGGCACCCGTGCTCGGCTGCCCAGCATCCCAGGGAGTAGAGCACGAACGGTTGGCCTCTCCTGCCACAGCCGAAGAGCCAGGGCAAAAAACTGGAGCTGTTCCTCTTCTGCAGAAAGTCAGCTTTGCAACGGTTCCATCCGCATTGCTGTCGCTCCTCGATTTCCCAACTCAAAGTCCATTACAATGGGACCTCTTTGGCACCCGTGCTGGGCTGCCCAGCATCCCAGGGAGTAGAGCACGAACGGATGGCTTCTGCTCCCACAGCCGAAGAGCCAGGGCAAAAGACTGGAGCTGTGCCTCTTCTGCAGAAAGTCAGCTTTGCAACGGTGCCATCCGCATTGCTGTCGCTCCTCCTTTTCCCAACTCAAAGTCCATTACAATGGAACCTCTTTGGCACCCGTGCTGGGCTGCCCAGCATCCCAGGGAGTAGAGCACGAACGGTTGGCCTCTGCTCCCACAGCCGTTCAGCCAGGGCAAAAAACTAGAGCTGTGCCTCTTCTGCAGAAAGTCAGCTTTGCAACGGTGCCATCCGCATTGCTGTCGCTCCTCCATTTCCCAACTCAAAGTCCATTACAATGGAACCTCTTTGGCACCCGTGCTCGGCTGCCCAGCATCCCAGGCAGTAGAGCACGAACGGATGGCCTCTGCTCCCACAGCCGAAGAGCCAGGGCAAAAAACTTGAGCTGTGCATCTTCTGCAGAAAGTCAGCTTCGCAACGGTGCCATCCGCATCGCTGTCGCTCCTCGATTTCCCAACTCAAAGTCCATTACAATGGGACCTCTTTGGCACCCGTGCTCGGCTGCCCAGCATCCCAGGGAGTAGAGCACGAACGGATGGCCTCTGCTCCCACAGCCAAAGAGCCAGGGCAAAAAACTTCAGCTGTGCCTCTTCTGCAGAAAGTCAGCTTTGCAACGGTTCCAGCCGCATTGCTGTCACTCCTCGATTTCCCAACTCAAAGTCCATTACAATGGAACCTCTTTGGCACCCGTGCTGGGCTGCCCAGCATCCCAGGGAGTAGAGCACGAACGGTTGGCCTCTGCTCCCACAGCCGAAGAGCCAGGGCAAAAAACTGGAGCTGTGCCTCTTCTGCAGAAAGTCAGCTTTGCAACGGTGCCATCCGCATTGCTGTCTCTCCTCGATTTCCCAACTCAAAGTCCATTACAATGGAACCTCTTTGGCACCCGTGCTGGGCTGCCCAGCATCCCAGGCAGTAGAGCACGAACGGTTGGGCTCTGCTCCCACAGCCGTTGAGCCAGGGCAAAAAACTGGAGCTGTGCCTCTTCTGCAGAAAGTCAGCTTTGCAACGGTGCCATCCGCATTGCTGTCGCTCCTCCATTTCCCAACTCAAAGTCCATTACAATGGAACCTCTTTGACACCCGTGCTGGGCTGCCCAGCATCCCAGGCAGTAGAGCACGAACGGTTGGCCTCTGCTCCCACAGCTGTTGAGCCAGGGCAAAAAACTGGAGCTGTGCCTCTTCTGCAGAAAGTCAGCTTTGCAACGGTGCCATCCGCATCGCTGTTGCTCCTCGATTTCCCAACTCAAAGTCCATTACAATAGAACCTCTTTGGCACCCGTGCTCGACTGCCCAGCATCCCAGGGAGTAGAGCACGAACGGTTGGCCTCTGCTCCCACAGCCGAAGAGCCAGGGCAAAAAACTGGAGCTGTGCCTCTTCTGCAGAAAGTCAGCTTTGCAACGGTGCCATCCGCATCGCTGTTGCTCCTCGATTTCCCAACTCAAAGTCCATTACAATGGAACCTCTTTGGCACCCGTGCTCGGCTGCCCAGCATCCCAGGCAGTAGAGCACGAACGGTTGGCCTCTGCTCCCACAGCCGAAGAGCCAGGGCAAAAAACTTGAGCTGTGCCTCTTCTGCAGAAAGTCAGCTTTGCAACGGTGCCATCCGCATTGCTGTCGCTCCTCCATTTCCCAACTCAAACTCCATTCCAATGGAACCTCTTTGGCACCCGTGCTCGGCTGCCCAGCTTCCCAGGCAGTAGAGCACGAACGGATGGCCTCTGCTGCCACAGCCGAAGAGCCAGGGCAAAAAACTTGAGCTGTGCCTCTTCTGCAGAAAGTCAGCTTTGCAACGGTGCCATCCGCATTGCTGTCGCTCCTCCATTTCCCAACTCAAAGTCCATTACAATGGAACCTCTTTGGCACCCGTGCTCGGCTGCCCAGCATCCCAGGGAGTAGAGCACGAACGGTTGGCCTCTGCTCCCACAGCTGAAGAGCCAGGGCAAAAAACTGGAGCTGTGCTTGTTCTGCAGAAAGTCAGCTTTGCAACGGTGCTATCCGCATTGCTGTCGCTCCTCGATTTCCCAACTCAAAGTCAATTACAATGGGACGTCTTTGGCACCCGTGCTCGGCTGCCCAGCATCCCAGGCAGTAGAGCACGAACGGTTGGCCTCTGCTCCCACAGCCGAAGAGCCAGGGCAAAAAACTGGAGCTGTGCCTCTTCTGCAGAAAGTCAGCTTTGCAACGGTGCCATCCGCATTGCTGTCGCTCCTCCATTTCCCAACTCGAAGTCCATTACAATGGAACCTCTTTGGCACCCGTGCTCGGCTGCTCAGCATCCCAGGGAGTAGAGCACGAACGGTTGGCCTCTGCTCCCACAGCCGTTGAGCCAGGGCAAAAAACTTGAGCTGTGCCTCTTCTGCAGAAAGTCAGCTTTGCAACGGTGCCATCCGCATTGCTGTCGCTCCTCCATTTCCCAACTCAAAGTCCATTACAATGGAACCTCTTTGGCACCCGTGCTGGGCTGCCCAGCATCCCAGGGAGTAGAGCACGAACGGTTGGCCTCTGCTCCCACAGCCGAAGAGCCACGGCAAAAAACTTGAGCTGTGCCTCTTCTGCAGAAAGTCAGCTTTGCAACGGTGCCATCCGCATTGCTGTCTCTCCTCGATTTCCCAACTCAAAGTAAATTACAATGGAACCTCTTTGGCACCCGTGCTCGGCTGCCCAGCATCCCAGGGAGTAGAGCACCAACGGTTGGCCTCTGCTCCCACAGCCGAAGAGCCAGGGCAAAAAGCTTGAGCTGTGCCTCTTCTGCAGAAAGTCAGCTTTGCAACGGTGCCATCCGCATTGCTGTCGCTCCTCCATTTCCCAACTCAAAGTCCATTACAATGGAACCTCTCTGGCACCCGTGCTGGGCTGCCCAGCATCCCAGGGAGTAGAGCACGAACGGTTGGCCTCTGCTCCCACAGCCGTTGAGCCAGGGCAAAAAACTGGAGCTGTGCCTCTTCTGCAGGAAGTCAGCTTTGCAATGGTGCCATCCGCATTGCTGTCGCTCCTCCATTTCCCAACTCAAAGTCCATTACAATGAAACCTCTTTGACACCCGTGCTGGGCTGCCCAGCATCCCAGGGAGTAGAGCACGAACGGTTGGCCTCTGCTCCCACAGCTGTTGAGCCAGGGCAAAAAACTGGAGCTGTGCCTCTTCTGCAGAAAGTCAGCTTTGCAACGGTGCCATCCGCATCGCTGTTGCTCCTCGATTTCCCAACTCAAAGTCCATTACAATGGAACCTCTTTGGCACCCGTGCTCGACTGCCCAGCATCCCAGGCAGTAGAGCACGAACGGTTGGCCTCTGCTGCCACAGCCAAAGAGCCAGGGCAAAAAACTGGAGCTGTGCCTCTTCTGCAGAAAGTCAGCTTTGCAACGGTGCCATCCGCATCGCTGTTGCTCCTCGATTTCCCAACTCAAAGTCCATTACAATGGAACCTCTTTGGCACCCGTGCTCGGCTGCCCAGCATCCCAGGGAGTAGAGCACGAACGGTTGGCCTCTGCTCCCACAGCCGAAGAGCCAGGGCAAAAAACTTGAGCTGTGCCTGTTCTGCAGAAAGTCAGCTTTGCAACGGTGCCATCCGCATTGCTGTCGCTCCTCCATTTCCCAACTCAAAGTCCATTACAATGGAACCTCTTTGGCACCCGTGCTCGGCTGCCCAGCTTCCCAGGGAGTAGAGCACGAACGGATGGCCTCTGCTCCCACAGCCGAAGAGCCAGGGCAAAAAACTGGAGCTGTGCCTCTTCTGCAGAAAGTCAGCTTTGCAACGGTGCCATCCGCATTGCTGTCGCTCCTCCATTTCCCAACTCAAAGTCAATTACAATGGAACCTCTTTGGCAACCGTGCTCGGCTGCCCAGCATCCCAGGCAGTAGAGCACGAATGGCTGGCCTCTGGTCCCACAGCCGAAGAGCCAGGGCAAAAAACTGGAGCTGTGCCTGTTCTGCAGAAAGTCAGCTTTGCAACGGTTCCATCCGCATTGCTGTCGCTCCTCCATTTCCCAACTCAAAGTCCATTACAATGGAACCTCTTTGGCACCCGTGCTGGGCTGCCCAGCATCCCAGGCAGTAGAGCACGAACGGTTGGCCTCTGGTCCCACAGCCCAAGAGCCAGGGCAAAAAACTTGAACTGTGCCTCTTCTGCAGAAAGTCAGCTTTGCAACGGTTCCATCCGCATTGCTGTCGCTCCTCGATTTCCCAACTCAAAGTCCATTACAATGGAACCTCTTTGGCACCCGTGCTCGGCTGCCCAGCATCCCAGGGAGTAGAGCACGAACGGTTGGCCTCTGCTCCCACAGCCGAAGAGCCAGGGCAAAAAACTGGAGCTGTGCCTCTTCTGCAGAAAGTCAGCTTTGCAACGGTTCCATCCTCTTTTCTGTCACTCCTCGATTTCTCAACTCAAAGTCCATTACAATGGAACCTCTTTGGCACCCGTGCTCGGATGCCCAGCATCCCAGGGAGTAGAGCACGAACGGATGCCTCTCCTGCCACAGCCGAAGAGCCAGGGCAAAAAACTGGAGTTGTGCCTCTTCTGCAGAAAGTCAGCTTTGCAACGGTGCCATCCGCATTGCTGTTGCTCCTCCATTTCCCAACTCAAAGTCAATTACAATGGGACCTCTTTGGCACCCGTGCTCGGCTGCCCAGCATCCCAGGCAGTTGAGCACGAATGGCTGGCCTCTGGTCCCACAGCCAAAGAGCCAGGGCAAAAAACTGGAGTTGTGCCTCTTCTGCAGAAAGTCAGCTTTGCAACAGTGCCATCCGCATTCCTGTCGCTCCTCGATTTCTCAACTCAAAGTCAATTACAATGGGACCTCTTTGGCACCCGTGCTGGGCTGCCCAGCATCCCAGGGGGTAGAGCACGAACGGATACCTCTCCTGCCACAGCCGAAGAGCCAGGGCAAAAAACTGGAGCTGTGCCTCTTCTGCAGAAAGTCAGCTTTGCAACGGTGCCATCCGCATTGCTGTTGCTCCTCGATTTCCCAACTCAAAGTCCATTACAATGGGACCTCTTTGGCACCCGTGCTCGGCTGCCCAGCATCCCAGGGAGTAGAGCACGAACGGATGGCCTCTGATCCCACAGCCAAAGAGCCAGGGCAAAAAACTGGAGCTGTGCCTCTTCTGCAGAAAGTCAGCTTTGCAACGGTGCCATCCGCATTGCTGTTGCTCCTCCATTTCCCAACTCAAAGTCCATTACAATGGAACCTCTTTGGCACCCGTACTCGGGTGCCCAGCATCCCAGGGAGTAGAGCATGAACGGTTGGCCTCTGCTCCCACAGATGAAGAGCCAGGGCAAAAAACTGGGGCTGTGACTCTTCTGCAGAAAGTCAGCTTTGCAACGGTGCCATCCGCATTGCTGTTGCTCCTCCATTTCCCAACTCAAAGTCCATTACAATGGAACCTCTTTGGCACCCGTGCTGGGCTGCCCAGCATCCCAGGCAGTAGAGCACGAACGGTTGGCCTCTGCTCCCACAGCCGAAGATCCAGGGCAAAAAACTGGAGCTGTTCCTCTTCTGCAGAAAGTCAGCTTTGCAACGATGCCATCCGCATCACTGTTGCTCCTCGATTTCCCAACTCAAAGTCCATTACAATAGAACCTCTTTGGCACCCGTGCTGGGCTGCCTAGCATCCCAGGGAGTACAGCACGAACGGTTGGCCTCTGCTCCCACAGCCGAAGAGCCAGGGCAAAAAACTGGAGCTGTGCCTCTTCTGCAGAAAGTCAGCTTTGCAACGGTGCTATCCGCATTGCTGTCGCTCCTCCATTTCCCAACTCAAAGTCCATTACAATAGAACCTCTTTGGCACCCGTGCTCAGCTGCCCAGCATCCCAGGCAGTAGAGCACGAACGGTTGGCCTCTGCTCCCACAGCCGAAGATCCAGGGCAAAAAACTGGAGCTGTTCCTCTTCTGCAGAAAGTCAGCTTTGCAACGATGCCATCCGCATCGCTGTTGCTCCTCGATTTCCCAACTCAAAGTCCATTACAATAGAACCTCTTTGGCACCCGTGCTGGGCTGCCTAGCATCCCAGGGAGTACAGCACGAACGGTTGGCCTCTGCTCCCACAGCCGAAGAGCCAGGGCAAAAAACTGGAGCTGTGCCTCTTCTGCAGAAAGTCAGCTTTGCAACGGTGCTATCCGCATTGCTGTCGCTCCTCCATTTCCCAACTCAAAGTCCATTACAATAGAACCTCTTTGGCACCCGTGCTCAGCTGCCCAGCATCCCAGGGAGTAGAGCACGAACGGTTGGCCTCTGCTCCCACAGCCGAAGAGCCAGGGCAAAAAACTGGAGCTGTGCCTCTTCTGCAGAAAGTCAGTTTTGCAACGGAGCCATCCGCACCGCTGTTGCTCCTCGATTTCCCAACTCAAAGTCCATTACAATAGAACCTCTTTGGCACCCGTGCTCGGCTGCCCAGCATCCCAGGGAGTAGAGCACGAACGGTTGGCCTCTGCTCCCACAGCCGAAGAGCCAGGGCAAAAAGCTTGAACTGTGCCTCTTCTGCAGAAAGTCAGCTTTGCAACGGTGCCATCCGCATCGCTGTCGCTCCTCCATTTCCCAGCTCAAAGTCCATTACAATGGAACTTCTTTGGCACCCGTGCTGGGCTGCTCAGCATCCCAGGGAGTAGAGCACGAATGGCTGGCTTCTGCTCCCACAGCCGAAGAGCCAGGGCAAAAAACTGGAGTTGTGCCTCTTCTGCAGAAAGTCAGCTTTGCAACGGTGCCATCCGCATTGCTGTCGCTCCTCCATTTCCCAACTCAAAGTCAATTACAATGGAACCTCTTTGGCACCCGTGCTCGGCTGCCCAGCATCCCAGGGAGTAGAGCACGAACGGATGGCCTCTGGTCCCACAGCCGAAGAGCCAGGGCAAAAAACTGGAGCTGTGCCTCGTCTGCAGAAAGTCAGCTTTGCAACAGTGCCATCCGCATTGCTGTCGCTCCTCCATTTCCCAACTCAAAGTCCATTACAATAGAACCTCTTTGGCACCCGTGCTCAGCTGCCCAGCATCCCAGGGAGTAGAGCACGAACGGTTGGCCTCTGCTCCCACAGCCGAAGAGCCAGGGCAAAAAACTGGAGCTGTGCCTCTTCTGCAGAAAGTCAGTTTTGCAACGGAGCCATCCGCACCGCTGTTGCTCCTCGATTTCCCAACTCAAAGTCCATTACAATAGAACCTCTTTGGCACCCGTGCTCGGCTGCCCAGCATCCCAGGGAGTAGAGCACGAACGGTTGGCCTCTGCTCCCACAGCCGAAGAGCCAGGGCAAAAAGCTTGAACTGTGCCTCTTCTGCAGAAAGTCAGCTTTGCAACGGTGCCATCCGCATCGCTGTCGCTCCTCCATTTCCCAGCTCAAAGTCCATTACAATGGAACTTCTTTGGCACCCGTGCTGGGCTGCTCAGCATCCCAGGGAGTAGAGCACGAATGGCTGGCTTCTGCTCCCACAGCCGAAGAGCCAGGGCAAAAAACTGGAGTTGTGCCTCTTCTGCAGAAAGTCAGCTTTGCAACGGTGCCATCCGCATTGCTGTCGCTCCTCCATTTCCCAACTCAAAGTCAATTACAATGGAACCTCTTTGGCACCCGTGCTCGGCTGCCCAGCATCCCAGGGAGTAGAGCACGAACGGATGGCCTCTGGTCCCACAGCCGAAGAGCCAGGGCAAAAAACTGGAGCTGTGCCTCGTCTGCAGAAAGTCAGCTTTGCAACAGTGCCATCCGCATTGCTGTCGCTCCTCCATTTCCCAACTCAAAGTCCATTACAATGGAACCTCTTTGGCACCCGTGCTCAGCTGCCAAGCATCCCAGGGAGTAGAGCACGAACGGATGGCCTCTCCTGGCACAGCCGAAGAGCCAGGGCAAAAAACTGGAGCTGTCCCTCTTCTGCAGAAAGTCAGCTTTGCAACGGTTCCATCCGCATTGCTGTCGCTCCTCCATTTCCCAACTCAAAGTCAATTACAATGGGACCTCTTTGGCACCCGTGCTCGGCTGCCCAGCATCCCAGGGAGTAGAGCACGAACGGTTGGCCTCTGCTCCCACAGCCGAAGAGCCAGGGCAAAAAACTGGAGCTGTGCCTCTTCTGCAGAAAGTCAGATTTGCAACGGTGCCATCCGCATTAGTGTCGCTCCTCCATTTCCCAACTCAAAGTCCATTACAATGGAACCTCTTTGGCACACGTGCTGGGCTGCCCAGCATCCCAGGGAGTAGAGCACGAACGGATGCCTCTCCTGCCACAGCCGAAGAGCCAGGGCAAAATACTGGAGCTGTGCCTCTTCTGCAGAAAGCCAGCTTTGCAACGGTGCCATCCGCATTGCTGTCGCTCCTCCATTTCCCAACTCAAAGTCCATTACAATGGAACCTCTTTGGCACCCATGCTCGGCTGCCCAGCATCCCAGGGAGTAGAGCACGAATGGCTGGACTCTGGTCCCACAGCCGAAGAGCCAGGGCAAAAAACTTGAGCTGTGCCTCTTCTGCAGAAAGTCAGCTTTGCAACGGTGCCATCCGCATTGCTGTCGCTCCTCCATTTCCCAACTCAAAGTCCATTACAATGGAACCTCTTTGGCACCCGTGCTCGGATGCCCAGCATCCCAGGGAGTAGAGCACGAACGGTTGGCCTCTGCTCCCACAGCCGAAGAGCCAGGGCAAAAAACTTGAACTGTGCCTCTTCTGCAGAAAGTCAGCTTTGCAACGGTGCCATCCGCATTGCTTTCGCTCCTCGATTTCCCAACTCGAAGTCCATTACAATGGAACCTCTTTGGCACCCGTGTTGGGGTGCCCAGCATCCCAGGGAGTAGAGCACGAACGGTTGGCCTCTGCTGCCACAGCCGAAGAGCCAGGGCTAAAAACGTGAGCTGTGCCTCTTCTGCAGAAAGTCAGCTTTGCAACGGTGCCATCCGCATTGCTGTCGCTCCTCGATTTCTCAACTCAAAGTCCATTACAATGGAACCTCTTTGGCACCCGTGCTGGGCTGCCCAGCATCCCAGGGGGTAGAGCACGAACGGATACCTCTCCTGCCACAGCCGAAGAGCCAGGGCAAAAAACTGGAGCTGTGCCTCTTCTGCAGAAAGTCAGCTTTGCAACGGTGCCATCCGCATTGCTGTTGCTCCTCGATTTCCCAACTCAAAGTCCATTACAATGGGACCTCTTTGGCACCCGTGCTGGGCTGCCCAGCATCCCAGGGAGTAGAGCACGAATGGCTGGCCTCTGATCCCACAGCCAAAGAGCCAGGGCAAAAAACTGGAGCTGTGCCTCTTCTGCAGAAAGTCAGCTTTGCAACGGTGCCATCCGCATTGCTGTCGCTCCTCCATTTCCCAACTCAAAGTCAATTACAATGGGACCTCTTTGGCACCCATGCTCGGCTGCCCAGCATCCCAGGCAGTAGAGCACGAATGGCTGGCCTCTGCTCCCACAGCCGAAGAGCCAGGGCAAAAAACTGGAGCTGTGCCTCTTCTGCAGAAAGTCAGCTTTGCAACGGTTCCATCCGCATTGCTGTCGCTCCTCCATTTCCCAACTCAAAGTCCATTACAATGGAACCTCTTTGGCACCCGTGCTGGGCTGCCCAGCATCCCAGGGAGTAGAGCACGAACGGATGGCCTCTGCTGCCACAGCCGAAGAGCCAGGGCAAAAAACTGGAGCTGTGCCTCTTCTGCAGAAAGTCAGCTTTGCAACGGTTCCATCCTCTTTGCTATCACTCCTCGATTTCTCAACTCAAAGTCCATTACAATGGGACCTCTTTGGCACACGTGCTGGGCTGCCCAGCATCCCAGGGAGTAGAGCACGAACGGTTGGCCTCTGCTCCCACAGCCGTTGAGCCAGGGCAAAAAACTGGAGCTGTGCCTCTTCTGCAGAAAGTCAGCTTTGCAACGGTTCCATCCTCTTTGCTATCACTCCTCGATTTCTCAACTCAAAGTCCATTACAATGGGACCTCTTTGGCACCCGTGCTCGGCTGCCCAGCATCCCAGGGAGTAGAGCACGAACGGATGGCCTCTCCTGCCACAGCCGAAGAGCCAGGGCAAAAAACTTGAGCTGTGCCTCTTCTGCACAAAGTCAGCTTCGCAACGGTTCCATCCGCATTGCTGTCGCTCCTCGATTTCCCAACTCAAAGTCCATTACAATGGGACCTCTTTGGCACCCGTGCTCGGCTGCCCAGCATCCCAGGGAGTAGAGCACGAACGGATGGCCTCTGCTCCCACAGCCGAAGAGCCAGGGCAAAAAACTGGAGCTGTGCCTCTTCTGCAGAAAGTCAGCTTTGCAACGGTGCCATCCGCATTGCTGTCGCTCCTCCATTTCCCAACTCAAAGTCCATTACAATGGGACATCTTTGGCATCCGTGCTGGGCTGCCCAGCATCCCAGGCAGTAGAGCACGAACGGATGGCCTCTGCTCCCACAGCCGAAGAGCCAGGGCAAAAAACTGGAGCTGTGCCTCTTCTGCAGAAAGTCAGCTTCGCAACGGTTCCATTCGCATTGCTGTCGCTCCTCGATTTCCCAACTCAACGTCCATTACAATAGAACCTCTTTGGCACCCGTGCTCGGATGCCCAGCATCCCAGGGAGTAGAGCACGAACGGTTGGCCTCTGCTCCCACAGCCGAAGAGCTAGGGCAAAAAGCTTGAGCTGTGCCTCTTCTGCAGAAAGTCAGCTTTGCAACGGTGCCATCCGCATTGCTGTCGCTCCTCGATTTCCCAACTCAAAGTCCATTACAATGGAACCTCTTTGGCACCCGTGCTCGGCTGCCCAGCATCCCAGGGAGTAGAGCACAAACGGATGGCCTCTGATCCCACAGCCAAAGAGCCAGGGCAAAAAACGTGAGCTGTGCCTCTTCTGCAGAAAGTCAGCTTTGCAACGGTGCCATCCGCATTGCTGTCGCTCCTCGATTTCTCAACTCAAAGTCCATTAAAATGGAACCTCTTTGGCACCCGTGCTCGGCTGCCCAGCATCCCAGGGAGTAGAGCACGAAAGTTTGGCCTCTGCTCCCACAGCCGAAGAGCCAGGGCAAAAAACTGGAGCTGTGCCTCTTCTGCAGAAAGTCAGCTTTGCAACGGTGCCATCCGCATTGCTGTCGCTCCTCCATTTCCCAACTCAAAGTCCATTACAATGGAACCTCTTTGGCACCCGTGCTCGGATGCCCAGCATCCCAGGCAGTAGAGCACGAATTGCTGGCCTCTGCTCCCACAGCCAAAGAGCCAGGGCAAAAAACGAGCTGTGCCTCTTCTGCAGAAAGTCAGCTTTGCAACGGTGCCATCCGCATTGCTGTCGCTCCTCCATTTCCCAACTCAAAGTCCATTACAATGGAACCTCTTTGGCACCCGTGCTCGGCTGCCCAGCATCCCAGGGAGTAGAGCACGAATGGCTGGCCACTGGTCCCACAGCCGAAGAGCCAGGGCAAAAAACTGGAGTTGTGCCTCTTCTGCAGAAAGTCAGCTTTGCAACGGTGCCATCCGCATTGCTGTCGCTCCTCCATTTCCCAACTCAAAGTCAATTACAATGGGACCTCTTTGGCACCCGTGCTCGGCTGCCCAGCATCCCAAGGAGTAGAGCACGAACGGATGGCCTCTCCTGGCACAGCCGAAGAGCCAGGGCAAAAAACTGGAGCTGTGCCTCTTCTGCAGAAAGTCAGCTTTGCAACGGTGCCATCCGCATTGCTGTCGCTCCTCGACTTCTCAACTCAAAGTCCATTACAATGGAACCTCTTTGGCACCCGTGCTGGGCTGCCCAGCATCCCAGGCAGTAGAGCACGAACGGTTGGCCTCTGCTGCCACAGCCGAAGAGCCAGGGCAAAAAACTTGAGCTGTGCCTCTTCTGCAGAAAGTCAGCTTTGCAACGGTGCCATCCGCATTGCTGTCGCTCCTCCATTTCCCAACTCAAAGTCCATTACCATGGAACCTCTTTGGCACCCGTGCTCGGATGCCCAGCATCCCAGGGAGTAGAGCACGAATGGCTGGCCTCTGCTCCCACAGCCGAAGAGCCAGGGCAAAAAACTGGAGCTGTGCCTCTTCTGCAGAAACTCCTCTTTGCAACGGTGCCATCCGCATTGCTGTCGCTCCTCGATTTCCCAACTCAAAGTCCATTACAATTGGACCTCTTTGGCATCCGTGCTGGGCTGCCCAGCATCCCAGAGAGTAGAGCACGAACGGATGGCCTCTGGTCCCACAGCCGTTGAGCCAGGGCAAAAAACTTGAGCTGTGCCTCGTCTGCAGAAAGTCAGCTTTGCAACGGTGCCATCCGCATTGCTTTCGCTCCTAGATTCCCAAACTTAAAGTCCATTACAATGGAACCTCTATGGCACCCGTGCTGGGCTGCCCAGCATCCCAGGGAGTAGAGCACGTACGGTTGGCCTCTGCTGCCACAGCCGAAGAGCTAGGTCAAAAAGCTTGAGCTGTGCCTCTTCTGCAAAAAGTCAGCTTTGCAACGGTGCCATCCGCATTGCTGTCGCTCCTCCATTTCCCAACTCAAAGTCCATTACAATGGAACCTCTTTGGCACCCGTGCTCGGCTGCCCAGCATCCCAGGGAGTAGAGCACGAACGGATGGCCTCTGATCCCACAGCCAAAGAGCCAGGGCAAAAAACTGGAGCTGTGCCTCTTCTGCAGAAAGTCAGCTTTGCAAAGGTGCCATCCGCATTGCTGTCGCTCCTCGATTTCTCAACTCAAAGTCCATTACAATGGAACCTCTTTGGCACCCGTGCTCGGCTGCCCAGCATCCCAGGGAGTAGAGCACGAACGGTTGGCCTCTGGTCCCACAGTCGAAGAGCCAGGGCAAAAAACTGGAGTTGTGCCTCTTCTGCAGAAAGTCAGCTTTGCAACGGTGCCATCCGCATTGCTGTCGCTCCTCCATTTCCCAACTCAAAGTCAATTACAATGGGACATCTTTGGCACCCGTGCTCGGCTGCCCAGCATCCCAGGGAGTAGAGTACGAACGGATGGCCTCTGCTCCCACAGCCGAAGAGCCAGGGCAAAAAACTGGAGCTGTGCCTCTTCTGCAGAAAGTCAGCTTTGCAACGGTGCCATCCGCATTGCTGTTGCTCCTCGATTTCCCAACTCAAAGTCCATTACAATGGAACCTCTTTGGCACCCGTGCTGGGCTGCCCAGCATCCCAGGGAGTAGAGCACGAACGGTTGGCCTCTGCTCCCACAGCCGAAGAGCCAGGGCAAAAAACTGGAGCTGTGCCTCTTCTGCAGAAAGTCAGCTTTGCAACGGTGCCATCCGCATCGCTGTTGCTCCTCGATTTCCCAACTCAAAGTCCATTACAATAGAACCTCTTTGGCACCCGTGCTCGGATGCCCAGCATCCCAGGGAGTAGAGCACGAACGGTTGGCCTCTGCTCCCACAGCTCTTGAGCCAGGGCAAAAAACTGGAGCTGTGCCTCTTCTGCAGAAAGTCAGCTTTGCAACGGTGCCATCCGCATTGCTGTTGCTCCTCGATTTCCCAACTCAAAGTCCATTACAATGGAACCTCTTTGGCACCCGTGCTGGGCTGCCCAGCATCCCAGGGAGTAGAGCACGAATGGTTGGCCTCTGCTCCCACAGCCGAAGAGCCAGGGCAAAAAACTTGAGCTGTGCCTCTTCTGCAGAAAGTCAGCTTTGCAACGGTGCCGTCCGCATCGCTGTTACTCCTCGATTTCCCAACTCAAAGTCCATTACAATGGAACCTCTTTGGCACACGTTCTGGGCTGCCCAGCATCCCAGGCAGTAGAGCACGAATGGCTGGCCTCTGGTCCCACAGCCGAAGAGCCAGGGCAAAAAACGTGAGCTGTGCCTCTTCTGCAGAAAGTCAGCTTTGCAACGGTGCCATCCGCATTGCTGTCGCTCCTCCATTTCCCAACTCAAAGTCCATTACAATGGAACCTCTTTGGCACCCGTGCTCGGCTGCCCTGCATCCCAGGGAGTAGAGCACGAACGGATGGCCTCTAATCCCACAGCCAAAGAGCCAGGGCAAAAAACTGGAGCTGTGCCTCTTCTGCAGAAAGTCAGCTTTGCAAAGGTGCCATCCGCATTGCTGTCGCTCCTCGATTTCTCAACTCAAAGTCCATTACAATGGAACCTCTTTGGCACCCGTGCTGGGCTGCCCAGCATCCCAGGGAGTAGAGCACGAACGGATGGCCTCTGCTCCCACAGCCGAAGAGCCAGGGCAAAAAACTGGAGTTGTGCCTCTTCTGCAGAAAGTCAGCTTTGCAACGGTGCCATCCGCATTGCTGTCGCTCCTCCATTTCCCAACTCAAAGTCAATTACAATGGAACCTCTTTGGCACCCGTGCTCGGCTGCCCAGCATCCCAGGCAGTAGAGTACGAACGGTTGGCCTCTGCTCCCACAGCCGAAGAGCCAGGGCAAAAAACTGGAGCTGTGCCTCTTCTGCAGAAAGTCAGCTTTGCAACGGTGCCATCCGCATTGCTGTCGCTCCTCCATTTCCCAACTCAAAGTCCATTACAATGGAACCTCTTTGGCACCCGTGCTCGGCTGCCCAGCATCCCAGGGAGTAGAGCACGAACGGTTGGCCTCTGCTCCCACAGCCGAAGAGCCAGGGCAAAAAACTTGAGCTGTGCCTCTTCTGCAGAAAGTCAGCTTTGCAACGGTGCCATCCGCATTGCTGTCGCTCCTCCATTTCCCAACTCAAAGTCCATTACAATGGAACCTCTTTGGCACCCGTGCTCGGCTGCCCAGCATCCCAGGGAGTAGAGCACGAATGGCTGGCCTCTGGTCCCACAGCCGAAGAGCCAGGGCAAAAAACTGGAGCTGTGCCTCTTCTGCAGAAAGTCAGCTTTGCAACGGTGCCATCCGCATTGCTGTCGCTCCTCCATTTCCCAACTCAAAGTCCATTACAATGGAACCTCTTTGGCACCCGTGCTCGGCTGCCCTGCATCCCAGGGAGTAGAGCACGAACGGATGGCCTCTAATCCCACAGCCAAAGAGCCAGGGCAAAAAACTGGAGCTGTGCCTCTTCTGCAGAAAGTCAGCTTTGCAAAGGTGCCATCCGCATTGCTGTCGCTCCTCGATTTCTCAACTCAAAGTCCATTACAATGGAACCTCTTTGGCACCCGTGCTGGGCTGCCCAGCATCCCAGGGAGTAGAGCACGAACGGTTGGCCTCTGCTCCCACAGCCGAAGAGCCAGGGCAAAAAACTGGAGTTGTGCCTCTTCTGCAGAAAGTCAGCTTTGCAACGGTGCCATCCGCATTGCTGTCGCTCCTCCATTTCCCAACTCAAAGTCAATTACAATGGGACCTCTTTGGCACCCGTGCTCGGCTGCCCAGCATCCCAGGCAGTAGAGTACGAACGGATGGCCTCTGCTCCCACAGCCGAAGAGCCAGGGCAAAAAACTGGAGCTGTGCCTCTTCTGCAGAAAGTCAGCTTTGCAACGGTGCCATCCGCATTGCTGTTGCTCCTCGATTTCCCAACTCAAAGTCCATTACAATGGAACCTCTTTGGCACCCGTGCTGGGCTGCCCAGCATCCCAGGGAGTAGAGCACGAACGGTTGGCCTCTGCTCCCACAGCCGAAGAGCCAGGGCAAAAAACTGGAGCTGTGCCTCTTCTGCAGAAAGTCAGCTTTGCAACGGTGCCATCCGCATTGCTGTCGCTCCTCCATTTCCCAACTCAAAGTCAATTACAATGGGACCTCTTTGGCACCCGTGCTGGGCTGCCCAGCATCCCAGGCAGTAGAGTACGAACGGATGGCCTCTGGTCCCACAGCCGAAGAGCCAGGGCAAAAAACTGGAGCTGTGCCTCTTCTGCAGAAAGTCAGCTTTGCAACGGTGCCATCCGCATTGCTGTCGCTCCTCCATTTCCCAACTCAAAGTCCATTACAATGGAACCTCTTTGGCACCCGTGCTCAGCTGCCCAGCATCCCAGGGAGTAGAGCACGAACGGTTGGCCTCTGCTCCCACAGCCGAAGAGCCAGGGCAAAAAACTGGAGCTGTGCCTCTTCTGCAGAAAGTCAGCTTTGCAACGGTGCCGTCCGCATCGCTGTTGCTCCTCGATTTCCCAACTCAAAGTCCATTACAATAGAACCTCTTTGGCACCCGTGCTCGGATGCCCAGCATCCCAGGGAGTAGAGCACGAACGGTTGGCCTCTGCTCCCACAGCCAAAGAGCCAGGGCAAAAAACTGGAGCTGTGCCTCTTCTGCAGAAAGTCAGCTTTGCAACGGTGCCATCCGCATTGCTGTTGCTCCTCGATTTCCCAACTCAAAGTCCATTACAATGGAACCTCTTTGGCACCCGTGCTGGGCTGCCCAGCATCCCAGGGAGTAGAGCACGAACGGTTGGCCTCTGGTCCCACAGCCGAAGAGCCAGGGCAAAAAACTGGAGCTGTGCCTGTTCTGCAGAAAGTCAGCTTTGCAACGGTGCCGTCCGCATCGCTGTTGCTCCTCGATTTCCCAACTCAAAGTCCATTACAATAGAACCTCTTTGGCACCCGTGCTCGGATGCCCTGCATCCCAGGGAGTAGAGCACGAACGGATGGCCTCTAATCCCACAGCCAAAGAGCCAGGGCAAAAAACTGGAGCTGTACCTCTTCTGCAGAAAGTCAGCTTTGCAAAGGTGCCATCCGCATTGCTGTCGCTCCTCGATTTCTCAACTCAAAGTCCATTACAATGGAACATCTTTGGCACCCGTGCTCGGCTGCCCAGCATCCCAGGGAGTAGAGCACGAACGGTTGGCCTCTGCTCCCACAGCCGAAGAGCCAGGGCAAAAAACTGGAGTTGTGCCTCTTCTGCAGAAAGTCAGCTTTGCAACGGTGCCATCCGCATTGATGTTGCTCCTCGATTTCCCAACTCAAAGTCCATTACAATGGAACCTCTTTGGCACCCGTGCTGGGCTGCCCAGCATCCCAGGGAGTAGAGCACGAATGGTTGGCCTCTGCTCCCACAGCCGAAGAGCCAGGGCAAAAAACTGGAGCTGTGCCTCTTCTGCAGAAAGTCAGCTTTGCAACGGTGCCGTCCGCATCGCTGTTACTCCTCGATTTCCCAACTCAAAGTCCATTACAATAGAACCTCTTTGGCACCCGTGCTCGGATGCCCAGCATCCCAGCGAGTAGAGCACGAACGGTTGGCCTCTGCTCCCACAGCCGAAGAGCCAGGGCAAAAAACTGGAGCTGTGCCTCTTCTGCAGAAAGTCAGCTTTGCAACGGTGCCATCCGCATTGCTGTCGCTCCTCCATTTCCCAACTCAAAGTCCATTACAATGGAACCTCTTTGGCACCCGTGCTCGGCTGCCCTGCATCCCAGGGAGTAGAGCACGAATGGCTGGCCTCTGGTCCCACAGCCGAAGAGCCAGGGCAAAAAACTGGAGCTGTGCCTCTTCTGCAGAAAGTCAGCTTTGCAACGGTGCCATCCGCATTGCTGTTGCTCCTCGATTTCCCAACTCAAAGTCCATTACAATGGAACCTCTTTGGCACCCGTGCTCGGCTGCCCTGCATCCCAGGGAGTAGAGCACGAACGGATGGCCTCTAATCCTACAGCCAAAGAGCCAGGGCAAAAAACTGGAGCTGTGCCTCTTCTGCAGAAAGTCAGCTTTGCAAAGGTGCCATCCGCATTGCTGTCGCTCCTCGATTTCTCAACTCAAAGTCCATTACAATGGAACCTCTTTGGCACCCGTGCTCGGCTGCCCAGCATCCCAGGCAGTAGAGCACGAACGGTTGGCCTCTGCTCCCACAGCCGAAGAGCCAGGGCAAAAAACTGGAGTTGTGCCTCTTCTGCAGAAAGTCAGCTTTGCAACGGTGCCATCCGCATTGCTGTCGCTCCTCCATTTCCCAACTCAAAGTCAATTACAATGGAACCTCTTTGGCACCCGTGCTCGGCTGCCCAGCATCCCAGGCAGTAGAGTACGAACGGATGGCCTCTGCTCCCACAGCCGAAGAGCCAGGGCAAAAAACTGGAGCTGTGCCTCTTCTGCAGAAAGTCAGCTTTGCAACGGTGCCATCCGCATTGCTGTCGCTCCTCCATTTCCCAACTCAAAGTCCATTACAATGGAACCTCTTTGGCACCCGTGCTCAGCTGCCCAGCATCCCAGGGAGTAGAGCACGAACGGTTGGCCTCTGCTCCCACAGCCGAAGAGCCAGGGCAAAAAACTGGAGCTGTGCCTCTTCTGCAGAAAGTCAGCTTTGCAACGGTGCCGTCCGCATCGCTGTTGCTCCTCGATTTCCCAACTCAAAGTCCATTACAATAGAACCTCTTTGGCACCCGTGCTCGGATGCCCAGCATCCCAGGGAGTAGAGCACGAACGGTTGGCCTCTGCTCCCACAGCCAAAGAGCCAGGGCAAAAAACTGGAGCTGTGCCTCTTCTGCAGAAAGTCAGCTTTGCAACGGTGCCATCCGCATTGCTGTTGCTCCTCGATTTCCCAACTCAAAGTCCATTACAATGGAACCTCTTTGGCACCCGTGCTGGGCTGCCCAGCATCCCAGGGAGTAGAGCACGAACGGTTGGCCTCTGCTCACACAGCCGAAGAGCCAGGGCAAAAAACTGGAGCTGTGCCTGTTCTGCAGAAAGTCAGCTTTGCAACGGTGCCGTCCGCATCGCTGTTGCTCCTCGATTACCCAACTCAAAGTCCATTACAATAGAACCTCTTTGGCACCCGTGCTCGGATGCCCTGCATCCCAGGGAGTAGAGCACGAACGGATGGCCTCTAATCCCACAGCCAAAGAGCCAGGGCAAAAAACTGGAGCTGTACCTCTTCTGCAGAAAGTCAGCTTTGCAAAGGTGCCATCCGCATTGCTGTCGCTCCTCGATTTCTCAACTCAAAGTCCATTACAATGGAACATCTTTGGCACCCGTGCTCGGCTGCCCAGCATCCCAGGGAGTAGAGCACGAACGGTTGGCCTCTGCTCCCACAGCCGAAGAGCCAGGGCAAAAAACTGGAGTTGTGCCTCTTCTGCAGAAAGTCAGCTTTGCAACGGTGCCATCCGCATTGATGTTGCTCCTCGATTTCCCAACTCAAAGTCCATTACAATGGAACCTCTTTGGCACCCGTGCTGGGCTGCCCAGCATCCCAGGGAGTAGAGCACGAATGGTTGGCCTCTGCTCCCACAGCCGAAGAGCCAGGGCAAAAAACTGGAGCTGTGCCTCTTCTGCAGAAAGTCAGCTTTGCAACGGTGCCGTCCGCATCGCTGTTACTCCTCGATTTCCCAACTCAAAGTCCATTACAATAGAACCTCTTTGGCACCCGTGCTCGGATGCCCAGCATCCCAGGGAGTAGAGCACGAACGGTTGGCCTCTGCTCCCACAGCCGAAGAGCCAGGGCAAAAAACTGGAGCTGTGCCTCTTCTGCAGAAAGTCAGCTTTGCAACGGTGCCATCCGCATTGCTGTCGCTCCTCCATTTCCCAACTCAAAGTCCATTACAATGGAACCTCTTTGGCACCCGTGCTCGGCTGCCCTGCATCCCAGGGAGTAGAGCACGAATGGCTGGCCTCTGGTCCCACAGCCGAAGAGCCAGGGCAAAAAACTGGAGCTGTGCCTCTTCTGCAGAAAGTCAGCTTTGCAACGGTGCCATCCGCATTGCTGTTGCTCCTCGATTTCCCAACTCAAAGTCCATTACAATGGAACCTCTTTGGCACCCGTGCTCGGCTGCCCTGCATCCCAGGGAGTAGAGCACGAACGGATGGCCTCTAATCCTACAGCCAAAGAGCCAGGGCAAAAAACTGGAGCTGTGCCTCTTCTGCAGAAAGTCAGCTTTGCAAAGGTGCCATCCGCATTGCTGTCGCTCCTTGATTTCTCAACTCAAAGTCCATTACAATGGAACCTCTTTGGCACCCGTGCTCGGCTGCCCAGCATCCCAGGCAGTAGAGCACGAACGGTTGGCCTCTGCTCCCACAGCCGAAGAGCCAGGGCAAAAAACTGGAGTTGTGCCTCTTCTGCAGAAAGTCAGCTTTGCAACGGTGCCATCCGCATTGCTGTCGCTCCTCCATTTCCCAACTCAAAGTCAATTACAATGGAACCTCTTTGGCACCCGTGCTCGGCTGCCCAGCATCCCAGGCAGTAGAGTACGAACGGATGGCCTCTGCTCCCACAGCCGAAGAGCCAGGGCAAAAAACTGGAGCTGTGCCTCTTCTGCAGAAAGTCAGCTTTGCAACGGTGCCATCCGCATTGCTGTCGCTCCTCCATTTCCCAACTCAAAGTCCATTACAATGGAACCTCTTTGGCACCCGTGCTCGGCTGCCCAGCATCCCAGGGAGTAGAGCACGAATGGCTGGCCTCTGGTCCCACAGCCGAAGAGCCAGGGCAAAAAACTGGAGCTGTGCCTCTTCTGCAGAAAGTCAGCTTTGCAACGGTGCCATCCGCATTGCTGTCGCTCCTCCATTTCCCAACTCAAAGTCCATTACAATGGAACCTCTTTGGCACCCGTGCTCGGCTGCCCTGCATCCCAGGGAGTAGAGCACGAACGGATGGCCTCTAATCCCACAGCCAAAGAGCCAGGGCAAAAAACTGGAGCTGTACCTCTTCTGCAGAAAGTCAGCTTTGCAAAGGTGCCATCCGCATTGCTGTCGCTCCTCGATTTCTCAACTCAAAGTCCATTACAATGGAACCTCTTTGGCACCCGTGCTCGGCTGCCCAGCATCCCAGGCAGTAGAGCACGAACGGTTGGCCTCTGCTCCCACAGCCGAAGAGCCAGGGCAAAAAACTGGAGTTGTGCCTCTTCTGCAGAAAGTCAGCTTTGCAACGGTGCCATCCGCATTGCTGTCGCTCCTCCATTTCCCAACTCAAAGTCAATTACAATGGGACCTCTTTGGCACCCGTGCTCGGCTGCCCAGCATCCCAGGCAGTAGAGTACGAACGGATGGCCTCTGCTCCCACAGCCGAAGAGCCAGGGCAAAAAACTGGAGCTGTGCCTCTTCTGCAGAAAGTCAGCTTTGCAACGGTGCCATCCGCATTGCTGTTGCTCCTCCATTTCCCAACTCAAAGTCCATTACAATGGAACCTCTTTGGCACCCGTGCTGGGCTGCCCAGCATCCCAGGGAGTAGAGCACGAACGGTTGGCCTCTGCTCCCACAGGCGAAGAGCCAGGGCAAAAAACTGGAGTTGTGCCTCTTCTGCAGAAAGTCAGCTTTGCAACGGTGCCATCCGCATTGCTGTCGCTCCTCCATTTCCCAACTCAAAGTCAATTACAATGGGACCTCTTTGGCACCCGTGCTCGGCTGCCCAGCATCCCAGGCAGTAGAGTACGAACGGATGGCCTCTGCTCCCACAGCCGAAGAGCCAGGGCAAAAAACTGGAGCTGTGCCTCTTCTGCAGAAAGTCAGCTTTGCAACGGTGCCATCCGCATTGCTGTCGCTCCTCCATTTCCCAACTCAAAGTCCATTACAATGGAACCTCTTTGGCACCCGTGCTCGGCTGCCCAGCATCCCAGGGAGTAGAGCACGAACGGTTGGCCTCTGCTCCCACAGCCGAAGAGCCAGGGCAAAAAACTGGAGCTGTGCCTCTTCTGCAGAAAGTCAGCTTTGCAACGGTGCCGTCCGCATCGCTGTTGCTCCTCGATTTACCAACTCAAAGTCCATTACAATAGAACCTCTTTGGCACCCGTGCTCGGATGCCCAGCATCCCAGGGAGTAGAGCACGAACGGTTGGCCTCTGCTGCCACAGCCAAAGAGCCAGGGCAAAAAACTTGAGCTGTGCCTCTTCTGCAGAAAGTCAGCTTTGCAACGGTGCCATCCGCATTGCTGTCGCTCCTCGATTTCCCAACTCAAAGTCCATTACAATGGAACCTCTTTGGCACCCGTGCTGGGCTGCCCAGCATCCCAGGGTGTAGAGCACGAACGGTTGGCCTCTGCTCCCACAGCCGAAGAGCCAGGGCAAAAAACTGGAGCTGTGCCTGTTCTGCAGAAAGTCAGCTTTGCAACGGTGCCGTCCGCATCGCTGTTGCTCCTCGATTTCCCAACTCAAAGTCCATTACAATAGAACCTCTTTGGCACCCGTGCTCGGATGCCCAGCATCCCAGGCAGTAGAGCACGAACGGTTGGCCTCTGCTCCCACAGCCGAAGAGCCAGGGCAAAAAACTGGAGCTGTGCCTCTTCTGCAGAAAGTCAGCTTTGCAACGGTGCCATCCGCATTGCTGTCGCTCCTCCATTTCCCAACTCAAAGTCCATTACAATGGAACCTCTTTGGCACCCGTGCTGGGCTGCCCAGCATCCCAGGGAGTAGAGCACGAATGGCTGGCCTCTGGTCCCACAGCCGAAGAGCCAGGGCAAAAAACTGGAGCTGTGCCTCTTCTGCAGAAAGTCAGCTTTGCAACGGTGCCATCCGCATTGCTGTCGCTCCTCCATTTCCCAACTCAAAGTCCATTACAATGGAACCTCTTTGGCACCCGTGCTCGGCTGCCCTGCATCCCAGGGAGTAGAGCACGAACGGATGGCCTCTAATCCCACAGCCAAAGAGCCAGGGCAAAAAACTGGAGCTGTGCCTCTTCTGCAGAAAGTCAGCTTTGCAAAGGTGCCATCCGCATTGCTGTCGCTCCTCGATTTCTCAACTCAAAGTCCATTACAATGGAACCTCTTTGGCACCCGTGCTCGGCTGCCCAGCATCCCAGGGAGTAGAGCACGAACGGTTGGCCTCTGCTCCCACAGCCGAAGAGCCAGGGCAAAAAACTGGAGTTGTGCCTCTTCTGCAGAAAGTCAGCTTTGCAACGGTGCCATCCGCATTGCTGTCGCTCCTCCATTTCCCAACTCAAAGTCCATTACAATGGGACCTCTTTGGCACCCGTGCTCGGCTGCCCAGCATCCCAGGCAGTAGAGTACGAACGGATGGCCTCTGCTCCCACAGCCGAAGAGCCAGGGCAAAAAACTGGAGCTGTGCCTCTTCTGCAGAAAGTCAGCTTTGCAACGGTGCCATCCGCATTGCTGTTGCTCCTCGATTTCCCAACTCAAAGTCCATTACAATGGAACCTCTTTGGCACCCGTGCTGGGCTGCCCAGCATCCCAGGGAGTAGAGCACGAACGGTTGGCCTCTGCTCCCACAGCCGAAGAGCCAGGGCAAAAAACTGGAGCTGTGCCTGTTCTGCAGAAAGTCAGCTTTGCAACGGTGCCGTCCGCATCGCTGTTGCTCCTCGATTTCCCAACTCAAAGTCCATTACAATAGAACCTCTTTGGCACCCGTGCTCGGATGCCCAGCATCCCAGGGAGTAGAGCACGAACGGTTGGCCTCTGCTCCCACAGCCGAAGAGCCAGGGCAAAAAACTGGAGCTGTGCCTCTTCTGCAGAAAGTCAGCTTTGCAACGGTGCCATCCGCATTGCTGTCGCTCCTCCATTTCCCAACTCAAAGTCCATTACAATGGAACCTCTTTGGCACCCGTGCTCGGCTGCCCAGCATCCCAGGGAGTAGAGCACGAATGGCTGGCCTCTGGTCCCACAGCCGAAGAGCCAGGGCAAAAAACTGGAGCTGTGCCTCTTCTGCAGAAAGTCAGCTTTGCAACGGTGCCATCCGCATTGCTGTCGCTCCTCCATTTCCCAACTCAAAGTCCATTACAATGGAACCTCTTTGGCACCCGTGCTCGGCTGCCCTGCATCCCAGGGAGTAGAGCACGAACGGATGGCCTCTAATCCCACAGCCAAAGAGCCAGGGCAAAAAACTGGAGCTGTACCTCTTCTGCAGAAAGTCAGCTTTGCAAAGGTGCCATCCGCATTGCTGTCGCTCCTCGATTTCTCAACTCAAAGTCCATTACAATGGAACCTCTTTGGCACCCGTGCTCGGCTGCCCAGCATCCCAGGGAGTAGAGCACGAACGGTTGGCCTCTGCTCCCACAGCCGAAGAGCCAGGGCAAAAAACTGGAGTTGTGCCTCTTCTGCAGAAAGTCAGCTTTGCAACGGTGCCATCCGCATTGCTGTCGCTCCTCCATTTCCCAACTCAAAGTCAATTACAATGGGACCTCTTTGGCACCCGTGCTCGGCTGCCCAGCATCCCAGGCAGTAGAGTACGAACGGATGGCCTCTGCTCCCACAGCCGAAGAGCCAGGGCAAAAAACTGGAGCTGTGCCTCTTCTGCAGAAAGTCAGCTTTGCAACGGTGCCATCCGCATTGCTGTTGCTCCTCGATTTCCCAACTCAAAGTCCATTACAATGGAACCTCTTTGGCACCCGTGCTGGGCTGCCCAGCATCCCAGGGAGTAGAGCACGAACGGTTGGCCTCTGCTCCCACAGCCGAAGAGCCAGGGCAAAAAACTGGAGCTGTGCCTCTTCTGCAGAAAGTCAGCTTTGCAACGGTGCCGTCCGCATCGCTGTTGCTCCTCGATTTCCCAACTCAAAGTCCATTACAATAGAACCTCTTTGGCACCCGTGCTCGGATGCCCAGCATCCCAGGGAGTAGAGCACGAACGGTTGGCCTCTGCTCCCACAGCCGAAGAGCCAGGGCAAAAAACTGGAGCTGTGCCTCTTCTGCAGAAAGTCAGCTTTGCAACGGTGCCATCCGCATTGCTGTCGCTCCTCCATTTCCCAACTCAAAGTCCATTACAATGGAACCTCTTTGGCACCCGTTCTGGGCTGCCCAGCATCCCAGGGAGTAGAGCACGAATGGCTGGCCTCTGCTCCCACAGCCGAAGAGCCAGGGCAAAAAACTGGAGCTGTGCCTCTTCTGCAGAAAGTCAGCTTTGCAACGGTGCCATCCGCATTGCTGTCGCTCCTCCATTTCCCAACTCAAAGTCCATTACAATGGAACCTCTTTGGCACCCGTGCTGGGCTGCCCAGCATTCCAGGCAGTAGAGCACGAACGGATGGCCTCTGGTCCCACAGCCGAAGAGCCAGGGCAAAAAACGTGAGCTGTGCCTCTTCTGCAGAAAGTCAGCTTTGCAACGGTGCCATCCGCATTGCTGTCGCTCCTCCATTTCCCAACTCAATGTCCATTACAATGGAACCTCTTTGGCACCCGTGCTGGGCTGCCCAGCATCCCAGGGAGTAGAGCACGAACGGTTGGCCTCTGGTCCCACAGCCGAAGAACCAGGGCAAAAAACTTGAACTGTGCCTCTTCTGCAGAAAGTCAGCTTTGCAACGGTGCCATCCGCATTGCTGTCGCTCCTCGATTTCCCAACTCAAAGTCCATTACAATGGAACCTCTTTGGCACCCGTGCTGGGCTGCCCAGCATCCCAGGGAGTAGAGCACGAACGGATGGCCTCTGCTCCCACAGCCGTTGAGCCAGGGCAAAAAACTGGAGTTGTGCCTCTTCTGCAGAAAGTCAGCTTTGCAACAGTGCCATCCGCATTGCTGTCGCTCCTCGATTTCCCAACTCAAAGTCCATTACAATGGAACCTCTTTGGCACCCGTGCTGGGCTGCCCAGCATCCCAGGGAGTAGAGCACGAACGGTTGGCCTCTGCTCCCACAGCCGAAGAGCCAGGGCAAAAAACTGGAGCTGTGCCTCTTCTGCAGAAAGTCAGCTTTGCAACGGTGCCATTTGCATTGTGGTCGCTCCTTGATTTCCCAACTCAAAGTCCATTACAATGGGACCTCTTTGGCACCCGTGCTGGGCTGCCCAGCATGCCAAGCAGTAGAGCACGAACGGATGGCATCTCCTGGCACAGCCGAAGAGCCAGGGCAAAAAAATTGGAGCTGTGCCTCTTCTGCAGAAAGTCAGCTTTGCAACGGTGCCATCCGCATTGCTGTCGCTCCTCCATTTCCCAACTCAAAGTCCATTACAATGGAACCTCTTTGGCACCCGTGCTCGGCTGCCCAGCATCCCAGGCAGTAGAGCACGAACGGTTGGCCTCTTCTCCCACAACCGAAGAGCCAGGGCAAAAAACTGGAGCTGTGCCTCTTCTGCAGAAAGTCAGCTTTGCAACGGTGCCATCCGCATTGCTGTTGCTCCTCCATTTCCCAACTCAAAGTCCATTACAATGGAACCTCTTTGGCACCCGTGCTGGGCTGCCCAGCATCCCAGAGAGTAGAGCACGAACGTTTGGCCTCTGCTCCCACAGCCGTTGAGCCAGGGCAAAAAACTTGAGCTGTGCCTCTTCTGCAGAAAGTCAGCTTTGCAACGGTGCCATCCGCATTGCTGTCGCTCCTCCATTTCCCAACTCAAAGTCCATTACAATGGAACCTCTTTGGCACCCGTGCTCGGCTGCCCAGCATCCCAGGGAGTAGAGCACCAACGGTTGGCCTCTCCTGCCACAGCCGAAGAGCCAGGGCAAAAAGCTTGAGCTGTGCCTCTTCTGCAGAAAGTCAGCTTTGCAACGGTGCCATCCGCATTGCTGTCGCTCCTCCATTTCCCAACTCAAAGTCCATTACAATGGAACCCCTTTGGCACCCGTGCTCGGCTGCCCAGCATCCCAGGGAGTAGAGCACGAACGGATGGCCTCTCCTGGCACAGCCGAAGAGCCAGGGCAAAAAACTGGAGCTGTGCCTCTTCTGCAGAAAGTCAGCTTTGCAACGGTTCCATCCACATTGCTGTCGCTCCTCCATTTCCCAACTCAAAGTCCATTACAATGGAACCTCTTTGGCACACGTGCTGGGCTGCCCAGCATCCCAGGGAGTAGACCACGAACGGTTGGCCTCTGCTCCCACAGCCGTTGAACCAGGGCAAAAAACTGGAGTTGTGCCTCTTCT
The DNA here is from genome assembly GCF_963264785.1 of Psittacula echo. Lineage (NCBI taxonomy): Eukaryota > Metazoa > Chordata > Aves > Psittaciformes > Psittacidae > Psittacula > Psittacula echo. The sequence goes on from NC_137753.1 coordinate 417,768, forward strand.
GCAGAAAGTCAGCTTTGCAACGGTGCCATCCGCATCGCTGTTGCTCCTCGATTTCCCAACTCAAAGTCCATTACAATAGAACCTCTTTGGCACCCGTGCTGGGCTGCCCAGCATCCCAGGGAGTAGAGCACGAACGGTTGGCCTCTCCTGCCACAGCCGAAGAGCCAGGGCAAAAAACTTGAGCTGTGCCTCTTCTGCAGAAAGTCTGCTTTGCAACGGTGCCATCCGCATTGCTGTCGCTCCTCGATTTCCCAACTCAAAGTCCATTACAATGGAACCTCTTTGACACCCGTGCTGGGCTGCCCAGCATCCCAGGGAGTAGACCACGAACGGTTGGCCTCTGCTGCCACAGCCGAAGAGCCAGGGCAAAAAGCTTGAACTGTGCCTCTTCTGCAGAAAGTCAGCTTTGCAACGGTGCCATCCGCATTGCTGTCGCTCCTCGATTTCCCAACTCAAAGTCCATTACAATGGAACCTCTATGGCACCCGTGCTGGGCTGCCCAGCATCCCAGGGAGTAGAGCACGAACGGTTGGCCTCTGCTCCCACAGCCGAAGAGCCAGGGCAAAAAACTGGAGCTGTGCCTCTTCTGCAGAAAGTCAGCTTTGCAACGGTGCCATCCGCATTGCTGTCGCTCCTCCATTTCCCAACTCAAAGTCCATTACAATGGAACCTCTTTGGCACCCGTGCTCGGCTGCCCAGCATCCCAGGGAGTAGAGCACGAACGGATGGCCTCTCCTACCACAGCCGAAGAGCCAGGGCAAAAAACTGGAGCTGTGCCTCTTCTGCAGAAAGTCAGCTTTGCAACGGTGCCATCCGCATTGCTGTCGCTACTCGATTTCCCAACTCAAAATCAATTACAATGGGACATCTTTGGCATCCGTGCTCGGCTGCCAAGTATCCCAGGTAGTAGAGTACGAACGGATGGCCTCTGGTCCCACAGCCGAAGAGCCAGGGCAAAAAACTTGAGCTGTGCCTCTTCTGCAGAAAGTCAGCTTTGCAACGGTGCCATCCGCATTGCTGTTGCTCCTCGATTTCCCAACTCAAAGTCCATTACAATGGAACCTCTTTGGCACACGTGCTGGGCTGCCCAGCATCCCAGGCAGTAGAGCACGAACGGTTGGCCTCTGCTCCCACAGCCGAAGAGCCAGGGCAAAAAGCTTAAACTGTGCCTCTTCTGCAGAAAGTCAGCTTTGCAACGGTGCCATCTGCATTGTTGTCGCTCCTCCATTTCCCAACTCAAAGTCCATTACAATGGGACCTCTTTGGCACCCGTGCTCGGCTGCCCAGCATCCCAGGGAGTAGAGCACGAACGGTTGGCCTCTGCTCCCACAGCCGAAGAGCCAGGGCAAAAAACTTGAGCTGTGCCTCTTCTGCAGAAAGTCAGCTTTGCAACGGTGCCATCCGCATTGCTGTCGCTCCTCGATTTCCCTACTCAATGTCCATTACAATAGAACCTCTTTGGCACCCGTGCTGGGCTGCCCAGCATCCCAGGGAGTAGAGCACGAACGGTTGGCATCTCCTGCCACAGCCGAAAATGAAGGGCAGAAAACTGGAGCTGTGCCTCTTCTGCAGAAAGTCAGCTTTGCAACGGTGCCATTTGCATTGCGGTCTCTCCTTGATTTCCCAACTCAAAGTCCATTACAATGGAACCTCTTTGGCACCCGTGCTCGGATGCCCAGCATCCCAGGCAGTAGAGCACGAACGGTTGGCCTCTGCTCCCACAGCCGAAGAGCCAGGGCAAAAAACTGGAGCTGTGCCTCTTCTGCAGAAAGTCAGCTTTGCAACGGTGCCATCCGCATTGCTGTCGCTCCTCCATTTCCCAACTCAAAGTCCATTACAATGGAACCTCTTTGGCACCCGTGCTCGGCTGCCCAGCATCCCAGGGAGTAGAGCACGAATGGCTGGCCTCTAATCCCACAGCCAAAGAGCCAGGGCAAAAAACTGGAGCTGTGCCTCTTCTGCAGAAAGTCAGCTTTGCAACGGTGCCATCCGCATTGCTGTCGCTACTCGATTTCCCAACTCAAAATCAATTACAATGGGACATCTTTGGCATCCGTGCTCGGCTGCCAAGCATCCCAGGTAGTAGAGTACGAACGGATGGCCTCTGGTCCCACAGCCGAAGAGCCAGGGCAAAAAACTTGAGCTGTGCCTCTTCTGCAGAAAGTCAGCTTTGCAACGGTTCCATCCACATTGCTGTCGCTCCTCGATTTCCCAACTCAAAGTCCATTACAATGGAACCTCTTTGGCACCCGTGCTGGGCTGCCCAGCATCCCAGGCAGTAGAGCACGAACGGTTGGCCTCTGCTCCCACAGCCGTTGAGCCAGGGCAAAAAACTTGAGCTGTGCCTCTTCTGCAGAAAGTCAGCTTTGCAACGGTGCCATCCGCATTGCTGTCGCTCCTCGATTTCCCAACTCAAAGTCCATTACAATGGGACCTCTTTGGCATCCGTGCTGGGCTGCCCAGCATCCCAGGGAGTAGAGCACGAACGGTTGGCCTCTGCTCCCACAGCCGAAGAGCCAGGGCAAAAAACTGGAGCTGTGCCTCTTCTGCAGAAAGTCAGCTTTGCAACGGTGCCATCTGCATTGCTGTCGCTACTCGATTTCCCTACTCAATGTCCATTACAATGGAACCTCTTTGACACCCGTGCTGGGCTGCCCAGCATCCCAGGCAGTAGAGCACGAACGGTTGGCCTCTCCTGCCACAGCCGAAAAGGAAGGGCAGAAAACTTGAGCTGTGCCTCTTCTGCAGAAAGTCAGCTTTGCAACGGTGCCATTTGCATTGCGGTCGCTCCTCCATTTCCCAACTCAAAGTCCATTACAATGGGACCTCTTTGGCACCCGTGCTGGGCTGCCCAGCATCCCAGGGAGTAGAGCACGAACGGTTGGCCTCTGCTCCCACAGCCGAAGAGCCAGGGCAAAAAACTGGAGCTGTGCCTCTTCTGCAGAAAGTCAGCTTTGCAACGGTGCCATCCGCATTGCTGTCGCTCCTCCATTTCCCATCTCAAAGTCCATTACAATGGAACCTCTTTGGCACCCGTGCTCGGCTGCCCAGCATCCCAGGGAGTAGAGCACGAACGGTTGGCCTCTCCTGCCACAGCCGAAGAGCCAGGCCAAAAAACTGGAGCTGTGCCTCTTCTGCAGAAATTCTGCATTGCAACGCTGCCATCCGCATTGCTGTCGCTCCTCCATTTCCCAACTCAAAGTCCATTACAATGGAACCTCTTTGGCACCCGTGCTCGGCTGCCCAGCATCCCAGGGAGTAGAGCACCAACGGTCGGCCTCTGCTCCCACAGTCGTTGAGCCAGCGCAAAAAGCTTGAGCTGTGCCTCTTCTGCAGAAAGTCAGCTTTGCAACGGTGCCATCCGCATTGCTGTCGCTCCTCCATTTCCCAACTCAAAGTCCATTACAATGGAACCTCTTTGGCACCCGTGCTCGCCTGCCCAGCATCCCAGGGAGTAGAGCATGAACGGTTGGCCTCTGCTCACACAGCCGAAGAGCCAGGGCGAAAAACTTAAGTTGTACCTCTTCTGCAGAAAGTCAGCTATGCAACGGTGCCATCCGCATTGCTGTCGCACCTCCATTTCCCAACTCAAAGTCCATTACAATGGAACCTCTTTGACACCCGTGCTGGGCTGCCCAGCATCCCAGGGAGTAGACCACGAACGGTTGGCCTCTGCTGCCACAGCCGAAGAGCCAGGGCAAAAAGCTTGAACTGTGCCTCTTCTGCAGAAAGTCAGCTTTGCAACGGTGCCATCCGCATTGCTGTCGCTCCTCGATTTCCCAACTCAAAGTCCATTACAATGGAACCTCTTTGGCACCCGTGCTGGGCTGCCCAGCATCCCAGGGAGTAGAGCACGAACGGTTGACCTCTGCTGCCACAGCCGAAGAGCCAGGGCAAAAAACTGGAGCTGTGCCTCTTCTGCAGAAAGTCAGCTTTGCAACGGTGCCATCCACATTGCTGTCGCTCCTCCATTTCCCAACTCAAAGTCCATTACAATGGAACCTCTTTGGCACCCGTGCTGGGCTGCCCAGCATCCCAGGGAGTAGAGCACGAACGGATGGCCTCTCCTACCACAGCCGAAGAGCCAGGGCAAAAAACTGGAGCTGTGCCTCTTCTGCAGAAAGTCAGCTTTGCAACGGTGCCATCCGCATTGCTGTTGCTACTCGATTTCCCAAATCAAAATCAATTACAATGGGACATCTTTGGCATCCGTGCTCGACTGCCAAGTATCCCAGGTAGTAGAGTACGAACGGATGGCCTCTCCTGCCACAGCCGAAAAGGAAGGGCAGAAAACTTGAGCTGTGCCTCTTCTGCAGAAAGTCAGCTTTGCAACGGTGCCATTTGCATTGCGGTCGCTCCTCGATTTCCCAACTCAAAGTCCATTACAATGAGACCTCTTTGGCACCCGTGCTGGGCTGCCCAGCATCCCAGGGAGTAGAGCACGAACGGATGGCCTCTCCTACCACAGCCGAAGAGCCAGGGCAAAAAACTGGAGCTGTGCCTCTTCTGCAGAAAGTCAGCTTCGCAACGGTGCCATCCGCATTGCTGTTGCTCCTCCATTTCCCAACTCAAAGTCCATTACAATGGAACCTCTTTTGCACCCGTGCTGGGCTGCCCAGCATCCCAGAGGGTAGAGCACGAACTTTTGGTCTCTGCTCCCACAGCCGTTGAGCCAGGGCAAAAGACTGGAGCTGTGCCTCTTCTGCAGAAAGTCAGCTTTGCAACGGTGCCATCCGCATTGCTGTCGCTCCTCCATTCCCCAACTCAAAGTCCATTACAATGGAACCTCTTTGGCACCCGTGCTCGGCTGCCCAGCATCCCAGGGAGTAGAGCACGAACGGTTGGCTTCTGCTCCCACAGCCAAAGAGCCAGGGCAAAAAACTTGAGCTGTGCCTCTTCTGCAGAAAGTCAGCTTTGCAACGGTGCCATCCGCATTGCTGTCTCTACTCGATTTCCCAACTCAAAATCAATTACAATGGGACATCTTTGGCACCCGTGCTGGGCTGCCCAGCATCCCAGGGAGTAGAGCACGAACGGTTGGCCTCTGCTCCGACAGCCGAAGAGCCAGGGCAAAAAACTGGAGCTGTGCCTCTTCTGCAGAAAGTCAGCTTTGCAACGGTGCCATCCGCATTGCTGTCGCTCCTCGATTTCCCAACTCAAAGTCCATTACAATGGGACCTCTTTGGCACCCGTGCTGGGCTGCCCAGCATCCCAGGGAGTAGAGCACGAACGGTTGGCCTCTGCTCCCACAGCCGAAGAGCCAGGGCAAAAAACTTGAGCTGTGCCTCTTCTGCAGAAAGTCAGCTTTGCAACGGTGCCATCTGCATTGCTGTCGCTCCTCGATTTCCCTACTCAATGTCCATTACAATAGAACCTCTTTGGCACCCGTGCTGGGCTGCCCAGCATCCCAGGGAGTAGAGCACGAACGGTTGGCCTCTCCTGCCACAGCCGAAAAGGAAGGGCAGAAAACTGGAGCTGTGCCTCTTCTGCAGAAAGTCAGCTTTGCAACGGTGCCATTTGCATTGCGGTCGCTCCTTGATTTCCCAACTCAAAGTCCATTACAATGGAACCTCTTTGGCACCCGTGCTCGGATGCGCAGCATCCCAGGCAGTAGAGCACGAACGGTTGGCCTCTGCTCCCACAGCCGAAGAGCCAGGGCAAAAAACTGGAGCTGTGCCTCTTCTGCAGAAAGTCAGCTTTGCAACGGTGCCATCCGCATTGCTGTCGCTCCTCCATTTCCCAACTCAAAGTCCATTACAATGGAACCTCTTTGGCACCCGTGCTGGGCTGCCCAGCATCCCAGGGAGTAGAGCACGAATGGCTGGCCTCTACTCCCACAGCCGAAGAGCCAGGGCAAAAAACTGGAGCTGTGCCTCTTCTGCAGAAAGTCAGCTTTGCAACGGTGCCATCCGCATTGCTGTCGCTACTCGATTTCCCAACTCAAAATCAATTAAATGGGACATCTTTGGCATCCGTGCTCGGCTGCCAAGAATCCCAGGGAGTAGAGTACGAACGGATGGCCTCTGGTCCCACAGCCGAAGAGCCAGGGCAAAAAACTGGAGCTGTGCCTCTTCTGCAGAAAGTCAGCTTTGCAACGGTTCCATCCACATTGCTGTCGCTCCTCGATTTCCCAACTCAAAGTCCATTACAATGGAACCTCTTTGGCACACGTGCTGGGCTGCCCAGCATCCCAGGCAGTAGAGCACGAACGGTTGGCCTCTGCTCCCACAGCCGTTGAGCCAGGGCAAAAAACTTGAGCTGTGCCTCTTCTGCAGAAAGTCAGCTTTGCAACGGTGCCATCCGCATTGCTGTCGCTCCTCCATTTCCCAACTCAAAGTCCATTACAATGGAACCTCTTTGGCACCCGTGCTGGGCTGCCCAGCATGCAAGGGAGTAGAGCACGAACGGTTGGCCTCTCCTGCCACAGCCGAAGAGCCAGGGCAAAAAACTGGAGCTGTGCCTCTTCTGCAGAAAGTCAGCTTTGCAACGGTGCCATCCGCATTGCTGTCGCTCCTCCATTTCCCAACTCAAAGTCCATTACAATGGAACCTCTTTGGCACCCGTGCTGGGCTGCCCAGCATCCCAGGGAGTAGAGCACCAACGGTTGGCCTCTGGTCCCACAGCCGTTGAGCCAGGGCAAAAAACTGGAGCTGTGCCTCTTCTGCAGAAAGTCAGCTTTGCAACGGTGCCATCCGCATTGCTGTCGCTCCTCCATTTCCCAACTCAAAGTCCATTACAATGGAACCTCTTTGGCACCCGTGCTGGGCTGCCCAGCATCCCAGGGAGTAGAGCACGAACGGTTGGCCTCTGCTCCCACAGCCGAAGAGCCAGGGCAAAAAACTTGAGCTGTGCCTCTTCTGCAGAAAGTCAGCTTTGCAACGGTGCCATCCGCATTGCTGTCGCTCCTTGATTTCCCAACTCAAAGTCCATTACAATGGAACCTCTTTGGCACCCGTGCTGGGCTGCCCAGCATCCCAGGGAGTAGAGCACCAACGGTTGGCCTCTGCTCCCACAGCCAAAGAGCCAGGGCAAAAAACTGGAGCTGTGCCTCTTCTGCAGAAAGTCAGCTTTGCAACGGTGCCATCCGCATTGCTGTCGCTCCTCCATTTCCCAACTCAAAGTCCATTACAATGGAACCTCTTTGGCACCCGTGCTGGGCTGCCCAGCATCCCAGGGAGTAGAGCACGAACGGTTGGCCTCTGCTCCCACAGCCGAAGAGCCAGGGCAAAAAAATTGAGCTGTGCCTCTTCTGCACAAAGTCAGCTTCGCAAAGTTGCTATCCGCATTGCTGTCGCTGCTCGATTTCCCCACTCAAAGTCCATTACAATGGAAGCTCTTTGGCACCCGTGCTCGGCTGCCCAGCATCCCAGGCAGTAGAGCACGAACGGTTGGCCTCTGCTGCCACAGCCGAAGAGCCAGGGCAAAAAACTGGAGCTCTGCCTCTTCTGCAGAAAGTCAGCTTTGCAACGGTGCCATCCGCATTGCTGTCGCTCCTCCATTTCCCAACTCAAAGTCCATTACAATAGAACCTCTTTGGCACCCGTGCTCGGCTGCCCAGCATCCCAGGGAGTAGAGCACGAACGTTTGGCCTCTGGTCCCACAGCCGAAGAGCCAGGGCAAAAGACTGGAGCTGTGCCTCTTCTGCAGAAAGTCAGCTTTGCAACGGTGCCGTCCGCATTGCTGTCGCTCCTCGATTTCCCAACTCAAAGTCCATTACAATGGGACCTCTTTGTCACCAGTGCTGGGCTGCCCAGCAACCCAGGCAGTAGAGCACGAACTGATGGCCTCTGGTCCCACAGCCGAAGAGTCAGGGCAAAAAACGTGAGCTGTGCCTCTTCTGCAGAAAGTCAGCTTCGCAACGGTGCCATCCGCATTGCTGTTGCTTTTTGATTTCCCAACTCAAAGTCCATTACAATGGAACCTCTTTGGCACCCGTGCTCGGCTGCCCAGCATCCCAGGGAGTAGACCACGAACGGTTGGCCTCAGCTCCCACAGCCGAAGAGCCAGGGCAAAAAGCTTGAGCTGTGCCTCTTCTGCAGAAATTCAGCTTTGCAACGGTGCCATCCGCATTGCTGTCGCTCCTCCATTTCCCAACTCAAAGTCCATTACAGTGGAACCTCTTTGGCACCCGTGCTGGGCTGCCCAGCATCCCAGGCAGTAGAGCACGAAAGTTTGGCCTCTGCTCCCACAGCCACTGAACTATGGCATAAAACCTGAGCTGTGCCTCTTCTGCAGAAAGTCAGCTTTGCAACGGTGCCATCCGCATTGCTGTTGCTCCTCGATTTCCCAACTCAAAGTCCATTACAATGGAACCTCTTTGGCACCCGTGCTCGGCTGCCCAGCATCCCAGGGAGTAGAGCACGAACGGATGGCCTCTGGTCCCACAGCCGTTGAGCCAGGGCAAAAAACTGGAGCTGTGCCTCTTCTGCAGAAAGTCAGCTTTGCAACGGTGCCATCCGCATTGCTGTCGCTCCTCCATTTCCCAACTCAAAGTCCATTACAATGGAACCTCTTTGGCACCCGTGCTGGGCTGCCCAGCATCCAAGGGAGTAGAGCACGAACGGTTGGCCTCTCCTGCCACAGCCGAAGAGCCAGGGCAAAAAACTGGAGCTGTGCCTCTTCTGCAGATAGTCAGCTTTGCAACGGTGCCGTCTGCATTGCTGTCGCTCCTCGATTTCCCAACTCAAAGTCCATTACAATGGAACCTCTTTGGCATCCGTACTGGGCTGCCCAGCATCCCAGGGAGTAGAGCACGAACGGTTGGCCTCTGCTCCCACAGCCGTTGAGCCAGGGCAAAAAACTTGAACTGTGCCTCTTCTGCAGAAAGTCAGCTTTGCAACGGTGCCATCCGCATTGCTGTCGCTCCTCCATTTCCCAACTCAAAGTCCATTACAATAGAACCTCTTTGGCACCCGTGCTGGGCTGCCCAGCATCCCAGGGAGTAGAGCACGAACGGTTGGCCTCTGCTGCCACAGCCGAAGAGCCAGGGCAAAAGACTGGAGCTGTGCCTCTTCTGCAGAAAGTCAGCTTTGCAACAGTGCCATCCGCATTGCTGTCGCTCTTCCATTTCCCAACTAAAAGTCCATTACAATGGAACCTCTTTGGCACCCGTGCTGGGCTGCCCAGCATCCCAGGGAGTAGAGCACGAACGTTTGGCCTCCTCTCCCACAGCCGAAGAGCCAGGGCAAAAAACTAGAGCTGTGCCTTTTCTGCAGAAAGTCAGCTTTGCAACGGTGCCATCCGCATTGCTGTCGCTCCTCCATTTCCCAACTCAAAGTCCATTACAATGGAACCTCTTTGGCACCCGTGCTAGGCTGCCCAGCATCCCAGGGAGTAGAGCACGAACGGTTGGCCTCTGCTCCCACAGCCGTTGAGCCAGGGCAAAAAACTTGAGCTGTGCCTCTTCTGCAGAAAGTCAGCTTTGCAACGGTGCCATCCGCATTGCTGTCGCTCCTCCATTTCCCAACTCAAAGTCCATTACAATGGGACCTCTTTGGCACCCGTGCTCGCCTGCCCAGCATCCCAGGGAGTAGAGCACGAACGGTTGGCCTCTGCTCCCACAGCCGAAGAGCCAGGGCAAAAAACTGGAGTTGTGCCTCTTCTGCAGAAAGTCAGCTTTGCAACGGTGCCATCCGCATTGCTGTCGCTCCTCCATTTCCCAACTCAAAGTCCATTAGAGTGGAACCTCTTTGGCACCCGTGCTGGGCTGCCCAGCATCCCAGGGAGTAGAGCACGAAAGTTTGGCCTCTACTCCCACAGCCGCTGAACTACGGCATAAAACTTGAGCTGTGCCTCTTCTGCAGAAAGTCAGCTTTGCAACAGTGCCATCCGCATTGCTGTTGCTCCTCGATTTCCCAACTCAAAGTCCATTACAATGGAACCTCTTTGGCACCCGTGCTGGGCTGCCCAGCATCCCAGGGAGTAGACCACGAACGGATGGCCTCTGGTCCCACAGCCGTTGAGCCAGGGCAAAAAACTGGAGCTGTGCCTTTTCTGCAGAAAGTCAACTTTGCAACGGTGCCATCCGCATTGCTGTCGCTCCTCGATTTCCCAACTCAAAGTCCATTACAATGGGACCTCTTTGTCACCCGTGCTGGGCTGCCCAGCATCCCAGGGAGTAGAGCATGAACGGTTGGCCTCTGCTACCACAGCCGAAGAGCCAGGGCAAAAAACTGGAGCTGTGCCTCTTCTGCAGAAAGTCAGCTTTGCAACGGTGCCATCCGCATTGTTGTCGCTCCTCCATTTCCCAACTCAAAGTCCATTACAATGGAACCTCTTTGGCACCCGTGCTGGGCTGCCCAGCATCCAAGGGAGTAGAGCACGAACGGTTGGCCTCTGCTGCCACAGCCGAAGAGCCAGGGCAAAAAACTGGAGCTGTGCCTCTTCTGCAGATAGTCAGCTTTGCAACGGTGCCGTCCGCATTGCTGTCGCTCCTCCATTTCCCAACTCAAAGTCCATTACAATGGAACCTCTTTGGCACCCGTGCTGGGCTGCCCAGCATCCAAGGGAGTAGAGCACGAACGGTTGGCCTCTGCTCCCACAGCCGTTGAGCCAGGGCAAAAAACTTGAACTGTGCCTCTTCTGCAGAAAGTCAGCTTTGCAACGGTGCCATCCGCATTGCTGTCGCTCCTCCATTTCCCAAGTCAAAGTCCATTACAATAGAACATCTTTGGCACCCGTGCTCGGCTGCCCAGCATCCCAGGCAGTAGAGCACGAATGGTTGGCCTCTGCTCCCACAGCCGAAGAGCCAGGGCAAAAGACTGGAGCTGTGCCTCTTCTGCAGAAAGTCAGCTTTGCAACAGTGCCATCCGCATTGCTGTCGCTCTTCCATTTCCCAACTCAAAGTCCATTACAATGGAACCTCTTTGGCACCCGTGCTGGGCTGCCCAGCATCCCAGGGAGTAGAGCACGAACGTTTGGCCTCCTCTCCCACAGCCAAAGAGCCAGGGCAAAAAAATTGAGCAGTGCCATTTCTGCAGAAAGTCAGCTTTGCAACGGTGCCATCCGCATTGCTGTCGCTCCTCCATTTCCCAACTCAAAGTCCATTACAATGGAACCTCTTTGGCACCCGTACTCGGCTGCCCAGCATCCCAGGGAGTAGAGCACGAACGGTTGGCCTCTGCTCCCACAGCCGAAGAGCCAGGGCAAAAAACTGGAGCTGTGCCTCTTCTGCAGAAAGTCAGCTTTGCAACGGTGCCATCCGCATTGCTGTCACTCCTCCATTTCCCAACTCAAATTCCATTAAATTTGAACCTCTTTGGCACCCGTGCTCGGCTGCCCAGCATCCCAGGCAGTAGAGCACGAATGGCTGGCCTCTGCTCCCACAGCCGAAGAGCCAGGGCAAAAAACTTGACCTGTGCCTCTTCTGCAGAAACTCAGCTATGCAACAGTGCCATCCGCATTGCTGTCGCTCCTCCATTTCCCAACTCAAAGTCAATTACAATGGGAACTCTTTGGCACCCGTGCTCGGCTGCCCAGCATCCCAGGGAGTAGAGCACGAATGGCTGGCCTCTGCTCCCACAGCCGAAGAGCCAGGGCAAAAAACTGGAGCTGTGCCTCTTCTGCAGAAAGTCAGCTTTGCAACGGTGCTATCCGCATTGCTGTCGCTCCTCCATTTCCCAACTCAAAGTCCATTAGAGTGGAACCTCTTTGGCACCCGTGCTGGGCTGCCCAGCATCCCAGGGAGTAGAGCACGAAAGTTTGGCCTCTACTCCCACAGCCGCTGAACTACGGCATAAAACTTGAGCTGTGCCTCTTCTGCAGAAAGTCAGCTTTGCAACAGTGCCATCCGCATTGCTGTTGCTCCTCGATTTCCCAACTCAAAGTCCATTACAATGGAACCTCTTTGGCACCCGTGCTGGGCTGCCCAGCATCCCAGGGAGTAGACCACGAACGGATGGCCTCTGGTCCCACAGCCGTTGAGCCAGGGCAAAAAACTGGAGCTGTGCCTTTTCTGCAGAAAGTCAACTTTGCAACGGTGCCATCCGCATTGCTGTCGCTCCTCGATTTCCCAACTCAAAGTCCATTACAATGGGACCTCTTTGTCACCCGTGCTGGGCTGCCCAGCATCCCAGGGAGTAGAGCATGAACGGTTGGCCTCTGCTACCACAGCCGAAGAGCCAGGGCAAAAAACTGGAGCTGTGCCTCTTCTGCAGAAAGTCAGCTTTGCAACGGTGCCATCCGCATTGTTGTCGCTCCTCCATTTCCCAACTCAAAGTCCATTACAATGGAACCTCTTTGGCACCCGTGCTGGGCTGCCCAGCATCCAAGGGAGTAGAGCACGAACGGTTGGCCTCTGCTGCCACAGCCGAAGAGCCAGGGCAAAAAACTGGAGCTGTGCCTCTTCTGCAGATAGTCAGCTTTGCAACGGTGCCGTCCGCATTGCTGTCGCTCCTCCATTTCCCAACTCAAAGTCCATTACAATGGAACCTCTTTGGCACCCGTGCTGGGCTGCCCAGCATCCAAGGGAGTAGAGCACGAACGGTTGGCCTCTGCTCCCACAGCCGTTGAGCCAGGGCAAAAAACTTGAACTGTGCCTCTTCTGCAGAAAGTCAGCTTTGCAACGGTGCCATCCGCATTGCTGTCGCTCCTCCATTTCCCAAGTCAAAGTCCATTACAATAGAACATCTTTGGCACCCGTGCTCGGCTGCCCAGCATCCCAGGCAGTAGAGCACGAATGGTTGGCCTCTGCTCCCACAGCCGAAGAGCCAGGGCAAAAGACTGGAGCTGTGCCTCTTCTGCAGAAAGTCAGCTTTGCAACAGTGCCATCCGCATTGCTGTCGCTCTTCCATTTCCCAACTCAAAGTCCATTACAATGGAACCTCTTTGGCACCCGTGCTGGGCTGCCCAGCATCCCAGGGAGTAGAGCACGAACGTTTGGCCTCCTCTCCCACAGCCAAAGAGCCAGGGCAAAAAAATTGAGCAGTGCCATTTCTGCAGAAAGTCAGCTTTGCAACGGTGCCATCCGCATTGCTGTCGCTCCTCCATTTCCCAACTCAAAGTCCATTACAATGGAACCTCTTTGGCACCCGTACTCGGCTGCCCAGCATCCCAGGGAGTAGAGCACGAACGGTTGGCCTCTGCTCCCACAGCCGAAGAGCCAGGGCAAAAAACTGGAGCTGTGCCTCTTCTGCAGAAAGTCAGCTTTGCAACGGTGCCATCCGCATTGCTGTCACTCCTCCATTTCCCAACTCAAATTCCATTAAATTTGAACCTCTTTGGCACCCGTGCTCGGCTGCCCAGCATCCCAGGCAGTAGAGCACGAATGGCTGGCCTCTGCTCCCACAGCCGAAGAGCCAGGGCAAAAAACTTGACCTGTGCCTCTTCTGCAGAAACTCAGCTATGCAACAGTGCCATCCGCATTGCTGTCGCTCCTCCATTTCCCAACTCAAAGTCAATTACAATGGGAACTCTTTGGCACCCGTGCTCGGCTGCCCAGCATCCCAGGGAGTAGAGCACGAATGGCTGGCCTCTGCTCCCACAGCCGAAGAGCCAGGGCAAAAAACTGGAGCTGTGCCTCTTCTGCAGAAAGTCAGCTTTGCAACGGTGCTATCCGCATTGCTGTCGCTCCTCGATTTCCCAACGCAAAGTCCATTACAATGGAACCTCTTTGGCACCCGTGCTCGCCTGCCCAGCATCCCAGGGAGTAGAGCACGAACGGTTGGCCTCTGTTCCCACAGCCAAAGAGCCAGGGCAAAAAACTGGAGCTGTGCCTCTTCTGCAGAAAGTCAGCTTTGCAACGGTGCCATCCGCATTGCTGTCGCTCCTCGATTCCCAACTCAAAGTCCATTCCAATGGAACCTCTTTGGCACCCGTGCTCGGCTGCCCAGCATCCCAGGGAGTAGAGCACGAACGGTTGGCCTCTGCTGCCACAGCCGAAGAGCCAGGGCAAAAAACTGGAGCTGTGCCTCTTCTGCAGAAAGTCAGCTTTGAAACGCTGCCATCCGCATTGCTGTTGTTCCTCGATTTCCCAACTCAAAGTCCATTACAATGGAACCTCTTTGGCACCCGTCCTGGGCTGCCCAGCATCCCAGGGAGTAGAGCACGAACGGATGGCCTCTGCTCCCACAGCCGTTGAGCCAGGGCAAAAAACTGGAGTTGTGCCTCTTCTGCAGAAAGTCAGCTTTGCAACGGTGCCATCCGCATTGCTGTTGCTCCTCGATTTCCCAACTCAAAGTCCATTACAATGGAACCTCTTTGGCACCCGTCCTGGGCTGCCCAGCATCCCAGGGAGTAGAGGACGAACGGATGGCCTCTGGTCCCACAGCCAAAGAGCCAGGGCAAAAAACTGGAGCTGTGCCTCTTCTGCAGAAAGTCAGCTTTGCAACGGTGCCATCCGCATTGCTGTCACTCCTCCATTTCCCAACTCAAAGTCCATTACAATGGGACCTCTTTGTCACCCGTGCTGGGCTGCCCAGCATCCCAGGGAGCAGAGCACGAACGGTTGGCCTCTGCTCCCACAGCCGAAGAGCCAGGGCAAAAAACTTGAGCTGTGCCTCTTCTGCAGAAAGTCAGCTTTGCAACGGTGCCGTCCGCATTGCTGTCGCTCCTTGATTTCCCAACTCAAAGTCCATTACAATGGAACCTCTTTGGCACCCGTGCTGGGCTGCGCAGCATCCCAGGCAGAAGAGCACGAATGGTTGGCCTCTGCTGCCACAGCCGAAGAGCCAGGGCAAAAAACTGGAGCTGTGCCTCTTCTGCAGAAAGTCAGCTTTGCAACGGTGCCATCCGCATTGCTGTCGCTCCTCCATTTCCCAACTCAAAGTCCATTACAATGGAACCTCTTTGGCACCCGTGCTTGGCTGCCCAGCATCCCAGGGAGTAGAGCACCAACGGTTGGCCTCTGCTCCCACAGCCGAAGAGCCAGGGCAAAAAACTTGAGCTGTGCCTCTTCTGCAGAAAGTCAGCTTTGCAACGGTGCCGTCCGCATTGCTGTCGCTCCTTGATTTCCCAACTCAAAGTCCATTACAATGGAACCTCTTTGGCACCCGTGCTGGGCTGCCCAGCATCCCAGGGAGTAGAGCACCAACGGTTGGCCTCTGCTCCCACAGCCAAAGAGCCAGGGCAAAAAACTGGAGCTGTGCCTCTTCTGCAGAAAGTCAGCTTTGCAACGGTGCCATCCGCATTGCTGTCGCTCCTCCATTTCCCAACTCAAAGTCCATTACAATGGAACCTCTTTGGCACCCGTGCTTGGCTGCCCAGCATCCCAGGGAGTAGAGCACGAACGGTTGGCCTCTGCTCCCACAGCCGAAGAGCCAGGGCAAAAAACTGGAGCTGTGCATCTTCTGCAGAAAGTCAGCTTTGCAAAGTTGCTATCCGCATTGCTGTTGCTGCTCGATTTCCCAACTCAAAGTCCATTACAATGGAACCTCTTTGGCACCCGTGCTGGGCTGCCCAGCATCCCAGGGAGTAGAGCACGAACGGTTGGCCTCTGCTGCCACAGCCGAAGAGACAGGGCAAAAAACTGGAGCTGTGCCTCTTCTGCAGAAAGTCAGCTTTGCAATGGTGCCATCCGCATTGCTGTTGCTCCTCGATTTCTCAACTCAAAGTCCATTACAATGGAACCTCTTTGGCACCCGTGCTCGGCTGCCCAGCATCCCAGGGAGTAGACCACGAACGGTTGGCCTCTGATCCCACAGCCGAAGAGCCAGGGCAAAAAACTGGAGCTGTGCCTCTTCTGCAGAATGTCAGCTTTGCAACAGTGCCATCCGCATTGCTGTCGCTCCTCCATTTCCCAACTCAAAGTCCATTACAATAGAAACTCTTTGGCACCCGTGCTCGGCTGCCCAGCATCCCAGGGAGTAGAGCACGAACGTTTGGCCTCTGGTCCCACAGCCGAAGAGCCAGGGCAAAAAACTTGAGCTGTGCCTCTTCTGCAGAAAGTCAGCTTTGCAACGGTGCCGTCCGCATTGCTGTCGCTCCTCGATTTCCCAACTCAAAGTCCATTACAATGGGACCTCTTTGGCACCCGTGCTCGGCTGCCCAGCAACCCAGGCAGTAGAGCACGAACTGATGGCCTCTGGTCCCACAGCCGAAGAGTCAGGGCAAAAAACGTGAGCTGTGCCTCTTCTGCAGAAAGTCAGCTTCGCATCGGTGCCATCCGCATTGCTGTTGCTTTTTGATTTCCCAACTCAAAGTCCATTACAATGGAACCTCTTTGGCACCCGTGCTCGGCTGCCCAGCATCCCAGGGAGTAGACCACGAACGGTTGGCCTCAGCTCCCACAGCCGAAGAGCCAGGGCAAAAAGCTTGAGCTGTGCCTCTTCTGCAGAAAGTCAGCTTTGCAACGGTGCCATCCGCATTGCTGTCGCTCCTCCATTTCCCAACTCAAAGTCCATTACAATGGAACCTCTTTGGCACCCGTGCTGGGCTGCCCAGCATCCAAGGGAGTAGAGCACGAACGGTTGGCCTCTGCTGCCACAGCCGAAGAGCCAGGGCAAAAAACTGGAGCTGTGCCTCTTCTGCAGATAGTCAGCTTTGCAACGGTGCCGTCTGCATTGCTGTCGCTCCTCGATTTCCCAACTCAAAGTCCATTACAATGGAACCTCTTTGGCACCCGTGCTGGGCTGCCCAGCATCCCAGGGAGTAGAGCACGAACGGTTGGCCTCTGCTCCCACAGCCGTTGAGCCAGGGCAAAAAACTTGAACTGTGCCTCTTCTGCAGAAAGTCAGCTTTGCAACGGTTCCATCCGCATTGCTGTCGCTCCTCGATTTCCCAACTCAAAGTCCATTACAATAGAACCTCTTTGGCACCCGTGCTCGGATGCCCAGCATCCCAGGGAGTAGAGCACGAACGGTTGGCCTCTGCTCCCACAGCCGAAGAGCCAGGGCAAAAGACTGGAGCTGTGCCTCTTCTGCAGAAAGTCAGCTTTGCAACAGTGCCATCCGCATTGCTGTCGCTCTTCCATTTCCCAACTAAAAGTCCATTACAATGGAACCTGTTTGGCACCCGTGCTGGGCTGCCCAGCATCCCAGGCAGTAGAGCACGAACGTTTGGCCTCCTCTCCCACAGCCGAAGAGCCAGGGCAAAAAACTTGAGCTGTGCCTTTTCTGCAGAAAGTCAGCTTTGCAACGGTGCCATCCGCATTGCTGTCGCTCCTCGATTTCCCAACTCAAAGTCCATTACAATGGAACCTCTTTGGCACCCGTGCTCGGCTGCCCAGCATCCCAGGGAGTAGAGCACGAACGGTTGGCCTCTGCTCCCACAGCCGTTGAGCCAGGGCAAAAAACTTGAGCTGTGCCTCTTCTGCAGAAAGTCAGCTTTGCAACGGTGCCATCCGCATTGCTGTCGCTCCTCCATTTCCCAACTCAAAGTCCATTACAGTGGAACCTCTTTGGCACCCGTGCTGGGCTGCCCAGCATCCCAGGGAGTACAGCACGAACGGTTGGCCTCTGCTCTCACAGCCGCTGAACTACGGCATAAAACTTGAGCTGTGCCTCTTCTGCAGAAAGTCAGCTTTGCAACGGTGCCATCCGCATTGCTGTTGCTCCTCAATTTCCCAACTCAAAGTCCATTACAATAGAACCTCTTTGGCACCCGTGCTGGGCTGCCCAGCATCCCAGGGAGTAGAGCACGAACGGATGGCCTCTGGTCCCACAGCCGTTGAGCCAGGGCAAAAAACTGGAGCTGTGCCTCTTCTGCAGAAAGTCAACTTTGCAACGGTGCCATCCGCATTGCTGTCGCTCCTCGATTTCCCAACTCAAAGTCCATTACAATGGAACCTCTTTGGCACCCGTGCTGGGCTGCCCAGCATCCCAGGGAGTAGAGCATGAACGGTTGGCCTCTGCTCCCACAGCCGAAGAGCCAGGGCAAAAAACGTGAGCTCTGCCTCTTCTGCAGAAAGTCAGCTTTGCAACGGTGCCATCCGCATTGTTGTCGCTCCTCCATTTCCCAACTCAAAGTCCATTACAATGGAACCTCTTTGGCACCCGTGCTGGGCTGCCCAGCATCCAAGGGAGTAGAGCACGAACGGTTGGCCTCTGCTGCCACAGCCGAACAGCCAGGGCAAAAAACTGGAGTTGTGCCTCTTCTGCAGAAAGTCAGCTTTGCAACGGTGCCATCCGCATTGCTGTCGCTCCTCCATTTCCCAACTCAAAGTCCATTACAATGGAACCTCTTTGGCACCCGTGCTCGGCTGCCCAGCATCCAAGGGAGTAGAGCACGAACGGTTGGCCTCTGCTCCCACAGCCGTTGAGCCAGGGCAAAAAACTTGAACTGTGCCTCTTCTGCAGAAAGTCAGCTTTGCAACGGTGCCATCCGCATTGCTGTCGCTCCTCCATTTCCCAACTCAAAGTCCATTACAATAGAACCTCTATGGCACCCGTGCTCGGCTGCCCAGCATCCCAGGCAGTAGAGCACGAACGGTTGGCCTCTGCTCCCACAGCCGAAGAGCCAGGCCAAAAGACTGGAGCTGTGCCTCTTCTGCAGAAAGTCAGCTTTGCAACAGTGCCATCCGCATTGCTGTCGCTCTTCCATTTCCCAACTCAAAGTCCATTACAATGGAACCTCTTTGGCACCCGTGCTGGGCTGCCCAGCATCCCAGGGAGTAGAGCACGAACGTTTGGCCTCCTCTCCCACAGCCGAAGAGCCAGGGCAAAAAAATTGAGCAGTGCCATTTCTGCAGAAAGTCAGCTTTGCAACGGTGCCATCCGCATTGCTGTCGCTCCTCCATTTCCCAACTGAAAGTCCATTACAATGGAACCTCTTTGGCACCCGTGCTCGGCTGCCCAGCATCCCAGGGAGTAGAGCACGAACGGTTGGCCTCTGCTCCCACAGCCGAAGAGCCAGGGCAAAAAACTGGAGCTGTGCCTCTTCTGCAGAAAGTCAGCTTTGCAACGGTGCCATCCGCATTGCTGTCGCTCCTCCATTTCCCAACTCAAATTCCATTAAAGTTGAACCTCTTTGGCACCCGTGCTCGGCTGCCCAGCATCCCAGGGAGTAGAGCACGAACGTTTGGCCTCCTCTCCCACAGCCGAAGAGCCAGGGCAAAAAACTTGAGCTGTGCCTTTTCTGCAGAAAGTCAGCTTTGCAACGGTGCCATCCGCATTGCTGTCGCTCCTCCATTTCCCAACTCAAAGTCCATTACAATGGAACCTCTTTGGCACCCGTGCTCGGCTGCCCAGCATCCCAGGGAGTAGAGCACGAACGGTTGGCCTCTGCTCCCACAGCCGTTGAGCCAGGGCAAAAAACTTGAGCTGTGCCTCTTCTACAGAAAGTCAGCTTTGCAACGGTGCCATCCGCATTGCTGTCGCTCCTCCATTTCCCAACTCAAAGTCCATTACAATGGAACCTCTTTGGCACCCGTGCTGGGCTGCCCAGCATCCCAGGGAGTAGAGCACGAACGGTTGGCCTCTGCTCCCACAGCCGAAGAGCCAGGGCAAAAAACTGGAGCTGTGTCTCTTCTGCAGAAAGTCAGCTTCACAACGGTTCCATCCGCATTGCTGTCGCTCCTCCATTTCCAAACTCAAAGTCCATTACAATGGAACCCCTTTGGCACCCGTGCTCGGCTGCCCAGCATCCCAGGGAGTAGAGCACGAACGGTTGGCCTCTGCTCCCACAGCCGTTGAGCCAGGGCAAAAAACTTGAGCTGTGCCTCTTCTGCAGAAAGTCAGCTTTGCAACGGTGCCATCCGCATTGCTGTCGCTCCTCCATTTCCCAACTCAAAGTCCATTACAGTGGAACCTCTTTGGCACCCGTGCTGGGCTGCCCAGCATCCCAGGGAGTACAGCACGAACGGTTGGCCTCTGCTCTCACAGCCGCTGAACTACGGCATAAAACTTGAGCTGTGCCTCTTCTGCAGAAAGTCAGCTTTGCAACGGTGCCATCCGCATTGCTGTTGCTCCTCAATTTCCCAACTCAAAGTCCATTACAATAGAACCTCTTTGGCACCCGTGCTGGGCTGCCCAGCATCCCAGGGAGTAGAGCACGAACGGATGGCCTCTGGTCCCACAGCCGTTGAGCCAGGGCAAAAAACTGGAGCTGTGCCTCTTCTGCAGAAAGTCAACTTTGCAACGGTGCTATCCGCATTGCTGTCGCTCCTCGATTTCCCAACTCAAAGTCCATTACAATGGAACCTCTTTGGCACCCGTGCTGGGCTGCCCAGCATCCCAGGGAGTAGAGCATGAACGGTTGGCCTCTGCTCCCACAGCCGAAGAGCCAGGGCAAAAAACGTGAGCTCTGCCTCTTCTGCAGAAAGTCAGCTTTGCAACGGTGCCATCCGCATTGTTGTCGCTCCTCCATTTCCCAACTCAAAGTCCATTACAATGGAACCTCTTTGGCACCCGTGCTGGGCTGCCCAGCATCCAAGGGAGTAGAGCATGAACGGTTGGCCTCTGCTGCCACAGCCGAAGAGCCAGGGCAAAAAACTGGAGTTGTGCCTCTTCTGCAGAAAGTCAGCTTTGCAACGGTGCCATCCGCATTGCTGTCGCTCCTCCATTTCCCAACTCAAAGTCCATTACAATGGAACCTCTTTGGCACCCGTGCTCGGCTGCCCAGCATCCAAGGGAGTAGAGCACGAACGGTTGGCCTCTGCTCCCACAGCCGTTGAGCCAGGGCAAAAAACTTGAACTGTGCCTCTTCTGCAGAAAGTCAGCTTTGCAACGGTGCCATCCGCATTGCTGTCGCTCCTCCATTTCCCAACTCAAAGTCCATTACAATAGAACCTCTTTGGCACCCGTGCTCGGCTGCCCAGCATCCCAGGGAGTAGAGCACGAACGGTTGGCCTCTGCTCCCACAGCCGAAGAGCCAGGCCAAAAGACTGGAGCTGTGCCTCTTCTGCAGAAAGTCAGCTTTGCAACAGTGCCATCCGCATTGCTGTCGCTCTTCCATTTCCCAACTCAAAGTCCATTACAATGGAACCTCTTTGGCACCCGTGCTGGGCTGCCCAGCATCCCAGGGAGTAGAGCACGAACGTTTGGCCTCCTCTCCCACAGCCGAAGAGCCAGGGCAAAAAACTTGAGCTGTGCCTTTTCTGCAGAAAGTCAGCTTTGCAACGGTGCCATCCGCATTGCTGTCGCTCCTCCATTTCCCAACTCAAAGTCCATTACAATGGAACCTCTTTGGCACCCGTGCTGGGCTGCCCAGCATCCCAGGGAGTAGAGCACGAACGGTTGGCCTCTGCTCCCACAGCCGTTGAGCCAGGGCAAAAAACTTGAGCTGTGCCTCTTCTACAGAAAGTCAGCTTTGCAACGGTGCCATCCGCATTGCTGTCGCTCCTCCATTTCCCAACTCAAAGTCCATTACAATGGAACCTCTTTGGCACCCGTGCTCGGCTGCCCAGCATCCCAGGGAGTAGAGCACGAACGGTTGGCCTCTGCTCCCACAGCCGAAGAGCCAGGGCAAAAAACTGGAGCTGTGTCTCTTCTGCAGAAAGTCAGCTTCACAACGGTTCCATCCGCATTGCTTTCGCTCCTCGATTTCCAAACTCAAAGTCCATTACAATGGAACCCCTTTGGCACCCGTGCTCGGCTGCCCAGCATCCCAGGGAGTAGAGCACGAACGGTTGGCCTCTGGTCCCACAGCCGAAGAGCCAGGGCAAAAAACTGGAGCTGTGCCTCTTCTGCAGAAAGTCAGCTTTGCAACGGTGCCATCCGCATTGCTGTCACTCCTCCATTTCCCAACTCAAATTCCATTAAAGTTGAACCTCTTTGGCACCCGTGCTTGGCTGCCCAGCATCCCAGGGAGTAGAGCACGAACGGTTGGCCTCTGCTCCCACAGCCGAAGAGCCAGGGCAAAAAACTGGAGCTGTGCCTCTTCTGCAGAAAGTCAGCTTTGCAACGGTGCCATCCGCATTGCCGTCGCTCCTCGATTTCCCAACTCAAAGTCCATTACAATGGAACCTCTTTGGCACCCGTGCTGGGCTGCCCAGCATCCCAGGGAGTAGAGCACCAACGGTTGGCCTCTGCTCCTACAGCCGAAGAGCCAGGGCAAAAAACTGGAGCTGTGCCTCTTCTGCAGAAAGTCAGATTTGCAACGGTGCCATCCGCATTGCTGTCGCTCCTCCATTTCCCAACTCAAAGTCCATTACAATGGAACCTCTTTGGCACCCGTGCTCAGCTGCCCAGCATCCCAGGGAGTAGAGCATGAACGGTTGGCCTCTGCTCCCACAGCCGAAGAGCCAGGGCAAAAAACTTGAGCTGTGCCTCTTCTGCAGAAAGTCAGCTTTGCAACGGTGCTATCCGCATTGCTGTCGCTCCTCGATTTCCCAACGCAAAGTCCATTACAATGGAACCTCTTTGGCACCCGTGCTCGGGTGCCCAGCATCCCAGGGAGTAGAGCACGAACGGTTGGCCTCTGTTCCCACAGCCAAAGAGCCAGGGCAAAAAACTGGAGCTGTGCCTCTTCTGCAGAAAGTCAGCTTTGCAACGGTGCCATCCGCATTGCTGTCGCTCCTCGATTTCCCAACTCAAAGTCCATTACAATAGAACCTCTTTGGCACCCGTGCTCGGCTGCCCAGCATCCCAGGGAGTAGAGCACGAACGGTTGGCCTCTGGTCCCACAGCCGAAGAGCCAGGGCAAAAAACTGGAGCTGTGCCTCTTCTGCAGAAAGTCAGCTTTGCAACGGTGCCATCCGCATTGCTGTCACTCCTCCATTTCCCAACTCAAATTCCATTAAAGTTGAACCTCTTTGGCACCCGTGCTTGGCTGCCCAGCATCCCAGGGAGTAGAGCACGAACGGTTGGCCTCTGCTCCCACAGCCGAAGAGCCAGGGCAAAAAACTGGAGCTGTGCCTCTTCTGCAGAAAGTCAGCTTTGCAACGGTGCCATCCGCATTGCCGTCGCTCCTCGATTTCCCAACTCAAAGTCCATTACAATGGAACCTCTTTGGCACCCGTGCTGGGCTGCCCAGCATCCCAGGGAGTAGAGCACCAACGGTTGGCCTCTGCTCCTACAGCCGAAGAGCCAGGGCAAAAAACTGGAGCTGTGCCTCTTCTGCAGAAAGTCAGATTTGCAACGGTGCCATCCGCATTGCTGTCGCTCCTCCATTTCCCAACTCAAAGTCCATTACAATGGAACCTCTTTGGCACTCGTGCTCAGCTGCCCAGCATCCCAGGGAGTAGAGCATGAACGGTTGGCCTCTGCTCCCACAGCCGAAGAGCCAGGGCAAAAAACTGGAGCTGTGCCTCTTCTGCGGAAAGTCAGCTTTGCAACGGTGCCATCCGCATTGCTGTTGCTCCTCGATTTCCCAAAACAAAGTCCATTACAATGGAACCTCTTTGGCACCCGTGCTGGGCTGCCCAGCATGCCAGGGAGTAGAGCACAAACGGTTGGCCTCTGCTGCCACAGCCGAAGAGCCAGGGCAAAAAACTGGAGCTGTGCCTCTTCTGCAGAAAGTCAGCTTTGCAACGGTTCCATCCGCATTGCTGTTGCTCCTCGATTTCCCAACTCAAAGTCCATTACAATGGAACCACTTTGGCACCCGTGCTGGGCTGCCCAGCATCCCAGGGAGTAGAGCACCAACGGTTGGCCTCTGCTCCCACAGCCGAAGAGCCAGGGCAAAAAACTTGAGCTGTGCCTCTTCTGCAGAACGTCAGCTTTGTAACGCTGCCATCCGCATTGCTTTCGCTCCTCCATTTCCCAACTCAAAGTCCATTACAATGGAACCTCTTTGGCACCCGTGCTCGGCTGCTCAGCATCCCAGGGAGTAGAGCACGAACGGTTGGCCTCTGCTCCCACAGCCGAAGAGCCAGGGCAAAAAACTTGAGCTCTGCCTCTTCTGCAGAAAGTCAGCTTTGCAACGGTGCCATCCGCATTGCTGTCGCTCCTCGATTTCCCAACTCAAAGTCCATTACAACGGAACCTCTTTGGCACCCGTGCTGGGCTGCCCAGCATCCCAGGGAGTAGAGCACGAACGGTTAGCCTCTGCTCCCACAGTCGAAGAGCCAGGGCAAAAAACTGGAGCTGTGCCTCTTCTGCAGAAAGTCAGCTTTGCAACGGTGCCATCCGCATTGCTGTCGCTCCTCCATTTCCCAACTCAAAGTCAATTACAATGGAACCTCTTTGGTACCCGTGCTGGGCTGCCCAGCATCCCAGGGAGTAGAGCACGAACGGTTGGCCTCTGCTGCCACAGCCGAAGAGCCAGGGCAAAAAACTGGAGCTGTGCCTCTTCTGCAGAAAGTCAGCTTTGCAACGGTGCCATCCGCATTGCTGTCGCTCCTCAATTTCCCAACTCAAAGTCCATTACAATGGAACCTCTTTGGCACCCGTGCTCGGCTGCCCAGCATCCCAGCGAGTAGAACACGAACGTTTGGCCTCTGCTCCCACTGCCGTTGAGCCAGGGCAAAAAACTGGAGCTGTGCCTCTTCTGCAGAAAGTCAGCTTTGCAACGGTGCCATCCGCATTGCTGTCGCTCCTCGATTTCCCAACTCAAAATCCATTACAATGGAACCTCTTTGGCACCCGTGCTGGGCTGCCCAGCATCCCAGGCAGTAGAGCACGAACGGTTGGCCTCTGCTCCCACAGCCAAAGAGCCAGGGCAAAAAACTTGAGCTGTGCCTCTTCTGCACAAAGTCAGCTTTGCAACGGTGCCATCCGCATTGCTGTTGCTCCTCGATTTCCCAACTCAAAGTCCATTACAATGGAACCTCTTTGGCACCCGTGCTCGGCTGCCCAGCATCCCAGGGAGTAGAGCACGAACGGTTGGCCTCTGCTGCCACAGCCGAAGAGCCAGTTCAAAAAACTGGAGCTGTGCCTCTTCTGCAGAAAGTCAGCTTTGCAACTGTGCCATCCGCATTGCTGTTGCTCCTCCATTTCCCAACTCAAAGTCCATTACAATGGAACCTCTTTGGCACCCGTGCTCGGCTGCCCAGCATCCCAGGGTGTAGAGCACGAACGGATGGCCTCTGCTCCCACAGCCGAAGAGCCAGGGCAAAAAACTGGAGCTGTGCATCTTCTGCAGAAAGTCAGCTTCGCAATGGTGCTATCCGCATTGCTGTCGCTCCTCCATTTCCCAACTCAAAGTCCATTACAATGGAACCTCTTTGGCACCCGTCCTGGGCTGCCCAGCATCCCAGAGAGTAGAGCACGAACGTTTGGCCTCTCCTACCACAGCCGTTGAGCCAGGGCAAAAAACTGGAGCTGTGCCTCTTCTGCAGAAAGTCAGCTTTGCAACGGTGCCATCCGCATTGCTGTCGCTCCTCCATTTCCCAACTCAAAGTCCATTACAATGGAACCTCTTTGGCACCCGTGCTTGGCTGCCCAGCATCCCAGGGAGTAGAGCACGAACGGTTGGCCTCTGCTCCCACAGCCGAAGAGCCAGGGCAAAAAACTTGAGCTGTGCCTCTTCTGCACAAAGTCAGCTTTGCAACGGTGCCATCCGCATTGCTGTCGCTCCTCCATTTCCCAACTCAAAGTCCATTACAATGGAACCTCTTTGGCACCCGTGCTCGCCTGCCCAGCATCCCAGGGAGTAGAGCACGAACGGTTGGCCTCTTCTGCTCCCACAGCCGAAGAGCCAGGGCAAAAAACTGGAGCTGTTCCTCTTCTGCAGAAAGTCAGCTTTCCAACTGTGCCATCCGCATTGCTGTCGCTCCTCGATTTCCCAACTCAAAGTCCATTACAATGGAACATCTTTGGCACCCGTGCTCGGCTGCCCTGCATCCCAGGGAGTAGAGCACGAACGGTTGGCCTCTGCTCCCACAGCCGAAGAGCCAGGGCAAAAAACGTGAGCTGTGCCTCTTCTGCAGAAAGTCAGCTTTGCAACGGTGCCATCCGCATTGCTGTCGCTCCTCCATTTCCCAACTCAAAGTCCATTACAATGGAACCTCTTTGGCACCCGTGCTCGGCTGCCCAGCATCCCAGAGAGCAGAGCACGAACGTTTGGCCTCTCCTCCCACAGCCGAAGAGCCAGGGCAAAAAGCTTGAGCTGTGCCTCTTCTGCAGAAAGTCAGCTTTGCAACGGTGCCATCCGCATTGCTGTCGCTCCTCCATTTCCCAACTCAAAGTCCATTACAATGGAACCTCTTTAGCACCCGTGCTCGGCTGCCCAGCATCCCAGGGAGTACAGCACGAACGGTTGGCCTCTGCTCCCACAGCCAAAGAGCCAGGGCAAAAAACTTGAGCTGTGCCTCTTCTGCAGAAAGTCAGCTTTGCAACGGTGCCATCCGCATTGCTGTCGCTCCTCCATTTCCCAACTCAAAGTCCATTACAATGGAACCTCTTTGGCACCCGTGCTCGCCTGCCCACCATCCCAGGGAGTAGAGCACGAACGATTGGCCTCTGCTGCCACAGCCGAAGAGCCAGGGCAAAAAACTTGAGATGTGCCTCTTCTGCAGAAAGTCAGCTTTGCAACGGTGCCATCCGCATTGCTGTCGCTCCTCCATTTCCCAACTCAAAGTCCATTACAATGGAACCTCTTTAGCACCCGTGCTCGGCTGCCCAGCATCCCAGGGAGTAGAGCACGAACGGTTGGCCTCTGCTCCCACAGCTGAAGAGCCAGGGCAAAAAACTAGAGCTGTGCCTCTTCTGCACAAAGTCAGCTTTGCAACGGTGCCATGCGCATTGCTGTCGCTCCTCCATTTCCCAACTCAAAGTTCATTAAAATGGAACATCTTAGGCACCTGTGCTCGCCTGCCCAGCAACCCATGAAGTAGATCACGAATGGTTGGTCTCTGCTCCCACAGCCGAAAAGCCAGGGCAAAAAACTGGAGCTGTGCCTCTTCTGCACAAAGTCAGCTTTGCAACGGTGCCATCCGCATTGCTGTCGCTCCTCCATTTCCCAACTCAAAGTCCATTACAATGGAACCTCTTTGGCACCCGTGCTCGGCTGCCCAGCATCCCAGGCAGTAGAGCACGAACAGTTGGCCTCTCCTACCACAGCCGAAGAGCCAGGGCAAAAAACTTGAGCTGTGACTCTTCTGCAGAAAGTCAGCTTTGCAACGGTGCCATCCGCATTGCTGTCGCTCCTCCATTTCCCAACTCAAAGTCCATTACAACGGAACCTCTTTGGCACCCGTGCTCGGCTGCCCAGCATCCCAGGGAGTACAGCACGAACGGTTGGCCTCTGCTCCCACAGCCAAAGATCCAGGGCAAAAAACTTGAGCTGTGCCTCTTCTGCAGAAAATCAGCTTTGCAACGGTGCCATCCGCATTGCTGTCGCTCCTCCATTTCCCAACTCAAAGTCCATTACAATGGAACCTCTTTGGCACCCGTGCTCGGATGCCCAGCATCCCAGGGAGTACAGCATGAACGGTTGACCTCTGCTCCCACAGCCGAAGAGCCAGGGCAAAAAACTGGAGCTGTGCCTCTTCTGCAGAAAATCAGCTTTGCAACGGTGCCATCCGCATTGCTGTCACTCCTCCATTTCCCAACTCAAAGTCCATTACAATGGAACCTCTTTAGCACCCGTGCTCGGCTGCCCAGCATCCCAGGCAGTAGAGCACGAACGGTTGGCCTCTGCTCCCACAGCCGAAGAGCCAGGGCAAAAAACTAGAGCTGTGCCTCTTCTGCACAAAGTCAGCTTTGCAACGGTGCCATCCGCATTGCTGTCGCTCCTCCATTTCCCAACTCAAAGTCCATTAAAATGGAACATCTTAGGCACCTGTGCTCGCCTGCCCAGCAACCCATGAAGTAGATCACGAATGGTTGGTCTCTGCTCCCACAGCCGAAGAGCCAGGGCAAGAAACTGGAGCTGTGCCTCTTCTGCACAAAGTCAGCTTTGCAACGGTGCCATCCGCATTGCTGTCGCTCCTCCATTTCCCAACTCAAAGTCCATTACAATGGAACCTCTTTGGCACCCGTGCTCGGCTGCCCAGCATCCCAGGGAGTACAGCACGAACGGTTGGCCTCTGCTCCCACAGCCAAAGAGCCAGGGCAAAAAACTGGAGCTGTGCCTCTTCTGCAGAAAGTCAGCTTTGCAACGGTGCCATCCGCATTGCTGTCGCTCCTCCATTTCCCAACTCAAAGTCCATTACAATGGAACCTCTTTGGCACCCGTGCTGGGCTGCCCAGCATCCCAGGGAGTAGATCACGAATGGTTGGCCTCGGTTCCCACAGCCGAAGAGCCAGGGCAAAACACTTGAGCTGTGCCTCTTCTGCAGAAAGTCAGCTTTGCAACGGTGCCATCCGCATTGCTGTCGCTCCTCCATTTCCCAACTCAAAGTCCATTACAATGGAACCTCTTTGGCACCCGTGCTCGGCTGCCCAGCATCCCAGGCAGTAGAGCACGAACAGTTGGCCTCTCCTACCACAGCCGAAGAGCCAGGGCAAAAAACTTGAGCTGTGACTCTTCTGCAGAAAGTCAGCTTTGCAACGGTGCCATCCGCATTGCTGTCGCTCCTCCATTTCCCAACTCAAAGTCCATTACAACGGAACCTCTTTGGCACCCGTGCTCGGCTGCCCAGCATCCCAGGGAGTACAGCACGAACGGTTGGCCTCTGCTCCCACAGCCAAAGAGCCAGGGCAAAAAACTTGAGCTGTGCCTCTTCTGCAGAAAATCAGCTTTGCAACGGTGCCATCCGCATTGCTGTCGCTCCTCCATTTCCCAACTCAAAGTCCATTACAATGGAACCTCTTTGGCACCCGTGCTCGGATGCCCAGCATCCCAGGGAGTACAGCATGAACGGTTGACCTCTGCTCCCACAGCCGAAGAGCCAGGGCAAAAAACTGGAGCTGTGCCTCTTCTGCAGAAAATCAGCTTTGCAACGGTGCCATCCGCATTGCTGTCACTCCTCCATTTCCCAACTCAAAGTCCATTACAATGGAACCTCTTTAGCACCCGTGCTCGGCTGCCCAGCATCCCAGGGAGTAGAGCACGAACGGTTGGCCTCTGCTCCCACAGCCGAAGAGCCAGGGCAAAAAACTAGAGCTGTGCCTCTTCTGCACAAAGTCAGCTTTGCAACGGTGCCATCCGCATTGCTGTCGCTCCTCCATTTCCCAACTCAAAGTCCATTAAAATGGAACATCTTAGGCACCTGTGCTCGCCTGCCCAGCAACCAATGAAGTAGATCACGAATGGTTGGTCTCTGCTCCCACAGCCGAAGAGCCAGGGCAAGAAACTGGAGCTGTGCCTCTTCTGCACAAAGTCAGCTTTGCAACGGTGCCATCCGCATTGCTGTCGCTCCTCCATTTCCCAACTCAAAGTCCATTACAATGGAACCTCTTTGGCACCCGTGCTCGGCTGCCCAGCATCCCAGGGAGTAGAGCACAAACGGTTGGCCTCTGCTCCCACAGCCAAAGAGCCAGGGCAAAAAACTGGAGCTGTGCCTCTTCTGCAGAAAGTCAGCTTTGCAACGGTGCCATCCGCATTGCTGTCGCTCCTCCATTTCCCAACTCAAAGTCCATTACAATGGAACCTCTTTGGCACCCGTGCTGGGCTGCCCAGCATCCCAGGGAGTAGAGCACGAATGGTTGGCCTCGGTTCCCACAGCCGAAGAGCCAGGGCAAAACACTTGAGCTGTGCCTCTTCTGCAGAAAGTCAGCTTTGCAACGGTGCCATCCGCATTGCTGTCGCTCCTCCATTTCCCAACTCAAAGTCCATTACAATGGAACCTCTTTGACACCCGTGCTCGGCTGCCCAGCATCCCAGGGAGTAGAGCACCAACGGTTGGCCTCTGTTCCCACAGCCGAAGAGCCAGGGCAAAAAACTTGAGCTGTGCCTCTTCTGCAGAAAGTAAGCTTTGCAGAGGTGCCATCCGCATTGCTGTCGCTCCTCCATTTCCCAATTCAAAGTCCATTACAATGGAACCTCTTTGGCACCCGTGCTCGCCTGCCCACCATCCCAGGGAGTAGAGCACGAACGGTTGGCCTCTGCTCCCACAGCCGAAGAGCCAGGGCAAAAAACTTGAGCTGTGCCTCTTCTGCAGAAAATCAGCTTTGCAACGGTGCCATCCGCATTGCTGTCGCTCCTCCATTTCCCAACTCAAACTCCATTCCAATGGAACCTCTTTGGCACCCGTGCTCGGCTGCCCAGCATCCCAGGGAGTACAGCACGAACGGTTGGCCTCTGCTCCCACAGCCGAAGAGCCAGGGCAAAAATCTTGAGCTGTGCCTCTTCTGCAGAAAATCAGCTTTGCAACGGTGCCATCCGCATTGCTGTCGCTCCTCCATTTCCCAACTCAAAGTCCATTACAATGGAACCTCTTTAGCACCCGTGCTCGGCTGCCCAGCATCCCAGGGAGTAGAGCACGAACGGTTGGCCTCTGCTCCCACAGCTGAAGAGCCAGGGCAAAAAACTAGAGCTGTGCCTCTTCTGCACAAAGTCAGCTTTGCAACGGTGCCATGCGCATTGCTGTCGCTCCTCCATTTCCCAACTCAAAGTCCATTAAAATGGAACATCTTAGGCACCTGTGCTCGCCTGCCCAGCATCCCATGAAGTAGATCACGAATGGTTGGTCTCTGCTCCCACAGCCGAAGAGCCAGAGCAAGAAACTGGAGCTGTGCCTCTTCTGCACAAAGTCAGCTTTGCAACGGTGCCATCCGCATTGCTGTCGCTCCTCCATTTCCCAACTCAAAGTCAATTACAATGGAACGTCTTTGGCACCCGTGCTCGCCTGCCCAGCATCCCAAGGAGTAGAGCACGAACAGTTGGCCTCTCCTACCACAGCCGAAGAGCCAGGGCAAAAAACTTGAGCTGTGCCTCTTCTGCAGAAAGTCAGCTTTGCAACGGTGCCATCCGCATTGCTGTCGCTCCTCCATTTCCCAACTCAAAGTCCATTACAATGGAACCTCT
The DNA here is from genome assembly GCF_963264785.1 of Psittacula echo. Taxonomy (NCBI): domain Eukaryota; kingdom Metazoa; phylum Chordata; class Aves; order Psittaciformes; family Psittacidae; genus Psittacula; species Psittacula echo. The sequence goes on from NC_137753.1 coordinate 448,431, forward strand.
TTGGCACCCGTGCTCGGCTGCCCAGCATCCCAGGGAGTACAGCACGAACGGTTGGCCTCTGCTCCCACAGCCAAAGAGCCAGGGCAAAAAACTTGAGCTGTGCCTCTTCTGCAGAAAATCAGCTTTGCAACGGTGCCATCCGCATTGCTGTCGCTCCTCCATTTCCCAACGCAAAGTCCATTACAATGGAACCTCTTTGGCACCCGTGCTCGGCTGCCCAGCATCCCAGGGAGTACAGCACGAACTGTTGGCCTCTGCTCCCACAGCCAAAGAGCCAGGGCAAAAAACTGGAGCTGTGCCTCTTCTGCAGAAAGTCACCTGTGCAACGGTGCCATCCGCATTGCTGTCGCTCCTCCATTTCCCAACTCAAAGTCCATTACAATGGAACCTCTTTGGCACCCGTGCTCGGCTGCCCAGCATCCCAGGGAGTAGAGCACGAATGGTTGGCCTCGGCTCCCACAGCCGAAGAGCCAGGGCAAAAAACTGGAGCTGTGCATCTTCTGCAGAAAGTCAGCTTTGCAACGGTGCTATCCGCATTGCTGTCGCTCCTCCATTTCCCAACTCAGAGTCCATTACAATGGAACCTCTTTGACACCCGTGCTCGGCTGCCCAGCATCCCAGGGAGTACAGCACGAACGGTTGGCCTCTGCTCCCACAGCCGAAGAGTCAGGGCAAAAAACTTGAGCTGTGCCTCTTCTGCAGAAAGTCAGCTTTGCAACAGTGCCATCCGCATTGCTGTCGCTCCTCCATTTCCCAACTCAAAGTCCATTACAATGGAACCTTTTTTTTGCACCCGTGCTCGCCTGCCCAGCATCCCAGGGAGTACAGCACGAACGGTTGGCCTCTGCTCCCACAGCCAAAGAGCCAGGGCAAAAAACTTGAGCTGTGCCTCTTCTGCACAAAGTCAGCTTTGCAACGGTGCCATCCGCATTGCTGTCGCTCCTCCATTTCCCAACTCAAAGTCCATTACAATGGAACCTCTTTGGCACCCGTGCTCGGCTGCCCAGCATCCCAGAGAGTAGAGCACGAACGGTTGGCCTCTGCTCCCACAGCCCAAGAGTCAGGGCAAGAAACTGGAGCTGTGCCTCTTCTGCAGAAAGTCAGCTTTGCAACAGTGCCATCCGCATTGCTGTCGCTCCTCCATTTCCCAACTCAAAGTCCATTACAATGGAACCTCTTTGGCACCCGTGCTGGGCTGCCCAGCATCCCAGGGAGTAGAGCACGAACGGTTGGCCTCTGCTCCCACAGCCGAAAAGCCAGGGCAAAAAACTTGAGCTGTGCCTCTTCTGCAGAAAGTCAGTTTTGCAACAGTGCCATCCGCATTGCTGTCGCTCCTCCATTTCCCAACTCAAAGTCCATTACAATGGAACCTCTTTGGCACCCGTGCTCGGCTGCCCAGCACCCCAGGGAGTAGAGCACGAACGGATGGCCTCTGCTCCCACAGCCGAAGAGCCTTCTGCAGAAAGTCAGCTTTGCAGAGGAGCCATCCGCATTGCTGTCGCTCCTCCATTTCCCAACTCAAAGTCCATTACAATGGAACCTCTTTGGCACCCGTGCTCGGCTGCCCAGCATCCCAGGGAGTAGAGCACCAACAGTTGGCCTCTGCTCCCACAGCTGAAGAGCCAGGGCAAAAAACTTCAGCTGTGCCTCTTCTGCACAAAGTCAGCTTTGCAACAGTGCCATCCGCATTGCTGTCGCTCCTCCATTTCCCAACTCAAAGTCCATTACAATGGAACCTCTTTGGCACCCGTGCTCAGCTGCCCAGCATCCCAGGGAGTAGACCACGAACGGTTGGCCTCTGCTCCCACAGCCGAAGAGCCAGGGCAAAAAACTTGAGCTGTGCCTCTTCTGCAGAAAGTCAGCTTTGCAACGGTGCCATCCGCATTGCTGTCGCTCCTCGATTTCTCAAACCAAAGTCCATTACAATGGAACCTCTTTGGCACCTGCTCTCGGCTGCCCAGCATCCCAGGGAGTAGAGCACGAACAGTTGGCCTCTGCTCCCACAGCCAAAGAGCCAGGACAAAAAACGTGAGCTGTACCTCTTCTGCAGAAAGTCAGCTTTGCAACGGTGCCATTTGCGTTGCTGTCGCTCCTCGATTTCCCATCTCAAACTCCAGTTGAATGGAACTTCTCTGGCGCCCACTCTCAGCTGAGCAGCATCCCAGGGAGTAGAGCACGAACGGTTGGCCTCTGCTCCCACAGCCGAAGAGCCAGGGTAAAAAACTTGAGCTGTGCCTCTTCTCCAGAAAGTCAGCTTTGCAACGGTGCCATCCGCATTGCTGTCGCTCCTCCATTTCCCAACTCAAGCTCCATTAGAATGGAACCTCTGTGGTGCCTGCTCTCGGCTGACCAGCATCCCAGTGAGTAGAGCATGAATGGTTGGCCTCTGCTCCAACAGCCAAAGAGCCAGGACAAAAAGCTTGAGATGTGCCTCTTCTGCAGGAAGGCAGCTTTGTAACGGTGCAATTTGCGTTGCTGTCGCTCCTCGATTTCACAACTCAAAGTCCATTACAATGGGACCTCTGAGACGCCCCCTCTCGGTTACCCAGCATCCCAGGCAGTAGAGCACGAATGGTTGGCCTCTGCTCCCACAGCCGAAGAGCCAGGACAGAATACTGGAGCTCTGCCTCTTCTGCAGAAAGTCAGCTTTGCAACGGTGCCATCCGCATTGCTGTCGCTCCTCCATTTCCCAACTCGAAGTCTATTACACTGGAACCTCTTTGGCACCCGTGCTGGGCTGCCCAGCATCCCAGGGAGTACAGCACGAACGGTTGGCCTCTGCTCCCACAGCCGAAGAGCCAGGGTAAAAAACTTGAGCTGTGCCTCTTCTCCAGAAAGTCAGCTTTGCAACGGTGCCATCCGCATTGCTGTCGCTCCTCCATTTCCCAACTCAAGCTCCATTAGAATGGAACCTCTGTGGTGCCTGCTCTCGGCTGACCAGCATCCCAGTGAGTAGAGCATGAATGGTTGGCCTCTGCTCCAATAGCCAAAGAGCCAGGACAAAAAGCTTGAGATGTGCCTCTTCTGCAGGAAGGCAGCTTTGTAACGGTGCAATTTGCGTTGCTGTCGCTCCTCGATTTCACAACTCAAAGTCCATTACAATGGGACCTCTGAGACGCCCCCTCTCGGTTACCCAGCATCCCAGGCAGTAGAGCACGAATGGTTGGCCTCTGCTCCCACAGCCGAAGAGCCAGGACAGAATACTGGAGCTCTGCCTCTTCTGCAGAAAGTCAGCTTTGCAACGGTGCCATCCGCATTGCTGTCGCTCCTCCATTTCCCAACTCGAAGTCTAATCTAATGGAACCTCTTTGGCACCCGTGCTGGGCTGCCCAGCATCCCAGGGAGTAGAGCACGAACGGTTGGCCTCCGCTCACATAGCCCAGGAGCCGGGAAAAAAAACTTGAGCTGTGCCTCTTCTGCAGAAAGTCAGCTTTGCAACGGCGCCATTTGTGTTGCTTCCGCTCCTCGATTTCCCAACTCAAAGTCCATTACAATGGAACCTCTTTGGCACCCGTTCTCGGCTGCCCAGCATCCCAGGGAGTACAGCACGAACGGTTGGCCTCTGCTGCCACAGCCGAAGAGCCAGGGCAAAAAACTTGAGCTGTGCCTCTTCTGCAGAAAGTCAGCTTTGCAACGGTGCCATCCGCATTGCTGTCGCTCCTCCATTTCCCAACTAAAAGTCCATTACAATGGAATCTCTCTGGCGCCCGCTCTCGGCTGCCCAGCATCCCAGGGAGTAGAGCACAAATGGTTGGCCTCTGCTCCCACAGCCGAAGAGCCAGGACAAAAAACTTGAGCTGTCCCTCTTCTGCAGAAAGTCAGCTTTGCAACGGTGCCATTTGCGTTGCTGTCGCTCCTCCATTTCCCAACTCAAAGTCTATTAGAATGGAACCTCTGTTTCGCCCCCTCTCGGCTGACCAGCATCCCAGGGAGTAGAGCACGAACTGTTGGCCTCTGCTCCCACAGCCAAAGAGCCAGGGCAAAAAACTAGAGCTGTGCCTCTTCTGCAGAAAGTCAGCTTTGCAACGGTGCCATCCACATTGCTGTTGCTCCTCCATTTCCCAATTCAAAGTCCATTTGAATCCAAATATCCACGCCTCCCTTCTCGGCTGACCAGCATCCCAGTGTGTAGAGCACGAACGGTTGGCCTCTGCTCCCACAGCCGAAGAGCCAGGGCAAAAAACTTGAGCTGTGCCTCTTCTGCAGACAGTCAGCTTTGCAACGGTGCCATTTGCGTTGCTGTTGTTCCTTGATTTCCCAACTAAAAGTCCATTAGAATTGAACTTCTGTGGTGCCTTCTCTTGGCTGCCCTGCATCCCAGGGAGTAGAGCACGAATGTTTGGCCTCTGCTCCCACAGCCAAAGAGCCAGGGCAAAAAACTTGAGCTCTGCCTCTTCTGCAGAAAGTCAGCTTTGCAACGGTGCCATTTGAGTTGCTGTCGCTCCTCGATTTCCCAACTCAAAGTCCATTTGAATCCAAACATCCACGCCACCCCTCTCGGCTGCCCAGCATCCCAGGGAGTAGAGCACGAACGGTTGGCCTCTGCTCCCACAGCCGAAGAGCCAGGACAAAAAACTTGAGCTGTGCTTCTTCTGCAGAAAGTCAGCTTTGCATCGGTGCCATTTGCGTTGCTGTCGCTCCTCGATTTCCAAACGCAATCTCCATGCATGCTGGGCAGCCGAGAGGGGTGGTGTGGATATTTGGATTCAAATGGACTTTTAGTTGGGAAATCGAGGAGCGACAGCAACTCAAAAGGCACCGTTGCAAAGCTGACTTTCTGCAGAAGAGGCACACCTCAAGTTTTTTGTCCTGGCTCTTCGGCTGTGGGAGCAGAGGCCAACAATTCATGCTCTACTCACTGGGATGCTGGTCAGTCGATAGCGGGCACCACAAAGGTTCCATTCTAATGGAGTTTTAGTTGTGAAATCGAGGAGCGACAGCAACGCAATTGGCACCGTTGCAAAGCTGACTTTCTGCAGAAGAGGCACAGCTCAAGTTTTTTGTCCTGGCTCTTCGGCTGTGGGAGCAGAGGCCAACCATTCGTGCTCTACTCCCTGGGATGCTGGTCATCCGAGAGTGGGCGCCACAGAGGTTCAAGTCTAGGTTAGGGTTAGGGTTATGGCTTATGGGTTAGGGGTTAGGGTTAGGGGTTATGGTTAGGGTTGGGGTTATGGTTAGGGTTAGTGTTTAGGGTTAGGATTAGGGGGTTAGGGTTAGGGGGTTATGGTTATGGGGTTAGGGTTAGGCGTTTAGGTTTAGGGGGTTAGGTTTATGTTTAGGGTTAGGCGTTTGGGGTTAGGGTTAGGGGTTATTGTTAGGGGTTAGGGTTTAGGATTAGGGTTAGGGGGTTAGGGTTAGGGGGTAAGGGTTAGTGTTAGGGTTAGGGTTTAGCGGTTAGGGGTTAGGGGTTAGGGGGTTGGGGTTAAGGGTTAGGGTTACGGTTAGGGGTTTAGAGTTTGGGGGTTGGGGTTGGGGTTAGGGGTTAGGGTTACGGTTAGGTGTTTAGAGTTAGGGGGTTAGGGTTAGGGTTATGTGTTAGGGTTGTGGTTAGGGGGTTAGGGTTTGTGGTTGGGGTTGTGTTTTCTGTTGGGTTTGGGGTTGACTATATATATATATATAAGTCCACACTAGACCTAAAACCCTAACAAACTAACATCATCATTCTACATAACTTTCACATATAAGCAAGAATAGCACCATTCTAACCCTCGACAGTTGCACTCACTGACAAACTGCTCAATGGACACGCTCATTGTACCACAAGTACGTTAGAGGGCTCCACTCAGAGACTAAGTCCTCTCTTGAAACGCTCATAGCACCATGCAACGCTCGAGGGCTCCACTCAGGGTCTAAGTCCTCCCTTGAAATGCTCATAGCACCATACAACGCTAGAGGGCTCCACTCGGAGACTAAGTCCTCCCTTGAAACGCTCATAGCACCATAGAACACTAGAGGGCGCCACTCACAGACTAAGTCCTCCTTTGAAACACTCATTGCACCACAAGAACACAATAGGGCTCCACTCACAGACTTCCTTGTCCATTGGAACACAAATATTACCTTTCAAACCCTACAGGGCTACACTCACAGACCAACTTCCCCATTGGAAAGCCAAAAGCACCTTTCAAACCCTAGAGGGCTCCACTCACAAACTAACTCCTCCCTGGGAACACCAAAAACACCTTTCAAACCCTACAGGGCTCCACTCACAGACTAACTCCTCCATTAGAATGCCAATAATACGTTCCAAACCCTAGAGGGCTACACTAACAGACTAACTTCTCCATTGGAACACCAAGAGCACCACTCAAACCCTAGAGGGCTCCACTCACAGACTAAGCTCTAAATTGGAACACCAATAGCACGTGTCAAACCCTAGAGGGCTCCACTTACAGACTAAGCTCTAAATTGGAACACCAATAGCACGTGTCAAACCCTAGAGGGCTCCACTTACAGACTAAGCTCTAAATTGGAACACCAATAGCACGTGTCAAACCCTAGAGGGCTCCACTTACAAACTAAGCTCTAAATTGGAACACCAAGAGCACGTGTCAAACCCTAGAGGGCTCCACTCACAGACTAAGCTCTAAATTGGAACACCAAGAGCAACTTTCAAACCCTGCAGGCCTCCACTCACAGACTAACTTCTCCATTGGAAAACCAAGAGCACCTTTCAAACCCTAGAGGGCTCCACTCACAGACTAACTTCTCCATTGGAACACTAATAGCACCACTCAAATCCTAGAGTTTTCCACTCAGAGACTAACTCCTTCATTGAAACCCTAATGCTGCCATGCAAACCGTAGAGTTTTCCACTCAGAGACTAAGTCCTCCACTGATACCCTAAGATCATCACAGAAACCCTAGATTTATGCACTGAAACCCTAAGTTCTCCATTGAAACCCTAAATTCTCTGTTGGAACTCTAGAATTGTCCATTGGAACCCTAGGCTCTCCATAGAAAACCTAAGTTCTCCATTGAAACCGTAGAGTTCTGCATTGAAACCCTAAACTCTGAACTCTGCATTGAAACCTAAACGCTGCATTGAAACCCTGAACGCTGCATTGAAACCCTGAACACTGCATTGAAACTCCAAGTTCTTCAGCCACAGACTAAGACCGGCATTACAGAGATTAAGTTTTCTATTCGGAAACTAAGACCGCGTTTCTGACACTAAGTTCTCCGCTCAGACACTGAGATGGGAATTCTGACGCTAACTTCCCCCTTCGGAGACTGAGACCGGCATTATGAAAGTCACTTTACCGTTCAGAGACTAAGCTCACCGTGCTGAGAATAAGACCGGTGCTCAGAGACTGTATTCCCCGTTCTCAGACTAATACCGGTATTCTAAGACTAAGTTCAGCTTTCAAGACTAAATTCTCCATTCTGAAACTGAGACCGGCCTTCTGAGACTAAGACCTCGTTCTAATACCGACACCAAAATTCTTATGCGAACACTGATTTTCTAATACTAATAGTAGCACCCTAAGACTGACACAATCATTCTACAACTGATCCCTTTAATATTGACCTTGCATTTAATTTAGAAATTAGTCACGTACTGCCTTTCAGTTATATACAATTACATACATAAATGACCTTTGGCACAATGGACAATTCATCTTCATAAATCCGATGACTCTGTACGACTCGCATGGGACACCGTACGCCTCACATGTTTTCTCACATGTGAATCGTCATGCGTCCCTTTTCCAGCATCAAAACCATCTTCTGTTTTTCGCCGACTGGTATGCCTGCCATGCTTAGTCCCCTATGAATCGTCACCCCATACACCTACCATGCTCTGTCGCGTATGGATAGTCCCGCATCGATTTTCTGATGTCGAAACCTGTAGTTTCTCACTACTCGTGTGGTGAGGGACGGAAGCACTAGCTCCCTCCGAACTAGGGCTGAGACATGGCGCATTCACGGAATACGGATCATCAACGATTTATTGCGCAGTTAGAATTCCTTATATCTGCTGCCTAAGCACCTCCCCAGGGTCAGCTGGTTCCTGTCCCTCCTGGCAACCTCCCGTCCATGCACCAATCCCTACATCTCCCCCACCTCAAGACTAGAAAACTCAGGGTTTTAACAGCTATTCCAGATAACAACTTATAACTCTTATTAACCAAGTAAGAAAGGTTTGTCCCACTAAGCATTCACACACAGTGCGTATTACATAATCAAACAAGAAGGAAACAAACATCCTAATACTAATAAACACAGAGCGTCAGCCTAAAGGGACCTAGACGCAGGTGTTTCCGGCCTGAGAGATGTCGTATTCAACAGCCGGCTACAAAGTTCGTAAGGCACATCGTGACTGGATCCGTGAGTGAAGTCATCTGGACACATAAGGGCCAGGGATGTCATTTCACACCTCTTTCCATCACTCTCTCCCCGATATAGCCGAGCGCCAATCACCACCTGTGAAATATAGCTCAAATACAAACTTAGAGACACAACTACGAATACGGTAATAACCATTTGCCGGTACCCAGCATGGACCTATCTTGGACCTATCTTGCCCTTTTCCAGATCTTTCACCCGTACCTGTGGATACGGACGTTTGTCTAGAGGTGGAGCAAAGTGTGAGCTCATCGGGGATTGTTCACTCGATCCATGCGAGAATTGATTTAAACTAGTCAGAGCAGAAAGTAAAAGTCAGCGCACACGGACTGCGGGAGCTCTTCCGGGTACAGACTCCCCCCCCTCAAGACACCCGAGGCAAGCTTTCAGAGTCCAGTGTGCGCGTTCGACGATAGCTTGGCCAGTGCTGTTATGAGGACAACCAGTCTTATGTTCAATGTCCCACTGTCGTAAAAACAAAGCCACCAGTTGACTTGAATATGCTGGGCCGTTGTCGGTCTTGATCTGGCTAGGGACTCCCAAAATCACCATGACCTCACACCAATGCAAAATGGCCGCCTTAGTGTCTTGCTTGCATTGTGCCATAGCCAAGATGACACTGCTACAGGTATCAACCGTGACATGTAAATAGCGCATAAAAACTGGAGCGCAACAGTCAGGGACTGGCAGACCTTGTGCAACACGGTCTGCACTATTGTTACCTTCAGTTAGGAGTCTGGGGATGTGCGAATGACTGTTACAGTGATTTGGGCAAATTTCAGCAGCTTGCTCAGACAACGCCTGGAAAAGGACTTGCGCACACTCCATCGTAGCCTCAATGGCTAATGGGGTCCGCAGACCACTGTCGTAGCACGGTAGCTACAGTATATGCTTCCAGAAATCGAACTGCTATTGACTAGACGTAACCAATATAGATTCTGATTGGCTCAGAAGTGCAGTCCACACATTTTGAAGCAGATAACAAGCTAGCTAAAATTATCCATTCGCTACCTTTCTCACATAACTTGCAGTTTCACCATCCCGCTCCCACATCTTGTTAGCCTTGAGCAAATGCCAAGTTCCTTATTCTACTGCACGTAACTGTCCTTTAGTAACCTAAGGCTAGGCCTTGCAGCCTGGGTAACTTGAATTCAGACCTTGCAACTTAACTCAGAGTTTGGCTAAGACCAAACAGCTGGGATTGCTCACATGTCGATTGTTCAGCTGTATTCTTCATAACCACCATCTCCTAAGGCTGACATCTGGGTTGGTCACGAAATGTCCACTGTCCCTTAGCCACTCCACAATTCTCTCTTTTTGTCTTTGAGCAAACCAGACAGATGTTACATTTTTCTTAACTATAGACATCATACACCACAACATATAACTTGCTACTAATACAAATAAAACTAACACACATAATATAGCTACTCTATCCATCATCTTTCGTTAGCCGTTTAACCCCCTCTTTCAATTGTTGTATACTGTTATAAATTGATTCCAAATGACCTGACAAATTCATGCAGCACATCCCCTCAAATTCAGCACAACCATGCCCCTGTGCCAACAATAAAAAGTCGATTGCTGCCCTATTTGTAAGGTGGCATGACAAACACTATCAACATCAGTCAAGAGCCCGCTTAGTGCAAGCATAGTAGCATTTGTCAGTTCCTTCTTATCTTGCTGGGATTCCTTCAGCTTTTGTTGTCCCTTGGTTCATGTCCGACTCCACGTAGGCACTTGCTGATCTGGGTACATGGCCGTTCTTTGCCAGAAAGTCATCCACATCTCCCCCTTTTTCTTTTTATACAAGCCAAACACGCTTTGTAGCACTCAATCATTCGTTGGATACATTAAAAATACACAGCAACAAAATCAAAATCATTAAAATGACAATAAACACCATTAGTCCACCTTTTACTAGAGCAACCAGCCAACCTGTCAGTCCCCATTCACCTAACAAATTGTCCAGCCGAAAGGCTTGTCCATCCTCATACACCATGTGTAAGATCTTAGCATGTTTCCATATTTCTTCAACATATGCCAATCACAGGCTGCTGGGTCTGCCCTTTTTCTCCTGGATGGCTCTCTGATAACAGGGGAGGCCATCCCCTCACATCAAGGTCTGGCATGGCGTGTGTCCCCACCGCTCCACGCCTGCTGGGTTGCAGCCAACAGCGGAGCTAAAGGTTCTTCTTGATGGCAAACACAGAGGCCAACCCAGTCTTGCCCTTGACTGTGGCAGCAGGCCACCTCAATTCTTGTACCTCGTTGTCAATGCAGAGTTTCACCTGCTTCATCCAGTAACAAGTTGCTACTGTGGCAAAGCATACACAGATTTACATTACCAGAGTAACTATTACAGGTTACAGCAGCATGTTGAAGATGCTGATGGCAGCAAGAAACCAAAGAACTTTCTTGCCAGTGGAGTTCTGCCACCCTCTTAATTTGTTCCATTACCTGCTTTATAACACTACCATCATATTAGAATCTTTCTAGCTTTTGCCTTAGCATTTTCTAGCAGCTGCTGCAAATTTGCATGCTCTAACATCTTTTACAAGTAACAAGTCCACACAATACAAGATATAGTTTCTCATTAGCAACTGGCTAGTAAATACAGGTGGTTTTATGCACAAAATCACAGCCTCTAATAATAGCTACGTTACAAGAACACATATTCAAGTTGTTACTTTTCAGTTGCCCTCAAGTGATGTCCTGCAATCATTTATTTTTCTCCTCCTCTATCTCATTCTGCTCAGGGTATTCACTGCCAGCCCCTGTAGCTGAGGCATCGAGTTCCTCCACTTGTCTGTCCAGCTCACGGCAAGGCTTTGCAAACTTTGCAGGCAGCTGCCATGGACCTGTAGCTAGGAGGACACAAACATACCCCCTCTCCCACGCTATCAGCTCTTGAGAAGGAGTTGGGTTAAAGTGATTCAAAGGCATTCTGATGGGAAAGAAATGTGAAGCTACAGCTGCCTGCCTGCTTATCAGCAGCAGTAAATACCTGCCAGCAACAGCACTTTGCATTAACCCTTTCTTGTCCAAAATGTTAATCTGCTACCCATTAAAACTTTTACACAAACCCAACAAAAAATACACAGAACACTGTCTGCCCTCAGCACACACGCACGCACACATGCATGGGATCCCACAAGCACACTCCATTCAATTACCATATTTGAAACACAAAACCTAGACAATCATTATTCCCACTACACAGTCGCTCATATGGAACGTGGCGTAAGGACCCTGTGAAGACAATCAAAAATCAGCTCCAAGCAGCATCATCGCAGTGTGAGGCTGCAGGCTCAACTTCAGCGGGCGTCCCCGCAGAGGCTCTGCCTCCCCCACATCACATGAGCCTTGGGCTTTCACACTGACCAAAATGCACACTCGTTCCGATGCAGGTGGCCAGCCTACATTGGAAGAAGTGGTCAGCAATATCCATAAAAATTCTCCAAGGGCTAATAGAAACATAGATATACATGGATATATATTTGCCACCTTCTAGTACATGTGGATCACACAGAGACTATCAAATGAGTTGTATATGGGGTTTCAAGTCCACAGCCCGCCACGGCACTCACACACCATGTTCAAAAGGCTATAAGGGTACCTCTTTTTTTTTTTTTTTTTTTTTTTTCCTAGAAAATCAAAACCAAACTGAACACTCCTGCCTGGTAGCCAAGGATAAAGACAATGTCGTTAGTAGGGAGGATTCCCCCAGGGTAGGTTTTGAGGGTTGCTGTCGCTCGTTGTGGGGAACCCCCCTGTCCCCTGCCCTGTCGCACAAGGGGGAGTGTTGCCAGGGCTCACAACACTCCACTTCCTGGTTTTTTGCTGCTGCCGTTGTTGCTGTTGCCGTTGCCGCGGTTTCTGGCAGTCGCGCTGCAGCTCCAGCGCTGCCCGCTCAGCCGCGCGGCCCGGGGGCTCCGGCCGCGCCTCCCGGGGCACCTTCCTCCACAGCTCCCGCACAAAGGTCTGCACCCGCGGCTCCTCCACTCGCAGCGCCTCCGTGTCCTGCAGCCGCTCCAGCAGCTCCTCTCCTGGAGACAACTTTCTCGATGGCACCCCACGTCTCCCCTAGATCTCCTGCTTTCTTTTCCCCAGCCAAGACCACTTCCAAAAGCTCTTGGCGGATCCGTCTCCATTGGGAGGTATCTAATACGTCCACGGGGGCCTCCACCGCCCCCCGGCCTCGCATCCATTGGATGCAGTGGCCCGCTGGCCCCGAGTATATCGCCTTCGGCAACCCAGCTTGCTGCACGAGGGCCTCCAGTACCTGTACCACGTGGCTCACATCCATCGCTATCACTCTGGGGTCACCACTTGTAGTTTCTCGCTACTCGTGTGGTGAGGGACGGAAGCACTAGTTCCCTCCGAACTAGGGCTGAGACATAGAGCATTCACGGAATGCGGGTCATCAACGATTTATTGCGCAGTTACAATCCTTATATCTGCCGCCTAAGCACCTCCCCAGGGTCAGCTGGTTCCTGTCCCTCCTGGCAACCTCCCGTCCATGCATCAATCCCTACAGAAACTATCTTCCATTTCACGCCGACAGCTATTGGTCTTCCTACGGAAAAATTCCATGGGCTCCTCGCAGCCATCCGAAAACGGAGGAAACTTCTCTCCACAGTATCACCTCTCGACAAACTAACCTGTGCATAAAAATAAATTTCAACCCAGATCATTACAACATCAACTCTAAACATCCCCACCTCAGCTGATATTTTTCTACGTGTCTGCAAAGCTAACTATTTCCACCCAAAACACAACACTAACTGCAGCAAAATATACAGTGCCACCATCTGACACAAATAAATAATAAAGCACATGAAGGCTGCCACACCAACACTCAACGTTTCTTCATTAATGCATGACAAGAACCCCAACCTGACTTCAGAGGTCCTTAGGAACCCGGCTGGGTTTTGTTTTGGTTTTTTTTTTTTGTCTAAAAATCTGAAAAGGAAAACATGTTTTCGTCTACAACCCACATCCCCACACAAGTAAAGCACTGAGCTTACGCACATTCACACACGCTGACATGCAGCTGTACACGCTCACACACACCCCAAAAGCATCCCCTTGCCATCTACAGTGCAAGCCAAATCTAATTGCAAATCATCTGTGCCTATAGCGAGCCCTCGCTCGCTCTGAGAAACTCCTCGGGAACAACAGTCCCAGGAGCATTGAAAATTCCCTGCTTGAGAAAACCCCGTCCCTGAGCCAGCCTGCCCCCAAACTTAGGCGATGAACGTCGCCTTGCAGACGAGCCGGGACCAGGGAAAAAAAAACCCAGCCGGGGGAGAAAAAAAAACTCCCCCAGCTGGGTTGTGTTTTTTTTTTTTTCTTTTTTTTTTGGTCTAAAAATCTGAAAAAGAAAAAATATTTTAGTCTACAACCCACATCCCACACACAAGTAAAGCACTAAGCTTACACCCATTCACACACGCAGCCCAAACACATGCCCCTGACATCCACCCTGCAAGCCAAATTTAATCAGAAATTATCTGTGCCTCTAGCGAGCCCTCGCTTGCTCTGAGAAACTCCTCGGGAACAACGGTCCCAGGAGCATTGAGGGAATTGCATCACTTTGACCTCATAAAACAATAGAAAAGAGGGAATTACATCATGGCTCCTGGTGGCGGCCATTTTGGCGTGGCGCCATCTTGTGTACGGCAACTGGGGGCGGCCATATTGGTGGGGCGCCATCTTGTGCACAGCACTTGGCGGCGGCCATATTGGTGAGGCGCCATCTTGTGTACGGCAACTGGGGGTGGCCATATTGGCGAGGCGCCATCTTGTGTACGGCACCTGCGGGCGGCCATATTGGTGAGGTGCCATCGGCGCCGTTGTGGACTCGCCGTTCCTCCGTACGGAGACCAGCCCCTCCCTCTGGCGGCCTCGTTGCCGTGGTAACGGCCGCACTGCGCCTGCGCCGCCGCCATTTTTCATTCCAAGATGGCGCTGGCGAGCGTGGCGTGGGTGGAGGCTCCGCTCCCGTACCGTTCCCTCCTCCCAGGGCTCGCAGCGCCCCGGGACCCGGCCGGGCCCCCCCCATCTCCCTCCGGCATCGCCGTCCCCCTCCTCCGGGAGCTCCCGCCGCTACTGCCCGGGCCCGGTATCCACCTCCTGCACGGCACCACCACCCTGGCCTTCGAGGTACAGACACTGGGGAGAAAGAGAGACCCTGGAGGTGCTGGGACCCATAGAGACCTCATAGAAACTCCATAAGGACACACTGTGGGGGGGGGGGGTTATGCACGCAGAGGCACATAGGGACCCATAGAGAGACGCTGGGGGTGCTGGGACTCGTAGAGACCCCATGGAAACTCCATAGGGACACACTGAGGGGGGGAGTTATGCACACAGAGGCACATCGAGACCCATAGAGAGATGCTGGGGGTGCTGGGACCCATAGAGACCCCATAGAAACTCCATAGGGACACACTGGGGGAGGGGGTTTATGCACGTAAAGGCAGGTAGGGACCCATAGATGCTGGGGGTGCTGGGACCCATAAAGACCCCACAGAAACTCCATAGTGAGGCAAGGGGGCACAAAATCACAAAATGAAATGTATAAACCTCTCAAATCAGTTTTAAATAAAGTTTGAAGCCTTTGTAAGAGCAGCAATGGAAAATCACTGAGGTGAACGATTCACAGAGAAAAAGAATAGAGTACAGCTGGAGAACGTCCTGAGAGTCCTTGTATAAGATAAACCGTTGTAGCTGATGTAGTTTTGGGCCCTTACAACCTTAGTACAAACTGGGTGTAAGAAAAGGAGGCTGGAAAAACAGGACGTAAGGATTAGGAGTATCTGGGAATAGCAGGTGTCCGGGATGGGCTGCAGTTAAACTGACTGATAAGTAGGAAGGACAGGATGATTGCTGTGTCTGTGGTGTTACCGAGCCGATGAAGCTGGTCTAAACGTCTACTGCGCCTGCTTCAAAGGCTGAAGCGCTGAAGATGGTCGGAAGAAGTAAAGGACCCTCGGAGAGCAGCACCACGTTTTTTGTGCGCCTGTGAGGAAACTTCCTAGAAGAATGATGTAAGCAGCCTCACGAATACACATGTCTGTACGTAATGAATATATATGCTTAGTGACTATATAAGGACGGCTCGTTTAGCCGTTTGGAGACACACGTTAGGAGGAGCTGTCCCCCGTGTCTGCCGGCGCCGCAATAAAGAATACCTGCTTGTCAACTGGAAACCTTTGCTGGCCAGTTTGTTCCTGGAGTTTTCTCCGAGTCACCAGAGACCCCCGGATCTCCCCTAATCCCCCCCACAGACCCCGCTGTGGGCCTCCAGTCCCCCAAATCCCCCTATAAGCCCCCCATATCCCCCTGTAAACACCCGATATCCCCCCCATAGACCTCATAGAATCCCATTTAGGGACTCCAGACATCCATATCTGCACATAGACACCCTATCTACCCCCATATCCCCCCATAGAACGCCGTGTAGGCATGCTGGTCCCCCATATCCCCCCCATATCCTCCCGTATTTCCCCCTAGAACTCCCTGTCATGGACTCCAGACCCCCATACCCCCCATATTCCCCCATATACCCCCATAAAGGGTCCCCACAGAACCCCATGGAGAGACTCTAGACCCCCAAATGCCCCCATATTCCCCCATAGACCCCCCCCAATGGGACCCCAGACCTCCAAATTCCCCCCATATCTTCCCATTGACACCCCTCATGGCGCTCCAGACCGCCAAATCCCCCCATATCCTCCCATATTCCCCCACAGACCCCCATAATGGGACTCCAGACCCCCAAATCCCCCCATATGTCCCCCATATCCTCCCATATTCCCCTGTGGAACCCCATGAACGGTCTCCAGACCACTACTGACCCCCATGTAGGGACTCCAGATGCCCATGTCCCCCTTAATCCCCCCCCAGACACCCCATAGACCCCATAAAGGGTCTCCAGACCACCACAGAACCCCATGTAAGGACTCCAGACCCCCATATGCCCCCTAATCCCCCCATAGGTGCCCAAGTAGGGACTCCAGACCGCCATATGTCCCCTAATCCCACCCACAGACCCCCATGTAGGGACTCCAGACACCCATATGCCCCCTAATCCCCCCCATAGGTGCCCATGTAGGGACTCCAGACCGCAATATGCCCCCTAATCCCACCCATAGACCCCCATGTAGGGACTCCAGACCCCGTTATGCCCCGTAATCCCCCCATAGACCCCCATGCAGGGACTCCAGAGCTCCATATTGTCCCTAATCCCCTCCATAAATCCCCATAATGGGACTCCAGACCCCCAAATCCCCCCACAGAATCCCATGTAGGGCAATGGAGGTGGGCCTTAGGGGGGACCGGGGATAATAGGGAGTTAACAGAGGGCAATGGGGGGAAATTACCGGGGGTACTGGGGGGTAATGGGAGGCATTGGCTCCTCTCGGACCCCATCGGAGCCCCTCCGGTCCCTTCGGGCGGCTCCGCCCTCTTGGGGTGGCTTCGGCTGCTCTCGGGTCCCTTGGGCTGCGCTCGGGTTTCGTTGGTCGGCTCCGCCCCCTTCGGAGGGTTTCGGCTGCGCTCGGCTCCCTTCGGGCAAAAGCCGGTGTTCCCACACTTTTGCCTTCGAAAGTACTGGGAAAGAGGGAATTCCATCACGTTTACCTCACGAAGCAATGGAAAAGAGGGAATTGCATCACTTTGACCTCATAAAACAATAGAAAAGAGGGAATTACATCACTTTTACCGCATAAAGCAGTGGGAAGGGGGGGGGAACACACACGACACGAGGGCGGCGCCATCTTGGGCTCTTTCTCCTCCCGCCCCGCAGGTCTGGCACTTCCAGCCTCGCACTGCCCGCTGCCATAGCGTGGCCATGGAGGAGGCGAAGAGGCAGGTGCGGGTGAAGGAGATGGGAGGGGAGGCGGCGGGAAGAGTCTTGGTGGGAGTACTTCATGGCCCGCGCCACCTGGAGCGGGGCTCTGCGCCGCCATGTTGAGAGTGGGAGCCGGGGGAGGCCATATTGGTGGGGTGCCGCTGGCGCCACTGGATAGGCGCCATCTTGTGTACGGCACCTGTGGGCGGCCATATTGGTGAGGCGCCATCTTGAGTACGGCACCCGGCGGCGGCCAAATTAGTTAGGTGCCATCTTGTGTACCTAAACCGGTTTAAATCGGTCTAAACCGGATTAAACCGGCCTGGACTGGCCTAAACCGGCCTAAACTGCATTAAGCCGGCCTAAAACGGACTAAACCAGCCTAAACCTGTTTGAACCAACCTAAACTGGATTAAGCCGGCCTAAACCTGTTTAAACCGGCCTAAACCAGCCTGAACCCGCCTAAACCTGTTTAAACCAGCCTAAAGCCAATGCCTCCTGTTACCCCCCCATTTTCCCCCATTAACCCCCTATAACCCCCCCATTACCCCCTATTAACCCACATTCCCCCACCATTGCCCCCATTACCCTCTATTAACTCCCGAATACCCTCCATTGCCCCCCATTATCCTCTATTAACTCCCTATTACCCCCCCCATTGCCCCCCATTACTCTCAATTAACTCCATATTACCCCCCCCCCGGCCTCCAATTACTCCCCAGTCCCCCTTAAGGCCCCTCCATTGCCTCCAGTGCCCTCCCAGGGCAGAGGCCGCTGTGGGGCAGCAGCTCCGAACCCTCTCGATGCTGGCAGGGAAAGTGGCAGCTGTGACAGCTGCCACCAATGGGTGATTGCCTCATAGAGCCCCACAGGGACCCCATAGGGACCCATACTCAAGCCTTCAGGTCTACCTGGACTTGGGCTACCCCAACTACTTAGGTCTAACTGCAGTCTGTTTACCAGGTCTACCCCGACTTGGGCTATCCAAGTCTACTTCACACTCTGGTTATTAGCTCTACCCTGGCCAAAGGGGTAGCACTGTTAATGTTGTCATCATTGTCAAGAAGCCTGAAGCTCTGCAGGAAGCAACCAAAAGCTACTGTTTGGTAACAGCTCTTTGCTTCTTCTTTCTTTTCCCATTTAGTTTTCTAATGGGGAAAAAACATGAGAAAGCCTCTAGTCTAAGGGCATTCAGAAAGGAAGGAGCAGGAAATGGGGAGTGGAGCCTTCAGAGACAATGGGAAAAGTGCTTCTCCACTTCATGAATCCTGACTTCTGAATGGATGTTTTGATCAAGAAGTCACAAGAGCATAATCTTTTTTATATAAAAGAGTTTTTAATCTGTATTTTAACATGGGCATAAAATTAAGACATAACCTCCACTAACCTCCACCTACAGCAAGCCAGTATGTATAAATGCTCCCTACTTTCACAGTTACATTAGCAGTGTGAAGCTGCAGGGGGTTATCACAGTATCACAGTAGGTTAGAGATTGGAAGGGACCTCAAAAGATCATCCAGTCCAATCCCCCTGCCAGAGCAGGAACACCTAAATAAGGTTACATAGGAATGTGTCCAGGCGGGTTTTGAATGTCTCCAGAGAAGGAGAATCCACAACCCCCCTGGGCAGCCTGTTCCAGTGTTCTGTCACCCTCACTGAGAAGAAGTTTCTTCTCAAGTTTAAGTGGAACCTCTTGTGTTCCAGTTTATACCCATTACCCCTTGTCGTATCATTGTTTGCCACTGAGAAGAGCCTGGCTCCGTCCTCGTGACACTCCCCCTTTATATATTTATATACACTAATAAGGTCCCCCCCCAGTCTCCTCTTCTCCAAACTATAGAGACCCAGCTCCCTCAGCCTTTCCTCATAAGGGAGATGCTCCACTCCCTTCATCATCTTAGTTGCCCTGTGCTGGACTCTCTCCAGCAGGTCCCTGTCCTTCTTGAACTGAGGGGCCCAGAACTGGACACAATATTCCAGATGCGGTCTCACCAGGGCAGAGTAGAGGGGAAGGAGGACCTCTCTCGACCTACTGACCACCCCCCTTCTAATACACCCCAGGATGCCATTGGCCTTCTTGGCCGCAAGGGCACAGTGTTGGCTCATGGTCATCCTGCCATCCACTAGGACCCCCAGGTCCCTCTCCCCTACACTACTCTCTAACAGGTCGTTCCCCAACCCATACTGGAACCTGGGGTTGTTCCTGCCCAGATGCAGGACTCTACACTTTCCCTTGTTATATTTCATCAAGTTTCTCCCTGCCCAACTCTCCAGCCTGTCCAGGTCCCGCTGGATGGCAGCACAGCCTTCTGGCGTGTCAGCCACTTCTCCCAGCTTAGTGTCATCAGCAGACTTGCTGACAGTACACTCAATTCCCTCATCTAAATCATTGATGAATATATTAAATAATACTGGTCCCAGTACTGACCCTTGAGGCACTCCACTAGATACAGGCCTCCAACTGGACTCCGCCCCATAGACTACAACTCTCTGGCTTCTGTCCTTCAGCCAGTTTGCAGTCCACCTCCCTACCTGATCATCCAGGCCACGCTTCCTCAATTTAGCTATGAGGATGCTGTGGGAGACTGTGTCAAATGCTTTGCTGAAGTCAAGGTAGACCACGTCCACCGCTCTGCCATCATCCATCCACAATGTTATTTCCTCATAAAAGGCTATGAGGTTGGTCAAGCATGACTTCCCCTTGGTAAAGCCATGTTGACTGCCCCTCATAACCCTCTTATCCTTGACATGCCTTAAGATGGCATCAAGGATAAGGTGTTCCATCACTTTCCCAGGGATGGAGGTGAGGCTGACCGGTCTATAGTTACCCGGGTCCTCCTTCTTGCCCTTTTTGAAGACTGGAGTGACATTTGCTTTCCTCCAGTCCTCAGGCACCTCTCCCATTTCCCAAGACTTGGTAAAGACGATGGAGAGTGGTCTAGCAATGACTTCCGCCAGTTCCCTCAGCACCCGCGGGTGCATCCCATCTGGACCCATGGATTTATGGATGTCCAGATTGCTCAACTGGTCCCTAACCCATTCCTCGTCGACTAAGGCAAACTGCTCCAGTGACCTGACTTCATCTGAGGTCTCAGGAGTACAGGGCTCTTCAGGACTGCCTCCGGCAGAGTAGACAGAGACAAAGAAGGCATTCAATAACTCTGCCATCTCTGTATCTTCTGTCACCAGGGCACCCATCCCGTTCACCAGTGGGCCAACCTTGCCTCTGGTGTTAGAGCTTTTTCAAATACATAGCTGATAAAACTTTCTGTTGTCCTTGACCCCTCTTGCCAGATTTAATTCTAAGGAGGCCTTAGCCATCCTAGCTGCCTTCCTACATCCTCTAGCAGCAGCCTTATATTCCTCCCAAGTGGCCAGCCCCTCCTTCCATGACCTGTAAACCCTCCTCTTCCACTTGAGCATACCCAGCAGTTCCTTATTTAGCCACGCAGGTCTCTTGGCCCTCTTCCTTGACTTCCTATGTGTCGGGATGCTCTGCTCTTGAGCTTGGAATAAGCAATTCTTGAATGTCAACCAACTATCTTGGGCCCCTTTACCTTCAAGCAGCCTTGCCCATGGGATTTCCCCTAGCAATTGCTTGAAAAGGCCAAAGTTTGCCCTGCTAAAGTCCAGGGTTGCAATTCTACTTGCTATTGTACTGGTCCTACCACACAAGATCCTGAATTCCACCATCTCGTGGTCGCTGCAACCAAGGCAGCCCTCAACCTTTACTGCTTCGACCAGACCCTCCTTGTTAGTGAGGATGAGATCCAGCAGCGCTCCTCTCCTGGTTGGCTGATCCACCATTTGGATAAGGAAGTTATCATCCATACACTGGAGGAACCTCCTGGACTGTGGCTGGGTTGCTGAGTAGTCCTTCCAGCAAACATCAGGGAAATTAAAATCCCTCACGACGACCACGGCCTGTGACTGTGAGGCCGCTCTCAGCTGCCTGTAGAAGGCCTCGTCAACTTCCTCACCCTGATCTGGTGGCCTGTAACAGACACCCACAACAGTATCACCCCTGCCAGCCTGCCCCTTAATTCTCACCCACAGACTCTCGACTCGCTCGTCCCCTGTCCCTGGACAGAACTCAGTACATTGCAGCTGCTCTCGCACATAAAGAGCAACCCCGCCACCCCGCCTGGCTGGCCTGTCTTTCCTGAAAAGGACATAGCCCTCCATGAGTATATTCCAGTCATGCGAGCTGTCCCACCACGTCTCTGTAATTGCCACCAGATCATAATCTCCTGACTTAACACAGGTCTCCAACTCCTCCTGCTTATTTCCCATGCTGCGCGCATTGGTGTACAGGCATTTCAAGGAGGGAGCTGAGCTCACCAATTTCACCCTAGGATTATAGGAGGCCTCCCAGTCTTCATCAATCCTAGAGTGCTGCCCCACTGGGGCAAGCCCAGTTACAACCCCATCCCCCTTCGAATCTAGTTTAAAGCTCTCCAAATGAGCCCTGTTAATTCATGCCCCAGCATCCTTTTGCCTCTGTGAGTTAAACCTTTCCCATGTGCCATCATCCGGACTGGAGCCTTATAAACCCAGCTGTTATCAAAGAACCCAAAGCCCTGCCTGCAGCACCAGTCTCGTAGCAAATCCTTTACAGACTGAATTTTCCCATTCAGTCCCACATCATCACCGGAAGATGGAAGAAGCGAGGAGAAGATCACTTGAGCCCCAGACTCTTTCACCATCCGCCCCAAGGCCCTGTAGTCTTTCTTCATCCCCCTCAGACTGCGGAAAGCAGCTTCCCTCCCACCTGTCTGGAAGACCAGCAGTGGGTAGTAGTCTGTCGGGTGCACCAGGTTGGGGAGCGCCCTGGTGATATCCCTGATCCGGGCTCCAGGCAGACTACACACTTCCCTATGATGAGGGTCAACTCTGCATATCGGGCCCTCTGTTCCTCTCAGAAGGGAATCGCCTACAACAATGATTTTTCTTTCTTTCTTGTCAGAGGCAGTCTTGAGGTACGAAGTCGACCGCCTTTTCCTATGTGACCTTGTAGTCTGGCCTTGCACCACATCCTCACTTACCTCTCCATCAAGATCCAGGGCCTCAAACCTATTACGGAGGGGCACCTGGGGAAGCAGGGCAGGAAGGGAGGAGGGTTGGCCACGGTTCCGAACTGGAACTCGCTTCCAGCCCTCATCGTCTTTTTGGTCCCCTACCTCTGCGTGACAGCTACAGGGCAGGGGCTGTCTCGGGCCATCCCCCTCTGTCTGAGAGGACAGGGGGTCCATCCCCTTGTGGGGGGTATCTCCCTGGAACCGTTCCTGCTGGCACGCTAGGGAGTTACTCCACCAGTCGATCTCCCTTTCACACTCCCTGATGGTCCTCAGCGTCTCGACCTCCTCTTTAAGTTCTGCCACCAATCTAAGCAGATCTTCTACCTGCTCACACCTCACACAGGTGGAATGCTGGCCTCCCTCCCTCGGCAGCAGCAGGCTCTGGCACTCCCTGCAGCCAGAGACCTGAACAGCCACGGTTTGGGACGGGATCTCTGTCTGAGTTGCTACAGTCTCCTTACTGCAAGCTCTCCTTCTGGAGGCGACCATATTGGTCAGCAGTCTGGGACACCAGCAACAGGGTTCGCAACACAACCTCCTTGTTCCTCCCTGCGCCCGGTGGGCAGCGACCGGTCGCTGCCCTCCCAAAGGCTCTTTCAAGGCAAGGGGCAGGGGTGTGGTCGCCGTCACCGCGGGAACGCCCCCTGCCACGTCAGCCGCTCTCTCGCAAGGGCTGCTGGGGCTTCAGGGATCGGGAGATGTCGGGAATCGCGATGTCTCTGCGCTGTCCCCTCTGATTTTCCTAATCTCTGCTGAACCTCGTGGTCTCTGCAGCGTGCCGGCTCCGGCTCTAGCTGTGCTAGCTCCGATCAGCTGACTGACTCATTGGTTAGTTGTGCTGGCTTCTGCTTACAAATTAATAGGAATCAAAATTCATAGCTAAAAAGCTTCTGATGAACTTCAGGGTGTTGTGCTCATATTTGTTTCCTTCCAGAAAATACACCAGAAAATTCATGCACACTGTGTCATACATTATATCAAAACCAAAATTTCAAATTTCAACATGTGACCAAAAATCAAAGTACTGAATTAACATGATAGCAAATTACATAGTTACGATTATAAGGTCAGAAGCCAGACCCCAAGTGTCATACAAGTCTAGGAAAAGCATTATTTAGTGCTCAAATATGGCATGATCTTCAGCACCCAGCATCTGAAGAGCCTGCACCTGATCACTCATGCAAACAAAGTTCTTAAATAATGCATGGCACTACTGTGAATGAGTTCTTAATGCACATGCTTGCCATCAGGATCATAAGTCTCTTCATTTCAGTCAGCAATAGTGCAGGGAGCCATTCTGTTTCATCAATGGATCCTAAACAGTGCTGGACTGAATGAAAGTTGTTGGCTTTATGACATGGAAAAGTTGGGGGAGAGGGAAGAAAGATCCAAGCAACTTCCAGATGTGTTGCAGCTGCCCAGTTGCATAACTTTTCAGAGAGCCCAGACAATTATTTTATGATCCCATCTTCCTCCACAGAGCTGAATTTCCATGCTGCAAAAGCATTAAAACCTCTCAATACCAAGAAAAAAAGGGCTATCATCTGAGTAGGAGGAATAGGGTCATAAATCCCCTCAATATAATTGCAGAGGATGTCCTGTGAACAGCTTGACCAAACACAACTAAGTCCTAAGATTATCTCTCTACACTAAAATAAACTAAAATTAAGAATATTTATGCTTTTCCTGGTTTACACCCAAATGCATTACAGTTGACATTTCCTCCAAGAACATGAGAACGTCATGCTAATCCCACTGTGATCCTGTTGCCATCATCTCCTGGTGCTCAATAGAGTGACTCTGCATGGTGGAAAATGATGGCAACTGCCAAGAGTCAACAGCCTGAGCAAGAGGGATGTCAAGCAGGCAGAGCTAAGGCAAAGGAATACACTTCACATGAACACAGAACCACAGGTCAGGGAGCCAGCCTGTGTTCCAACTCAGCCATTATGTGACCAGGGCAAATCACAGGCATCTCCATGCCACAGACTCCCTGCATACAAAATGGAGAAAACTCCTTCCTCATGGGAGTGTGAGGAACTCTACTGAGAGCTTTTTGCCTTTTTAGCTGGAGGGACATGAGCAAGCATTGTATTATCAAGTCAACAAGATAGTTCAAAAGAGCACATGCAGATTTAACATGGGATTTCATTTTTGATTTCTTAAAAATGTTGAAAGTGGTTCAGATAAAGAGGCTTCTTTACAAACAGCATGCTACTGCAATACAGTTGCAAAAGAAAGCTGAACTGCCTGCTGTTGCTAGCACTGCTGATCACCATTCAAAATGCAAACAGCAAAGCATAAAAGATAATGTATTAATAAGTTAAACTGTTTAGAACCAACATGAGGACAAAAAAGTTTTGAAGTTCTTGGCAGTTGCACTGCTAACCTTAACTGCAGTTAAGGCTACACACTTTTCCATTCAGTGTGCACCACAAATATTAACTGATGATTGATAGCTGAAGCAAAAGAGCTGACAGAATAATTTGGAATTAAGGGTAAGGAGGATACAGCTGCCACACTCTAAAACAGGCCCAACAGTATTAATTTATGTTTTAGAAGAGAATGAGAAGCTATCCCTATTAATTTAAGCTGCACAACTTGTGAGGAACATTCTCTTTTACCAGGATCAGAGCTGAGGTTAGAGGACTGCCTGGCTCTCAGCTAGTATTTCTGGTTAAGTTACTCATTATGTATAGAACAGTGACAAGCTTCAAAGAACAAGAATGATCCTTTTGCTTATGAAAGTTTAACCTTCAATTCTGATAAGCTGTTCCTTGAAGTCTTTCTATAATTGCTCCATTTCCTGTAACCATGTCTGATACCATCACTTGATTGAAATAAGCCACAGGAAGAGGAAGATATTCGGTTGAGCAGTTCTCATTTTTTAATTCCAACATCACTTTTTAGAACTGCAACTGACACCGTCCTGGCTGATGAATCTCACTCATTTTCTTCCACAGTCAAATGTTCTTAGCTCTTTGGCCTTCCTTTGTAAGTAACTCAGTAATAACGCATACGCTAGGAAATTCTTTCACATTACTTGACAGCATGAACCTGAGACAACATTTGACAAGATTTTCAGATTAAACACATCTGATGCAAGCAGCAGATGAAATATAGAATTGTTCAGTTAAATGATACAGTCATCCTTGGAAAAGCTCCCAGCTCTCTCACTAGTGCAAACTGCTGTCCATCACTCCCCAAGACATCATTCCTATAATACCTATTGTTCATTCAAGAGCTCAGGTCCCCACTACAGAAAGAACAGCTGCTGTTTAACAGTTAAACAGTTCATGCTCTACAAGAAAACTTGGAAGGGGCTGGAGAAGCCAGAGGGAAGGTAGAACTGCTGCTCCTAAGGGGGAGCTCAGTACCTCACCTTCTGACTCCTTCCTTCACCTATTTTTTTGTTGCTTTCAGAAAGAAGCTACCAAGGTGAAAGGAAATGTTAAATGCTTAAACACAGGAAAATACTTATCAGTGTAAGGTTGAATTTTCATTGACTCAAAGAGAGTGATGGTATTTGCTGGAGCTGAAGGTCACCCACTTGCTAGTTTCACTTTTCCATTGCCAGAAGGTGTGATGAATTTTGTCCTCCCAAGCCCTTCTGAAGAAGATAAGGGAAGGTGAGAGGGTGAAGAAGGCAAAAAACAAAGTGGGGTGAAAGATACTATTTGAAGAGATTTTTATTCCCAGGATTTATTTTTTTTCCCCTTGTTTGATGATGTGAGCACATGCATTCATGATTTCTGGCCTCAAACTGTAAAACTTAACTTACATAACATACGTAGCAACAAAATAAATTAAATACACAAATGAGATCCTGTCCCTCCTGTTGTAGTTGGAGCAGTAAAAATATCATAACCCAGGTGATGAAAATGAAATATTTAAATAGGTTCACAAGATCCACTTTCACAGGGAAGGGTCCACAGGAAAGAGTTTGTTTTTAAATGCAGACATAGATCTGTTAATGCCGCAGGCACCATTCAATGTCCTCTGGGAAAGGCACCATCTTGCATCAAGGCAAAAATCTTGCCGTTATAAGGCTTGACTAATTTTAAATGTCAGATTTTGTCTGCCACTCACTGTACATGTTGTCTTGTCATGGAATTAAGCACCAGCTTCAGGGAGGCAAGAATCAAATGTGGTTATTCCCATTGGACCTTGTTTCAGTGTTGTTTATATCATTAGAGAAAGTAAATCACTAAAAAGATAAGGAACTATGGGGAAAAACCAATGAAAATTTAGATAAATATATGCAGCTATATATTATTACAGTATGACTCACTCTGTCAAGCACCAGCCAGTGTAGAAAAGGATCTGTTGCTGCCTACTTGCTCTTCACTCAACATGAATCATTATTTTGCAAAGGAAACAAAAGCTAAATATTAGAATTCTACAGATCTTAAAATACATTTGCTTTTGTAAACAGGGACTTGGAATTTATGTGATGGTTCTATCAGATACAAGAATATATCATAGCAATACTCATTTGTACTGCAGAAAGGTACTTCACTACATCACTGAACAGAAGCGGACATCATCAGAATCCAATCCCAGCATGAATACCTTGTCAATCAAGCTATCTTAATTAGAAACGTCATATTCTAATTCCTACTTAAAGCAGAGGAGGAAAGCTGAAAAGAGCAAGCACCTGCAATTAGAGCTGTGACAAGTGTGTCAAAAATGGTGAGAGAAAGCTCAGAAATTCTGGGAGCAGAGAGAGATAAGGGCATGGAATTACCAAGGCTCTTCATGATTTCCATACATTATTTTCTAAGCAAGACTTGGATTTAAAATTGTCTAAGAGACCCTGCTCCAGGTAACACTGGCTGATTTTTAACCCCTTCACCTCTGCCATCTCAAGTTTTTACATAAAATTAGAAAATCCCCATCAACGGGAACATTGGGGAAAGCTTGGGCTTTTTTAAGTGCTTATGGAAAAATCAAAACACCTCCAATGGGCTCTGAAGATTTACGAAGGAGGGATTATTTGGGGGGTACTTGGAACACATAATGCAGTCAAATTCAGTACAGGCTTCTTTGTCATCCACTGACCATCCATCTTCAGGTTTTATACCACCAGATGGAGCTGCACTGTTTGTACTTCCGCATGCAATTTTCACAGGAACCCAGCTTTTTGAATGGTTCATCCTTTTTAACAGACTTTTTCCTCCCTTATCTATTTTATCATTTAAAAATCTGTTACATCAAGTAAACTTTTCATTTTCCACTTCCAGCTCCACAGATTACCTTTTGGGGTAAATCACATCACACTGCACTAATCTAGAGCAAATGGCTTATGAATAATTACAGGAGGAAAAGAAAAAAGATTCTTTTTTTCCTATTTCATGACAAAATTGACTCGGTTTAAGCCTGAATGAGCATTTTGCAGGGCCGGTGTTTCTAAAGCGTGAGCTTTAAGCAGCCAGCTCTCTAAGCAATGAGAAGCTCACCCAGCTTTTATTCACATTTCAATAGCTTCCATTTCCCTCATGGAAGCGACATACTGGATAATTTTACAAATAAAATCTGTGTTACTATCCCATACACATTCAAAATACTCCTTAGAGACTTTTTAGTATGAACATTTGAAGGAAAAGCTGAGTAGACAGTTTCAGAATGATTGAATTTTGGCATCCTTTAATGGACATATTTGAACGGGCCACAATTGTCAGAGAGGAAGCACTCCGCAACACCAACCCCTGATCTGGGACTCCACAATTTCTCTATATTTGACAAGAGTTTAAGAATCTGAAAGATAAAAGAGAGTAGATTTAGGTACTAGGAAAACATTCTCCCCTGTGAGGGTGCTGAGGCGCTGGCACAGGGTGCCCAGAGAAGCTGTGGCTGCCCCATCCCTGGCAGTGTTCAAGGCCAGGTTGGACACAGGGGCTTGGAGCAAGCTGCTCTAGTGGAAGGTGTCCCTGCCTGTGGCAGGGGTTGGAGCTGGAGGAGCTTTAAGGTCCCTTCCAGCCCAACCCGTTCTAGGAGCCTAGGAATCACCATGAAAAGCTCAAGCTTTCCTGCTTCCACTAAAGTGATTTAACCCACAGAGTAAGTGCTACATGAAGAAACAGCTGCCTTGTCTGCGTTTCAACACTCTTAAATAAGCGGACATTACAAACTAGCTGGCAGCTAATGGTCACAAGGCCAGAAATCTGCCTGTCACACACCATCTCCTGTCAGGAAACAGGAACTTAAGATTGTCTCAACAGTGTTTCCTGGTGCAATGGTTTAACACAAGCAGTAAATCCTAGAACAACATCTGGCCATGCCAGAAGCAAGGCCTTCAATTTCTCAGTACAAGTAACTGATAGAGCAGACCCATGGATAGTGATTTACCACCAGATCGGGTTTCACAAGAACAGTAAGAGAAGACAAGACTGCATCCAGTAATGTTTAAGAAAAGTCTGGAAAGAGAGCAGGAATTTTCTAACTCATCAGGTACCAAAACTAATAATATTTAAATGGACCAAAGTAATAATATTTGAATCAACAAATAACACTGCCAGAAAAAGCAGCACATCTGACACAATGCAAGCAGCTGCCATTCAGGATACAGAATGTCTGCTCCCATCTTTGAGTATATGGGGAATTTTCATGTGACAGGGCCATTCTGAGCAGAGGTGACAAGGCAATAGAGTAAGAATCCCTGTTCCAGAACATTAGAATTGAAATCTATTGCTTATTCTCCCCAAACTTTCTCCAGCTCTTCTTCCTCCCTTTCTCATAAAACCCTAAACCAAGAAAAATTCAACTTTTCACATACTTCAGGATTCTCACACATTGGAATGTTATATAGTGACCAACTCAGATCCACTGAGGAGCCTGATGTTTAAAGCAGAAGCAGACTTTCTAAAGATTATATGAAGATGAAAAAAAAAACTCCACCAAAAAAAATCAAGCCCTAAATAACCCAGAGCATCACTATGCAAAAATAACCAATTGCTGTTAAAACTTGTTCATTTAGTCAGTTGTTTGATTCTTTCCCCTCAAAATCTGAATTCCTGGTTACACCTACACTAAAGAGTGTCAGTCATAGTATCACACAAGATCCTGATTTGTTCCAGTCCAAGTTACACAGCAAGGGTGACAGGTTTTATTATTCTTATTTACTCTGCCACTTCCCAGAAACCAGGTAATTCTATTTTTGGCTCTTGTAGGCCATGATTCAATCAGTAATTTTAAGTATGTTTCACAGCTGATTTTAAACATACACCCCATGGCACTTAACGGTTTGAAGTTAGGATGCCCAGCTCAGATCTTTTCTTTCACTAGCAGTAGAACCTCAGATCTTTTAAAATATATTTAATATACAAAGAAATTAAAGGCCATGAGTTACAAAAAACATTATAATTAAAAGTCTTAACACTAGGTACTGAAATTAAGACATCTGTTACCTCTTCCTTCACTTGGTTCCTTCCCCCCAGCTCCATGAGAGGATTCCAATCCCATGGAAGTCCATGCTATTACCATGACACACTTTCCCAAGTGTCCTGGTTTAGCAGTAGCAGTCATTTTTTCTACTGGTGCAGTGCTGTGGTTTTGACTTTCGACCTGGGAATAATACTGATAAAGCCGATGTTTTCAGTTGCTGGTCAGAATGTTTACCCTGACCAAGGACTTTGTGAGTCTCATGCTCTGCCAGGGAGGAGGAGAAGCCGGGAGGAAGCAGGGACAGGACACCTGACCCAAACTAGCCAAAGAGGTATTCCATACCACAGCACATCATGCCCAGGATGTAGAACGGAGAGTTCCTGGAAGGGCGAGATCATGGCAGGGTGGGGGTGAGGTACCGGTTGGTGAGCGGTTGTATTCTCTTCCTTGTTATTTCCTTTATCATTATTACTATTAGTGGTAGCAGTAGTGATCTGTGTTATACCTTAGTTATTAAACTGTTCTTATCTCAACCCATGGGAGTTGCATTCTTTTGATTCTCCTCCCCGTCCCTCCAGAAGCGGAGGGAAGAAAGGTGTGGGGGGGAAGTGGACTGCGTGGTTCTGATTTACGGCCTGGGCTTAAACCATGACACCAAGCCAGGACCAGACAACTGTAACTCCTTTTCCCACCCCCACACCCACGTTACCTGAATACCTCAGCTCCACCAGTGTTGCCCATCATCACCTAACAGGCTTCTTAAACTCGTAGAATTTCACTCCATCCTCCTTTGCAAAGACACCACTCCTCATCCTTTCACACATCAAATACTCACGAGCCCACAAGTAAGAAACTGCAAGCAGTGCCACCAAGACCAAGCAGAGACAAATCTCTCTCACGTATCAAAGTTCTCAGCTTATGATACCTTGCTCTAAAAGTTTCCCAGCAGCTAGGTGAAGCTGCTCTTTTGTCACATCCCAGAATTATCTTTAAGACAGAATCTTTCTGAAGACCACAGGAGGAGCTACTATATTATTATGACTGCTATAGGTAAGATTACAGAAGCCATTTTGAACTGGGTACTGATCCAAGCCCACCTAAAATTAAAGGCTATCTAAACCCCAAAGTCAAAGATGCAAGAGTTCAGTGCTTCCTGCCTTGCATACCAATTTTTCCTCAGCTACAGCTCTCTGAATAACTAAGCATGCAGATTTTAAATATTTAAATAATATAAAGCTTCATATTTAACAGCAGCACTGTCTGCAACAAGATGCATTTGCAACTGTATTTCAAATATATCACACTGCACATTAGCCTCTTGACACAAAAAGTTGCTATCTTGGCAGGTATTTTATTACCAGCAAAGGCATTCTCAGCACAAGCAAGCAGTAATTTAACATATGGATAGAGATTTAGGAAGGTAAGAGAGATCACGTCTGCACTGATTTTATTATAGACTAGACAAAGGCACATATGAAACATCTGTTGGAATAAAAGTATACTACATGCAGGGAAAAAAATAGCTATACCATCTGGAATTGGAAAAGGCGAAATTTGAATTCCCAAATTTAAGCATTTCCATCCATGAACTACTTACCAGTATTCTGCAGTCCAAACACCCTAAGCTCACAGTTAAAGGCTGCTAGTTAAGTATTATCACCATCAGATTTTCCATACTCTCACAGCTTTTAAAAACTTCACTGAGGCCAAGAATTACCGTGTTTGGCATGAAACCAAGCCATGGCACTGGAATTTCTCTTAGTTGATGTGAAATGAGGGAAGAAATTCACTTTTGTTTAGGTCAGAACAAGAGAAGAGACTTTACCTACTAAAAATGCAAAATAAAACCCTAGAGTGGCCCAATACCAAGTTGTTAAACCAACTGCCTTTCAACACCTCCTGTTGCAGGAATTTGCTTCTGTCGGTATAAAGTCCTTTTTTTTCCTCCTAGATATAATTCTGCCTTGTGGAGACTTTGTTCTTACTGAGCATTAAAATGACAGCTACTTCCCCTTCTCAATACCTACAGTAAGGACAGCTAACAATGACAACATCCTCAAATAGCAATAACACAAGACGTTCCACTCAATTCTTTCCCTATTAAAAGGGCACAGAAATTTTAAAACAAGTTACTGAACATTTTGCTTTAATTTCCTACTTAAGGTGTTACACTTATATCCCACAAAGCATTTTCATGTTCATATTATGTATACCACATGAACCATTAAAGATCAAAGCCAACTGAAAATACCTAACAATTTGTTTTCGGGCATCACACACTTTTCTCACATGCTTGTTTCATAACTCAAATCCTGCCAGAAGTCATTTTGTGGGTTGAACAAAAAGCTGCAGAACAGATCAGTCAAAACTCATGTCAAACTGCTTTATTACATCTTAAATAACATTACATTTTAATATAGTATCTATCTTGCATCCAGCTTTCTTGAAGTACACTGACTTTAAAATTAAATACAAAAGGTGAAGAGGGATACAGGGCGTGGAGAAAGCTCTACAGAGTTGTTTCATGAAAGAGAGTAAGAAGGAATTCATCTTTTATGCCAAATCCAGGCCTAACGCACAATTACAGCACATTTTTGTACAGAATGTTGCAGAAAAAACAAAATGGAGAAAAGCTACTACTGCTGCTAGGAAGGAGCATTTCTGGATACAGTGAGAAGATAGGAAAGTTTAACAGAACAATCTGCTGTCCAAACACTGCTGCTTTTAACATTTTATTTGAAAAAGCCAGGAAAACCTGCTCATTACAAAAATGACTCTGATCAGATGCAAAGGACTCATCCTACAAGAGGAACTGGCTGTGAGGATCTGATTTATAAAGAAGATGGTCTAAGTTCCCTCCTCCCACACCCCAGAATCTTTGACAGCGATTGTTTGAACAGGCCATTTCCTTAAAATAAAAATTTAAAAAAAAAAAAAAAAAAAAAAAAGAGGAAAAAAAAAAGTGACTTATCACGCTACTCCAAAACGTGCATAGCTTGTACTTGAGTTCTTCAGAGACTTATGCACAGAGTAGCAACAATAAATGAATACAGCGACAATGGTTACAGTTTTTAAACAGGTTATTTCTTCAAAGAAAAAACATCTAAGGACTTAGTCCAATATGCACTTTTTAGCATTTCTACAGCATGCGATTCTAAGAGTAAACCCACCCAATATGGCAAACAATCAAAAAAGGTTTTTTTTTTTCCTGTTTAACTTAAAAAGTTCAAGATCATTATTTTCAAAACATTGATTTGTACATCATTTCATACACAAAGAATTGACTTAATACCCAGGTGTAGGATAAGTCTCTTTTGAAAACAGAGATTCCTGGTTGATGAGACTTACAGGATAGTGTTAAGGATATAGAAACTGCCCTTTCAAGTGGACAAATTCAAAACAGATTTAAAAACAAAAACAAAAAAAAAAAAAAGGGGGGGGGGGAGAGCGGGTGCAAGAGGGACCAAGGATTGCATTTGCTATCCATAAAAGGTGAAAGGATTCGTTAAACAAGCATTCATTACCTTTTACAGCATGTGCTTGGTTACCTTACTGCTTAACAATATCCTATATATGCCAAGTTTTGTGCAACAATTATCTGTGATACTAGAAAAAAAAATAAAATTAGGGACTAAATTTACAGTGTTAACAACCCCCAGATGCTTTGGGCTAAGACTCCCTTGGTTTGCTCAATTAAATACTTAAAGAAATGTATTTAAAAAGGAAACTTGAAAAAAAATCCTGCTACAAACATGACTTTAAAATTTGCAAGTGTGTAAGATAAAGTCCTTAACCTCAACTTGGAAACTACAGTGAAAGCTAACTGTTTCACAATTATGCTCAAGTTTATTTTCTGGTCATGCTTTTATGATAGTGATTCATTTTTTAATTCTCAAGACAGAAAAGAAAAAAAAATGGTCCCAGAAGGAATGCACAATTTCATTTTGCTTACAACACAAAAATTCTTCTTGGAAAGGTAATTGTGCTCTTCATTTCAGCAACAGGAGACGGAAAAGATCTTGCCCTTTGAAGTTGGGAGGATGGGGGTCCAAGTTAGTATGGTTGGATTGGATATGCTATCATTTTTAATTTTCAACTGTTGGAAACTTCTTCCAGTCATGGAGTCCACCGCTCTTCTGACACACAGAAAGATTGATTAAGAGTTGCACTTCAATAATGTGTAAGCAAGCATCAAGCTTTGCCCTCACTAAACTGACACATTTCGCCATTATCTTGCCATTTTCAAGAATGCTATTTATTTACCAACCCAGATTCAAAAGACTGTATAGTCATCCCTATCAGGAAAATAAAACATGCCAAAATAGCTTATCACAAAAAATGCCATTGCATACATTAAACAAATAGCCTTCTTTAATAACAAACTGATTTCTTTTTTTCTTAGTGACTTTCCTACTGAAAATCTGAACTACAGGCTCGTAGTATCAGTAAAACAGCATTGTTTAGCCTGGAAAAAAACCTTCTGAAATCCCAATCAAGCACAGCCTTAATTAATTGGATACCTACCTACTTCAGTTCCAGATCTTGAGGAAGCTGTCCCATGATCCTGTTGCCACTGCCATACCATCATCAGTCACACCTAAGCAACTGACACGGTTATCATGACCAGCAAGGACACCTGTAAGAAAGAACATGTAACAAACATGTACATTACTTTGAGACATGTGTGACTGGATCATTCAACCAATACATTAAAAAATCCTGAATAGGCATGCTTGGAATTTTTAAATGCTTTTGGTTTAATAAGCACAAACTTAGATACAACTGGGTGGCTCCACAATGGAATAATTCACTAAATGCATTACTCCAAAATTTTCCTTCTATATTCCCCACATTATGACCTGTACTGATTTCTCATGAATTGTGAAATCACAGCCCCAAAAAATTCTGCTGACAATGTCATAGCAATAAATACAGCACAACCATGCATTGCATAGCTCTTTGTATTTCCTCTCCACAGTGATAAAGATCAGTTAGATTTTTTTTAGTGTGTAAAATTGTAAATTAAGCTGAATTATGTTATGAACACTAAAGCATTCTTTCAGCTAATTTTATCTATGTTTACAAGCATTTACAAGACAAACTCCTACATACAATGTATTTGTCAATACGGAAATCTGTTACAATTATAGTACTATCAAAAAAAAAAAAAATTATGACCAAGCAGAAAAATTAAATAAACAACATTTTCCTCTATCCTCTTCAATTTAACAGTTTCAAGTAGGTAAAAAGAAAACCTAATTATATTCAAGTGCTTTTCAGCCCACAGCACTAAGCTATTAGTACACTTAAAATTAATCTTTATACCTCAATCACATTGTGTTTAGAATTCTCCTCATTCATATTTTGGGCTTTCTCCTTTCTTTTACCAATCTTTAGTACAAAACATGAATTAAGTCAGTTGTTTTTAAAGTAACGTTTAAAAGTTAGTATTATTGTTAATTACATTGTACAAGTGACTAATTCATACACAAGGATGCTTGATGTTTGAAGAAGTAACGTTTGTGATATACTTGATAAAAGCAATAAATGCTGTGTGAGTAACACCATGAGTCTCCAAATCCTATTAAATCCATCAAGCGTCTAAGCCTCAGGACAGCATCATGCACTTCTGCCACATCAGAAGCCAAATCCTGAGTGTTGAAGCACACTATACATTCTTTGGGAATCCAGTGCAATACAGAAGTCTGCTGCCAGAGCTAGCATGAGTACGTAAGAGTTACCTAAAATTTACTGTGGAAAAAGCATTAATATATCAACATTCACTCAACCATCAACATTAATAAGCACTGCAATATTGTAAAACAAAGACACCACTGAGAAGTCTCATGCATTTGAGCTAAATACATAACCACAAAGGTGATTAATATAGAAACAGGTATGATAGAAGTGTCCAAGTGTCAAATCTCATCAGCAACTTGAAGTCTCAGAACATTTCAGTATGCAAAATACTCAATAAACAAGTTTAAATCAATCCTAAAAGTTGGTAGTAAAGAATCGCACTTGACACATATATGGACTGTAAACCCAGATCAGTAGAAAAAGACTTGTTTCTCATTTCTATAGGCAAGCAAGATCACCACCTCCTTTTTCTTACTGAAGGTCTTTCAAAGTACAGAAATACAGGAAGACCTACATACTTGTTTTTACAGTACTTAAACACAGCCATTTGTAAACTAACCTAGACATTAACCAAGAGAAATGTCTCAATTCATTTCCACACAGGCTTGTATACACATTTATGTCTCAATAATCAAAGCATAAGAATCTGGAATTGTAAATCTCAACACACAAACTGATTCATAAAATGCATTCCAGTACTGAAATAGTTGTATCTGGCACATTAACTTGCAAATAAAACCAAAAGTTATCTTAGAATATAGAAACCAAGAGTCCACAGCTTCAACTTCTGAGCGCTGACAAAAACTATCATAAATTTTAGGAGAAACAAAGAATAAAATCTGGTTGCTGGAGAAAGGAATTAACAAACCCAATGGAAACTATTTTGGTAGGATCATGTATTTCTTTGTGTCTGGGTTGGTTCCCCCCTCTCCCCCAGCCTGTGGTGTAATTCGGCTAGTGCTTTTAGTTTGCTTTTAAAATCCACCTAGGATAATTTTAAAAGCTTTTATTGGGTTGCACAATAGGTTCTTGTTCTTATCCCCTGTTCTAATAAGAGTAGCAAAACATTTGAGGCTCAATTTATATCTTTTTTCCTTTTTTTTTTAAAACAATTTTCACTTTAAAGAACTAAAGTTAAATTACCTAAATCTTCATACCATAGATTTCATATTCATTTCCTCAAAAGTTGATCTCCACAGTGCTTGCTGTTTTGCTGGTTGTCTCTACAGCTACTGCTATAAGTTATTGGGGGACAAAAACCCCAACTTTTCTACAAACAGCTATGTTAATGTTGATTTGCTTTGAACAGTTAATACAAACAATGCCATAAAGTCTACAAATATAGCCACCAAAACCTTGTTTTTAGTGGCAATCTTCCTGTTTGCAATCATCCATTGTTCCTTTCTATCCTTAAGCAGTATTCCATTTTATTTGTTATCATCATTAATCTACTTTCATCACTGGTCATCCCGAAACACGTTATCACAGAATTTTAAAGTTGAGGAAGGGAACACTCAATAACAACTCACATTCAGTGTGTCCCACTGTGTTTATAATATTTATACCCAAAAAAACATTTACCTGCTCTATCAGCTTTCAGCGTGTCCCAGACATTGCAGTTGAAGTCATCATAACCAGCTAAGAGGAGACGTCCACTCTTGGAAAATGCTACAGAGGTGATGCCACAAATGATGTTATCGTGTGAATAAACCATAAGTTCCTGATCAGCCCGAAGATCAAAAAGCCTGCATGTAGCATCATCTGAGCCTGTGGCAAACGCATTGCCATTTGGGAAGAACTTTAAGGAGGGAGGAAGAGAGACACACAATTTCAGACTTGATTCCTCTGTCTCACTGAATACACAATTTTGTGCAGAGCAAGTGCAAAAAAAGAAAGCGGTAAAGAAGAGTGTACACCTCCCCAGCACTGGATTTTTCCTCTTATTTTTTTTTTCTACACACTGGTTTCATCTGTTTAAGCAACATCATCATATTCCCAACTCCTACCTGCAAATGACTACACCAGAGCTGACCTTAACTCACCATCTCCAATTTTATATTGATCGTTTATGTGCTTTTAACAAAGTGGGATGTAGACCCAGTGATAAAATAGGAGAGGCCATTCTGTATGTTTAGCTTCTAAGGAACTTTCATTATTTTTAACAATTTTAGGGTAAAACAAATGTTGAGCTTAAATAATGATTTCCATTAGCCAAAGTCCATCAGTTTTACTTCCCTTTTAAACCATTACATTTAAATGTATCAGAAGCATAAAATATAATTTATCCAAATGCGTAATGTGCAGTCACTACTACTGGCAAGTAAGAGCATGTGAAGAACAGTCAGTTGTCATTTACCTCAAGTGATCTCAAGTTGTACAAGTTTCAGGTGCATTCCCCAGCCATAAAAATTATCAATTAAAAAAACATGCCATAGTACTACATCATACAGTACATGCTTAAGAGCTGAGACCAGTAAAATGTAAAAATACGAATTTAAATCCCATGGTCTCTGCTGAAGTCGATACATACACAGATGGCATTGATGTCCGACTCATGGCCGGTGAAGGTTTGCCGACACATTCCTTCTCTAACATCCCACAGTTTGGCAGAGGCATCACAGGCACCAGAAACAAAACACCGGGCATCAGGAGCAAGAGACAAACTCATGACATCTCCAGTGTGCCCAGTAAATGTAGTTGTCTGCTGACCAGTTTCTATGTCCCAGAGAGCGCTTGAAAGAATTAAGAAGGTAGATATTAACACATTGGTGCTCCAAGGTGAAGACAGCAATTCTTGTCTAAACCTGTTAATTTATTATCATTGCTAAAAAGTAGAACTCCTTAAAGTATTAATAAAAAAATAAACCAATGGTAGAAAAACCAAGTGAAACAATTTAAAGCAGCAATGACAAGGCTACAGCAAAAGCTGAGTCATCATTTCCCATTTTTAAAAAAAACACTGAGGATGTGCAACCTTGAGTTATGTCTGTGATCTTCAAGCTTTTCTGAGACAGCAAAAATCACTAGTACAGTCATAATCAAAGAGTATAAAAGGATGAAATAACGCTATTACCTCCCTAACAAGAGGTCTATACACTGAAGGAAGATTCAGGCTTTTTAATTTCTGTAATTTCTAGGTAAAGCAGAGCCATCAGGAGCAGATTTGCACAAGGCAAGTAAGAGATGACCTGAAACCGTACTTTGAAGTTTGGCTGAACTCAAGTGTCAAGGACAAACTGCTATCCAGAGAACTGTAGAGCTACTACAGTAACTCAAAGCAGCTGATTCTCTTAAGGGCATAATTTTAACAAACCCTGTAACAAAACGAAACACCAACCCATATTTAGAAACATTTTTGTATTAAATCCCATATGTATTCAATAGCTACTAAGAATCAGTGAACTAATATATGGGCATTCAAAGAGACTGACACTATGTAGGAGAAGTACTTATAATAAATGCTCAGAGCAATGCAGAGATATTTCAGCTGCTCCAGCCTACGAACTGGCTTCATTTGGACCTCAGCTCAGATACAAACACCCATAGTATGGGGAACAAACAACAGGAATTAGAGATGTGTGCACATCTATGGGGATATGATACAATAGGTATCACAGAAACATGGTGAGATGGCTCCTATGACTGGAGTCATAGGAATGGAAGGTTACAGGCTCTTTAGAAAAGACAGGCCCAGCAGACCAGGAAGCGGAGTTGCCATTTATGTTAGGGATAGGCTGGAGAGTATGGAACTCTGTCTGGGGAGAGGTGATCAGTCAACAGAGAGTTTGTGGGTCAGGGTTAAAGGAAGAACAGCGATGGGGGACATTACTGTGGAGATCTGTTACAGACCACCTGATCAAGAGGTCTCTGTGAATGAAGTGCTCTATAGGCAGATAGGAACAGCCTCATGGTCACAGGCCCTTGTCCTCATGGGGAACTTCAACCACCCTGACATCTGTTGGAGCAATGGTACGGCCCGGCACAAGCAATCCAGGAGGTTCCTCGATTGTGTGGAAGACAACTTCCTTCTGCAAGTAATAGAGGAGCTGACAAGGAGAGGTGCCATGCTTGACCTTGTGCTCACCAACAGGGAAGGGCTGGTTGGAAATGTGATGCTCCAGGGCAGCCTTGGTTGTAGCCATCCTGAGATGGGCAAGTTTGAGATCCTCAGGACAGTGAGAAGAGCGTGCAGCAGGCTCGCTTCCCTGGACTTCAAGAGAGCAGACTTTGGCCTCTTCAGGAACCTGCTTAGTAAGGTTCCATGGGATATACCCCTAGAGGGCAGGGGGGCCCAAGACTTCTGGTAGACACTCAAGGATCACTTCCTACGAGTGTTGCATTCCGATTAGAAGAAGTGCAGCAGGAGGGCCAGGAGACCTCTTTGGAGGGATAATGAGCTGCTGAGGAAACTTCAAGGGAAAAAAGAGGCTTATAAAAGGTGGAAGCAAGGACAGGTGGCCTGGGAAGAATACAGGGATGTTGTCCGGGAAGCTAGGGACCATGTTAGGAAAGCTAAGGACCAGTTAGAATTAAACTTGGCTAGGGATGCGAAAGATAATAGGAAGGGATTCTATAGTTACATTGCAAATAAAAGACAGACTAGCAACAAAGTTGGCCCTCCCAGAAGCTATCAGAAGAACTGGCTACCCTGGATTTGGAGAAGGCTGAGGTTCTTAATGACTCCTTTGCCTCAGTCTTCACTGGCAAATGCTCTGACCACACCACCCGAGTCTTGGAAGGCAGACGCACGGACTGCAAGAATGAAGACCTTAGGCCCACTGTAAGAAAGGATCTGGTTTGAGACTATCTTAAGAACCTGAATGTGCACAAGTCCATGGGACCTGATGAAATCCATCTGCAGGTCTTGAAAGAGCTGGCAAATGAAGTTGCTAAGCCACTGCCCATCATATTTGAAAAATCATGGCAGTCAGGTGAAGTTCTCAATGACTAGAAAAAGGGTAATATAACCCCCATTTTCAAGAAGGGGAAAATGGATGAGCCAGGGAACTACAGACCAGTCAGTCTCAATTCTGTGTCTGGCAAAATCTTGGAACAGATTCTCCTGTAAGGCATGCTAAAGCACATGAGAAACAACAAGGTCCTTGGTGATAGCCAGCATGGCTTCAGTAAGGGGAAATCCTGCCTGACCAATTTGGTGGCCTTCTATGATGGGGCTATGAAACTGATGGACAGGGGCAGAGCAGTTGACGTCATCTACCTGGACTTGTGCAAAGTGTTCGACGCTGTCCCACATGACATCCTTGTCTCTGAATTGGAGAGACATCAATTTGATGGGTGGACCACTCGGTGGATAAAGAACTGGCTGGATGACCGCACGTAAAGAGTTGTGGTCAATGGCTCAATGTCCAGCTGGACACCAGTAACGAGCGGTGTCCCCCAGGGATTGGTGTTGGGACCGCTCTTGTTCAACATCTCTGTTGGTGACATGGACAATGGGATTGAGTGCACCCTCAGCAACTTTGCCGATGACACCAAGCTGTGTGGTTCGGTTGATAAGCTGAAGGGAAGGAATGCCATCCAGAGAGACCTTGACACACTTGTGAGGTGGGCTGATGCCAACCTTATGAAGTTTAACCATGCCAAGTGCAAGGTCCTACACCTGGATCAGAGCAATCCCAGGCACAGCTACAGGTTGGGCGGAGAAGAGATTCAGAGCAGCCCTGCCGAGAAGGACTTGGGGGTGTTGGTCAATGAGAAACTGAACATGAGCCGGCTGCAGTGTGCGCTTGCAGCCCAGAAAGCAACCGTATCCTGGGCTGCATCAAGAGGAGCGTGACCAGCAGGTCGAAGGAGGTGATCGTGCCCCTCTACTCTGCTCTTGTGAGACCTCACTTGGAGCATTGTGTGCAGTTCTGGTGTCCTCAACATAAAAAGGACAGAACTGTTGGAACAAGTCCAGAGGAGGCCCATGAGGATGATCAGGGGACTGGAGCACCCCCCATATGAAGATAGGCTGAGAAAGTTGGGGCTGTTCAGCCTGGAGAAGAGAAGGCTGCGTGGAGACCTCATAGCAGCCTTCCAGTATCTGAAGGCGGCTATAAGGATGCTGGGGAAGGACTCTTCATTAGGAACTGTAGTGATATGACAAGGGGTAACAGGTTAAAACTTAAACAGGGGAAGTTTAGATTAGGTATAAGGAGGAAGTTCTTTACTGTTAGGGTGGTGAGACTGGAATGGGTTGCTCAGGGAAGCTGTGAATGCTCCATCCCTGGCAGTGTTTTCAAGGCCAGTTTAGACAAAGTCTTGGGTGCCATGGTTTAGTGTGAGGTGTCCCTGCCCATGGCAGGGGGGTTGGAACTGGATGATCTTAAGGTCCTTTCCAACCCTAACTATTCTATGATTCTATGATTAGACAACCTCTTTGCTATAAGAACTGCTGCTTGCAAGAGCTGTAATGCTTTTAAAAATTAGATATAATAGACAAAACCTATGAAAAAAAGATTGGGGTCTTTTTTTTGTTCAGAAGCTAGTATTTATTGAGTTACATACCTATATTCTCCTAAAAAAGAAAAAAACCAAACAAACCATCTACTGTCACTGTAGAATATTTTCTAGGAAATCTTACGAATAGCAACAAACTGATTTCTGTATTAGAAAAATCTAAGTATGACTTTTTAAGTAATAAGTACCAAAAATACTAAGCAAGTTTGAGAAATTCATTAGTCTAATACATTTCTGAAAGCAAAATAGTTCTAGGGAAAAAAAAATAAATAAACCATACAATCTTAACAGACAGAATTAGGTCAGGCTCTTAAGAATATGGGCATAACTAAACAGCCAAAGCTAACAAACTTGAAAGTCCAAGTTTCCCATTACTAGTTAAAAATGTGACACATGAACAATAATTAAATCACATTTACTCTTCTGGATGACTATCAGGTTTACAAAGAGAAATGTTTCCTTCCATAGTAGAGCTGTGAAAAGTTATTACTATCATGTCAAAGTTTTAGTGCTTACCAGGTGGTGTCGCCAGAGCTGGTGACAATTTGGTTATCATCCAAGAAGCGACAGCATGACAAGTATCCTGAAAACAAAACAAGCTGGTGAATAAGACCAGAGATTACTCTTCACATCACATACTGGCTTGCTTACATGTTGCTGCCTCCTCTCCTGAAGATGCAACAAGAACTACTACTATGTAAGCCTAAAAAACAACACAGACAGGTTTGACATATACAACCCTCAAATGTTTTGGATCAAATGCAGTTTGCCTCTTTACAGACCAAGCCCAACCGCTACACTAGCACAGTGGTACACTGTGGACACAGCAGTGTCACAGCAAACCTAAATAGTTTTCCTTGTGTTCTGAAGTGTGGGCAGGCAGTGGGGGGAAAAAAGAAGAGTACCTTCTTCAGAAATCAT
The DNA here is from genome assembly GCF_963264785.1 of Psittacula echo. Taxonomy (NCBI): domain Eukaryota; kingdom Metazoa; phylum Chordata; class Aves; order Psittaciformes; family Psittacidae; genus Psittacula; species Psittacula echo. Next base: position 491,124 of record NC_137753.1, read on the forward strand.
TTTACTGGTCCCATCACAACCACTACCTGGTAGGTCAAATCAACACTACATTCTCATACCCTTAACTGCACCCAAAGGGTATACAATTCCTCTAAATTACCTAAAACATGCTTCGGAAGAAAAACAGCTGAAAGAATTAAATAGCATTAAGTGTTCTTTAATTCACACTTAACTTCTTCTGTATTAAAAAAATCATTACAAATTATTACTGTGTAACTATTTATTTCCGAGTAATCTTATTTTCCTTCTACAAACAGTCTTTATACCATTTTCTTTTCTCTGTATAGAGGCTCAACAGGCAGAAAACTAGGACACAGAGCCCACCTGACAATTTCCTTTAGGAACTGTTAAGAGTTTTTCTCCAGAGCCATTTACCTTTGTCTTACATTCTTTGTGGAAACAAAGAGACCATAAAGGTGGTATGTAGCTTTACAAGAGACCAGAGTACCTACTAAATAGCCAGTGTTTTAATTTTCAGTGGAGTTCATGAAACCACCCACCCCGCCTTCCTCTGAAAAATTTCCAATCCTATTCACAAGGAAACAAAAATACAATCTGCCCATTATTAGAAAATACACAAAAGCAGTTCACATTTTCTAGGTCATTACTGCTTGTAAGGTACTCATCTCCATTAACTGTACATTCTGTAGGAAGTGAGAATACCTTCAGCCACTGAATTTGCTTTCAAAGGTACTTTGTGACACTGAGTCTTTTGGTTTAATCAGAAACATTTTCAACTCACCCCCCACACTTAAGACACCAGCTTTTAAGTACCATGAGGGGCCTTCTTGCTTCAAAAACCCTTAACAATACCTCTTACCTAACCAGACGAATTTTGCTTCATCTGTCACTAAGATAACTCTGCAGCTAAAGTTTACATCCTAATTTACCAGGTAATGCCTACAAGTCTACCTGTCTCTCCCCATCAATCACAATACAGTTCACTCTAGAAACAGAAACCAAAGGCAAAAATTCTATGTTTACTGTATTTGGGGGAGAAGGGAGAAAAGGAGAAACAAGAGGAAACAATGAGAACTCAGATCTCTGCAAGTAAATAGAAGCTCCATCAGAAAGCAGCTGTCTCACTTGCAAAAAGTTAAAACACTGTCATTACACTTCTGCTCAAAGACTGTAATCCTTCAGAAAAAAGTTTTGAAAAGGAAGGAGAAAAAGCTATTTAACAACAGGTAGTAAGCAGCTAAGGTCCTGCCCGAAAAATAGAGCTGCACAATGAAGTATATATTTTTATTTAGGAAATTATATTTAAAAGATTAAAAGAAAACCTTCACCATGTGATTATAATTTAGATTATTCTGAAGAGGCACTCACCTGTGTGACCAGCTAGTTCACGGCTGACACGTACATTCCCTTCACGAGTTTTCAAGTTATAAATGGAACAGATGTTATCAAGACCACCACAAGCCACATAATTTCCCGAAGGAGCATATGCACAAGTCATGACCCAAGATGAACGCAGGGGAATGGCATGCACCTGAAACAGACACATTAATGTATTTCATTTGCAAAACAACAGATTCATTAGTTATCATCAGGAAGATTTTCACCTGTCTTAAGACATATATCATCCTTTTATCAAAAGGACGAGAAAACAGTGAAAAGTCTTCATTTTTTTTGAGTATCAAACTATTTTGAGGTTATCTTGCACGTACTACAGCTTGTCAGATCAAGTAATGACATAATGACAACCTCAACTTGCCTTTCCCAAATCCAGTTTAATCAGCAATTTTAGTAAAAACTAAATTATTTCATTTCAGTACTCTGATGACTATGGGTTTATTATAGGTTCAGGAAAATACTGACTTCCAAGTACAGTCAGGAAAACTGCCAATTCTAGGCCTAGACACTGCTATGAATGAACAAGAAATGAAACCATTGCTTCCACTGCCATTTAAATCCTTCTCTGGAAACCCACTGCAGACAATCAATCTTCATGTTTAAATAACTACCCCATGTTTCCTCATCATTCTGTGCGCAAAGAACTCCACTTAAAAAATTATGGAAGCTAAACCTTTTCTCTCTTGTTAACTCATTAACTTCAAATTTGTTCACAACACCTTTAAGAAAGGGATCATATCCTTACACATATTGAGACCTCATGCAATATAAACAATCTTCCTGCATTTCTCAAATGAAGATTACTGTCTGTTCCTCTGCTGCTACAGTCATCTGCAATCCTGCAGCAATCAGCAGTTGAAAATCCAATCCCTTTCACTAAAACCACAATCAGCTCATTCTTGGAAGTCTTCTACCAGGGATCTAATCAGAATATTCACCTTGGGCCATTTTATTTTATCATTAGGAAAAGATTATATTTATGGCACCTGTGTTACTTCCAATGTGTGCTGCAACTGCCAAAAGAACATCTGCAGACTGTCACTCAAGTATTTTTGAATTAGTGGCTTCTGGGTGCTACCTAGTCAAATTTAATACTATTTCAACACCAAGGTGTTTCCTACCTCAAAGTCCAGAGGGTCTGTGGTTTGGTCTAGGGGGGGGGTTTACTTCTTTTGGAGCAGGGGGGTGGTGGGGTTTTTTGTTTGGTTGGTTTTAACTCAATTGCTTTTTCACTGAATCAATACTGCCAAGAGGTACAGGAGGAAGAGGAAGTTTTTGCAGCTGAAGAGTTCCATTTCTGATTCTAGTAAATGTTCCACCAGTCTAGCAACAACCTCTGATTCCATTCCCCCCAAGATAAGAAAGCTGCTCTCTGCCTCCTGATGACACCATGGATTAACTAGCATTCATCTAAGAACTGAAGATACTGAGATGGAAATCATGCTAAATAAAGATTATTTTAACGTCTTATCTTTCAGTTGTTACAGTAATTTAGATCAGATTTGCCTGCAGGCTGGGTTCACAGGAGGAAGGCAAAAAAAGGGAGGGGTTATTTTTACTTTGCAAACATTATTATTATTACTCTTTAGTAAAGTTATGGACTCCTTAGTTTCACAGCTGGGATTCAACAATAATCCCAGCTTTAAAGTTGCTGCAGTTGTTTCTGCTCCTAAGGATACACTGCTGTATTCTTCAAATGCAAACTTCATTGTTTTGTAGAATTCAAAATTTTGTCTTAGGACTATGCAAGTAATGCAGCCAAATTCATGACAGGTAACATTTCCTTCCTGTGTCTTCACTATTTAATTACACAGCAACATACCAGTTTGGCTTACCTTGTTCGTAGTATAGCTGTCCCAAATTATAAGTTTGCCATCCTGGGAGGCACTAACTAGAAGCCTAGAGAGGAAACAGGAGATAAAGACTATCATTGGAGGAAGAAGGAAGATCTTTGTGATGGCATCTGTCTCCACTATCAAGACTAAGGTACTTGAAACAGCTCAAGTACAGTTCAGCATTACCCAATTCAGTCATTAGCACTATCAAAATTATTTTGCAAGTACTCAATTACAATGCTAAATATTATGGAAATGTGTGATGGAACACCTACATGTTAATACCTTCTGCCTTGAGAAAAACAATGTAACTAACATTTCAGTTGAGGGAGAAAACTTGCATGAAATCAGTGCTTATGTGTTCTATAAACAGGCTTCAGATTCACTGATTTTGGAAATCTAGTGTCAATAAGGTTTCGGTTTTACTGTTCTTGAAATAGGAAAAAGAGAGATAGTAAGTGTTTCTAAATTCTCTTGGTTGTCCGAGTTCTCTTGGAATTAGTGGTTCCTAGTGGTAGGAACAGGAAAAACAACAGTCTTGCACAGTCAACTTTCCAAAGAGTGATGCCAGGAGATCTGATTTGGATAACCAGCACCCACCTGGAATCAGTCCCCCAGTGCATTGCATAAATTTTAGCCAGGTGTCCCCGGAGCGTTCTTCTAGTGCGCATTTGAATTCTCCCCACTGGGTCAATATTGGCTGTGATCTGAAACAGCAATGGTGTCATACACCAAATTTCTCACTTCATAGTTCCCGAAGTAACACAACATACGTGAATACATTTAAAGAAGCATACCAATGCAGACCCAAGTCCCACGTTTTGAATATTGACTGAGTTTTTAAAAATCGCCTAATCTAAAGCTGCATCATTTTGTGTAGTACATCTTTATCAAATTAAGGAAGCAGGCCCTCTATTGCATTTATAAAGACACTCAGAAATTACCTTGTTTAGGCCTTATGTTCTTAGACTTCCAGGATTTCAAATGTTTGATCTCAGTTTTCTACTCCCCTGTATATTTCTAGAAATGCCCCCACTGTATCTCCACAAGATACTCTACAAAGTACAGAATTCCCAAGTTAATGTTGGCTAAAGCCAAGCCAATAGGATCAAAATGTGTCAGTATAGCAAGATGCAAAGGTATTAGCTCAGGTTCAGCAGCAGTTCAGACAGGAGTGCAGCATTATGTGGAAATTACTAAATTAATCTCAGCAAGTATTATGGTTCAGATTATAATGGTAACAAGACTGTACTACTACCATCTCTGTAACAGAACACTTCTTACAGAAACTATTGCTCAAGCTGGACAAACAAACAACTTACTTACTTCTCTAAGGAACCACCTAAAGGCAAAATTAAAAAAATTGATAAAGGATAATTCATATTAAACTTAAATACTTACCTGAGCCAGGGTGGCATCCGCACATGCTTTCCTAGCATCCTGCAGCAGGAGAAAAAAGCAACAGAGAAATTAGAAGTTCTCTACATTTCCTTATCTGTTTTGTCAAGATGATCCAGCACCCTCAAACCAAGGCTCAGAAAGCATTTCTGCTTGCCATCAGAGAACCCACCCTAACTGCATTATGAACATAATATGCTGCCTGCTGTTAAAACACAGAGCATATTGAGCATTTGATTTCCAAACATTCTTCTTTTGAGAAAAAGGCAACGATTTTCACCATGAAGATAGTCAAGCAATGGAACTGTGTGTCCAGATAGGCTCCATCCTTGGAGGGTTTTGAGACTCAACTGGACAAATCTCATTGCTGACACCTTATTTTAAGCAGGAGATTGCTTAACGTTGGTTATGGTCTGGCTCAGAAACACTTCAGTAAATATTCACTTTGATCTAATCCATTTCGTGCATTATTTGTGTAACTATTCTTTTCTAAGCAATATTAAAGACCAAAATGTGATTTCCTAAAGCAGTCACACATGCTTGCCCTTTCTAAAAATCCACATTAACTTTGACAATGTGAAAATATAGAATCATAGAATAGTTAGGGTTGGAAAGGACCTTAAGATCATCTAGTTGCAACCTCCCTGCCATGGGCAGGAATACCTCACACTAAACCATGTCATCCAAGGCTCTGTCCAGCCTGGCCTTGAAAACACTGCCAGGGATGGAGGATTTACAACTTCCCTGAGCAACCCATTCCAGTGTCTCACCACCCTAACAGTAAAGAACTTCCTCCTTATATCCAATCTAAACTTCCCCGTTTAAGTTTTAACCCATTACCCCTTGTCTTATCACTACAGTCTCTAATGAAGAGTCCCTCCCCAACATCCATGTAGCTTAATGCATCATTTCTGTCCATCTCTGTTTGCAAGCCACACAAATAACCACTCATCTGTACTGTGGTCAGATACCATACATACTCTGATTTGGTTTTTCAGTTGCTCAGCCTCCTGGCGTAACTGGTCAAGCTCACTCATTTTCCTGTGCTAAAGGTGTGCCTCACTGCCACCTCTGAAACAATCAGAAATCTGAAAGACAAAGTGGTGATAATGAAAATTAGTCCAGGTCAGAGCTTGAGATTACTAAGTCCTTTCACCCATCTCAAACAGCTCTTGGAAACAAAAGGTACACTGGTTTATAAGTACTAGAATACAAGCGAAAAAATTTCTCTGAAATCTCTTCAGAATAAGGTGTTACTACACTTGAATGTGTTTAGCTTTTCGCCAGCACAGAAAATAAAATATAATTTGGACTCATTCCTTCCCTCCAGGGCTCCTATTTGGATTTTTTCATTAGTGTTTTTCTGATTCAGTTTTGTATAAACTCAAATTTCCCTAGAGTGAACCAACAGATAACACTAATGTTAGACATGAAATTCAGAACTTCTCTGTAGGTCTTAAGAATACAGTAAGGAATTCTCCTATCAAAGAGCAAGCCCCTTAAGTATTTACAGACTGACACAATCACTTACAAAATGCTGTAAGAGCCATTATGAATGGCTTTTGTAACACAGCAATTGTGAGAAATGTTGTTCCAAGATCTAGATAAAAGGATCACTCACAAATGTCGTTAAGGATTTTGTGTTAATTGCTAAAATGTCTCCCTGAGACTTATAGAATGCATTCCAATAGTAACATGTTGTCAGAATAAAACTAGTATTTTTTTGAATGGTAAGTTGAGGAGCTTCAGAAACTGCTGTCAACAGACATTTTCCCCATCTAAGAATCTTATTTTTCTAGCATCGAGAAGGACCAAATTACTAATGTTACCCCTCTGTCTGCCGTACTCCACAGTCAGCAAAATAGAAGCTCAACAGAACACACCTACCACTGAACACTCTCTACTACTGCCGGTAGAGTTCCTCAGCTATTGAACTTTTTTCCAATATAACCAGCATACAAATTTCATTAAGTATACCACTTACCTTTGAAAATCACTGTTCCAGAAAGATGTTGTTGCCATTTTCACTAGTACTGCACACTGAAAACTCAGCTGCTCTTAAACTATTTCAAAAACTCTGCAGCTTGATATATAACATGCTGATGAAGTTTATCTTTTATTGCAGATCAAGATAATTGGTTCCATTTTCAAATGCTACACAGACCACCTGGAGTTTATAAACAAACACTGGCAGTGTGTGTTTAGAACATCTTATTAGCCAGAATTGACCTTTTACTATTAAAGCAAATGCTTTGCCAGCAGCTTTACATATTACTCTGTTAAGATTTAATCAGCTTATTTATCTTTGCAGGCACGCAGTTTTGTTCGGTTTGGTTTTTTTTCCCTAAAGCCCTTCCCAAGGAGAAAGAGGAAGATAACTTCCACATTTTTATCCACTAGTACCAGGAAGCATATTGTGAAGGCAAATTAAAGCAAAAGAGCAAGCCCTGCTGTCTAAAGAAAAGAAGTTTCAAAAGACTTACTAAGACTTGAACATTCCCTAAATACTGCTATCCCACATAACCAGACTGCTCAGGTCTCTTCACAGTAGCTAGTATTGAAAACTAAAGAGCTAAAGGAACAAATGTCAAATCTTGCCATATCATAATTTATAAATCTATACTCTTCTCTGAAACATGCAATATTTTAGGAAAAGGAATTCTAGTTAGCTCCTGGCTCAAACCCTCCATCCACACAGCTTCAAAGCCCTTTCACTTCATTGTGAAACGAGGTCTCTTCTCCCTTCTGGTGCCAGGGTCATCTTTAAGTCCCTTTAAGATTCCTTGCTCAGCTTAGTCAAATCCGGTTAAGACAAAACCCATCAAGAGTGTTTTATTATCCTATAACCACCTTCTTTTCTTTTGAATGCTCTTCTGTTTCTCAAGATGCGTTGTTCACTCTACATCTAAGACAAAACAAACTGTGGCTGGGTCTCTCTACAGTTTTTAACATGCAGTCACCACAGTCTAGAGCTCCTGTGTAGATCACACACATTGTGAAATAATATGTGCTAGTCTTGTCATGAATTAAGAAACTCTGAAGACTGTCCTTACAAATAAACTGCAAATTTTCAGATCTTTCAGTTTTTAGATAATCATTTCTGCTTCTGCCATTCTTCAAGTTAATATATAAGCCCATTTACCACTAAGCAAATACCAGCCTCTCCAAGCAGAGTACAAAGAATTCAGAGATGGTATCATTCCTATTTCAGAGAAAGAAATCATGATCCAAAACTTATGCATTCTGTTCAAGGTTACAACAACTCAATGACAGGATTAGGATCAAGACTTAGGACACCAGAATTCCAGCTGCAAAGAGATACAGGTAACTACATTGAAGATTTGCATGCAGCTCTATTTAAAAATATAATAGGATGAATAATCTAATGTCAAAGCAGACATGTTCTCCTGTAATGCTGCTTAAAATAGTGCCAATTTATTTCTGCCAGAATTTATGTGCTATGCAACAGAATTCTCTTGCATTTACATGAAACAATAATTCTTTGTATGGAACAGGAGAGGCCTAAGGAGATGAACACTAATCCTACAGGAAAAAGTTATATTAAGTCCACTTCACAGAAACCAAACCCTGTAGTTTCATTCTGGATTATTTGCACACACCGAGGTCAAAACAAATCATACAAGCTTATTTCATGCTTGGGCCTTATTGCTTAATATAGCATGCACTGAAGGGTACTATTGCAAAAGACCCAGGCCCTACCTAGTGCGCAATTAAGCTCCTAAAAATGCTCTATTTGTGAACTCCACATCCAAACAGTCACTCCCTAATGCTTTAAGGAAAGCTTCCTTTTAATAAGTAACTTCAAAATGGTTTATCAACACTACAGAAACCTTTACACCTACATGCAAGATATCATCTCGATTTATCACAGGCAGTGAGGAGTTTAAGGAACTTAACTACTGTTGTCACAAGCAGCATGTATGGATCTTGACCTTCAGTCACTTGCTAGGCAGGACTCGCATTTCAATATTCACTGCATGACAATTAGTAGGTGAATGCATACACCCCTTGATGTCTTCCTCATCTGCAACACCATAGATCCATGTAAGTTCACATCTGGAAGTTAGGTACTTTCAGAGTTACAAGTTAGCCCCTATGCACTCCAAGCAACTCCAAACTGCACTTCTGACAGCATCCATTGTAATTGTTGAAGCTACATTTCCACATTCCCTTTGTAGTCTTTGTTGTTTCAACATCAACAGGAAGATCCAATTCCTGCCAACATGATGGAACTCACTAGCACTCAGGAAACAAAAATCCTAATGAAGCCCAGGGCATTAAAATATAGGAGTTCTCTGAAGCAGACTAAAATGTATGGGGTAACCAGCTTGGCTATTCCTCTATTTCTTTTACACTAAGTCTTACGCAATTAAATTTATGTCAGAAACATGAAATCCATAGGGAAATAAAGGGTTCCATCCTCTTCTGTACTGATTACTGTAAATCAGCAGAGTTTACTGGTGTCTAGAATTACAAAACAAAAATAAACCAAAAACTTTAAAAGGGCAAGAACAACAGGTAAGGTCAGGAAAATGTATGGGAAAACAAAATATTTTTATCTATTCTCTCAATACATGAGAAATTTTTATTCAGATTTATTCTTAGAAATAACAAGCAGAGACTGTTCAATATACGATCTATATATATATGCTCATTGCAAACTAGCACATTTGAGTATCATGAAACATTTCTTGTTTCTTGGCATGTTTAAGGGCATTTAACCCCATTTTAAAAGAACATTTCTAGAAGAAACTGTAGGCTTGACAGTGATGATACTTCTATTTCTGGAGTTCTGAAAGACATTACTAATTTCTAAATCAAACAAACCTCATGCAAAAAAAGTCACTATTCAAGTTCCACACTCCTTTTACCCAAACTATCACCACAGCTGTGAAGAAATAGGTAGCAGCCAAACCCATCCTTACCTCGCTTTCTTTTCAGTACGTTACTGTGTTCTTGAAGGCAGGCTTCTCAAGAATAACACATTTACTTTGCTGAACCCACTCAAGACCTTTCCAGAGGCTGAAGTGCTTAAGTAAGTGTCTCTGCTCTAAGCCTAAATCCTCCTAATCTTGTTGACAAGCATACCTTGTAGATAATTCTGCTCTTACTAGAGACAAGAAGATGCAGACTTGCAAGGTAGTTAACTGTTCTTCACCACACATGACTCCAGTCTCTAATCTCCTCTTAGAAGTTACCCATAGAAGAGTCCCTTCGTTCCTGTTTCCCACATAGCAGGAAAAATGAAGTACTGAGTTCAGCTTTCAATATAAGATCAAACCTCATGATTAGGCTATTTCAAAAGGATTTATCAGGTTATGCATCTCAAATTAACAACTTGTTAGTCTGTTTTTCTCTAAGCTACATGACTTATATTCCTATGTAAGAGGAAAATTTCTATGTCCATACACTCAATTATGCTGAACAATCTTTGCACTGAATAGGAAGCCATATGAAATCTAAATAACTCCCACAGGCTTCCTGCAAATGGAGACAGACATAAGGTCCCAGTATAATAATTCACTTTAAAGGTAACGCTCACTATGCAGAACACAGTGATAACTCAAGGGCTAAAGAAGAATTCACTCATTTCATTGTTACAACTCTAATGTCCTTTCCAGAGCTCAAGCTCTTTATCCAATTAAGTCCAGTTACTGAAACCAAGGTATCATTAATACTATCACATTTAGATGTAGACTACACTATGCTTGTCTACATTGTAAAAGTGAGCAGAGTTGGAATACAACTCATATATATTCTTGCGTTAAACACGATTCCTCTCTACAACTGCCTGATAACAGCAATGAGGCGATGTTCACTAAACACCGTTATTTAATCTTCTCACATCATTTCTATTATTACAAAACAAAAATTATCCTGAATAACCCATCCTATAAATAATCTCTACAGATTAAAAGAAGAGAACACAGATTAGAAGTCACAGCTATCATTAAGTCAAGTATTTAGAACTTCTATCCCTTGATGGCCAAACTTTCTTTCCTACAATATATTTTTAGCATACATTACTACTACCAAAAACTAAAGTAAACCCACCAAGCCATTGCTGATGCAGTCTGGTAACAGAGAGGTTTTAAACATATTGTTAAGAGTATTACCCATGCACAGTAATTTCCTAAGAGGGTTAGCCAAATTGCCTTTCTCCCAGATGAACAGGTTGACTGATACTTGCTCCCTCAACACCTTCCCTGCTAATATACATGGCCCCTGTACCCAGTACAGCTGTACAAAACAGTCAGAGAAAAAGCAAAGCACATCATTTGCAAGAACAGAACCAAAACTTTACAGCCTTTCTAATGAGTTCGTGTTAAGCCTACCAGACAATCTCATAGCAGGTCATCTGATTAAATGAAACTGTGTTAATCTATTAGATATCATAAATCCTATTAGCAACATGCACAGCAGCTTGTACATTTTCACAATGACAAAGGAATTATACACAACCCACTGTTAGTTCCAATGTCTTGACATCATATTGACTTTGAAAAGCTGAGGGGGTTTTGTTATTTAATTGGAAGTATATATTGAGTCCTATTTGACTTTTATTCAATAGAAAATACAGTAAGATCAGAACTGCTTGTGGAACAAATTTGAGGTGGTGTCTCTCCCATTTACATGGTCCACAAGAGAAGACAAAAAAAATGCAGGGGTGCCTTCTGATCCTGAAGAACACACATCTTCGGATAGGGTGACCACAAAAAAAGTAGAGAATTTTAGAAGTTAAAAATCATAGAAAATGTATGCAGGAACACAACACAAATGTAAAGAATCACACAAACTTCTGTGATACAGCTTTATTTGAAGGGAAAAAAAAAAAACAAAACAACAAACCTCCACAAAACACAACCCTTTAGAATATGCACTGAATATAGCTCAAAAACATTGGCTTAATACCCAGCACTGATTAAAACAAAAGGTTAAATACAACATAGGACAGAAAAAAAACAAAAACCCAACCTAAAAATACTATAATGCCATTGAGGAAAAGCCATGGTTTGTATACACTGGGAACACTGTGTTCAGTTTCTGCTCCTCCAAAAATAGAACACTGGAGGTATGTATCTAGGGTTGACCAAAGTAACTAGTTGGAGAGCACCTCAGAAGACAGGTTTAGAGAAAGAGACAGGAGCTCACTTGCTGTTTGCTTTTTGAAAAACAGGTAAACATCTATTAATGGGAAGCAACAAATACAACTGAGCAAATACTTCCTAAACAACATATGGCTAACTAGTGACACTCCTAACGGACTGAGAGGCTTCACAAGAGGCGGAAAAATTTGAAGTTATAGTCTGGAAGATAATGAAGGTTTCACTGTTCCAAAAATACTAGTAGCAATTATGATTGCAAAGAATACGACCTTTGAAGCTTTTAGGTTCTGTTTAAATAATACTGACACATTGAAAAGAACATTCTGACAAGAGCCATTTTGCTCAAAAGAAATTTGGCCTTTTGTCAAACATGGTAGATAAGTAATTTTTCATTCATGAGAGAATGACTATTGTAATCATTTTACTTATTGCAATTCCCTGCCCCACTGAGATGAAACAGTTTCATCTATGGTCCCCCTCTGCTTTGCCACTTCCATTTCTGAATGAAGGCAGGCACCAGTATCTATTATTTAGCAAATTTCCTGGCCATTTTAAAATTCTTCCTGTTGATACAAGAATACACATGCTAAATCAGAAAATAGGTACTTCAGGCTTGCACATATTAACAGCTAAAAACATTAAGTTAGCTACTTAAAAAATAGTATGAGTTTCTCAAGCACTTGAAAAAAGAAGTTACCTTATTTCTTTACTTACATTTTCTCTCACTACAGTAGAAAGCCAACTTCTGCTGTCAAACATGTAAATTCTGGAGGGGAAAAAAAAAAGGAAAAAAAAAAAGGAAGAAGAAACAAAACCAGAATTTGTACAATTGTCAAGAAATAACATCAATTTCTTAACAAGTCTAGCAGAAATTAAAATGTTATCAAAGCACAGACTATTTTTTGCTGGCTAACAAACAGCCAGCTTGTCATCATGAAGGAAACAGGCATTGCTTTGATATCAACAGGACCAAAAGACTCACTCATGTCACTTTTAACATTCTTTTCCAAGGAAACTCTTGCAATCCTCAGATCATTAAGTCTCCTCCCCTAGGTGATACAGAAGTCTATACTATTAGAGAGCTTAGGACTGTAGCAAAACATTGTCGCACTCATACAAGACTAATTTTCACTGGACTACAAGGTATCTGCTCTCCCCAGTCTGCATTTTCAAAGCATTGAAATTATTTCTGCTCAATACTGTTCCTGAGGTATGCTAGCTTTCTAAGCACAGTGAAATACCAAGGTATCTATTTTATCAAAAGAAGTTACATAAACCTCCTACTAAAGAGCTCAAGCCAGAGAACAACTCTCTTCTAGAAGAGTTATGACTCCTAATCACTAAAGATGTTAACAAGTAAAGCATTAACACATTAAAAAACTCACACACTTGCAGTCTGGAAGACTGTAATGATTTAACATACAAATTGGCTTTTTAGCAAGGTGGAAGAGTTTCTTCTAAGAAATTTTGAAGCAATTTTTTTCCTCTGAAAGCACGAAGTCATAATTACAGTTCACCCCAAGATTCAAAACATCGACAACTGCTTATACATTCAAAACATCTGCAATTTGCTTGTACCACACAGCAAGACAAGGGCTATGGGTGATGTCAGTGAACACAGAGTGTACATCTTCAAAGCCGGTGCATCGGGACAGTAGAGGATTATTCTAAGCACAAAGCAAGAACGTACTGAAGCAAAATGATCTTAAATCAGAAAGCCAGTCTACAATCTCATGTACTTTAAGCTGAAATGATTACAGATAATGCATCTTTCTGATTTTACAGTTCACTCTTAGCTAGAAAATTTACAAACCACTCCAGTGTCTGGTATGGAGGTTAAACTACTTAAGATATGGATCATCCTCATCCAAGCTTATTTATAGAATAACAGTTTAATGCTGTGATTATGTAATCATCACAGTGTAAGCAGTTTTGTTGGCTACTGACAGAAAAAAACCCACGCTTTTAGACATAAAACAGTAACTCATACTTAGAGGCCAAACTCTAACTCCGCCAAAGACACAAGCATATGACATGACCATTTGAAGTTCTGAAGAAAGATCAACTCTTCAACTTTCAGAAATCTTGACAGGAAAAATTTGCTTACACCGCAGAGAGATGAAAAATGATGAAATTCTGAAAGTATTCTCTGAAACGTAAACAAGTAAAATCATGCTGGAACACTAACAGCACACAGAATACACCACAGCAAAGGCCACAACACACACCATTATTGTCCTGTGCTGCACCCTCATTAATGCAGGAGAGGTGTTGCAGATTTCATCTGCCTTCTGCAAAAAAGGAAAACAAAAACAAACAAACAAAAAAAAAGCTGCTTTAACCAGCCTGCAAGAAGAGTAAGGAAGCGTAACAGCAAACTGTTCCACAAAGCTTAGTTGTGCTTTTAAAATCAGGTTAAGCTTCCAGTTGGGTTTGCTGAAGGCAACCTGCAATGCCTGCAGAATGTAATCCTAGCAACTGAGGTACTTTCAATTAAAGATGGAACTCTTTTTAAAGAACAAAAGTAGACAAGCAACTGGGGGGGGGGGGGAATCTGCATTGTCACAAGCTTCCATTTTTAGCTAAAATGTAGCTTGGTAAAATCAACATGAAAATTACAGGCCAAGTCTTTCACCACACCACAGTACTGGTTCAGCAAAGAGTTCTTGTAACAAGCTTTATACACTGTCTTAATCAGCCCTTACAGCCCTGCTTAGCTGAGAGCTTGAGCTTCTCAACGTCAGGAACTGGGGTTTCTAAAACTAGAGAGAGCAAAAAGTACCACAGAATACTCTAAGCTTGGTTCAAGTGGTTAAACCATTATACCAAAGCACCTGTGTTGGCCAGCCCTATACATAGCTGGTGTACTCAGTGTCCCCACGTTCCCAGTTTTCTGCTCCAAGCAAAGTATCATCACTTCTGGGTAAAGCTTCCCTACTACAGCGCTAACTGCTGACAGCCTAATATTCATTTTTCCTTTGAGATTTTCTTCAACTTTCCTTGAAGTAGTTACACTGAGGTGACAATCCAGCCTAAAAACTTAACTCCAAAATCCACCAGAAAACAAGCCTTCACATGAAGGCTCCTCTGGAGAGTATTTTACTGTAACATCACAGCAAATCTGAACAACTCTCCAAAATTAAACAACTTCCTAAATACATTCACTGTAGCCCCCTCCAAAGCTATTAGCTGTATAAACATATTTTTCTTCTTGACCTATGGATTCAATGACAGACTTAAACCCTAAATATTCTGGATGTTAATTCCATCAGCACACCTTTTTAAGCCTGCTTTACACATACACTGACTAGATGCCAAGGCCAATATTTGAACTGCAGCAAAAGCATTCTAGCTTCTTAAAACATGCCATCAATTCACACATAACCTGATATGAGGCCAGGGATGGCTCATCACACAAGACACCTGCCCACCAAAGATTTGGCTCAGACCTTGGAACAAGGTTTGGCCAGTCTTCATAAGCAGCTGTGTCTGTGCTCCTCCAAGCACTAATTCCAGTTCAGACTTTTCTTGTTTAGTACAGAGCTGTATTCCAGAAAGCCTAGTCTTTGCTGTCACCTCCTGCAAGAGCAGCTTTGAAGGACAGCCAATGGAAGGATAAAATAGTAATTACAAATTCACAAATCTAAATATCCTCAAGTGAATGGATACAACCTCTTCTCTTCTATTTGATGTTTTCTTTCTGGGAATCACCTGCTGAGTCTATAATTTCCAAGCACATAAACTTTGAACAACAAGCAATACCTTACTAACAGGTTTGCAAAGCAGATTATCCTAGTAGGAACAATGCTAGATTGTCCAACTCCTTCAAAAACTTACTGCAAACACTTCTGCAGTCAAAGGCTAGTGTGGCTGGACCATTTCTGTGGGAGGTACTGGCTGCTTCTTGCATTGAAGAATTGCCAAGTTTCTGTCTGAAGTAGTCATGCTCAGGAGATGTTTTTCCATATGTTAGTGTGAATGAAGTACACACAAAAGAAGCAAGTATCAGGTTGATAAGTGTTAACTGTCATTACGCAACAGTTACATTAGCAGTTACATTACATTTTCTACTCTGCTTGGTACATCTAAAGGACTGCATTAGAAAAAAAAATTTTTCACAGCTACATAAAACACAGGAAGATTGATAGCTCAAGAGTAAAGATCAGCTGTCCTATCACTACAGTTGCTAATGAAGAGTCCATCCCCAGCATCCCTATAGCCCCCTTCAGATACTGGAAGGCTGCTCTGAGGTCTCCATGCAGCCTTCTCTTCTCCAGGCTGAACAGCCCCAACTTTCTCAGCCTATCTTCATACAGGAGGTGCTCCAGTCCCCTGGTCATCTTCGTGGTCCTCCTCTGGACTTGTTCCAACAGTTCCATGTCCTTTTTATGTTGAGGACACCAGAACTGCACACAATGCTCCAAGTGAGGTCTCACGAGAGCAGAGTAGAGGGGCAGGATCACCTCCTTCCACCTGCTGGTCACGCTCCTTTTGATGCAGCCCAGGATACAGTTGGCTTTCTGGGCTGCGAGCACATACTGCCGGCTCATACTCATTTTCTCATCAAAAAAAGTATTTAAAAATAAGCCTTTTTGACAGTTTGCCACTTTCTCTAAATAGAATACTAATAAGCAGACAACAATGCTTAAGATGATGGTAGGGACACATGCTTGTAATAAACAGCTCTGGAGTAAAGTGGACCCTTTCCCTCTGCCACCAACAGTAAGCAAATTCAAGCTGTTTTCATGGAAGACAGCATCCCTATGTTGCCAAAATACTCGTATTTCCTGATGCTAATCCCATAGCCTACATTGAAAAAAATCATACTAATGCAATATTTAAGCATAAAAATCTGGACTACAACAGGTCACTGCATTAATCCTTTCTAAATGCATTTGCAAGCTATGTGTATTATTTAAAAATAATCTTCATTCTAAGAACAGCAAAGAATTTATGTACAAAATAAAAGAACTGATTACTACAAGTTTAAAAAATGCCTAAAGCCAAATGCTTAAAATAAAACTATTTTAAAAAGAGGGGTCTTGGGACATCTCTGAAGTAGCTAAAAAATATTAATAACTGTTGCTACCTTAGCGATGAAAGTAAAAATATTTTCTACCTACATCTTTGCTGCCTTGTTCTCAAAGAAATTCACATTTAAGATCATTCTAACACTTCCTGATAAGTGGCAGGCATAGCAAGCTAACTTATTTTAAGAACAAAATTTAATAATATTTATTGCAAGTTTTCAAACCAGTAAGCCAGGAAAACTTAGAACCTGCTTGTGCATGAATTTCTAGCTACATTTATCAGAAAAAGAAATTATTGAACATTGTCACTTAATAAAGTATCCCCTTACCCAAAACCAAGCAGTTTTGTTGTCACATACTACTAGATATCTCCCTTCAGACCAAAAAACAAAACCCAGGCAGCACTGAAGGAGCATATATCACAATTAACGAGCACAGAAATGACTAAGCATTTATTACTAGATGCTTCTATATGCAGAGCCTTACAGTAACTGAACAGTTGTTTCTCACTTCAACTATCACCTTTCATTGCTTCCTTCAACTCTTTAATCGTGCTCTCCAGTTTTTACTGGCATTTTTACTTCATTTGTAAACTCTCCAGAATCTCTCTTTAACTGAACAGGGCAGAGCACAAGCACAACAGGGATATCGCAGTCCTACTTCAATAATGTCACTGACACACCATATTTTTTACTATTTAGTATTCATATTATTGCCATGAACAGAGGAGCAGCTACAAAGGTAAGACTATGCAACCAAATATTGCTGTATGCAAACACCTTCCCTGTAACACACAACTAACTATTCATGAGCTGAAGAAACAAAATGCTAGGTCTTACAGACTAAAAGAAACCCAAACCACTTTGCACTTTAACTGCAAGAGACAAATCAAAAAGGTTTTAGTTACCCTGTCTAGGAAATATATTTTTTTGCATAAGCCCTTGAGCATCAAGAACACTAAAGGCCTTTACTTAAGAGGAAAAAAAGCCACACACAGCATGAGCTATCTAGAAAGCTGATAATAGTGAGAATGAATTCATAGTTTGGGTTTAGAAGTGTTAAGGAAGCAAAGGCGGGAGGGGAAGAAAACCAAAACCCAAGGGTAAAACTATAGCACAAATCAGTCAGATATGGGAAGGCTGCCTGGTGTGAAGCATTATCAGCAAGGCATTTGCAGAGAGGCTGAACAAAATAATGGCAAAATAATCTAAAATCAACCCAGAAACAAGAAATTAATTATTTCTTCTCTGGGGGACCTAAACCAGTGGTGCCACAGTTCAAGTTCATTATCTTATCAGAAAATGCATAATCTCTCATCTAAATCAGCTGAATCCCTGGGTAGCGGGCTTAGGGCAGTTCAGAATGCAAGCTACACACAGTACATTGTCTCCTAGAAGCTAGAAATGGAAGTATGCTGTTGTAGAAGCAGTTTGCACACCATCCCAGTGTGACAATCGGTGACAGAATCATAAAACAGCAAATAAAGACACATTACACACCTAAATATGTGTGTACTTGCCTTTTTTTTTTTTTTTTTTAGAAGTCTGCATTAGAAACACACTTGCTCAGGTAACAAAACAAGTTTGTAATCCACAATTTACGAATAGGCAATCCCATTATGAATAATAATTCTTGCCAATTCTCATGAAGTTGCCAAGACTGTTTATTTAAAAGTCACTTTCAGATATACCAGTTTTCCAGTAGGTCTTCAGGACATTTTTTGTGATTTTAATATATTCAAGAAGTCCTCCCAAAGATTAATGTGTTTCTCTATCACATGATGATGTTCTGCTCAAGCTCTCCCCAAATATTTCACAGTCGGTGCTGAGGAGAACAAAGCTTGGCTGGATCATGCTTTCACAAGCAGATGAATAGCTGTACGCAAAACGTGGCGCAGAGGTAGGTGATCACACCACCTCCTGCTACCAAAATCCCAGAGATTACAATAAAATCCATCAGATGGATCAATTACCGCTATCTGGGGATTAAAGCGTAAAGAGAAGAACAAGTATTTTCCAAAACCCTGAATGATATTTCTCTCAGCTCTGCTTGCCAACACATCTGTACTGGCATGATTTTTTCAACCCTGTTAAAAATAATGTATTGCTTCAGATATTACCCTTACAGTCACATCGGTAGGTACATTAAAATATTCACCACAATACTTATTATGTTAGAGGAGGAAATGATCTACATGATCACTTCTTTACAATACAGAAAACCAGAAGCAAAAATAGCAAAATTAGATATGAAAAATACTAGTAGATATCAGTAAGACTGTGTACATGCATAAGCACAGAAAATTAATAGAAATTGCTATTATTGTATTTTGTATTTCCACAAATTTCAGCTCAACTATTTTATCAACAGAAGCTGAATCATCCGTTTCATACTACATATGCCAGCCAGGAAAGAGTCAACTGAGTCAAAGGAGAATTGGCTGCTTCCTACTTACACCCTTTAAAAAAATAGAGCTTTCAGAATGCTACATTTAGCAATACTTTTTACATCCTTAAAAATCAAATAATTAAAATTCGAAGAAGTAGCCAAGCAAGTCAACATACTTTTACTCAAGCCAAGGGAGACAGTTACTGATACAACTTGTCACATATATAACGTGGTCTTTTCTGGACAATTTTGGTTCTGAAAAAGCATCCCCCTAATCTATGCATGTAGGCAGACTTTAAATGAAAACTTTCAGATGCCGACATGTCTCACTGCACTAAGGCCCTCAAAACACTGATAAAAAACACCTTATGTTTCCAGAGTAGCAAGATAATTTATATTCTATCAAATCTGAATTGTGCTTTACCATGCAGATCAAGAGTCCAACAGAAGCAACAAAGGTACCCCATCTTAGGGACAGGCTGGACAAGACTTGATTGGTAACTACCTCCTGACTATAACTACTATCACATCCTGCCCCAACAAAAATGCAGTAGTTGAGACATTTGAACAACAAACCACCTGCTCTCTTTGTGCCTCTGCTACACAGACTACACAAAACAGCCTAGGAGATCATCTACAAGAAAAATATTAATTCTTTACAACAGTGCTGAAAACCTTAGCCAAGCTTCAGCTAATTATTTCATTGAAATAAGAATTTAAGTGTCCAAACAGCAGGCTGATCTTCAGTAAGAGACTAACAAAGATTCACAGTTAAAAAGAAATTAAGCTACATCATGAAATAACTGCTTTCCAGCAGCAGTCTGAAGATAAAAAGTATTTCAGCGGACCACCTTAAAAATCAACAAAATGTATTACATGCATATAGCAGAAAAAAAGAATACTCGGAAGAGATTAAAATATGGCATAACTTCTCTTTTTACTCCAAACAGACCGAGCAATACTTTGTTCTCTAGCCCTGCAATCAATGTAAGCCATCTTTACTCAATGTGCAAGCAGTTCCATTATTTTTGATAGCAATGATTTATATACCTCCAGTAGCTCTTTAATTTCTTCCAGCAATTGCTCTATTTTGATGTGTACCTTTGATACAAAATAAGATACAGAAGAAGCAGAAACAAGCAAAGCAAGGTTGCCAGACTGAAAAGCAGAGTAACATAGGAGACCTTGAAGCCATTAGACGCAGAAGTAGTGTTTAGGAGCAGACAATGATACAATACTTAATGCTGACACAAAAAGTACAGCTCAGGAACAGCATCACAACAAGAAAGCAAACACTTGCTTTCACCCTTGGATGTTCTTTTTTTTCTACAGTACTGCATTAACTCTCTTAAAATGTCTGGCATTAGTCTTTAAGAAGCAGTTGTACTCCTCTAGATAGTAAGCATGTGGTTAGATGATTGAAATAAAGAGGAAAATATGAATAAAAGAACACAAGTCCTACAAGGGATAGGAGCCAGGGTGGGAATTAAGAAA
Organism: Psittacula echo; assembly: GCF_963264785.1. NCBI lineage: Eukaryota > Metazoa > Chordata > Aves > Psittaciformes > Psittacidae > Psittacula > Psittacula echo. The sequence continues at coordinate 511,752 of NC_137753.1, forward strand.
GAGAAAACCCAAAACATCAGAAGACAGAGAACACACTAGCTGTAGTACACCATGTGTCAACTCACTCCCCTTGAAAACAGAAGGGGAGAGAGCTTTGAAGACTGGTCACTTCCACCTTATTCAGAACATTAAGGATAGTGACTTGGGAAAACCATGGTTGTTTCCAACTCCAGCTTCCACCTCAGCTTGCTTTCCTAAGTTCCTTCATGTTCTGTAAGAGCAGAGCTGCTCATTAACAAAAAGCTGAACTATCAGTTTTGCAGCACAGCACATGGCAACAAACTATTTGTCCATCTTGATTTGCTTAACAAGATGCCTGTGCCACCCTTCCTCATGGAAAGCAGCAACAACCGGCTTCCCCAGAAGGAGGCCTTTTGAGTTTAGCTCACAACAGCAAGGATAAGGAGCAAAAAAATGACTACTAGATAAATTAGACTGAGAAATCAAAACCAATTAATTAGCTAGGTGACACAGCTTAACATACCATCTTATCCCAAGAAAATCTGTCCAAATGCTTTATATTTTATCCTCATAGTAGCAGAGTGGATTTCCCAATGCCTGATTTAGTATGAGTTCCATCTTTTAGTACGAGTTAAAGGGAAGAGAGAGAAGTCAGGCTAGAAGCAAACATGAAGATGACTGGGCATCTTCTCAAGTCTAAGGACTTGCCCAAGATTTCTAAAATGTCTCAAAGAACTTCATTCTATCTTTACGTTTTCCAAGTTTATAGTGGTTTTAAGATTTTTCCCCCCTTTTCTTCAAGATGCTTCACTCCATTTGATTAGGATACAGTTTTCTAATTTCAAAATCATTGCATAACTTAACTTGAATATCCTGAATTTGTAAGTACATCAAATTCAAGCCTAATGAGAGACTTTGAATAATCAGATACCTAAATACTTACACCTGTGGACTAGTTTGCCTAGATATTAAAGCCTCAAACACAGGTTCTGCACAAGTTCTGCTTCCCTATTTATCAGCAATGAAGCTTTTTCCAGAACAAAGTATTCCCTGAAATGCTGAAACTTCATGTATCGTCCACAGGCACAAGAATAAATGAAGTAAGTAAGCTGAAGTAATCAATTTGACTTCAATGCCCAAAGTTTCTATATTTGAATTTTCACACATGAAAAAAACACTTCCCCAATTTCTCAAGCATCTATTAAAGACACACGACTTTGTCAAGATTTTAAAATTTTAATTGTTCCTGTCCAGAATTATTTAATTTTCTTTAAGTATTATAGAGTCTTTTAACCAAAGTACTGTACGTTAACTTTAACTTCAACTTTCAATGAAATCCAGGATGTAGTAACCTGAAGCACAATTAAATTGCCATAAGCATCAAGCAAACCATTCCTGATCTTTGTACAGACCACACCTTCGTTAAATAGACAGCAGTGTACCTTCAGCATTTTACCACTTCACAATGATTTTGCAACAGGAATATCAACTATATGTTTCAACAAAGAGAACTCTTTAATTAGTACAGTATAATCCTATTTTCAGTACCAAAGGTTTCAGCAGACTATCACATCTACTTTGTTTTTCTAGACAAACAGAAAAAAATAACCTAACAAATGCATTTGGAGGAAGGTGTGATAATCTGAAGAAAAGAGTCTGGGGAACTAAACAGGAAAAGGCAAAGAGGACCACAAATGGAATTCTTGTCAGCATCCTGAAGCATGTACAGGCTTGCTTTGTTGAGCACTGTTATTTCATTTATTGGAAAAAAACCCATATACTAAGTTTTATATTACGCAACTATAACTTATGGTATTTTATACACTGAAACATGTTTGGTGTGGGTTTTTTTTTTTTCTATATAAGATTCAAGCATTGTGATGCTCAACACATTGAACCACTTGCTGTTAACCAAGGTATATCAGCTCAACAATTTAAATAAACCTAAATGGAACAGGACTACATATATGGCAAAAAACAGACTTACTGCACTGGCTTTTACCACAGAGATCTTAGAAAATATTAATACTACACACATATTAAAATAAGAAATAAGTTGGGGGCCTTCTGGTCAATGCTGTTTATGTCAAGAACAATCTGCCTGGCCTCACAAATTTCACTGCTGAAGATAACTTTTAAGATCTCTGCACCAACAAAAACGCATGCTCATAACATCTTCTGTATCCTTTTAGCCTTGGAGCTTTGACCCACCTCCTATCCCTCAATTGTTTTGGTGAATGCCTCAAATACTACAAAAGTCCAAACAGTTGGGCTGACTACAAAATGCTCTGATTTTAAAACAGAATATACCAGGATGGTTCAATTTCTCTAATCACAAAAGAAAGCCACATTCCACATCAATTACAAAAGGACACCACCACCTCAGGCAGCAGCTTGCAAGGCACATCTGGACAGATACAAGCATACTATATAATCTCCAAAAACATTTCTAAACTCCACAGCCTGCTCAGTAACCCTCAGCAAAAGAAGCCTCTTAAATATACCTTGTGTTATCATGGATGTCCCACTGAGAAAGTCCTTACTGTAAGGCACACACCATTAATACCAGGCACATACATTTCAGTTTCCATGGAAGTCAAACTGCAATTTTGTAATGCATAGTTAGAAATTCTTCTGTCAGAGCTGCACTGGAAAATTGTTTCAACATTTCATAAAAAGACCTCAAAACAAAACCCCTTCAGCTTCTCAATTTATGTGTTTGCAAATAATTTTAGATGACCTCTTTATTTTCAGATTTCAATAAATCCTAAAATGTCAGGATGAACACAAAGCACATATTACTGAATAGACTTTTAAAATGGTTCCGTAAATCTAGCCCAAGAGAGGCAAGAATGCCAGAAAAGCAGTAAGAAAATAAAGATGTATAGAATTAACAGCTCACCTGCAGTAGCTAAGCAGAAACTCTTTCTTTCTTACAAAGAAAGAAAACAACTGGCACCAACCTGTGCAATTGAGCCTACTGCAGCAGAAGAAAGAACAAGCAGTAAGGGTCGGTGATGACAACTTTGTAGGTGCTTGTCTTTCTGAAAGTCATACAGAAAGCCTTGCAAAATTTCTTATTTAGTGCCCCCATAGTCAATACAGTTAGATTTTGTAATAAAGATGAGCAAAATCATCACTGATACCTGAACTGGTAAAATATTCACAACTACTGTGATAGACAGCACGCAGGAGTTTCCAGAGGAGTATTTTGGGTTTAGTGGCGCTTTTTTCTCATCTCTTTGCTGGGGGGGGGGGAGGAGGAGAGGGGAGAGAAAGAGCTGAAAATAGTCATAAAAATCTTTACATAGTTTTTAATATAGGACTGCATTACATAAAGCTACGAAAATCATCTAATGAATCTAATTGCAGATAATATCTTTTTTGGAAGACTGGCAGGCAGTACTGCAGCTCTCAAGACAACACCAAAAATATTCTCATCTGAGAAAAACACAATAAACATAACTGGAAAGAAATTTTAGGCAAACCTCCCTCAAACCACTGTAAGAACACAGAAAATATTTAGTTACAAGTCAGTTAATCCTTATAACATATAGAAGGTATTTCTTCTCTACACATAAAACCTTTCAAAATTGCAGAGATTTGACAATCAAACAAAATCAATTTGATAAATAAAAATACGTATTTTAATGAAGCAACTGAAGTATTGTCTTCAAAACTGTTTTCTCAAACACTTGTTCCTGTGTCCCCTCATTTCCCCACATCCTCAGTGAACTAAAATATCAATAACCAGGTCAACATATAACATTTTGGATGGGATCCTTATTTTCTACCACTTTAAAATTTTGATAGCCAAACAACTGAGTGTTCAGGCTACTGGTGAAAATCCTGGACAGAATTTAAAGTTAGGATTTCCAAGACTCCCCACAAATTATACACTCCCACGATGCCCCCAAATTTATTTTTTTTTCCTTACACGAACTACCATGTAGACATCTAATTACAGCATCCCCAGTAACACCAAGTGTAAGATATATATAGCAAGCATCACGCTATCTTAGCTGCTTCCAGATGGCATGCATGAATATTGTCATGTCATTGCTGAAGCTGGGTTCAAGAAAGACTCTTGGATGTCTGAAGATACTGGGCAATGCAAACACGTAACTAGTACACTCAAGTTTCCAAGTACAGTCTTCCAGACAAGCAGAAATAGCTCATTACATTAAAAAAAAAAAAATCATAACACATATCACTCTAATAAATGCAATGGACACTAGGATTTAACACAAATTTATATAGTCTTAAAATATTAATTGTAAAGAACATAGTATAGGACAGCAATTAAAAAATAAAAAAAATTTAAAAATAATAAAAAATAAAAAAACCAAACAGGCCAAGAACATCTGATCTTTACATTCCCAAAACCACTCTTAAATGTGCATTTTCATTCAAAGGCTAACCAACTCCTTTCTTTCTACTGAGTTTTCCAGTAGTACTTCAATAAAAATGCAGTATTCTACTTCAAAACCTATTAGGGGCAGAGGAGAGGGGCAGAGGGGAGGGGCAGAGGGAATAAAAACCCACCACATTTTGAATAGAATATGTATTCTTTTCATTTTGAGTCTGCATTTGGAGCAATGAAGAGCCTCTCTTAAAAATTCCACTTCATCTTCAGTCACTTGCTTAAGAAACATTCAATAAAACAAACTAGTTGCTTTCAAGGTTACAGATTCCCCCCCTCCCCCCAAATAAACACTAAAACAAAAGTACTCCCAATACTAGCATGAACATAGGCATCAAAGCCTCCAAAGACAACTCACCTAAGCATAATTTAACCGCTTAAATGCATGACTTGTCATTTCAACTTGCCAGTAACAAATTAGCACTAAACGCCATTCTTGAAACAATACGGTATGCCATATGGCTAAAACTGGATATTAAAATTGAGGATATCAATTACCAATCCACTAATGCCGAGAGCCAAAATCCATGGACAGTAAGAATTTAATCCAATTCAGTGACTAGAACATGAGCTTGACATACAGAAGACAAATCTACTGCTGGTTTCACAGAAGGCAAGCCACCCCAATTTTTTTTTGCAATAACTACAAAACCAGCCGAATTTAACAGTTCCTTTACATTCCTAGGTACAGCATTAGGCACCCTCAGAAACTGCAAAAGCCACACGAGTTTCACATGAATTGGCACAGTTTCCCATTGATTGAAAAATCCTAGCTAAGTAACTATTTGAGAAGAAACAGTTATAGTTTTTTTCCACATGACCAAATCCAAGCCCCCAGAGCACCAGGAAGTTATTACATACTGTAGCCAGCAAGACCTTGCTTAAGATCTACAATGTCCAAACAGTCCAACAAAGACGAAACAGGTATTTCCCCTGTAATTTTAAAAGGAACCTGAAAGTAATTCCTTTAATTGAAGAACTTTCTTACTCTAAGTCTACTAGTTTAATTGTTCTAGGTTTAAAATTTTTAACAGCTGTAAAGTGTTTATTCTTGAATTATATTAAGAATAATGCTACACAAAATTCTACATACTTCCTAATTATACAAAACTTTACTGGTTACTTACACAAAAAGAATTCCCATTAAGTCCAAATACAACATTTTCAGATATGCATGAGATATGTATGTTCCGCTAATATTTACTGTGGAATTCTACCTTTACATGTTGCTGAAGATTTCATGGTAGGATGCTTGCTACGCACTGACTTTGCTTTTATCCTTGTTTAGTCCTTGCAGCTCCTATTTCTCTTACTGAATAAGGAACCCCTCTTCACAGTGCTCCTTTCTGATCCTGTGCTGACAGGCCAAAAAACCTGTACAACTAGTTTCAAGTTTAGCAGCTCACTGAAAGTACCATCAAGTGGAACTAATAGCTTATTGGATGAGTATTCTCGATTAAAAAATTGTTCTTGACATAAGAGAAGTAAAATGCATTCAGCTAATTTCAGCTTTTAAGAAAATAATTAAAACCAAAACCCAACACAAGCAAATCGGCTGTTCTGGTACCCCACTTCCTTCTGTATGAACTACAGCTGGGCCATTACTATAAACTAACAAGCAGTTGATTACACATTAAGTCACAGACAAACAGTACTAAAAAGGTTGATATTACCAAAGGTTTGGAGGTCATCCTAATACAGGAGACATAACAAGCATTTCTTATTTTTCTGGCTGGAAAATGTGTTAATCCTGAGTCTAGTACATCAAGTATTATCCAAGCTATTCTATTTAGGCTACCAAAGTTAAGAAGTTTGGAGTAATAGCGAAATGTCATAAAAGTTATAAATTGAAAGTCCATTTTTCTTGAGATACTAAAAAACACACATAAAAGGTTTTAGACATCTGTAATGTCATTATAAAACACTACTTCACAGACACAGAACTGGTATGATATCCCCAAAACCTCTCTCATTTTTTCCCATTAGAAGAACAGTTACCTAGAATATGACAATAATTCCAGGTAATTCCAGTTTTAAAAGCCTCCACAAATTATTAACATTCTGAAGCAGATGGGAGACATCTGTACTACAGAAAGATAGCTGTCTGCAGGGGCTCTGAGGATTACCTGGCTATAGAGAACCAGCAACACTACACAGCCCCAGCAGAGTTTTTGTACGCCTGTGCTCTAGGTTTAAAATAGTTTTTCAGCAAGAGGCTTAATAAAAGCCAAGAACATTTTGATGGTATTAAGCAGGCACTGCAAGGTAAAAGAGAAAATCATGTCACCCCTTTATCCAGTAAGAGCCTATATGAACATTTCAATAAAACTATTTACTCCTCCCACCTAGTTCCTATCTGGAGAAGCTCGCAAAAATTAATTATTTAAAAAACAAATAAAAAAAAAAAACCCACGGATTTCCTGCAGCAGTCTTCCAAACACTCCTCCTTCTCTCACCCCCGAAAACAAAGAAAGGAAAGAAAACGAGAAAGTAAATGTAAAATACAATTACGAAATAAGAACTAGCTTGGCAAAGCTGTGGTGAGGAGGAGTTGAAAAATGAGAGCTGCCTTGCTGCAAACGCCATCTTGTTGCAGCTATTGGGCCCAGGCACAGAAAGACCCATTCATTCACAGTAAAAAAGAAAATCAAACACACACCCTGGCTAATCTACGGCCACCAAAACAACTATACTATTATCACCCCTTCTCCTCTCCTAAAGCCTACAAAGGAAAAAAATAAACTCTGATATATGACATTTAGAACAAATTTTGGCATTAATGTATAATCTTCCTTTTCTCCCATGTATTTCACATCCACATCGACAGCATTTTGTCTTGATTCACATCCTTGCCTTAAGCAGATCAGCTTAGAACAGGGGATAAACCTCTCACGATGAGGTGCGGATATCTTACAGCAGCAAAACATCTAATTTTTCAGTCTTAAATCACCTCTCCAAGTTAAGACAACTATCCCCAAAAGCTATTTCAATAATCACTGAAGTCTTACATTTACAGCCTTTCCTCCTATTCTCTGCTGTGGGGACAATACATAATAACGTGGCAGTTGGCATCCTAGAAAGGATGCCTTATTTAAAGCAACAAGCCTAAACCATGACTTTGTTGGAGAATAATGAAATATCACATTCGTTAAAATTTCAGTTCATCTCCAGGAATGATAATTGATGTCTTACAACAACCTCATTATTTCGATTTTCTTCTGGACAAGATTTTCCTTCATATTTACACATAAGACTTTACACCTCTTCATTTCCTGCAAAGCTGTAGAATTATAAATCCTACACCTTAAATATCCCCTGTGTGAAAAAAGAAAATAAAAATAGCCTTTCAATAACGAGCTGGGAATCGAAATAATATTTTTAACAACGTTTCCGAGGAGAAAGCTCCATTTTTCTATTGTAGCAAGCACCCTCCATGATCTTCGTTATCGCTGCCACGGGCACACAAAAATATGCAGTACCGTGATACATGGGAGAACAACAAATATGAGGCTTAAATCCATCCTCGGTTGGGATTTTAAGGAGAACAAAACCTCCTGCACCCTTCCCGCCGACAGCACACACAGCAGGAGCCCGACCTGAGAAGCCCCTTACCGGGACAGGGCTGCTGGAAGCAGTCTTACCCCGTTTATCTCACCCCCGTCTCCTCTTAATCAGTTTTCCACCATTACAGCAGACAACACCATAGCTCGCTCTTGAATCTCTCCAAATTATTCCCTCTGTCGGCTGGATCTCTTGCGAAACTCGGCTTTTGTGTCTCAACGCGTGCCAAAAAACATCTCAGCCCCTCTAACAGAGACCACTACAGAATGATTATAATTAAAAATGGAACCCGGCAAGATCCAAGGTCTCCTCCCTTTTCGCTTTAAAGCCTTCAAGAGAAAAACCAGTCCCACCCCCACCTTTTTCCCCTCCTCCTTCAGTTATAAACACACTTCTTTTTTAGGGGAAGCTGGAGCACCGAGGAGGTGGCGAACCACGGGGGAGGGGGGCTATTTCCAACCCCACCATACCAAGAATTGGACAAACCATGAAGCCCGCCCTTCCCTGCTGCGGGGTCCGCGAGGAACGGGTGGGCGAGGAAGAGAAGGAGGAAGAAGAGGGCACCGCCAAGGAACGGGAATGGGGAAGGCGGGGGTGGGGCACTCCGGTGCCCAGGCGACGCGAGAGCCGAGGGAGCGGCGGAAGGGGAGGACGTGAGGGGGAGGACGGAGGAGAAGGAGAAGTGCGGCAGCGAGGAGAAAGAGCGGGGGAGGGGAGAGAAAGAAGAAAGAGCCAGAGCCGCCGCCGGAGGGAAGATGGCCTCAGGGTGGGGCCGGGGCCTGGCGAGCCGGGCGGCAGCGGGAAGGCGCCGAGGCTGTGGTACGGCTCCCCACGCCCCACCCGCCGCCTTCTGCCCCCTCAAACGGTTACCTGCCCTTCCGGCCGCAGCTCATGAACCGGGCCGGTACGTTCGTCGCCCGCGGCTCCTGCCCGCGTCCCGCCGGACTGGGGCGGGGAAGGGTGGGGGCGGAGGAGGAGAAAGAAGCGGGGGGGCGGACAAGGACGGGAGCCGCCCGCGCTCTACCCGACTGGTCCAGGAGGCAGCAGCGGCAGCAGCAACGCTGGCCGCGGGGTCGCGTCGGAAGGGGAGCGCCGCGGGGGAGGTGGGTGTCGCTGGGTCTCGACTCCTCCTCGCACGCCGAATGCCCGCTCAGCTCCCCGCAGCCATCGGGAAGCAGCAGCCTGGGCGCGGTTAAACGCCCTCCACCCCGCCCGTGCTGCCCGTCCGGGAAACCCCGGCTCGGCTCCTCGCCCCACCCCCGGCACCGCCCCACCCTGGCGTCGACGGCGAGCGCAGGAGGCCCCGCGCTTTGCACCGGGAGGGGACCGCGGCCCGGCGCGCGCTCCCGGGCGGGCAGCGCCCTTCCAGTCAGGGGAGGGGGAGCGCGGACTCTTTCCCGCCGCTGCCCGCTTTGAGGCGATCCCGCCCCCAGGGCGGACAAAGGCCGCGCGCTGCCGGCGAAAGCAGGAAGGGGGATTCGCTTTTGCTCTACCCCGCCGCGCCCAGGCCGCAACCGCGTAAAAGGCTGTCGAGAACAAAAGACTGACCTGAAACAGCGCCTCACAAGCGACGCTGTTTAAATAGAGAGCTCCCCAGAGGCAGGAGAGCCGGGAGGAGAGCAGGCACCCCTCCCTGAGGTAGACAGCGCTTAATGTAAAAAGCTGCCGAGCACGAGTGGGGGACAGATGTCTTCATACAACCGTCTTTACGTCAGCAGCTCGACGAGTGGCGATTCTTTAGGCTTACAACTCTTTTTTTTTCCAGCGTTGCTTGTAAGGCCGCACACATGGCCAAAGTCTCCACATCTGCCTTTTAATATTTTCACAGGATGAGCACCTATCACGGCTCTGGAAGGGATTGCAGAAAGTAGAAAATCAAATAAAAAAATAAAGGAATACAGACATATAAATGCCATTTCTGTTTTACACCCTGGGCCTCGCATAAGCCAGGCTGGACCGATGTTATCAAGATGGAATCACTTCACACCAGCACTCCCATACTGCAATATTATAACTTAATTACAGAAAGTAACTATATCATAATAAACTCATGCATGCTTTTTTCCCACTGGACGTGCCTTATCATAAAAATACCTACTGCTTTTCTTCCTTATAATTCTCTTACGTGCTTTTAGTTGTGGGATAATTACAGTACCTAAACTCTCTCCTCCCATCTGCCCAAAAAATACTCTCAATTCAGAACTTATCCTTCCCTAGGAATCTCTCACATTCTATTGTTTATGCATCCTCTGTTTTACAAGAGCTAAAGGGAATTTCTCTCCATAAGTCTGTACTCTGCCACATCTTAAAATCCATGGAATTTGGGTAAGGAAACTGGACCAGCTAAATGTGTTCATACATGTTGATTAGAATCACAGAAACACAGACTAATGCTTTCACCACACCTGTTCTTTTGTAAAAGTACAACATTGCAGTAGTTCCCATTTCTGATCCAGTGAGTTAATTATATCTAATTCTCCAGTGAAAAATTTGATACATAGTTATACTGCTAGTATGAAGAGGAATTACGAAGACTGGAAGAGGCTGTTTGCAGAGTGGAGAGTTGTTCCACGTGGGGCGGGTGGAGCTTTTTAGTTTCGTTTTCAAAACCTCACCGGACAAATCAGTTTTCTGCATTATAAAACCTGTCAGAAGAGTGACATAACTGTGTACAACGCTGTGCTTAATTCTGATGTCTTCATATAGTCCTGTGCTAGAAGCTACTGTATATGCATTATCTTTATTTTTTAAATTTATTTTTCATTTTTAATCTTTTTGTGTGTGTGTGCGCGCATAGGTACATAAATTGTCCTAGGTTGCAGTATTCAATGGAAGAATGCAAGTTACCATAAATGAGTGGATTTATTCAATGTATGAGTTTATCTGTTTCTGTATATTACAAAAATACAGTTTGTAACTAAAAAATTAGCTGAAAATATCTGCTAATAGCTGGAGACCTAATATACATAACTAACAAACCCAAATCTTTATGGTTTTTTGTTAGTCCAGGTTGAAGTAGCTAGTGTAGCCAAAGCAAATTAAAATACCTGAAAAAGATGGGAAATGTAGCTCACACAACTCCACTAAATAATCGAACTTCTCAAACGTGAGGCTTCCATATATCCTAGGACTAGGTCAGCTGAAGAAAAAAGTAGCCATTTTTCTCCTGGAGCTTGCTTTAGATCTAAAGAAAACCTCTCATGTATGCAGGTTGCTCCATAGTTCTCAGTTGCAAAATTTCTTAGACCTTTTTCTCCATCAGTTGCTACTAAGCTCTTTATAGACAGCATACCAAGTTAGATGAATCTTTAGACAATTTCACTAGTTGGCGTGTTTCTTCAGCTATTTCAAGCATAATGGCAAAACTATCTGGAATCTGACATACCTGCTATGCCTCTGGAAAACCTGTTTTTGCAGGCTGCTTTGCCATTCAAATCCTGTGCGTTACAGCACCACTATAGCACAGTGGTAGTGAGGCTGTGAAAAATTATTGGTTCAAGGCTTTTGTGGAATACAAAGAAATTGGTTGTTAGGATGAAAAATGGCTGCTTCAGTATTACTGTGAAACTGTTCCAAATGGGGAACAATTATGCCACGCATTGTTTTATGCTTTTACCAACTCCTGATTAATAGGGCATCTGCTTAAGAAGAGCCACTGGTTGCCTACGTATCAGAAGTTGCTTCCTAGCTTTCAGGCTCCACTTTCACTGTTACATGACTGTGACTGCTGTCAGCAGGTAAAAATAAAGGCTATGGAGGCTTTAAAATATTTGCGAAATACAGGCTTAGGAATCTTGGGAACCAAAAATGCCATTTTAGTTCCCTCATCTGCCAAGGTTGTTTAAGAGCAGGGTAGCACTTCCAGTGAGTGAAAGTCCTGGAATGCTTCTGACATAACTGGTCTTCTCGCATGTGTCATGGTAATCAGATCTGTGAAGCTTTGTCTCACCTCTGCAGGATTGTATCATAGTTTATATGTGATACAATCTTACAGTGCAATACAAGTATGTAATTCTGTAATCTGTATGTATACTTGTTCAACAAAGTAACAGATCTTCTGTGCTGGGAGTAATTCGAACCTTGAAACATGTATGGCTGTTTTAAGGTTGGTCCAAGCCTGTTTGTACACTTACCAAACCAAGCACTCTTTTTTTTTTTTTTTTTTCCTTCTATTTATACAAACTCATATTGAGAAAGCCAGAACAGGGATTTGGTGCTTTTTCCTACAATCAGAATTGTATTTGAGCTCTTTTCCATGTGCTGGGGATTGTATAAGATCTTGTTCTCTTTTTCCTTCATATTCAAGTGTGTGTCACTAATTCACATTTTTTGCTGCACCTTTAAACTTGGCAAGCCATAGCTTGGCTTTTAAAAGTCCTTTGGTGCTCCTGGCAAAGGGTCTGCCCTACTTGGGCATGATGGAATGTGGCATGGAACAAACAGCTGGCTTTGCATAGCTTGAATCACAACAAACATTGCTAGGAACAGGGGAGAATATAACATAAGGTATTAACATATTTTTGAAAATCTCATACCTTGTACTGAGTATAGGTCGTTCAGAGCTGAGATAGAACTGAAGGAGTAAGTGTACAAATATTTAAAAGCAAATAAATGGAATTCAGTTTTCTTGTATGGAGCCTGTTCTGCAGCTATAATAGCAACAAAAGGCGTTGTTATAATAATCTTGAAAATCAGATTCTACAACATGTGAACACGTATGTATAAATACACACACATGCGCATAACCAACTGCACGCTTGTAGGTTTTTCTCTAAGTTAGCAATATTTAAAGTAGCACTTCAATTGCTCAAACTGCTTAATCAGCATCATGCAAAAGCCTAATGCCTAATATTTCCCCATTTAAAAGACCTTTCCTCAAGGGGATCATTGTCTTACTGAGCAACTAACAGAAAAACAACTGGTACCCTGGAGATGCTGAGAATTCCGAATCCACATTGAGAATTCAGCCTAGCTACTAAAGTTTCCACGATGTCGGACACATCCAACCTGCAGTGAAGTTTGCCTGCAAGAAATACCTCTAGGTACAAGGATTTGCTCAACTAGCTACATGTCAGATTCCTGTGGAACATTCTTCCATCTTTGACATGGCAGTTTTGGAAGAAGGGCACAGCTGTACGTCCTGGTGAAGCTGCTACCAAACATTGCAAATACTGATTCTTTCAAAGAGCCTTACTTTATTTCATTGCTGCAGTTGAAGGAGAGCTTCAGTGCTGCTGCAGATTCCAGAATCCAGCAAACAAAAAGGGCATTCACAAAGAAAAAAATAGTTGGAGTTGGGGGACTTGTACCACCATCCTTTGAGAATCTATGTGTAGTCAGACAAAGCCTATTTGTGATACAGGAAAGGGATAAGGCATGCTTAGAAATTTGAGTAGTCATTAATTTAATTGTAATAGGTAATAAAATTAGTCAATTCAGTAACGGTTACATCCTGTACTTAAGAAGTAAATATTTATTGGGGAAATTGTACTGAAACTGAGCAAAATAGAGTGATGAAAGGATAGACTGAAAAAGGGTAGACGTCTGTCATCCACATCAAGCAAAACTGACAGCTGAATTCAGACCAACCACTCTGTTCTTGCAGTGGAAGAGAACTCAAAGGATAAAACGTGCATGCTAATCTTATTATTTCAGAGGCAGCTCCAGAAAAATCTGTGTGAATGTTATATAAGGTGTGTAGGGGTTATTCATAGACTGCATGATGATGTAGGCTGTTGTTCATGTGGCCCTAAGAGCTTTAGGAAGTGAAGATACAAAATGATTAAATGACATGGCTGGGGATGAAAGTTGTGAGAGAAGCAATTAAGAGTCGCCAGTCTGTTGTATGTGTTTAGTTGTGTGTGTGTTTAGTTTAGCATGTTCCCTGCTGTGCTAGTCTTGGACAGGAAAGCACTGCACAGAAAACCTGGAAAATTTAATGGTACATTAAACCCAGCCTGGGCAGGCTAAATGATACAGTGATTCTGAGAAAGACCTGCATATTACATTTCCTTACTCACCACAGCAGAAGGAATTAGTCTGAGAAATTAATTAAGACCATTTGAGAAGCAAAGGGAGGAAATTTCTTTACAGAACTGAGTTGTGAAACTCCAAACTAATGGAATCATATTGTGAGTGCTCAGGACCCCTCTCTACCTTGCTGTTCAGTTGCTGTTGAGAATGAAAGAACCTGCAACGAAGGCCTACACTTCCTGCATTGCTGAAAACTGATGTCCTTTGAACAGGAGTGAGGTGTCTTCTAATTCAAGTAGAGAGAACTTTCTTGTGACCTCTGGGATTCTGTTACAGTAAATACCCAAATCTCAACCCCCTTGTCAGCACAAATCCCAATTCTCCAAAACCCTTTTTTGTGAGCACCTGTTAGAAAAACTGTGCCTGTAAAATTCATGGTTCTAAGCAACCAAACAAAACACACAAAGTGAAACACCTCTCAAGCCACTACCCAAGGGAACTGACAGAGATAGTTGCCTCGTTAGTATAGCCTGATTATCAGAGACCAAGCAGTACTATTCTGAGAGCTCAGAGTAGAATTTAAGTTACATAAACACATGATATGCAGAAGTTTTACCTGTCTTAATGGCCAGAATTTCACTGTGCATGTTTGAATGCTTAAGCTGGTTATAAAAGAAATGCAAGAGAAAATACTGTCATGAACATGAACAGAGAGGTGAAAAAGAACTCATGCCTTACATTCTATGAGCTGGGCAGCTTCAGTTACTCAGCACTGGATAAAAAGGAAGATGCATAGTTTCTAACAACTTTACTTAAAAAATCAGAGCCATAACTTACTTCATTCCACTGTTTCTTCAATATCCACAAACCAGCTTGATACAGAATTCCATGTTGAAAACCATGAAGTATCCTTTTGTTTTCAAGGTGCTGGCTTGCTTTTCTTAGGGAAATAACTCCCATTGATAACACTAAAAACTATGTTGGCTGTGCCATTTGTATACAATATAGACCTTTCCATGTTGTGCATTTCACATACTGTTTCTCAGCATCTTCTTGGTGACAACCATTGTTTATAAACGTTGTTTACTTTAAAGGCAATATGACTTCAGTTTTCTTCTTATCCATGCTTCCACTATCCTTATATCTCTTCAGCTCCCTCCAGGAGTGTTAATACATGGTTTGCTATCTTAATCAGTTATGTTGTTTAAAGAAAAATCCATTTACAGTTTATCCTGCCTTCAGAGCAATCTTGTTGATAGTTCTTCCATACAGCACAAAATCGATGGGTTATGGCTGCCTGAAGAAGAAATGCTTGAAGTTCCAAGGGGGGACTCTAATCTTTTGAGTTTTAGTCTTGGCTTAGCTGTGGAGGCTGGTTCTGAATGAATTGTTTAGCTTTTTTGGTTTATATGTGCCAATGGGGAATGGACGTAGTAACACACAATGGTATCGGAAAACTTAATGCAATAACACTTTCAAAGTTCTTGGAGGTTCTTGGATTGGCAGAGATGAAGAAATTGTGACTATTGTTGTTGCCGTTACTGGGTTCTGCTTCTCAGCTCTGGAAATAGGATTCAAAATCCATTGTCAGGGATACGGGCTGAGAAAAGTTAAACCCTTCTCTTGTATTTTGCGAGATTTGCATGTGGAAATATCTCTGTGTGTCTGAGCCAGTAGGAGGTTCCTCTCTTGGGAAGAATTAATGTTTTAGTAAATAAACAGTAAGCAAAACTGACTTTTTATACAAAGACAATTACACATAATGGGGGAAAAATAAAGGCCCCTCTACATGTATATTTTTGCTTAGTCAAGCCAAAATATTTATTGAAGAAATAATTTCTATGTGAAATACTTTGATAAACCTTAAAACACAAACAGATTTGGACTAACAAGTTCTAGAGGGTCAAGGAACACATTCAAAAAGTAGATAGTCAAAGTAACATAAACTGCCTGCTTTACCCAGTGGTAAGAAGTCTCCATGAACAAACACAAAACTAGGAGGAAAACACATTAAAAAACCCCAAGTGTTGTCCAAAAACCTTTAACTTTTAGTTAACTGAACAAACTAGTTTTGAAACTGATAATAAATTCTATTTGTAGGTGATTATAATGTGTTGAGTTTTGATGCTTGGTTAAAGACATTTTTACTTGAGAATTCTAACAGCTGGAAACCAGGTTTTACATTATACTGTGAGCAACATGCTGACAACTTTCTTACCTACAAAAGCTTAGCAACCGAGCTGTAATATTGCCTATGTATGTTTAGGACGAGTTATGGTGTTATATTACTGATGTGTATTATGCTAATCCAATAAAACATAAAGACCATTGTATCTTTTGTGACTTCTCCCACACTGGTACCAGGAGGGATTTGCATTGGTAATATAACAGCAGCAGAACAATCTAGAGAATTGTTGGTGTGTCCTGTTTTGAGGTTATGGATCCTAGCTGCAAGTAGGTAAAATTCTCCACTAACTTCAGTGATTCTCGAAAGCTTTAGAACATCCTGGAAAAGACTCAGCATTATGCAAGACTGACATATCAATATACTCTTCAGCCCTTACTTAAAAAATACAAAAAAGTATGGTGACGATTTCAAACAAGTGAATTTACTGCAGTATTTTGAACAGCTTAGATTACTGGAGAGTACTTCAAAGGCAACAGTTTGTTTCCTTTGAATTTAATGGTTTTAAAAAGTTATCAAATTGTTTCATTCCTCTATATTCCTCTCTTTTTGCTTAAATTTTCAGTCCTAGTGATTATGGGCTGCAATCATAATGTACCTACCAAAAACTGAGCTTGTAAGGGATTTAAAAAGAGCACCTTGGAGAAAAACCAAACCTTGAAAAACAAGGCCATTGAAGAACTGAATGTACTTCTCGCTATTTAAAATGTGAGTTTCATTTATTTAGGATCAGATTAATCATTTCAATTTTTGCATCTCTCCATAGTTCTATATTGGGGTTTTAATCCTCATGACAAATGTAATACAAATAAAGAGGAATGACAATTTAGTACTTTAATAAAACCTCTTTCAACTGCCAAAATTAACATTGGAGTCAAAGCTAAAAGCACTCTCTGGTTTACTAAAATGCACTAGTCAGCAGATATACATCTAGATACAGCATCTCCCTTTGGCATTTGTTATTGATAATACTCCTATTTATTGTTTATTAATCTGTTACTTTTAGCACCTGAAAGTGACTGAAACTCAGTGATTCTTTCTGTATTATTTTTTTCCTGTGTGAATCAGCAGGTGACATGGTATGGATTTTAAACACTCTCTGCTTCCCAAAGCAAGAAATGGCATTTGGCAGATGTGACTCCCCCTTTATGCTTTCAGATTTTGACTTTCTGCCAGCCTTGTGGAAGGCTGCCTTTTAGTAACACGTATCTCACAAGAAAGATGTCAGATACGATTCAAGGGCAGTGTTCTGCTCTATCTGTATGGACTGCATTAGCTTGTTTTCAGTAATACACTTGCTCAGCCTGTGCTACAGCTAAAACCAGATTTATGTGCTCAACTTCTGCCAGCATATGTATGGCAGAGAAGTGAGGGGGAATCTTAGGAATAGAAAGATTCAATCTTGTGGGCTAAAAGGGCTATGGCTCTCTGACAGTCCTCTTCCTAGTAGACTGCTCAGAGTAGTCTGCACTTTGGATCCCATGATGAGCAATAAGCTGGGCAGGCCTGTCTTCCCTGGTCTGTATTGCAGCTGTATAGTGGCTATTCCAGCTTTGCTGGTGACAGGTACTGAAGCAGGTGCTGCTGCTGTTCTTTTCCCCAGTATAGCATGTTCTGTTCTGGAGGTAGGTTGGTGATGGACTAAACTATGCCTGGTAAAACTTAGCCATACACGCTCTGCGAACACTGCATGCTAGTTTTGTTATAGCAAGAATGCATTCTTGTAGCAAATATATTCACCATGCACTGAAACACTAGTAGCATAGCCACACATCCCAGAGATGGTCTTGGAATTTACCTGTTGATCTGAAGGCATCATAAGCTACATCAGTGTATTGCCATGCTTCGGTACTGTGGCTGTATCACTTCTGCAATCCGAGCAAGGATCACAAAGTAGTGCCTTTTTCTGACAGACCGGGCTCAGAGGTCTTCAACACTGTCACATTTTGAACATCATCATTTTCCTAGTATACTTAACAGGCACTTCCAGAGTTGAGTTAAAATGTAGTTCAAGTTGTTTTGAGGCTCAAACTGGACATCTGGACTGACTGGCCCTCAGCCTGGAATCTAACAAATTGCTTTTAAAGGACACTGAAGACTAGATAAAAATGTAGGAGGTGAAATCAGCTCATTAAAAGTAGGAATAGCCTAGGCATTAACTTGATCCAGACCTAGTTTCCCATAGTTTTTCTTATTCTGCAGTTGTAGCAGATTTACATTATGGCTAACTTCCCCACTGTCATCAATAAGAGTTTTGCCTAATTCACTGTGGAAGTGGGATTGAATGCCAGTAAGTCATCTTTATGACCCATTTTGACAATACTTGCTTTAGGGACTAGGCACAGCTTTGTGGGCAGTTACAAAACGCAACTCAACAGTTCAGGATAATTTGAGGATTAAATCTCAAAATTAAGAACCTCTGTCTTGTGCACTGCCCATCTTGGACACGTCAGCTGAAGTTATTGGGTAAAACACAAACTGCCCTACTTAGTCTTAAGTTCTCACTCAGCACAGGCAAGGCTTAAATATGTTCCCTGCTATTCAGCATATAAGGAGGTGGAGGAAGGAAGTCTGGAGAGGAAGCTGAACTTCCTGTGCCAGAGATTTATGCTGGAGCCTTCCCTGAATTCAAGACAATGTAGCAACAGCTTAAGATGTGAATCACTAGAAATGCAGACATGCAGGGTTTGAAGAAAGACCCTTCTGCATCCACACCTGTGCTTAGGGATGCATGTGTTTCTGTGAATTCATAAATAACAGTTTGACTAGTTTTTGGACATAGCAGTTGCCTCTTCCATCCCCCACCCCATCTCCAGACTGATAAGAAACAGCCCCTTTTTTTTTCTTTTTAGTTTCATTTCTCTGAATGTTGTTTCAGACTCGTGAAGTAGTCAATTTGGACATCTGAAGAAATCCTGGGTGCATGGGTATGTGACTGCACAAATAGACAAAAGAAACAGGCACCAAATGGCTATCTGAAAGGAGTAGACCTAAGCAAGCATCACCAGTCGCAATACAGAATACAATACAGAATAAATACAATAAAAATAAATAATACAAAATAAATACAAAAAACAATACAGAAGAAAATATTTAGGGCAAATTTATATTATTTTATATTTTTATTATCTTCTTTATATTAGAAAAAACATCAAGGGCAGATATTTTTTGTTAATAATGAGTAATTTTGATTAAAACCTGTGGGAGGCAAGGGCATGCTCTGATGAAATATGCTTCTCTTGCTAGTGACAATGAGATAAACTAGAGAAAGGAAAGAAAATCTCTCTTCCTTTTCTGGCCTGAAAGAGCATTATTTCTTATGTTCTTTTTTTAATCCAGGCAATCTCCTGTACTTCTAAAGCACAATCTCCCACAGGAGGGGTATTTATGTAGCATCTTCCACCCCTAAGCACCATGCAAAGCAATAGGAAGACTGCTTTTTGTTTTTCTGCTTTCAAGCAGCTTATCCATTTCTGATTAAATCGTTCATGTAGATGAGTCTGCTCTCTCTCCTCTGTTCTTTGATTTCATTTTGCCAATTTTCTTACCATTGGAACACAGACCAGCAGCTTCCCGAGCTGTCTGCTATAATCACAAGCTTGTGTTGAGCTCTCCCTGTATGAGATGATACAGTGTTTGTCTACATAGTTCAATAAGAAACAGTGCATAGGTAGCACCAGCAAAGCTTACAGCCTGCCAGCACAGTATGAGGAGGTAAACAGAATGATTAGGTATCCGTCCCATGTGGTATTTCCCATGGTCTGCTTTATGGAATTGCTTATCCTAGGCCCACATTCAGGAGAAATACATGAAATATCACACTTTAATTCAGGTGAAAATTCCTGAGCAACTTAGACAAGTTGGACAAAAGATGAGATTAAATATTTTGATGATAAAGGGATTGAAGCATCTAGCATGAGGAGAGGATGAGCAAGCTTTGGATTCTCTGGCCTCAAGAAGAGATGGTTCAGGACGGATCTTAGCAATATGTGTAAATACCTGATGGGAAGGTGACAGAAAACAGCCGACTTTTCTAGGTGGGCATCAACTGACAGGATGAGAAGCAGTGGGAACAACCCAAAATACAGGAAATTCCACTCAAACATTCAGAGCACTGCTTTTACTCTAAGGGTGGTCAGACTCTAGAACAGGTTGCTCAGAAAGGCAGTGGCATCTCCATCCTCGAAGAACTCAAAGCCCTGAGCAAGCTGTTCTAGTTGAAAGCTAGCCCTATCCATTATCACAGACATTTTCTTGAGTTATTACAGTGAAAAAATAACAATATAAGCTTGCTTGCTCCCCATCTGGCCCAAGTCGAGTTTCAGTGTTTTACAGCAGGTATGAGGGACCTTTTATGAAGATGAAAAAGTCTACTCTAAATGTGCAGTTTCAAAGTAAGGAATATAAGTGTATAACTTTCCTCCAAATAATCCCACAATTTAGTCGACCTACGCATTGCCTGCCAGCACCGCGTCTGAAAACCGACATCCCTACAGGCCACTCGGGCTCACTTGTCCCATCTCGTGGACGAAAGCAGAATATTCTGTTAACTAGAGTAACAGGTAGGAGGGACAAGCTCTCCAGATACACATGTATCTATTTATTTTATAGCCTTCTGGTTACCTAATCACAGCTATTTTCCCTTTAAAAACAGCTGATTAGACCTTATGTGAAGTGCAGAGCAACTTCTAGAAGGAAATAGAAAGTAGAAGCTTTCTTCATGGAACACTGGTGTGTCTCCAACAACTGCCTTTTTGCAAGGGATGCAGCCACTTGGCGAGTGGTTCAGGATTAAAAAGGATAGCATCTCTTGCTCCATGGAGCTGAGCAAGGTTTCTTGCCACATCTGATCTGATAAGTGTGGAGAGAGTGGAAAGCAGACTACAGAGACTTCTGAACTAGACCAAAAGATTATAGATTACAGAACAAAGACCAAGTTTCAGCAAGAGAGAAATTGAAGTTATAGGAATTAAGTGCATGTACAAACTGACAGAGAAGTAGCATTCTTTTTCACATTTACATCTGTGGTGGTATCTCTCAGAACATTTGATCCCATCAGCAGTCTTGTAAAGTAAACTGCTGTCGCAAGACTCCTACTATCACCTCATCAGGCATCTCACACAGATCCTGGGCCTATCTTTTAAATTTCTTGCCCCCAGCTGCTGCTTCTAATTCGGAATGTTGTAATAGTGGCTGGATTTGGCACCTGAAGTCCAGAGGCTATTCTTAAATCTCACACTTTTGCCCAAGCTTCTTCTCCAGATTCGCTCCTTAAGAGAGGGAGGGAGCAGGGAGTTTTTTTTCTGGAATTCATGTCCAACACAAAGTTCATCATGCTCTGATTGTACCTGTGTTTCATTGTGACAGTGCAGCCCACGCTCAGTGTATTCATCCTCAAAATTCTTTGTAAGGTAAGACAGTCCCTGTTTTACAGACCAGTGTCATTTGGGAAGTCTGGCAAAGCAGGTAGCTGAGTTGTGTTTCCCAGGGCAATACTTCAGGACTATACTTCCTTACATGTGGGAATGAAGTAGCTTGTGTCATAAACTGTTAGCATGGAAAGAGAAGAAACAATGTACAACATCAGGCTCTTCCTTTTTTGTTTCCCTTTTGAGCTACTTGGAAAAGCGGGGGGGGGGGGGGGGAAGGAAATAAAAATTAAAAACTTTAATGCAGGTTAAAGCATTTCTAGATTAGAAATAGAAAATTATTTTCTCTTTTCTCCAAGTGCCTTTCACAAAAGGATGGGAAATCTTTGGAAGTGGTTCATTCTTTTCTACAGCCTCCTTTCCCCCCACCCCCAGTAAGATAAAAAGAGCTCTGGTATTTTATATTCTAAATTTTGACTGACCAGAACAAAATGCTTTCCCAGTGATGTGGGTTTGCACCTAAGCTTTTTTTGTGTGCATGTGTGTGTGTGTGCATTGAATTTAACCTTAGGATGTAATATTTCATAAAACATTTATTGTCTTTATAGAGCACAATTCCTCTGTGATACTTTGGTTTCATAGTCTGCCCTGAACAGAATTCAAAGGCTTCTCTCAGAGTTTGAATTTTAGCTGTGGGTAAAGGAAAGAACCTCTGCTCTTTGCAGCAAAATTAGTAAATGGCTCTTGAGTAAAAATAGCTCCGACAGGTAATTAGAATCAGAGCCAGGAGACAGCTGAGAGCAAGAATGTGGAAAGTGATTCCCTGAGAGCTATTTTATTCTCCAAGTAAACAGGAAAATAAAATTCTCCTTTTTTTTTTTTTTTTTAATTTTTTTACATGTGTCTGAGTGTCCCATGCATCAGACTGGCAATGACAGTGATTCCTTTCCTTCAAAAACTGCATCTGGTGAAGTTGAATGGCAGTCAGTAAACAGACAACCCAAACCTCCTTCTGAGCTATCTGGGGGCAGCAACACAGACAAAGGCAGCCACAAGGCAGAAAAAGAAATGTTTTTTCTCTTGCTGTGTCCAGATCCCTATTGATGCTCCAGTCTGGATGCTTCAGGTCTAGCACTTAATACTCTCCAAAGATTATAATGCATCGATTATAAGAGCCATTATAGATGTACCACTTTACTTAGATTGTTAATGAGTTTGGCTATAAAGGGATATGCAACCTGAATTTCAGGACAGAGCCAAGGCATAATTTGCTCTGGGCTATAAAGCGTTTGAATTATTGAGGCAATTTACTTCCAAGTCTGCATTTGCCTTTTGAGCACAAGTGCTCATGATGAGCGCATGTGTGTGTGAGAGGAGAGGCAAGACTGCAAGCTGCCAACAGTGAGGTAAGCACCAACTTTTCCAGTAGTACATCTCCCCATCATAAGCTCTTTCACCCAGCCAGAGGATAACAACAGAAAATAACTGGCAAAATTATCATTTTGGATAAATGAGAGAAGCAAAATTGTATGATGAGCAGTGCCAAATGAGCAAACTCAAATCACAATATCCAATCAGAACAAGTAAATATTAAGAGTAGTCCTTTCCCTTGTACATGCTCAGTAGAATAAATACAAAGGAACACAATGTCTAGGTTTTGAAAGTATCCCACTTACTCTTTGAGCCTCAGTAAGAGCATCAACAACAAAGCAAGTTTTCTAGGACTACAAAGCCAGATCCCACACCAAAAGTAAACAAAGCTTTGCAGAACACAAAGCAAAAGTCAAGAGAGAAACTTAATGCAAAACAGCAGTAAGAATGAAGACAGAGCTATGAAGACAGAACATCAATCTCCATTCCACATTTTTGGATTTGCTTAGTGACCTTTGAAACATCAGTTAAAGCAAACAAGTTCATTCTAACCATACAGTAGGGTTAGGAGCTCATAGTGTCCCTTTCCATCGTATTGCAAAAATATATATTGAGTGAAAGCTGGCTACTAAGTTTATTTTTATAGATAACAACAAGAAAGTCTGTCTTTCTCCAACTTACCCAATTAAACAGAAATGACCCAGGTGATCAACGGACACTCTTTTACATTCTATTGTCTCCTATTTAGTGCTATATAAGGCATATGAAAGCAACACTTTCAAGGTGTTGCTTGTCTAGACCAAGATTCAGGAGATGGCCCTTTTAATTCTTTTATCTGACATTGGTTCATTAAAGGGTCATTTTTTCTCACTGTGTTCCCACATGCAACTAATGATTCTAATTGATGAACTGGATTTACTACACAAACTATTTTCAAGATGGGAAGAGAGCTCTTTTCTTTGCTGCAGGAGTTTAAATGGAATTTGTAAATCCCCTAGTCTTGATAACTTCTGCAATGCTGTTGAGCTGAAGAAACCTGTTAAGTGGAGATGTAAATAATGAACAGTTGTGGGTGGAATCTGCTTCTTCAAAGACAAAGGACTGGTGACAGCTTTGCTTACCAGCTGTCTGTGAGGAGCCAGTCGGTTGTGATAAAGGGCTCAAACATCACTACTGAGGAGCCAACTGAACTGCTTTTGACAAGCAAAGAAAATTCTGTGTTCCTGCAGGCTGATTAGGTCAGGAGTTTATGTTAACAAGTAGCTTATGTTTAAATTAATGAACCATGTTACAAGGCAAGAGCCTGGGCAAGACAAAAGGCTTTTCCTTAGGTGTTAGAAAAAACCCACCAGATTAAGCCCTTCTTCCTAGGAAACCAGGGAAAAAACTAAGTGCTTCATTCACTATGCTGTGTCAAATGACACACACACAAACTCACTTCCTTCAGTGTTACTGTGTAAGCAAAAGCATGAAGGAAAGAGAAGTCAAACTGTTGTGATTATTCTCCCATCCTCCTCAAGCAAGCTCAGTCCTTGAGTGATCTCTGGAAAACCGAGCAAACCCATGCCTTAGAAGCACCCTCACCTCTTTGCAGCACTGATAACTAGTCGGTTACAAAGCTGTTCCCAGTGGTGATATAAGCGTAATATACAGGAAAGTGAAGGCCTGCCCTCCTGTGACTGTCACTGTTTTTTCATTTGCCTGGTTTTATATTCCTGTTTCTATTAGTGAGCGAGCACCCGGCCGTTCCCCTCCAACAGATATTTCTTCTTCAAAAGACATAGGATTTGTTTCTGAGTGCTACCCTGATGGAAAAGTTCTATAAATAAAAATAGATCTGCTATATTTGTGACTCAGAGACACCCAGGACTGGGCATATATTGCTTTGCCAGTTAGAGACATCCAAGTAGTTACACTGGGTTATGCCTAGTCTCCATCTTGACACAGAAAAGGAAGGCAAAGGACAGAATAAAACAGGACAAGTACAATTAAGAATGACAGATGAGACAGAAGAGAAGCAGATTTGTTAAACCTGTCTCTCCCTGCAACCCTCACAGTAAACTATATGCAAGTTAAATTAAACACAGGACCAACACTTCTCTCTAGGGAGATGGACTCATGAGCAGCTCACACACCATGAATGTGTAGCAGAGATTCTAGTCTCAGTCCTGTTGGCTGGCAGAGATCTTAATTTTTAAATCATTAGTGCTCATTTCCAGGGTAGTTCTTCCAGTAATGCTTGCCACAGAATAGTCTTCTAAAAGCTGTCCAAGACTTTGTACCCACCACTTCTAGTACTTTTTAATGGCAGACACCTAAATGTTTGCAGGAGGCAGCCCCTTTTCACAGCTACCGAAGCAACTTCAGCAAAAAATTAAGACTATTGGTCATATTCTTGTTAGTAGAAGATCAGTCAACATTAACTCTGACCTAACACTTCCTTTCCTGCTCATATCCCATAGATAATCCCACAGCAATGAACCATCCTGCAGATCACACGTGTTTTTAAAGGTAGACAAATTAGCACCTTGCTAAAGAGGATTCAAAGAAAATCACTACTCAGGAGTGGACAAAATTCATACTGTTTGGAATACTGAGGGGGCAAGAAAAGGAAAAGAGCTGTCATTTTAAAAAAGGCCTCTCATAGCCCATATTTTTGCTTGGGCTGAGATCACTGTAATCAACTCCAAGCTCCTAGTTCAACATGATGCATAGCAGTTATCCTTGCTATCAGTACTTCACAAAGAATCATCTCTAAAGAGTAATTTCTTTGGACTGTTGCCCAGACTGTACTATGGTATTTTGTAGTTATAACTTATGCTAGATGGCACAGCTGTCAGGAATCTTTGATTTCTTCATTTCTGTACTGATTGTGACCCTGACACCTGAGCAGATAATAAGGTATAAAGCCATCTTTGAAATATTTGATGAAAATTTGAAACACATTAGTAATGCTTAACCATGTGTGAAAGTGTCTCTTTGAGACTAATTTGTACTTTAACTGGCAAAACTAAGTAGCAAAAGGGTCCAGCCCACAAGCCAGCTGGCCTTGAAAATGCAAGTTTAAAGATGTAAAAAACCTCAAAACCAATCCCTTTGGGTTTCATGACTGACAAAGTATCTTTTCTCATCTGCCTCATTCCTTGTGTCTAGCTGTGAAACATAGCATAATACATTTCCTTCCACAGGCTTTCCTGTCCTTGTTTGTCCTGCAGTTTAAGGAGCACGGGCCATTATGCAGCAATTTGCACTCCAGCCATTTTCTGGGCAGTTAATGTTCTCAAAAGAAGAGAAACTACAGAGGCTATTCAGTGTGACTTGCTAGGGTTCCCCTTTCCACTCTAGTCCGGGAAGCTTCTGTTCTGGAACAACAACTTGCTGTTTGTACTGTTCTGACTCTTCATGTGTGTTCCTGAGATGGCAAAATTCCCCTGCCTTTTTTTATTGCCATATGCTGGACACAAGGAATATTTTTATTATTTTTATCAGAATGTAAACAAGCAATTCATGTCCCACTTTTACAGACATTTTTAAACTGCTGCCCTTTTACTTCATTTCATATCCTTGAAGAAGCTTTACCAGGAGATAATAGCAGTCACAGAAAACATTTCTTCTATCTGACAGATCATTACATGGACATGAAAGGAAACATCTTTCCATCATAACCTACTTGGAAAACCAAACTCTTCATGTCGTCCTTAACTTTTACTCTCCTTCCCTTCCTTTACTCCCCATCTGAAACGAGTCACAGAGCTGCAGCTGTTCTTGTGTTGCATCTTCTGAATTTCCTGAATTTGCCTGTGTTGCTGGATATCTGTTGCTTGTATCAGGTGAATACTGGATGGGATTCATCCCACCAGATGTCACCTGTCCAGGGATGTCATTGCATTTCTGGCTTATCCGTGGTACTTCAATGTGTTGTTTACCCATTTGGACAGCTTCATCGTAAGAAGGCGGCAACTCCATTGCATAGAGACTGTAAGCTGGAAGGGACACAGTGTTCTTATCCATATCCACAAATACCGAAGGAATAGGGGCACTTAAAGGGTACTGCCATGAGCTATATGCTGTGAAAAAGAGAATAAAAAAACCCAAACATCAAACACCTTAATGGAACACTGATATACAAAGGGCTAATCCTGCTTTTCTCCAAGAAATTATGGATTCCTTTTTGTGGTGTCATGCACTATATACTGAAAGTTATCAGTATAGAAAATTACCTATAATGGAATCGTACATTCTCCAAAAGAAAGCAGTCAGAATTAAAAATATCTCTGCATATCAACATCCAGTAATGACTGTGAAATACTCGACACAGTACATGTATGTTGTAACAGAGGGTTCATACATGAACAACTGTGAACAACTCCTCACATCAGATAACTGTGGCTGGAATAGTTGGAAACAGAGAGGGGCAGAAAAGTTAAAAAAAATGAGGGAATGGCAATAAGAACAGGTGTGGGAGACAACAAGTAAGTGGGTAACCCACCATGGACAAGTTAAATTCTGCTTGTCTTCTGCACCCACTTACTGTGGTGCCCTCATGACCCCCCTTTATCTCTCCTGCCCACCCTTTGGGGATGAAAGTTGTCTGGGGAGTACATCAGAAAGTCCCCCTTTTCCCAAGGACTGGACACAGAATTCTAGGCACATGTTCAATAGCAAAGCACTGCTGAATCCCAGCAGATACTTCCAGCACATACTTACAGGTCACTGTGCTATGAGCAGTGCTGTCACTGTCAATAGCAATAACTGTCAAATCATAAGGGTGCCTAGAGAAAGTTTCCACTGGAAGCCTCTTCTTTTGGCAGCAGAATTTGATGCAGCTCGCTGTGATCCCACAGAGCAGAAGCAGGAACAGAGTCAGCAAGATTAACCTTAGAGAAGGAGGGAGAACACCAAAACTTCATTGCTTATATTTTACTTCTTCCAGAGCTGAATGCAATTTCTCTCTAAACGGGTGAAAGGCCAAACCTCCTAGGTTTAGTTCTGAATGGGTTCTGGATCCTGAATTGGGAAGTTCGATCACAAATGCTTAATCACAAGTTGAAGTACTGCTGTGGCCATCAGTACAATCCCTTCTGGCTCACTGATGCAGTAATGTTAATTATCTTAGGTTGTATTTTCAACTTGTATGCAAGAATGGCTCCGCTTTCAACTCTAAGAATGGTATGTACTTGGAGGAAATGCCAGTACAAGCTTTCGTAAGTCTAGGATGTGATGCTCATTAATAAATGAGCACAGAAATTAGATTTTGCAGTATGTCTTGAAAACACCATTTTCTCTCTACCTACTGTTTAACAAAGTTTAACAACTTGTAATGCATGCAGGTCAAGGTGCTGGTGTTTCAGGTTCTCAACTGAAACTCAACCTTCCCACTCCTCAATTTCTCAAACGAATCCACTCTCTCATGAGCCAGGTGAGCAGTGAGATGTGAAATGAGAAGGCGAGGTAATAAGAACTGCTTCACAGTGCTGTAAAGAAGCAGGCCCAAGGACAAAGTTGAAATGGCTTGACAAGAATTACTGTGTGACAGACCATGTGTCCTGGGTTCAGCTGTAACAGTTATTTTCTCCTTAGTAGTTGGTGCAGTGCTGTGTTTTCAACTGAAGTCTGAGTTACTGTCTGAGTTTAAACTATGACACCATGTTCCTGAATTCCTTGTTAAGAGTTATATTCCACCCTAAATATGTGTAGAAATGGCCTTGGTAGCGTTCTGTACTTTTTTCCAAACCAAAGGTAGTACTTACACTTAAGAAATGTTAACACACTGGCAGAATGTAAACTATAAAAACAACATTAAAGTTTTCTGGTAGCTAGAATGCCTGTCTTAGGCAGGAGATGAATCACTCATGCCAAAAGTTTACCCGTTTATAAGGTTTGTAAGGGCTGGAGTTCACAACCAGTGAACAATCTCTTGTCCCGTGAGAGAGAGATAGCCATGGAAATTGCATGAGGCACCACAGTGCTGAGTGCTCTGCAGAGCTCTCTGGTTCAGCAGGACAAACAGGCCTGGCAGTGAAGCAGTACCCAGAAAGGGCAGATGACATCTCCTTGGACGAATGCCGTACCCGCCTGACACCTTATCTCCCTTGTGGTCTCATCTGCAATATACCCCACTGGCAGCTTTCACAACACTGAAGAGAAGCCCTTTCCTCCCTCTTGTCCAAGAGCAGAACATTTCCATTGCCTACTGCAATTACTGTTCTTCAGAACTTTTAAATTATTCTGGGTTCTTAAGACTAACAGTAAACTTACCAGATGTACCACAGACTTGTCCAATTAGACATGTTCTGAGGGCATCTGTGAAGGAAGACAGATGATTCAGTGATTTAAATATCTACAAACAGCAAATTTATGACAGGGAATAAATTTCACATGATTTCTGAGGTGAAAAAGGGAAAGGAATCAACAAGAGCATGGGACAAAACCCTTTAGATTTCCTTTCAGAGGACTGTTCTTCATAGTTGTAAAACTACTCCAGGGGAGGACATGCAAATAATCCCATTGTAAAAGTTGGCTTCTGAGTTGATAAATGTTTTTACAAAGTGGTACTTTGCTGTTGCTTAGGAGAGAGAACTACAAATGCTGGCATCTCCAAAAACAAATTTGAGTTATTTAAAGTTCACTGAAACAAGGTACCTAATGCCATAGGCCAGCCTGAAAATGCCAGCCTAAGACAGCTGCCTGCGCCCCACAGTTACTTTCAAATTACTTTCTCATAGCTCAAATACAGTCAGAAATGTGGGGATCAGATCTACTTACGGTACAGAAAAGGAGATCAGCTTCTATGCCATTTCAGAAGTGTGGCTGCCCAAACAGTAGCACACGTCTCTACCTTGCTGGATTGAATGCTACAGGTCTCAGGCAACTGAATCCTTTGGCACAGAAGAGATCTGCACATTTGCTTTTGGGCAGATGACACCTCGACGTCATATTAAAAGAGAGGATCGTTCACCTTAGGTACAGAGCAAGGGCAGCCAAGCCAGATTTGTAAACTGTTGACAGTCTTAAAGAAAAAGTGACAGTGAGGGATGGCTGTCAGTCAGTTCTAATCCGGCTCTCCGTCGCGAAGGGAACAGTTTGGTGACAGACATTAGAAAACTTTACTTACCGACCAGAGCTCTTGCAGTTACTCTCAGAAGGACAGAGCAATGCCTGGGAAATGGAAAACCCAACCAGCTGAGCAGGCGGTCGGAGGAAAAACGTCTCGTTCACGGATCGCGAAAGTCGCAGCAGCCAGTTCAGAGGGGACGCGCGACAGGCGGAGCTTCCTCACGGACGAGCGGAACGTCCAGGGGAGCGGCAGCAGCCCCGGCTGGGGCCGCCCCCGAGGTCGGGTGGACAGATAGCCCCCCGTAACCCTCACCCAGTGCCGGGAGGGGCTGCCTAGGCCCTGCCCGCTGCTCGGAGCGGCTGCAGGACCGCCCCGGCACCGGCGCACGGCCGGCCCTTTCCGGGGTCCGGAGCTGACTCGTCCGCCCCAGCAGGCGGCGGGGAGTAGCGGGCGAGGCGGGGCAGAGCCACCGGATTCCTCCGTCGGAGCCCCGCAGCCGGCTGCTCTCCAGGAGACATTCACTACTGCCGTCCACAAGGCTCTAAAGCGGTGTTTCAGGAAGGGTTCGTTGATGGCATGTGGCACAGTGACTATAGTGTGTTCCTCGAAGACTGCTCAGGGTCATGGGACCGTTGCTCACTTAGGAAAAGCTGCATTCGTAAGTGTGAAGCAATCTCTAAAGACCCTGGATAAGCAGAACATGCATTAATAAGAGGTGTATGACACTAGGATGTATTCTCTCACTTCCTTTGGTTTAGAAATGAGCTAGTTAAGGGCTTTTTAAGGATTATAAAGACCATACACAGATGTGAATTGCTTTCTTATTGCACTAGAACTGCATCAGAGCCAAGTAGTATATGCTGGCATTTAGATCCAAAGCTGAAAGTGCAGGAATTTTTGTCCAGTGGCCCAAGAGTGAAGAAAGTTGCAAAATTCAGTGTGAAATCATAATATTCAGAAGAATTCCTGAATTCTCAGTGGACTGACAGTGCAAGTTCACATTGTGAAGAATCTAAGGAGGCTCAGCACTAATTTAAAATGTAGCAAAAGTAACTATGTTAATCCACATGAAGTTAGTGCACTTCCTTGCTTTCTGCAGACTTCCCTATTGCTCGGTAACTGCCAGCTGTGCAGCACTATTTGGAGCAGTTCTGTGTTGTGTGCATCTGATCTCCCTTCCAGGGTGCAAGGACTCTGAGAGAATCAGCACATAAACCTCATTATGTGCCTGATTGACTGTGCCAGCAGGAACACCCTCTGCTGCTCGTGAGGGCAGTGCTGTCCTTGGCTAGCACTGCCACCTACTCTCAGCCCTGCTGCCTTCCATGGTGATGGTCACTGCTTCAGCATCTGCAGATCTTCAAATTGAAGAGTTAAGTAACTTCACAACCACTTGATCCATTATTAAATGAGAACAGAACAGAATGGAGCCAAAAAGGCTCAGGGGAGACCTTGTAACAGTCTTCCAATACCTAAAGAGGCTGGTACCCAGGGCCAAACA
The DNA here is from genome assembly GCF_963264785.1 of Psittacula echo. Classification (NCBI taxonomy): domain Eukaryota; kingdom Metazoa; phylum Chordata; class Aves; order Psittaciformes; family Psittacidae; genus Psittacula; species Psittacula echo. The sequence continues at coordinate 543,153 of NC_137753.1, forward strand.
GCAATATGCCTTTGAGTGGCATTGAGGGCATTTCGCCACAGGCGTACTGTGATTCAAGAAAGAGTGATACAAGGTTTAAAAGATTCTCTGTGTTTCTAGGTGTCTGCTAATGTTCTGGTCCCTTCATTCCCCACAGGACTGTGCCTCTGTAGTTTTTACTTCCCTGAACTAGCTGCTGCTTCCTGACAGAAGCTACACCTGCAGGACAGTCCAGCTTCCACACTAACAGGCAGAGATCTGCTCTTAGTCAGAATTCAGAGGAAAGCAAATGTAGAAACAAGACATTCCTAGAAAGTCATGACCTAGCATCTAACTATGCCCAGCAATTCAGCAAACAGCACAGTCACTGCTTCCTAACCATGTGTTATCAGGAAGATTTTCCAGTGTATTGTAAAAATGACTGGCTAAACAATGCAGAGGAGACTTGAGGCTTTATTCTAGTCTTGAAAAGGAAAAATCAAGGATTTTCCAAATCCATTAAAATGCATCTGAAACTGAGGAAAGATACATGGTTTGAAACTCGTGTGTAGATGTAAAAGAGGTATTGCTCCTGAGGAAATGCTCACCTTCAGCAGATCCTGTGATTAACACAGCAGATGTCTCTGCTTGGGGCCCTCATTAATTCTTTCTTCTACCACCAGAGTATTGTCACTGAGTCAGCTTGAAAACAAAACTAGTGGAAGCAGAGTTTAAGTAGAATTTTATCAGGAAAAAAGAAGAAATGTCACCTTCATTACCACGTTTCTGCTCCCCTTCATTTGCAACAGTCTCAAAATCTTCCCATGTACCAACTGAGATCCACTGATTTCCCAGTAGTACAGGCCTCTGTCTTCCTTTTCACTTAGCTTGGTTCCCTCACTCAGTGGGAGCATACGCAGACACAATTTTTGTCATGAAGAGGATTTGGTAAGATTCTTTAACATCACCTCTTAAGGCCAGGAGAGCTGTCACAAGTGGAGGGTCATCATCCTACAAAAAAATCCATACATAAAACCAAAAGTGTTTTTGGTTTTTTGTTGTTGTTGTTTTTTTTTTTTTTTTAATAGGATAGATTAGTTATCACAGTCTAAACCATGTATTTTCCATCTCAGTGGTAAGGTGCACCAGTTACAGCAACAGATTACCCCTCATCCCACCCTGTTGGCTCTTTCATATCCCCATACAATGCCCATAGTGCAGTAAGTAAAGTGGCAATGACCAAGCATTCCGTCTCCAGAGTGCTACAGATAGCACCACCACATTACAACCATGGCTGCTGGGCACAGCAGCAACAGAGTATGCTGCAGTGAGGGTTGGGAAAGAAATGGATCCTGTTAAACACGAGTTAGTGTTAAATCTTGTGTAACAGCCAGTGGTTACCAAGAGACACGATGTCAATCTGATACATCATGCCAGGAATTTTACATCGTTCTTTCTGCACATGATAGCAGCAATCTTTTAATTTTGGAACAAGCTACACATTTAGCCCTCCCACACAGCTCACAATGACACCTAGGGAGGTAAATTCTTTCAGTCTCCAGGGATGCCCAAGCAGATGAATCAGGAGGAACAAACACAGCCCCGCAGAGACGTTTGGGTCTCACACCCAGACTCTGCAGCACAAAAAGGCAAAAGCAGCCAGAGAAACAGAGTTCATAAAGCAGTTCATGAAGTGGAAAATAAAAAAGCCCTACTGACTTCTAGGAAAACAACCAGGAAAAGGCAGCCCACAGCCAAAGAAACATGAACACTGTGGCACAATGATCCATGTAAACTTAGTTCTGTGTCAGCAGGTTTTCTTGCACAGCTCACGTCAGTGTGATCAGAGCTGTGTCTGAGTTATCAGCAGCAGCATTTTGGCACTATATAAGGCAGAATAACTTCTCACAGGTCACTAAGTTGTGTAAAGTGCAAGTGACTAATGCTCGTCTTTTCACCACATCACCAAATGCAAGCCCATGGGGAGGTTGCAAGCCTCCAAATCAAACATGTTGTTCCCACTTTTATTTTCCTATCGGTGCTTCTACCAGCCTATGCTCCCTTTGGTAACTACATGTGTCAAAACAGCCTGTACCGCTGACGTCCTCAAGATCACCTTTTGTGTTTCTCGTCCAACTCGGTTAAAACAGCCGCAACACGCCGTACACCGAGTGTAACTTACGCAGAAGTCAGCAGGTGGCACCCAAGAAACACGAATGCGTTTGATTTGACCCCACTCGATCGTTCCTTGCGCAGGTTCAACAGCGAATCCCTTCTGCTGGAGGAGCGGCAGGTCATGGAAGGCAAACTCTGTGTGCTGCGGAACACGGGACACACACAGGACCCGTTACAGCCGGCACCAGGACTGCTCATTAAAGATAGCGTTACCCAGATGCTGCTGCTTGCCATACTATTACCACCCTTTGAAACCCCAAGTACCCGTCTTGTTCACATTTCAAGCTATCACAAAATACTACATTAAAAACACAGGGTTGGTGGACCTGTAATCCACCTCTGTGCTCAAACTTACGTATTCAGAATTAGGAGAGCAAACTGCTAAATTTTGTTGCTGACTTAATATGACACTGCTAATCCCTCATACTAGCCCCTGAAAAATTATCTTTCCTTTTCAAACACTGATGCTTTTATAACGTACAGTTTATCAGAAACCCTGAAAGCTGTACTTTTTAATTTACAGATTTTTTTGACAGAAAAGACCAATAGCTATCTGTACTCTGTCGGTATTCCTTACAGCATCTTACAAAAACCAGCACTTTTAATTAATTTTTCAATTTTTTCACCTTCTTGAATGCAAACCGAGCTGTCTGTATGGCTCCAATCCTCAGCTCTGTCACTGCTGGTGCTGGAGAACTCTCTCCATCCATGCACTCCAGAGCAAGGAGAATGGACTTCACCGGTTCTTGCAGCTCTAAACACAGTCAATTCAAGTAAACTTGGATACAGTCACAACTGGGCTAGTATCAACTTGGAACAGGTATAGGTTACATCAGGATGGTTCGAAATGATGTGGTAAATTCATGAGTTGGTGTAGATAGGGAGATCCTTTTTACAGACTTGGTGAAGAATTTGGCATAAAGAGGTTTTGCATAATTTGCAGTTGCAAATTTATGAAGTTTCCTGCTCATTTTCTAGCCCCACAGCACGTATGCTGTGTGTATGATATGCCTACTTGTATATGCTTGGATTTATTTATAGCTCAGGGACTAGGATTTGCTTATGCGCTGTCTCTAAACACAGATCCTGTCCAGAGAAAATAAGGAAAGATAAATTCAACCCCCCAAAAGTATGCCTGTTTCGTAACTATACAATTGGGAAAGTCCAGGATATGTTATAATGTATGAAATTATTATATAAACATTTAATACAAGTCAGAAGTGCAGAAAGCAAATACATCTTAATACTTCATAGTAGTACTATTAAATTATAATAATTTTTTGCAAGGTAACTTGCAAAGATATAAGATGGTTTTTAAGATACAACTGCATTAAAATGAAGAGAAAAGCTTTCCTTAAATGCAAGTTTCCTGCTATCCCATAATGCTTATTTGTTCCGATTCTGGGAAACCTATCTTTAATTTACTGTTTCTGAAAGGATGAGGAACATGCCCATGTCTTGTCACTCCCTGTTTTGTAATGAAGCAGTATGATGTTACCTTCTTTTGGTGCTCCTTGTGATGAAAGGAGTGGTGTTACAGCCAGCGACTCAATGGGCACATCCAGTGGAACTCCCCCTTCCACAAACACTGGATGATCTCTGGCTGCACCCTTTAGGTGGATCACGTGGGCTATTTCCTGTGCAGTACAAGAATGTGTCAAAATTTGGTTTCAAATGTGCTTTTGAAAAGCCAAAAATGGTTCCAGTGTAAAGTATCTATGTAGCAGGAAAACTGACACAACAGCAACAGTTGCATAGAAATTATTACATCACCTGACTACACAGATGCCAAGTGGCCCAGTTCTCTACTGCAACAACCCCACACCCCCCAGGTGCCTTGTCCACTCTTGTTTTAAACAGCCCCTCATTCCTGGGAAGCAACCTCAGGAGGGCACTGGACAAGCTGTTTATACTAAAGCCACTTATAGAGGCAAAACTTATCTGCCAAACTTTGCTAGAGTTTGTAACCTAGGACCTGTATCCATTCATCTTCATCTTATTCTGATTTGCATTCTTAACTTCAGTTCCAAAGATCATCTGGAGATACCAACCTTGTAAGGGGAGAAACAGAACTTACTTGTTTGGAGACAGTTTGTGCTCCATGTCTGCAGTGCCTGCCAATGGTCTTTAGCTGGCACTCTTTATTAACTTTTGCTCAGTCTCTTTGGATGTGGAGTAAAGCCCCTTGCTGTGTCGCCAGCCTGTATATCCTGACTTGGGCTCCATCTCAGCTCAGCGGCTGCTCTACACTGTGTGACTGCAGAAGCAGCTCCCTGGTGCTTGGTGCACCTGCCAGTGGCACCGTGCATGTGGAGCTCTGCTCTCCACTGCCATTAAACACTACTTGCAGAGAACTCACTTGGAGCCGTGCTCAGCAGCATGGCAGCAGCTCACCTCCCATCACCTCACATTTACACCAGAAAACAGGACTGAACCCCAGCTCACTGCTGTCATCAATTAATAATCGAATATTTAAAACCTGAAAAGTCAGTGGTCCCAAAAGCTGCTATCTCATACCTACATCAGTTAATCTGATCAAGATATTTCTGCCTATGAATACTGTCTGCTAGATATAATTGAATACTGTCCACTAGATATAACCCTCTGAAACTTCTACTAAGACCCACACTGATGAAAATCACTGCAGGTCATATTTAGACTTTGATTTCATAATCCAGAGATTTTGATTGTCTCACCTTGCCAAAGAGTACAACTTTGAGACAGTCAGAATAGTACAAGCTTTCGTGATCAGGACTGAAAGTAACAACAAAATCCTGACTCTTCCCAGCACCAATCTCTCCTTCTGTTGGAAAGATGGTGAACACACTTAGGCCATTATAGTTCTGTGTTCCTAGTAAATAAAAATGAGAACAGAAATAAGGAGGAGAGCAGGACAGCTTCATTTTGCTTTTTCATATATTTTAAACCCATTTAATTTTTTGGAACAGCAAATAAATAAGCTTGATGCATGGTTTTGCAGCAAAACAGGGTGTTAGAAACACCCAGTAAAGCCATCTACAAGTCTAATGCATTCATCTCTAGAGGAACTGAAGCAGCATCACCAAACCCTTCATATATTCTAACGTTTCTACAGAGACGGCCACCCCTAAATATAACCTTTAATATGCAATTACTGTGTGTGTTTATATTCAATCACTAGTATCGCCTTACTTAGGGATATTTGCTCAGGCTGCATAAATTTACAGCCACACATATTGAAAAATCTAGTGCAGCTCCTACTGGGAAACAAAATTGTGTCTTTAATTTTGGGGATGTGATGCCCCTGATTTTGACAGTTGTGTAGATCCAACAGGATAAAGTATTGCTGCTTTGTACTTCAGAGCCTTTAACAAACGTACAAGACTAAAAGACAAGTTTACCAACAAGCTCTGTTCTTTGCAAAGAGGATGTAATAAAGGATGGAAGCCTCTGCCGATCTTCGTCCCTTGTTGGTGAAAGTGAATCGAGTTGGATGGAGTATCGCAGGGTCAGCATGGAAGTGTTCTGTATCTGATGACATTAAATTACACAAGAACAGTTTCATTAAGAAAAATCAATTCTCAAGCCCATAGGATCCAGTTAGTGAGCTGGCTGAATTTATTTCACTGTATTACTGCTTTACTGTGTGCTCAGGTGCCGCTGAAAGCACATTTTATTGCTATCCATGATGTGTCATGTCAGCCCTGGACCCAACAATAGGGACCAGGCTCCTTTTAAGAGTCTTGCATCAAATACTATATTTTGGGTATTGACGTACTGTGACAGAAACTGAGAGGAGAAGATCTTGGCTTGTTTCTGAGTCTGTGGAATTTGCAGTATATGAGTGAGTGAACTGGTTAAACATCCCTCAGCTGCATCGTGGCAGACCCTTGTGTGGTCTTTGTAGGACCAGTTTTGCATTTCACCCATGTACCCCTGCCACTGCTTTGCTTGGACTCAGTACAGCCTCATTTGGGACAGCAGTAATGGGCAGACTAGAGAAAGAGGGCAAATATTTCTAACACTGGTAAAAGATGAGCCATTTCTGTCTTAATTCCTTTTACATGCTGACTAGATCTATGGAGCTCCCACAGACCATTTCTTTTTCTTTTATAGAAAATATGTTTTTATATATATAAATGAAAAAGAAAATATATTTTTTTAATATATAGAGAGTATACATTTTTTATGGCTCTATTTCTGTGTAGAGGCTGCAGGCAGGACAGCAGCAGCTAAGAAGATCCTCCCTGCACAGCTTTGTAACCTTCACCCTGAAACTGTCTCTGCACCAGATCACTCTGCCAGACTGCCTCTAAAGGTGTGTTCTTGTCTACAGTTTGCCACTTGGCCTTGTGTTCTGCTGGACTAAAAACTACAGAACTCCTCTTCCTCCTTACAAAACTTGCTGACATGCTTTTAGTTCAGCACAGAGGGATTTACCTTGAACGTGGAAGTCACCTTCTCTTTGGCTATGACATAGCCCATATCGAGTACTTCTTCCACAGAGCAAACAATTGATGGTGTCACCCCACGTCCAGTGATACTCAGGGTTAGGTTGGTCTCTGCCGCCCGGATTTCCAGCATTGCAAAGGACTGCCAGAGGATGCCTATGTTAGCCCAGGTGCTGAAAGGAAGACATTCCTCACCCTTCCAACTGCCCTCCTCCTACAAAATGGTCCATTACCCATGGATTTAGTGCACAGACAAAGATCTAAATGTTAGGAGTGGGTAGGCACAGGCAGCAAAGTTTTCCTATTATACAGCCTCATCCCAGTCAGTAATAAGTGTACATCACACAGCCAGTTACACCTCTTCGTCTTTCCTCTTTCCCCCCATTACTGTTGTATTTCTTACTCACCCATTTATTCTCGTTGGGACAAAAAGAGATGATGAGGGGTTTACTTTCACCTGGCTCAAGCATTCCAACTGCTCTGACCAACAGGAAAGGACCATGGGGATTCAGAACTGAGAATCCTAACTGAAATAGTGCAGCTCAAGGAAAAGTTTATAAACAACAATTGGGGGAAAGGATACAAGAACAGATTCTAAGTATTGCTCAGACTGAAGACGTATGAAGTAACATCTATAAGCTTTTACAGAGAACAGTAACTCAGAGAAAAGAAGAACATAATACTGCATCAAAACCAGCTGAGTCATCAGTACCATACACTCTCTGGAAGGTGGTTAAGTGTTTCTCAGGTTTGGCTCTATCTAAGCAGAATGATTTCCAGTTAAAAAAGGTAGAATTTAACTCACTTTCCAGTAGGACCCCTTGGCTTGTCCAATCTATTATTCAAGTTACTTTCTGCCTCCTTCTGAAAGAAATGTATTGAGTCTGAAATCTGCTACCTCCTACTTGCTTTAGTGTCAAACATGTCCTTCTCCAAATAGAGAGTCGAATTAAACAGAAGCTGAACAGCAGGTTAACTTCTGTGTTCCAAACAAGGATACTTCCAGCTTCTTTGGGGAGATATTTTGTATTGTAAGTCGCTTCATCATTCTGTGGCCTGACAGGAATGAAAACATTTTCAAAAGTGATGCTGCTCACTCATGCACCACCATTCCTTCCTTACCTCATGCTTCTACCTGGCGCAAACATTTGTTCAATTTCTATGGCTAATCCACTCGTCAAAGCTCACCAAAACACTTCCAGATTTTGACAGTCACTTACAGAGCTTCCAATTCCATGTTTTGAGATTGAGTCTGCTTTTTCACATGCCTCAGCTGGCCAGATAAGCTCCTAATTTTCCACCTAAGTACCTACTACAGGGCTAATTTCTATCTTGACTTTTGAAAATCAACTGAACAATGTAAAAGGAAATGCAAAATCACACTCAGAAGAAAATGTCAGAGAAAACTCAAAACTTGAATTCAAATTTCATACCTACTGCAACATCACCAAAATCGACAGTATTCTTTCCATTATTTGAAGTGACCACAACAGATGGGGCTACAGCTGGACAGTGCAACTCCAAATACAAAGTGTTGTAGGGACTAGAGAAATAATAAAAAGTTACTTCCTTTTGGATGATAAAGAAACACATTGTCAGAAATCTGTTCTTATTCTGCTCATGTCACAGGATATCATTAAATTGGTATTACAAAACAATAGATAATTTGGGGTGGCTGGTTTTCGTCTTTCTAAGCAGAAAGATGAGCTACATCTAGCTTAAGTTTTCCACACGCTTATTCTTTTAAGCTGCTTTAATTTCATGCGTTTGACTTTTACCCAACTACTGGGTTGTAAGCATGAGTTTCTACCACTGACTTATGAAGTAATTAAGATCAGAAAACCTATTTCCTCCCCAAATAAGTAAATTAACATGCCCACCACTTCCCCTCAAATTTCTGAACTATCATGAAGTGCAAATATCTACCTGTAACTTAAGTTTTCAGAGCCTTTCTTTTCATTGATTTGTCCACGTGCAACAAAGCACGGTATGATGTATTTTTCAAACCTCCCAGTGAAAGTCCTCATCAGGAAAGCCTGGGCTGCCATATAGGCCTCAGAACTAGAAAATCCAGGAATAAGAATGATCTCAGTAAGTGAGAGAGCAAGGAAAAAAAACCCAAATCAAATATCTACTGAGCTATTTGTGCTTACTGTTTCTTAGTCATGCATTCACAATTGAAGGTAACTGAATCTCAGTGACTTTTCTGATGTGCAGTAATGGACCCAACCCTACAAAGTGGTTTGTTTTTCTTACCAAAAAAGAGTAAAAATTAAAACCCCAGGTAAAACAGTTGTTATACGAAAGACTACAAATTCTCAGTATGATCCTTATGTTGAATACTTTAAGTATTCCAGTGGCTTACACTACTTCTACATCATGTCAGTGATATGTAAACACACATTGTCACATCTCTCTAATGCAGCGTGCCAAGGAATGCTTCATAATGGGAGTTTTACAATATACATATTATTTTTATGACTTGTGCTGAAAGTATTTAAAAATTACGATGAATAGATTGCAAGGAACATGGGATTTTAGACAAAAATACCTAACATCAAGCACAGTCAAATGCCTGGTGTTTAAGCATGTATTTACTTCCAAACACTGCTAAATTCCTCAGATTAAGCAGAAGTGTGGATCTGAAAAGGTGAATTATATGCTAAACAAGGGACTTCAACTATCATTTTGCATCTAGGTACCCAAGTTTTAGATAGCCTCTGCTATCGATGTTTATCCTCACTGAGGTACACATATTGTAAAATGGCTATTTAAAATGCACATTTTACAGCATTCTGACATTTCCAGGACTACAGATAACCATGAATAATATGATGAACTAGGTAAGCCCACCAAAAAGTAAAATTACCCAAGGATGTGGGCCCTTGGATAGTTTCCATCTGGGATGAAGTTATGCAGCTGTCTTAGACCTATTTGTTAGTAGTTTCATTTGGTAACTAAGTTCAGCTTTCTCATTGCCCTTTAAAACACCACCCTCACTGGTTCAGCCAAATTCCCTCACTTCCCAATACATTCTTTGTAGTCTTCTGTCCCTCCAATGCAGAGAGGGATTCTGTGCTTACATGAGAGGGTACAGCTGTGTGGCTTAAAAGCAGTGCTAATTTTGGAAACAGCCTTTGCAACACAGCTAAAGCTATTTTTTCTCTACACTTTGCCCTCTTGTCTACCTATTGGCTTTAGTAGATTTATTAAACTACTTATAAGGAGAATATTGTCTATGTAGTACAAGATGCTTTTGCTGACTTACTCAGGCATTAACTCTTCAGGTTTTGGTTGCTCAGAACTGCATGGAGAACTCAGGTATTTGCTGCCTCCATCCTTTACCAGCTGTCTGGAAGGCTGCTGTCTGGTAATGAAAATGCTTAATTTCTTTCCCCCTCTCCTTTCATCTTTCTTCTTTTTCTGCAAATCCACGCACAAAGACATTACACACTGAGGGTGATCACCAGTAATCCAGTTAAGACATCAGTTTACAAATATATGGTCCCTTTCCCAAGGATACAGAACCAGAGAGGTGGTAAAGAGTATGAAGCATGGTAACAGCAGCAGGATCATGAGAAGAAGCCATAGACACAGTAGTTACGTTTCTCATTATGTAAAATTAAATTGGTATAGACATATTTTACCCCTTCTTAAAAAAAAGAGCTCCCCTATTGAAGCAGAGGAGTAAGAGACTATGAATTTCATGGGAATTTTCCCTATTTATCTCATAATTAAAGACAACCATAGGGGCTCACTTAAACTCAGTGACAGCACAAAGTCTGTGTATGCTGTCAATCTGCAAGAAGGGTAGAGACTTTTCGGGTTTTAAGAGTACTTGTACTAAGCCTTTGCAAGAAAATCCTCTAGGAATGCTTTGGAAATTGTTAGTGTGAAATAAGATTATTGCTCAACAAACAAAATACACATTAAGTGCAAGAGTACAGTCCTCCTTTTGTCCCTTATAAGCAAGTCCTAGATGGATCATGAGTTTGGGCTTCATTAATATGCAAATGATTTTATGATAAAAATATCATCCAGAGAAACAAATATCTGGAAGTAGCAGCCCAACAGCACGTGCTGGTTCTTTGCATCCCTTACTTGTATTTCTGCCCCTGCTGCAGCTGCTCTGCAGAGCCTCTGAACTGCCTCTTCTCTGATGAGCTGATCCGAAAGTGTTGGTCTGAATGACACTTGAATCAAGCTTTTCTGGGAGTGAGAGAGCACACAAGAAGGTTGGCAAAATTCAGCCCTCAAAGTCTGTTTCACCTACAGAGCTCAACAGGAGCATGGACATCACAGCAAACAATTCACAAATACAAATACAAAAGTTTTTTTCCAGTGAATAAAATGATACTGAGGTTAAGGCCACTTGTAGTTTTCTGGATGTCCCCTGTGTTACAGCGGGCTGGTTTTACATGGCCAGTATTTTTGATCTCTCAGTATTCTTCAAATCAATCATAATGACAACATTGGGAAAAGAAAGTCCAGGGTGAAAACTCCCATAAGCATTAGCCAGATTCAATGGTTAACCCCTTGTGTCTGCTTTAAACCATTATTTCAAACAACAGAAAATATTCCAGCTGTTCTAATAGTAATTTACATTTTGGCCTTTGTTTACAAGTGACAGCATTTGCAGGGATGTGGTTGATCAAAAGATCTGGCAGAACACCTGATGTTTAAAGTCAATTTACCTTCCCAGGCAACACAGTTCCAACAGAAGGTGTGATTGTCACTGGACAGTCTTCTGGCACACAGAATTCAAATGAAGTGGGTCCAACAGGGGTAACTTCCCCATTGCCAATCCTTGGGACAGCGTGAGTAAAGTGGTTGATGCTCACATGGGGATTCATCACATACAGTGTTGCTGTAGACACACTATTTAAAGCTGTTGCAGCAAACTGAATCAAGAAATGAGACAATTCAAGAGGTGGGTGGACTCCAACAGCTTTGCATGACAGCTTGAATTGTCTAAAAATAAGCACATGATAAATTGTCTCAGCATAAAATAGTCTCTTAATCAGCCCAGAAAATAGGGAACTAATCCTGTAGTCCCTATTTAAGCAAAATTTCAAGCTTACAATGGGAATTTTGCCTAAAGATGAACAATAATACTATCTATTTTTAATGCACAATTGGCTAGAGTCCCTGTTAGAATTCTTCCTCTGTGAACTTCTGAAAATATATCCAGTCAAATCAAAGTTTATGCCATCATTATTTTAGTAGCACTAGTTTAGTATGAAGCATTTAAAATAATAATAATAATAACAACAATAATACAAACCTTCAGCAATTTAGCTGAAAAATGCAAGCAGAACATTGCAGGTTAGGATGACCTGGGGCAAACTTGCAGCTTGGATATGTGACAAGGATAAACTTCAGATGGGAAAAGTAAAGTGACTTCACTAAAGTTAGATACTTAAATGAAAGATGAAGCTAACAGGCATTGAGCAGTTCTAGTGAACTAGAGAATCCCTACTTGCTCCACATACTCATCATAGCCTTACCTCTGCAGAGTAGGCAGGGATTTAATTTCTGAACTAGCTTAACAGTGGAAATCCAGTGTGATTTAGACTTCTACATAACCTACTAGTCAATCAGTTTCTTAACATACCTATTAATCTCTGACTTGCAGGTTAGTTCAAAGCTGTAATCTTTTGCCTTGTTAGCTTTAAAGATTATGTCCAGTGTCAGGCTTTCAAGGGGAAGAAGAATTCCAAGTCCATCATTGGGCTGAATTTCAACAAACTTAAAAATGGCAGGATAAGAAATTATTGTTATTAAAATAATAAAAAAATTATCAAATTCTTAATAAATTAAAATAAGCCGTTACAGGCAAGATAAGATCATTTTGTTATTAAATGTACAAACATCAGAGAAACAGAAACCTTCTAGTGAGAAGCTTTCATCCGAGTCAGTGACTAGTGTCTGACTGATGTGCAGATTTCTTATCTCAAAGTAACTTGAAAGGCATTGAATCCATTAACACAGACTTCAGTGGAATCTCTTCCCCACTGTGGATCTACTATCCACAGTATTCACCCTTCTCTAATGATGTTTATTTAGTCTATATAGACAACTGAATGAAAGATGATAAAAATCTCAAGTTCCCCTGGTATCTTTGAGCAGCTGATTGCCATGTGATGTGCAGATACCGTAGTGATGAGAACCAGCTTAATATCTACAAATGGGCATTGGTTTGTTTTTGAGTTGATGATGATTCAAGAATGCCACATTTTAATCTAAAGCTTAATCTTAAGCTAATCAGGAAATACATGCTGTTAAGTAAAGCTTTAGGAAGCTGAAAATACCAGTTTCTTTTAGCCAACTCCTTTACTTTAATACCTAAAACAGCAGAGAAAGAGAGAATGCCTAATTAAATGTCAGGTTCCTCTAGCTCTGATTCCAATATGCCAAGCCATTTCACACTCTGATCATCATGCTATTATGAAGCTGGAACTGCTAACTTTTTGCAAAAAAACACTAATTCAGCAGACATAGCCCCCACAAAACTAGCAGCTCCTGTGATTAATCCTGCTGCCACGTCAACTTACAGTCAGTCAGAAATACCTAGGGATTATCAGGGATGATTCCCAATAAGCAGTTTAGGAATGGCTATTCTGCTTGAAAGTGTTTAAGCCTTGGGATGCAAACTGAGTGATATTGCTCACTACCCTAACCTGTGTGTTTCCACAGTGCTGCAGCTGGAAGCATTTCTGTGGGTTTGCAAGAACCAGTTATGATTTATTTACACTCACACTGAAGCATATTTTCATAATATAAATCTATATTATATTCATAATTAAATCTATTTTGATTCCAGAAGAGGTGTGTGTGGGATAGCTACATACCTCTGGAAGCCCCACAAATCCAAACTCTTGTGGCAAGATGGATTTGTTAGTTAGCACAATGTTTGCCTGCACAGCTTCATAGATTGTGCAGTATCCAAAATCGATTTGTGCTGGATTGATTTCCAAATCAGAAGTAGTAACTATTGCATGGACAGTAATGTTAACTTTTGTAGCCTGAAATAAATGCAAGAAAGAGCACAGGATAAATCCCCCCATCTGTAGCATTGTAAGGGCAGGATTTACGTGAAATATCATCCAAAAAGATAACTGCAAGAAAGTTACTCTATTCCTTGACAATAACATATATAAATGTAACATACCTATCTTGTGAACTTCAGCTTCACTTTTCTCCAAAAATAAGCAATAGAAAATGCTTCTTTGGTAAGCAAAATTAAAATAATAATATCTGTATCTCAAATTCCCTATGCTAGGATGGAATCATACCTGCATCTCCAAGGAATGTCAACTCTAAGAACATGCTACATGTACAGTACAGATCAGAACAGTAAGATTGTGCTACAGTACCTGATATGTCTCTGGTACAAAACAAACTACCAGGGAATAGGTGAGCACTGACTAGGAAGGATTCAACTTTCCATATGGTAAACATGCTGGCAAGAAGACACTCTCAAATCTGTATTACCACTTAAAGCTGTTACCATTTTTACTGTTATTGTAGGACCTACAAAGAACTCATCTAAGATTAGGCATCATTAAGTGAGAATTCTCTAAAATAATTTACATCTATTATCAGCCCAATAACCAGCGTAAGAAAAATCCCCAACCTTATCCACAATGCGTATTGTCACTGGAACCTCCAAAATTCTTGTCTCTTCATTAAAATAACTCCTTGCATCTTGAGGAAGAGAGTGCCTAAAGATCAAAAACTACATTCAGTTGCATAAAAATACTTTGATTATTTTCTAGCTAAGGGGAATAATGAAATGAAGCTAGAAAAATTGACCTTGTCTGTTCATGTCGGCTTTTTTATTTTTAAAAATAGGGTTTTTGACACACAGGAGCTGAAGGGAGTTAATTCAGAGAGGTCTGCATCCATTTACGCTTTTTTAAAATGCCACCCACTCATTCTAAATTCTGAAAAATGTAAAGCTTACTTTATAATAAGAATATAAACCTCCTGCAACCACAGCACATACCCAACCCCACTGAGGCAATCATTCCCCTTTGACACTGGTGTCAGTTAATTATCAGCCACTTTGAGGCAGAACCAATTGCACCATAAAGCACAGAGTCATAAATAAAGTGAAACAAACTTGGAGAGCAACAGTGTCTGATTATCTACCAGAGCAGTGATTTATAAGAAACACAGGTTCTCTGTAGCTGCAGCATCTTGCCATCATTAGCTCTATTTTAGAGCTTCAAACCAAGACAATACAAAAGCTACAGAATTTTTAGCTCTGCTGGTCTATTTATAGTGTCTTACAGCACCAGGGTAAATTGCTTCCTGCTCTTAGGTCCCCACAGTGATAATGTTCCTACTACTACTGCTGGAATTACATGCAATTTTTTAATGTATTGTTAAAGAACAGTTAATGAATAATAAATACCACCCACTCGGTCACCATGGTGATCTGAAATCTTGCTGGAGGTTATTCTGCAAGTCTGGACTATGACTTTAGGTGATCTTCAAAGGAATTGCTAACTTGTTTAAAGATGGGAACTGGCGTTAAATACAGGGTAGGAATAAAGAATCAGTTTTCACTTTGTCACAGGACATCAGAATAGCAGAAGAAATTAATCTATTACAAAATAATCCAGAGGGAAAGAAAATAACTATAACTGTACATACACAATGATGGACTCTAAATTAGCTATTATGTCTCGGGGGAAAGACACTGAAATCCTTCAGATAGTTCTCTGAAAATGGCCTTTTCATGCTTTAAAGAAATTAAAAAGAAACATACAAGACAAATCAGATTTAGACTGCCAGCATCTGCAGGACTAGTTCCAAATGCAGAAAAACTAAAACACGTGGTATCTGGGAATTCTGAAAGTCAGCACATTAGAGAATTTGCCTTCAAATGAACAGAAAAAGCCTGCTTCTGAACCCGGAAGGATGTGAGTATGGTCACATCTGAGTGAGCATTTCAGTGCCAGAGTCCTTGGGAGAACTTCCTAAGCCTTCAGCCGTCTACCTGCTCACTGAGGATTGCTGAGTAAGGGTTTCTTTTTACTTTCATGTTACTTCTAATACAGCTGTTTTATTAATAGAGCCTATAATACCATGTCAATGAAGAGGCATTTTCAGAAACGTGTCACTAGCTCAGTGCTTCACATCAGCTTGTAGCAAGCTCATCCTCTGTCATACACACCCTTCCACAGTGTGTTAGAGCTTTTAAAACTGATCTGTATGCCAAAACAGTCAGATACTTTCTTTGTATGTCAGAAATGCCATAATCTCATCCAATTTCCTTTCTGAAGCTTCCCCCTTTTTCTGAGGAAGATTAATATTCTAAATCCAGGCTATGCCTCTATCCACTCAGTAAGTGTAACATGCTGTGCAGCATCTGAAGTTTAGGAACAGAAAAATGCCATCATAATGGTCACTGATAGGATTTGAGATGTTGGAAGGACTGTAAATACTTAGTTCTTTGAATACTAACTTAGTGACTATTTCAAAATCAATTTAGCATCCTAAATTTGATATTTGTCAATGTTTATCAATGAAAATCCAAATCCACTTACATCGATAGGACTCAATAACCTACATGACAGAAGCAGCAGGTCTGCAGCACCAATGAACAAAGAAGCTTCTAAAGTATCTGGCTGTACACCAGAACTAAGATCTAGATCATTTAATTTATATTTGAAATGTCCAGCTAAATTCTTTACAATGGGAATGATGAGGTAAGTAAAGAGTGGTCAGCAGTAGCTCTTTATTCAAATTAAAAAGAAAAATTGAATTATTTGTTTCCTATAACTGAGTTCCATTTGTATATGTAGATGTATCATGAAATGAACAAAATAAATGCTGGGATAAGGCTTTCAGCACCTTAAAAGATGTTATATAAAATACCACATGAAATTCAAGATCAATACATTCATATCTTGGAGAAACATGTCTATGGGTAGGAGAGATATGAACAGGAAGCCCAACTGTTCTTACCTTAATTAGCAAGCACAGGAGTTCTTGTCCAGAAATTATTTAATCAGTGATCCATGAAGTAGCCACCTGCCTAGATAACCTCTCTCTTGTATAAGAGTAGCTTCCCACAGAAACAGGAACAGCCTACCAGGAATGCAACTGCGAAGATTTTAACACTGCTGCTGTCACCACAGGAACAGCATTTCCTCACAGGTATGTGATCCAAGTTAATTTCCTCCTTGAGCAACTGGCAACTTAAGAAGGAGAAAGGGGGAGACTAGGACTGCATTGACAGCAGCAGTGTGAAATCCAGAAAAAACTCTTCTTAGGTTTTCCACTGACAGCCTCCTACACACACTGTTTTAAAAACTGAAAAGATTCAAGTTGTTACCTGGGCAGAAACTTCAGTTGCACACTGAAGGATGCCTCAGCTTTGATGTAACCTGTTTTTGGAAGCAGCTCCATGTGCTTACTCAATTCTTTGCATACTTCAAACTTCAAACGTAGTGTGGCTTTTGCTCTGCAAATAGATCAGACACGCTTAGGTGGCTTTGAGGGTACCTGTGCTGCCATCTCAGCAATGTTTGCTCTTGGAGTTTGCTTCAGCAACTCACAAGCACTTAATGTCCCAGCCTGTACTCAGAAAAATCAAAACTATGATCCTGAGAGAGCATAATACACCTAAACCATCAACAAGTACCCAGTTTGTGAATTCCAGTCCTCCTCACTATCAGCATAATTATCTCCACAGCTTCAGTACCAAAACTTAAACCTATCCAGGCAAGAAAAACACTCAAGCTCAGGTGGGTGGGCTGCCTGATGCCTGAAATGCACTGAAAGCACTGCTGCTTTTGGCATTTCTCCCCAAAACTGTGGTGACTTTTTAAATAGATGTGAATTCACAGTTCTCCCATAACTTCTCTAACAGCAGAGATTCTATAGGGCTAGAAGTCACAGTGGGGATAAGCTGGTACTGCCAGTTCCCCTGCTAAAACCTGTGATCAGTTTGCCCTCCGAACGGCACACTGGAAGCCGGGAAACATCTCCCTCTTTGCTGAATTCTGCCCATATTATAGCACAGTGATAGCCACAGACCATAGCCTGCTTTGGAATTTCATGCCCAAGTGCAAAATTGCCAAGCAGTTTACAAATATTTCAGCTTGTCATTTTCCTTCTCCTGGACTGGTTTACAAGCTGTCAGTCCAGATGGTCTGCTTTAAATCAACAGCTACAGCATGTGGTACTGGGAGCCAGGAATGATTTCTGACTGTTGACAATTTAAGATTGTCATAAGTATATAATGAAGTATATACTACTTCATTAAAGCAATGCAGATTATAACCTGCCAAAGAAAATACTTTGAAAAGTGATTTGTATTGGACAGGATTCTGGTAAGAGATTTTTCATCCTTTATACTGCCTGATTACCAATTTGATCAGAAAATAAAAACCAACCCCCAAAACACAACCAGTATTAACTTACATTTTGCAATCTCACAGGGCTTGCTGGGCACTTACATGCCAGAGCTATCCAACCTGAAAACTTTGTGTTCTACATCTGCTATAGACTACAGTGTCATAGATCTCAGCAGCAAGAAGATACAAGTTCTTTCTGCTTTGCTCTTGGCAGATGTTTGTGTTTGCTGGTGGTGAGCAAAAGACTATTCAAACACATCACCTTTCTCAGGTCTGGGTCACATTTTGCCCTGAATATCTAAAGAATTCTCTCAGTGTTTTAGAGTTTTTATTTGTTGGTTTGTTTTGGCTTTTTATTGCTATAACTGGTTAGGGATTGGAGTAGAAATTTGTAAGAATATTCCTGAATAGCAGGAGTATTTAAGTATGTAATTAACATTTAATTAAAGAATGTCTATTCTAGAAGTTATGCAAATAAGATTTCACATCTACTGGATCTGAACTTCAGACTCCTTAGCTAAGGCTTCCAGCAGTTGTCAGACAAGCTGCCTTTCCAGCTGGGCTGCAGTACCTTTGTCTCCTTCAGTGAATGGTTGCTTCAAGCATTAGCGCAGACAGCACTGTAGTAACTATATAGCGGATATACCGTTCACATGTAAAGCTGTTGTAACAAATTATTCTCTTTGGTGGTATGTTGACAGCTTCATTGCTAGCCTGGTTATTGTCCTTGGCTCTTATCCATCTGTCCTTGTTTTTGTCCGTGCACAGTTCCAGGTCATAGACCTTCCCCAGACCACCTTTCCCCAGTTTTTCACTGTTGCAATTAAAATACAGCTACTTGCTAGTCCAACCTAAGAAATTATTCTTGACTGATGGTAATTTCTACCTATTTTCAACAGCTGAAATTCATTCTGATTGAGAAGTGGTTTGACATGTACCATGTACAATGAGGAATCCTCTGATACTGATACATGCGACAGAAAAATGTCAATAGCTACTAGAGGAAGAAGCTTCTCAGGTACCACATCTGAATGAGGATATTATCTACTTTTGCAGAATAAAAAGTTGAGACAGGATATTCCGGCACACAAAATACTTTGAATTTCAGCCCAAACAAGTGTATAACAGTGACAATTTTTTCTAGCTATGGAGAACTGGGAGATAAATCAAAGATTTGATTTTGCTAAGGTACTAAGGCACATACCACATATTAAATGCTCTTAAATTAGTGAAACTTGGCAAAGGATTAGCAGGATTTTTCCCTCTGTTAAGAATTTTGCCCTGAGCAATTTGACAGCTTCTATCTTTGGGATCCCTTGAAATCTTAAGTTTTCATTAAAAGAGTTATTCCGCAGCCATACTTCCCAGTTTTATCCCTGTGTTATCTAGACCAAATAAAATCACTTACATAACAACTTGAGCTTGTCATATCTGTAAGCTGAATTTCTGAGATAACAGCTTTACTCAATTCTTTCCAACTGTGAAGAATCTCTGCAGCCTGTAATTCTGCTAAGTGGTTTAGAATGGATGCCTTCTACAGAACCACTCTCTCCCCCACCCTCCCACAAGCCCACCCTAATCCTATTTAAATAGAATCCAAGAAGTGCAAATTGTTAAAAGAAGCATGCAGTAGTGGCTGCATTAGGTAGAGAAAAGAAACCTGAAGCAGCTGAAGACAAGTAAAAGTTCATTTAAACACACTCTCATAGCGTGAAAGCTCTTGGAGACAATAAACTGAAATATGCTTTTTATGTTACAGTGCAAACAGAAGAAGTCTCCACCCATTACTGATTTGGACTACAGAAACACCCAGGTACTTTTTCCCCCTTAAATTGCCATTTGACTACTCTATGTGTACTTCCAAGGTTTGCGTCACGCCAGTGCAGTGCTTAAGGCCTATATGTGTAAGGAGAAATTTTACCCTGCCCATGTTATAGCAGATGCAAAAGGACTAACATGATTTATCTGGCATCATTTCCCAAGTCTGGAAAGACTGGTGATTGACCTTCTCAATAAATAATTGGCATGAGACTGGCTTTCCAGATCATAATCTCCTATGGATTTTAATTAAAAGAGATGAGAAATAACAAAATATCCTTTCACAAAGTTCTGTTGTTGAATTGATTATACCCAATATGCACTTAAGTTCAGACATATTTATCGCCCTGATATTTAGTGTGCAAATTCCACACAATCATACTCCAGGGTTACGATTCCCTAGGGGCCTTACAGTTATTCCACAGAACAGACACAATACAGGGTGTCTTGTAGGAGCAGAAAGGCACATATTAACCCAGATGCTTCCTAGCTACTGCTGGTCTAGGAATCTGCGATAGTTGGATATCTAAGTCCAATTTCCACAGCAGCATAGAAAGCAGTGGGTTGCAATCAGGATGTACTCCCGAAATGCCATGGAAAAACAAAACTGTTCTTTAGCTTCCTATGACAAGACATGCCTGGCATAATGGAACCTCAAGGCATCACCTAAGACTTAAGATCTCATTATTCAGCTACTATATCAGGCAGCTGATAACGAAAGGGTCACTCACCTGCTTTGAATGACAATGCAATCCTGATAGAGTCGGTCATACATACAGATTTTTAAGTCAATGTTGGGATTGGGCACCCAAACTGGCATATCCATAGAAACTCCAATGGCACTGAAACACAGCTGTTAATACATAAATTATTAGTTTTATTGGTCTCAAATTCTTACAGATCTAGACAGAGCAAGAATTTCTGCTGTAAACTACAGCTGAGTAAAATATTTTATTAGTCATATTGCAACAGGGTTTTTAATTAAGCAAAGCTATGAAAATCATCTGTAAGATAAACCCTAGATGTTATGGTGTCACAGCAGAAAAAGAATTATACTTTGGTTTGGACTCTTTGACAGAGAACATGAAGAAATAGCACACTGCCCATGATACCAAAAAGAAATATTTGAAGTGCATCTAGCTTAGGTGAATGTGCCATAATGCAGAAACTCAAGATCTTGACTGCAGCTTGTTTAGCCAGCAAAGAAACATAGTGATGGCAGCACAGTGCTGTATTTCCTACAACCACCTCAGATCTGACAGCAGTGACTACAGAGCTCAGGCTTGGATGAGATGATCCTTCAGTACACGTTTGCAGCTCCTTCTGTAGATGACTCCACTTGCAGAGCCAAGACTGGCTTACTGAGCTGCTTGGGAGGTTTTGGGGTTTTTTTCTGGAAAGTTTCTGTGAACTGTTCTCAGGCAGAATTTGGCTTCCAATAAAGTGTAGAATCAAAATATAGCTGAAGTGGTAACTGAAGTTGTCATCTCTTCCATGTTTCACACATCAGTTTCACTACTGCATGCTAAATAATTCCAATTCTGATATCTCAGAAAAAAAAATAAACTATGTGGGCTGTGAGTAAAGAATACTTTTGTATCTGTTTCCAAGGCATTAGATGTTTTCCAGTATGATGTCTGCTAAAATGGGAATAGCGTGATTATTTACATTTAAGAGGATCACAGGTTTAATAATCACACTGCATCAGAAAGAAGGACCATGATTTACAAAGTTACTTCTCATCAAACCACATAATACAGAATCACATGGCACCTTTTTGTTATTTCTTATAATACCCATACATAGATCTGTCCTCTCCCTCCTTCTCCTGTTTCTAATGTAAGCTCTTTTAATTCTTGGGGAAAGCAGAAGTAGGAGGATTTAAAACTCTTTTTATACGGTGTTTTGAAGCAAGTCTTCCACAAAATCACTCACTGGTTTGCAGTCCGAGTTGTCAAACACAATCACAAACTCTGCCCGCACATCCCCAGGGATAGCTGGCACAAATAGGATCTGAAGTTTGACTGAGCTGAAGGGTCCAATTTCACCTTCAGTAACCTAAACAAGAAGTAACATGTCTGTAATGAAAATGACTGCATTACTGCAGCTGGCTATAATTTGTATCGAAATAAAGCAGCAATATTATACTCATTATACAGTCTACTACACCTAGTTTGTAACTAGATTGAACACACTATTCAGTATATAGAATCTTCCAACTCAAATTAAGTCTTTATAGATCAAATGAAAGGGCAAATGTGACACGTGATTTCATTTCAAGAATTAATTGTGATACAGTGAAGTCCAGTGGGCTAGAAATGGATTCTATGATTCTCTGCACTTCAGCATTTCCCACCAAAGCCAAAGCAATTTATTTGATGTAGACTTAGACTAGTGAAAGTCCTGTCTGTAGCTCAGGATATTCATTACCTTTCCAAGCATAATTTCAACTGGTGTTTCTTCAGGAGAAAATTCCACTAAATTATGTGCAGTGTCTGTGTTTAGGTCTGATCTGGAATTCAATATATCTTGACCAAGATGCTCTAGGGAAAAAAGAACAACCCACATATACACCCAACACAATGCTGGATGTGTGAATTTATTCACTAGAAAATATCAAACAGAGCAGAAGTACATCAATTTTGGTCAATACTGCAAATCCAATATTGCTTACTAGTGAGGGAGAAATAAGTGTCCAGAAGGAAATCTGTTTGGTCATCTTGGCCTTAGTCCAAAAGGCCTATCTTACGCACTTGAGCCTTCCACTGCAGAGTAATAGTATTAATGTTTCAGTAGGCTGAAGTTTATACTGAAGATTATTACATCAAGGAATGAAAACTCAGTTGAAAGCATGAACTAGGCTTTGAGAAAAATTTCAGTGGGACGAGGCAATGCAGACAGGAGGACCTGCAAAGCAGGTGGAAGTGTTGCTTCACTTGATCTTCAAAACAGCTGTAATAATAACTACTTCTAATTAAACACTCTCCCACTGAGGCTTCAAAGTGCCTTAAACTGATGCACCTTGAGAGAGATGAAGCTAATTCTGGACTGTATGGCTGTAACCAACTGGCAACCACCTGCTTCATATTAACCAGGAAAAAGATCAAGGTGCCATGAGGTACGTTCACATGCCACAGCCATGGAATATACATTTGATTTTAAGGTCTGAAAACATCTCTAAAGGTATGTGCTCTGTGGGGACAGCCACCATGATTTATGGAATCACTCCATTTCACAATACAGATCCCAGATTTAAAAATCAAAAAACACACGCAACCTTTTCATGGAAATTCTTAGTTTCCTAAAGTTGGAATGATCAATATCCAGAAGAAATGTTAAAGAATACAGATATAAAGAAATTAGGAAAGTTTCTTCTACACACTGGATTTCATTAAGTACCTAGTAAACATCAGGAATGAGATGGAAAATGTCTGAGGAGGTTCATCTTTCTGCTTCCTTGTTCCCAGAATTACAGACTATAAAAATAAACCTGTCATGTGGATTTCTATTCTGAGCAGTGAGTATTCAGTTGCTGAGACAAGAATGATGATAACAATTTTGCATTTTCTGTAAGCTAGTTGGTTTCTGTATTCTTCTAAGACTGAATTGTGGATCACTAATGAGGAGCGAGAGTCGCAACTGCTTTTGATATAATGGTGTCAGTATGTATTTTTAGTCATTTTTTGTGAGGCAGCATACAAAGAAAGATAACATTACTATTAGAACGATAAACTACTTAATTTACTGAGTAACTCTGCAAACTGAATTCCACAGTTCTTTACAGGAAACTCTACAAAGGGATAATGTTTTACCTAGGAACTGCACTGCCAACTTTCTAGACCAGCCATCTTACCTGTGGAGCTCCTGCTCAGGCTAGTCTCAGTCCTCTGTAGCTCCACCTGGGCTGCACAGTATGACATTTCTTCACTATGGTTAGAACCAATTTGTTCCTTCATTTCAGTCACAGAATTCACAGGACTGTTGCTGACGTCCTTTTCAGGGACAGAGTCACTGAGATTTTGCATAACCTATTAAAAACACAGAAAACATATTTTCTACTGTGACTACTCACCTAGCTTGCAACAGCTCCAATTTTATCAGGCAGCTGTAAATCAGACTTGTGTTTTCTTGCAACTGTTTCACATTATAAATGGAGAAATATGTTGCACTTTCTGAAAACTGCACATTCTGCTAGACCTCTATCAATGAGTAGATTTAATTTTTGCTCTGGCTGCCCTAAAAAGGTAAATGATATAATGGGAGCCATACAATATGGCGCCAGTTAATTCACAATTGACAAAATTAAGATTTTTCTTGTTGAAACACAGGCAGCTCTATGTCAAAACTAAGACTGCTAAACCTATATTTCTGTTTATTACATACCTGCAAGAGATAGAATACAGAAGGAGAACCATGGGTACAGTATTTAATTCCACAAATTCTTTATTTGAGCCATGCTTTTAAAGGTAGCATGAGAGTCGAACACCATGGTGAGCAACTCCACAGTTTCACGGTACATACTATTCAAGGTAGTGTTTCCAGAGGTCAATCCTTTTCTTAGAACTTAAAAATTTGTTAGATTATCAAGCAGAGAATTTTGAAAACCATCTGAACCAACTGCTCTTCAACAACCAAAGCAATTAGTCTGCACTGATGGAACAAAGATGAAGTGTGTGTATTGCGTTTATAAGAACACATAAGCACCTCATAAAAACAACATGCAACCTGGTAGTGATCTTGTCTCCAGCCTGTGAAACCTATTTATGGGTACTACCTGTAAGACACTTGAGGAAAAAGGAACATTCATGACCATGAGTCATTAACACAGGAATTACAAGGCGTGAGCTCCTACCACAGTGGGTGGGTAAGTTGGCTTTGTTTGGATTTTTTTTCTTTTTGGTGCTTTTCACCTAAAATTATCTGCTAGATGGAGGAATACAGCTTTAGGATTTCTCAGTTTCCTGTCAAGTTTGTAACTGATGTGCTGTAGGAACAATAAATAGCAGGTCTAATACCACACATTTTGTCAGCTGTGCACCAAACGTCTGAGTTTTAGTATGTTTCTTCAACAGTCTCTGCTTCATCCCCACACAGGATGTTCCACAAGACCCAATATTACAATCATTTGCATTCATTCCACTATTGGCTTGAGAGCTCTTAATTTAATTCTTTTAACACTATTTATTATTATAGTTTTCAGGTAACAGTCCTCAATAGAGAGAGGAATTTTTCTATTAATTTAGAGAAATGCTTTTGAACCTACCATTCTTCCAGGAGCCAATTCTGCTGTTGATCTGTCTGTATGTCTATCACCTGCTGACATCTGAACTCTGAATCTTGTTCCCAAAGCTCCACTGTTTGTCAGGCTGATGGTCTGTGAAATTGTCTCTCCCACCACATGGCTACCAAAGTCAATGAGCTCTTTATCTAGTGCCAGCTGTGGTAAGATAAACCATTAATTACTACTGTCCTAGATAGTCAGCAATGTCCATTAAACGAGCATCCACCTTTTCAAGAATAAGACTTCAAAGTTCTTATTTCAAAGAGGGCATTAAACAACAACATGAATTGTGGGTATCCTCCTGCCTTTTTGTAGAAGCCAGCTCATTACAACATCCTGTTAAACTGAGCCACTTCCATTTCAGTCCAGTGTATGACAATGGAAAAAATGGGTTAAATTCTGTTCATAGTAGCAGCTTGCATAAGTCTTCAGGTAGTTACTCTGGAAATAGGTCATATTTACATTCCAATTCAACATTGTTACTCTTGTGTTAAAGAAAAATGGTTCTACTTGTACCAAGCTGGGATGCAAGCAGCATTTAACATTATTCAGTGACTACATATCAGTTTTGTACCACAAGGTAGGTAGCTAAAAAAGGTTAGTGCTATCTGTAGACCCATCTCTTAGCAGTAAGGATATTATGTTCTTTACTTAAAATTCATTATCATACTCTCAGAAGATTGAAATGCTGAAAGAAAGGAGGTCTTATATGCTTTTTATAAATGTTAGAAAAGATAGAAAGATACTGTGTGATTTTTGTCTACATAGGATATTGAAGTTAAAGTACTGCAGGTCTGGGATGGAATTTCCAAAATATCCAAGGAAAAAACCTCTCATTTCCAGCCACTATTTCTCTTCCCTCCATTCACAACATGACATTGTGCCATCAATTTTCAACAGTCACTTACAATGCATCTTTTGGCTGTACATTTCAGTGGGACAGCAAAAGAACCTGTCTGTGCCATAAACAGGACTTCTCCTTCCAGAGTTTCATTTATCTAGGAAACAACAACAAAATCCCAACCAAGTATTTTGCAGAGATTTAGCCTGTGTATTCTGATGTAAAGTATTTCTATTAATTCTTAAATATGTTTAAATGTATCTGTACAGATTCTACATTTCCACTTTAAAGTCTTTGGTAGCTTTAGCCATGAGATATAAATCTTTTGATCTGGAGCAAGTTTCAAAACATACTCCAGGAACACTTAGTGAAAGGCACTTTAATAAAACATGCCCTTAGAAAATGCCTTATTAACAATTCAACAGAGCTCCAACATGCACACAGCTGTCCAAGGACCACCTTTTCTAGAAAGGCAGTTTGTTTCCTTGTTAACAGTTAAATTAACAATGTTTTTAATCAGACCAGTGGGCTATAGTAGGATTCTCATCGCTGTGTAACTCAGCACTTAGGTGCACTCACCATTGGCTTGAATGTTACCACTACCTCACACGACATTCCGGGAGACATTTTGCCAGGTGGGTCAAAACTATGGAGATAATTAACATAAAACTCCAAATTAGAGCTATGTATGAAACATCCAGCTCCTATTCTACGAACAATGGCAGATTATTGTTTTTTCCCCCCATTTGCATTAATTACATAGAAAAGTCAGAATGAGTGACAGATTAATGGTGAGCTACAGAACCCTGCTGCAATTGTAAAACTACAAAGGCTGATTCTTTACTGAGGCTTTTACTCGGAAAGTCTTAAAGTGCTTTTAAAAGGCAAAAATCATTCCCTTCCTGCTACAGACACTCTAGCCAAACAGGTGAAGCTGGGGCTCAGTAATATCATCAACACCTATTTGAACAACAAGGAAGCAGTCTTCTGCCACTACCCATTTTGTGTGTTGCTCTGTAACATCTCCCCTGTCCAAAGAGGAAATGAAGAGGGGGAAAAAAACCCCAAGCAGGTAGCTGCAAATAATTAGAGAATGTGCTGCTTGCTGCAAACTGCATCAAGATCATCTTGAATGGAAACTGACATTCATTTCAGTGCCTCATTCCATCGACTCCGTGATACAAGTAAAATGTTCATCAGGACACTGAGTCAGAATCATGCTGTGAAGGATGGTGGCTTTTGAAAGATTTGCTTTTGCCTAGAAAGAAACTTGGGTCCCCTTTTACCTCTTTGTACCAACTGAGGCCCTTTCCCCTTTTTTAAAATGGTCTGACTTTTGTGAAAACAGCTCTCTACTTGTTAAGGCTGGCAACCACCACAGGTCTATGCTGCTTTCCACAGGTCAGGGACTGTTTCCTTGCTATCACCAATGACATGCAGCCCAGGCTCTGTAAACCTCTTGCTTCTCAGCTCTGAGACACAGTTCTTTTCCTCATCACACAGGAACGGAATATAGCAATTTAGATGTATTTACTGAAATCTGTTTCACTTGCTACAGAATTTGGTTACATCTCCTGCTATGGCACAAAGGCAAAACAAGCAATTAGACCACAGTTAATTTTACTTACTGAACACTGATGAAGTCCTTGAGCCATTCACTGATTCCCACTAGTCTGCAGCAATTGACACTGTAGGATGCATTTATCAAGACTATCTTCTTTTTGTAGACTTGACCAACATCAAAATCCTTGGAATACCAAACATAACAGCTGGTGTGAATTACAGAAGTAGCATTTACACATGTAATGACAAAAGCAGCTGCTTTTACCATAGCTGTGCTTCACAGACTTAAGTAGTAAAACTGAGTAGTTTATGGGCTGCATCAAAAGAAGCGTGACCAGCAGGTTGAAGGAGGTGATCCTGCCCCTCTACTCTGCTCTCGTGAAACCTCACTTGGAGTATTGTGTACAGTTCTGGTGTCATCAGAAAGGACACAGAACTCTTGGAACAAGTCCAGAGGAGGGCCACGAGGATAATCAGGAGGCTGGAGCACCTCCTATATGAAGATAGGCTGAGAAAGTTGGGGCCGCTCAGCCTGGAGAAAAGAAGGCTGCGTGGAGACCTCATAGCAGCCTTCCAGTATCTGAAGGGGGCCTATAAGGATGCGGGGGAAGGACTCTTCATTAGGGACTGTAGTGATAGGACAAGGGGTAACAGGTTAAAACTTAAACAGGGGAAGTTTAGACTGGATATAAGCAGGAAGTTCTTTATTGTGAGGGTGGTGAGGCACTAGAATGGGTTGCTCAAGGAAGTTGTGAATGCTCCATCCCTGGCGGTGTTCAAGGCCAGGTTGGACAGAGCCTTGGATGACATGGCTTAGCATGAGGCATCCCTGCCCATGGCAGGAGGGCTGGAACTAGATGATCTTAAGGTCCTTTCCAACTCTAACTATTCTGTGATTCTATGATTTAATCTGTCTATGATTTACCTAAGAGATTGCTAAAGAAAAAGGCAAGTACTGTTTCAGGTTTGACTAAAGACCTATGAAAGACTACAAGAAATTCTTTTCTTCCCAGTGCAACAGAATTTTGATCAAGACTGTCATGGTTTAAGCCAAGCCAGCAGCCCAGAATCATGCAGCCGCTTGCTCACTCCCCGCCCCTCCCCGCTCCCGGAGGGATGGGGGGTAGAACTGAAAAAATGTAACTCCCATGAGTTGAGATAAGAATAGTCCAGTAACTAAGGTAGAACACAAAACCCCTACTGCTACCACCAATAATAATAATGATAAGGGAAATAACAAGAGAAGAGAACACAACCGCTCACCACTCACTGACCGATACCCAGCCTGACCCAAGTAGTGATCTAGCCCTTCTGGGAACTGCCCCCACTTTATACACTGGGCATGACGTGTTGTGGTATAGAATACCTCTTTGGCTAGTTTAGGTCAGGTGTCCTGTCTCTGCTTTCTCCCGGCTTTCCCTCCTCCCTGGCAGAGCATGAGACTCAGAAAGTCCTTGGTCAGAG
This sequence comes from Psittacula echo, assembly GCF_963264785.1. Taxonomy (NCBI): domain Eukaryota; kingdom Metazoa; phylum Chordata; class Aves; order Psittaciformes; family Psittacidae; genus Psittacula; species Psittacula echo. The sequence continues at coordinate 572,055 of NC_137753.1, forward strand.
TAAACATTACTGAGCAACTACTAAAAACATCGGTGTTATCAGCACTGTTCCCAGGCTGTCAAAACCACAGCACTGCACCAGCTACTAAGAAGGAGAAAAATGACTGCTACTACTGAACCCAGGACAAACACATTGGTGTATATATATATACAGTAGATGCACACATCATCTTTAGAGATCCTGTGCAGAATGACCACTAACCTTGAAATGAATGCAGCTTGGTTTGCTATAGAAAGCATATCCTTTATGTTCACGACAAGAAACTATTTGCATGTGAAAAATTCCAGTTGGGAATTCCTCCTTTTTTTTCTGAGAAATTCCTTTTTTCACTACCCTTGTAGCCAGTTGCTTTAGATCCGTTTCTTCTTGAGGTATCTAATAAGGAACATCCGTAAAAACCACCACAATGGTCAGGAAGTGTGATCAGTTTGTGTTCACATACCTCCAAACTAAAATTGAAGTATCATTCTCTCTTTAAGAGAACAAACGCTACAAGAATAGTGTCCAATAGTCATTATATCTGAATCTGTGCATGCATGTGCTAATTTAAAGTCTGTGTTTTAACTGTGAAATAGATAATTACTGGTTTGAAGTAAGGGTCCAAAGCAGCACTTGCCAGTGTCATTAATTCAGGTGGCCTCAACTGCTGGAGAGGCAAATGAAGCTTTTCTAATCTATCAAGATACTTTTAGGGATACCATCAAAATTTTGTAAGGACTAAGTTCACAAGGAGTCAATTACAAAAGTATCTCATCCACTTTTTTTTTCCCTTTTCTATTTCTTATAAGAGATATCACAGTATTTACCTTGTGCAAGTCACATTTCTGACTCCAAAGTCCTGGAAACTCTGGTTGTACTAGGATCTTGTCCCTATCTTCCTCATCTTCACCACTTTCACTGAGCACACTGTAGGGTATTTCTGCAGAAATCTCTCCTACAAAAGCACTTCTCTCACCAGCTGAGGAAGTAGCTGATGCTCCAGCTGAATGTTTGCAGGCCTTCTCGATGCACTGCCATGTCTTCATTCTCCATGGGAAAGGGTCCTCAGGTTTACAGCCACCCTTTATTGCCTTAGTGCAGGACTGGCTCTTTCTCTGCTTGTGAATAGAAGCTTTTTCTCGCAGAATTTGAGAAACAATCTCAATTTTTCTTGATTTTTGCTGCTCTCTAAAAGCTCTGTAATCCAATGTTGGAAGAAATACTAAACCGTGGTTGTTTACTGATAGTAACTACAGTCCAGTTTCTTTTGAGCCTTTAAGCTAAATAGAAAGTCTTTAAATTGGGTGCAGTGGTAATTTCTGTCAAGACACTAGGCGATTTAGAGGCTATTTTTACATTTTTGTGGACTAAAAAGTTACTTCCTTTTGCAGATAATTCACAAATATATATTAAGGCTGAAATAGAGAACACTAAGAATATCCCTTCACAGAAAGGGAGAAAGGCAGAGCCTTGGGAGAAATACCTAAGCAGTTCCTCAGCAGATCAGCAGGACAGTAGATGAAATTAGAAAAGATCTGCTGTGAGAAACATGACACAGCTAACAATAAAGCTAACAAACTGTCACCTTCCCTGGCCTGCAAAGGGGATCAGGAAAGGGGAGAAAGCAAGCAAGGTGGAAAGGATTGAATATAGAGTTGGATATTTCCAGCAGATCTCTACAAACTGATATGATTCTTTTATTAACATGAATTTTAGAACATATTTAGGGACGGCAGAAGTGGTGGTATGCAGCTATAAAGAGCTAAGCTTTACCTAATCAAAACTTAAGACTTACTGAATCTTTACTTACTGAATTTTTATCATTTGCTACAGATTACTGCACTTGTAGGGTATCCAGCATGCAGAAACACACACTTCAGCCACCCTGTTTGGTATTTTAGGTCAAACTCTTCATCTTAAGTGGTTAAAAACAATAATTCAGGTGAGGTACATTCCTATCAACTTTGCTACAAAGGCAGAGAAGTAATTTCAATCAGAAAAAGCATAAAGGAGAGTACAGTTACTTCAGGCATCCAGTTTAGGTTCATTGAGTTTCCCTCCTGGAGTAGTTTATCTTCTTTGCACTACTCATAGAATGTTGGCTCCTAACTATAGTTTTCTGAATAATACACCTAAGCTCAAAGTTTAAATCACTTTAAAACAGACTCTACAAATATCACACATACAGCGCATGAGTTCACTCCCTTGAGACAGCATCCTAGATGTTCACATTTTCAGAATGTGGCTAAGAGCTCCAACGTATTCCTGCATGAGCATCAGTAAGTAGCTGAAACTTTGATACAGATATGAATACTTACTGTTTCTCTTCTTCATGCTTTAGCAGTTGTTTATGAAGAAAAATTTCCTTGGCAACATTGCCTCCTTCTGCTAGAATAGCTTCCCTCATTTTCATCTCCTGCTTCTCTGCCTCTAAGGCCTTTGCTTTGTTCCAAGCCTGGAGAGCTCGGAGTTTTTCCTATGAAGCCATAGAAACCAGTTACATATTTGACTTGCATGCTAAAGAATATAAACCAGAGAATCTAGCGTTGGTGCCCTTACCCAAGTATAAATTTGTGGTAGATTTCTCTGAAGTTGAACTTACTGTTTTTAACATACACAGCAGTCATGGTGTGCTGAGATGCAGAAAACTCTGACAAGGTCAGGGCTACTTCCGTACCCTTCTAGCCTGCCCTTGAAATGTGACTCAAGGAAGCAATGTGAAAAGATACAGTTCTAATCAAAATGGTATTAAATTAAGATCATTCTCTCTGATTCTACAGAACATAAGTAGAAAAGCAAAGCAGAATAGCTCAGAAATTCTTAATTTACATTCTTGAATTTCTTAAGTAACTGATTTGCTTCCATACGTTTTCTCTGTATGAAGCATTTCCACATTGGGATCCAAATAGCTGAAAATGCTTCTGGCTGAGTTTTCAGAGACCTTATTTGCAGTATGCATCATTTGCAAAGGAGCTACCCTACCAGAACCATTATATCATTAACAGAATAAACTCCACAAGAAGAAGTGTCAAAATCTGCCCATACAAATCTAACACCATTACTTCTACAGTTAAATTCTCCACACTTGGGGGAGATTTGGTTGGTGATCTGACAGCATCACACAATTCTGACAAGAAAACTGAAATTACTTGCATTAAACCCTAGCAGTCTAACAAGTCAATCCCTTCATTCCCTAAGCCACAGCAGCAGCAGTACCCTATTGGAAGTTAGGCTGGTTTTCAGGGAAAGCACAGCTTGTATCCTTCTCTCCATATGCTCCTGAGTTTCCACTTCTTCCTTTGCATTTTTTTCACGAATTCTGTAAGCAAAGTAAAATCTTTCAGGCTCATATCCTGGAAAGCTTTTAGTATTAGAATGTTTAACCTGACAAGTAGTAATTGTCAATGTCACCAAACATTCTTCCTGCAAGCCTCTGTGTTTACTATGCTGCTGGGTGTGGGTAAAGTGGAACGTTTGGAAGACTCTTCCATATTCAGTACCGCTCAAGCTCTAAGTGCCAACAGGCTTTCAACTAGTTTGCTCAACAACTTTTTTTGTAAATTTTGAATACGAAGGATGTGTTCCACGATGACATCTGTCTAGCTACTAAAATAAAGTAAGAACTCAGGTGTTGCTCATATAGCCAATATTGAAACAATTACATAGTGAACTTCATACAAGCCAATTACTTGTACCCACGGTAAAAATAAACCCTAGAAACTCTCTGAACTCTTAAAGATAGCAATATATGGGCATGAATCAAGCCTGAGATACTGCAGCTAACATAATGGTAAACTAGAAAGAGTGTGTGTGTATACATATATATATGTTTCAAATTATTATTAATGCCTATAAATAGTCAGATCCTTCTGTATCTCAAAGAGACAGCCCTTCAGCTACAAGCAATGTGAAGCTTGTCTCGGGACAGTGATTTTCTTCTTTCCAAGTCTCTCTCTGCCATGTAAGCACTGGTACTGTGGCAGATTTCCAAGTGTAACGTAAGATACACCTAGCAGAAAAATGAATATTTTCCAAAGACTAAAGGATAAAGCATTGTACACCAGAGGATGTACAATGACAGAAAAGGAGTGAACAATCACCTTGCCATGCTCTTTCTCAGGAAGCAAAATGCTTTTTCATGGTTCCTTTTGGCATCTTCAAGTATTTTTTTATGCTTTTCTTCATATTCTTTCTGGGCTTCCTTCTCTTTTCTACAAAACACAGGCAAACCAACAGTTGCACAGGAGTAAGTAAACCTTGATTTTAACACAATGACATCTAAGGGTGAGGTTGGGGAGTTTATTAATACATGCTGGAGGACATTAATCTCTGCCTTTCCCCTTCCCCACCCTGTACAGTTTCTTGTTTTCACAAAACCCATAGCCAAATTAATAAGGGGTGTCATGGTGCCTGCTTTCTTTCCAAGAAATCCCAGTGAACTTGATCATCATTCAGAAGATCCTGGCAGCCAACAGAAATGCAGATGCACACAGTCAGTCTGATCTAATAAACTTCATTTCCTTCGACAAAAAGCTTTCACAGTTTGTCTTTAGCACATTTATTTCCATAGCTCAGAAGTCTTTGCCTGCACAACTGCAAGACTGTGGGCAATTCTTAATTTAATTCCATTTCCTCATAAAATGTTCCTGAAGCAACACCCAGCTAAGAAACACAATACCACTAGTATTTGAATTAACTAATCTTCTCAACACCTGAAATAGTGAATTGGCTAAAAATAATGCAGAGAAAGGAAGCAGAGTCTGTCTTCTAGGCACTTACTTTGCTCTAGACTGCTGATTTTTTTCTGCTTGCAGTGCTGCTATTTTTGCCTCCCAAATCTGCACTTCTGCTCGTTCTTGGTATTTCATCTCTAGCTCCTCCTCATCTTTTTTAAGTCGTTCATGGAGGGTTTCATATTTTCCCTGCTCAGTTTCTATGCGCCACATTTCAAGCCTTTAAAACAAAGTGTGAGTTGTTTCCACTGAAATGCTGACTTTTTTCCATTTACTTCAGGCTCCTGAGTAAGTAAAGGCCAGAGAGAATGAAAATCTAGCCATGTTTTATTTATTTTACCTTTCAGACCAAGCCTCCTATCTATATTTCATTTTAAAGACATTAAAAATATCAGTCAAAAAAAGAAGCAAAGAAAAGCTCAAGGTTCTGTTTTCCAAATTCACATTAGAAAATTAGAAAAATTAGGAAAATAGCTTTTTCTCCAACAGTAAACAACTTCAGGGACAGGCCATAGCTTTTATTCTTCTATGCTTTGCTGAAGGAATTGAGATATGATAGGGATAGATATAAACAGATTAATAGAGTTATTCCTAATCACACAATAAAGAGCTCAAGCATTTTAAAGCTATTATACAATGCTGCAGCAGAACACTCTGCATTCTGGTTAACCACTTGGTTAAGCACATCTATAAGCTGGTGCTTGTGTTCCTCCTTTGATGTAAGGGCATTAGTAGTGTCATCTCTGGTGTCAAAATATAAACACACTCTCCTGTTGCCTTCTGCAAGACATTTTATTCTATGCAAGTAATTTAGTATGGGAAGCTAAAAAGGAATATTAGCTTAGCATAAACATACAAAGGACCACTACAATGTCTACATCATTCTCAATTTCAATCTTTTTCCTTATGCCCTATAAAGGAAGTATTTATGCTCAGAAATCAGTACCACAAGCAGGTTTACTTTAGTCCAGCTTAGTTTCCATTTAAAATGACATCTGTTTAGGTAAACATTTTATGCATAACCCCAAATAAAATGAAAACTTCATTTATGTGTGCAAAACCAACTCAGGGACTAAGCCACAGCAATCAAACTCCTAAGCAATGGACTGTTCAGGCTACAAATTGGTCTCAAGGTCCTTTGTCTCGCAGCCAGCCTCACATGACCTCAAATGATGTAGCTCAACATTTACAAACAAATCCTGTAGTGATTAACTTTTGAATCTTTAATAGATTCAAAAGTTAATCACTACAGTACTGTTTAATATGTTGTTTAATACAGCATATGAAGAACATAATAAAGACTAACTCCCATCACATTGTCTTCTCATGCCCTCGCTTACATGTCGTCTTTTATTGTCAAAGCAATTTTCAACTCCAAATCTTTCTCTTGCTCCAGTTCAGTGCACAGTCGCCTGTGCACGGCCCAAAGGCGGGACAAGGCTGCACTGTTAACATTAAAAAGAAACAATCAGCAAGAAACTGGAACTAATAAAGGTTAAAAATTAATACACCCCTCTCCCAAGACAAGCAACAATGGAAAATAGCTTTAAGGCTGAGATTTATGTATTAGAATTCCTCTAATTTATGCAGCCTTTTATTTAGCCTTCCAAGCGTCTGTTCTTCATTCAAAAGTGAAGCTTTCTATAAACCACTACATGTTGGTTGAAATGTACAGAGGAGGATTGATTTCAAAAGCACAGACCTGTAACTTAATGTGACTATTCATTTCTCACTAGTAAAAGTACTAATATTAATGAAAATAAGTTCAGGTGAATCTGGAGAACTTTGACTGATTTTGCGTTTAAAAAGGTATTAAATATTACATGCATTCCGCTTACAATGGCAGCATTGTCACACAGTTGTTTCTCATCCTTGGCGTCCTCTATCCAGGAAAACCAGTAGACAGTGTACTACATAATCAACAGTGAACTATGTTCAACATAAACTCCCTTCCTCTAAATTAACATTGAAAACTGATCTTCTACCTGAAGTTACTACTCGAACTTCAGAATTTTTGTACTGGGCATCAGTGATGCTAATTGTAGCTGGTATTTTCTTTATTGCTAAAACATGACGCCTTTGAGCTGCATAAGTTAGAAATGTATCAAGTCTTTTTACTCAACTATTCACTTGCTAAATGTAATAGATTGTGAGAACTGTTATTTTTCTGCATGTCTAGACTTCACAATTTCACTCATCATAAGCATAAGAACTACAATGCTTATCTGTCTTTGCTAGTTGTTGTTACTAAGACTGTCTCTGAACAGGGAGTTACCAGCACCCATCAAAGAAGCTCATTAGCATTCAACTAATCATTTTTCTTTAAGCAGTTATTTTGGTGGCTAACCCACCTTTATAATTCTATCATTCAGCAGTATACTAACTTGAAGATTAACACAGGTCATGAAATGCAGCTGTGAAGTTTGTTCACAATACACTGGTGCCTGGTACACAAGCCACCCACTTCTTTCTATTTAAACCAAATGTGAAGAGCACAGTGAATTGCCTCCCACTTTACAGCAAAAGTGTCTCAGCACAGCTCCTGTATGCAGAACTACTCCTGAGAGGTATTCATGCATTTCACAACATCAAACAAACACACAAACCAACCAAAGAAATGGCAGAATCCTGATGGGAATAATTACGAGAAGCAAAACCATGACCTCTGAAATTGCCATAGCACATTGGCGTTGGTTCATCACATTGAACAGAAGTGATTGTGACCCTGATAAATGTTAATTGACAGGAGTAGGTAAATAACCTCTTGTTTTTATATTTTAAAATATATGCCTCTTTCCTATCCATTCTTATTTTTTTCTGAATTGACTTACCTGACAGAATATTACCTCTAGCCCAGAAAGCTTAGAGATTAACGATCCCCAAGCCAATGCACCATTATTCATTAATTACACACAGATAAACCTAGTGAATGCCTGTAATCTTTGGTATCCAGGAATACTCTCTACCTACATGTTGCCAGCCTCCTCCTCTTTCTCAATTTCAGTGCCTACATAATGCAGACGCTTTGCTAGCATCTTGATCCGCAGTTGACAGGTACTCAGCTTGTCTCTGCAAGAAACAAATGGATTATTCATATTTGGTAAGTTCTTTACTCTTCCTGATGAAACTCATCATTTTGGAAGCAAGATTCACAGCTAGGATTCCTTCAAGTCCCCAACTCCCCACACCCCCACAATTTTTCTTCTAAGACCTTACTCTGAGGTTCTTCAGAAGCCCTTGTTAACAGCAAACATTTTCTCCAAAAATCCAGAACAATGTAACAAGAGTTTTTTCTGACTTCATCCATAGTTCAGATATTACCAAAAAAGACAACAGCATAAACAGCATCTTCTTACGTCAGCCTTCTTCAGGTATATTTGTTACTAAAGAACATCTTTGTGACCTTAATATAGCAAAACACTAATTTTTGAGTGCTTAAAGTATCTTCACTAATTCTAATGCATCATTTCCATTACAGTTAAGAAAATATTTACAATTAATTTTCCACTTGATGTTTCCAGCTGACTGTTGAACCAGCACGATTGTGCATACATCTAATTCACATTAAATTCTCCCAGACCAAACACCTCCTCTTCAACATTCACTGCTGTATTTAATTTTTTCAAGTACATAATTAAATTTCATCCTTGATCCTTAACTCATTACAAGGGTTTGGGATATATTGAATATATTCTATTAAAAAGTGTTTCCATCACATTACTGTCCTGAAAAGAATCTATAAACTGTAATATTTTTAACAGATGCAAAATCCCAGTACTGGATGGTGATTTATGCTGATGGATTATGTTTGCTTAAACACTAACCTGTGTTTTTGGACCTCAAGTTCCTTTTTTCTGGCTATGTCATTGAGCTCTTTTAAGTTCCTCTGTAAGCGCAATAAGCAGATTCTATCTTTATGCTTCATGGCCTGAATATTATTAATGTCACCCAAATTTTGTTCCAAGCTTTCCCTTTGAATTGAAGCATATGAAAACATAAGAAATGGAAAAGTTACATGAAGTTTGTACATCATCCACTTACACATTTGAGGGTTGTTTTCTGTTTTACTCTTGTGCTAGCATAACAGTCACAAACATGACCAGTATAAAGAAGGAAAAACCAAACATAATCTGTACAAGTTTACCTAAATGCACTTAACCTGAGATTTTTAGACTTGGGTATCTAATGTTGGACATTGTAGACCCACATTTAATGTATTAATTATATGTCTTGGTTTTGAAATGCCTGTGGCTCCTCTTGATTATACCTGGGGTTTACAGATTCTACTTTTCCTGAAAAATAGTTTAAAACTTTAGAGGGAACATTCTAAACTATTTTAAAACATTACATACAGCTGATGGGTTTGTGGGGTTAGCTAATCTCTCTTGCCATTTTGGTTTGCTTAAACAGATACCATAGAATCATAGAATAGTTAGGGTTGGAAAGGACCTTAGGATCATCTAGTTCCAACCGCCCTGCCATGGGCAGAGACACCTCACACTAAACCATGGCACCCAAGGCCTCATCCAGCCTGGCCTTGAACACCGCCAAGGATGGAGCATTCACAACCTCCCTGGGCAACCCATTCCAGTGCCTCACCACCCTCTCAGTAAAGAATTTCTTCCTTAGATCCAATCTAACCTTCCCCTGTTTAAGTTTTAACCCATTACCCCTTGTCCTGTCACTACAGTCCCTGATGAAGAGTCCATCCCCAGCATCCTTGTAGGCCCCCTTCAGATACTGGAAGGCTGCTATGAGGACTCCACGCAGCCTTCTCTTCTCCAGGCTGAACAGCCCCAACTTTCTCAGCCTATCTTCATATGGGGGGTGCTCCACTCCCAAGAGTAACTCCACTATCAAGAAGAGGTCTGAAGGTTTGGGGACTTTTACATCATTTTGATGTATTTGAATTTCTCTGTTGATAATGGTAACACCGCCAACATTTACTGGCAGTAGGTATATGTGCTACACAACTTCCCACATACATATATTAATAACCCTTATTGGAGATTTTCATCATGCCAGGTCATTCCAGGGCAGTGATTAACAGTCTTGTCAAAGCAAGCCAAAACATGGATTCATATTGGTGAAGAGAGAAGCAACTACTTAAGGCCATGTTCAAACCACTAAATTCCTGTTCATTCACGACCTCTGTTACATGTCAGTTTATTACTTCAGGAATAAATCCACTGTATCACTTACTTATAAAAATCAATGTAGTACTAATCTGTCATCGTACCAATTCTGTGCTAATTGACTTTACACAGTGGTACAAAACTCTTTGTACCACTGAGAAAAATTAAGAAAAATGACAGTCCAGCACTGGTATTCTTCAGCGGCCCAGCTTGTCTTCTTCCAGCAGCTCCTGATGTTCTACAAAAGCGCAGAGGAATACTAACCAAACACTATGCATCACTGCAAAGAGCTGGATGGGTTTTTAAAGTGTAAATTGGTTAGTGTAACACTCCTTTGAGGAAAGCCAATTAGCTCACATTAACATGGTGCAATCATTGTGTCCTATGTACATACCTACAACAGCTTCAGATTATAAATGTCTTTATCTTACCCAGCTCATTGTTTTAATAGCAGTAATCAACATTTTTTTTGTGGAGAGGTCTGTATAGCCTGTGACTAGTTTAACAACAGATGCATAGCTGAATTAACCAAACCTTCTCTTGAAAAGGTAAGTTAACACTATAAAGGAAGTTCTGTTAGAAATGGCAAGAAGTTATTTACATGCTAGAACTGGGTTTGTCTCCAGCTTGTTCAGAGGTGTCCTTGTTTCCCATCTTGCCACCACCAGTCAACTCTTCTTCAACCCTGGATTCTAACAGATATTAAAACAGGTACTTAAAATATTAAAATAGACTTTTTTTGTGAGCTAGCAAAATAATTCCTCATTTTCACCTTTCCAGCATTCTTCCACATTAGACAGCTGACCAGCTTTGTCTTCTTTTGCTTCCTCTTCCAGAAATGGTAGAGAAGATTTTTGCTCTTCTACCTCGCTGTAACTGCTCTCATTATCTTCCATACTGGTAGTCCCTTCAAAACAACCAGGCTGAGAAAGAAAGGAACTCATACTTTATAGATATATAATCTCCAGGAACTCACAATAGTAGTGATTATCTCTTGAGATGGTTTAATAGCATTAATTACTTAATGCATGTGAAAGAACTGGGTACAATCACACACCTTTGTACCAGTTCCACATTTTGAGTATTCACTTTAATAAATCTCTTATAGAGAAGAAAGGACACTGCTCTTTTAGTTTTTTGATTTTATAACTATCAGTTCAATAACAAAACAAACCTGAATGTATTTTATCCACTTAGCAACCACTTTACTCAGAATGGTTAGGGAACAATTCCAACAAACATTGCTTGCTCTTGTATCTTACGCAGCCATCCACTGTTAGGTAAACCATTCTCAAATAGTGATAAAATTTATTAGAATTCAGCAAATTCTATATATCATCTAGAACGACTTATTACCGCATGGTTGAGCATTTCATTAAGATCTTACTGATACTGAGACTTGTACATCTGATTGATTTTAGTGAAGGTAGTGGCTCAGCTTTGAGTGCACTTCTGTGAATTCAAAAGATGAACTAGAAGAGAGGATCTATTTTATCCTGTTTGGAACAGAGAAAACACTCCATGGAATCTGAAGTACAGGGTAGGCTAAATTGTAAGAACCACCTTAAAGCCAAGACAGAATTCCTGCAACGAGCTACAGTTAAGGATGCCAGCGTTGCTGAAAAGTAACACAAACATAAACCAAGCTGCCAATGCACCAGCAGCAGCCAGAACACTTTCTGCTAAACTGCACTATCAGGTAACGCCGACACAACAGAGCTGTGGGTAAATTAAAAATTTACAGCATAGCGTGAGGCCCGAAGGCCTTCCACAAGGAAACCACTAGCCAGCGACAGATGCCAAGACACCATCCCGACAGGGGATCCCCACTGTCACGCAACAACACCCCGCACAAGGTACACAGTACACCTACTACGGCAATCCCCGCCCTCACCTCAGAGCCCCAGCTCTTGTCCCCAAAGCCACTCAGCTCTGCTGCCGCGCACGACGACCGTTAGCGCCGCTGCCACGGCAACGGAGCAAACCACCACCAGACCGCAGCAGGGGCGCCGAAGGGAACGCGTCTCCTGCAGCCTCTGCGGGAGGGCGGTGCTTCTTGCCTTGAACCCCCTCGCCACGCGGGGTGGTGGTGAGCGCCGGGCGGGCCCTCTTGACAGAGCGCGAGCGGAACTCCCCGCAATGGGTTCCCACTTTTAAACTTGCCCTTTCCTAAACATGCAGAACGCAGAGCGGTATTCATGGGTTTAATCAAGCCAATGAATACAGACATTTGAAACAGCTGAACAGTTGTTCAGGGTTTTCTTGCTTGACGGTGATTTTATTTTTAGTAGTGTAAGTTAAAATATGAGCCACTACAACGCACAGCATCTTTCCCGTTTGGACTGGCAAGTGTTTTCATACATTTCTGTGAGCTTTGACACGTGCTCCCAAAGGATGACTGGCACTTGAGAGATCCGAGGGCATTAACGCTTCTGTTGGCATTAATGTGAGTTACCACACAGGTGAGCAACTGTGCCAGGGACACTGCCCAGTCTGTCTTGAGCACCAGTTCAGGTGATTTCAGGTAAATTAAATGAGATTTTTTCAGCTTAGTGTTCATTCTACATGCATTTATAAATTTTAAGCAAGTTGGTGGCATTATAATTAGAAATAATCTTTTTAATGAATTTGCCTTTCTGCAATGCCAAAGTCATAAAGATTTGAGGTTGGAGTACACACACTTTAGAATACTGAAAAGTTCTGAGTTTCAATCCGGAATGAAGCTGTCTCAAATGTCTTCTCTGAAGTAAGCCTGGACTATTCTCACAATAGTATGTCACCATTAGTTACTAATTAAAGGTTATAGCAAAAAGCCTGTGTACTGATCATGGTGCCCATTTGTAATGTCACATTCTGAATGCTTCCTTTAGCTTCAGCAGAAACTGCTGGGTCTGAGGTTCCTTGTAACACCTTAATACACTATAGGTATACATAAAATCACTAAATTAAAAATTATTTAGATGATGTTTTGGTATTTTTCACAACAAAGCCAAATATCTATATTTAACATGTGTCTCGGTTGGAATACTTTGTTCCTCAGATTACCTTGATACATTTAAGAGAAAGTGCAGTTCAATTCAGAGCAAAGCAGATTCTTGTCCCCTTACTGCTGGCATTATGCCTCAATGGAATGCTAGAGAAATTCAGGTGTTCAAAGATTCAAAGTAATTCGGTTATTAAACCAATGGGACATCATTCTTTAAGCAAAGCTCCGTACCTGAATACACACTGATCTGTACACAGAGACAGAAGGCATCCTCAGATGTATTTAACTGCAAATGCTCCTCAGTGTAAGGAATATTTCTGTGAGTTTTTATAGTTGCTCGGAGAAGTGAAGTCTGGTTTTTCAGTACCATGCACATGCTGCTAATCTAAGTATTTATTTCCACTGGCACTCACAGTATAGAGAATATATTACTCACAGTGACCAATTTATTGTCCCACACTTATGCTATAGGTCCTAATTCTTTAGAAATACTTAGACATTCTTAGCTCTATGGATGGTGGAATCTTGATTTTATGGCATCTATTCATATTACATAAAGCAAATTACATACAGACATTTGCAGGATTAAAGCTACAAGATGTAGGCTAAAAATATGCAGTAATTAGCTGTATAGCTCTCTCTGCTGATCTAGAATAGATATAATGGTAGTTAACTCTGAACCTCCCAGTTCTCACACTCCAATAGTCAGAACGTAAAAGATCCAAACATGTCTTTTTCCCCTCAAGAAAACACCTGTAAGAACACCTGGTAATATCACTGATGTTCAGTTTCTTGTGATATTTTTATTCAGGGTATTTATTCAATCCCAGTTTACAACTGGATGATTTTCATAACAACAAAAAATAACTAGTTTTAGCAATAAATAAATGAGTTTAACCTCTAAGGTTTCTAAAACACTAACCAGTGCTTGAGACAAAAAAGAATAGCTGATTTGCTGCAAACCACAATGGATTATAGGCACTGCCAGAGACAGCTTTGGGAGATGATTAGAAATTGAGTTGCCATTCTTTAGGAAGTGTAGGTGTAGTAGTCACTCTGAAGAGGGACAAAGCTCAAATTGTTAATCCAACTGAATCCAGATATACCAGATATTTTGTTACTGCAGTTTTACAACAGTCCCAATCAGCAGCAGTCATTTCGGAGTGCACACTACCAGATACATCTGACTACATGATCTCCTGGCCACTGGTCGTTACTTTGTGGGAGTGAATAATTTGTCACTAGAGAAAGATAATCTAGATTTTTATTTCCCATGTAGATGTGAGAAGAAAGTATCTGCAGTTCTTCTGAATATGCTAAATTAGTTCTTGTCTCCCAATCCACAGCTTATAGCTGTCAACTAAAGTCAATGACTCTACTCCAGCTTTAAGCTCCAGGAGATATACAAAAACACTTTGGCTGCTCTTATGAATTTTGTAGGCGCTGACCACCAGTGACACACCTCTGAGAAACTGGGTAACAGAGCAAGCAGGTATAAATCAAAATCCTGCTCTTTTCTTACTGTGAATTAAATTTAGAGGCATTTCAGTGCAATTCCTTTAGTACCACCTCATGATCAATTTGAAACTTAGTAGAACTGGACAGTTCAGTTTGCTCTTTGTCTGTGTACTGTGCTTCTGCAGGCAGTTGGTATTTCTTTTCTGACCGTTTCCAAGGTGATAGTAGCTCATATATGGAGCTTTCCAGCTTTTAGGCAGGAAGGCATGCCAATAATGGAATCTTAACTTCTGAGTGTGGTTCATATTGAATTACATAAACCAATTTCTCTGGCCCTGTTCTGTGATATGGATCAACAACAGACTGTAAACAACGGCAAAAACATGGGCAAGCATCTTACCAACAGGTCATCATTACAGGTGTAGTAAGAAAGAACAAGAGGAGCACTTGCTATCAGAGGACTCCACTGAGGAATGACCTGCAATGGCATCTGCTGGGAGCACACCTCTGAGAGCAACACCACTGGAGTAAGACAGTCACCTCCAGTCCTGGAATGAGCCCCGGCACAGGGGCAAATTGGGGGATTTCATCCCAAATCTGTTGCACAAAGAAAAAGAAGGCAAAGTGTCTGGTCGCATTGCACTCCATAATTGTCAAACAAATGTGTGTGGACAGAGGGAGGAACTGAGTGTTCTACAGAACATTTGGAAGCATGAAAACTACATTTCTCAGCCAGCACTTTAAGGGAAAAGAGAATTAATGTTGTGCTTATACTGATATTTATTAAATACAGGCACATACATGCTGGGGCCACGGGATATTCATACAGTGCAAGTAAGGTACAACCTCTGAAGAGAGCTAAGTATTCCCAACATGTGATTGCTACTGGTATTTCCAAAACCATTTATAAAAATAGGGGTACATGTGACATTGCCACAACAGTCTTTCATGAGCTATTTAAGTGGAATCATGAGTGAAACTAATTGGCTGTGTGGTACATTTTTGCCTCTAAAATTTGTATGTGACAATATGTCATCTTTCCCTTCTGTCAGTAAAACCACTTATCCTGTTTAGAAAATGATCTATTAAATGTATCAGGTAGTGCAGTGCAACTGTAAATTAAATAATGTCCTTTTGATATGCTCTCAAAATCCTGAGGTAATAAAGGAGTATGTAAACTTGTTATCTGGCCCAAATCTAGGAGTCTATTTCTCCTCAATGTCATCAAATTCTGCCCTCCAATGCATTATTTTATGGTAGCAGTTGCAAAAATAGGGATGACTGTGTTCAGGAAACTCCCATCTGTTAAGTGCTCCAGAAGAAAAATACTTTACAGGTTTTGAAATCTGGGTTTCTGGTCTTAATTACAGTGAAACATTACTTCAAAGTTGTGACTTTTGCTTACTACTGTAATGAGTAAATACCCTAGCAGTTAGAAATTGTTAATACAGTACTGATTCAGAGAATCATTATTATAATTATTATACTTATGTATTTATTAACTATATAATTATTATAATTGCAACTAATGATTTAATAATTACTAATGTTTAAATGATACTTACTTGTAAAAATGTGCAGATGTGTGAGGAGCCCATCAACTTCTGATAGACTGGCATGGCCAAAAAATCCAGAAATACTGACCTAGGTATCATGTTAGTCATTATTACATTGCTATGCCAACTCTACTACAGGTTTATATGTACAACAGCAGAGAGGAAGGTTTGTTCCAAACTGTGTAACCCTGACCTGACAGCCTGGTCATGCTGGAGCACGGCTTCATCCCATGTTGATGATCCATTGGAGCTCCATGTATGAGGGTTATTGTAGAATGGGTATTTTCACAAACACCAGTGACTACAGCCACACAGATGAGCACAGGCATTTAGCAGAGTAGCAAACAGGCTGAAGAAACATTTAGTGTCACAGCCCATCTTTTTAGGAATATTTGACAGTTCCAAGGCAGTAGCTAAAGGAAAGCTCTAATTATTTTCAAGATGATTAGATGAGAAAGGTTTAGGGAGCTTCTTTGTTTTGTTTTTATGTTTTAGTAACCATTTTAATTGTTTGGGGTTTTTTAATCTATCTCTTGAGAAAATTTGATCTGTCATTGACTGTAAAGAGTTTGGGATATGCTGCTAGAATTGTAGGAAATTAAACATTGCTGATTATTATTATTTTGTCCCCCCTCTTCCCTTTGGCTAGTAGGAATTATTAATTTTGATTGGGGGTGCACATGTATATGTAACAGCCTATTTAGCTTAAATACATACTTGTGTGCAGATTCAACTAAACCCAAGCCTGAACAACACAGCATTTGTCCTTCTTCTATATAATATAGAGGATATGATTAAGGCCCATATACAACAAATGTAACTTATTTATCTGAGAGAAGCTGCACATTTATTTTGGAATTGTGTGGGAATGAATCTTAGAACATCTCTGTTTCTGAAGTACAAAGTGGTAGCTAAACCAGTCCTGTGAAAATAACAGGAGGCTTTGTTAAACCCAGGCGTGATGACGGAAAAATCCCTGTATGTGATTCTTCCATTCATCATGACATTGTTAATCCAAATCTACAGTATGAAACCTTGGTCATTCTAGATGTTTTCCACAATTGGATAAATATCCCTATGCAATGCCCAATGAAAGGGATTGATAGTTTATTTTCAAGGGATAAACAGAACCCTTGTAATATATCTTGGTTGCAAGGGGTTCTTTTAGAAAAATTATTACAATCCTCCCATCACAATTGCATTAAGGATTTAAGGACATTCACCTTGCTGGATTTTGCTGAAAAACGCATGTGATGGTAGAAGTAAGAAAGAGAATTAGTGTGCTGAATTTAGAGAAAGCATGTAACTGATCCTCTTCCTCTTTTTTCTTTTTTGCAGTACCACTGACAGCAAAGAACTTTCTCATGGGACCAAAGACAGTGAGTGCTGGAAGTGTTGCTGTTGTAGAAAATAGAATTCTCTAGACAGTGATTTGTTTAGAGGATTGCCTTTTCATTTTAACTTGCTTTTGTGCTCAAATCTGTAGCAAGATCTATGCCTGTAGAGCATATGCTGCCATGATGAACTTAAACCAACACACAACACACACACTCACACATGTACATATGTTATACATGTATAAAATACACACAAATATCTACACACATACATTTTATATGTGTATAAAATACAAAAGTATACATACTGACACACATGCATATGTGTTACACATGTGTAAGATACACACATTCATTATACATTTACAATTTGCCTTGGCTAATTTTGCTATTTTTACAGGTGTATGCTGAAGACAGAAAACACTTTTTTCCTGGTAGTAAATTAGATAATGACTGTTTAGCCAGAGAAAAACAATACCAAGGAGTATTCTCAGAGTAGATACATAGTTCATTGGAACACCAGTCTTAAGAGTAAGAAAAATATGAAAGAAGGTCAACTGAAAATACCCTGAAAGGTGTAAAGCTGTGTACATTTGTGTATGTACTGGGTATATCTGTATGTCTCTTCTTCTCCTGGATCCCACTGAGTTGTTATTCTCCTCATCCACCACCCTTTAGTTGTCATTTAAAATACTGGTATTGAATAATAATACTAAGTTAAGCACAGAAAAAGATAAATGGAACATTTTACCCCTGCTGCAGCCTTTCATTTGGTTAAGGAATCTATACATTCATTTGTGCTGCATGATATTTTTTTAAAACGTCTCCTTCCCAGTGTTTCCTTTGTGGGTTGGTTTTAAAATTGTCATTCTAGATTGAACAGCACCAAAAAAAGACGAGGGGGTGGAGGAGCAGGGAAGAAAAGAGCGAATATGGAGGAGAAACCCGAGTCTGATCTGCAAGTCAAGAAGGACCCAGCCCGTGGCTCCCTCCCCTCTCCTCTGCCGGCAGCCTCCCACCGGGGCGAGCTGGGGTTCCGGGAGCGCGGACGGTGCGACCGCGGAATGGAGCGTGGCGAAACCAGTGTCACAGCTCCGGGCTCGCTGGAGTAACCTGGAGAGTTTCACTTCGGAGGAGCCCATCGGAGATCAGCAAGCGGCGAGGCAGAACTTTGTGAAACCCCGGGGCTGCGCCTGTAGCACCCTCCTGGGACGGCTTTTGGAACAGGAAGAGGCGGCAGCTCCCCCTCAGCGGAGCGTGTCCGTCCCCCTGTCCCCCCCCCCAATTTATATTCCCTCTGCTTGAGGGCGGGCTGCAGCTGCGATCGCCCCGGAGCTCTGTGGCTGGGACTTGCATCGTGTCGAACCGAACCGAGCCGTGCCTCGCCTCCCGTCGCTCGCACTCGCGGTGTCCCGGCTCCCGAGCCCTCCCCGCGCCGCCTGCTCGCTGCTGCCAAACCGCCTCCTCCTCCTCTCTGCAATTATTCGCACAGGACGCTAGTATCTCCGGAGCACTTTTTCTTCTCTCCCGCCTGAGCTCGGCGGGATTTAGCTATCATTCCAGAGGTTATTTTCAGCTCTCAGCCTGGCCCGCGGGCAGACGGGCCGGAGGCAGAGCCGGGCGCGCCGCAGCGGGGAGGTGAGGGGTACCGGGGGCACGGCCCGGTGCCCGTAGAGGAGTGGAGCTGCCCTGCGCCCCGTTACTGCCTGCCTCTATGGCTCCAGGGCACGGGAGAGAACGGGGAGGCTGCTGCTGCTGAGCATCACAGTACCGCTTTAAACTCAGCCTCAACTTACACAGCCAACGAGGATGGCAACGCTGCTGGAGCTGCTGAGCAGCCAAGAGAGCCGGGGAACCTGGGTTTTGTCTGACACTGTCTAATAAATGGGAGTAAAATGGAACTGCTTACCTGGGTTTTTCCTGCCCTGGTCCTACTGTGCACCCAGCAGCACAGGTGTATCAGGTAAGAAAATGCCTTATCGATCTATCCTAAACTGGATTTAAAGGGCTGTTGTGGTGGGGTTGGTACTGCAGGGTTTGGCTGCGGCTCCCGCTTCTCCTGGAGCTACGGCTGCCGTGGGTGAGTGCTTAGGAGAAAAGGGGCTTGACTGAAGAGTTTCCTCAGTGTGCCCCATCTTGGGGTTGTTTGTTGGTTTGGGTTTTTTTTCCCCCCTCCTTCTTCTAGCACAGGACACACTTCTGCCAACTGAGCAGCAATTTCTTGGGTTAATCCAGGGGTGTGTTTTAACAGAATGCCTGTAGACGCCTTTTCCCAAGGGCACTTGCTCTAAACTGGGGGCAATCTCTTTTTGTAATGGTATTGCACATCCCAGCGCAGCCTCATCCTTACAACAGCTCTGTAGGGGGCCTACTTGAACGAGAAACTCTTCCATAAATCCAGCACAGCCGGTGGGGTATGAACTGAACATCTTTGCTTGGGGCCTCCATAGGTACAATTAAAACCTCGAAGTAGAGACATTCCTTCCTAATGGGTTCATTAAGACTCCTGAACTTGAGATGAGAGGAAGAGACTGGCAGAGATCTTAGAAAAAACCGTCTGAAGAACGCCAACCATTTCTTAAAATAACGAATTGTAAAGATCTATGTTTGCAATTCGGAGTCACATTTCTTCCGGAGGTGTTAGCTAGGCAACCGGCTATGCGCTGTCTGTATGCTCTCCAGATCTGGAGGATGGATTTCGAGAAAGCTTGCCATGATTATGTAATGAAAATAGAAGGGGGAGTGAAAAAGAACTTGCTGTATGTAAAAAATACATGTCTACATCACTCTTCCTGCTTCGACTTCACAAGCATTTCTGATAGCTTTGGAGGAGTGTACGAAGCAAAGTGATAACTGTGGTAAGACATAACATTGCTGTCATAGGTTTTGGAATTAATTAGTGAGATCTGATTTTTTTAACCTGGGAAGGAAAAGGATCTGGCATTAGAGGAAGTGCCAAGTCAACTGCTCTTATTTAGGACTGACATAATGACCTATCCTGTGACCTTGAGGCTATTACTCAGGGTCAGATCCTGACACTGTCATGCTCTGAAGCAATCCAGTGTTACAGCAAAGGCAGAGAACATAGTATTTGTGACCTAAGGGCATCAAGATCCTGCACATAATGTCAATGAGCCTGTCTCTCTATCTGCGCTTGGACTAGCATGAATTTTGGTTGAAAAGTGGCGTCTGAGTATAAGAGAAGGAAAGAAAGAATTTTAGGGAAGAGTCAGCCTCTGTCTTTGTTCTTAGGCACAGCAACTGCCAGGATATGTGCAGCCTGTAATTTGTTGGATAAATGACTTTACAGTTGGATTAATTACCTAGTTACTGGACATTCTTCCTCCAGTTACACAACAGTGATGAGCCGTTTGTTAGAAATACATATACATGTGGCAGAGAGTAAGGCAAAGCAAATTCTACCTTGTGAAATTCTGACTGTTCCATTTGTGGTAATTTTCCAAGTATGCCAAATTGTGAGAGATTCAGTGGTCAAAGAGAGCTGCTCTGTTCAGTACAAGTTTTCTGAAGATTCTGGATTTAGCATGGCTATGGCAGAATACTGTTTAATCTTGTAAGAAGTGAGTAACCTGCATGTGTGCTTCTGAGGAGTTAAACAGAACAAAACCAAAATTCCTTGCATCAGTAAAATTACACACAGATGACCTATGAAATAATCCCCCTTCGAAGGGCCCAAGAAGCACATTAACTTCCTTATTCTTCTTCCTTGGAGTTCTGTAATTAGTTCTATAACTATTTTGGGTAAGAGATGCTTTTATGAAAAGCAGTATTTTATTAATGCTGCAGTTTTATAATGGGCAAACTTGCCAATTAGCTACATTTTATTGATCTGCTTTTGTGTTCTAAATGTAATGTGATTCATGGTTGGGATGACAAAGGACTTCCAAACTCACGATATTCTCTGCTAGTGAGTTCTATGGATTGTGTATTTGTAGGCGTAAGCAAAAACATACTGAAAAAAGGAAGAACTGAACTCGGTGGTACAACATAAGACTTCCCAAAGGGAAAATGAGCTGTTAAAATAATGTTGTGGTTTGGCAGAGGAGGGAAGTGAGGTGAACATGAAGCTACTTCCTTAGAGTGGTTTAGAATACCCTTTTGGGGTGGTTTAGGGAGCTGTCGAAGCAATTTCTCTGTCATGTGTGCTGTTTGACTGAAGTGAGTGAGCCATATTTGACCTAAGTCAGCACATCCTGCTTATGCCAGTGTTGTTTTCAGGTAAACATCTTTAAAAAGTGGTATTTTCTGTTCTGCTTGCGACAGTGGTTAGTGGTAAGAAATGGCTTTTTGGGGCAAAGACTGGAGCTTCCCCTCTTTTATCAGTTTGGTGTGGATGCTGCAGTAATAAATGTGCCACAGTGAATGAGATCTTCTGCTGAAATACACTTTGGAATATTGCTTTATTTGCATGGGGAAAGAGTACTACTGATAGGAGTTTTGGAGTGTATGTCTGTACTTTGGAATTCTTTATGGAAAGAGATTTTAATTCTCTAATTAAAAATAGGTGTATCTTTTATAGCTATGATTCTACTATGTTAAATGACTTTTATACATTTGCATACAATTGTCCTTCTGTGGTGTGTCTCCCTCAGTCTTTTACTGATATTCATGGAAACAGAGCAGCTTTAACACATAAATGTATGAAAACAGTGGTCCATTTTCTGTAGCTTAAAACTCACAGAGAGGAAATAGGGCTTTGATGTTTAAAAGGTTGCCATGAATTAAGCTTAATGCTTTTTCAATTACGTTTCAATATACAAAAGGTTTACAGTGAGCTTCACTTAGATTCAGGAATGGCAGACGGGAGGGATACACATAATGCTCTAGATAATTCTGGAGTTTGGCAGAGGCCAGATTGCCCACTGACCTTTCAGGATATTCCTTATCTTTTTCCCCAAGAAAGTTTTCTTCATGGCAATGACATCTGGGACATTCGCCCCCTAAAGATTACCTCAAAGAAAATTAAAAGTAGTCCATCACATCCTCAGTATCAAACTGGTATTTCCATCCACCAGGTTTAAAGATACATATAACAACTATGTCAGCGTCCCCAGAAGAATCAGGTTAGCAGACTTCAAGAAGAAACAGATGATGCAAAAAGTGATTTTCAACATCTTACTGCTGTATGTATTTGTCAGGGGGTTAGCACACTCCCTCTGGAAGTGTGACCTAAAATCAGTATCTCATTGGCCACTGACTTAAAGATGCTGCAGAGCTTTTGGTACTGCTGTGCAAAACCAGTATTAGTCTGGTTCATCAGCTGCAGTGCACTCATTCACACAGAGCATACAGATTGCCTCCTTCCCTGGCATAATTTAAATACTTACCAGAGATTTCTAGTTATATTGATATATTTCTAGCAACCATTTTCTATCAGTGTTCTGGCCTGACAAGCCTTTTAGAGATGTGATGTCCAAGTTGTTGATGTATCTCCTTCAGATCATCCCAAAGGAAGAATGCAATAGTCCTGCAGCAGCTGTGAGAAAGATGTCAGCTCAGTCAAAAAGGATTTTGGGCTAGATAGACTTTTTATTCTAGAACTGATAGTACTTAGCTCTGAAAGAGATGAGTTTCTTTGCTCTGTCATTTGAGATTCCTTGCTTGGAGTCACTTTCCCTATGAAAAGAGAACTTCCCTTTCTTCCCAAAGAAGACCTATGAAGTTCGTCTTTGCACAAGAACAGATTTGTTGTGCAAAGAACTTCATAGTTTGCCCACTTTATCAGTGATTTTTTTTCCCCTTTACTTTTGTGCAAGAGAACTATGCTTTTCGTGGAGAATATGTTTTACATCCAGCTTTAGATTTGGGAATGACTTTCAGAGTGGTATTCGTGCACATGACTATGTTGCCATTCAGGCAGCCAAGCACCCCTCTCTGGCCTGGTGCAAAATAAAGATAAGCTTTTTGATGAGCTGTTATGCCCATTGAATTTTACAAATCAAAGGCTTAATTTTATGAAGTCCTTTTCTTACTAAAACAAGCTTTACAGCAGCTTATGTCACGAAGTGAAGCTGCTGAATCAACTAATAGTAGTTTTCTTTCTTTTCATCTTTACTGCTTACACTTGGAAAAGTTAATCCCTTCCAATGCATATTTTCTATGCTGGTCTTCCTTTTTCAGGTACCATAAATGAGTAATATTTTAGGCCCTATGTAATCCCAACTGCTTATCAAGGGTGAATGAAATTCTGTCACCATCCTTCATGCAACTCGAAAGCACTGATCCTGATGTACGGAAGTCTAGAAGAATGGCCCAAAGGAGTTATCACAAACTGGCTCATGAAGTGCCACAAAAATAAACTTCTGCTTTCCAAAGCCATTGTTTGTGACTGAGGACTGCTATACTGTCCGCCAATATCCACACTCCTGTCTTCACCAGATAAAAAAGAAATGAAAATATTTTAGGTGGAATAATATTCTTGAGTTTGCTATTTCTCTTCTCCTTCAGTATTCTTTAGGGACAAAAACAAGGGGAATGGGAGATTTCTACTGTGCTGGAGGACCTGGGATGACCTGAGACCTAAACTGATACAAGGAAAACTCGGGCTCATTTACACCATGCTGTGTCACACCCCCAAGCATAGAGACCTGCTAGAACATTAGTTCTTGTGTCTGTATTACTTCCCTTGCTCTACCAGCCTCCCTGTTAGTCTAACAATGCCATTTGAAGAATATGGCTGTTTAATGTGATCATGGGGCAGCTTAAAGGTAAAACACAGGTTCACAGGATCACAGGATGGTTGAGGTTGGAAAGGACCGTTGGAGGTCATCTGGTCCAACCCCTGCTCAAGCAGGGCCACCCAGAGCCAGTTGCCTAGGATCACGTTCAGATGGTTTCTAAATATCACCAAGGAGGGCAACCACATTCTCTCTGGGCAACCTGTCCCTGTAATCAGGCACCCTCACAGTAAAAAATGCGTTTCGTGATGTTCAAGCAGAACCTCCGTGTTTCAGTTTGTGCCTCTGGTCCTGTCACTAGGCACCGCTGCAAAGAGCCTTGGCTCTGCCTTCTTTACACCTTCCCTTCATGTATTTACATACACTGATAAAATCCCCCTGAGCCTTCTCCAGTCCCAGCTTCCTCAGCTTTTCCTCGTATGACAGATGCTCCAGCCCCTTAATCATCTGCATGAAAAAAGCCTAGTATTAGCAAAAGCTTTTGGTAACTCAGTGATAACTCTCTGTAAATGAAACTGTAGGTTACTCTGACTCACATATTCTCTTTGAGTATCTAGAAGCCATTTTGTGAGCATCATGCTAGTGTGTGTGAGTGTCATTAACTGAGAAAGAGTCATTTTGTTGCCCATTTCAAAGGCAGTTTAAAATGAACCAGTAGTATAAACATCAACAACGTAAATCCAGCCATAAAATTATTTTAGCTGTAATACTTTAATAATTCCCACTGGTATTAAGTGCATATAGCTTTATTGACTTCAAAACATTTGTACACTGATGATCTGACCCTAAGGCTTTATTAATAATAGGGAAAGATTCTTTTTAATTGTGTCATAGATATTTAAGTATACTCCCTCTAGATTGTAATCTGCTTAAAACACATGGCAAGCTACAACCCACAGCTTTTAACCAACACTTGTCATTTTATCTTCTTTTTAGCTCTATGGTTCTCCTTAATGCCGTTAAAATGTAATACTGACATGGGATAACTGCTGCATACTGTAAATGCTTTTTCAAAAGAGACAAGGCTCCTGGCAGTTCTTACAATGACATTACTTCTGTTATACCAAGTGATCGATTGTAAATCAGTTATCTGGGGGTGAGTTCTTGATGCACACAAGTAGCAATACCTGTTGTGAAAGGGGAGCAGCAGAATTTGGGTTTATTCCTTTTCTTGGGATAAGTACTCATAAGTACACATGGGATTATAATTTTACTACTTTTACCTAGGCACTTCTGTACTACTGTGTATGTAGCTGCACGAAGTAGGGCACTACAGAGGAGTCACCTTCCTGCTTGAGCACTGTTTTCAAAACACTTCATAAAACTTGGCTGCAGCTTTAGCAACATGAGTTGAAAACCACCATCTTCTACTGAAAAGTCAAAGAGATTTTTAGGCAGGTATATTCATTCAAGTGTATTGGAGTTATCTATTCTAATTAGGAAAAGTATTATTTACCTAGAAAAGGAACTTAGATGTTTTACTGAATAGGAATTACCATTACACATCTATGGCTGAAGCTTACAGGTTACAATTAATTACATTTTTGAACAAAATAATTTCAACATAGTCTCATGTTCCTTAACATGCCAAGGCCTCAATTTAAAAAATTCTCCTTCTTGACCATGTTTTTTCAGGTTTCAGGTGTTTGTACACCTTCTGTTAGCATTGCTTTTCACATTCCTGAGGCCCAGTGGTCCTTCTCACAAAATCAAATATGTTAAATCTGAACTCCAGGTGTGTAATTTTTACTGTTTATCCATCACATTTGACAAATTACCAGCCCTCTTGATCTCAGCTGTTCCATAGCTGTACTAAGAGCTGTCACAGCTGCGATAAACTGCTACCCAGATAGATGCATTTCATTATCCACAGATTCATTTTATACAGTAATCAAAGTGTATTGGTTTCCCTCATGCTTTCTTTACATTTCTAAATCTATTTTTTGCCTACTTTTTTTTTTTTTTTAATTTGAAGTGTCTGACATGGTTTTCCTATCTATAGACAGTATTTTTCTACCTGTATAGCTGGTCATACTGTAGGCAACATCTGGTACAAGAGAAATCAATGTCTCCCATTTTCTGTTAGTTTTCGGTTTGTGAGCGTGGCCAAGTTTTAAAAGATACTTATTCTCTTTACCCAGAGCTATGACTGACATTGGAGATTACATAGGTTCCAACATTGAAATATCCTGGCTACCCAACCTGGATGATTTAATGAAAGGGTATGCACGTAACTTCAGGCCTGGGATTGGAGGTGAGACTTCGGGAATAATATCTCTTTTGTTTCTTAAAATCCTTCTGCCCTATCTATATTTTTATAGGTACTTTGATGATACAAATTCAAACATTTTTTCTCAGGTCCACCTGTTAATGTTGCTCTCGCAATTGAAGTAGCCAGCATCGACCACATCTCAGAAGTGAACATGGTAAGTTATCAGTTAAACCTACCCAGTTGTGAATGTATGTACTGCAGTAACAGAAACTGTACAAAACTAACTAGAAAGTTGATCTCCAATATGTTTGGAGTGGAGAAATTACCACAAGAAGATGCTACAGGGAACAAACATTGTATTTTAAGACATAGGCAGACATCGTGCAATTACAAGAATCTAGTGATGTGTAAGTCACTGAGATTTCTTACTACAGTTAGCAAGGTTGGATCTGTGCAGCACACACTAACAGAAAGCCTAATTTTAAGCATTAACATCAACTTCTGTTCAAATTCCTTTTCAGCATAGAGACTTCTAAAAAGAAGCTAAGGGAACGATTGGTTGTGAGATGCTCCTATTTTTGTGTAAAGCCCTTCCAATAACACAGTGGAGTATAACAGCTTACAAATCAAATAAACAGGCATTGGCATAGATTAGCTGCATTTCTGAAACACAATAGATTTAATTTCAAAATCAAAACTTTGGCTTTCTCTCCATCCTTTCCCTCATTACATATGCATAACTTCATTTTTTTAGTTTTGCTTTCAAAAACAGAAGTTGCACTTGTGGAGATATATAAACTGATTTTCTTCATTAGGACATACCCAACTCATGCAACATGTTGTATGTAACACTGACATCAAATCACTTTTTGATATCTTGGGTTTACCTGTGGTAGAAGCATATGACAGAAATTAAAATACCTGGGCAGCTCTATGGTTGACTGAACATAAAAATACTTATTTGCACTGGAAGCAGTTACTACATTTCTAGGCTAATACAATGCTTTTTGATCAAGTTTCAAGACATCATCATTGAGATATTACCATTATGTCTCAAGACATAAAAAAAAATTGTGTTTGCTTAGCATCACTTTTTGATTGGGATTTCTCTTCTCCCAGGAGTATACCATGACGGTATTCCTGCATCAGAGCTGGCGAGACGACCGCCTGTCCTACAACCACACCAATGAGACACTGGGCCTGGACAGCCGGTTTGTAGACAAACTCTGGCTGCCAGATACTTTCATAGTAAATGCCAAGTCTGCCTGGTTCCATGATGTGACAGTAGAAAACAAACTTATCAGGCTCCAGCCAGATGGAGTCATTTTATACAGCATCAGGTGAGTAAGAAAGAATACAAGTTTACCCTATCATGGATTAACTTTTTGGACAGATTCTAAAGTAATCACTCAGTTTTCCTAGGATGATTTCTTGAAATAATTATTAATGTAACATGGAAGACAGTACTGGTGACCCCTACCAGAGATCCCTTTGTTTTCAAGGATTACACTGCCAGGAAGGTATCTTCGGCAGTATTGCCTCACCAGTGATCACTTTTAGAATGTCCTTAACGGGAAATAAGCACCTCATAACTATTTGGTCAGCAGGCAATATGCTCAAAACAGGGCAGAGATTCTGTTCTCCACACTCTATTTTCCAATGGAACTAGGAGCCTGATTTAGGTTCAACTTTCCCATCTTTCAAACTTTCAAAGAAAAATTATTATTTCCTCACTTTGGAAGAGTGTTTTTCCCAGAAATCAATAATTATATTTAAAGTTGATTGTGTAATGTTCTAAAAAATTATGAGTGTGCAGTTTTGAAACTATAAGTCCAAAGTCACCCTTAAAGTAATTGTAGTGATCTTGGGGACAGCGGAAGGGAGTAGATTTGACTCAGAAAAGTCCTTTTCACTGTCAGAAGTAGCTGAAGTGTCCTCTGACATTAGACACGTCTATCTGAATGCATCTAACTGGTGTTCACGTTGCTTGGAACAGGATTACCTCAACAGTGGCCTGTGACATGGACCTTTCCAAGTATCCGATGGATGAGCAAGAATGCATGTTGGATTTGGAGAGCTGTAAGGGCTAAGTACAGTGTTTCATATAACCTGTGTTTTGTGTAAAGCCTGTGTATATGGTACTTGGCTTGCTGGAGTTTGCTGGAATGATCGTGCTTTAGTCCACGAAATGTCAGGGGTGCCTTAGGATTTAGAAGTCATGGGTACAAACAGGAATCCCTTCATTCTGTGTTGGGCATTAGATTGTGGACTTTTCAATACCAGTTCAGCTCAGATCCAGTTCAAAACTAGGATTTAATTTAGTGAAGATGAACAACCTACAATCCTCCTGACAGATATCTGCATCTGTGTGCATGATGTAAAACCCAGTACAATTGTGACAGTCACTAGCATGACTGAGGTTTGCATCAAATCCAGTAAGGATAAGTAGAGAAGCCCACAGGCAAAATCCAATGTGCTATATTTTCTCTATGAGAAAACAGGAAAAAGAATTCCCTGCTTTCAATGAATAACATTTTGACCAACTCTTACATATCTGTTAAGCTTGCTTAGGCATTCTTGTATCTGTTACACAAAATCAATCAGAATACTGCACGGATTGGCTGAAATTTATTGCTGCTCACAAAGGAGAGTGAAGAATGAACTTATGTTTTGTCCAACCTGTATTTTATCTGTGATCAGCATGTAATTCCCATGAGCATTAATACTTTTGACTGAAATTCACTACTGATACAAGAAGGGCCCACCTGATCAATAGCAATGAACTGGCCTTTCGTGGGTTTTCTATCAAGGAGTCTCCAGGTCCTGAGGGTTCCAGAGATTTGTGAATAGCAGTTTCTGAGCAGATCCACTGGCCTGCTGATGCAAGTTCATCTTTTTCCTTTTGAACACTGACTTTGTTTTCTAGGCAATTAACCACAATACCATTTTTCTTGTCAAAAATAGCAATCTACAGTTTTACTTATGTAATTACCAAATGCAGAGGCAGCAGACACTACCAGCAACTGATTCTCTCTCCCAGCACGTTCTGCAGGGAGTTTTGGTGGTAGTTGAATTTTTAAATTGAATTTGAGGGGGTAGATTTCAGTGAAACAAACATGCAGAAATAAAGCCTCTTAAACAAATGAATGTTTTAGTAGCAAGTTTTCTATTAACAGCAAAACTAGCAAAGATCAATTTCTTGTGGTTTCGTATATCACATAAATCTCCTCATACATATTCTCCCTTCTCCCATCTCCCTGGTGCCCTGGACCTCTCCCTGGTCATTACCTTCCAGCTGCCACCCATGCCCAGCTGCAGTCATTAACAGGCTGATCTATATCGTGAATGTCAATCTGCTGCATCTCAGAATAGGCATACGGCTGAGCTGTTCTCTAACTGGCTGCACAAAATTGACTTTTCCATTCTCCACATACTATCTCTTACAGAACTTTAAGAACCTAGAATTTCAAGAATCCAGAATTTGAAACCTTTACCTTTTTGTCATTTTGGTTGGGAAAATAGGAAGTTCAAAAGCCGTTTGGAGAACTGACAGAAAACAAACACATAGGCTGTTGGCATAAACATTGTTTTCTTATTAAACTACTTTAAACCTGGGGGAGGCCCTAACAGTTGTTTCAAAGAGTGGGGATTCATATGAACAATTCAGTAGGTACCTTGTGCAGTGTCTATTTGTAAAAGCACTGCAGGGCTTGTAAGGGTTGATACAAACCCAACTGGACACATACTTTTAAAGGACACTGGGGAATCACTGACAAAGGAAATCTGTTTTCCCAATGCTGTCTGACTGGTACAGAGTACCTATCTTGTTAAATCAATGTGTGATCTTGGAGATAGATTTGCCATACAGAATTACAATCTGATCTGTTTTCAGTAGGATAGGCATAGGTAGATCAAATTTGATAGTTATTTTCTTTTACAATCAGTCATTTCTGTGCCTCTGAGATCCAGGCCCAGTACAGGGGTAAGTTAGCTAGTCTTAGTAACAACAGCAACAGTTACTTGATTTTGAGTATGCAATAATCTTTTCGAGAGATAATCTGACTATTTCTCCTGGCACTGCCTTGTGCCATGCCACATATTGCTAGCCAGTGTGAATCAACTTGGATTATTCTTCCTGCAGGAAAGATACCCCAATGTGACACTGGCAACATCAATGCTGCCAGGACAGTGAATTATCCAGACTGAATCACAGCATGTTTGCAATGGGTCCAATGGAAATCGGCACAGCAGAAGAATTAGAGCACTTCCACTATGAGTCCTCCATGTGCTTAAATTTCTTCCTCAAACTTAGTATTTATTCAGTTTTCTTTTTGCAGATGGCTACTCTTCAGAAGACATTGTCTACCACTGGTCAGAAAACCAGGAGGAGATCCATGGGCTGGATAAGCTGCAGCTTGCTCAGTTCACAATTACCAACTACCAGTTCACAACAGAAATTATGAACTTCAAATCTGGTAACAGGATGTGTCTTCAGGGACAGTACCTGACTTTTTCCTGGACAGGGAAACCTGTATCTATAACAGAAAATCCTGCTTCTTACTTTACTAATTTAAGAACCTGCCAGGGTTTTGATAAGTGTTTTCTTCAACACTTGTAAAAAATACCAACCTTTGCTGAGCCTTCGGGTACCCACTGTAGCATATTATGTACTTTAGCTCTATACGTTTGATAAAATCCTGCTTGGAGCACCCAGACAGCACTAGATAAAACCACTCGAGGTATTGCTCACATTTTCTTCACCTAATTTGCAACTTCAGATAAAGAGAATTTTCCATAAGCCCTGATGTTATGGAGCTCATGACATCCAGTCAGATCACACTAATTCTGTGCAGAAGTCAGGGGTGTGTATGCGTAGCACTGGGTTTATTGCAATGTTTGTATAAGATTGGAGTAATCTCTTTCCTGCTGATTCTTCATCCTCTGTCATGTATTCAGATTCTCATTTATGCTGCACATCTCCTCTAAGCTCTTTTTTGAGTTTGAAATTAACTTGGACTTCTAAAAAATCTAAATTTAGTATCTGGAGGACTTTCTACAGCAGATGATAAGACAGTACAACATTTTGAAACAATACTGTTAGTTGAGAAGACTCATATTTTCAGATCAGGTATTGACATGACCTGAAACAAACCATTTCACCTGTTCTTAGCTGATGAGAACTGCAGTACCTCATGCAGGGTTTATGAAACCTAGTTGAACAGCTTTGAAAAAACTTTTTGTGATCTTTGTCCGAAAGATGTTTAAGAATGTAGATCTGTGTCATTATAGGAGATGTTATTTTGAGTATCAGCCTAACTGTAGTTCACACAGTGTCTCTGTGCTCCTTTTTTCAGCAGGTCAGTTTCCCAGGCTCAGTCTCCACTTCCACCTTCGCCGAAATCGAGGAGTTTACATCATTCAGTCTTACGTTCCTTCTATCTTACTTGTGGCAATGTCATGGGTGTCCTTCTGGATCAGTCAGTCAGCTGTGCCTGCCCGAGTGTCATTAGGTAAAACAGAGTTTGGAGAACTAACAGGGAAGGGTGTGCTCAACTTATAATTACCTCTAATAATCTTAATTTTCCATGAAAGTGAATTTATGAATACTGTGTTTATGTCTGCAGAAAAGTTGGTCCTTTAAAAGATTTCCCTCATGTTCTAATTTTTGTCATGCTATCAGAGCAGCTGCCTCAGTAAAGAACAGAAGATAACCACCTACAGAGGGTTAAAAGCAACAGTGAGTGTGAGGTACATGTATGAAAGAATTGATTTGAAGAAACTGGGACAGTTACAAAACAATGTTCTTAAAGCTTGTGGATCTGTTTGCCTGAGTTAGGGTTGTAAGATGCAGGAGTTCTTGAGAGTTAATTCTGGTTTTGTTCGTCCTGATCTAGAATAAAACCAGAATAACATGTTCAAAGCTGCCTTAGTCATACCAAGGCAGTTTTTTATGAGGTCCCATGTTTTGAAAATCAGAAGGCACAATATTAAAGGGCTTCTCCTGTGAAAATATTCCTCAGCTTCAGACTAGTAAATACACTTAATACACACTGTGAAACCTAAAGTACAATTTTTCACGCTGACTGCAGGTATAACTACTGTTCTCACTATGACTACATTGATGGTCAGTGCCCGATCTTCACTTCCACGAGCATCTGCCATCAAGGCACTTGATGTTTACTTCTGGATTTGCTACGTATTTGTCTTTGCTGCATTAGTTGAATATGCATTTGCACATTTCAACGCTGACTACATGAAAAAGCAGAAGAACAAGCTAAAGGCAAGAAGGCAGAGTGCAGAGGTCAGTAAGTGCATATTATGAGTAACCTTACTCATAATAGTAAAATAGCAAAAGATTTTAGTCTTTAACATTATCCCCTGGAGATTACATTTGTTACATCCAAGCTGCATAAGGCAAATACAGGTGTAATGAGCATGGATCCAAGTCGTGTAGGTGTGAAGCTCAGTGAAACTGAACAAAGGAGGCCATAGAGATGAATGAGATTGCTTCCAGGAGCTCCAGATGTGCTTTGCTGCTTTCTTCATGTACATACATGCCTGTTAGTGAAGAAGCACAGGGGAACTGATTAAGGAACTATTTTTTAACAATGCACAATTTGAAGTCCAGGCCTACATATTTTTGAACTCTCTGGCACCTTTGGTATTATTTATTATTTCATTTTATTAAGCTGTAGCAGATATGACTGACCCATATTAATTTTCTGACCCAGCTCCATGTTCTCTCAGCTTTGACAAGAGCCTGAGAACTGCCTGTGGGCTTTGGCCACACAATGGGATAACTGTGTCCTTGAAGTCAGTCAATTGTCTGAGTCAGGAGGGGCTAAGCATGTTGTCTCAATGGTGCCTTGATAATTTTGAGCATGTAAAATTATAACCAGAATTTAAAAGCTGTAGCTCAGAGTCTTTCAGTGATCCTTCTGCCAAAGCAAGTGAGCAACCTGCTCTAGTGGAAGGTGTTCCTGCCTGTGGCAGGAGGCTGGAACTGGATGAGCTTTAAGGTCCCTTCCAACCAAAACCAGTCTGGGATTTGTGATAAATACTATTCAGCACTTATGGATCTCCCGGGTATTTCACCATCTCAGTGTCATGTCTAGCTTGTATGAACTACCTTTGCCCTATAAATTGCTATTACAGGTTCTCCTCTTTCCTTTGCAGATAAATGTGAAGAATGCCATTGTTCTGTTTTCCCTTTCCATAGCTGGTGTGAGCCAGGAACTGGCCATTTCCAACAGGCAGCATCGAATTCCCAGAAGCCTGCCTGGATCTTATGGCACAATAGAAATAGAAACTGGCGAGACAAAACAGCGGCAAATAATGAAACTGGATAAGAAGAATGGTCTGAAGTCTCTCTTTAAGCCCATTGATGCTGATACCATTGATATATATGCTAGAGCTGTGTTCCCAGCAGCCTTTGCAGCAGTCAATGTTATATACTGGGTTGCATACACAATGTGAAGAGCTACAAATTGAACAATGCTATGGACTAAACAGCCCTTGCAGAAACTGTACGGATCCATCTGTT
Source organism: Psittacula echo (assembly GCF_963264785.1). NCBI lineage: Eukaryota > Metazoa > Chordata > Aves > Psittaciformes > Psittacidae > Psittacula > Psittacula echo. Next base: position 605,692 of record NC_137753.1, read on the forward strand.
CTCAACAGAGCTTGAGGTACTTCTAAAGTCAAGGAAGTCCTGCTATCAATTCCTACTAAAACCAGCAATTTCTTACCCATCTGATTTGAGACAGTAATTACTGTACTCTGCCAAACAATCCCATCTCCTAATTTCCTGGATTACCATGAGACAATTTTTCATATGTACATATTTGCAGCAAAAGCTTAAATCTTAAATTACCCTGGGTTTCCTCCACTTTAAGGGTTGATCAGTAATGAAGATTTGTCTTTTCACACTTAGGCCCTTTCCTTTTTTGTAATAGAAGAGCTAATTCCTCACTTCCACACAGGAGTAGTTTTCTGCATTTGGCCTTCTGTGGGGTGGTCCAGGTTTAACAGTAGTGGTGGAGGTTTTAATCATAAAAATCTCATGAACAAAGTAAAAGGGAATAGAGCGGAGTGCGGGCTTTTTCTTAAGTTATTATTTGTCTTGGATAGAGTATTGAAAACATTTCAATACTCTTAGCGACAGCATGAAATAAAATATACTGCATAAGATTCTACGGAATTGTTAATAATGACTGCATTACATTTCAGATTTAAGCTAATGAAAGTTTAAATACTTAAATACAGTGAAGTATATTGGTTTAATAGGCCCCAAAATAGACAAAAGTGATTTAGAAACACAGGGAAAACTCAGACTTCCTATGTTGGATTGGGAAAAATTTTAAAAAAGCTTGATAATGAAGGAACTCAGACTCCATTTGCAGGAAGAGCTTTAGAATTCATTCTGCTAATTTTCAGTGAGAGTCTACCATGTGTGCCTCTGAAAATATCCTTTTTGCATCTGTCCCTAAATAGCTGAGTGAAGTAAAAAAATGTCATAACTGGCTTTGAGTTACTGCGTTGCTTTGGATATTTTTGCCATTTTTATTCAGAGGCTGAGCTAACATTTTAGGCCTCTTCACTTCCACTATCTGACAGTGAAATTTGTGGGTACTCATGCACACACTCTTTAAATCAGGATTAGAGCCTCTCACCCCATTCATGCAAAATAACACTTTGTTCTGTACATAATTCCAGGGAACTCAGCAAATGAATACAGTATTTACAACAAACACCAGCTTCACAACAGCCAAAAAACTCCACAGTAAATATTTTGGGATACGAATTTTAACAAGTAAAATATTGTTAGTGTAGGAAACCAATGTAAGATACTTCAAAATGGAAACTTTTTTGAGGATTTTGTTGTCTTGAAAGTGAGATTCTGTTTTAAATATAGAGACTGACACAAAAGAAAATATGAAGTGAGAGGGGGAGGGGAAGAAGGAAGCAGAGCAAGTGGCTGAAAGCTACGATGGAAGGAAGCATGGGGAGGTGTGAGATTAAACAAGACGAAAGATGTAGGTAAGAGAAGAGCTATGCTGGGCTTTGAAGATGGGAATCTCGAATGCAGTGGCTGATGGTTAATAATTGCAATAAGGATGAAACAAGCATTTGATCACAGTGGAGTGTGCCTGTGTTCCTCCTGCCTTATCTGTGACACATGGTTTGATTTTGTATGACCAGCACTGAAAGACAGAGCATTTAAACACAGATTAAAACCTAAAATAAGATTTGTTCAATGTCACTGAGGTAAGAAAATGCTTTGAAGAAAAAGTAGTGATCCTGAAGTGAGCAAAAATAGAAAATACGCTCCCATCTAAGTCAGGCTTAGGTTCACCTCAATATTTAGTTTCTGCATTAACAGAAAACCTACTTGCCAACAGTGTGCTGGCAAGTGCAAACTGGAGATGTTCCACAGAATTCTCACCAGTCTAGCCCTGGACTTAGACACCTGGATTCTGGTCCCAGATCCTGCCACTAACTTGTTGGGGAACTTCCCTTCTGTCATATCACTGCATCCTCTCCAAAACTGCTATAATGATACTGATTTCTTTCCTATACCTTTGAGTTTTACAGAAGAAAAACCCTTCAGGAGAGACAACTCTTCTCCTTCAAGTAGGCAAGTGCATCCAACTAGTACTTACATCGTGCTATTTACCATAGTATCGAAGACTCGCACATACTGAACTAAAGCAAAGTATAGCCCAACTTTCACCTTATCCAGAAAGCCAATGAAATTCTGCATGTCCTTCAATACATGCAGGTAATCAGGCTTCTTTTTTCCTCCTGCTTCTCCTCTTAGGATTGTATTTTTCTTGGTGTTTGTTCCCGATGTTGATGAAATGCTACCTTACAGAAATACACCATTTTTTTCCTAAGTATGCTTCTGGTCTTAATCACTTTCTCCCTCAAAGAAGTTCACCCTTCTTGCTGTCTTCTAGATCATTTGTACTGTTTTACATAATGATTAAGTGCAGAATGGAATTAAACCACAAGCAGCATGACTATACAATGCCTTTTCTTTACTAAGTTGTTGCTTTTTCCATGATCCTGCGTCAGGTCCTATCTTAAATCCCTTCTACTTCTCCTTACAGCTTAAAGTGAGCTTTTTCAATTCACATCTGATCTAAATCTTGTCTGGCCTCAGAAGCATCTTAAGTTTAAATGTAACTCTTGGATGATGCACTTTCAGAGGCAAGTGTGAAATATTCTTCTTAGAACTTTGAACATTTATCACCACAACAGTACTACACTCTCTAGAAAGACCATAGTGCCTTATTCTTCTGTTACACTTGCCTAAATAGAAATAATCTTCGGTTTAAAATCAGTAGATTAACGACTGCTGTGACAGCAGAATCTAACCTTTTAGTATCCTGTTGGTTTCTCTATTAGTCTATTACATTGCCTGTCAGGGACAGTATCTGCTGCTAAGAGTGAAATTATTGACGAAATCCAGCTGAAATACTCGCAGCAAGTTCTTGTGCAGTGTGAATCATAAGAAAACAATTATTCTGGAATTATTTTGGAATTGCAGTTACTGAAGAGCAGAGAACAAAGCACTGACCTAGTCTCTCTAGCGTGCAGTGGCTGGTTATTTCAAATAATTAGCAAGAAGGTAGCTGCAGATATTATACAGGCAATGTCTAATCTAATTACTTCAGCAGTAATAGTCTGTAACTGCACCTAACATAACTCCTTACACTGGAGCCAACTGAGTAATCACATGAGGTTACTGGACAAAATCAGTTGCTTCTCCTATGACTGGGAAGCATGCTCTGCTGACTTCTTCAAAAGATTTAGTCAATGAATGCTTTCTATAGTTTGACTGCAGATCTTCAAAGTGAACACCCCAGTTGTTGAGTGATCAAAGTAAAACATGGCAGCAATATATTCCTCAAAAAAACTTCAAGCTAGAATGGTAGACTATCACAATGTTGTAGACAGAAGCATAAATAAAGGGAAAATAACCACCTCAGAACACTGCAGGGAGTCAGAAATGTGCACTGTGAGCATACATACAGCTGTTGCGTCCATTCCAGGAACAAGGTGACTCAGAGGGGAGAAGATGTGTTTCAGCTACTGTTACTGCACTTGCATGAGTAGCACAAGACAAAACACCTCCACCATCAAGAGTAGGATTTCCTTATATCTGTTTCCAGAGCCAGAAATAAAGTCAGATGCCATTCAAACTCTTCTTAAGGAGAAACTTCAGTACAGGAGTCTGGTGTAACAATTGGAGCTTTGCATAAATTTGAATCTTCTGCACTTATGTGTGTGCTTAACTTCTTTTTTTTTTTCTTTTTTTTTTCTTTTTTTTTTTTGTTTAAAAAAAATCATCCTTAAAAAATCATCAGACATTAATACTTTAGATGTATTAATATCCAAAGTCAATGCCTTATTCAATTCTAATTTCATGATAATAAACAGAAATAAACTGAATTTGATGTTAGTTAAATGTTGCCTTTGGATGGGCTGTATTAGCATCAATGAGAGGCAAAAAAACCCCACCAAAACCAGTGTGTGACAGATCAGAAGGCATTTTTTCTGTGCTGTACCTGAAAACATTCATATTCCTTTCAGCAATTTAGAGTACTGCTCTATGGACTGGCATGTCTGTGAGAAAAGGAGTGGGGTATGTGCTAATGTAATCATTCTAAATGTGAAGTGTTGATAAAATGTAGATATACAGAAATTGGAGCTTCTATAAATGGACAAAATAGACATTCCAACTATTGAGCTGGAAGATAAAATGCATTAGAAGGAAAATCAAAATCACAGAATCATAGAATAGTTAGGGTTGGAAAGGACCTTAAGATCATCTAGTTCAAATCCCCCTGACATGGGCAGGGACACCTCACACTAAAACATGTCACCCAAGGCTCTGTCCAACCTGGCCTTGAACCACCGCCAGGGATGGAGCATAAATAACCTCAGAGATTTCATCCCATAATGAAATCCTGCCTATTATGTGCCCAAGGGCTTGTAAAACTCTACTTTGGCCTTGGCAACAGAAAAGGAAGCACCATTCTGTATTCATGAGCGCTTTCTGGGGGGTATTTATGCAGACTACTGTATTTATGTTAAAAAACAGCTGTTGCTGTCTCAAGAGATTGAAAAGAATCAGTACAAGATGAAGAGGAGCAAGATACTCTGGGATTTGCTGGAAAGTAATGCTGGCAGTGACAGCACTATTAAGAGGTTAACGTACAGAACTGTCTGCCCTGTTTCTGGGTAAAAATGAAAGCATTCATGCAAGTTAAAACTCTCACATCAGTTCTTCACTGGTTTGCTGATCCAACAGATAATGTAGCGAAACCAATTTAACTCAATGAGGCTTCTGCTGCTGGTACAACAAAACACTTATACAATTTCTCTGATTTTAAATACTCAGTCATTAACCTAAGAAAGCACTTCATATGAGGAGGACAACAGCATCCCTGCATAGCTGTCTGTGAAGCAGGACAGATAACAAGAAGCTTATTGAAAGTTTCTGAGAATATTTTCATTAAAGAAAAATCTGAAGCAACTCTCTCATACCCTCTTCATTACAGCAGCTGAAAACACATGCAGTGATTGAAAGCTTGTTTGATATTGTAATAATTCTGTGAGCAATATGTGTTACAAACACAGATAACTAATTCCTAATGAAACAGAATACAGATTTGGCAATGAACATGTCTATTTGGATGGATGTGATAGCTGAAATGGGAAAGGCACAGTCTCTTTCTGCCTTGACAGCTTGTGTCTTAAAATGAATTTGAGGATCTAATCCCACTGTTACGTAACACGTTAGGGATCTCTTGTCTCCTCATATCAGCTTTATGTCACAGCTATTCCTTTTACCAAGTCTTGCCCAGTAAAAACAAATCTGAGAAGATGGTCATGCCTGGGCTGCCAGAAAATGTAGCACCAACAGAGCTGATCACATGTTATTGGGAGTTCACGGTTCTGCAAAAGGTTGCTTTCTAAAGAGTTAGGACTAGGTTATGAAGCAAGAAGGGAGCCCCTGTGATTTACAGTGTATTGTGTGCTAGTGAACATATACAGAAGGAAAGTGGGCAAAAATTGTGCTTCTACAGAGGCAGGTTGTTTAATTATCCTGAGAAAAATAAGTACAGTAGCATAGAAGACGGTTTTATTTGCTTTTAAACATATGTCGCCTGGACTACCCATAAAATCCTTTATCCTTCTGGTTAATATGCCAGCAAGAGTTAGCTTCTGGTTACTTCTATCTTACATAAGACAGACAAGTAAGGGAGGTGTTGACTGAAAATAGTCTTGAAACATTATTCATTTTGTCTATTTTAACATGGGCTAGAAAAACACTAATATTCAGTCCAGCAAGAAAATTTGCACAGGATTACCATGGTGATTTCTGGTGTTATGTAGGATATATGCTTTACTTCAGTTCCTGTTAAAATATATTAATGGTTTGCCTTATGATTTTTATCCAAACTTAGTAGTATTTGGTTCAAATTTGTTCCCACTGGACTCAATAATTTCACTGCCACTGATCTCAACAGAAGGGATAGCTGTCTCTTGGCAAAAAAAGAGCAAGGAGGCTGAAGAGCAGCCTGTATATCTGCACACATGGCTGGGTTGATCTAAAAAAGACATTCTATGGGGATGTATTTTCATTCCAGAGCAACACAGAACTGCTTATTCACATTTCACATACCTTTGAAGATAGTAGCTGTCTCAATTTATCTGTTGTTTAGTTAACAGTCTGAAATCTTCATTTTGCCTACTCAATCTTTAAAACCTTGGGAAGTTGACAGGTCTTAATACAGCTGAAGATTTAAGGCAATAAAAATAGGATACCAGTTGTCCTTTTCTACTGAGGTACAACTAGTACTGATTGCCACTTTTATTTCAGCAATTGTCTTTAAGAACTAGCTGTCATAATGATGTCTTAATTGAAGCATTTAGGAGGGAGAAAAGGAGAAAGATTTTTTTTGACCAATCTTTTCAGAAACATACATGGATTTTGTGGATACAGCAGTTTAAAGAAAAAAAAAAAGTTATTTCAGCAAAGAAAAGGTAGAAACAGCTGCAAGTCCTGCCAGCCAGCCACCAGGTGTAAAAACTTCCAACTCTCTCTGTCTAAATTTGTAAGAAAAACTTTGTACATAATCGTATCTGTGAAGAGTCCATGTAGTACAAGAATTCTCCAACAACCTTCAGTAGCAGGAACATTCCCAATAGTTTTAGTCATTTAAGCAGTGAAGGTCCTAGCTGAGCCACTTGCTAATTAGTCTAATTAATTACACAACTTTATGTGTTTGTTGAACCACCAAAATTAACACAGAGCTTTTCCTCTCTGTTTCTCACACCAGGAGAAAGGGGAGAGGATAAACATCCATATAGCAACAACAGCTCCCAAATTGCAATGACAGTCTTCATCTCTGCTTAATTCCTTGCCCGTGAAATAAAATGAACCATAACAAATATCCATCCTTTGATCTTTATTTCTAGAGAGAGATATTTCTCTCAATGGAAAGCCTTTTGTAAGCCAGAGAGAGTGCTCTGGAGATGAGAGATTGGAAGTCATGCTTGACCAACCTCATAGCCTTTTATGAGGAAATAACATTGTGGATGGATGATGGCAGAGCGGTGGACGTGGTCTACCTTGACTTCAGCAAAGCATTTGACACAGTCTCCCACAGCATCCTCATAGCTAAATCGAGGAAGTGTGGTCTGGATGATCAGGTAGTGAGGTGGACTGCAAACTGGCTGAAGGACAGAAGCCAGAGAGTTGTAGTCTATGGGGCAGAGTCCAGTTGGAGGCCTGTATCTAGTGGAGTGCCTCAAGGGTCAGTACTGGGACCAGTATTATTTAATATATTCATCAATGATTTAGATGAGGGAATTGAGTGTACTGTCAGCAAGTTTGCTGATGACACTAAGCTGGGAGAAGTGGCTGACACGCCAGAAGGCTGTGCTGCCATCCAGCGAGACCTGGACAGGCTGGAGAGTTGGGCAGGGAGAAACTTGATGAAATATAACAAGGGAAAGTGTAGAGTCCTGCATCTGGGCAGGAACAACCCCAGGTTCCAGTATAGGTTGGGGAACGACCTGTTAGAGAGTAGTGTAGGGGAGAGGGACCTGGGGGTCCTAGTGGATGGCAGGATGACCATGAGCCAACACTGTGCCCTTGCGGCCAAGAAGGCCAATGGCATCCTGGGGTGTATTAGAAGGGGGGTGGTCAGTAGGTCGAGAGAGGTCCTCCTTCCCCTCTACTCTGCCCTGGTGAGACCGCATCTGGTATATTGTGTCCAGTTCTGGGCCCCTCAGTTCAAGAAGGACAGGGACCTGCTGGAGAGAGTCCAGCGCAGGGCGACTAAGATGATGAAGGGAGTGGAGCATCTCCCTTATGAGGAAAGGCTGAGGGAGCTGGGTCTCTATAGTTTGGAGAAGAGGAGACTGCGGGGGGACCTTATTAGTGTATATAAATATATAAAGGGGGAGTGTCATGAGGATGGAGCCAGGCTCTTCTCAATGGCAAACAATGATACGACAAGGGGTAATGGGTATAAACTGGAACACAAGAGGTTCCACTTAAACTTGAGAAGAAACTTCTCAGTGAGGGTGACAGAACACTGGAACAGGCTGCCCAGGGAGGTTGTGGAGTCTCCTTCTCTGGAGACATTCAAAACCCACCTGGACACATTCCTGTGTAACCTTATCTAGGTGTTCCTGCTCTGGCAGGGGGATTGGACTAGATGATCTTTTGAGGTCCCTTCCAATCTCTAACATACTCTGTGTGTGTGTGTGTGAGAGTGATCAACTGGCAGTGACAGTGAGCTGAGAGCCTCATAGCTAAGATCAATAATTCATGTTATGTTTTCAGTTTCAGGCCTTTGCCTCCCAGTCACATCCCAATCAGCACCAAAACAGTTGTTCTGTTTAGTCAAAGAGCTTCCAAACCATTAAATAGCACTTTTTTTTCTTTCCTTTTAAACTTATCTTTAAGGAACAGTTCTCAACAGCCTGTAGCATTAAAATAAAGCACTACCACTTGTAAGCATTTTATATACAACTTTGTTTCCCAGAGAGTTGCCTAGGAATATCTTGCCATCTGCTGGAAATGTGCAGATATACATCCTTTAATACATACAGGCTTCAAAGTTACTGTCAGAGACAATGGTAGCATAAAAAATGCAGGAGGCATTAAGTTTGGAAGCCAATACTCTGGATGTTTAGAACTTCTACTTCAATAAAGAGGTAACATCAGACTACTGGGCTGCAGCAGTTGAAATACCAACATTAGCTTCCTCGGCAAATCAGTATTCTCTCTCCATTGCTGCTCTAAATCTGTGGCACAACTGGATGCTGAGGTTGAATGTAGTATTACCTGTGTGAAGCCAGATGATCATCATGGCCATATCTGCATAAAACAGGAGTAGCTCTACTGCGGAGGAGGTGATGGGGCTAAAGGTAATGCAAGCTAACATAGAACATTTCACTAAGAACTCTCTGCAAATGAAGTATGTCCTCCTTAAGATAGCTTCCACTAGACTGCAGTAGCTTCTGATCAGTATGGGCTGCTATTGATCCTGGTTGCTAATTAGCCACAGCAACTTTGGAAAAAAACAAAATAGGAAAGAAAATCCACATGGCTGTTTCCAGCAGGAGGGAGCTCTTCTTTCTTATAGAAACCCCTTACAAATACTGATAAGAAAATAATTATTATCCCACCACTTAAAAAAATTCTTTTAGGCCATGTGACAGAGATTTGTGATTTGCCAAAGCTCATCATATAAAGAAAGGAATGCAAGAACGGGAAACTCGCTTTTTGTTGTGCTGGATGTGGTAGGACTTATTTTCAAAACAGAACTGAAATACTTGAGGAAAAAACTTTTTTGAAGCCTTCTTTCTCAAACAGATCAGTTCATAATCTCTTCTTCAGAGTAAAAGATCTGATATCGGGAGATAACAATAATGTAAAAACGAATTAAAATTTTAGATGCAAAAAATACCCACTTTAAACCTGGAATAAAATAAATTACCTATAGGAGTTGTCAAATCTAGGTGTAGTAGACAGTAATATCTCACCTTTTCATTAAGCTGAGGATGTTTCAGTAGGAGATAAAAGCACAATACTCTGCCATCTGGAAAAAAAAAAAAGAAAAAAGCTCAGGAATAATTCAGGATTTACAGCTCTAGGACAACATAAGTCAATTGTGTTTCAAGAACAATATGCCAGAAGCAATGATCATACAATATGTTGCATTTTCAAGCCAGCTGCAACCTTTTCAGCTAATGCACAGAGCAAAGCTGACAGCCTCTCCAAAAAATGCCATCTGCCCAGAAGTGGGAAGCATCTACTAAGAAATTGAAGTGTTTAAACAGTCCTGTAATATAAGAAATTACAAACTAACTCAAAGTAAGACTTCTAAAATAACAGCATTAGTACTAAGTGATCAATTACACGATCTCTCTGCAAGATGTAAAAATATTATTGTTGACATTTTTCTACAAGCACCAAAAATGTACCCAATCTTTTTGTCTTCAGTAGGTTGGCTAGGAAAAAATAACAACAGTAAACCATACAACACCCCAAATCACAGTTTTGAAGAACTGCGCTACCTTTTATCTCCCAATTCAACAACTCAAGAAGCTGAAGCCATCTGACTGATGTGACAGGACATCAAAGCCCAGCTTGCCCTGAAAAAATTATGTTCATAGACATACATTACATAATGTTCTCCATTTTAAGCAGAGGAAATTTGGAACAGATGAAGATTCAAGGGCCCCTTTTGAAACCATATTGACAGTTCTCACTAAAATAAAATTAACAGTGTATAAACAATTCAGATTAGAGACTGATAAATGAAACCATTTGGTGCATTCCCTTGGTGTCAGAGAAAACATCTAGACTAAAAAGAATAAGTTTTGCCACTTTACTTAAACTAGAGTTAACTATTATTTATTTGTACTTTGACACATTGTAGAAACACCAAAGGAAAGTTCAGAGCTATGTTGGTGCAAACTCACCAACATACAGGCCCCCACAAACACCCATAACAATCTTGTGAAAGTGCTGAATGGTGCCTAAAAAGAGTTTGATGTAGGTGTATGAAGGTCGCAGCAGGAGACTAAGGATTGATACGTTTTTCTGCCATTTTCAAAATACAGGTTATGAATGCTCTACTCCAAAGCTATATCACAGTTTGGACAGCTTGGTTTGATTTATTTTTCAAGTTCGGTGGGTTACTGTTGCCCAATGGTGGATATAAATAGCTTAACAACAGCCCCAAAGCAAATCTTTTACCAGGATAGCTTATTTGCTTTAATCGTTTAAAGACACCAGGAAACCAGCTGTTTGGCCAGTACAAGCATCATTTCCGCTAGAGGACTCTCTGGGTTAACTATCCCACGCTTCAGCTGAAAAACAGGCAGAACTCCGACCTCCTCTACACAGGAGAGGCTTTGCCTTGGTCACAGTTTATTCAGAGTTTGAAATCGAAGATCAAAGTATCATTAGGAGACAACCCTATAGAGCTAATAGCATTAATCATTTCACAGACTTGCTCTCATGAAATGGTGGTTAAATCATAAACTAATACAAAACAATCTGTTGTTTTTCCTCTTTCCTCTCTGGTCTGACCACTCGGACATCTAATACTATACATAACATATCTAAAATACATACTAATATAACATACTAATATAACATACTAATATAACATACTAATATAACATACTAATATAACATACTAATATAACATACTAATATAACATACTAATATAACATACTAATATAACATACTAATATAACATACTAATATAACATACTAATATAACATACTAATATAACATACTAATATAACATACTAATATAACATACTAATATAACATACTAATATAACATACTAATATAACATACTAATATAACATACTAATATAACATACTAATATAACATACTAATATAACATACTAATATAACATACTAATATAACATACTAATATAACATAACATATCTAATACTGTTTATTACTGTTATTTACCCTAACAGTTTTGAATGAATCCTCTCCAGGCTGGGTGCTCTGCTTACATTCCTGGGAGATTACCCGCTTGTGGAAGCGGGTTTCCCCAGGCAGCTTTGGGTGAGGCAGCCGGCTCAGTGTGTGCGCTGGCAGGGCACCTCTTTGAGGGAAGCGGGGAGAAAGAACTTTTCGTTGTTGTTAAGGGGTTTTTTAGAGCGAGGACGAGAGCTGACCCCGCGGAGTACCTCCGAAAGGCCGCCTTCCCTTAGGACTCCCGGCCGGTGGCCGCCACTTTTGCCCCTCGCCTCAGCGTCGCCCCAGCCCTGCGACGGCCCCACGGTTCACAGCCAAGCTCCCCTTCTCCCGCCGAGGCCCCGCGCCTGCGGCAGGCCAGACAGCTCGCTACCTCAGAAGGCGAGGGGGAGAGGCAAGGCGCGAGCCCCCTGTCCCCACAGAGCGGCAACGGTGGTACCCACCTCTCTCAGGCTCGGGCCCTCTTTCCACCACAGCGATGCCGTGTCTCGGGTACGGCGAGGTTCGGGGACGCGCCGGCGGCAGCCCCGCGAAGACGGAAAGGAGGAAAGCGGAGGGGGAGGCCTGAGACGGCCGCAGCCCCGGCCGCTCGCCTCACCCGCCACTCTCACGGGAGCCCCACGCCTGCCTCTAAGACCAGCATCTCCGATTGACTGCAGGTGTTTCTCTACTACTTCTTCGCAGGCTTTTAATTGGCTGAGATACGCCTACTCCACAGGTAAAAGTTCCCGGCCTATGATTGGTAGTGAGTGGGCGGGATCTTTCGGGGGATTGGCTCCAGGTGAGCTGGAGCTTGCTATTGGCTGACAGGTAGTGTAGGAGTGGTTCTATTGGCTGTGGGCACTAACCTTCTTAGTCCGCCATGTTCGGCGCGGTGGTGCCGTTGCTAGGATTACCGGATTGAGCGGGGCGTTGAAGCGGGGGGGTGGCTGAGGGGGATCCGGTGGCTTCTCCCCCGTTACCCCTTTTCCTGCTGCATGCCACCGCTCTTCTTCCGCGGGGACCCAGCGGCGGGGAGTTAAAGTCCGTTCCTAAACTTCTTCGCGGGACTTTGAGCAACTTCCGACCGTGGAAGGTGCAGCCCGGCACCGCTGAGACACGGGCCCCGGGCTTTGGCGTGGCACCTCTCTCGGCCGGAGCAGGTAGGGAGGGGCAGCCCCGGAGGCCTTGTAGGGTTGAAGCCGCTTCCCCGTGTTGTGTCCAGTCCCTGTCGCCGCCAGGCTTGGACTCGACGGGCGCTGAGGGGACTCCGGTGTCGGGCGGGAGGGACTGGCGCGTTCCTTCGAATCCTGCGGGAGAGGAGAGGGCTGGAAGCGGAATTCTGCAGTCTCCTGGTACCTGTGGCTCTGCTTCCCCCGGCAGCGGGGCTGGGGCGCTCTCTGGGTGGGTGTGTCTTATGAGTATATGGGAAGGTGGAGGTAATTTTCAATAAACAGGGCGTTTGTCAGTCTTCAGTCATAGAAACAATTTAAATTGTCTCTTGGAGTTCTGATTTTCTTGGGTGAATTTGTAACCAACATCAGTTGCTAGCAGACTTCCATTTATGTAAGAACTATTCTTCGTTAACATACTCTACTCTTCGAAAGAAAAAAGCAAGAAAGTGTGTTGATGAATAAGTAAAGATTTCTTCAGGGTATTTTTAGCCAAGAGGGAACTGTTGGGTGTTTTATTAAAAAAACATCCTTGAATGCTTGGGCTATTTCTGTAAAACTGATTTGTACGGGATATTTTTAACTGATTTAATTTCTGTGCAGGTTAATGGTCTTGTATATTTCTCTTTCAGTTTCTCACTGTTCTATGTAGAGCTATTTGTGTTTATAAAATTTGACAGTTCATTTGTTCAATAGTGTCTGTATATTCATCTCTGCTGGTTTTCTTTCTGTGCAGCTGGATTGAAAATCTGGAGAAGAAGCACACATTTTGAATGCGAAGCTGTTTGCTTCAGAATTAAATGAATTATATGTCTCAAGTGAACGTATTTCTATATAATTTCATTTAGACTGCTAAATACCATGCCTAGCAGAATGGGCTCAAAAATGGATTTGAACAAAAACTTCATCAGAGTGAAAACACACTATAGTGGGTAAGTCATGATGCTCTCTCCTCTATATTGTGTCCTGTCTAATTTTGAAGCATGGAGTTCATAGTCTGATCTAGTGATACAGTAACCAGGCCATTGGTGGTTTTGTAGTTTGTCAGATCAGGTTCTGGGCTAATAAACTACCATGCAGCCTCCTGCAGCATGCTGGCTGTGGAAGAATTGGTTATTTATTCTTCTGTTAAAGGAGAGGAGAAAATGTGCAAAACTGACATTGTTGTTCTGGGTTGATGGATTATTGATTTCTGTTTCATGACCACGGGCACGTATAGACCCACTTCTTGCATTTAGGTGCAGTTACTATATTTTGTTGTATCTCCTTTATAATAAAGATATGATAAATCTTAGAAGTCACTGCTGAAGTTAGGAGGAGACAATGAAGTATAGGTTTCCACTCAGAGTTGTCAGTTTGTGACTGTACTCCTTGGGATGAAATGTGATGTTTAGTATGAGTCCTTTTCTAGTGGACATTTTTGACATGATTTTAACTTACAGCAGTTTCTGTCTTGGAAAATTAGGTGTTTCTTTGTGGAGAGATATGTAAGTCTTGACATAAGTGGGTGCCATTGATTTTGTCCTTTTTTTGTGTGTCTTGGAGAAATTTTAGAAGGAGTTATTATTGGCATTACTTAGTTAAATATGAGGAATGAGGGAATTTTGCTTAGATCACAAGTAAACTGCCTTATGAACGCTGTCTGAAAGACTCGTACCATATATTTGCCATTACTAATAATAATTTTCTGCTCTGTAGTTTTATCCTACACCTCTGAATCATGTAATACAGTTGAAAAGAATATCTGAATTTTAAATACTCAAGTGATGCACTTCTCTGAGGTGCATGGTTATGCATGCTTCTCTGAAAGGGGCTGAGCCCTGTAAGGGAAGGTGCTATAAACACAAGTAGAACTTTGTATAAACAATTTCGGATAGCTTGCTGGCAGGTAGTGTTGCTCTAAAGTGAGAAGAGTAGGTTGCAGCCCAGAAAGTCAACTGTATACTGTGCTGCATCAAAAGGAATGTGGCTAACAGGTCAAAGGAGATGATCCTGCCCCTCTACTCTGCTCTTGTGAGACCCCACTTGCAGCACTGTGTGCAGTTCTGGTGTCCTCAACATAAGAAGGAAATGGAGCTGTTGGAGCAAGTCGAGAGGAGGCCACAAGGACAATAGGGGGCTGAAGCACCTCCTGTATGAAGACAGACTGAGAAAGTTGGGGCAGATTCTTAGCCTGGAGAAGAGAAGCTGTGTGGAAACCTCAGAGCCACTTTCTAATATCTGAAGAGGGCTACAAGGATGCTGGAGAAGGGACTTCTCATCAGGGACTTTAGCGAAGTGGCAAGGGGTAATGGGTTGAAACTGAAACAAGGGAAGTTCAGGTTAGATGTAAGGAAGAAGTTCTTTACTGTGAGGGTGGTGAGGTGCTGGCACAGGCTGCCCAAAGAAGTGGTAAATTCTCCATCTCTGGCAGTGTTCAAGGCCAGGTTGGACAGAGCCTTGGGCGACATGTTCTAGTGTGAGGTGTCCCTGCCCATGTCAGGGGGGTTAGAACTAGGTGATCTTGAGGTCCTTTCCAGCTCAAACCATTCTATCATTTTGTAGAACTTGTCTGTGCAGAAATGGAGGAGGTGATAATACTTGTGTCACTATTAGAATTCATGTGCAATTATTATAATGTTCTACAATAAACTACTACTGTAGTTTCTCCTCCAACACTATGTTTAGTAATTTCCATTAGCTGTGAAGTCTGTAATATGGCAATTTACAAAACAAGAGTTCCAACTCATTGAATTTTGAGTTTTGTTCTACTGATCAAATTCTGTAAGAGCTGATTATTTTTGATATTATAGCCTGTATAACAGATTATCTTCATATATCCATTAAATTACTGTACTCATCTCTTGAACAAATTTGACAAACTGCAGGAAATCATTGATGCTTCACAACTTCAAAATTAAGAACAAGCTCATTCAGGTAGCTGCTAAAATATTAAAGTAATAGTACAATATACAATTTTGAAATCCTGGTTAAGATTTTAAGCATGAGGAAGTTCTAAGCCATGTGAATGTTGAATCTGTCTGGAGTCCTACTATCTTAGGTATTCAGGTTTCTGGGTGTGACAGAGTTCCTAACATAGCATAGTATACATAACTGCCTAAGTAGATTGCAAAAGAAAGTAAACTTGTGTAGTTCTCACTTCATTATTTCAGTTTAGTTGATCTGATTTATACCTGGTTACTTGAAATCACTTTGTTTAAATAGAGTAGTGATGCAGTATGGTTTGCTGTTACCTTGGTTCTAAATGGTGACACACTTAACCAGTTTCACACAATTAATCTCCTGCTATAACTGCTTGTCCATAACTTGATGGTCGTTAGTTCTTCAGATTACTCTGTAGAATCTAGTTTCAGATACCTAATAAAAAAAGTGTCCTGTGAGATTCTGTAGTGTTAAATAACAAATGATTTTGATTTATCTGTGCCCTGATTGCCTAATGTGACTATACAGGCATTAAGGTTAAACACAGTGTATCTCAAAGGCACATGGACATCATGGAGATAACAGTTTGAATAAATATAATTAGTGTTTACATTTGCAAAAGCCGATTGGTATTTGTAGTGTGCATAGTGGAATATTGTCTTACTGCATGTTTTTAGTGTTTGAGTAGTATTTAGGTACTTGAGAAAGCATGATTGTCCAGAGCTACCACAGAGCTATAGCTGCTTGGTTTTGTGACTAGTTTGAGGTGGCAGTGTATGAATTAATGAGCTGCATTTGTTAGTGACCTTTTCTTGGCATGAGGCATTGCACCAGGTCTCAAACACTACTTTAAGAACTGGTTTGATCTCTTACTTTTATAAGTGCTTAAAATATGACTCTTTTGATGGAGATATAGTCTTAAGCTTAACCTCAGCTGATGTCTCTCACTATTGTACAGTAATGTGGATATGCAAGTTGGCAGTTAGCATACATATTTCTTTTTCCATTATTATTATGAAGAATTAAGTTGCTCTTCTTTGAGAAGTTTACAAATTGTAGATTAAAGATATACTTGAAAAGGTAGAAGTGCTTTTAATCTGAATTTGAACCTCAGTATAGTTCTTAAATGATTGTGTTAGAGCTTTGTTACTCATAATTTTTCTCAGCAAAGACAAAATGCAAAGTTTTTCTGCATATCATTTAGAATGTGAGTTGTAGAGCTGAAGATCCTCAGTTCAGTGTAGCACCTTTAGGCTTCTAGTTGAAAAATATAAGTAGGTAAAGTATGTAATATAGCACATATTCTAAAATGACTTATCACACAGTATGAAAATAGGAAAATTATCTCAGTCTTGCTGGGGAACTTCTGAGATACTTACTGTATTAAACTAAGGGGAAGAATTACATATGCCAGTAGCTATTAACTACAAAATTGTTTCCTGATTATCCCCTAGAAGGTTTTGAAAGCACTGAGATAGAATCATAGAATGGTTTGGGTTGGAAGGGACCTTAAGTTCATCCAGTTCTTCCACCCCTCTCTGACATGGGCAAGGACACCTCACACTAGACCATGTTGCCCAAGGTTCTGTCCAACCTGACCTTGAACACTGCCAGAGATGGAGCACTTACCACTTCTTTGGGCAGCCTGTGCCAGCACCTCACCACCCTCACAGTAAAGAACTTCTTCCTTACATCTAACCTGAACTTCCCTTGTTTCAGTTTCAACCCAGTACCCCTTGTCCCTTCGCTAAAGTCCCTGATGAAGAGTCCCTTCTCCAGCATCCTTGTAGCCCTCTTCAGATATTAGAAAGTGGCTCTGAGGTTTCCACACAGCTTCTCTTCTCCAGGCTGAACAGCCCCAACTTTCTCAGCCTGTCTTCGAAAGGGAGATGACTTAAGTACATCTCCTCTTTCTTCCTGCGCTTATTTAATCAGTTAGTTTCCTTGAGTCTGTCATTTGAAAAATATTTAGAAAATAGGAGAAGGTCTAGTTTGCATTCTCAGGTTTTGTTTTGCAAAATCTTTTTTGCATTTTATTTTTTTAAATCTTTGTCCTGCTTTGACAGTACTGTGTGGCATTTCATATGAGGAATGCTGATTCTGTAGCATGATTTTGCAGCTTGGCATCCATAGGTGGAATTACTGGAATATGCAGGCTAATGCAGATATTTTCTGATAAAAGCTTATGTTTTCATCTTGTGCAGGGACATCCTGATAACAAACTTGGATGTATCAATGAGCTATGATGAACTTTGTGATGAAGTACATGAGATGTGTAATTTACAGCAGGAACAGCCAATTACCCTCAAGTGGATTGATGATGAAGGTATTGTACTGAAATACTACTTAAGCATTCTTGAGTTTATGGTTCATTGTGGTACTAAGAAAGGGCATTGAGGAAACTTGTATAAACAAGTTTCATATTGTGGAGTTACTTGTAATTTCTAAATGCCAGCGTATGTCTTACAAAGCAGGGAGTTTGGAGACACGAGCCTCAAAACATGGATGATGACAGGAGCACTTGAATTCACTTCTGTAGAAGTAAAGGCTATGTAAAACTTTAATATTTTACTATTCTATACTTCTATACTGAATACAGAGTTTTAATTTGAGATTTTCATCAGCCTAATGCTGTACCCCTCAGAATTCCTAACTTCAAATTCTTGGTCACAGCACTTTGATTTTACCCTGTCAGCACTTGCCTTAAAAAAAAAAAAATAATAAAAAAAAATTAATCTTTACTTGGTGCTGATGAGAGTCACATTTGGTGGGCAGGGTGTGCTGCAGGAAGGGCAGGTGTTCCACAAAGCTGCTGGGATCTAGAGTGACCCCCTTGCTTGTTTGCTCACTTTCTGTGTATTGTGACGTATAGCAGTTTACATGTGTCTGCTTAAGTGGATTTGTGGATTAATTACCTAGTTTTAACCAAAATAACCCTTGCAAGGTAACACTAATAATGTGAGCACAGGCAGACAATGAGAAAATGGTGGAGCTGACATTTTTCCTTCCTACTTGGAAGCATGAACTCTGTCAGCCCCAGGACAGGTGGAAAGCAATGGCCAGCTAATCAGGTGTGGCAAGAAGTCAATGAAGAAGATTCAAAATTATCAAGAAAAGTATTTCAAATCTTTATTTACATCTACTATTTTAATGATGAACCTCACCCTAAGTGTGTTTTGAGATAATAGGTAATGCAAGAGCAGCTGATTGATATCAGTAAAGGTGGAAATTTGCTCACTGAATGCCAACAAAGTCTTTGCATAAATGATGGTTGGGATTGAATAATGAGTATTAGGATCTGGTAAGCACAGCCAACGATGCACTTCTTCTGTTCAGGTCTATGTATCTTTATGGTATTTTTTTTTCTTTAGCTATGACACCATTAAAATTGAAATAAACTGAGCTTAGAACTAAACCTTTGACTCATTATATCAAAATGTTAAACCTAGATTGTCAAAAGTTATGAAGCAAGTTTAATCACATAGCTCTTAAAAATATTTTTATGTTTAATATTTTGAGGTCCATCTTTGTGCCATTGAAAAATAATTTTTAATATTTATTCCTTTAAAGGTTTCTGTATTTGTGTATTTTTTTTATAATGCACATAATTTGCATAGTAAGGATTTGTGCTCTAAAAATTTAATGATGGGGTGTGCTGCCAAAAAAGTTTGGAGACCGCTGATCTAGAGTCTGTCATGGGCTGTCAAAACAGTATTTCTGCCTACCAGAGAGGTATTATCTTCCAGTTCAGATGTCCTCACTTAAACTGATCAGAATTTATATCTTGAAAAGGTCATCTTCTGACATTTAGGTTTGGTAATATGTGATCTAAGAGTAATTATATCTCTATATAAGTGTTGGCATATTTGTATCCCATCCGTAACTTTCACCTGTATCTTTTTTTTTTTTTTTTTTTTTTTTTGATACTTAATCGTAAATTGCTTTCTGTCAGTCTGTCAAGTGGCTCAACTAGAATCTCTGTGTACCTCTGTAACTTCATGGTTTTGTAGTCAAAGGGTAAATTAATTTTGAATTAAACTGAAGTTTTCTGGTTATTAGGAAGTGATTTTTGCCCTTTTTTTTTTTTTCTTTTTGTGCTGTTTGTTAAAGACCTTTAAGCATGTCTATTCACTTTTCTGTTTTGTTGTCCCATTGCAAATCAACACAGTATATTTCTAGCTACACAGTTTCCATAAAAGTAGAAGGGGAAAAAAACCCCAGTGTTGATATATTTTGGCTTTGATCAAAGTACCAGCTTTATATCAAATAATTGTTAGAATGGCAATCCTGGAGGCTGGTGTGTTTCTTACTAAGTGACATTCTCTACTTAATTCTTCAGTCATAAATTTGCCTGTGTTACTTTTTTTTTTTTTTTTTCAGGTGACCCATGTACCATCTCATCTCAGATGGAGCTGGAAGAAGCATTCCGTTTGTATTGTCAGAACAGAGATG
The DNA here is from genome assembly GCF_963264785.1 of Psittacula echo. Lineage (NCBI taxonomy): Eukaryota > Metazoa > Chordata > Aves > Psittaciformes > Psittacidae > Psittacula > Psittacula echo. The sequence goes on from NC_137753.1 coordinate 625,587, forward strand.
AAGGGCTGATTATTCATGGCAAGTATTGCACAGTTCAAGAACCTGTATGCATTTGTTGGTAATTACAGATGCTTCTTCAATATGACATTGGACAACTCTTTTGCCTGTTGAATACATTCTTAATGTAGCTGGTGCACTGGAATTTAATGTTGTAAGAGGGAAGTGTTCTATTGGGTGTGGAGCCCAAAGCTGAAACTGTTCAGTAGGCTTTGAGGCAGGCTGGGGTTCTAAACTGCACAGGTTTGGTAATGCTGTAGTCAAGCACAAGATCTTGCCAGTATGGAGCCAGATTTTGGTTATGTCATTTCTCATGCAGAATTGTTTAAAGGCTTCCAGAAACTGTCTTTGTGTAAATATATTTAAGAATCAAGGAAGAAGTATTACTGAGAATACATTAACTTAAAAATATAATTTTTTTTGTTTCAGTTTTCCCAAGTATTCCAGAGAAACCTGGCATGCCTTGTCCAGGAGAAGACAGTGAGTACTAAAATGTTACCAAGTTTTAGTTTAATATTTTTCAGTCATACACAGAAATGTATTCAAAGGTTTTTGTAATTTACTGTTACATCTTTTTTGTGGTTTCTTAATAGAATGTAAAATGTTTGTTTTCTCAACATTATAGTGCTGGTTTAATGTTTCTGAGAGTTAATACTGGTTTCCAGTAGCTGGTATATTGGGAGGAGAGACATCAGGAATTTAGATGCACATTTGAATGTGGTCCTTTTCTTTTGTGCTTCTTTTGATTTCTTACAGGGAAAAGAAATGTGTATTGAGGAGAGAGATACAGCCTTTTTTTTTTTTTTTTTTTTTGAAAAGGCTATTAATCTCTAAAAAAATCCCGTGAAAAGTAGATAAATCTCCAGAGGAAGGGTACATGATTGATATAGATCCTATTTTGGTGATGATGTTTTGGGATGCTTGGGTAGTTCAGTGTCTTGTGTGCTTTTGACTTTTATGAGAATTAAAGTGCTGAATTTAGGGATTAGCTAGCCTTAGAACGCTTGTCATGCTCTTCTGGAGCAGATTTTGATGCCAAAGGTCAATGGAAGTGTTAATACTCCCATCATAAGTCTTCAGGCTGTTTTCTGTGGAACAGCTGTCTTGCAGTGAATTTATTTCAGTGTCTAACTTTGGGGTGCCCCTGCTCCTTAATTATGCTACTAAGAATGGGGCAACCAAGTCTGCCATCACTGTAATATTTGGGGCTGTTCCACAACATGCCAAAACCTATTCTGGTTTCTTCTAATTTGTTGGCTGAAAACTGTAGGGAGTGAGCTCATCTGGGCTCTATTTTCCCAGTCTAAGAACTTGGAAGAACTAGTTGCCTCTATCTTTGCTTCTGTTCCTGTAGCTGTTTAAAGGGGGAAGGAGAAAATGCTTGTGTTGTACAAACCTAGACTGGTGCTAGTCCCAAATAGACTTATTTGTGACAACACAGAGCAAACTAATGTGAAATACTGTCAAGAAATGTAAGCTAAGTGGAGGAGAGAAAAGACTTGCTCAAAAGGGTATCTGTGCGAGTAATGTGGCATAATAAAGTTCACTGCAATTTAATGATCTCATTAAAAGTGTAGATGTTTTAGTACAAAAGTTTGTGTTAATTTGTTGGCATATTAGTTATTTAAAGCCACAAGATGAACTACAGATCCACACAGATTAGTGTGGCTTAGGTGACCTGGTTTTTCTGTCTGTGGGGTATTTCTCCCTGTGTGGTTTTACAGGTCATGTTGAATCATGCTTTGGTGGCTTAAAAAGCCTGTTTTGTAGGATGTGCTTGGTGAATGATTTGTGGTCAGGTTTCTCATAATTTAATGAATAAATTCAGTGCACATTGCCACTGCATCCACAGGGCCTGCGTGGAAATCTGGTGGCGTGGCCTAGTTGTAACTATTTTCAAATTGGTTTACAGCAGGCCTATTAAATTGTATTGGTGCTAATTTAGCATAAACTGATGCATTCAGTGGTATTGCTTGTTAGCTAGAGGCATACAACAAACATCTGCATTGCGTTCAGGCTGTGTGGAAATGTTATTGAGATTGGTGATACAGTTAATTTAAAGCATTATTTATTTTGACAGGACTAAAATACTGTCATTTGTTCAGAAAATATTTGGTATGTTTCAAATTATTTATTTATTTTATGAGGCTTTATCACCATAGTTAAGTTCATAGGAAATCCTCTTAAAAAATTAGAATGTTCTGTGTGTTCTTTTCTACAGCATCGTGTTTATGTGTAAAGGAGCTGATGAGTTTGCCTTGGGTGATTTCCGGAGACAGATATGCGATTAACTAGTTGCTCTGCCCAAAATGGACTTCTACTTAAATTAGCAGTCTTGAAGTGTGGACTTCTGGTTTGTAATGGAACTGCAGCCAGTTTGAAATGGGATTGTTCAACAATCCTATTCAATTGATAAGCAATTTTGCTTATTTGCTCTTATTAGGTCATGGAGTGATTATTTCAAATAGTATGTGATCTTCTGAGTTACAAATCAATTTTGTGGCAAACTTCTGTAGAATTGTGGGGTTTTCTTTCCAGTTCCTTCAGAACAACAATGCTTTGGAAGCAGAGTGCAGAAATAAATACAGACTGTTCCACATCTATGTTGAAATCTAATTATACAGTTGCTAGCTGGCCTGGGCTGTTGTGAAATGGATGTGGTTTTGAGATTGTACCAGCCAGCAAAACTTGAAATAAATGCATATAATGTGTTAACGGAATTAATCCATGTGATTAATATTGCAATTCTATTTGAATGCCTTAAGGAAAGTTCTTTTTGTGCTTGAAGAACTCATATTGATGTGATGCTGTCTGCAAGATTGAATTTGGAGTCTCCAGTATATGAATCCGTGTTGTCTCTGTGTTCTTTTGCTCCTGAATTTTACTGCCTTTTTCTTTTTTTTTTATTTTTTCATGCCAGACCTAGCTCCCAGTCTAAGGGTATGGTGTCTGTTGTAGAAACAGTACCTTTTCCCTTCAGCCAGCCATTTAACCCATCCCTGCAGGTGGAGGTGGCAGGATTTCTTAACTATCTTGTGTATCTCCCCAGACACTGAATGTGACCTCTCCTGGATATTTCTAGCATTTGCTGGACTGGAGGTGGTACTTGATCACAATGTGTCCTGGTAAAGATGGCAGAGTTCTAGGACAGTCTTTTGCATTTAAAAATATTTTAACTTTTTAAGTAGATTAGCTATTCCTTTGGGGTTGGTACTAAGGCTTTTTGAATTGTTTAGGTTTTTATTTCCTTTTCCATGCGATGCCTTCCTGGTAGCCTGATACAAAGCACGGGATCTGATTGGCAGTTCAGAACTTAGTTATTGTAGTCTCAGCTTATTTACGCTGACAGATCTTGCTCTGATTTATCACTCCTGCTGCTGCAGTGCATTGTATAATGAAGCATGTTCAGCTGAACAATTCCGATTGATTTGGAGGACTTCCCTAATGAAATTGCTGGTTTTCGCAGAGAAATACTTGGTTTTGTGACATCAGCTCCTTGACATCCATGCCATGTTTTAGTTTGTGCCTCAGCTGCTAGCTACAGCCTCTCAAGGGAGCCAGTACCACCCGTGCCTGGATACATGAGGCAGAGATGTGAAAGGGAGAGACGGGGGTAACCAGTCTTCCATTAAATATTTGCTCTTAATGTTGGAGCTGATCCTGCCTATTGTCCTTGTATCTAATGGTATTCAAACAGAGGCATCCATGAAATAAAGGGGGAAAATGTTTCATTTCATACCTACTACGTTGTAAAGCGTAAAGAATTACATGCTGAAGAAGCTAAAGAATAAACCCCAGTGAGTAATGCATGCTTTTTCTATAGATTTTATGTATCATCGTGATTGCTGGTATGAATCGAGGCCATTGATGCAGTGTGTGTGTACGTGTGGTGCAGTAGATAATAGAACTCACCATTCTGGTTATGATACAGTTGCTTTGCCAACCACCCTCCTTTGCAGCCATAGATTGTTACAAATGCAGAGATTCCTGCTGCCTCTCGTGCGTAGGGATGTGGCTGAGAGACCTCTCAGAAATGCTGATAAAATTGCATTGAAAGGACTCTTGGGGGATGTATTTTAGGAGGAAAAGAGCAGAAGAGTGAGTGATGCTGCTGCTGATATTGGAAATTAAGGGAAGAAATGTATCCAAAAACCCCTGATGGTATGTGTGCAGGGCCTGTTTATTGTAAGATTGCTGATGTAAAGATTAACGTTTTAGCAGCATCATTTTCCAGGGCCTTTTTGTTGAATTGTGTTTAGTGGATTGTCTGAGATAGATGTGTGTTAATTCTGAAATACTTGTTTTGAATTAGGGTTTACTTGGTTTATTCTGACAGTACTAGGAACTGTGCTAGTACACATCTTCGTTTTTATATCAGAACAAATAGGGGTGTGTATTTAATGTTGAAATCCATCTTGCATTTGGATAGCTAGTGCTAACAAATTTTAGGGTTGTTTTTGCTATCTCCTTCATTAAATAAAAAAATGAAGACTAGGAAACCTTTAAATTCACCAGATGTTTTTAATGTATAAGTACTTATGGCGTTAGTATGACAGTAATGTTTTTTTTTATCTAATATTTCTGGCTGATTTGCTGCCTTATTTTTTTTGATAATGATTACACTGTGTTGTAAATGTCTCTTATACTCTTTGTTTATCTGTCCAGTGTTTCAGCATTAGGTGTTTGGGGCTTCATTTTTCCCCAAGCCATCTTTCTTAAAAATTTCATCATAGGGTTGAGTAAAGGTATCTTACTAACCTAGTTATTGTTGTGAGCAGTTTTACTCTAGGTATAGATACTTGATTTTGCTTTATGTTCTGCCTGATTCTCTAAAATAGCTCCAAAACGCTTCTTGCTACAGCAGTGTGGTCTGTAAATATTTTTCTAGCTCATAGGGCAGGTTTCCCCCCCCCCCCCTTAATTTGTTACTGTATTGGCAGCAGTGATTAGGTTATTCAGAGCACGTGAACCAATTTCATCCCCCAATGAAGAAAGGAACTATTGCGACCATAGAGACTGTTCTGCAGACATAGATTGGATTGCACTGGATAATTAGGCAATTTTGAAACTGGTAGTAACCCTCTCCTGGTTTCTAGTAATTGAACTGACAGAGGGGGAAAATTGTTCTTTTTAAGATATATTGTTGCTCAGGAATTGAAAATAGCTGTGTCATAGTTTAAGAGCACCTGAAATATCTTCCTCTGTCTTAACTGTGGACCATGTTTCTTCACACATGGCATATTTGAAAAACAGACATACAGATTATGAGACGGTGCAAGTTACTGAAACCAGAATTGTAGCTAAAGGTCTGTTCCGTTTATAAATTTTTATTTTTTTTTAAAATTCTGCAATAATGTCAACAATTTTCTTAGCTATGAATCATTCAGTGAAGAATAAAGTGCTGGGCTTCTTTTTTGATATTTGAGGCATGAAATTACAAAGCACACATCTGGCTGTGGGGTTTGATATCTGCTCTTACTTTAGGGTACTGGATGTTGTAGCAGATATTTGTGTAACAATTTGTAAACTATAAACTAAAAAATACAGTGGAATAAGGAATGCTTGGATGAGTTTTTAAGGTGTCATAACAAATAGCCTGTGTTGTTTGGAGGTGGTTTTTCCACACCCCTCCATTAGCTGTTGGTCAGAATATAGTATAATCATGCAGGAAAGATGCCACCTGGGTTTAGAAAACTTCTCTTGAATGCAGTGTCTAATTCCGTATCCCTGTGCTATCTGTCATACTTCCTCTCCACGTATGTCTCATAAGTTGGTAAATCCTCTTTTGATGCACAAGCTTTTGGGGTAACTTAAATTTGCAAGAAGGTGCTGAAGCTTTTTTGTGTTACTAGTTGGAATTAGTGGACAATCTATGAGCCTGTTAAACCTCTGCCTGTTTCAGTAGCTTGGAAGAGCTATTTAATGTGTAACCTCTGGAATGATATGTTCAAGGTTAATTATGTATTATACTTGAGTTTCCATATAATATTTTTTAATCTGATTTGCTTTATGCAAGTTACGGTTTTTAATGTTTAACTGAGGCACAGAAATAGCAATAGAGGCCTGCAGGGCAGAAAATGGGTCTTCAGCATTTATCTCTTGGATTTTTGAGTTGCTATGTGAGAAACCAGATTTTGTGGGAGATTTCAGGTGCTGCTAATTTGAAATGGAGAGAGCTTCAGAAGTGAATGAAAACTTGTAAGACTAAGTAATGATAGCAGCTGGCTAGCCACTGATGACTTGCTGGTAAATAGATCTCCTGAAGTGAAAAGGCAAAAAGCAGCTAACTTCAGGTGTGCTGAAAAGGAGGTTTTCAGAAGAGGCATGTGAGAGTCCCAGTCATCACTGTCAGAGCAAGAGCTGTGTTGAACAGACTGTGCAGTTCTGCCCTTAAACCACAGGGGGAAGGTAGTGACTTGGGTAGTGGGAAAACCAAAACCTGATATTCTCAATATTGACCAGAAGGCACCTCATCTGTAATTCTGAAGTTTCATTACTAATACTTCTGCATCTCTAATTGCTTGTCCTTGAATTATTAGCTGGGGAGGTATTTAAGAGGAAACCAGAAACTATTTGAAGGCAGAACTTTAGTTTGATCCTCTTTACTTTTACAATAACATGCTCCTTGTAATAATAATAGTGCTGCTATATGCTTCTTCCAATAATTTAGGTAAAGCAGGTACAGATGCCCTGTGACTGGCACAGGACTCTCTATTCCATAGGTTTCCAACTTTGATTAAAACTGTTCTTACCCACGGGTGTTGCAAGGAAAGGAAACCCTCAGGCAAGCAGTGATAAAATTGATACTGTATGGCCTGAAACAATAGATCTGGGATTGGAACTGATCCATTAATTTTAAGGTGCAGTTGTTATTTCTAACAACAGCAAGACAAGCTATCTCAGTGTAACTTTCAACTTCTTAGAAGAAATAGCTATTGTCAAATAATTTTACATGACAGATCTCATACACAGATAGTGGAGAGCATGGTGGAAATCTGAAGGAGTTTAGGTGAAAAGCAGTGTGTAAACTTTGCAGTTCTGCTATAATTATGTTCCTTTCCTCTAGAGTGAATTGAAAGCCCCCTTCCAAAAGCTAAAAGGCAAATACCATTGTTGATTTGAAATATTTAAACATGCTTTCTTTAACATATCAAACGCTATAGCTTTCCATCAACAGACCAGATGAAAGGGCAGGTACAAGTCTGTATCATAAGCAGATGACGCTCTAAGATGGAAGGTTGCTCTCTTGGGAAGCAAAAATTCTCTCCATCATTAAAGAATTAACTAAGCTGAAAGATTTACACAGTTTGCTATCAGAATTAGTGTATAATCATTAAATCCAGAATATAATAGGTTTGAGTAACTCCTGAAACTAATAAGATTTTTTTAACTTAACTACTCTCACTAAATAATGTCCAGTTTAGTGATACTTTATATTGCTGCAAACTCTACTTCTTATGTTATACTTGTGAAATGTATAATTGCTATACATAGCATATGAGAAAGCTTAAAAGGAGTAAAAGCACAAGTGGGAGACTCCTTCGATTAGTTTTATTGAATGATAGGAAATAGAGCACAACTTGTAGAACTCAAATTGGGACATAATAAGAATGGACATTGCACTTGATTTCAGTTTGCTTTCCTCTTAAAACAAAGCAGAATGAGATACAGATGTCTTAAAACTGGAGAGTGACAGATCTGGAGAGTTAGTGCTGCTGCAGGGGTCTGCTATATAAATGGAGCTTAATACTAAAGAAATGTTTCATCTCCTGCTGAAGGTATTTTGCTACAGATTGATTAAATATTCAGAACTTTATCTTGATCTACTTCAGTACTAAGGTAAATTAAAGAATGAAATTATTTAAATAAGTACTGGTTCAGTACTCTTTCAGCTTGATTAAAAACTTCTTAATGCAGATCTTAATTCATACTAATAGAACATTAAATGAGTTTTCATTGTAGTAAATCTTTTAATAAAACTATTTTTATTTTGGGAGAATATATAATGCAGTCTTCAAAAGAAGATGTTTGGATTTCTGTTAACAAAGCTGTGCAAGCTTGGGTTTGTATTGCACTGTGGTTTCGTAAAGAGGAGCCAGCCACACATCATGAAAGGCTATAAAGCTTAATATTGTGTAGTTAGAGAAGGGAAAATCTGAACTCTTTTCGTTCCGAAACAAAAATGTTTGTCACTTTCTGAAGTGTATGGATCCACCACCAATTGTCTCCAGTCCCTTTTCACAACATTTTCTTTCAAATTAGAGCAACGAACACAGCATCGTTTTATCCTGTGGCTGGGACAGCCTTGCAAGAATGCACACAAGAGACGCTGTGGAGGATGTACAGTAGGTTGAGAGCACTGACATGCACAAGGATCCCCTCAGTCAGAACATCACTTCTGGAATAGCATCCAGTAACTGGATTTAGCTAGGATTTCTTGAGTAACACTGTTCTTTGTGATCTTATTTTCAAATATATCTGGTAAATTTCAGGTAAAATGAAAAAAAAAAAAATAAAAGAATTCTGATCTGGGCTTGCAAAGTTAGGATCTTCATATAAAAGCCATGACCCTTGCACAGAAAATGGTTGAGTTCTTTCTTCAGCAAGTAGTAAGAAAAAAGCTTGTGAAGTAATGAAGTGTGTTTTGGACACTATAGAATCAGAGGATCAACTAGTTTGGAAAAGACCCTGAAGGATCGTCAAGTCCAACCGTTAGCCCAGGACTGCCAAATCCACCACTAAACCATGTCAATACCTTCAGCCACTTGAAAATATTTGAAACTATACTTTTTTTCCTATATATCTGCCATCTTAGATTCTTGGGGGGGGTTGATTAAGAAGGATTTTTAAGTAATGGTAGTAAAATAATGCTCAATTCTCTTATTTTGTCCTGTAATTCTGTAATATTTTGGTGATTAGTTCCAAAATAATTACCCTCTTTCCAAAGAAAATTAAAATTTAAGTTCCAAAGCTTATGCTACAAACTTCTGTAGACCCTGATACAGGTCAACGGATTGTTGTAATTTTTGGATTTAAGACAAATAAACCCTTGGGCAAACAACTATCAACTAATTGACAAACATTTTCGCTTTGACTAGGTAATAATCTGAGTAAACCCTGGGCTGTTAGTCACTGATTTGTGTTCTTAACAGTTTTTAGTGATTAATTAAACGTTTAGTGTTACAAATAAAAAAAATCAAATTCTGTGATTGTCTTGACTTGGGGTTGGAACTAGATGATCTTTAAGGTCCCTTCTAACCTGTTTTATGACTTCACAATTCATGTTCTAGAGTTCAGTGTGGAAGTGGATCAACCAGATTTGCTGCAATTTCTCCACCAGGTGACTGGGAGATTCCTAGTAATATCCTAGTTTAGTACCAGATTTATCCATCTTGGTAACATTGCCTTCATCACCTTGCAGTGGCATGGAGCCATTTGAACAGAAGGATATGAATATGAGCAACCAAAAGATGATGTATGAGAAAACAGTGTGTATGGAGGACAGGTTTTCCATCTTGTAGTCCTGAAGTGGAAGTTGGTTGACCCTCTTCAAAGTCAGTGGGGAAATAGGATATTTAAACAGTGTTTTAGCTGTGTCACAATAAATGCTGGGTGGATATTACAGTCCTATGAGATACGGCTTTATTTCCTTGTTAGTTACCTGCTGATGCTATATGCTATAACAAACTTCCTTTGTTATTATTGCTGATTTAATTGTGCTTGATCTTGTTTTCATAAAGGTTGATCTGACTTGGTAGTTAAATTTAGTGTCTTGGAAAAGAAAAGAAGAATGCAGATATGGTTTCCCAACTGCTAATCAGTTTTAAATTCAATTAAAAAAAAAAAAAAAGCTAACTTTTGACCCTTTTAATAACTGCAAGAGATGAAAGCACTTAATAAATGTATTGTTAAGGATACGCTTTCCTAACATCTGAAAAGGAATGGCAATGGTATGTAGCAGCTATTTCATAATAAAAAGGACAGATTAACATCCCGTACAAGATCTGTGTGTTAGATGCTTCAGAAAACAGTACTTTTATTATTTCAATTTAACTATTTGGAACATATTAAATAACAAATATGTGAAACAACATATTATTGAAGTTCCTTTGAATTGACTTGCACAAAATTTATTCTGTCTTTATTTATAATTATTCTTATATGTTATATTTTAATCTAATTCAGATTCTATCTAAAATACTAATATCAGTTTCCTACTTGTAATTCGTGAGTTTGTTTTGACAGAATGCTCACTTGTATGCTCAGCAAAACATTAAAAGAACAAAACAAAACCTGGGCATTCTCATGCTGTGCAGCTGGCAGGCAATGGAATTGGCCTGTAAACAAGTTGCATTAGTCTCTGAGAAGTGATGCGCAACAATAGCAATTAATAGCTGTACTTAGTATAGTAAAAGATTTCATTATAGTTTGATCACCTAAAAGCAGACTTTGGAATTTGTAAATTCAAATGCAGAGGACATAATTTTTTGGTGGGCATCTTGCTGCCATTCATTGGTGTGAACCACAGTCTTCACATGACAGATTATTTCTGTTACATATTCTGGGAAATACAAGCATTTATAAACTTGCAGAGGGAAGAAAGTATTTTGAGCCTGGGGGCAGGTTGGACCTGTCTTCTAAATTGTTTCTCTTCTCCAGTGCTGGGGAAGGACATTGTCAGTTGAAAAATGTCTGTGCCTTCTTCTGTTTCTGCCCGCTTTATTAAGTTACATTTTCAAAGGCAAGGTTCACATCCTTCCTGCGAAGTTCTGCAGAGATCACTATTGAATTGGAGGAGTATCTTCTGTAGATGAGTTAATTTGGAATGAACACAGAACAATCAACAAATTGATCATCCATTTATAGCCTCATTTAAATATTTTCATGTAATTTTTCCATAAGGTTTTTTCTACAGTATTTTTTTAAAGATGGAAAAAAAACCCAACCCTAGGGAATGTATTTGAAAAAAACAGTATTAAGTATATTTACAAGGTTCATTGTGCGTTACTGTTAGTGATGTAGATGCACAGCTTGACAACAGAGGGAAGAATTGCACAGCAGCAAGAATCAGTTGTTTCACATGGCTTTTTACATGGAGACAGCTGGTTAATTTTGTTTTGCTTTGAGCATTTTTATTTACCTTGTAATCATAACTAAAAACAGTCTCCTTATTTCCCTCCAATATTCCAGTCCTGGAAGTAGGTGAAGTTCAATGCATTCATTTTAATTAGAATATGTATTTTTGTTACTTGATAAAAATTTGTTATCCTTATTAGCAGCTTAAAATATTGTTTGAATTTTCCCCTAAGCTTGTTCACAAACAAAACGAATATTCAAAGAAATGTTTTTTCATCTCAAACACTTGATTTAATGTCAGAGAGAGGAAAGGTTTATTTTAATTAAGGCTATGATATCTCCTGCAGCTTCCAAGCAGCTGATTTCAAGTCTTTAAAGAGTTAACAGATGTGCACTGTAAAATAAATGAAAAAGTAGCCCTTTCGTTAAACACAATAATTAAATACTCAAGCTTTTGTGTTACCAAGAACGTATTATTGTCTTATATATTTAATCTTAGTGTGTAATAATACCAGTAGAACTTGTGATATACAGGTGTGCCTTACAGTGATCACTGCTGTTTTCTCTTTATATTTCTTCTTTTTTTTTTTCTTTTTTTTTTTTTTTTTTACCTTGTCCACTTTTAGAGTTAGGGAATAGGAACTGACTTCACTTAGACTCTGCGCTGAGTCAGTGGCAGTTACAGCAATAAATTGTGAATTTCTTCCAACTTTTTGAAGCTATGCTACATTAGGTCAGGTTTTGTTAGGTTGTTGCCTCACAAATACATGATATAAACCCTGACTTTGATTTTTATTACTTATTATTAATTAGGGAAGCGACTTGCTCCTTTATTTACTGACTTCATCAGCACAAGCTACTTGGTAACTTACCATTCACTTAATATTCCTCATCTCAGTGATAAGCTCATGTTCAGCACACAGATGTAGTAGGTTTCCTCCATATGGTGCTTTGTCTAATGAATCAATTAGCTATTTTGGAAATAATCCTTGTGAAGGTTTTTTTCCCTACTTGACGAAAAGTCATCCTACAAATAGTGGAACAGTCTTTCACTGATGTTTGTGTTTGAGCATAGTTTTATGCAGAAACTTTGCTATAGTTTCTCTAGATTCTCATTTAAATTGTCTTTGTGCTTAGAAAAATCAGGAGGTTTTTTTTTGATTTAAAGTTTGTATTTGGAGGTTTTGGGGAGCTATTTGCATCAAAGATACTAAGGCATATACCTCTATTCTAGTGACTGCCTTTGCCCCTCCTATGGCCTGCAGTCGTTCAGAAGTTGTTAGGTATCATAATTGTAGTTTACTGTTGTCTTCTTAGTTATTTATACTTCCTATGCTGTTTAGTTCTCCCTATAAAATTGCTATACTTACCAATTTTTCTATTGAAAGTAGGTGAAATATGTTTTGTACAATCTGCCAACTGTGTTAAGTTGCGTTATATAACTCTCATAAAGAATGTGTTTTTAAAAAGGCATGCAGTTAAAACTTTGTACTGGATAATCTTATTCACCATATTACTTTAAAATAGTGGTATCAAAATGAGGATTCTTGACTTTCACATTTCTTTTTTCAAGTAAGTAAGAGCATATTCCAGTACCCATAAAAACACAGTAAAATAATTTTCCTGGAAATGTTTAAGGGGATGTGTCAGACTGTGTGAAATATGCTTCTTAACTTTAAATATTACAGTAAACTGGGAGAACCCCTAATATGGAATCTCCTTATAGGTGTAATTAGAACTGATTATTAGGTAATGAAAATCTGACCTTTTAAAAACTATTTTTTTAGCCTTTTAAAAGTAGGAATATGTTGTCAGTTTTAACACTGCTGAATTTTCTACTAAACTCTCCCCCCTCTTTCCCCCTCGACGCCCCAGTCCACCCAGTGCCCACTCGTACCACCAGCTGTGGAAAGCTCATGATCCTGCTTATGTGGCAGGGGTTGGCTGTGTCACCCTTATAGCAGCTCTGAATAGAACTGGTGTCACACAACACATTTTACAACACTTAGTATTAAATATTAAATTCTCTAATTAGCCAGTCGCACAAAAATTGCACATATGAATATGAGAACAACAGTAATTCAGAGTAGGTGCCAGGTACTGTCATGTTGGGGCCTCTTAAACAGATTAAATGATTTCTTGTTGTTATGTTTAGAATAGATTAGAAATAATTGCAGGCCTGCATTTGAACTGTTTCCCTTACCAGAGAAATATTTTGGACAACATTTAATTGCAACTTAAAAATGAGGTCAAATAATGTAACTCTCAAAGCTTGTAACATCTTTAATATTACACATCTAAATCATTATTAGCACCAAACCTTTACGTGCTCACATGTGAAGGTGAGATCAGTATCATGGTTGTACCAGAGGAGGCGGTTTATTTAGCACTTCTGTGTCCCTCTCACCTGAGCTTGCAGAGTGAGCAGCCAAGAAATGGTAACAAGATTATGATCATGTGATGGAGAAGAGACACTGATAGGAGAAAAGGGAGAGACAGGGGGGAAGGCACATCCTGCAGGAGCTGTCAGTTACGGCTGCCTTTACGTATTAAAAAAAAAGGCAGCAGAGATTTTAGCTGTGCGTTGATTTTTGGAGAAGCAAGATTGGTTTAAGTCACAACTTGCTTAATGTAGTGTGTTTGGTATTCGTGTGCCACCATGCTGCTGCTTTACACCTTTTTAATTTCTTTCTTAGAGTCAATCTACCGCCGTGGAGCCAGAAGATGGAGGAAGCTGTACCGAGTGAATGGGCATTTGTTTCAAGCCAAACGTTTTAACAGAGTGAGTACTGTTGCATAAAATGTTGGGTTTTGGTAATGTTCTGTGGTAATTGTTTTTCTCAGCCTGTGCTTTTTCTGTATTTGAGTATTGAAAAGAAAAGCAAGATGCTTATTGATGTGACTTCTCAGTCTATGCAGTGTTATTCAGGTCATAACAATCAGAAAAACTTGAAAGTCTTTGAATCTGGGATGGAGTTAATATGTTATTGGTGGGAATTATTTTTAATGTCTCTAAAAAGCTGGGTTTGTGCCTATTTAAACTGATGCTTGCTTTAGAGCAGCTTTTGTCCTCCCAACTGTGATTTTGATTGCTTGTTAGCATGATCTTTTACTTTTGGTACTTTTTGTCATTCTTACAGCTCTTAAAGAGCTCTTGATTTTTTTTTTTGCTTTAAATGTGTTGAATCTGAGGTATTACATCGTCTGTTTAAGAAACAAATCTAGTTTATTGAGCTAAAATACAACTATTTTAAGAATCTGATTTAATCCATACAAGGAAGTGAATGTAGCTTTAAGACTGAGACACCTCCTTCACTTATCCCATTATGCCTAAGTTTTGCAGCATATGTACAAACGTAGTGCATAAACACTTCAGGGAATTCTATACAGACCTGAGTGCAGTGAGGGAAGTGAACTGTTTGATTCAGTGGTAACTGTTTTTTAAAATTAAATTAGCTTTTTTCCTCTTGCTCCCCACCCCAAAACTGTATTGAAAGAAGGAAAAGCCCCTTCAAACTCAGTATATTATCCCTAGATATATGAAAAATGTCACGTATCTGAGTTACAACATGCATTTGTGTAACAGGGTGTGCCAACTCAAGTTTTTTAATTTATAGTGTAAAACACATACTTTTTGTGCTTATTTGCTCTATAGTCCAAATATGTTCATTTGAAACATTGTCCTAAACAATACTACTTTGTAACTGTCTTTATACAAATGGAATCATACAAAGTCAGAACACAAACCACATCTAACTGCAGTTAGTAATAAAGTGCACATGAACTGCAAAATCTGCTATAAGAATGTATAAATTTATAGTAAGTCATGGTCATGTATGTATTACTGAATTAGATACCAAGTTTTAATGTTGACTGAATTTTTAAAACTGAAGTATGACCTTAGGAATTAATTCCTTTTTCAAAATAACCTTTTAGAACTCTCAGATAAATCAGGAAAATGAACACATGCCAGAATCTAAACTTTAATCTTGCTTAACATAAAGGTTAACACATATGAAACATTTTGTATGTGTGTTGGAGAGCTAGGAGAGGAATACCGGCATTAATGGAAGGAATTCGGGAGCCGCCCCTACATCCTCCCCCCCACACCTTGTTTCCCTGCATCTGTCTGAAGTAAATGAAACTATTTTCTTGTATGTCATTATGTCATTTCCAGGGCCTAAGACATTTTATTTAGTCTTAATACTACTGCTGCCAAACCTAGACAGGGATACTGGAGGAAGTCTGATGGACCAGGAATTGTGAAAGAATTGGCTATAAATGTCCAAGGTTGCTTCTCTTATGAGGCAGTATGGTTGTGTTTGTTTGGTTTTTTTCCCTGAGCAATGCAGTTTGGGTTTCTCCTGATCAAGGGCAACTGGCTGTGCAGATGAGTGGGATGTCATTAAGTTTTGCTTTCTGCAGCTATCAAAATATGAGAAGGGCAATACAGAAGGTTGTTGTTTTGTTTTGTTTTTTTTTTCTATATTATCAATTCTTTGATCATTATTTCTTTTCTCCTTAGTGTATTTTTTTTCTAATACTACTTGTAAGGATTTATAGTAGCTTAATGCTTTTGGGCAAGACACTGTGTGATTCATTAGTCTGAGGATGTGAATAACCACACTCTAACTGGCAGTTTGCTGGGAGGAACAGACCTGCTCTGTTCTGTTCTGCGGCTTTGGGATAGTTGCAGAGCTGTCCTTGAGCCTAGGGACGAGAGCAGGGCTTCATGTGCAGTTTGCAGAGAGATGGACAACGCTTTAGACTGTTACAGGACTCGCTGCAGAAAATATGTAGATAGGAAATAATGACTAAGTCCTGTGCTGGCAACCTGTACACTGTGCAGAGGAATCACCTAATGCTGGGTGACTTCCTGGCATGTTAAGAAGCTCATATTACAATTTGGCACTTTGGGTAGAGTGGATAAAATGACCACAGCACACACAACCTGGAAAAAATATTTCAAGACCTGCCTTGTTAAAGTCAACAGTAGAATGTCTGGCTTCTTGATTTGCCCTCTTTTGGTTTAATTTAGTCAGATGCTATGTCACTGCATGTAGGGAAACAAAGACCATATATTTTTGCCATTAAATGGTGCAATATACAGAGGTTTTACATCAGACTTGATAGCTGAGTTTTAATTATGCAAAGTTTCTACCTCTGTTAAAGTATATATGTGCAGATATAGAACATGCTTCATACTTTAACTTGTACTGTGTAACATTTTGTGTTCTCCAAAGCAGTCAGTCCAGGTGGGTTTTACACATAATGGTGTCGTACAAATTTCTGCCAGCTTTGTTTGGGTGACCTCTGTCAGGACCTGAAATTCAAAATATTCTGTAGGCATAATTTGCTAATATTAAGCTGTAATGTGCTCCATAGGCTTGGGATATTTTCTTAACATTCATTACAAGAGGACTGCATTTAATTGAATTCGAAGCATGAAGTATAACCTTCAGTTATTAGGAAACCCTTGGATATTCTAAGAGAAATATTATTGTACATCTATTAGGAAGTGACTCATTTTGTAGATGAGTTCTTGCTGCTTAATAACTACTTATTTACAGAAAGGAATTGATAACTGAATTGATAATATGCATTCTGGCTTTTAGAGAGCATACTGTGGCCAGTGCAGTGAAAGGATATGGGGTCTGGGAAGGCAAGGCTACAAGTGTATCAACTGCAAGTTGTTGGTCCATAAGCGTTGCCATATACTTGTTCCACTGACCTGCAAAAGGCATATGGTAAGTTTGTGTTTTGTATGAAGCTAAGATGTTTCATTGTGTACTGAGTGGCTGTTTGTAGATATGCCTCTTGAGTAATTAAATGCTATGTGTAGTGGTGGAGCTGTAACACTTGGTAGTGGTTGCCTTTCACTTTTTGAACTGAGAAGGTCTCCGGAGGACAAGCCTTTGGATTGTGAGCAGTAGAAACAAAGTGAGGAAAGAAATGAATTGTGATATGAATTGTGTGCAAGGTTGAGTTTCCTTCTTCCAGTAGACACACCGTATTTTACAGAGAGATAAAGAGTTGTCACTGACAATTGTAGAATCACAGACTGATTAAAGTTGGAAGGGACCTTAAAGCTGATCTGGTCCCAACACCCAGCTATGGGCAGGGACACCTTCCACTAGAGCAGGTTGCTCCAAGCCCCCTCCAACCTGGCCTTGAACACTGCCAGGGATGGGGCAGCCACAGCTTCTCTGGACAAATCCTAGATTTCTTCCTTTTAGCCTATGGGAATATTTTAAGAACTAAGGCATTTGTGTGGTTTTTGCACTACTGCATGCAAAAAGGCTTTAATGTTCTTCCACCTCAGCTTCTCCAGTGTTCTTTCATCCTCTGTTTCCCTCATACATTCCAGTGGCAATATTTGATTTTGCCAGGTTATAACATTAATCTGTATCCCTGAATTTTAGCCCTTCTACTCATTGCTGACAACCAGTATCTCACAGCATCATGTTCTTTCTAATTCAGAACTTAAACCAGTATTTGTCTTTATTGCACTGCTAGGTTCTTTGACGATTTATTTGTGCATGCTGCTATACCTACTGGAATAGTCTTACATGTCTCTCAATGAGTTGTGATTGATACCAGTGTCTAAATGTACTATAAAACTGTTTGGTATTATGATCTTTACCAATTTATGTTATACTCTTGCATAGTGAGGAACAATTCCTGGTTTTAAACAGGAAAGGAATATGCCAGTGCTCTAAATGGAGTGTGTAACATCATGTTGAAGTGTTTACTTTGTTGCTGTTCCATGTGAAGCAGACTCAGAAGTCTTAAATAGAATAAAGTTTTGAACTTTGCAACAAAATGTACTAATCTTGCTTTTAGAAGACACCTTAACATCTGTTGTAGTTGTAGAGAATGGTCAACGTAGCATTTAAGCATTTTGTAGGCTGGTTTTATAACACATCACAAAGTGTTAGTCAGAAATACTTTTACAAAACACAATTCTCATTGTGGAGGATACAAATGTTAGGTTCTCGTTGCATTGTAGTTCAGTGCAAGACATACTCATTTAAAGTTACTGCATAAACCCATGTTTTTTTCCTATGTAACTTGTGTGTTCTGCAAGGATTCGGTCATGCCTTCCCAGGAACCTCAGTTAGATGATAAAAATGATGATGTTGGCCTCCCTTCAGAAGAAACTGATGGAAGTGAGTACTGTCTTAAGTCAAAATTCCTGTGTTTCTCCATTTGGAGGCCCAGTTTCCACTCTACCTGTTTAGGTTTATTTTTTAGTAAAGTTTACCTTCGATTGGCTCTCATTTAGTCCCGTGGACTCATTAGGGACTCAGATACAGTAAACATACTTCTGAAATGTGTCATCTGGTTTGGTTTCATCCTAAATTCATAAGCTCTGAAACCAAACCACAATGGAAAGTTAAGCATGGAGCAATTTGGGACAATAGATGTACTTTTTTAAAAAAACCCCTGTACCTTCTGATCCAAACTGAGATGCTAATAAATGCACTCTCAGCCTGTAAGTATTTTGTAATTTTGTGTGGTTTATAGTATTCTTTCTAGATTAGCGTTTTTGATGGTTTAACCTGTCTTGTTTTCAGGGACCATTTACCACACCCATTCTTGGAAATGACTCTGTCCTTTGTCAGATGCTGCTATGAGCTCAAAAGTCCATTGATGAATTTCTTGCTGTCTCAGAGTAGTTTCTGCTGCACCCTGCTGTCAGAATTACAAGAAAAGTAGGAAAGCTTGGTCAACTGTCCTATAGTATTTAAAGCAAACTGCTGACCCTAAGCTACTGAATCTTTCCATTTATCAATTTTTAAAATGATTTCTAATGAAGACCTTAACAACACTATTTGATTTCTTTTTCAGTTCCCTACATTCCTTCAAACCGGAAACATGACAACATTAAAGATGACTCTGAGGTATGTTTTTAAAATATCTCTGTAGGTCACATTTACACACTCTGAATCATAGACTTTTTATAAATATGCCGAATTATTTGTCCTATTTTTTTCTGCTACCTTAAAAAAAAAAAAAAAGTCTGGTGTTTCTTTTTGAAAATGGATTTGTTTTTTAAAGCATTTTTGTTGGATGTTTTCAGGTTTCTTTTGTATCCAGCTCTTGTTATCCCAGTTTTTTTATTTATTCTTTTTTTATCCCTTCCATTCATGTTGGAACAACAGTGATTTAGCAGAGGGTTTGACTTTATTGGTCCTAGCAAGAAATGGAGGCTTTGACATTATCTTCTCTGCTATCTCTAATGGATGTACCCCCTTCCATCACCCTCAGGCTATCCTTGCAGTCTATGATTATGAAAGTTGGTTCAGTCTGATAATACATTAACTATCCAGCTGTCTGAGAGGTTTCACATAAATAATACCTAATAATTTATAGACAGCTCCTGTGGAAATACAAATACAATAACATACACTTAAACTCTGGTTTTCAGCTCTTTTGTAGATGATCTGATACAATCTTTGCATACCAAGAATGTTATTCCCTTAAAGCTGTTTGAACAATCCCAATACTCTTTAATTCTAAAGGGCTCCAAGACACTTCTTTAAAAGAAGTGCTTCTGGCATATTTAAAGTAAATAGGATGCACTCTGTAGAACACTAACAGTTAGTTTGATACCCCACTTTTAGCTAGCTTGCACTTTTTTTTCCTTTATCTCCACTACAATACTTGTCACTACCATTTTTTCACACTTGAGTACTTCCTGCTCATGGGTAAGTGATTTTCAGTCACATCTTCAGATTTTTGTCTTGGATTCAGAGATGGAAAGGTATAAGTTTAAAACACGTCAGAATTGTAATCTGGAGTTGCTGACTTCTGCCATGGTTAGCGTTCAGGTAAATACTGTTTGTATTTAGATTTCAATAGGTGCTGTTTGCTCAAGCTCAAGTGTCCTGAATTATGCTGCTCTGATTTTCTCACCTTACTTTCAAGCTTTAATAAAATAATTTAAGGTATCCTACAGACAGGAAGTGGCATTCTGGGAGCTGCTTTGATGAGAATCTTTAAGCTCAGAGCAATCTCTTCTAAGAGCAGTCAATCCTAGATCAAGATTCTTTATATAAGTACTTTCCATAGTTCAGCAGAATGTTGAACTCTCTACAAGTACAGTAGTATGAGGTCAGATAAAAATAGGCCGCAGAAGTATGTCAAAGCATTGTCTATATTGGTAAAACATGAAATGTCAAGGTACCTGCTGCATTTGCCTAGTTCAACTGCTTGTTCTTCAGTCTCACATGTTCACATTTAACTTCAGCAAAAAGTCAAGATAAATTTTATCTTTTTAAATGATGAATTTTAAATTAAAATTCTTCATAGTGGTGTATTTGCTGCAAATTCTCACATTTGAGAAACAGGCATCTGCTTCTGTATGTTCCCAGGCACCTGTTAGAAACTGTACTTAATACAAGCAGTTGTTGCCTAAACTGAAACCAAGACAGGTATATTCATTAGCGAATGATTGTTTCTTTATCCTCCTCCTTTTTAGAGAGCCTTTATTATTTGTACTGCAATATCTGTCAGAATATGAAATATTTTCTTCACTTAGTACAAAGGATAATTCTGTGTGGTTCAAGAGTTTGAGTAAAACTTCATTTCTCAGAACATTGCCTTTTGTTTTCCAGTAGCGAAGTTTAAATAATTAATAGAACAAACTACTGCCTTGAAAACCATAGTGACTTTTAGCAAGAGCAAAGCAATACTAAGTGAACATTTCCAAACAAATGTGCTCTTATCAGCCATTTAGATCTGTGTGCCACTGACAATGGGAAGCAAACTCAGCACATTCTGTCCAGTGGTCAAAGACCTCTTTGCTTTAATAGTCACTTGTTTTGAAAATGTCTTCTGTTTCTAGTATCTGTTTCTTTTTATACAGGAAATCAAACCAGTCATTGATGGAATGGATGGAATTAAGATTTCTCAGGGACTTGGACTACAGGACTTTGATTTAATCAGAGTTATTGGACGCGGAAGTTATGCCAAAGTTCTTTTAGTTCGGTTAAAAAAGAATGATCAAATTTATGCTATGAAAGTAGTGAAAAAAGAATTGGTCCATGATGATGAGGTAAAAGTCTGTGCTAATTGCATTCTGTTACTGTTAAAACTTACTGTGCTTTAACATGAAACTTTCAACTAAGAAAGCAGCCATTTCTGTAATAGAGGTTTTACTAACTTCTGAACTCATTTGTCATCAAGTGGCTGCATGAAGCACCGAGATTAAATCTGAGAGAAATATCCCTTATGTTAATAACAATTACCAGTTATTAATAGTCTTAGAATGCACATGAAAAATATTCCAACCTGGATATGCTGCAAGTGGTGAGATAAATAGGGTGGAATTTAGGCACTTAACTTTGAAGGCAAATGAATGTAGCTGCAGATTACTGTCTGTGTTTCAAAATAGGAGCTGAAACCTTTCTGAGTCATGATTTTACTCAAAACTGGATTGTGGCTCATGTTTGGATCCAAGTTTACCTTTCCCAAGGTCTTCAGCAGTGTCTGAACACAAAACCTAACAGGTTAATTTGATGGTGACATTTCTTTATTTCTTTTGAGACTCTAGTTTCACTAACTATCCTTGACAAGAAGGCCTGGACTCTCAGTGCCAGTCTTTGTCTTCAGATTGGTTGGAAAGCTGGAAGTATTTGTTGGAAAGGGAGAATTTTTAGCACAATTACATTTCTAGTTTATTAGCAGAGTACTGAGTGTTTGCAGGGTGGAACATGATCAGTGTATTGCATCAAGAGTGACTACTCTAGTACTAGTAGACTAGTATCTACTGCTAAAAGCAAATGTCCATAAAGTTTAAATTTTGGATGAAAATTAAAATTTGCATGAAAAATTACCAAATGCTTCATTATTGGGGATCTGAATCTTGCAGTACTGTGCTCATATCTTTCAAATTTTTATAGGGTTTTATTATATGGTATTGCTCTGGGTGCTCAGGACTTCTCCCCATTGAAGTACTAAAGGTAGTCTATGATGCTTTTAAGAATGATTTTGGCTGGACAAACTAAGCAGGTTTTGGTAGTTTCATTGAATTAATTTTGAGTTTCAGATGAGAAAGTGAATTTCAGTTTATTTTGAGCATTGTAAAACCTTGAGATTCACATTGCTTATGTTACTGGCATGAGTTGCCTCAGCAGCTTTAGGATCATTTATCCAAGATAGTTGAATTTATTTCTATGAAGCACTGTGAGCAGTGTGTCAAATATTGCAGATGTTATGATATTTTAAAATGGCTTAAATTTTGTGCAGACCTTTCTAAATGATTAAGAAACTTCTGAATATATAATGGAATTAAAATGTTTTATAACTTCCTCCAGATTTTAGGGGGGGTTGTCTTTCTGAAGAACATATGTAACAATGATGATGTATGTGCAAGGGAGCACGGATGTTCACAATTTTCTGGGAATACCCCCAGTGATTATCCAGCAGGAGTTCTGATTGTTCAATTACTCTATTTCAGGATATTGATTGGGTACAGACAGAGAAACATGTGTTTGAACAGGCATCCAGTAACCCATTCCTAGTTGGTTTACATTCATGCTTTCAAACAACAAGTCGGTAAGAAAGATCTGAAATTATTTTGTTTTGAAAATCTTGCTCATTGTACTAACTGCTTCTCATAAAGCAAACGTAACCAGCGCCGTCCCACTGTCAGGAGTGTTCAGAAGGAAGCATTAGTATTGCTACAGCAAAGCCAGTTCCAGCGGGGAAGCTTAGCCAGTGTGGTGTGGAGGAAAAGGCTGGTATCACAGGTCCAGACCTAAAGGGAGAACATGAATGAGGAGGAGGAAGAACTGTGTGCTGTCTTTCTGAGCACAGGCTGTGTGGCTTTGGGAAGAGGAAGATTGATAGTAAGGTTAAACGCAGCGTTGTAGGGGAGAGTTTATAATGCCTGATGGTATTGAACAGGGCCATTCTCAGAGGACCAGGCTGTAGTTCTCTGTTCTTCAAATTAGCATAAGAGTTGGGCTGCTCAGCAGTAATAATTTTTAATAACTTAAAAACTACATGTGTATGCAGTATTCTTTTACCTACAAAGCTTAGCACCTATTGATGAAGTATGTGATTTTATTTGAAAAAGTGCTTAATAAACTCTTAGCTACTTTGAAATACTAATTTTTTTGTCCTTGTGTGCCCAATCCAAAATGGGTTACTTGCTTCTTATTTTGCAATTGGAATATGAAGAAAATCAAGAAGAACTTTCATGCCCATGCTTATGTATGTCACTGTGGAATTTGGATGTTTGGGGGTTGTGGTTTGTTGGGGTGATTTTTGTTTCCACAGGCACCTACTTGCTGTTATACTTGCATAAGTGAAAGGCCTTTTAAGCTAAACCAATATTTTCACCAAGTACTAAATAGTACTGAACATCTAATGTAGAAGTTCAGGTGGTCAGGCAGGGTGAGGTATTGAAGATGAGGTTACTTAGAAATATTGGAAACAATGAAAAGGCTGAGGTCAGCAATAGAAAGATCCTTTGCATGACACTTTGGTGCTTACACTGGCATACTTGGGGAGCAGAAATATTGAAAAGTAGCTGAATGTAATCAAAACTTTGTGTATTCCTGCTGTATCTTCTGGAGTCCTTTTTCCAGCCTGGCTTCTACTTGCAGTGAAACTGTAGTGTTTTGCTTGACTTCAGCGTTTTGCCATGGATAGAGCTGCAACGTCATGAATTCAAAATTTGGTTATAGCTGTAATGTTAAAAAAAAAAAAATCACAATCATAACCTCATTACAGGAACAGAGAAACATAAAACTGATTTCAAGTGAATAAGCTCATCAACATTAGCTTGTGTTAACTGGCCCAAAGAAAACAAGTCGTAATATGAGAATAGTTTATGTATAAGGGTGCTAATAGGAGGGGAAAGAAGTTACAGAAGAACATGTTCTTGCTCCTAAATATAACTTTAATAGATTTTTAAGGTAAGAAAAATGTGTAGTTATAGATGCTGATTGATGCTAAATGTGGCTGTTTGCATTGTTCCAGATACTAGCAATGCTTGTTTTATTATTGTCATAAAATACGTACCTTAGGCTTGCACAGACTTGCCAGATAAGTATCTTCCAAGGATGGCAACAATCCAAAACCTCCATCCTACAAAATCACTGATTTTTAAGTAAATCCTTTTAAAACTAGCAAGGACTATCGGTGTTCACACACATGCTAAAACATGACTTGACACAAGGAACTTTAAATTGCAGGCTCTGGATGGTGATAAAACATTGAAAGCTTCCAAATTGGGTAGGAAATTTGGAAGCAAAAAATACCAGGAATGGTGTAATAAAATGTTCATGGCATTATCTATTTTATTTGCGATTTATTTTTAGTTTTTACAAGTTTTTATATAAGTCTTTATATTCTTGTGGGGAGGCCACTGAAAGATGTGCAAGCTGGGTTGTTTTTCCAATAATTTTTCCTGTTTTACCTTTGAAGTTTTTAACACTTTAAGTGTTTCAAATGAAGACTCTTTTTCAAAAGGAAGAAGTAGTCTTTATTATTACCGGTTAGAATGGGCTGAGAGAAGACTGGAGAATGTCTTTTCCAAATGGAATGTTTTCCAGTGTGTGGATATGTGGAAAGGAGTTTCCAGCTCATGGAAAATGAGATGTATAAAGAAACAATACCTCCTGGGAGAGCTGCAGCTTTCATAAGGAGCCCTTACTCAGCATGTTTCTATCCTGTTGGTCTCTCTGACCTTAGCAGCGTTGCCTGGATCGTATTTTCCCAAGGATGAAATCTTTCCTGCAAACTGTAATAGAAGTCTCTTTATACAGTTCATTCCACCTGTATTTGTTTCTTTCCCCTCCTGACTTTTCCCTTGTTTGTTTTGGGAAGGTTGTTTCACAAGCTGTTCTGCAGCGGAGCTAATAAGCCCAGATCTGTGCCCAGATCTTTCCTTTAGCGACTATGCCATGTAGGGAGTGATGGAAAAGGGTCCATCATACTGTCTTTTAATTCATCGTTTTCTACATATAAAGGTCATGGCAAAGTCAAGGGAGGGTGGGATTTCATTGTCTGCCCTGCTGGCTCACCTTATTCAGTTTTCATCCCTGATAAATAACGGGTGTGTATGAGCTGAGTCTGTCAGTCCTCAAATTGTTTAGTCTCAGTCTATCCTTCAAATGCAAGAGAACATTGTGGGTTTTCCTTTTAGGAATGACAGTATGTTTCTTAACACTGTATTGGGAAGACCTCAGTGATGACCGTATGATTTCATAGAAATAATCTCGTATGTGTTTTTTAATAATATGCTAGATTTTGTTACTTAAATTGGAAAGAATATTATTGTCATCTACTATTCAGCTAAAACTTGCATTTTTTTGAAAGTAAATTTAGGTTACACTGCTCTAACTGAATTTGTCAGCTTGCTTTCGGTACATCTGTTTGAGCCTTTCAAGAACTGAACCAGCACAAACAGCAAACTTTCTAGTCATGTGTTAATATTACAAATCCTACAAAACATACTGATCTGTAGTATTGCCAGATGCTTATTAATTGAGCAAATATTGTTATTTATTAAAGATGGTGACCTTTTAGTAGGAAAACTGTATCAAATGTGGGTGATAATTTTCAGGTTTTGCCTATGCAGAAACCTTGTAGCTTACGCACACAGAAGTCAACATTTCATTTACAGAGCTCTCCAGATGTGATGCTGCACCTTCGCTACTAAAAATGAACAGTATCTAGTCAAGCAGAGTAACAGTTTAATAATTGTTACATCAGGGTGAATCTGTCAGGTTTACTCAGAAAGGTTTGAATTACAATTGATGCGTCTTTTAAAGGATTTTTAAATACTAAACCCTTTATTTTAAATGATCGGCATTGTTGTTGTTACTAATGTCATTTTTCAAATGAATGATAATTCTACCTTTTCGGGATAAACCTTCATTTTTTGCTATGCACCATCTTCTAGCACACTTCCGTGATTGTGCTGTAATTTTTAAAGAAGTCTGTATCTCATTATATGCGTTGGGTCTTTCTTTACTTCTGTTGCTGAGTGAGTACCTCATTTGGCAAATGTTTTTGTCTTATGCGCTGTTTGAATAAGTTTCTGCAGGTTTTATACCAGACAATAGCCTGTTGTATGTAGCTGCCTCTCCTTTACATGCAGTCTGTCTTTTAAATAAAGGATGTGATCCTGTATGGATCAAATAAGTACTCTCTTTTTTTTTCTCTTAGTTTCTGTAACTGTAAGAAGTCTAGAAGTCGATTCAAGAGTGGAAGTGAAAATGGTTTAATTTGGAAGGATAAGAATAGTTTTTCTTCGGTTTCCTTGGAATCCATTAATCATATTATATACTTTCAGATTGTTTCTTGTCATAGAGTATGTAAACGGGGGAGATCTTATGTTTCATATGCAACGGCAAAGGAAGCTTCCTGAAGAACACGCAAGGTATTTCACTAACACAGTTGTAGTGATTTTCCTGTGTTGTAGTTGTTTAATGTTTTAGGAAATACTTCCTAAAGTTTATTCCATACAAGTATATGAATGACAAAGAAGGAACAAAAAGTTCATTCTCAAGTTTAGAATGTACTGCCCTGGGAAGAAATGTGAATTTTGCTTTTCTGAAGAATATGTATATTTTTCAAAGTAAGCAAGAATTTGTTGTAACAGTTCCTCCTATTTACTTTTGTTTATTGCTTCATATTTAGGTAATACTTGTTTAATCTGTTGATGGAAGATGTAACTATTCTATTTGCTTTGGTCTTACACTGAATTAATATAGTGTTGGCAGGACAAGAGGAAAAATCTGTTTTGCATGGCTTTGCACTACACAAAGTCCTATTCTAACTCTGAATAAGTGGAAAAGGCAGACCTCTTGCATAGTTGGAATTTTCAACAAAAAATGTAGGATAAAAATTAAATATTTTCTTAATTAGTAGAATTAAAGTAATTTCCCATCTTTAAAGGAATGGCTTTACCATACACAAGGTCAGTGTCTGTATGGATAAATGTAGCTTGGTTTTGGCGTGCTGCTGGTAGATAAAAGCTGACTGTAAGGTGATGTTTTAAGAAAAGATTACTTTTTTTTTAATTGTACCAGGTTTCGTACAATCTTAATGCTAATAGGAATTTTCTCCTTTTTAATTTCAGGTTTTATGCTGCTGAAATTTGTATTGCTCTAAACTTCCTCCATGAAAGAGGCATAATCTACAGAGATTTAAAACTAGATAATGTTCTTCTAGATGCAGAGGGTCATATCAAGTTAACAGATTATGGCATGTGCAAGGTGGGATTTTTCTTACCTTTTTTTTTGTCACTTTGTCATTCAGCAGCATCTCTCTGGTTATGCTTTTACGTCAAATACAGCATCCAGTGATTTGTAATTTTTTCTTTGTACGTTTCAAGTTATGTGGGTCATTTTGCAGGACAAAAGTAGTTTGGCCCTTTGGGCAAGTCAATTTATTTTTTTATTTGTTTGCTAAATGACTCAAGTTAGAAAAATTATGTTTAAGAAAACATGTTTTTAAAAGGGTCTTTTCCATCTCTTAACTGCTCCTGTGAGTCTGAATTTGTCATTCTCTGAGGTTAGACTGTGCAGATTAGTAACCAAAGGGGCTGTCTGGTACTTCAGCTCTCAGGGGCTGTAATCTTGGGCACTGAGAGGCAATTGAAAGAGCATCATTTTCAAAGCATCTGGCAAAGTGTAGCATGTTCTTATTGTGATGCTTTTCCCCAACATCTGTTAGAAAAGGATTTCCAAATTGTTTATCTGGATTTGGTTTTAATTGTGTCTGTAAATAGTAAGCAAAATGTTGTTAGAAGTGTGCTGTGACTCAGTTTTAATCAATTAATTTACTAAAGATAAGCTATGAAGTCACGAGCCAGCTTTGAGCACTATGAGCATTTGCTTTGCTCTAGCATTGCCTTTTTTTGAAAGGAAGGTCTTTAGAATTCCTGAATCACTTTGCTTTATAAGTCTAATTAAGGGAAATTCCCAGAAAAGGAGGTCAACTTTTAATTTCTGCATGATTTATGCACATAGGAAGGTTTGGGCCCTGGTGACACTACAAGCACTTTCTGTGGGACACCAAATTACATTGCACCAGAAATCCTCAGAGGAGAAGAATATGGTAAGCTGTGACTAAACAATTTGCAGTTATAAATCACAAAGCAAAGTTCTAGTTGAACCGGGCCATTGATCTTCACTTCTATGACAGAAAACACTTAATTTCATTGGGTCCTGGCTGAAAATCTGCTCTGCAAATGTTTCCAGGGTTCAGTGTGGACTGGTGGGCTCTCGGCGTGTTGATGTTTGAAATGATGGCAGGAAGGTCTCCGTTTGATATTATTACTGACAATCCAGACATGAACACTGAAGATTACCTCTTCCAAGGTATAGTCATTTGGATTTTTGTATTTCTTGGGGGTGAAATAGTGAAAATTCCAGTTCCTGCAGGGCAGTTTGCATTCCCTTTGCCATTGTTATTCTGTAGCTGTCTGTAAATCTACTGTAGATAAAGGCCTCAAATATTTCCAGTTCTTCATCCCAGAAATTTACTTTGTTGAACTCAGATAAAATGGTCTGGAATGAGAAAGCCTTTTTCAGACAAGAAAATACCTTTTTAAAGATGTCCACAGTCCAGAGCTACTACAGAATTGTCTGGAATGGTACTTTTGTTAGAAGCAAGCCTACAGGTCAAGAATGAATTTTAAAATTGAGTGCTACATGACAGGGTAGGAGGGTCTTTATTGACAGAAATATGTCGGTCTGTGGTTTTGCTCCAGATAACTTTTAGTTTTACTTCTGATGAAATTAATACCAACTTCTTTTAAGCAGTTCTACCCTGTAGGTATAGACACATGACTTTTTCTAAACAGAAATAGTAATACTTGCCATATTTATTACTACAGAAACTCTGTAACAGTTTGGAGAATTGAGAAGTCGCATGCTCCCTAATATGCAGAACCGTTCTTGAAAGTAGTTACTGCAATTATTTAGCACAATCTGCAATGTTCTTCATATGAACCTAATGTCAAATCAGTTACTGTTTAAAATTGCACCTTTCTATATAGTGAGGACAGTGGAAAAGTTTTATTCCCTGCTTACACTACTAACAGTAGAAAAAGCTAGTGCAGCTAATATTTCTTCTAGGAAATCTTGAACTGTCACTATAACAGTGCCTTGAATTACTGTAGCTCCTTTAGCTTGCATTATTTTAACTAATTACTCAGTCTTCCCATTTTCCAAATGATCACATACTTAAATAATAGTGTTTCTGTTGAGATCATGGTAATGTCACAAACCAAAAGCCAATATTGCTGTTTTTAAACCTGTAACAGTTATTCTCGAGAAGCCAATCCGGATTCCAAGGTTTCTTTCTGTCAAGGCTTCCCACGTGTTAAAAGGGTTTTTAAACAAGGTAAATAACATTCTCTTATTTTTAGCATCCAAGATCTGGAAGTCAGAGCTTCCTGTTGAAAGGAATATAGTTAAGAGGTTAATCTGCTTACTGTTAAGAAAACCCACAAAACCTTTGTGTCCTGTATGTTACAAGAAGCCACTTCTTAGCTGCTAATTTACTGAGTGAATTCCACAGCACAGACTTGATTTAAAAGCCTGAACCTAGTTGAAAAAAATAACTATAGGTTTGTTTCTAAGCTTTTTTCTGGAATACTTTATCACTTATCAAGCTGATTGAAAACCCAAGATTTTTAGGGGGGAAAAGGATATGAATTATACATTAATAAATAAATATTTTTATTTTTTTAAGAAGTTGTAAAATATAATTTTAAAATGAAATTTGAAACAAACTTCATTTAAAAAAAGAAAGGAAAAAGAACAAAAATTCCTTGACAGCTCTACTATCTTATCAGTAGTTTGCAGTCATGGGGAATGCTGGAGTCATGTATATGGGCTGTATGTGGGACAAACAGAGACCATAACTGGCTTTGAGTGTGTAATATGAGTTTGTGTTTCCACAGGATCCCAAAGAAAGGCTTGGTTGCCAGCCACAGACAGGATTTTCTGATATCAAGTCTCATACGTTTTTCCGCAGCATAGACTGGGATATGGTAAAAATTGTTCTGTTTATATCTGTCCAAAAGGAATAGATTCTTTAGTTCATTAATTGTATGCACATGTAAAAGCCCCCTTAAAAACAGGGATATTCAATTCTATAGGAGTAAGAACTATTTTTCTTTCTCCAGGAGATGGAGGAACAAGGTTTCTTCCATGACCAAATGGAAACAAGCCTTGTTTTACTACCAAAAATCAGTCTTCCTTCTGAACTCTAGGAATAGTTACAACTTGGGGGTATTGATTTTAAAATAAGTGATGAATTTTAAGCAGCATTGTAGGAACCATTTATTCCTTGGTTTCTATTTGTATATTCTGCAAAGTCATGCACTGGGTTCTGCAGCTGTAGAATTTCCCCAGTGTACACACAAGGTGCCTGCAGTTGTCGGAAGGACTCCATAGATTCCCAGAGTCATAGTTCAGTTCTGGGTGGGCGTTTCATATAGTCCTACTAGTAAATGTTTCACTGAACCTGGAAGTGTGGACTAGCAAAGCCAGCCTGTTGGAATGCTGTCACAGTAGGTCATTTCTCTTGGCGATTAGAAACCTTTTCTGCCTTGGCAGGGCAGGTAGTGCTTGGTTTACATGGCCAGCAGGATAGGTGAAGTGTTGTGAAACCAGTTTAGATACAACCATGGAAGATGAGGTGCTTCAGGTACATGAAGCATTTGTAATCTGCTTGTACTATAATTTTTAAATCAGTGGGATTATTCAGGTAGGAAACAGGGTTTAGTTACGTGGATAGGTGTGAGTAGGATCAGGTCCTTATTTAAGGGTATGGCTTGGGAGCAGTATGGTTATTCAAAGAGATTCTTTGATTATTACTTTCAGGTTTTCTTTATTGCTCCTGATGTGAGGTAAGTTTTTTAGTTTGGGGGGGAGTGGATGGTTTGGACTTCAGTGGTTTGGCAAGCATAAAGTTTTGCTTAAATTGTTGGGGTTTTTTTAACCTTCTCTTGGCAATTGAATCTACTTCTGCCTTCATGGTAGAAAACCATCACAGAAATGGCACTGTTATGTTTATTGACACTTGAGCAATAAAACAATTAAGTCAGGAGCCACTGCCTTATCAGCACTTTTTTTTTATTTTAATGCCTAGTTGAACAGAGATAGGATATGCCTGTAATGTTTTGACAGTCACAGGAAGCCTACAGGTGTGTGGGAAGAGGCCTGTAGTAATATTAAAGAGGTTTAGGGGAGAAGATAAAACTCTGTATTACATTTTTCCTTGGAAGCCTGAAGTTCAGACCATCCCTGTTAGCATTCTTCAGAGAAGACATGCACTGTGTAAGGAGCCAGTGGTTTAAGATACCCCGTGCTTATACAATTATTCCTGTAACAAAGGCTGTCTTAAATCTTGTCAGACATCCCTTGTTTTGCGTTCTCCCTCAAGCCTGAATGTTAAGGTTAACAACCTTGTGGTGCTACAGTGCAGCTTGCGTGAGATTCTGTAGGAGAATGAGCATCATGTGGTGCAGGGTTGTGTTCTCTTCTGCAGAGGTTGTTTTGTGATCTGATTAGGAGAGTGCTGCCTGCTCAGGAGGATCTCGTGTCCTGAGCATGAGAAGTTCTAACGAAGAGCATTGGGAAATACGTTCAGAGGAAAATGAAAAGTTATTTGGAAGCTTTTTTAGTTGAGTTTCCTTTGAAATGCAGGTGATGAGGAGAAAAGATTTTGACTTAAAAGCTTTTCCAAATCTTTTCAAGTTGAAACAAGAGTCTAACACTGACTAAAAATCATTTCTGTGTGAAGCTCTAGTTACGTGGAAAAATAAAGAGAGGTGAACACATTTATTTTTTTTCCGCTCATGTTAGTCATCAGAGCTGTGTGGCACAGCCAAGAACATTTTAGATTCCTCACTCTGCATATAGGATGGCTGAACAGCATTCAGGGAAGTGCCAAGACCATGGTTTTTGATTATTTCATACATGAAGTCTGTTCTCACGCTTTTCTGTAAGTCTTAACACTGTAGTGATTTTTGAAGGTTTTGTAGTTAAAGTACAGCAACAGGATAAAAAGGATGAGCGTACACCACTTAGTGTCAAAATGGTCTAAACCTTAGTGTCAGATTATATTTAACATGTTTCTGTCTTCCACCGATATTCAAGTCCACTATAGTGACTGCTCTGTGCGTGTGCTTTAGAGCCAGCATGTGTGGATGTTCTGTGGAAACCTTGTGAATATTCAGTACTTTATTTTCCCTCTCCCCCATTTGTATTTGTATCTTAGCTGGAGAAGAAGCAAACCACCCCCCCGTTCCAGCCTCAGATCACAGACGATTACGGTCTGGATAACTTTGACACACAGTTCACCAGTGAGCCTGTGCAGCTAACCCCAGATGATGAGTATGAGTTGTTTTGGTTTGGTTTGTTTTTTTCCCTAATGTAATTGCATATTGAGAAATCAATTTATGAATTACTTGAAAATTACTAGGAGGAGACTCTGTAGTGAGCATTAAAACATAGCTAAGTTGAAGTAAATTTGATACTCTTTTTATCCTACCTATCTTGCATAACTTCTCATACTTACTGTGTGTAGAAGGCTGCCTGGTATTCTAACACAAGATGGGAGTACAGGGTTGTTTGCTGCTGTGTGTGTGCTGGGCACTGAGAGAGGGCACAAGTTCAATTCCTGACCCAACCAGCAGCATTTTTGCAATCAAGAAGTATTACCTTTGTTCTTGACTCTTTAATAGTATTTATCGTGTATATAACATGAGCAGCCTATGCTGACAGTAAAATACCTGTTTCTTATTTTTAAATTGGTATTATAGAACAACAGTCGTCTATTACTTGCTGCTTTCAGGGCCGTATAAGTGCCACTTAGTAACTGTTAGTAACTGAACTGGAAGGGCAGAAGAAACTTTCTATCAGATAATCATCATCACAGCCTGGTTTGGTTGGAAGGGACCTTAAAGCTCTTCCAGTTCCAATCCCTGCCACAGGCAGGGACACCTTCCACTAGAGCAGGTTGCTCCAATCCCTGTCCAGCCTGGCCTTGAACACTGCCAGGGATGAGGCGTATAATAATGTTGAAGAATAATAGTAGTGGTAGTAGTAATAAAAATATTTCTCCCCATTTAGTGTTGTTTCTGTACAACTTCACATACATACTTCACAGAAATGTATTTTGTTATTTGAAGAAAAAATACAGCAATGAAACCAGCATTTGTACTTGATAAAACTAAATCAATGCTCTTGTTTGTTTTTTCAGAGATATAATAAAGCGAATAGATCAGTCAGAGTTTGAAGGATTTGAATACATTAATCCATTGTTGCTGTCAACAGAAGAAACAGTATGAAGGAATGACATCTTTGTTGTGGACAGTGTGAATGACCTTTAAATTTATCCTTAACCACAGTATATGCATGCGAGGCTGGGGAACTGTAACATTTTGGGTGGAGACCAATGATTTAAAAAAAACCCAACAAACAAAAAACCCCTAACAAATTGCTGCTGAAAATCAAAGAGAACAATGATTTTGGTGGGTGTCTTCTGCCACTTTATGATTCTGAAGTTCTGGGCACTGACACAACTGGCTTCATTAATGAAGGAATTTGCGTTTTGTGCCTGTTTCATGAAGGATTGAGACGTTCATTGCATCCCTGGAAAAGGAGATTCTGGAAAACTTTGAGACCCACACACTTCCTACAAACGCTTGATGCAATGAGCTACCAATTGAAGAGTATTACAGTGTAACATCCTGAAGAATAAAATACATTACAGTGGTGTTGAAGCTTATTTTTGATGCCTTTTTTCTCAAGTGGTACCTGTCTAAACTTCTCAGATATATTTAAAAGGAGTTGTGTTTTATTAGCAATCAAAACATAAATTTGGGTACAAGATTTAAGTGCCTAAATGGATAAACTGCATTGAAGAATTATTATGTATTTGGAACATTCTTAAACCTGGTAAGTTCTGCTCATTAATGTTAAGTGACTATTAACATGTGAACAAACCAATTCTCAGCTGCAGCCTCATGTTTGTTGGCACCTTTATTGGATTTGAAATGCAGAGTGACTCAGCTATATTAATTCCAAATTAGAATTTACAGATTGATTTCTAAATCTGTTGTCTTAAAACTCCAAATTTACCAAAATGTTTCAATTGAAGAAAAGTAAATTTGCACACAAAGGAGTTAGGAAAAGACTTAAGCAGTGCCTACACCTACAGTTGTATATTAGATTTTTGAAAAGTATTTTTATCAACCGTACAGATATTCAGAAATAGAACAAAAGTGTAATTAAAGCATAGCCTTAAAGTCTAAGTAGTAAATCTAGAATAACCAGAATCTAGAATACACTTTCCTGATAAAGCACACCTCCTACTTCTGATAAACTGTCTGCTTCCAATTACTCAGTGTTTATTAATAACTAATCATTCTACTTCAGAAAATGGGAAGGTTTGGTAAAATGATTTGCATTAAAGTAGTAATATTTTTTTTTTTAATGGATGGAAAATGAATATAGTAAGAAATTGGATAAAGCAAAAGCTCTATCAAATCCCTTCTCATGGGAAGTTGGGGGGGTTGGAGGCAGGGAAAAGCCGTTTTACATCAAAGTCTATCAGCATGGAGAAGCTCACCTCACTTGTGTTTGAGATTAGGGAGTGTATGTTGCTATCTGGAGCTTCGGATGCTGTGAAAATGTACCTGCCTCTGGGAGCACCAGTTGCTTCTTGCTAGCTCTGGTGGTGTGGGCTGTAGAGATGGGGGGGGGGAATTATGTGGGAAGGAAAAAAGAAACCCCAAGCCCCTGTGCTCACCTCACCTGATGTGGTGTAAGCTGCAGCATGAACTGCAACACTTCGTCTTGCTTTCCATTCACATCTGGTTTTCTCAGGGTACAGCATTGCATTAGGTGCTGAACATGACATCTTTTGGATTCACATCCAGGTCATGAGGTGCTAGGACAAGACTGCCAAAACATTGTTTCAAATTGTCAATGAATCACTGATTAACAATCTGCTTGTATCCCCTCCTTCCCCAGGAATACACAGCCTGTGGTGGTTGTGTTGATCTCATTCAGGTTTCAGCTGTGGGTTTCTCTGTTGGACTGTACCTTTTCATATTCAGCAAAATGTGTTTTAATCAGTGCTAAATAATTTAACTGGTCAGAAGTACTTGCCTCAAATGCCTGGACTTGAGATACTTTATTATCTACTGAAGGAAACATTTACCTTTTAAATGTAATCTGACAGTTTATAATTACTCCTCTCCCCCTCCTCCACCTCTCTCATTTCTTGCTGGCAATTTTTTTACCCTGAATAATTTTTTTTTGTGTGTTTTCAATTCCCTTGGTAATAAAACGAACCAGTAGTTACCCGAGTGACAGCAGGCAGCTCCTGCCTGGGACCATGACAGATCAGCTGTCCTGTGACACAACAGGGCAGAGAACTTCAAAATGGAAATATTAAAAACGTGGGTTGGGTGGTTTTTTTAACCTTTTTTCTAGGCTTTGGAACATTTTGGGAGGGAGGGAAGGAAGAACATGAAGACATATTTGCTAAACATTGTAAAGACTACTTGATTTTATTTCAAAGATTTACAGGCATTTACAATGTTGCTGTGTTGCCAAATAGTTTGCCGGATCCAAGTTTGGTTGCTCATGTGCAAGTGTTTGAATAATGTTCCGTTCCTGATGAAGGGGAAATTTTTATATAAAGTACTTGTTTTATAAATAAAGAAAATGAAGGATGTAATTAAATGTGTGGTTTGGAAAAATAAATCCTAATATATTACAAATGGATCTGGTAATGATATATAGTTGTCTTATTTGAAATAGTAAATGAGAAGTCTAGCTAATTTAATGATTGTAAACCAGTAAATATGTTCTTGTAGTTTTGTATAATTAATTAGTTGGGATCTTTGCTGACCAGTTTTAATTGTGCAGAAGATGGTATACTAATCCCTAAAAGCTAAGATCATTTATATTCTTGCACATCTATTAAAGACTTTAATGACAAAGCTGATAGACTGTTATTATTTCTCAGTAAATGGAGCTGAGTCCCACTTGCGCTTTTGAAAGAGACTGTACTGTGAATTAAATCTCTGATTCATCCTGTATGTGGATATTGTATTCCATGTATGTTCTGTGGCACAGGGTTGCACCCAAACCAAGGAGTTTGCTGAGACAGGAAACTGTTTGGATGCTGAAGTTGTTAATTGGAGTTGTACTCTTCTTCTCTGTGTGAATGCAGTTGTGATTGGAATAGCTGGAATGGGCACAACTGTTCTGCTCTTGGATACAGCCCTCTGACAGGAAACAGATGTGAGCTGTGAGGCTGTGACTGGCAACACTGTGTGGTATGAGTAGATTACCATGGTCTATAAACAACTGACTGTACTTGGGGGAAAGGAACAACCCACTCTATTTCATCCCTAAACCATCACTAAATGTCACTTATTCTTTATTCGCAAATTTTGATGGTATCCAGGCAGGATGGAACTGATAGAAAAAGCAGCTGTTTTGGCTGGCTGACTGACTGGATTAAATCTTGCTTTGCATCTCAGTAATGTGGAACTGGTAGGAAAGTTCTCTTACTAGAGCCCAACTAGTTTAGCCTAGTCATGTTAATGTAGAAACCCCCAACCTAAGGCTCTGAATTCAGCTGTATTCCTTCAGAAAGATAAAAAAAATCTCACAGCCTTTATTTGGTCTGGGTTGTGTTTCCTTTTAATATAGATACACTTATAGAATCAGCTGTACAATCATATATGTTCTTATAAACTGTTAAAGATTCTAAGTTCACGCTTATTTTTACAGATCACCTGTTTAGAAAAAGAAAAGGTCTGTGAACTTCTGGATGGCATTAAGTAAGTTATCTTCTGTTCAGCTGGTTTATTCTACACTCAAGAGCTTTGGAGCATCACCAACATGAGTCCCTCAGGGATTTACAGTTCTACATTGTTTCAGAAGTCCCCAGCCTCCAGGGGTACCAACACTGATTGCCCTGTGGGCGTGTGTGGGAGAGCCCTGAGCACTGTTTTCGGAACCAGAACTACTTTACATGCATCTGAGAGGATTTAAGAGAAAAAGACCCTGAGCAGGCATGTGGCCCTTGGCCTTCTACTAGGTGGCTGGTTTGAGACGAGGATGTGCTTCCTCCATGCATTTTTCCTTTTCTTACGAGAGAGGTTCCTCCTTGGCTTGGTTCCTTTGCTCTTCATTCTTCTGGATTTAGGATTTACCACATTACATCATCTGTACTTTCAGATAAGCACATCACAAGGTGGTCATTAATGTCCGGTCCTGACAGCCTGCAAGTACAGAGAATTTGTTCAGTGAGAAACAAAGTCAAACACTTATTTATTGTTCTTCACCTTCACTCTAGCACAGAACTGAATATGAAGACCTGAAGCATGGTTATTAGCCTGTCTAAATCTCTTGATCTAATGACCATGACTGGATAAATACTCTTGAAGTCATCCTTCTGTCCCTTTGTTCAGCCTCCAAAGAAAACCAAGCAGCCGCTGAAACATCTCACAGTTAGAGGATCTGTTGCAAAACTCGTTTTCAGCAATGATGACAGCCTAAATACTATTAAATGGTGTTAATTTCAACAGACACCATAATTCTTACTACAGAGTGGATACTCAATTGCATGGAGTCTCATTTAGTTGTGCTAATTAGAGCTGGCATAAGACATATCCACTTCCTTCCCTCTGGTCTACACCTTGAGAGCTAAATCTAAAATGAAGACCACAGTTGCTCAGCCAGAGGCATCTGGGTCCTGGCTGAACAGGTACCACTGTAGCTATAACAGCAAAGTCCAGATCTAGAAGAGCAAGTGACAAGAGACAAGATTAATCCATATAGGTCTGAAACTAGCTTTGAACTATTGAGAATGCTGCACCAGAATGGTTTTTGGATGATGACACAAATGTCACTAGCATTTTTGTACTGAAGTATTTAAAAATGTTTATTCTGCTAAAATGCTAATGTATCAAGTTTTACCAGAGAGCTCAAACTGGGCTTTCTTTTTGAAGCAATACAATCTAGTAAACATAAGCTCCTAAACTGAATTGTAAGTAGGTAATTTTGACACTTAAAACGTAGAAGTTTTGCCCAATTTCATTATTGCCTATAGAGAATGCAGGCAGAACCAGCCTGGGGTTTGTATACTGTCCAGTTATTAAAAAAAACCCCAAAACTCACATTCCACTAAAGCACATGAGACACATGGGACAACTGTCAAGAGCTGGAGCTCCTTCACCCTGATTTTCTGTTTCTTCCTTGCAGATCTTGGTTTGAGGTACACTTGCAAGAGGCGGGTTCTCTTCTGCAGGTGAGCATCTGGCCTTTCCAAAGCAAACATCCCCTTGATGTGTTTGTAGCTGAAGCTCTTTTCCATGATTTTCTTTTCCATTTTCGATGCTGTTCTGTGCAGTCCCTCCGCAGTGCTGTTGATAGCTCAAAGCTTTTGCAGAGCATTGTGGCAATGCCAAGTGGTGCACAGAACTCCTGTGCCAAGTGAGTTTACATGACTTGGGACTTACATCTGGTTTTGAAATAGCTTCTGTGTCTTCCCCAACCACATGTTTGGCTTGATCTGTAATAGTTACACAGCACGTCTTCTCAGCTGCACATGGTAAACTGCTCAATTTATCTGCTTGGCCCTGTCCTTTATGGAGATGGCTGATCTGGCTCTGTGTTAGCTGACAGGAGCTAAGATCCTCTGGGTTTAGACATTCTTCTCTGCAAAAAGATGGGAATGACACCCATGGAAAGTTTTTCTTTCCAGCTGTAAAGACTTCCTGTTCTTGTAGACTCTCTTCCTTGGAGCTCTGTGACACACACAAACAATGTCTTAAAACAAATGCAGTTCCATCAATACATAAAACCAAAACTGAACATAGTACAAATACTCCGAAGGCTGAATTACACTGAAGAATGCTTTACTTACATCCCTCTCCAGTGCTTGCAAAGCAATTAAGAACTTCCTAGAGTTTATACAATATGTGTATTCCCTTAACATTTCTAAATTGATACAATAGGACACTTTCTTAATGTGTTCCATAGAGACTAAGGATGAAAACAACTACCTGCTGCTGCTCAGGAAAAATAATTCTGCTTTAGAAGAACTGTGTGGTCTGTGTTAAGGGGGCCTACAAGGATGCTGGAGAGGGACTCTTCATTAGGGACTGTAGTGGTAGAACAAGAGGTAATGGGTT
This sequence comes from Psittacula echo, assembly GCF_963264785.1. Taxonomy (NCBI): domain Eukaryota; kingdom Metazoa; phylum Chordata; class Aves; order Psittaciformes; family Psittacidae; genus Psittacula; species Psittacula echo. The sequence goes on from NC_137753.1 coordinate 664,861, forward strand.
CAAATGTAAGCAGGGGAAGTTTAGGTTAGATATAAGGTAGAATTCTTCCTTGTGAGGGTGGTGAGGTTCTGGAATGGGTTGCCCAAGGAAGTTGTGAATGCTCTGTCCTTGGCAGTGTTCAAGGCCAGGTTGGACAGAGCCTTGGGTGACATGGTTTAGTGTATGGTATCCCTGCCCATGGAAGGGGGTTGGAACTAGATGATCTTAAGGTCCTTTCCAACCCAAACTATTCTATGATTGCCTACCACTGCTGGAGCAATGAAATGGTGGTTTCTGTGTAATTAACCTCAGTTGCAGTTTGCCTTGTCCAGTTTATTCCTTCAGTGAGATCCCACTGCTTCTGAGCAGCCAGGATACTTACACATGTTAACTCTTTCCAGCAAAACATTGTTAAGAATTTGCCATATAGCAAAAGAAGCCCCTGGTAGTTGTCTTACAACAGTGCTAAGTCACACCACTACATGTAGAAGCTGAAGAGCTTAAACCCGCTACTATTTAAAAGCTATTTCAGATTTCTTCCCCTGTTAACATCATCATATTGCAAACAATAAGGGTACAGCATGCTACCTTTCTGAAGAACTCCGGAAAACTGGGCACTGCCTGCCAGTCTGCACATTGGGAATCTTGACTGATGCCTTTCAGTAACAAACCCCATGGTTCTTCACACTCATTTAAGTCTTCTTTTTCAAACCAGAAACAGCCGTCAGTCAATGACCTGTAACAACAGAGACAATCCAACAGTTAGAGAATAGGAGAGAGGGAAGAAAATATTCTGCATTGCTGTTAGTTTGCTCTTAATTAACTTCATTTATCCCTGCTGTAATGCTGATGTTTAAAAAAATGTAGGTATCCTTAACTGTGATTTATCAAAATAGAAGTTTTAAGATTAACTTCCAGTAGCTGACACTGCATCACTTCTTTCAGCTCAGTTCTAAGTGTGATGACCCCTTTCCTTTTGTTACCAGCTAAACACAAGGCAGAGACTTCATGATTGAAAATACTTAGAAATTTTCCACTTGTACAACATAAAACTCAATTCTTACCTATTTTCTTTTGATCAAGTAGCACTATACGAGCTAAACCAAAAATAATAGTTGACAATTTTGCCACGTCAAACAGCAGAGGCATGCAAACAGCATTTGTTGGTAGGTGCAACCATGCAAATACAGTTTTTTTACTTTAAAAGTGAGGCAAATTGGCCCGTGCAGGAAAGATTCAACTGTTTAACACATTTGTTTAGCAACGGAACCTCCATCTAGCCTACAGCAAGGTTTTTACGGAACACATAGGCATTATTTAGCCCATAAAATAATTTTTACAGCTTACTGTGACTTACAAAACTCATACAGCTATCAAAAAATTACCCATTGTCTAGATGAATGTCTAAAAGCCATGCTTTCCAGTTGTAACAAACCAGATGCCGTATTTATTATGGTCTTCACTTCCATGTGACACAGTTAAGCGCAGCCACTGTTTTTTCTTCTCAGATACCCAAACTGACACTTGCTGAGCACAGAAATCACTGAAGTGTTTGCACTGAGGATGGCAATCACGCTGGTTCCCGTGTATGCCTGGCCATGCTGCCATTTAAAACTACTGATTATAAACTTGAACTAATCCATCCTAGGAAGGTTTAACTACTAAGTAAGAATTAAAAGGATTTTATACTAGTAATACTGTGTAAAGAAAATTTCAAGAGATGGATGGACTGTTAATGTCAGAATGCTGCTTCCAGCATTTCCACTTCCTACTGCTGCATTTTCCTGTGTCACTGCCAGGAATGGCGCTGCACATGGAATAAACTAGAGACTGGTCTCTCACACCCTCAAGAAGAGGAGCAATGATCCTTTGGAAACCCATTTTCAGAAGGGGCACAGCTGACGGCATGCTTGCTTGGCCTGACAGGCTGACACAAGAACCTCTCAGCCTCTTCACCTCACCTTCAGCCCTCCCTCGAGGGCTGGAAAGAAGCAGGAATTATTGCTGGTTTCCTGTAAGTCTTACTCTGAAAAAAAGAAACTTTAATTCTCAAGAATTGTTTCTGCTGAAAAAAAGATATCTTAATTTCCATAACGTTTCTCACAAGCCCCATCCTTACTGCTGTTCTGTGCTAGAGAACACGCAGAAAGCTCAGCGCCCAGCGCACTTTATTTTGCAGGTGGCTTCCTCGACGTTTCTAAAGGCCCCACAAGTGATGCTTATCAAGAGGCCTTTAACGCCATTAGCGACGTGCTAAAGGCACACCTGAAGATCCAGCTCCATCTTCCCGGAAAGGGGGTAGGGGGGTTCCTTCCCCAGGGCCGATGAGGCTGCGCAGCTCCGGCCCCTCCGCAGAAGCCGTTCATCCACCCGGCCCTGACTCACTGGCGCCGCAGGCGGTGCTCCTGGCTCCAGGCTGCTGGCTCCTTCCTGGGCTTGAGGCGCAGCTTGGCGGCTCCTTCCTCAGACATGGCGAAGGCGCGGAGCTGAGGCCCGGCCTCCTCACACAGCCCCGCCTCACAGCTCCCCTTGTCCCGCGGGAGGGCGGGTGAAGGGACCTGTCGGTTCCTCGTCCTCTTCTTCCTCCTTCTTCTACCCCGCTTGGCCTGCAGCCAGGGTAGGGACTTTGGGCGGACCGGCTCCTCCCTCAAAGCCGCCCGTGAGTGATGGGCGCTATGGGAGAGTAGGGACTGGCTCGGGGGGAGCGCGGCTCTTCTGAGGAGAAACCTGCCCTTCCCTACGCCAGCCGTTGTGGTCAGCCGCGCTGAGCTCCACAAGGGTTGCAGGACGTGTAGTACTCTCAAGGTGTATGCTCCGAAGCTGTCCTTCCCGTATTGCCTTTACTCTTGAAACTTTCTGTATTTGTAGCGTTTTGGTTTATTTGGGGTTTGGGTGTGGAGCGCCTGCTGTGGAAATGCAGCATGCTCCGTTGGCGCTGGCTGGACAAAATGGCGGTGGCTCGGCCTTGGCTCCCAGCGTCATTAACGGTGGTGTCAGGCTGCAGCCAAAGATTGTTAATCGAAATAGAAAACTGGATTGGGAGTGCATCTCTGATACACTTTCTCTTTCAGGAAGCAGTCTGTTGAAGTGATCACTGCCTTTTTTGGTAAGAATGTTGAGGGGTGACTTGAAGTAAAGCACTTGTCAGAGCAGAGCCATTGCTAGTAGTTTTTGAAATGGGCAGACACAGGCTGTGGCCTCTTCAAATCCAGGTATAATAGGGAAATGGTGACAGCCTCTTCATAATTCTCCAACAGTAGATAAAAGGATTGGAAGGTAACTGCTGATTAAATTCTTCATAATTGATACAAGAATAATTATACAAGGAAATAAAAATATCTGGTAACAGATCTTTATGAGGGAGAGCAGGTACAGAGCACTGTCATAAGACAAACTTATTAGTGTTAAAAGATGAATCCACATTCCTTTTCTATAACTGCATTTATGTGGTGCTGAATGTCTTGTGGACTGTTTCATTCTTGCATTCCTCAGATCAAAAAGGAGGCATCAGTATTGATTGCAGCAGTGTTAAAAGTTAATGCCTGTGAATTACTGTGTTGAGCACACAGACCATAAAAAATGTATTAACTAACAGCTGACCTGAGTTTCTGCATGTCTTCAACAGACCTGGAACAGAAAAATGGCATTCAGAGTTCACTGATTCGGGTTTGAGGTAGATTGGTAGATTTAACCTGAGAAGTGACAGGTACAGGGAGACAGCCACCTCCAACTGTGCAACAGGCTGAAGATGATTCACTTGGAGAGCAGTCAGAGATCTGGGAGGATCAGTCCAGTTTACTGCTTTCTTGTGTTAGCTCAGGTACTTTTTGTTTCTGTGAGTCCATCTCTGCAGTGAGGTGATGGCTTTTACTCCAAGTAGTAACTAATTTTTAACATTGTAAGAGCTTTAATGGGTTTCCTTTTCGTGTAGGAGTGAGAATAAAAAGAAATGTAAAATGTCTGGTTACTAACAGGAATGATGTAAGCTTCTACAATAGATAGCCCAGCTGAAAAATAATTAAAACCCCAGTCATGCTAGAGCATTGGCATTTCTGCTATATGATAGACAAAAAAGAGAAAGAAATTCAGGATGAAAGAAATGAAAAGCTGATGACTGTCACACAGACAAACATTTTCCTGTATTAGTATTTGTTACAGCTATGGCAGTACCAAAGAATTACCAGGACAGTTACAAAGAGTATTCTGCCTTTTGACTTTGTTGCCATTTAGAAGCTGCGATGAAAGGAGGTTTCAGGAAATAGGTCCTCCCCTCCCTCACTGTCAGGAAAGGCATTCTCCCAAAGTTCCAGGTGGAACAAGGTAAGCAGAACAGAGGCAAGGGGTGAATGTGAAGGTTTTAGGCCTGCTGTGGGAAGAGAGATGGTTATAACAGCAGACACAGCAAGAATATAAATAAAGCAAATATGCAGATTGAAAAGGGGAATCAGACATATAGATGGCTGAAAATGAGGTGACAGAGGAGGGGTTAAAATTTGATTTCACAATTGCTGATGTTAATTGAAGAAGAAAAATGGAAAAGTATTTAATTTTGGGTATTTTACTTGCATGCCTTAATGACTGCTGTGAATGACAGGACACAGCACTGACTATTGCCACTTGGCGGCAGCAAACAATATAAAATCTTGCTTTAAAAAAATCAGCTGTCAGATTGAGCTGATGTCTGCAGGCCTCTGTATATAATTCTCTGTACAGCTATATTAATGATTGTTTCTGCCACACGGTTTCTGCTTCTGTTCCTGTGGTATTTGGGTTACATATCTTACTATGCCTCGGATACTACTTTGACAATTCTCTGTTCCTAAATCATGCATTTTACGAACAGATTTATTTCTTTAGCTGTGACTTCTCCTGAAGTAGCAGGCAGAAGTGGAGTCTGGTTTTTGTGCTGAAGGTGTTGCTGTGTGGCACTGTTAGTGCTGTGAGTCATGCGTTATAGCGTTGGCAAAAGCTGTATTATGGGTCAGCATAAAAAATGGTTATTGTGTGGTAAGGGCCACAAATGAAAGAGTATAGTAAAAAGAATAGTGAATGTTATTACTGCAGCTGCTGATTGTAAAAAGCAGAAGAAAAAAGCCTTGCTTCTGTGGCAACTATAGCTTGTAGGTGGCTTTGCATTTTGTGGATTTAACTGAAAACTTGATGCTGTAAGACTTAACTTTTATTTTGTTTTAAATTGTTACCTGTTTAATGCAGTCCCATTATAACCTATGAGGGCAGGCACATCAGGGAACATTTTAATTCTTGCTCTGTCTGCTTCTGTAACTACCTGTAGATTTGATACTAGCATTCTAGAAATCTTTGTCCATTATGTGTACTCAGATTTTTCATCTGCATCTTGCCAGAATTAATAATGTACTTACAGCATGAAGGTGGGGTATAGAATAGGACCTGTTCTTGGCTCTCCTATGTTGCACTACTGTTTCCTCCACTGACAGAAATCTTTTTACTTCTTGCTTGACTTTCAGTCTTGCATAATTAAGTAATGAAGAGTGGTTTGTGATCTTGGAAAGAAGTTCTCATAGAAATGCAAAGAGTAGTCTTTATCAGCAGCAGCCTTGTCTGGATTTGAGCCAGCGGTCAAGGGATTTGAGCTTTTGGAAGCTAGAATGCTTCTACAGATTATCTTTAGGGATTTTCTTCTAAATGGAATGCCAGCATGTGTAGTTAGATATTCCCTGTAGAGTCTCATCAAGCTGCACACACTTAATCTTTACTTACACGGTCCCTGATTCTTGCTGTAAAGTGGGCCTCAGTTTTAACTTTTGCTCTGAGGAAGAAGGGGCTATTACAACAAATTCTAATCCTTTTGCAGTTCCACAATCACTAAAGCCTATAAATTGCCCACCAAACCAACCAAGTGATCTTTTCCTGGGCTGAGGGAAAGGGGAGAGCGTAAAATGCAGGTGCCAGCATTTGCTGGGGAAGAACTGGTACATTATCTACTAATCCGCCTTCTGCTATTTCTGATTTCCTACCCAACAGCTGCAACATTGAATGAGAGCTTCTGCATTTGGGAAGAATTAGAAAGCCTGGTAATGCAGGGTCTCTATTACAGATACAACAACTCACAGACAGGGAGGAGATGTTTGCTGCTGGTGTAGAATTTGGTGTGCTAGGCATTTTATATCCTGGAAAAATTGTAATTTTCAGCTGTTGTTATGGAGTAATCAATGAAGAAGAGATGCCATAGTTTCTGCTAGGTTTCTTGCAAAGCCTGATGTAATTGCATGCTTGTGCTACTATTTTTTTTCAAATGTACTACTTTCAGGTTAAAGCATATGCAATTTTTGTTAAAACTTTGTGTTTTTTGGTGACTGATGCTTGCAGATAGTTCTAGTCCTTCTGGAATACCTTTGACTCTGTAGTGACAGCTCCTGCATCAAATAAAAATGTTCAGAATAAGTCATGCCTTGCTAGAAAATGGAAACATTAGTATGTTTAAATTACTCTATTAATCAGTGCTTGGCTTAGGAGTATGTGTTGGTAATTTTTTGTCCTTGTCGAATAGTTTGTGACTTGGGGATCAACATGTCCATTCTGCTAAATGTCATAAGGGAAAATGTCCCACAAAATAGCACAGGAGACTGAAGCAGGTATTGTAGAGCATCAGTGAAAGCTGCTGCAGCAAATGGACTTTACGGCATATCTCTGCAGCCCAGTGGCAGCAAATGCAGCACTGGAAAGAGTAACTCAATCATATTGCCTCGCTCAGTACAGTGCTAATTGCTGTCTGCAGTGAAATAGGAAATTCTGACTATTTTCATCAACATGATGTGTTACAATTCAAGCCACAAAATTATGAAAGCTATGTAAGACTTTAGCATAGTCAAGAGAATAAAGATAATGTGCAGTTTCAATTTGGGAAGTGCAGGCTCATTGCTCTTTCCAAAAAAAGTCGTTTGAGTGGAGTCAGTTTTGTAGGCTCTCCCTAATTTTAGCTGTAGGTGACATTGTCTTTTCAAGGAAAGCCATTGCCAGTGCACAACTCATCTTGTCAATTCAGCCTTCCCTTCTCAAGTATAAGGACACATCAGTACCTGTGTGGCTGCAAATAGAAAATTAAGTCGTGACATTTATGTGCCAAGATGGGAAGACCTAAAAAGAGGACTAGGGAGCTTGGCATGGCATTTGTGGGTACCAGGTTGCCAAGGAAGCATATTGTATTGAAACAGTTGCCTGGGAAACATTTAAAAATACATTGAATGGAAAAGCATATGTGATGTGCCCACAAGTGTTCTGTGTGAATGAAATGCCATGGCTGATGATGGCACCAAGAGGCTGTTACTATTACATGTAAAGATGCTGCAAGTGATGTGATGTTATTTTTCTTCCCTTGTGTGTTTTTTTTCTTCTTCCCATACCCTGTTTGTAGAAAGGGCACAGAAGGAAAATTCTTTTGCATTTGGCTGCTGGATTAAATTAGTAGAAAGCTGTACATGTGGTCAGCAGCAGCTAGAGATGGTAAAAGCAATTTAGCTTCATTTAGGCAACCTAAACCAATTGACAAGAAGCCTGCACAATTCCTCCTCAAAAATAACAACGCTGCTGAAACTCCTATAGGATAAAGATAAATGGTTTTCTGAGCATGAGCACTTTAATTTGTGCTAAAATGATATTTGGAGGCTCTGATGTCATTGCAATAGGACTTAGATGTAGACATCATATAAAACACAAAGAGTTTATGATCAAAGCAGGTTGAACACCGTAGATGAAAAAGTGTCTGACCTAATTTTTAGTTTGGGGCACTGAAATAGAGGGAGATAACAGAAGGAAGTTTCAGAAGATAGCCCAGCTGCTCTAGTTTTCTTCAGATCAGACTCAGTTATTGAGAGATGGTACTGACAAAAAAGAATGACCAAGGAAGGGAACAACTAGCAACTGTAATCTGTGATATGCTACCTTGGACAAAGGGGCTCACTGGCTAGTGATTTCCAGGTATTGAAATGTATCTTTTCTTCACTAAGAATGAATGCCAGGTGTCAGGCTGGTTAGGATTGTAATCTCCCTGCCTAATCATCCTTTGGCGATTTAGAAACAAATACCCTACTCTTGCTTTGCTAGAGGCTTAAGAAGCCTATTTGGGAGCAAGCAGATTTTGCTTGGTGCAGCCTTTATGTGGTACAGATTGCGACAGTAGATCTTTTGGGAGGGAGACAGTGAAGAGTTCCGTTGACTAAGGAGGAAGGTCTAGAGACCTTTTTGTTAGTATTAGCTCTGAAAGGATAAGTTGCCTTTTAGGGGGAAGGCCCTAGGGACTCAGCTTCTTGAAGATGGTGCCTGTTGGAAGCTGTAAAGTTGCTGTTTATTTGGTAATGTGTGTGCTTTTCCCCAGTGAGGATGCATTTTGACTGACTGACTCTGAATTTGCTGTCATTTTGACCGGGGAGGGGAAGCTTTCTGGCTGGCTATCTAGTTTGGGTACAACCTGCTCAAGGGTCTGAGGTATCCAAAAACTGTGTTAGAAAACTGAATCAGATGAAGTTTTCTGTGTGTCAGTCAAGTCCAAGATCACTCATCATTTTTCTGGCCCAGTGTGTGTTTGGTTAAATCAAGTCCTGATGTTTCTAGGCCCCAGGGTTAGTGTAAAAGAGGCGGGAAGACTCTGCCTTTCATCTTCCCCCCACAGTTTTGCAATATGACTGAAAACTCTTGGAGAGAATGTTTTAGATCTCAAAGAAAGATTAGGTTTGATGGCATGAAGCTGTGGGTTCTGTGGCTCAGCCTAGAATTCTGCTGAGGGAGTTGTATAATCTCCCCATACTTTAAAGTATTTTGGCTCTGAATTCAGGATCAAATAATGGATGAGGTTTTTGTATTTCTTGCTGGTTTTTTTCTTTTTGATTTGAAGCATGTCTCCCAGGATTACAGCCTTCAGCAGTCGGAGTTTCTCCTCTTTGCTCTGTACCATCCTTTCATTTGCAGTGAAGATACTAAAGGGCTCCACAAAAAAAAAAAAAAAAAAAAAAAAAAATATTAAAAAGATCCGTAACTAATATCTGTAGTAGTGACAGAAGATCACCTGTCCTGTTTATGGGCATGAAACCACAAAAGAGTGGAGCAAAATTACCAACACTAGTTAATGTGATGTGATGTTATCCCTAACTAGAATGGTGTATAAAATCAACTTAAAATACATTGTAATTCAACAGATGGGTATTTATTTATGGCTTCAACAAATGTGGATAGTAGGTTTAGTTAGTTTTGCAACTTTTTGTAAAGACTAGCCAGTGTTTTAGAAAGAAAATCTAAAACCCTAAAGTATAATCAGACCTGTGGAGGCAAGTATAAATCTTTTCACCAAGAAGGCTGTATTTTAGTTGCAATCTAGTGGTGTAATAATTTTATTGTATTACAGAAATAAGCAATATATCCTTACTACCTTTCTGAAATTACTTCCTTTTTCATATTTATTCTCACTCTGCCTGTCATTAGCTCTTAACTTGATAAAAGAAAAACAAAATGAGACTACTGTAGAAGGCCTGACAGTAAAATATGATAGAGCTATAGCTTCTTTTTTTTTTTTTTTCCCCATATGTCATTTATTTAATTGTATGAGACACAGGCTGAGTTTGGTTTATTTATGTTGTCTTATGCCCACTAACCTGAAACTATCTTGTGACACTGCCAGTGTGAAAGGGCGTTCTGCCTGGAATAAATCTAGTTATGTCAGAACTGCAACACATAGTTATAGATATTAAAGTAGGTGTTTGCCTGCCTTTGCTGTTACTTTGCAGCTCCCAGCATCTGTAAATCAAACCCATTTAGACTACTTCAAGATAAAAAAAAGGTGATGCCTTCCTGACACATGTAAACGGTACTGCTATCAAATGGTAACTTCATGCTACTCTTCCTTTAATGAGTGAATTTAAAATTAGGCTGATTTTTGAAGTGTTTTCACCAGCTGACATCTTCTGTTTCCCAAATCCACTTTGCTGTTCCTTCAGTTCATCTGTGCTGCTCTCATAGAAATTTGATTGCTCCCTTTTAAAAAGTGGAAAGTACTCTGAAAGAGATGTGTAGTAGCTGAAACAACATGTTGTGGTGCTGGTTTAGGACAGGATGTTTAGTTAGCTAAAGTTACTACTCTGTTTTGTACCACAGACTGGTTCTATTATTAGCCTATTTTTTATTAGTATGTCCCACAACACTGGAATTGGATGTTTTAACAGAAGATTGTGAGGAAAAGTAGCAGCTTCACAAGCTGCTGTAGCTGTTCTGTACCCTGCATAAAATGAGTTGGTCGGCTTCTATCTGGGTCCCATTGGGTAAGAGTCATTATCACAAAGAGCTCCAAAGAAACTGACACTTAAACCTTAGTGTCAAAGGAAGAGATGAGTCCCGGTGAAGCTGTTGGGCCTAACTAGGTTGGCTGGACATGATGAGATATGATCTATGACCAGTGCAGCTTTGTAGCAGAAATGTCAAATATAGATGTGTTTAAGTGATAGCTGCCTCATATTCCATCTAAAACCAAATGAGATTGAGGAGCCTGCTTGATGTAGTCTGCTGTATAAGGTTCAAAAGACAGGAGAGATCATCAGGAAATTGTCATCAGTTCTTTTGGGAGTGGAGTTTGTTTTTTGTAATTAAAGAGAAACTAGAATTGACATGCCCATTTGCTAGTCAGGTTATTTAGTAATGGATGGTTGTTTTTCTGAAGAGTTTATCTCCTCAGTGATGATTTAATTTAGGCATTAATGCAGGGAGTTCCTACTGCCTGTAGTGTGATGCAGAACACTTAATTAAGGAAGGTCCTTCCTGGCTTTTAAGTAGCCCTTTCTTATTTCCTACTTATACCTGTTCCTGATATAAACACAGGTGCAGAAACATTAAGGATATTGCTCGAGATAATGCAAGACCTGGGGACTGAACTCTGGCCTGTTGTTCACTGGGTCTTTGCATAGGCGTAAGGCTAATCTTCCTTTCAAGCAGTGTTTTACTCCCAAGGGCTTTCAACACAGTGTCTTTCATCAGCTTTGAATTCACTAGAAAAAAAGAAAAAGATCATTCTTAAAGTCTTTGCCTAATAGCTCATGTCTTCCAGAGTACTGATAAACTCAAGTGCAAATACACCGTCTCCTCTGCCCCAAAGATGTGCTCTGGCTTTAGTACCACACTTTTAATGACAAACATTCACCTAGTTTACCATATGCATTCTTTTATCTTAGCTGTTCTCTGTGCATGTTAGGAGATTTATTTCTACTCATAATGTATTTCATGTGTGTTAGTTGTAAATATTGTGCTCATAAATCAGCCTGGATCATCCAGCCCCAAGGATGGAGACAGCTTACAATAGGTCTGTCTGCTTCAGATTGTGAGACTGTACTAGTTCTCTGGTTTTTCCATTGCTTAGCTCTGTTAGTGGCATGTTGCCAGTCTCCTGTCTCACATTAACAGGAATATTATATATTACTGAATTTAAAGTGTTTTTCCTTCAGGACTAGAAGAATGTAGTGGAGCATGCGTCTGGCAGCATGACATTATTCCTGTGGTGTGCAGTGTGCCCTTCACGTGGAGAATCACCACCGTGATTTCTCCTGCAGTCATCTAGGCATGAGGAGTTGTACTTTGTGCACTGAGGTAGGTCTTGGGGGACACATTATGTCAGGGATTGCATGCATATACACATAATGTGTAATGAAAAACTGATTCATCTCCCTTCCCTTCACCAAATTCTCTAAATCAAATACCACAGAAATAGTAAGTCTGGAGCATAATACCAGCACTCCTTTTTTTTTTTTTTTTTCATCCCACAGCTCCATCTGTATTCACACCTACTGACCTCACTCTTCTCAGCTGGGAGATGGAAACTTGCTTTACTTCCCTCATAAGATGTTTTTGGAAAATTTGTTAGTTCATAAAATATATGCATGAGGACATATCAACACTACAGAAAGAGGTTTCAAACTGGCCCCAGGCTAGCAGTGTTATTCCTCATTGTCAGGTAGTTTCATTTGGACTCCTCTCCGTTTGTCCTCTTGTTAGAAAGCTTGTTTGCTTGGCAGGAACTTGTGTTTTCTGCAGTCATCCTTTTAAATTATTTCCCTTTTTACTGATTTTAAGGATCTTGTGCTCTCAGAATTCTCATGTTTGCATGAAACGCAGTGCATTAAATTGCATGGTCTAAAGCAATCAATACCCTGTAAGCTTCTGGTATTTTAATTGGCTTGTTTTTGGAAGTCTGAAATGGGCTGAGCTGTATGGCTAAGCTAAACCAAGTCTGTCATACCAAAAATACTCTGAAGGAATGTATTTCTTCATGGTAGTACAGCTGAAAACACCACATTTGCTGTGATTAGTGCATATCACACTTGTGCCTATGCTTCCTATCTTCATTTATATGTACTTAAATATGTTTTTAGGTCTCTGATTCTCAGAGGCCATGTTAAACCGGTGTCTTCTGTTGTTTGTTCTGGTCTAATAAGCTCTTGATTTGCCTCACAGAGCACATCCTAAAACTATAAACCTAAGTAAAAAGTTCCCTAGAACAGTCTGTGACCCAGAGCACATGTTGCATTTCAGGAGAGCTGGAAAGGACAATGGTGTCATCACCTGAGAGGAAGCAAAAATCAGAAAGAAACGAGGAGGGGAAATTTTGGCACTTATTTTTAGACTCTGTGGGTGAGTATTATTTTCAGCTTTGTCTGTATTAATTTCTGCAGAACACTGTGCTAACGTGTGACTGGCTGCCTACGGACAGACTATTGTAATTTCTAGCTAAGGCTGAAGCAATCAGTCGCTAGCAATCCCTGGAGGCTCAAATCTACCCATTTGTACCAAGATAAGGTAGCAGCCAAAGGTATGACTGTGGGCAGTGTAGATACGTTCAAGACATCTACAAGCTAGCTAGTTGAGAAATAAACCTTACCACATGTATTATACTGGATGAGCTCAGAAATATTTGTCCATGACACTGGGTCAGTCTTCCATGTAGCTCAGGATACTCTGTCACTGGATTTAACATGAGTTAGTTTAAAGCTAACTTTTGATACGTGGAGCTGTTCTCATACTTGTGATTGCATACCTTCTGCATTTACCTTCTTGTGCCTTTAGCACAAGACTACACTCTCGTAGGCTTCCCTGAAGAACATGCTGCTTGTTAATCAGCACTTTGTTGTTTCAGTATGCTTAAAATAAGCATTTTGTCACATTCAAGAAGAAGAAACTTTATTGGTTTGCATTCTGGCACCATGTTTCATGTTGTCAAGTGCTGTCATTTGGCTTCTTTCTGTAACTTATTTACAGAGAGAGGGAGCTTGAGATTGAAACATTCTGGTAACAGTTTTCACCAGGTACATATTGTATGTGTTTTAGAAGTATCTCTAATCTTAGAAAGAACAAGAAACAAAACGGGTAATAGTCTGTTCTCGTGTGCTGGAGAGGTCTAGCCTTTGGTTGCTGTATAGGACAGGGAAAAAGCAAAAATTCCACTGTTGCACAGTGAAGACAGTGAACATAAGGAAAGAAGATAGCATCTTACCAAAGCATCTTCTGGTTTCCTTTATAAACAGCTAAGAAGCAGCTTTACCACATCCCTCACTCAGTATTAAGGAAGGGACCTTTGAGGGGACAATAGATGTTAGGCCTACCAAAATTCTCTTTGACTGCCTTAGAACGTGTCTGTAGTCTAAGCAGCAGTAACAGCTAATGCTGCATTAAAGCCAGATGGTTCTAGTTAGTCTGCAGTGTTGTCTTTTCATTTGATGTGGAGGCAGAAAAGTAAACTAGAGTCTGAGCTTTGCTTTGAGAAAACTGCTTTTGTCACTAGTCCTGAAGCTGGCCTTTTGACTGTCTCCACATGAGTCATTTCATCTCTGTATCATTCCCATACTTTGCAAACTCATCAGCAGAGGGACTGCTTGCTGGCTGTGTTGTACCTTACACAATAAAGACCAGACCTCCCTTGACATGTTTAGGTATTGCTGTCGTTAAATTTAATAATTTACTCAAACTTATGGTCAGAATGTTCTAAATAAGGTTCAAGTGCAAAGCCATTTTGCTAGTCTGTATTATAAATGAAGCATTAGAAAAGGCAGGAGACAAGACCTGATTTTTGCCGTAGTGTAGATAGGAGGAGCTAAACTCTGAAGTGATAAATGAGTAGTAGCTCACAAACCAGTCTGCAGAACCATGAAGTATTAACTCCTGAGTTCCAGTAATATGTGAAGTGTTTTGAGGCCTGACTGTGGCAAAATAGCACAGAAGTTTGAGGAGAATTGAGTTGAACAATAGATCTTCTTGCAGAAGACCATCTGTAGCTTTTGGAAAATACTTCTATAAGCCTGTTCAATCAGCTTAGGTTCTTGGGTAGTTTAATGTTGTGAATAGATACAGTTAGGGTTTTGATAAAATACTATATGTAATAGCATTTAATTATGGCTATATATTTTTTTAGCCTGTCACAGAACACATCCCATTATAGCTTCTTTAAGGGAAAAAAAACACCCAAACAAACCCAAAAACAAACCAAAGAAAGCTTTCTTGGGGCAGATGTACACAAAATACATGCATGAGATTCTTGTCTTGGAAAATGCAACAGATTGTAGGTAATCGTGATCTCTCATATTACAAAACTGTGATAATTTAACAAAATGCTAAGCAGAATTATTCTTGTTTCCAGTGGGCTTCGGGCTATTTATTGAGTTTTATTGTGCAGCAGCTTTTTCAGAAAATTGTGAGGGCCAGGAACATACAATTAAGTCTTGTTTTGAATCACCCAACTGAAAACAAAGTCTAGAAAAAAAGAAGTTATTTGGATTACAAAATGTCAAACATATTGATATAATTATCCTTAAAAGGAGATACTGTAGGAAATAGGATGGATTAAGTTATTACAAACATTCATGGAGTAAAAACACTATTAAAGCATTACAAGAGTCATACAACCAGTGAACCAAAAGTGTAAAAACAACGCTTTGGAAAGGAATATTTTCCCAAGAAAACTTTCCAGTAAGAACCTGGGAAACTGCACTTTTCCTTGTGGGTGAAAAAAGTCACATTCCAACTTTAAAGAGACAGTGCTTCTGGAGAATTTACACATTCAGAAAGCACTTTATCTCCTTAAAAAACTGTAAAAAAAAGAAGTTTAAGGATTTAATCTAGGTTTGTTTGGGTTTTTTCCCCAGGGTATGCCTGTTAGTATCTTTGTGTGTTTCTCCATGTGGATGGTAAAAGTAGATGAGACAATTTCACAGTTGCTTCCATTTTTTTTCCTGACTCCTGTGTACTTGTGGAATTGCTGCTAGTGGAAAAATAATAATAAAATCACTTCAAGGAACAGAGTGCACAGCATATTTTGTGGACATGTTAATGTGTATGTTCGTAACCCTTCTCCTCCCCTGCCTGGTGTAAGCTTGCTTTTGGTGAGCCCTGGTTTGCTTTGCTAACAGGCTGCTTTGCTAGTGAAATGAGAAACTTTAACTGCTGTTTCAAATCCAGTATGTGCTAGTAGCAACTTAATGGTTGTTTTCTATATGGTTATTTTAAAGTGACCCATAAATAAACAGTTACACAGTCTTAGATGCTTTCCAGCCTAAATGATGAATGCAATTGGTCTTAATTGGTTTTCTTGGTAGTTCTCAGAGAGAATCTTGACTAGTTAGTTTTAATATCACTCATTCCTTTGACTTCTGCTGGTGGTTCTTGGAAGTTTCTCAAGGCATTGTTGATTGAAACATACTGTTGAAATAGTGTAAGAGTGAAGTCCCACCCTCTTGCTGACTGGACCTTTTGTGTAGACAAAGGACTTGAGTCTCCAGGGCTGTCACATCTGATATCCTTCACTGGTAACAAATGAACAGGAAAAAAAGAGAGCACAAAAGCAGACCCTTCCTGCTTCAGCTCCCTTTCTATATGGAAATACAGACTTGAGCTTATAACAAGTACGAGGAAGCACAAATACATACATACATATATATATTTAACTGTGTACTGCTGGATATAAAGATGAGAGAGTGGAAGGATTCAGAAATGGTGGCATGTTTGTATGGCCAGCAAGAACACCCAGATTTGTTACAGTAGTAACAGCAACATCAGAGAGGAAACCAGAGAACCCTTTTAACTCTTGGTGGTGAAGGAGGGACTTCTTTTTTTGATTGAAGTGACTTAATTTTTGAAGTGACATAATTTTTTTTGGTGAAGCATCTGGTCATGGCCAATGGCAGGAAAATGAGAGTGGACACTGTACATGGTATGTTCCAGCACAATTCCTGTGCTGAAAACATCGCCAACAACATTCAATGTCAAGACACAAAGGCTTGGTCCCAAAATTACTGTTGATCAGAGAAATAAGTGAGGAGAGGGAAGGAAAAAAAAAAAGGTATGTAAGGCCTGATTTAAGAAAGACTTGAAAAACTGCCATTCCTGAGGAAGCTCTGAAAGTGCTCTCCTGTCAGCGGGAAGGAGTTCTGACCATCCTGATCCAGCAGTGATCATCCTCCTTCTGCCTTTTTTCTTTACCTGTTTGTTTGTTTGTTTGTTTTTTTGCTTAGTTAACTGTAGAGATTACTCAGTTTTCCTGTGTAGAAACTCAAGCAGAGGAAATAATTTAATCCCTGGATTTCTGAATTCAAGCAGCTTTGAAATCAGTAATAGTTTTGAAGCAAGAGCAATAATCTTTCTGGTAGTGGGTGGCATAAAAAGACTTTTTTTCCATTTGAGGCTTTTTCTTTCAAATTTATTTGATTTACATTGATTTAACTTGGTGTGGGAATTGAAAGTCTGTGAAACTTCCTGTTCTGAGTTGTGGCTTGAGTGAGTTGCTGGGTGAATGTGTTTTACCATTCTTGTATCCTCTGTCTTGTGCAATGATCCTTGATTCTGATGAGTTTCCATCACATGCGTGGGCTCTGTGAGGCAGTGCACTCACGACTGGTTAAAAGCACAGGAAATTTGTGCTTCTATCCAGACCTCCTCTGGTTTTGAATTACTTCATTTCTTTTTGCCTATTTGTCAGTACAGAGTAACTTTTGTAAGTGCTTTGAAACCCTAATGGAGGACTTGTTGAAATCCTTAGGTGGAGGTTATGCATCGTGTTCTACAAGGTGCTTCTTTACTGAGCTGGTAAAATGTCACTACTTAGAAGTGGAATTATTCTGCCTCGTCTTCCATTCTCAGAACCCACTTCATTGTTTTTTCAGTAAATTGGTATTTTTCCTCTTTTCAGTACTTGAAAGGTTTTTGTGCAATGTTGTAAGATATCTCTGACAGTTCACACCTAGTCCTTCACTTTGAGCTATGCCACATCAAGCAGGTTGGCACCAGAGGTTTCTCTTGAGTTAAAGCACATAAGAAACTGTTCTGTCTTTTCAGGCTATACAGAGATAGACTTTAAGTTAAAGCAGCATCTACAGATGTTTGCCCTCTTCTGACTACTTGTGTCAACAGGAAATGGCCAGTATTATGCATAGTGGCTCCCAAACTTTAAACTTGTGCAAGCAGTACAGAAAGAAACCAGAGGCTGCAGGTATGCTGGTAAAGTGCCAGTTTAAGGAAAGGATTCTGGGCCCTGGAGCTTCATTGTATGTGGGCAAGAGTTTCTGCATGGTTTTAACTGGGCCAACTAGCACTTCCCCTGTTTCTGATTGTGATTCAAGAGCTGTTGTGAGCCAAAGTCTGCTCACACAAGGCATTCTTCATTCAGCCATCCTGTTTTAGAGGTGGGTAACTTGAAGTTGTAGACATACATTGTGGCCACATGGCATGAAACACTCTCACAGAACAAGCTCAGACTTGTTGAAATTAGTAATACAGATCTATGCACAGTATCTGGAATACAGGGGGAAATAGTTTATGTTGATTGTATAATCCCATCAATGGCAAATTGCATATTGAAGCCCACATCCTAAGTATTTCAAGATAATTCTTTTTAGTATTAAACAGATTAGTTATTTACATTGAGATTAACAGTTACTACTTCTTTGTGTTTTAGGTACTTTTCTCTCTTCCCTGAGTCAATTAACATAAACTAGAGGTCATAGCAGCTCTTCATGATGAAAATGTGCTGGTTTTATCTCTGACTCATTTCTCATGAACAAAATAAAGTAGGAAAGAGTCTTTTCAGTGGAATGAAAAGGATTAAAAAAAATTATTCATGTGCTTGAGTGTATGCTGTGTCCAAGGTTCTCTTTTTGAAGAAAGTTTTCAGAATCTTACCAATTACATTGATCTTCTGCACCTCAGATTTCTAATGAGGATATCTGGGAGCACTTACAATAGAGCATTGGCTACACAACCTCCTCTGCTGAGATGCAGACGCCTTTGTGCTCAGCCTGACAACACAAATCCTAAGGATAACTTTGGGTGAACTGTCTTTCATGGGTTGATTTGTGTTCAGTTTAGGAGCTCCTTGGAGTTAGTCGACCAGCAGCCCTGTGCCACTGTGCCAGTGTTGTGTTTCTAGAGGCTCTACAGTCAGAGAATGTTGTATCTGACCAGTCAACAGTTTGCTGCTTAACTCCCCTTCCATTGCTCTGTGAAATATTTGCAGAACCTCTGTTTCATGACTGACCCAGTTACTGATTCATCTCCTGTGCTGTTTATACCACTTAGGGATCATGTTATTTTTTTCAGAGATGACCTCCCTTTCTCACAAACCACAGCCGGTTTGGGTTTATTTCCCTCCCTGCCCATTCCCCCTGGCATGCTAATAGCTATTCTAGCTGGCTGTTAACTTATGCTCTGCTGCAGTTGTCACTGAGCCTTTCCAAGTTAAACATTGCAAATGAAAATCAGAATCTGCCTGGCATTGTCTACAGTTGGAGGTGCAGTCAGCACTTCAGGAGGTGATGGTCATTACCAAATGTCAGCCTTGGAGAGATTCAGCAGATGGGAATGCTCTGGTTTAGATTATCTGCCCATGTGTTTGTTTAGACAGACTCAGGGGCACTTCAAATGTCAGCATTCCAGTGCACTGCAGTGCAGAGCACTGAAGAAGAAAGGAAACATGAAGGTATATGCAAGTGTTTGTAGTGTACATGAAGTGCTTTCAAATAAGATTTTGAAATTTCACAAACCGTGCATATTCCTATTTGCTTGATCTGTGCACCAGCAAAACATGTTAAGAAAATCTGGACTGAGACCAGTGCAAAGGAATTCAACTCCTCACCCACCTCTGGAAATAAGATGATCAGATCTTCTAGTTATTCAGTTACTGATAGGTGCCTGTGGGAACAAAGCGTCAGGAATAATAACTGAATTTGAGTATGTTGTATTCTGAGAACAAACCAGACTGGAAACTTCAGTGACACCTTTTGGAAGGCCTGAAATATCAGGATGCAGATTAGGAAAAAGCATCAGGACCAAACATGATCTACAGCATCAAGGACTTTCTTTAGTATTGCCAGCTAAGAATAGGAGTGGAGTTTGTAATAATCCAGAGTTTATGTTCTTAGCTTCTGAGCATATAAGCTGTCCATATCCCTGCTGAGATAAAGGCTTGTCTTTATGTCACAGATAACTAACTATATAGACAAAGGGATAAAATTAAGACAAATTAGTTGAAAATGGAGAATTAGACAAATGGAAAACATTTAGACAATTAGACAAAATGGAAAACATAACAGGTGGTTAGAAGCACCTGAAATCTGATGTGGTGTCATGACTACTAAGTCAGCAAGCAATTTTTTATGAATGAGAAATCTGTTAAGGAAGGGAAACCAGTTAAAACTTGCCCTAGAGCAGCTGTGACTTCTACACTTCTTTGGGTTTTTTTGTTGTTCATAAACACCTCTGTCTCCTGCAAAAATACTTACTAAGATACTTTTTAATATGGTTTGCTAAGTTTTGTTGCTTGACTTCATTGCTCCTGCAGATCAGCAAATGAATTCCATTTGCAGTTCAGTTTTGTTGTTTGTTTGGTTTTTTTCTATTACAAGGAATGCCTATGCCAGTTTGCTGTTCCTATCTTTATCTTTAAATCTCATACACCACAGGAACTCTGTCTTGCAGGAATATACAGCTGTAGCAAAGTGTAACGGGCATGTGGAAAGATCTCACAGGGCCAGACTATGATGCATATTTTGCTAGTGCTCATCCATTAAGTAACTTCAGACACGTGTTGAATAGCACTTTTAGCTCACATTTAATTGTTAAATACAATCATTGGAGTTGTTAGATGTATGTCACAGCCCTTTTGTCTCAGCTGCACATGACAATCATTCTATTCATTTCCCTCTAGCTGTCCTATAGCTGATTAATACCAAATGTGGCAGGTAAGACTCTCATAGAGTGATTATAGTCAAATTATTCCAGTTTGATGCCAATGTAAGATAAAACTGGGTCTTTGAAGTCAGATTTTTCCCTAGATTAGGGAAGAGGAAGAAGAGGTGTTCTCCTTACTGAGGCAGTTTGTGGGATTTTTTGCTTGCTTGTTTATGAAGAAGTTTGTGACTTGTTAATATTCTACACTGTAGAAAGGAGGCTGGTGTTACTGCAAAGTACATAAAGAAAATAAGCCTAGAGTAGAAAAAGTCTGAAAATCAGAGAAGGCTACAGAGCTGGTGCAGAAATGAGAGGTGACATGAGAACAGGAAGGAAAGGGGAAGGTTATGTCATTAGAGATTGGAATTCAATGTTTTGATGAAACTCCATGGATACAGGAAGGAGGAGGACGGGTAAAAATAGCTAAATGAAAATGGTGTGAGTTCCAAGAATTCAGCTCTCTGAAAAGAAAGAAATATATGTTCATGCTTAAAAACAGGCAGAAAAAAGTTATGTGGTTTTTATGAAGCATTGGAAAGAAGCAGAAAAGAAAGGGGCAAAAATTGCTGACTGCAATTTCTGAAAGGTTTTTTTTTTCTCCTCCAACCAAAACTTGAACTTTTCTGTTATTATCCACATTTCATCCAAATCCTCAGTGGCTTCATTCCCAAGAGAGAATATTTTTTCAGTAAAGTCATCTCATCAGAAGACCTTGGACACTGTTCAGATCTGAGGGGTTTTATGGGGGGTTGAGCATGCAAATGCTTACAGATAAAGAATTCTCTCCCTCCCTAACTGATACAGAACACCGCTTGCTGATCATTGCAGGAAAAAATGGCTGTAATGCATACAATAGTTTACTTTGCAGGACCTAAATTTGCCCAAAGCCAGCAAGTAATTAGACTGAAGTATCTGGTTTTTTGTACTGAATTGTACATACTTATATCCCCCTCACAGAGATTCACAGCTTATCTGTAACACAGAAAGCTCTTACTGCAAGAGAAAGAAAGGAAGAAAATCAACCAATTTACTGGGGTTTTGTTTTTGTTAATTTCTGAGCAGATGGTAACATACCACAATGGAAGTTTTATAAAAATTTCCATCTTTTAACTGACTGCAGGCCTGAAGCTTTTCCCTGGTGAAAAGGCAGAGCGTGAGTCACCCAGCGGCGCTTCGCGCTATCTGCATGGGACTTCACTGTTCCATAACAGTAATTGCTTGGGGTTTTTTCTCACACACACACGTGCGTGCACACACCCACCCACACCCCCACCCCCCACCTGGGCAAATGGCCAATTCCATCATCTGGGCCTCAGCACTAGGAACAAGGAAGGTAGAGTCTGAGGAGGGGATGTAGTGCACAGACAAGGGGAGAGGCATGGCTCCAGAGTCTAAGAGCAGGAGTCCATCTCTAAAGCTTCAACAACTGTCAAAAGAAGTGGCCTGAGTTATGATTTCCCTAGTCTGAATTCACTAATTGAAAAGTTATGCTCTGGTTTTAAAGTGAAGGGTTATATTGCCTGCAGGAGTGTTCAGCACCTACTGCATCTTGGCCCTACATTATCGTTATGGAGATTAAGAGTCTAAACGTAGTCTTTGTTTGAAATCAATTTGAAATGTGGTACCGATTGCCTGGTACAAATAAGGCCTGGACATGCGGAGTGTGATTTTTCTGCAGGTCTACTGATTTAATAAAATCTCAGACTGGTTTGGGTTGAAGGAACCTTAAAGCTCATCCAGTTCCAAGCCCCTGCCATGAGCAGGGACCCCTTCCACGGGAGCAGCTTGCTCCAAGCCCCTGTGTCCAACCTGGCCTTGAACACTGCCAGGGATGGGGCAGCCACAGCTTCTCTGGGCACCCTGTGCCAGTGCCTCAGAACCCTCACAGGGAAGAGCTTCTGCCTAAGAGCTCATCTCAGTCTCCCCTGTTCTGGCAGGTTAAAGCCATTCCCCTTGGCCTGTCCCTACAGGCCCTGGTCCAAAGCCCCTCTCCAGGTTTCCTGTAGCCCCTTTAGGCACTGGAGCTGCTCTAAGATCTCCCTGGAGCCTTCTCTTCTCCAGGCTGTACATGCCCAGCTCTTTCAGTCTCTTTCCAGAGCAGAGCTGCTCCAGCCCTTACAGCATCTCCATGGCCTCCTCTGGACTTGCTGAAGCAGCTCCACATCCCTCTTGTGTTGGGGGCCCCAGAGCTGGATGCAGTGTGAGGTTTGACCTTGGAGAGCTAGAGCAGTTCAAGCTCTCCAGCATATAGTATTGTTCAGCTTAGTGAAGTTACTGAACTTTGCTGGGGTGTGGGGTGGAGTGTGGAATATAAAGGGATTTTTACACTGAGGCTTCTAGGCATTTGTAAAATCCTTTGGTTCTCTCCAGGGCCCTGACTGCAGTCTCTGGTACCTAGTCCTCAAGACACAGCATCTTCTTGAGAAGCCTAGTGCTTCTGATGATCAGTAGTGTCATTTTCCTGGTTTTTTGTACTGGTCTCTGTAACACACGTAGATCAGAATTACTTTGGAGAAATCAAATCAGGGTCTGAAATCTGAAGTTTGGAATCTCATTTGTATCATCTCAAGGTGGAATGTACACCCATTTGGGAATGGAGATGTGAAAAGGACATGAGATGTATGGCTCCTCAGTTGATTACACTAATGAGTGTGTTAGAAATGCAGAAAAATCGATGGATGGATATATCATTTTCCAAGCTCTCTGTCATTCAGGAGAAGATTAGATAATTATCCTCAATCTATGTGATATTTAGTGGGTTTTACTGACATCTAGAAGAGAGGTGAATGGCATCTTGTTGGATGGCAAGGATGATATGGAACACAATTTCCCCTGAAGAAATAGCTCACATACCTTATATAATGAATGAGCTCATTTTGCCTGTGTTTGCCAGAAACAATAAAAGTTAGAAAATGTCCCAGTAATTAAAATAAAGTGTTACCCAGATTTATGGTGAGAAATGTGAAATGTCAGGCAATTGAGTGCAGCTCCACACTCACAAATAAGCTTCACATTCGTTAGAACAGGTTGCATTCATTACTAAGAACAGTGTGGGTCCAGTGCTAGCCCCAGAAGGCAATGAATGGTTTCGCCTGCACAAGGAGAGTAAGCAGAGGGGAGGGAAAGGTGCCAGCTGGCGTGTCAACCCATGGATTGTGGATCCTAATGGTAATGTTGCAGTGTGGACAGTACAGACATGATCATTGCTTCAAGATGGGCTTTAGGTTATGTGATGAATAGTAGGAAGAAGAGAGAGGGAGAGTGCCATTTTCAGGCTTGCCACATGCAGAAAATAAAACCAGCAGAAGTTTTTGAAGGATGGAGATAAAGAAGGGGAATCTAAGCAAGGCCAACCTTTCCTGCAGCTCTTCCTTTCACGGTCACTGGTTTAATATAAATGCTGTGCCTATTCACAGTATAGAAGTTAGGAATATGAGTTTATCGCTTGCTTGAAATAATCTTGAAAGTGGGTTTTTTTTCGGTCAGAGGGTCACACAAGAGAAGTGAAGTTGGTCTAATTTATATAAGTACTGTGCATGTGAACATGGGGAATACTGAAAGTGGAGGACTGTTGGAGACAGGAGTGAAGCTCGCTGACAGTCTGGGGTAAGCTCATTTGAGCAGTACCTGTGCAATTATACTGAAACACTAAATTGTCTTTCTGCTCCGTATAGCCAGAAGAGGGTAGGCTGCAGAAATGTCCTTCTGCTGTGATGCAGTGGTTGGCATATTGAGAACCTGCTGCCTTAACATCACTTGTTGTTAGTTTCTGCACTTCTCTTTTTGGACATAGCTAATTAAACCTTGAAGAAACTTGAAATGCTTTATATAAAAACTGGTCTAACAATTGAAGCTGTCTAGAAACTAAAATGTTGAGTGTCTTTTCCTGAAAAAGAGAACAGGGCAATGGTAAGTCACAGACACATCAGTGAATAGCAGTCTGGAAGACTTACTCCATGCGATT
This sequence comes from Psittacula echo, assembly GCF_963264785.1. Classification (NCBI taxonomy): domain Eukaryota; kingdom Metazoa; phylum Chordata; class Aves; order Psittaciformes; family Psittacidae; genus Psittacula; species Psittacula echo. The sequence continues at coordinate 689,024 of NC_137753.1, forward strand.
CTACCAGACTGAAGGTATCTGAAGTGTCTGGTTCAGAAACCAGGTTGTCTGGCCCATGGGAGCATGAAAGAAGTCTTACAAACAAACAAACCAACCAATCCCCAAACCTCTTATCTTTTACTGCTGGATTCTCTTTTCAAGATAAATTACACTTGGGAATAGTTCTAGGAATACCAGTGGAGTTTTGTTAGAAAAAAAAGAGTTATGAAGTTGAAGCAGTTGATTTTAACTTGGTAAAATATTTGGATCCAGATGAAGATCTGCAGGGTGGCCTTAAGCTAGCTGTATATCCACTGTGTTTCTCAGTTCCACGTCTGTAAAATCACAGTATGAATTTGTTTCTTTTTCATTACATGCTGGTAGGAAAAATCTCATAATGCTAATGAGGTGTGCATGTGCTTTAGTCACAGGTTCATTCAGAAAGCCACAAATATCAAAAATATGAGATCATCCCATAAAAATTTGCGAGAAAGGAGAAGAAATTACAGATTTTTAGGACAGCATGTTCTGAATTACTGAAGTGATGATGCAAGCACTTATCTCCAGGGAGTGCTCTGTGTGTTATTTATAGGAGACACAGACCTTCAAAATAAATTGCAGGTTCACATGTCAGACCAGCAGATAGAGGATCACTTTACAATAAGCAGTAGATACCATGAATTTCAAGCAGATCACGGGGCTCATTCCCCACCATCATTTTGCATCTTAAACTCTTGTAAAGTATCTACCAAAGAACATGGGAAAAGAGATTAGAATCAGAAGCCTTAGTGATAAGCCAACCAGCACATAATAAGGTCTTAGTGTGTTTCTAGTAAAGGTGCACTTAAGCTTATCAATATTATTTGCAAAATATGGATACCATGATGATGGGAAACGATCTCAAAGATGGAAGAGAGTACAGAAAAGATACATGCGTTCCCTGGAGTCTGAGGGAGGCGTTGAGGAAGGGAATGTTTGGCCTTCCAGTTGCACGTGGGTTTCAGGTAAAATGGAAATGAGGCAGTATTAACCGTACCCTCATGCAAGCTGATACATGCTGGTCGTAGAGCCCAGCTCTATTGCCCTTTTACTCACTGCAGCAGCTGCAGCAGATCAGATCAGTATTCCCACAGCTTCTCTGCGTGATAGAGTGTGTGTGGGAGGGCAAGGGAGGGGAGTTAACCCACTTTGTTTTGGTGAAGCTCAAAGCTGAGGTTTTGCTAATCAGTAACTCCTGTTGTGCAAGGCTGGCACACTCATTTCCTTTGATACTGATTGCTTTGGGACACACTAGACAACTGTAAGCCCTGAGCTAGGGGAGACACTTTGCTTAAGCCTTTGGTTTAACATTGTCTTAAATGTGTTGATTTTTTTTTCCCCTAGAACAGTTATAGTTGCTGTTTGGTTACAGCCTATGTAAGAACTGTGCAAGGAGGAAATGCTGAAGGTGGACAGAGCAAACAGTTTCATTGCTCTTTTTACAGGGACAAGGCTTTGGCTTGGTGTGCTTCTCCCTTCCTCTACTGGATGCATATGCTAGGCCTTGTTTGCTTATTGCTGGCTATGCTGGGAAATGAAAGATTCTGTGTTAATATAAATGACAAAAAGGCTGTGCAGCCCTAAATTACTTACTAGGACTATTCTGTAAGCTCCTTTGGGAATCCCAGGAGTTCCAGCTTGTATTCCCCTCTCTGGCTCTGCCTTTTCCCGTAAATTAATTTTTTATTGGTGGTAACGTGCCTTTTTTTGTTTAATGAGGTGTTTGGCAGCATCCACTGGGGCATGTAGGTGCAGGGTGAGTGGGTGGGAGGGGCAGCCCTGAGCAACATACCAGGAGCTTGTGATGAAAAGACTTGAGAAGATTGAGAGTTCTTTCGTGTGTTTCAGCAGCCCCTCACCCCCAGTATCCCCCAGATGCCTCATGATTTCTTGCCATTTAAAAGTGAACTTTAGGTGTGAGAGCAAGTCATGTTTTAAGCAGGTCATATGTTCGTTACATATGTTAATTATGGCTGTATGCCCATTAGTCAAACTCTGTGACAATTCAAGCCAGTTCTTAAGTTTGCTACAGTCAGCTTTTGTTCTGAAGAGCCTGCTGAATTGTGTTAGCATGATAGCTGCTCTGCTGGCCAGCATGAGGGACCTGTGCTGCAAAAACCATCCACTGCTGTAACCTGAGCTTAAAGGCCAAGTCCCATACTAGGTGACTAGATGATTATCATCTGAGGATCAGGAATAGAGGGGAATAAGAGATGTCTATTAATCAAGAGGTTCTGTACTTTGGAAAGAAGTAAAGGAAACAGAAGGAGATAGGCTATGGAGCTGAGCTGGACAGGAACTGAGCATTGTGAATGAGGTGAAGAAAATAACAATGACTTCTGAATTCATGGGGTTTTCTTCTGAATGGTGGTGGAAGCTGCTATGAACACGGTAAATATAGTCAGTTAGCTGAACCAAACCCATGAAATACTGCATAGTGAGCTGCCACCACTGAAAAGGTGAGATATTAAACCAATATGTTTGGCAGAGAAAGGAGGCACAAGACCCTGGAGAAGAGCAGTGTTCTAGAGAGAGGTTGCTTTAACATCTATGCTCAGGTCATGGATGCTAAAAGGGAAGAAGATTAAGATCTCTTCTGGTTTACATATGCCTGCTTTGTTCATATGCCTTGAAGTATGTTTTGAGCATTCCCAAATTCTGTCACTGAGATTTTTTTTCTTCAGTTTATTCCTGGGCCTTGAGTTTCTCTCAAAGTGAGGAAGATTGTATGTGGCACAGTCTAGCTGGCTCTGCCTTCCAGGAAGTGGAGGCCAGCACTGTAGCTCCTTAGCCTTAGTTGTTCAGAAGTTTGATACAACTTGGGTATTTTCATTGAAACCCCACAGCATGGCTGGATTGGGAATAACCTGTGAAATGGGAGCTCTGCGTTTTTGTCCTCACTCTGGACTTGCTTTCTCAGTCTTCCTGTGATTTGGACCCTACAAGGCTTTCAAGCTGCCAAAGGCTGAGATTCTGCATGATGGCAAACTTGCTCCATGACTGGATGATCCTTTAAAACCACCTTCAAACTTTGGCTCAAAGGAGTGAGTGGCAAAGCCTAGATGTTTTTTACTATCTTGTAGCACTGTTACCTTAGACATACAGTTACAAATCACATCCTTCAAGTCATAGCTTTAAGGAATCGTTTTTGGCCAGGTGTGGAAAGGGCTGGAGAGCAGGACAGCAAGGTGAAGTGCATATTTTTCTGTGCCATCAGGCAAGTGAAGAAATTCCGCTCACTTGTGTTTGCTGCTGTTTGAATCACGTTAGTGACAGTAAGTGACATATGCTGCTGTTCTCCTTTCGTACCTGTTAGTAACTTTCTAAATGCTGAATGGCTTTATGAGGAGAAAAATGATCACTAACCCCTGAGCTCATTAGTTTATTGATCCAAAGAGTGACAACTGATTATCCCTACAGCCAGAACACTGCAATAAGATTCACATAGGGTGCCCTGGAAATGCCAGAAGAACCTGATTCAGATCCATCTCTGCTTCCCTTGTGCTTTCTAGAGGGTGGAATTCCCTCCTGGAATGACCTCCCACTTACCCTGTTATCCAAGGTTATCTTAAGAAATCTTTATCAAGTGCCAACTCATGTAACTCAGAAATTTCAGAATGTTTTACATCTACCTATACACCTACCCACTTGTAAGTACCAATTTTGGGGTTACTGCTACCAGAATAGATCTTGCCAGTTCTTGGAGCACAGTAAAAGTCTAAAATAACCTTATAAATGAGCTATTAGTGTATAAGTCAAACTCGTAACCAGTCTATGAAGTGTTGTAGAGGGGTAGATTTTCAAGGCTGTGCAGCATCCTAAAGCTCACCTAGACTTGATAGGTGATAAATATCGTGGAAGTCCCGGGCACCTCACTGAGCTCTATGGCCTGAAAAGGGGTTGTGTAAATAGTTGATTTTTCCATTAATTAAAAGAGGAGAATATTTCTGTTGACTTAGGCCCCTTGCTGACCTTCTCAGACAGTGACGTTTTTAGTTTGGTTGATCTTAAATTCACGAGTATTTTTTTTCTTGTTACTTTTTAGATGTTTTGAAATTTACTTTGTTTTGTGTGTATCTGAGAGAAATCCTGGGCTCTTTGAAAGTAAACCTCTCAGAATTTGCTTTAGCCAAAAAGATAAGAAGCTGGTAAGCATTTGTGAAATAATTTTCTGTCAGTGGAATCAGTCTGTTGATGAAAAATGAAAGTATTTGATTGAAAAAAAGGCCACCTGATTCTCAGATAGCTTTTTCAGCAGAGTTTGAAACCTCATTCTGCCAGTTCTGGGTAGTTTGGCATACCCCAGTTTCACTGTAAGGGAAATAATCAGTGAGGATGATGACCTTTAGCAGATAATGACCAAAGGAAAGGAGGGAAAGAAGTATCCTGGTTGTGCAGAAATTGTTTTATTTCAGTACCAGAATATCACAATTAGAAGTGGGTATGTGAAATAGAAACTTGGAGAAATTGGATGTTTGCTGCTATAAAGAATTTACTGTCTAATCTGAGCTACAGCGGGAGTTTTGATGTGCCACATTTGCACGTGCACTTTTATTTTCACCTTACTTTCCTTCTCCACAGTCCTCCCAATAGGCCCTTCCCAAACGTTTTGTCAGAGAGCCGCACCATGCAGCACAGCCCTGGATAATCCCCAGTTCTTCCTGACTAAGCAGGCATCCAAAACCAGTGGGGGACCGGGGTGAATTCATTTAGGATGCACTTCTCCTCTGCTTGTATAAACACATGCATAAACATGATAACCCCCACTTGGTGTGAGAGGTGGGACATGGTGCTTGTGAGAGGCACTGAGTTCTGCAAGCAGGGAGGGAAACAAATTGCCTGTTAAATATGGAAAATGGAGTCTGCTTTTTGTTCTGGGCCTTCGAAATCTGTGGGTGGATTGGAACTGGCAGGCAGGGAGCAAACACCCACCCACCACAGGGCTGTGTGGTTCAGAAGTTTACAAGAGTGTTTGTGTTCCAGGAGCTGTTGGCCTTGAAGCCAGTGGAGAGGGGGAGGAGAAGAGAGAGAGAGTGAGAAAAACTCTGTGGTGTTGGGGCCCTTCCTCAGAGATATTTTTCCCCTCTCCTTTCTCCAGCTAGAGGGCTTTGGAACTGGAGTGAGACAAACAGCGACTTCGGGAAAGAGTAGTGTTGTTTTAAGATGTACAGCCCTCACTGTCTGTCATCGCGGGAGGGAGAGACTTCAGAAGCCACAACCACCTTAATCCCAAATGACAGCTCTGTTGCTCCTCCTTCCCTTACCCTGCTGCTGTTTAATTCTGCATAGTCTGTGGGCTATACAGAAATGGGAGTTTTACTGTATTGTTACTGTGGGATTTGGAAATTGGTTTCTGTCCCGTCATGAATTTAAGGTTCAGAAGCTGCCACTCGTAACTGCTCACCATCTGGGTATTGCTGATACAGAAACTGAAGCACAGAGAGACAGAACAACTTGCCCAAGGCAAAAGGAAGTCTGTGGGAGATCTGGGAATGGACCCCAGATGTCCCAAGTTTTCTGTCTTAACCACAAGACCATCCTTCCTGTCTTTTTGGTAGTCCCCTCTGCTTCAGGAATTCCATTTATGAATTCCACCCACAAATGATCCAGTGATTTACTTGCATAAAAGACTCATCTGGGAGGAAGCATGGCACCTCTCATAAAGTGTTTCTGCCCTGGCTTACTGGGGGGTAAAGGAGAGGGAGCAACCTAGCAAAGTAACCCAGCTTCCAAAGCTAAGGACCTTCCCTATTGTCATCCAAACCTCCTGCAAGCATTAGTTGTGCTCTGTAAAAGAATCAGGGATGCCACACATGATGTTTGAGTGTATCTGGCCATGTCTATTTTAGTGAGTTTAAAGAAATAATGGCTGGAACTGGACTAAATCCATCTAAAGAATTATGCTGCTGCTGTCCTCTGCTGTATCTGAGGACCTTTGGTACTTGTCAGTTCGATTGCTGTATCCCTGATGGGCTTCCCTGTGGATCTGGTATTTCTCCTGTGTCACCAACACTACTTTTCCAAGAGAAGGCTGAATGCTGGGAAGGGTTTTATTTCTAAAAAAGTGCACCCTTTGATTTGAGAATGATGGAATGGATGGAACATTGTGTATGTCCTTCATATGGTCAAAAGGGGCCATATATAATTTCTAAAGGATTATTGAAAATTATTCTTAACTAAAACCTTTTAACTACCCTGTTAGTCAGTGAAGAATTCCTAGACCGGCTTCCTCTTAATGCGGTCACCTCTTTAGTGTCAGGGGTCAGCAAGGGCTGCATGGCCAGGACTGTTCAACCCATCGTCAGACCTCGGTATTGTGGTAATATCTAAAATTCCACTTGTGCATCTTCAAATTTGTGTGTGGTGCATTGTATGAACAGAGACTTCTTGGCACTAGTGGCTTTTGGGTTGGAAAGGATTCTCTATATGTCTTCTCTCGGCACTGAAGACACAGCCAATGGCCTGGCCCATTTGATTCTATCCTTCTGCAACCTCCCCTTCAACGCTGTGAGGCTGGATGTCTGATTTGGGTACATGGCAGCAGGCTCCCCTCCGGAGAATTGCTGGTGTAGTTCCACCATCAAAGCTCTTTTGCAACTCCGTGACACCTCTTTCTTTTATGCTGAGTGGGATTTCAGGATAAAAACCCACAAACAAACCAGGAAAGTTTGCGGCGTTCGCTGCCGTGTTATATGGAGCCTGAGTACATGGTGCCCTTCTGGTTTTCTGCTTGCTCTTCTAAGAGGTGTTTGGATATTTGTCTGCTTGTTCTTCTTCTTGTGGCCTCATCTACGTGGTTTTAGGCTGTAATGGTGAACTCTGGAGGAGACTATCAGGATGCTCGGTTTGTGCATCACTCAAGGTTTTGTTCCATGAACAGTGGTTAAAGGTACGGTGGTACAGGTAGTTTTCTAACAGTTGTCTGGGTGTCAAAGCGCTCTCCAGCCTTGTTTTGGTGCACACAATTAAGCAAGTTTGGAGACAACAGGCGGAACCTTCCAGCTTGTTCCCAACACCTGCACTTGGCTCCGCTGGATGCATTTCACACCATTCCTGTTACGCAGCCCATGGAAAAGGGGCGAAGCCACAAATTTTGCTCCATACTTGACGTCACTCGCGACTAGGGAACTCCTCGCTCCCGACCGCACCAATGACGTCACATTAGTGATGTCAGCGCGCCGCCGGGGCCGCGCCGGGCCGATAGGGGGCAGGGGAGCAGCGTGGCGCGTCGCTCGGTAGGGGGCGCTCGCCCCCGCTCTGCGGCGGGGGTGGTGGTGGTGCCGGCGGCGGCGGCCCTCCCGTGCGCCGCAGTGGCGGCTGCTGCTCTCCCGCTTTGCGACAGAGGTGGGCTTCACCGACCCGGCCTCGGCGGAACGGCTGCCGGCAGGCCCTGAGGCTACTCACCCGGCCCCCGCGCACCTCCGTGGCGGTGGTGCCCCTGCGCTCCTTCCACGTGTTAAGGCGTCGCGCGGTCGGGACCGCGGGCGCTGCCCTCGGCTATAACCCGAGCCTGCACGCCTGCGATTTCCGCCCAGAGAAAGGGTCGTGGGCTCCAAGTTGAGCCCCGGCGTTGTAACCAGCTCTGGCGGCGGACGCCCATTTGATCGTTCGCTTTTTCCCCGCTATCCCGGAGGAAAGGAGAAGCCATCGCCCTCCCGCCCGGCCTCGGCGACGCGGCGGTCCGTGAACCCAGCAGTTTACCCGGCGCGGGCTGTGCCGGCGGCGGGGGGAGGCGGGCGCTGTTCCTGGAAGAGCCCGGCCGGGGAGTTGGTCACATTCTTGGCCGGGATTCAATGACTGAGGCAGACACCAACAAACAGAGCGGGCAGCAGCAGGCGGAGGAGGAGGCTGAGCCAGCCTGCATTAGCTCAGCTCTCAGGCACTCTCAGTCTCCGCTGGAAAGAGGAGCTGGGAGGATGTGCGCTCTGTTACCGCGGCTCCCCACGTCACGCCGAGAAAACTGGGAGAAATAAGGGAAGAAAGGGCGAACGGAGAGACGAGGAGCCCTCCCGGACCGAGCTGAGGGGCCACGCGGGGGAAGGAGCCTGCTTATCGCCCGTCCGAAGCCCCCGCGCTGCTTTGAAAGTGCCGGAGATTTGGGCCTTTTCCTTTCCTCCTGCGTCGTTCCCTTCCACAGAAGCTTTCCGCCTCCTTGTGCTTTTCCTCGCCTCCCCCGCGCCTTCCTGCCGGTGGATATGGACAGAAGGGCGATCACTGCAGAGCAGCAGCAGCCGCCAGAACATATTTGAGCCCGTGGAGCTCGGAGCGTGGCACGGACTTTTTGTGTTGCTGTGGGTGGTGTGAGTGTGTGAGTGAGTGAGTGTGTGTGTGTGTGTGTGTGTGTAGGTGTGGGAGGCGGGATTGCTTTGCCTGGGGGGCTGGCTGAGGGGCTGAGTGCTCGGATGAAGACCTCTTTTTGCCGTGACTCTCTGCTCCATCGGGGCAGCTTGGAGACTTGGAGGGTTTGAGGTTGTAACGAAGCAAGAGGAAAGAAAAAACGAAGAGAGAGAGACGCATACAAAAGGATTTATTTCCTATTCGTTAGTGGATTGTTAAACCTGAGTGGGAAGGAGAAAAGAACAAGGGTGGGTTGTTTTATTTTGTTCGATTTTTTTTTCTTTAAAAAAATCCCTTAAGTGGATTTGTACGAGGGTGGAAGATAACAAGCGATTTTTCTTGTTTGTTTTGGGAATAGAAACTAAAAAATGGAGACTGTAAGTAGAAGCAGCTTCCAGCCTCATCCAGGACTGCAGAAGACCTTGGAACAGTTTCATCTGAGCTCTATGAGCTCCCTGGGTGGCCCTGCTGCTTTCTCAGCACGATGGGCACAGGAGATGTACAAGAAGGACAATGGCAAAGACCCAGCGGAACCTGTACTGCATCTGCCCCCTATCCAGCCTCCTCCGGTGATGCCTGGTCCCTTCTTCATGCCCTCGGACAGATCTACGGAGAGGTGCGAGACCATCCTGGAAGGGGAAACCATCTCCTGCTTCGTGGTGGGTGGAGAAAAGCGGCTTTGCTTGCCCCAGATCCTGAACTCTGTGCTCAGGGACTTCTCCCTGCAGCAGATTAATTCGGTGTGTGACGAGCTACATATTTACTGCTCCAGATGTACTGCTGACCAGCTGGAAATCCTCAAAGTCATGGGCATCCTGCCCTTCTCTGCTCCTTCCTGCGGGCTCATCACTAAAACTGATGCTGAGAGGCTTTGTAATGCCTTGCTTTATGGTGGCACCTATCCTCCCCACTGCAAGAAGGAATTCTCTAGCACAATTGAGCTGGAGCTCACGGAGAAGAGCTTCAAGGTGTATCATGAGTGCTTTGGGAAGTGTAAGGGACTCTTGGTGCCAGAGCTTTACAGTAACCCCAGCGCAGCCTGCATCCAGTGCTTGGACTGCAGGCTTATGTATCCACCTCACAAATTCGTGGTCCACTCTCACAAATCGCTGGAAAACAGGACTTGCCACTGGGGCTTTGACTCTGCAAACTGGAGATCCTATATCCTCCTCAGCCAGGATTACACTGGGAAAGAGGAGAAAGCTAGACTGGGCCAGCTCTTAGATGAAATGAAAGAAAAATTTGACTATAACAACAAATACAAGAGGAAAGCCCCCAGGGTAAGTGATGCCTTTGATTTTAAAGGGGGTGGGGGAAGAAAGAGAAAAGGAATTTTTTCCAGTGTCTCTAACAGCCGTCGATATACCCAATTTGTTAGCAGCTGCTTTTCCTTTGAGTCATTTAGCAATCTAATCGTGTTCTTAATTCTCACCACGTGTGTGTTAATGGAGACGAGCGGCGTTTGAGGTGGCACCTTTTTTCCTCGGCTTCTATTCTGAACTCGGAGTTTGTTTAAATGATACATGTGTGTTTGCATAGCTTGTTATAGATGGAACCTGATCTTTGAAATCCGTCGCCCTGCCCCAGACGTTGGTAGAACGTATGTGATTTCAGGTCTTGAGAGCTTCAGTCAGGGGTCAAGACAAGGAAGAGGCCAGAAAAAAACAAATCGGTTTCTGATCGCTCCAGAAGCAAATATGTATGGTTTTTATACGATCAGCTGCATGCTGCCAAGGGTGGAGGTGGAGGATAGAGTATCTAAATGCTTGTATTGAAATAACAGTGTGGCTGCTAACAAAAAATCCAGACGGTAGCACAGGTTACTGGTGCTGTGTGGAACGTGAATGGCCAAGTCCCTGCTTTCATAGTATTCCTGTGGAGTCTTCCTACCGGACAGGCTTTTGTGTATTGGATTATGTATACATTCAGCAAAAGAATCTGTCTCGGGGCAGCTGCAGCAGGAGCTTAAGGTATGCCGTGCCTCGTGTGCCGAGCCAGACAGCTGAAGCACAGTATTCTTTTTAGGTGTCTTTTGTTTTTTCTTTCAGTCTGAGCTGCCTTTAGCTCCCAGCATCCTTGGTGTGTGTGGGGGAGGTTGCCTTCGAGCTGGCAATGGGACTTATCCATGGGCAGTGATGGGTCCACAGGGCTTTGAGGCCTCACTCTCAGACTCCAGGGTGCTGGTGAGGGTGCAGAGCCTGTGGGGTGAGCAATTGGCTTCCCCAATGCCCAGAATATGATTTAAAGCAAACTCTCACCTACTGAGCTCTACACTGCGGGTTCATTGGTTGGATTTTGGCTGGTCTGTTAGAGATTCTGAACTTTTCTTTGGTTTTATGTGTCTGGAGTGGATGGCAGTAACACAAGCCTCAAAACAGAAGTAATGTTTAAAGCCCACTGAGAATGTTAAATAAAATTCTTAATTATCAAACACCTGTCTAAACGGGCAGATACACTGCCTTAAATAGACTTAATAAATGGGACTTAAATAGAGCTTTTATTTGTTAAAAACACAACAGCGTTTTTAAGATACCCTCCCCAGACAATGCGGTAATTCCGCCTAGCCTGAGAGGCCTGGCTAACCCATTTTGTGGAGAAAGAGCAGAGGCTCCCTCTGCAAGTTCCAATTTCTCTCCTGGTCTTGTGCTCAGCCCCCGTTTCAGTCCTCGCCCTCACCCCTCCTCTTCCTCCCGCTGGAGTGTCAGAACCGCTGTGACAAAGCTAGGCTGTAATGAGCCACATTATCTCCGTGGTTGGAGGTGGATGTGTTTTTAATGGCTTGTCTATTCTCTGTCAGTCATGTGCTAAGATGGAATGGTGGGATGGATGTATATGAATGCCTGTGCGAGGAGAAATCTGCTCTGAAAGCAGAGGCATTTTACATGTTGGGAAATGAATTTTCTAGGACAGGCTTCTTTGGGAAGCAAAAGTAAGAAATCTCCATATTTTTGCTCAAGAAAAGGTACCGTGTTCCTGGCTTGGCCATTTACAGAGTTTAATTAAAATCAATGTTGGTAGAGGTGCACTTTCCTCTTCTTCCAAGGCTTTAAAGCATTCTGTTCAGTTGGATGATTTATCCCAGCTGAAGTTGCAGGTGGAGAACAAGAAAAAACTATGAAGTCTTGTCTTTGCCTGAGTTTTTTGGCCATCCTTTAATAGGTCCTAGATCAGAACATGGCAAGAGCTCTTTCCCCCGTCACCCCCCTCCAAAATCTGCATGCAGCACAGCTCTTCTTGCAGAGGGAATTCAAGATCCTTAATAGTGGACACCAAAAATTATGCCATCTATTGCACGGAATATGGTGCCAAAAATCTGTCATGATAAGATGTTACAGTCTCCTGCATAGGTTCATTTGGGAGATGGCAAGGAGTTTTACGGGGAAGAGCAGTGGTGAGTGTGTGCTCAGATGATGAGGTAGGGAATAAAGAATGCTTTATCATATACCCAGAGCAGGACTAGGCTCAAGTTTTCAAGGCCTTAGAGTCGTCTTCATGGCTCTCCTATTAATGTGTTGCAGTCTTGAGGAGACCCCAGCAGTGCTGGCAGAGTTTTGTCTGCTTATCCTTCCTTTTTCTGAAGTCTTTTTTCCATTGGGCTCAGCCAGCGGATATCATATGCTAAGGTCATTTGTGTTGTAGCAGTGTGTGCAGATAATTACAGAGAGATTTAATCAGGCTCTAAGATTGGTGGACTGTGGCCAGGGGCAAGTAGTGTTGGAGTAAAGTTTAGGTGCCTAGTAAGGAAATGAAAGGATGGTCCCATGACTGTGTGTTCGTGTTAATTCCTGTCAGCCCCTGTGGGTTTTGTGTGTCTGTTGGGCTCTGTGTCTGTCTGTCTCTGTGGAAGAAAGGGTGATGCATATGTGTCTTTGTGGTGGTCGTTCTTTTTGATGTAGATCTCTGTGTTGCTTTGTTCTGTTTTATACAGAGGTGTTGGTAATCTGCTGTGACAGATACTCAGTCCTCTCTCTACTTTCAAGAGTGGGCTTTTTATCAGTTTCCCAATTTATTTATTTATGTATGTGTATACACTGCTTTTTGTGATTTGTTTTCCCTGGGGCTCCGTCAGTATGTTGGTAGCATGGGATGCATATGACTGTTTAATGGCTGTTTGAGCAGCAGTGAATTTTTTGACCTTTTTCTGTGTCTTTATGAGGATATGCAATGAGGTATATACAGTTCTGCCAGCACAGCTCTGCCTTTTAAGGGTCTGACTTAAATGGAGGAGCTGGGTTGGCACAAGTCCCTGGTGCAGACTCAGCACAGTGGCAAACCTGCCTTTTCCCCCTCTCCCTTCAATTTTTAGTTTCTTTTTTCTATTTATCCCCCCCCCCCCCCCCCCCCCCCCCGTGGTTTTAAAGCATTGCTACAAAGCAGAGCTTTACCAGATACTACATTTCTGATGTATCCTCTATATGGATCGAGTACCCGTTGTGCACATCTGTCTGTAGCCAGAGATGTACTTGCAGATGCAGACACATTGTCTCTCAGTCAGCCTGGTTGGGTGAACAAGATGTGTGTTGCTTGGTCTTGCCACTTGCAGAAGCAGCTTTCATCTGCATCTATGTGAAGTCAGCAAAGGGTCTTAACCAAAAACTGGTGAGAGTTGTGACAGCTGAGCCCTCACTACAGCAGGAACCATAGAGGCCTCAGCCACTTCCTTTACTGTCTTCTAAAATTTAGGTTTCTGTATCCTCACTGTTCATCCATGGATTAATGATTTACCTTCTATAAGCTCCTTCACTTTCCTGCCACTTTCCTGCCACTTCCCAAAGCTAGGTCTGTTCTTGAGCCGTATGATAACTTCTCCATTTCCCTATGTATCCTTCACTGGATTTTCCACCTTTTATGCTCATGCAGGGTTTTTTCTCTGCTTTGCCTTCTCTCTGGTCTTTCAGAGTCTCCATACATCAGCATGGCTTTTACTTGAGTGGATGTTCTGTTTCCCTGCCTGTCTCATTTCAGCCATTACTGGTGTGGAGAACAACCATTACATTCTGGGAAGTTTCTAGAAATTTCAAACATGAATAACCTCACAGGGTTGCAAAACAGGGTCCTAGAAATCCATCCGTAGTGCCAAAGCCTTGTTCTTGAGCTCAGCAGCTGGTGCATGTTGAGCACCACTTGCTTGGTGCAGGTAACAGCCTTGGTGTGTGTCTCATGCAGTCTTTCCACTGCTGTGTGAGACAGCACTGTGCTTTCTGAACATCAGCATGCCTTCTCTAGGATTGAATGAGCTCAAAAAACAGGCCTGAAGGCTTTGTGGGTTGCTGTTTGCAGTGAAGGAGGGTGGGTTCAGCTGTCTCTTCTGAACCCTTTTTTTGTCTTTTTTTTACTTATTGAACCGAGTGACATTTGTCAGTGCTTTCCTGTTCCTACCTGTGTGCCAGACATCTGTACTTGCAGTAAGGCTGGATGTGATCAGAGAATGAAGGAGCTCTCCTTGCACACGTGTGAACACACCCACACACGCCAGCGCTGCAGCGTTCCCACGGTTCCAGTCCCAGCAGCACTTCTATGAAGTAGCTGGAAGCTAGAAGCAGCATTCTGGGTACTGACACACAAATGAGCACAGGAGGCCTCCCACCTGATTTCACAATGCCTACCAACCTGGCGCTGCCACAACACGCAGCTCTCTCAGCTGGAGTAGGGTTTAGCCAGGTCAAGTGTGCAGCCAAATCAAAGGACAGAAATTGCTGCGGGTAGAGTAGTGCCGTGCTGAGGTGTGGGGTGGCTGTGGGCGTTCAGGGGCTGCACAACAACTGTGCTTTGTGACCATCTGAAATGTTGCAGTAGTAGAGCTGGAAGGCATATATTTCTCTTTCTGTATCCTAAGGTCCTGCCTTCTGCCAGTAGTAACCTTCTTTATTTGTTATACAGTGTATCTTTTACATATATATATTTTATTTGTTAACAGTATATCTGACGGTAGGTATAGCAGAGAGACTCTTGATTTTATCCACAAGTTCAGACCGCTGAATGTATTTATTCTTTTGGTAAGAGCTAACTTGATAAATACTCATGGAAAATTTTGCTGAAGAGTTCAGTTGTTTTATCATGGAGCAATGAAGTCATTTGTTCTCTTACCTCAAGAATTACATTAGAGACCCTACAGTAAAAATTTTGATGTCCCTAAACAAAAAACGTTGAAGTCTTGAGGCAGTAGCTTAGTTCAGAATCCTTTTACAGCTTACAAGCTGAACTTCAAAACAGACACCACGTTTAAACAAAACCCTGTGAACCTGAGGAGATGTCTGTGTTTAAGCAGACATCAGCACTTTTTCTTGCTTGCAAACAGTTCTTCAGATGTTGTAGATCAAGAACAAAGAAGCAGGTACATGCATGTGTGTTAAACAAAGAATATGCTGCAAATGATGATCTAATGATGTTGAGTCAACTGTGGCTCTCTGTTGCCCCAGAATAGTTCCTAAGCTCCTGAATTCAGTTCTGAATTAGGGAGGGAATCACATGCAGTCTCTTCTTTTGCAAATCGCTGCCTAAAATGTTGGAACATCTGCCTCTCCCTTCATTGTCTGGGCTGTCTCTCTTGCCTCTCCATTTCTGTGGTTTCAGGCTTGGGCGTATGTTCTGCCCAAACAGTAGCATGCTTTGAAGATGCATGTCAACAGAGCTGATTTTTGAATGTGTGAGGAGCCCCACACCTGGTCTCTGCCAGGATGTGAGTGTGGTTATTGGAGCTGGAGCTGACTGACCAGCAAAGGTGTGTTTGCACTTGCTGAGAGGCGCGTTTAGATCCGTGTTGTAGAAGCATCTGGAGGCGTCTGTGTGAGGCTGCTCGGAGCATGTCTAGACAACACAGCGATTAAAATCCTGGCAGCTGCTTGGACCTTATCTGCACCTTCCTGGGTTCTCCATGCTGCTGGAATGGGTGGAACTTAGGGGACATATTGAGGTGGTTGAGCCCAAGCAAGATGTGGGTATCTAAAGAGTATTGTAATTAATCTAAAGTGTATTGTCCATCTTTACTGAAAACTCATGTTATTCTTGTCTATCAGCAAAGTTATTTTGGCAAGGTCAAGGACTTTGAATGGCACTGGCTGCAGTAAGGAGTGGGCAGGCTATCTATGGCTGGTGATAACTGATGATAGGAACTCACAATGCTGGCTTGGCTGGCCAGACTGCTTTGCCATCACACAAAGAATTGAGGCTCAATGTGTGCAGTATTTAGACCCAGAAAATACTTCAATTCTCACCTTTTGTGTAATTTTTTCTAATCAGCAAACTTTGGACTTGACACTATCCCCTCTTACTTAGAGGTAACTGTCATGGAACAGTTATGCTAAATCCAATGGGGGGTTCTTGGAAAGAAATTAGAGCTTAGGCAAAAGTAACTTCGGCTGAACTCTAGAGAATCTATCAATAGAATACTGTCCGTTACTAAGCTAATCTATGTTAGCTGAGTGGCCATAGAGCACTTAATTCAAATTGATCTTTGTGTACAGGAAGCATTACTTTAAAATGTAGTAATATAGTGTGGTTTTGCGTTAAATTTGTCAATTATAGCGTGTGTGTGTTGATGATATGCTTTATTAGATAATATCTATTCATTTGCATGTGTTTTTTGAATCTGGATAATCTACATTAATAAATCTGCACCTCTTTTTGGTGCTGTTTCACTCTCTCAGTCCCTAATATAGTCAATATTTGGTTTTGCAAAATAATTACAAAGAAGCAAGTTTTCTCTGGAAGGATGTGCTCTGGTCCCTTCCTTACCTTGTATAGCCTTATATGTCTTCTGCATTTCATTGTCAGTGCAGAGATTCAAATTCAGTTTATTACTAAAGTCACCCGTTCCCGTGTCTTCTGAAATGCATGAGGTTAATCTGGAGGTTAATCTGAAGGTTAGGGGCTCTGGGGCTGGTCCTTCAGCTCTCACTCCAGCAATCAGCCAGTGTAGTAATTGGAACCAGTTCACCCACAAACCACAGAAGACTTGTGTATGTATTAGACTTCTTCCTATGTGTTGACTGGCAGTCCTTGCAGTCACAGAACAGAGGGACAGATTCTGGCCCAGAACATGCCAGTGTTGGGACAAAGGAGCTTCACTAAGCTTGTGGTCTTAGCTGGCATTTACAGGACTGTGCTAGGGTTGAGGGCAGAACCTGCAGTTCTGCTCCTGCAGTATTTTAATTTAGCTCATTGATGAGATTTTATTTTATTTGGTGGTACTCTGATCCAGATGGATCTTACTGAATGGGGTGGTGGTTCCTGCAACTGCCAGGCTTCAGACTGAAAGGGTTTTGTCTGCTGGTTGCTACTTGCATTTGGATTCTAGGGCTGAAAGCCTGCTGACTGATGGAGGTGGGCTCCTCTGCAGGCAGCTAATTATTTTGCTTTGACTTTTGGTTGGATGAGGTAACAAAACACTGATACAAATTCAGACTCTGATCCTGTCAGTGTTTGTGGACAAGGCTGTCCTGGAAGCCAATGGGAATTCCCATGTGTGGAGCTCTTATCGTTGGTTTCATTGATGGTTTGGTTGCTATCACATAAAATTGGGCTTTTCCAAGGACTGGGTGCATATTAATACAACCTGATAAGCTGCATTGTCCTATGTTCTCTTGAACAGGTCCTGCCTCCCTTACTCACGTGAAGTAGTCTTTCCTTGTTTTAGCAGTCTTATTTAAAAAGTCAGGGGAAAGGGGCATGAGGATAGACTCTGTGGATATGTAAAAATTGCAGCATCATTCTGTATGCCGGAGGTAAACAGCAAAGGAGCTAATCAATAACTTGGTTTCTGGCTTTGTTGTTTATTGATTTATGTACAGTTACCTTTGCACGTGCTTTATAGAAAATGTAACTTGGTTTTCTGTGGTGTGGTTTTTTAGGTATTGTTTTAAATTGAAGCTTTTTGTGTTTTGGTGTGGAAATCAGTTGCACTGGAAGCACAAGAATTGCTTAGGCTTTACAGAATAAAAGACAGCAGCAAGGTTAACAAAGTAAGATCCAGCCTAGTGCTTGTGTTTTCCTATGACAGATTTCAGTGATAAATTCAGAAGACATGTACCCTGTGCTTTGTTCTTCGTCCTCTGCGCAGTCAATGGTATCGTTTTAGAGAATAAGGTCATTGACTTGGATTGCTTCTTGGTTTCTCAACCCTTTTCACCAGCCAGTTTGTGTAATGTCTGTCTGAAACATTGAGTAAGGGCATTGAAATAGCAGACAGGATATCAAGTGTTCGGAAGTCTGGGTTAAGTCTAAACAGGCAGCTCTGGCTGGTGAAAGGGGAGCAGCAGCCCCTGAGCTCGGTAACAGATCAGTCTCTGTGGCAACAGCAGACTCTGGTCTTTGCATCCCTGTTGCAGCTTCTCCCCTCTGCTCTCTTCACAACCATGTAATTAATTGTGTGTGGGTGCACCTCTTTTCTAGAGATGTATCTTGATTGTTTCTTAGTGGCACAGAATTGTGTGTAATAGTGTCTCTTTCTAAGGATTACATAAATTGAAGCGGATTTCTCCACTGGGAGAATTATGCAAGTTTAAACTGAAATTTATTTACAAAGCTCTTATGCATGTGCTTTCTGACTCTCAATGCAGAAGGTGATTTATTTGCATCCTTAATTGGATCTGTTAGGGTTGTAAGGAAAACCATTCCATATAATTTCAGTCATATCCTGCATTTTTATGAAGGCCCCTACCCTCTCTGCTCCCTGTGTTACCTGTTTTAGAGGCTCAGATTGTTCATGTTCAAGGCAGGGACACCTTCCACTGGAGCAGCTTGCTCCAAGCCCCTGTGTCCAACCTGGCCTTGGACACTGCCAGGGATGGGGCAGCCACAGCTTCTCTGGGCACCCTGTGCCAGCGCCTCAGCACCCTCACAGGGAAGAGCTTCTGCCTAAGAGCTCATCTCAGTCTCCCCTCTGGCAGGTTAAAGCCATTCCCCTTGGCCTGTCCCTACAGGCCCTTGTTCAAAGCTCCTCTCCAGGTTTCTTGTTGGCCCCTTTAGGTATTGGAAGACTGTTATAATCCAAAGAGTTAGTTTTGTGTGGCTTTTGGCATGTTTCTTTTTTGCCACAGCAGTAATTTTTGCAAAATGGGTAAAGCAATATCTCATCTTTGGGCCATATTCAGCAGTAGACAGAGTAGAAGTGGGAAGTGTTGTGAAGTGCTCTGTTACACTGTTCAGTGGATTTGCACAATTTGTTCAGAGGCCTTAGCCTTCACAGCAGAGCAACCCAGGAGTTCCCTTTCGAAAGCCTGGATTTTCTAGAAACATTTATGTGAAAATCTTTTTTATAATTGCTTAATTGATGCTTCTTTCAGCCCAGTTGATTCTAGAGCACAGATGGCGTCATATTATTAAATTGCTATATTTTAATTATTCTGTAATTTTAAATTATTAAAGCTGTAAATACAAAGGGAAAAAGAAAAAGTAGTGATTTGGGGGGAAAAAGGGGTAGAGAGAGCTGGCAGTGCTGTAACTCCTGTTTGCTTGTGTTTCCCATATTACTTGCATCATTTACAGCATTGCTTAACTTATCCATGTGTCTCTTCAATAAATCTGGTCTCTCTGAGTTTTGGTGACAACTAACCTAGCTGTGCTGAGGCAGGAGTGGATCTATCTGCACACCTGCTTGAATTAGAGATCAGGCACTCAGCACTTTGTGGCTTTAGCTTGAAATTCAAGTTGCTTTGAGTCATCCCTTTCGTCTTTTGTTTAGGTGGAAAAAAGGAGCGGCGGTGAAGGGCCTGCAGCTAAGAAATGAAAGCGTGGAATTAGGTTTTAGAGATGTTAGTCTTGGCATTTGGGACATTTGCATTTGTACAGATTGTCACGCTTTGCTTTATTTTGAGTTTAGCAGTTCAGGATGAAAAATGTTACATATCTTTTTCCCAATTATGTGACACATGCTTACTACACTAGAAGAGCAGGAAGGAGCTGGAGTATGAGCTGTGGTTTCAACCAGATTAGTAGTAGCAGCCTATGGATTGTCCTACCTATAGTTTCCATGCTGGATCCTGTCTTATCCTTACATTAAAGCTGCTGTAGTTTTTGTGTAGTTTCTTTTCTTAATTAACCCACCCCCTTTTGAACTCTTTCACTGCCTCAGTCAAAACCATAATCCCCTGTGACATCTGAATAAATTGCTGGAGACAGTTTGAATGTCACAAAGTGAGCATTAGATCTCAGGGAAGAGGAATATGGAGACCACTGGATCCTGTTGCTAATAAATCTCTTAACTAGGAAAAGGTTGCTTGATTTTTTTTTAAATTTTAATTTAAAGAACAGAAACAAATTTGGCTTTAGATTCTAATTGTAAAGTAAAAAATGAGTTGCTCCAAATTCACCCCACTAAATCTACCTCAGTAATGATGAAAAAGAGGCTCCAAGCTGGCTTTGTGTAATTTGTGTTCTGGCAGGGGGGAGCTGCAGTTCTGTGGGTTAGATTGCTGTAAGGCGAAAAATGAATTGCTACCATGGAAAAGCTTCTTAAATGGGTGGCATGGCAGAGCTGTGTTCTGAGTTGTAGTTTGGAGAAGTAAGTTCATCATGAGTAGCTCTGTGGCTCCTCTTCCTGCTGTTGTGGACACATTGGTAGCTCGTTGTTTTGGAGGGTGATGGTGGTTTTGTTTTCTGGTTTGTTGGTTTGTAGTTTTTTTTCCAGGCTCCTTGCCCGAGTGCATCTTGGGATTTCCCTTTTGCTGAATGAGCTGCTTGTGTGAGAGGGAGGAAGTGAGGTCCCTTCTGGATTAGGAGGGAATGGGGGTGGAGGGTGGGGAAATGTCCTGTTTCATATGCAAAGCACACTGAACTGGGAGAAAAAAACACATGAAAACCTTTTAAGAAAACCATCCATGTCACAGGCTGGTGGAGCAGCTGCTGGCTTTGTTAGGGAGAATATTAAGATTTCAGAGACTTGCAGAACCTTTGGAAAATGAGATAAAGGATGGGATTTTTATTTTTTCTTAAGATACAAGCTGAGGTAAAAAAAATAATCTCCTTATCAATATCTGTGAATGGAATGTAATATCAGCGATGTGATATCAGCTTACACAACAGTGAGGATCTCAGTGAGATACGCTGTAAGGGCTGCACTCTACTTCCTGAGATTTTGAATGTAAAAATGGTCCTAATTCTTCAGTTACATCAGTATTAGTGATCTGTGCGCGTTTTGATTGCAGTTAAATTTCTCCTGCTTGGTTTTATAAGTGATCTAGCAAAAGAAAAATGTAGCTTTTCTGACCTTAACATAATTGTAGTTTCAGCTGAGAGCGGTAAAACCTGTGCAACAGAAGAGCAATTTGGTTGAGAAAATGCTGCTTTTTTCTTGTATCAGTGATTGACATTAGGAATCAGATGGGAAAGTTTCCGTAACATTTAAAGTGAGGAGGGCAGCTACACTTTGCCCGTAGTCTCCAGTGCTCATCCCCATCTGGATTGGGTTGGTAAGAGATAAATTAAAATGAGATTATGGTAAAAAACCCCAAACAAAACCCCAGACCCTTGCTTGTATTAGTCCTATTAAAGATAAAATAATGATTAGTGTTAAATTCCATTTAATATATAGTGCAGATGCAACTCCCCAGCTCTTGCCATTTTATTACTCAGTCTCACGTGTCCAAGCAGACACCACTGCAGAGCATTAGTCTGGCTTAGAGCTGCAGTGTCTGTTGGAGCTGATGACAGTGTGGTATCAGCATCATCTACGGTCTTGGCACGAGCAGTGCGAGGCTGACCCTGTGGTCAGTCCTGTTGCTGTTCCTAAGCTTGTATGTATTCTAAAACACGATTGCTTCAATTCCTGCAATAAATGGGGCTGCCATTAGATTAAAAAGTTTGTTCTTGGATTATCGATATAAGAAGCCTCACTTTAAAAAGCAAGCTGTGAAAAGGAGCAGCTCACAGAACTGCCTTTTTTGTCAGGATATGCAAGTAGTAAACTTGACGGCAGTCTCACCTAATCTTGTTTTACTAATGGTGCAACTCTAGGCATCAGAAACATTCTGATGTTTTTATCAGTGGCTGAATATAAAATCCTTTTACATCAAGATAAAGAAGCTAAATGTCTTTTATATTGTTTTTATTTTTCTAATTTAGAAGATCAGAAATGATAGAAGTTGATAATGTAATAATATTAACACTTCAATCACAGAAGTATCTCTGTTGCACAAGTACAACATTCAGAGGCAGAAGGAAGTGCTCTGCTGCAGGCCTGGCAGGTTTCTGGTTTGCATGGTTTCCAAATGCTAAAGAATCCCATCTTTTAAAAAGGGAAGTTTGTTAACATAATTTCTTCAGTGGTTACCTCCCAGAAGTGAGCAGGTATTAACTTCTGCTGTAGTGTCTACCTGTCTGGTAACCAGCCTGAAACAATGAGTCCATTTTATGTTGGGAAATTGTGTTCTTGACTCTCAGTCCTTATCCACTTAAAGAAAGAAAATCATCACCTGACATCCTTGGAGCAGCGCTTCTGTCAGACTAGTTTCATCCTGCACACTTTGGGTCATTTATGAACCATGTAGCTGGCAGATAATTGCATGTTTTCCTTGACTTGAGTTAATCTTGGAGTCAAAGAGTTTTTTTCCTGCCACAGATCTCAAAGTTTTCTCAAACCTTTCTTTAAATTCACACTAAATTTAGTAGCAGAGGCATGCAGACGTTGACATTTTTTTCTCCTACAGTGATTGAAATGAAGTTGTTTGGTTTTTTGTTTTGTGGTTTTTTTTTTGTTTTTTGGGTTTTTTTAGCTGAAATGGATTCTCTTGGATGTAAACCCATTTTTGAGAGTAACAGAGCTGTGCATATGAGCAGGCAGTAATGATCACAGGTTAAAAATAGGGGAATAGTTAGCATGGCTATAAAACGTTTGCTGTAATTCTGAATGTTGCTGTTGGAATCACTTATGTTCTAATGTTCTTAACAAAAGAATGTTGAAAATCTCAGCTGAAATTTTCTATTTCATTCAGAATCTGCCATTGTGTTTTCTCATTGCCCTTGGTTGGTTTTACTGAGCTGCCTTTTGCACAAGGAAGTGCTTGTGTAATGCCCAAGCCATTCCCATTCCTCAGTGAATGATATGCAAATCTAGTCAATTAAGCAGGGGGGATTTAATTAGCAGTTTAAGTTCATGTGTGAAGTGTCTTGCCTTAATTACTTAACAGTTTTGTTGCAAATTTGCTGAGGGTTTTTTTTTTCCCACAGAACTATCAAAACTGTGAGTTTTATTTTTTTTTTTTTTTTAATTTTTTTCTCCGTTTCTTTTCTTTCTTTCGTTTTTGGTAACTTTTTCAACTCTCAAGTATTACCCAGTCCCTGTGCCCACTGCGTTGCTCCTGTGTGTGCATCCCTTTACTCGGAAAGCTCTTGTCAGAGCTGTGGGGACAAAGCAAAATTCTATTTATTGTCCCAACTAGAACAATATATTTAAAAAAAGAAAAAAAAAATAAGGATTTTTGTTCTTCAAATCTGGAATGAAAGGCCTTTTTTTTTTTATTTTTTTCTTTCTTTTTTTTCTGTTTTGTTGTTGTTGTCTGTAGTTAGATGACACCATTGTAGTAGTATCTGTGTGATAGTCTAATATGATTGCCATGCCTTGTATTGAATGGTGGCTTTTGTTTCCTATTCTGTCCAACCAGGTTGCTTTTCTGCATCACTGCAGTGTCAGTTTGTTGCTATGTCAGTGGCGTTGCAGTGATGCAGATAGCTCAGTGTTAATACAAGCAAGAACACTTCTGACTTTTTGTTGTATATCTTCTCATTTGGAATATCTGAGCATGTGAGAGTGGCACCATTCAGTTCTGTGGTTCTCAGGCCATCCCTGCCATTTGGAGTTCTGAAGGGTCTGTCTTGCGGCTTTGGGTTTGGTTTCTTAAAGCTTTAAGTGTGGGAAAATGTGTGATGGTAGGTTGTGGTATTGCCCATTACTCTATCACCGCTCGTGACTTAAATATACATCAATTCTCTAAGACAGGCCATCAATTGCTGTTTTTAGCAATTTAGCTGTATCACTTCTCGGTTTTATATTGACAGTCACTCTGTAATCTTTGTAGAGGTCTATTTTGGAGAAAACCCTTTGTTCTAAAAGCCCAGTATGCATTTTAGATTGGGAAATCACACACACAAAAATCCTTGGAGCTCAAATGGGTTGCTCCATAGTCTGGCCCAGGATGATTCGGAGAAACTCCTTTGTCTCAAGGACCACCTGATTTAAAACACCCAAATTCCAGCTAGATGTTGGTTCTTTTCTTCTTCCATTTCTGTCTTTAATTCTCCCGTCTCTCTTCTCCCAGTGTGAGAATCTCTGGGAATGGTATAACTAAGGCAAGAACGTGGGAGACAGAGGAAATGAGATTAATTTCTATAAATGCCTCCCTTAATAACCCCAAATCACATCTGAATGTATCCCAGGACAGATACAGGTATGTTGCCTTCCCTTCCCACCACAGCACAGCAGATGGTCTGGCTGCAAAGAATTCTGGCATGTTGCAATTTTTAGTATAACTTGGTACAGCTCTGTTTTGATACCCATTTTCATCAACAAAAATAGTATTTATCCCTATGATAGCAGATCTATCAAAGCCAGATATGAATTGCAAAATAGAGTTTGTCATCTGTTGTCGCTGGCATACTGGCTCTAAAGGATAACCTGGCTTTCATGCTCTTAGCCTGTAGGTATTTCTCTCTCCTTCACTCCCACCTTCTCTTCTGAAGTTGCCAAATACCAAGATGCTGCTATAAATGCACATAGCCAAATAGGAGTGATAACTCCTGAAAAAGTCTGAGGATGTTTAGCCGTGAAGCATCTTGTTCGTCAGAGCAACTACAGTATGTGGTCAGTGATCCCATGGTTCCTTAAGGGACCCTGTTCTCATTATGGTCAACCACTGCTCGTTTCTGCAATTTGAATACACAATAGAAACACTTGGGAAGTCAGGGAAGAAGAGTGTTGGGTGGCAGGATACTGAGCTGAGCTTGCCTAAGTGAGCACTTGGGAGTATATCTGGTGCTCTGTGGCTTCACCAGTAGTTTCTTAGGATGATGGGTTGTGTGGCTTTTATGGTAGAAGGGGTTTTATTGCATCCTGAGTCCATTGCTGTAGGATGTTGGAGAGCCTTTCTCTGATGGACTGAAAGTGTCCCACATGTGTGTCTCACAGCAATATGCTGATGGTGATTCTTTTTTACTGCTTGTCAGCTCCAGTTTTGGGTCAGTGAACCTGAGCGTGTACGTGCATGAAGGACAGGCTGGGGAGGAACAAGAACAGGATTGTTACTTAGTCTGCTGCACCACAGATTTGCAGGTATTACCCAGTGATTGTTTTAAAGGATCTGTTCTTTAAGATCTGACAAAACTTTTTGGTTTTCCATCAGTACAGTTAGAAATTTAGCTCATTTGTCTTCCACAACACACAAGCTGCCAGTAATGTCACTCTGCAGTTGATGGTGTAGTGGTGACATCCTCAGTTTAAAGCTTTTTGACTTGAAAATGGGCTTTCTACCAACCAGGAGCTCGACAGATGTGGATAAGGAAGTACTGCATTAGTTCTGGTGACTAGTTCTTGCATCTGTATATCTTGTAGAGTGTAGATTTCAAATAATTTAAGGCACAGATTACTGCCTGCAGTAGCAGTGTTGTTAGAATCACTTTAGTCAGCAGACATCCGGACTGGGCAGAAGGCAAGGATGCTCAGGTTTCTTTCAGATTCTTTGATTAAAGGATCTTAAAGACTTACTGCAGCACCATATGATGGGAAATTCACCTTATTAATAATTCTTTTTATGAAAACAGAAGAAACATTTCTGAACCGGAAAACCGGAACTCCTCATTCCGTATCACGTCTCTTTGTAAATTGCTTTTGTAAAGCAAAGCTGCGGCATAGGTTTTTTGTTGTTTTGGTTTTTTTTCTCCTTTCTTTCTACATCTTACAAGTGAGGATTGAAATCCCAAATGTATCTGCACCACCTCAGCCACCAGGATTAGTGGAAATCACACACTTCTGAAAATGTATTAATAAAAACATCCACCTTCTCATTGGATGTGTTCATTTCTTAGTTTTTTTCTGTGCTTTTCCAAACTAGGTTCTGGAGGTTCTTTCTTCAAATTCGATATTATTGTTAATCTTAAGATCTTGCCTCTGTGCCAGGCTGTGTTTTAGTAGAATTTCTCTCTGGTTCAGCCAGGGCAACCCTTTTGTTGCACTTTCTTTGGGATAATGTTCCCATGTGCTGCAGAGGTGCTGACACATGACCTCCTTACACATAGAAAATCCTAAATGTCCTGCCCCTTGCCAAACCCATCACAAAACTCCCCATCACCCCCTTTTCAGGATCCCAGATGGTAAATAGCAGCAGGAGGTGAAAGGGGAGCTTTGTCTCCATTCTGAGTCCTGTTTTAAGTATTCTGTGTCTGTCTGTATCCCTCTGCTTTTCCCACTCTGCCCATAAATTAGCAAGCCAGCTTTTCTGACAAGGGAAGACAAAATGTCCATAAGCTGCAGTAGCATCACCTACTGAAGATAACGTCTCTGAACAGTCCTTAGTTTCATTTGATTTGATTGTGATCTCTCTCTATTTGGGTAGAACTCTTGTCTGGCCTGCTCACTACGGGATTTAGGGAGATGCAGCTTGTACTGTATATTGGGCTGCAAATTGAAGTTTACCTCCAAACTAAAAAAAGCAGTCCCTCCAAAACCACCCCCCAAACCCAAAACCAAACTACAAAGATCTGCTTGTCTTGTTCTGCTGTTTTTTAAAGCTGAAATCACAGGAGGAGCAGCAGTTTCTGCTAGATGGGGAGCACCAGGAGCAGCTGGCTTTGAGTGTATAAAGGGATTTATCAGCCAGGCAGAGAAAGGAGCAGAGATGTGGTCAGCGAATGCAGCACAGACCTGCCTTGCAAATATGTTACCATTCTTAGAAGCTCTGCTTTGCTCCTAAGGGTTCACCAGGCAGGATATTGTCTCTGCACAATCTTTCCATGGAGTTCCCCTCAGTGGCAACAATTTCCTCTTAACTTGGTGCAGGAAAGATGATGTGGGCTGTTGTGCGGGGGGGGGGCAGTTGTGTGGAATAAACTGTGCTGGTGTTGCTTCCGGAATAGTCTTGGCAGTATCTGTACTGAGATGATAGCTTGGTATTTGTGATTGGTTGGGGTAGTAGGTGTGAGTGACATGTAAAATGTATATATGTTGATCTCCAGAAACGAGGTATCAAATCAAAGTATCCATACAAAAATAGGAAAACTGGTCACTTTTTTTTTTTTTTTTTTGCCATGCTACCTACAGTTTTCATATTGGGTGGATCTAGTGGCTTCTACTGAGCAGCACTGATTCATGCCAGCTGCCTACCTCCTTGTTTTGAGGACAGGTTGTTTGATTTTCCTTAATTGAGGTCACGCATTCTTCTTAACCCCTTGAGTCCAAACCCACCCTGTGTTCATCCTGAACCTGAAACATGGCAGCTTTGTCTGAGATTAGTCTTTTCTCTGACCTGGACTGCAGCTGAAGTAACAATTTTCCAGTTTCAGCTGATTGGAAATGAGACACTGGTGAACTGAAATACTGAAGGCTTCATGAATTCCCTGGATTCCCTGGTGGTGTTTTGGTACATCTTTATTTTAAACTGTTGAGTATTAATGAGAGAAGGAGTGGAAGTGCAAGGCCTGTTAACTGTCTGATACCTGAAAGGGGTATTCTTTTTTGTTTGTTTCTTTGATTTTACGGTGCAAATATTGCTGTAGAAATCCTGTGTTGCTGCCAAGTTCCTACCTAGGTTTGGGATGCCAAGTGATTGTCAGCTGGGAAGCTGCTGGGAGGGTTTTAAAGCAATATTGCCTCTTTTGCAAATGCAGTGGCTCTCAAATGTAGAGTGAATCTACCTTGGACCATTTTTTAATGAGCCTTCATTTTTAAGCGATGAGCAAGATTATGAGGAAGAGAGGGGAGAGCTCATGTGTCTCTTCCTTTGTTTTCTGGGTAAGAAGACTCTGTTTTCCACATTGTAAGTTAATTAGCAAAGGTCTTTTCCTCTGGAATCTCCTGCATTTCTCCTGACCTGTAATTCTATGTATAGTCATCAAGTAACATAGATCTGATGAGCTCAGTTCTGACACGTTGTGTTTTGACAGCACATTTTGTTCGTACTGAGTCAATACTTTTGAAGCTGTAGTTGCATGGTCACTTTAATTTGACATATACCTACTTGCTGCCAAAACTCCTTTTGGCTTCTGCCCTAACACCAGCCTACTGTTCCTGTCACCTTCTTTGACTGTCACTAGCGCTTTTATGGCTGCACAATGTGCAGCAGCTCACCAGGGAATCAATCTGCCTGAAAATTAGTCATTATATAAGGGAGAGTCACAAAAATCAGCTAAACAAATGTGCTCTTGAGCCTACAGAAAAGGTGAGTCAGGGTGGGTTGGTTGGTTTGTTCACTGGTGTTACATGGTATTATTTGTAATTGCCAAAGCTAGGAAGGTTTCAGTTAAAAATGGTTTAATCGTAGAACCAAACAATGTAAGGGACAGGCTCACAATGGTGGGAGTGTGAATTAGATAGAATCAAAGAGTACTTCTTCAGGCCTAGCTTCTGTAATTTGTTAAACTTTCGTGCAGTAGATGTGGCTGCTAAAGATTAGGTCAAGTGTCTGTTCTTTAACACCTTATTAGGCTGTTGCACTCAACCATGAGTGGCTGGGAATGCAGTTTTCTTTTTTTTTTCTTTTTTTCTTTTTTTAAGAAAGGCTTCTGATGAAGATGTAAAATGAATAGAAATAGTGTCTCCCTCTTCCTCTTTCCTCCTACTCAGCGCTCACACACAGTCAGCCCTGGGGTCTTTTCTTTCTGTGTGGTTGGCAGAACAGAGAAAAGGAAGAGAGGTGGAGACTGTCTGGGCCCCTGGTGCTGTCAGGAGAAGAATAGTGGTGCTGTTAGCACTAAATCTGAAGGGACAAGCTTGTGTGTGTATGCTGCAGCAGCCAGTGGGCTGAATTAGTGGCCTTTAGGCACTGCTAAGAGGCTAATTGAGTCACTGGTACTTGCTGATTAAACCAGCAAATCCAATAATGGATGGATGTGCATGTTTGTGTTTGGTTCTATGCTCTGAAAAATAATGCAAGGTTTTCCTTAACCCTTTCCATTTTGCTCAAGTTACGCAGTAGCTTAAGGAATATCAAAGCATCTAAATAAATGTTTGGGGGAGATCTAATTCTGTTATTTTCCTCCTGCTCTCTGCAGTCGGATTGGATGAGAAGGCATTAAATCAGTTCCAGTACCAACTGCTGAACTCCACCGTTTTTTAAACTGCTGTCTTAAGTGAGCCTTTAGTTTAATGTGGGATAATCCAAATTGTGAGGTAACAGAAGGTGAAGAACTGAAGCCATCCATGATGGATGATACATTAATGCCATGTAGAGATGGCAGGTGAAGCCTATTGTTGGAATTTTGGTGGGCATCCACCTTGAACCACTCCACCTCTCTCAGAGTTGTGTTAGCAATGCACAGGTGATGGTTGCGCCACTGTCCTGGGTTCAGCAGTAGCAGTCATTTTTCTTCTTAGTAGCTGGTGCAGTGCTATGGTTTTGACTTTCAGCCTTGGAACAGTGCTGATAACACCGATGTTTTTAGTAGTTGCTGAGTAATGTTTACTCTGACCAAGGACTTTGTGAGTCTCATGCTCTGCCAGGGAGGAAGGGAAGCCGGGAGGAAGCAGAGACAGGACACCTGACCTAAACTAGCCAAAGAGGTATTCCATACCACAGCACGTCATGCCCACTATATAAAGTGGGGGCAGTTCCCAGAAGGGCTAGATCACTGCTCGGGTCGGGCTGGGTATCGGTCAGTGAGTGGTGAGCGGTTGTATTCTCTTCCCTTGTTATTTCCCTTATCATTATTATTATTGGTGGTAGCAGTAGTGATTTGTGTTCTACCTTAGTTACTGTTCTTATCTCAACTCGTGGGAGTTACATTCTTTCGATTCTCCTCCCCATCCCTTCGGGAGCCGGGGGGGAAGTGCGGGGAGTGAGTGAGCGGCTGCATGGTTCTGAGTTACCGGCTGGGCTTAAACCATGACAACCACTGCTGCTGAGTATCTCACGTAGTAAATGCATATACAGCTCAATTGTCAGATATAAAGATGAGGATCAGAATGTAGGTAAAGAAAATTCTAGTTTTGCGTGGGTTGTGAGGGGAGTACACAGAGAATCTGCAAAGCTGAGCTAAACTTTAATACACCCTTGCATTATATTTTCTAATCCACTGTCACTCCTGAAATCTGCCCACAGGCTCAGGGCCCGCTTTGTTTTTGCCCAGAGTGGTTGTTATGATGATTGTGGCTTGATTGACTGCAGTGGAATTATTCTGAATTTAGAGCACTCAACTGGAGAGCAGAATTAGCTTCTTGTGTTTTCCTTTGAAGTATTCAGTGCTGCTGTGCTGAGGGCATATTGCTTTCAGTGTTTCTTTCTCATTGCGTTTTTAACGTTTAAGGAGAACAAGATGCCTCTCCCTCTAAACCAGAAGGACGTGGATGAAAAAATAGGAAGACTCATAGAGGCGAATGGTGGGTTCAGAACCTTGTGAGTCATTGCAGGGAGATTGACAGTTTGGGAACATGAATGTGGAGGAGTGAGGATGGGATGCTCAGGGGCTGATGAGATAAGGGAGTCTATAGAATGTCAGCAGAGGGGTCAGCAGCAGCGGGCATCTCATTCCAGAGTTAAACTTAGGCATTGGGAAATGGCATTCCTTGATGGCAAACACAATCTGACAGTTCTCAGCTAGCTACAGTATTCACCTCCTCCTCCTCCCCCCCCCCCCGCCCCAACTGCGTATCAGTGGATGCTTTGGAGATCATGTCTGTTCTTGCCTTCAAAGCAGCAACAAGAAAATATTTAAAGCCACAAGCACACCTTGGAGACTGCAGAGTAAGTCAGGTTAGCAAGAAATTAATGTGTAAGTTGTGTCCCTGTTCAGGCAGCTGAGTTCTTTCTATGTGTGGTCAATCTGTTTTATATCCTATGCAGAGCTTGCAAAGCTTTTTGCAAAAAACAAGCCATGTGTAGCTCTTCACTTCTGCCTGTCCTCCTTTCTTTCTTTCTTTTTTCTTCTTACTGTGCATGTGAAAGAATTTCCTTCTGTTCGTGGGCAGGCCTGGACTGGATCAGCTCCTGGAATTAGCTACACAGGAGTTCATTCATTCCTCCTCTGAAATTACTTGGTGTTTGCTAGGATAACTTGTTATTGTTATTACTGAAGGTGCAGGGAGGTAAGGCTGCTTTAGTGGGTAGGGCAGAAGATTGAGGCAAGAGAATTTTTTTATAGTCTCAGCTCTTGACACCATTTCACTGGATGACCTTGGGCGAGTTACTTCACTGTGAAAGAGGACTAATAATATTTACCTCCCTGCCCAACAGGGGTCTTAAAGAGGATTTTTGTGAAGCATTTTGCATATATACAGGGTTGTATTATTGCTGAGAATTGTTGTTTCTTTATGAATATGTATGAAAGGTGCTAAGACATTACCTCATCTTGGCAGCTCATTACAGACTTGTGGTTTCTCTGAATTGAGGTGGTGGCAGAGACAAGGAGTGTTGTCCCCAGAAGCTGTTGACATCCTCAGAAGAGAAAGTGGCAAACCCAATTTCTCCTTCTCTAATTATCACGGTGTTAAAAGAAAGATGTATTTATTCTGAGCATGCAGCCCTTTTGGTAGCATTTTGGAGATGGGGCCTAAGAAGGCTCCTGTTGGACTAAGTATGTATTATTTTCTGTAAAGCTTTTTGTGAGATCCTATGATGCAGCTCTTAGTGCTGAGGGAGAAGGGGATAAATCATGATGGAACATCATGTTATAGTTTTATTTTTGACTCCTGACGACTGGGCTTTGATGGGGGACTCGGCAGCACAGAGACCCATGAGGAGGTTGCACAAGCACTGTCTCCAGGGTGTCACTCTTGTGGTGTCCAGGAAAACTTCCTCTTTCCATCAATAGCACAGTGCAGCTGTGAGAGTGGTCATCACTGGGAGGGTTTCCAGTCTGTAAGGGAAAGAAGGATGTGATCCTCATCTCATTTGGTCTTTTACGCAGAGTAAGCCAGGAGCATTGCAAGGAGACCATAGCAAACCTGTGTTGTTGAGGGAGCATTTTCTTTGGCAGAAACTAAAAATCATAGGCATAAGGTTGCCTATGCAAACCATTATGTGCTGTGGCTCACAGTGACTTGATATGGCCGTGACCTTAGACTGAACTACTGCTCTGATCTGTGGTGGTGCTGGTGCCCATCCAGCCACACACTGCTTATTTTACCATTTATATGTATTCCCAGATGCCATGTGAAGAATTAGTGGCATTGGTTTTGGGCTTCTGACCGCTACTTGTGAGCGCTGCCAGTATTTCATCAGGGTTCAGTTGTCCTGTCTACTGAAAAGGAAAAAAGAAAGGCTTTTTGTTTTGGGTTGTCACAGGCCTCCATGTTTCGGTTGAAGCTGTTGACAGATGTGTGTGAATACAGAGTGCTTTGTGATAAATGTTGCAGCCTTGTAGTTTGCAGGTCTTCTCAGGTGATATGAGTCAGTTGTATAATGACAGCTATCAGATAACATCTCCTGTCCCAGCTCAGAGCGAGCAATCTTAGATTTTAGTCTACTGTGTTGGCAAGGCAAGTTTAGGTCAGATAGAAACCTGTCAAAAGCTCTGATCTGAATAAACAACTGTGCTTCCTCCTGTTCTGACGTCTTTTAGCGTGTGCTTTTTGGCCAGAATGTTAATGCTCATCTCTAGGATCTCCTTGTATTCACTGCACACATTGTGGGTAGAATGAATTAAAAAGTGAGCTTGTGACATGAAAAACATAAACTGGTGTAGAATGGATTCAGCATCACTGCTGTTCTCAGGAGTTTGTTAGAAATTTCTAGAGGGCTCCTGTCTCTTCCACAGGTCCATCAAGTTGAAGGGTTCAAGAGATGCAGTGGATTTTCACACATTTTAGGGGAGTGCTGTGATAAAATAATTGGGTTTAATTACATTAGTAAAACATTCAGTGCTCACTCTTCCCCCCTAAAAACCTGTCAAAATACCTGCAGGAGTGGACTTCTCTGCGTGGCTGCCCATCTCCATGTCCCTTCTCTGGGACTCATCCTTGCAACTGTTTTTCAACTCAAACTCAGCTGAGACTACCTGGAGTTCTGCACTCTCTCTCAGGGTTTTTTAGTCCAGACTTTTGATAAAGGCTGCTGGGGGTTGTCCACTTTGGTTACAGAAACAATTTTGGTTTTGAACTTTACCACAGAAGCTGTAAACTAGAAATGCTTCATGCGAGCAGGTAGTGTCCAGTCTCCAACTGAATCCCCTGCAAGATTCTGAGCTAGCGTCTCTGTGCATTGATTCCCTAGTTGACAGGCCCATCCATTGTGCTTTGTGTTGTAGGTTTCTTCATTTCCTTAAGCCATATTTGTATTATTGTTTCTCTCAACATTTAAATGTATTTTTATTCTGTTCATGTGACTTCTAAGCAGATGCATACCTTTATTCAGAGAAACAGAGATTTCATGTGAGGTTTCTCCATTTTGTGTGTGTTAATGTTTGCAGGGGTAGAGTATGTTGTAAAGTGTGTGTTCTTAAAGCTCTGTGCTTGTGTGGTTTAAGATGAATATGCTTTACCTTTCAAGTGAACAAGCATGCTAGTATGAAGGGTTTGTGAATTATAAAAAATCCTTTATATATGTAAACCACATTATCTACAGGTTTATCTCCATATTCAGATTATTGTTTGGAGAAAGGAAAGTTAATTTCAGTGATGGAAATGAAATTAAAACTTTTGTTAATTGTTGTTTTGAGGGAAATAGATTTCTCTTGGATACAGAGCATATCTTGCCCAGACTGCAAGCAACATGCTATGTGCAGAAGAGAAAAGCCTGGTTGATTTTTCAGTAGAGGTAGGAGTTTCTGAATGAATTCTCTTCATGTTAAGGTTGGGAGGTGTTTGTGGTTTGTTGTGGCTCTGTGTGCTCTAACCCTGATGCCTGTATGGGTGTGTGATCACAGTGGGGTGACCTGTGCTAACAGCCAGATGTTACATGGCTGGTTGGGGCTGTTTGAAGGATCAAGAAATTGTGTTTAACCTGTTCGTTTGTCTCCTGCCCCAACTCATTCTCTGCTTTGTATTGTAAGGACAGGTTTGAGAAGTCTTCATGGACCCAATTCGTTTTAAAACTGCATCATCAGGAGGTTTCAGGTTGATGATTTGTGTAAATCAGAACTTTCCAGCGTAGTAAAAAAGTTTCACTTGAAGCAAATACTTTGTTTCCTTGTTTTGCACACAAGTACAGTGATTCGCTCTTTCTCTCAGTGTTTGTGGCTGGCTTTTCACATTGTCATGCTCGTACTTGCAGTGAGATACTGATGTCACTTAGCACCTGATTCTCCTATGCAAAGGGCTTGTCAGTCAGCTTTCATCAGAAGTATCTTTTTGTGAAGTACAAAAGATACTTTCCAATACACTTACATACATTTCATGGCACTTTTGCATCACCTTTCTACTCAAGTGACAAAGGGAGTTGAGTGTAAATGAGAAATAGTTTGTACATTACTTATTAGGAGTAATACTGCCCTGAAAGTGTCACACATAAAGTGCAGATGATTACTCTAAAGGTCTCGTTCTGGTTTGAGAAGCAGAGAATTATCTTTGAAAGAAGAATATGGGCAATTAGTTTATATTAAATGTGCTTTCTTTGTAAAAGAAAAAAATTTGTAATGCACTTGAAGATACACTGGCATGAATGGTGCTATGAAAGGGGAAGTCTGTGGCAATAGAAAGGAATTTTGCATGTTTCTGTCCAGTGAGAGGGCTGCTCCGAACAGAATTGGATTGTTTAGTTGAGATGATTCTTGTTCAAGAAAATCAGAAAGGCTGCACTCCTGTCATAACAGAACTGGGTCACTGTCTTTTTTAACTGGGTCAGAGGAGTTTCCCGCATAGGAGGCTCTTACCATGTTTGGTGAGGGTGAAGTATTGGAACAGCCCAGTCCTGTTAACTCTTAGTGCAGGGTGCTGTGCAGTCTGCACGAAGCAGTCACAAGGAAGCTACCTGCCCTGATAGATGGAAGTGTTTTCTGGTAGCTGACCTGGACTAGAGGTCAAGTCTTTCCAAGTTAGCCTGGTGCTTTAGCTTCTGTTGCAGCTGGAGGCTCTCCTGCATTTCACTGTAGGAGAGGAAAAATGTGGCTCCCTGGACCCGTGGCTTGAGTGCTGTGGGCTCTTTCAGTTCACTTACATATCCCAGCGAATCCTGCTTTAAAAATACCGTGTGCTGTAGCAGCATGAGGGTGGTGCCCACCCTCGAACCACAGTCTGGGAATGCTTTAGGAGTAAACCTCCTCTCATTAGGGAAAGAGAGACAGTCTCCCCTGTTTTATGTGAAAAGAGGCAGTGTCTAAAAACCAAAACAAAAACCCCACAGCACAACAACTGGCCTCTTTCCATGGAGTGGCCCTATTTCCAGCTTGCCTGCCACGGTACCAGGGGCACAGGCTGTTATTGAGAGGCTGCTCTTGTATGTACATAAAGCCTTGTGATTTGTGTTTAGAGCTGGGAGTCTCCGAGAGTTCAGCTCTGCTGGAACAAAATGTTCAAGACAATACTGTGGGATCCAGCTGGAGGTTTAGCATTAATGCAGTGTCAGCCAGATGGAAATGAGGTGGAGAAGGCTGAGGGATGGGGAATGTCTCCTCTTCCGAGAGAAAAGAAAACAATAGTAACTCTGAAATACATATTCACATGTATCTATAGTGCTAAATACTAGCTATGATAGGCTTGTTCTCATTCAACTTTGTGCCAGTAAGATGTCAGCTGGGCTTTGTGTGTGGTTGATATAGCAAATAGGGCAGAGACTGCTCTTGGTGAAAAGCCTGTGTAACTCCACCAAGTTTGGATGTGCACTGACAGAACTGGAGCAGAATTTGCTCATTGTCTGTGAGTTTCAGAAGACACTAGTGAGTTTGTATGTACATATGGGTATGCCTGGTGCTGGCCTGCTTTTCAGAAGTACCAAGTACATACATCCTGAAATGACCAATACTGAAAGTTACAGGTAAGTTTCTCCAAACTTCAGAGTTGTTTCTAGATGCAGCATGCAACTGGTAAGCAGCAAGAGTCCAAATCTGTCCTTCGTCACACCTTGTATTTCTTGCTGATTTGCCTCTGGAAAACATGTAGTTGTGTGACCATCAAGAAACAGGGAGCGTGAAGCTCATGTTTTTTGTAGTTGAGTCATGGTGGTTCTGGAGTGTTGAAAGAGAAGAAAGAAATCCAAACCAAATAGGCCAGTTGGAGAAGGCAAGGTGACTTTCTTCTGTTCCATGTTTCTCAGACATACAACCTTCTGTTGCTCTCCTGAGGTAAAGCAAAATCTAAAGAAACTATTCTCCTTCACATCTTGCTTTAAATGTGCCAAACCCAA
The DNA here is from genome assembly GCF_963264785.1 of Psittacula echo. Taxonomy (NCBI): domain Eukaryota; kingdom Metazoa; phylum Chordata; class Aves; order Psittaciformes; family Psittacidae; genus Psittacula; species Psittacula echo. The sequence goes on from NC_137753.1 coordinate 724,792, forward strand.
GTAGGTTGGTAGGTAGCTCTTCTATGGAGCCACAGAGGCTGTTCATCCTGTTTGCCTCTCTTTTTCTACTGGTTTCGCATTTGAACTCAGCAAAAGCAGAGCTACCTGAATGCAGATTCAAAAAGCCAGTTCTGTTTTTGCAGAAAAAGGATTTGGCAAGAAAGAATCTCTCCTCCACCTCTTTTTTGGTGTATTTTGGTCTTTCCTCTTTAAGAGGATTGGTCAGCAGGTTCTAGTGAAATCCAGTTGAAAATATTGAGAAACATGGTCCATTCCTGTAAGCAGTCTTGGTTCAGCAATAACTTTTAGAACATACCTGGAAGCACAGTGGTGTTCCAAAGCATGTTTCAGGGTGCCCCTCTGAATAACGTCAAGTATTCATTTAACATCCTAGAGCCTGCATGGCTGCAGCTGGATGGGAAGTGGTACAGCGTGGCTTTCAGTCCTCTGAGGAACATCTTTGGGGTGAAACACTTCCTTCATGTACTAAAGAAAAGACTTTTAATGGCTGAAGAAGAATGAGGAGAGGAAGCCCAGTGGTATGCCACTTGATGACCTTGTCTAGGAGTGGTCAGTATGCACCAGGAGATGTATTCTCTCTTCTGGACTTTTCATAGGTCATTCTCCAAGGCACTGAAGACTTGCAGCAGTTGGCTGCAGTCATGTGTTGGATGCTGAACTGTTAATTAAATTATCCATAGCACAGGTCCCTGGCTAAAGCCTGTAAAAGTGTTTAGCACTCTTTCATTTGTGCCCTAGTATCTTCTGGGAGCATCTTGCAATTAATACTGTTGGAAACCGTTGAGGCTCTCAAACAGGGAGATACAAGTAGTAGTAAAAAGCCAGCAAACTCTGTGATTCACTGGTGGCAGGTCAGGGCTGGGAAAGCCTGTGCCCTTTCTTTAAAAGTCACTTTTAAAGTTCCCCAAACACAGTTCCCAGGCTCCCATTCACTACTCGCTCACAGAATGAATGTCTCTCTTCTCTTACGTATGTTCCTGTGGTCTGTGTGATCATAAGTTGCATTGCTGTGCTCCATTTTCCACTGCCTGTGGCTCTGGGCTTTTGTGCAGCTTCTTTAGAATTTCACAAGTACATCACAAGATGCTATTTTGGGTTGCTGCTACAAGATAAAGAGTGTTTAAGATCTACAGAATACCCTTTGCCACTTTCCATTCAGACTGTGGACATAACTCAGGAAACAAAATGAAGAAATCAAAACTCTTGGTAAATCTTAGTCCAGCCTGTTCACTTTTACTGACGTAGATGAGTTCAAAAGGTGTTGGTTTTGGTGGTTTTTTGTTGTTGGTTTTGGTTTTTTTTTGGTTTGTTTTTTTTTTTTTTTTGTCCTAGAGCTTATTTTGATTCTAGCATATGGTTTTCCAGATAGATAATGGTTTTACTCCCTGAGTCAGGAGCATATGCTTCAGCAGGCACGGAACTTCAGCATGTATGTCAGTCCACACAGTATTTCTTTAACACTGTACTTAAGCAAAGGAGCTGGGCCATGCAGGAATAAACACACTGTAGGTATTTATTTTCCTGCCTGGGGGCTTCCTGCTGACTGTGAATGAGGGATAACTTCTGCTGTATCTGAACATTTGGTGGACTGTGTTTTGCTATAGGGTAACTTCTCAGGTACAGAAGAGGCTGTGCTGCTCAGTGAAATGTGTCCCCTTGTGCATTTGTGGTGCTGTTTCTTTGGAATAGGGTGGCTGATTGACAATTAGTGTTGCTTTCAAAGGGCTGGCTCATTAGAACAGAGTGTGTTAGAGAAGTACCTGCCTGTGAACAGCCAAGGGGACCTGTTGGCAGAGCGCGTTCTCCTTCTGTGGTGTTTCTATCTTCCTGCTCCTGCACAAAGCTCACGTAACTGCCTCTGAAGCAGAAGAGGGGTTCCCTTCAGGTGCCTGGTTTGATCTGGTGGTGCCTCCTTGCCTCTCTAAGGCTGTCTGGGAGGATTTGTTAGATTCATTTCTGAGGAGAGGCCAGGCGTGCCTGCACTTTGGCACAAGCACATGGTGCTGCTGCGCTGAGATTGAAGGGTGCATGGGAGCCTGGGCTGCGGCAGGAGGCCTGATGAGGAATACAGTCCTTTCACAGCACTTTGCTTTTGCATTTAAAGGAGCTTCTGTGTGCTCAGCATTCAGGTCCACTGCCCCAGTGACATCACACACTGCCAGGCCTGCAGCTACAGCAGAACCACCAGCAGTACTTTGCCTTTCCTGTTTGGTTTGCCTGGGACTGTTGGACTCATTTACATACGTAAAACAGCCATTGTGTGACCCTGGGACAAAGGGTTGTATTTTATCTGCTCCTTCGAGGAGTAAACTGAGATAGAGAATGACCTGATGGTGTCTGTGGCCACACAAGATGTTATCTGGGGGACCTGCAATTAGAACCTACAGTCCAGGCTCTGCTGTGATCTGATGACTTGATAAGCTCTTCCTCCCAGCATGCAGCCCAGGACCAGCGAGTCTTCACCTCCAGCGTGGGGTTCTGAACTCCCTATTGTATCTCCAGACCTGAGAAGAAAAGCTGGGTGTCACGACTACCAGTCTTGGTTAAAGCAGCAAGCTGCAGCGTGAGTGCAATCAGGGACGAGGTTGACCTCCCAGCTTCCACTGACTTAGTACAGCCTGGGATTCACCAAGCTCAGACTTGGTACCTGCCCTGCCACTCAGTTCCTTCCCTAGAGGCTGCCAGAACATTTTGGATTGCTTTGGTCACTAGTGCTCTAAGTACTTAGAGATACTCTCCCTTCCCTTTCAATTTGTGTTTTCAGTTTTGGGATACTTCCTTGGGGTCTGATTTTCAGCAGATGTATGCCCTGCACTGTGAAAATAGAGAAGCTTAACACCAGGCTTGTCAGAAAGCTCTTTTTCCATGCTTTTGATGGGATTCTGTGTTAGAGGCAATATTCCTTTCAACTCATCTTTCTGTGTCTGTACTGGCATTTCTGAATAAATAATTTGAAATTGTATCTTAATTTCTGCATGCTAACTTTGTATGGATTCCACAGCTTTGGTCAAAAACAATAAAGAGACATACTAGAAAAGCACTGAGGGAAGAGAAGCCACAGTCCCACATGTAGTCACATTGGTATAGATAAAGACATACTTTCTGGAAATTTACCAGATTGGAGAATTAAAAAGCAGATTTTTTTGAGAGGTGGGTTTTGTAGTGCACAAGTAGATGCAATTTATCTAATCTCTCTTTCATCTTTGTTTCTTCCCTTCTTCCTCTCAGTCATTTCCCAGGGATAAAAATAGATGTTATGCCATTTCACTTCAGAGATCTCAGTTAACAAGGGCATAAAGGAAGCTTTGTGACTGAGCTCTCGTCTGTTGGGATGGAGGGTTTTCTCTTCATGGGCCACAAAATTTAAATTATTGCTCTTCCTATTGGGACTAGTAAAAAATTAGGATGAGATGCCATGCATATGTAACTTCAGGTTATACATGAGCAGGCTAAGAACTCTGCTCTGCAAGTTCTTCTGTGGTTCCTTGGCATATAAATTGGCATATAAAGGTCCAACTGACGATAGTTAGAGACTGCGAGAGTGGAACTCTTAGTTAGTAGCACAAGATGTACTTTAAAGAAAATCTTTGTGCTGTCTTTGGCCTGGTGAGATCTTCAGAAGACTTACTTCTGCCCTTTGTACACACACACAAAAATTAAGCAGGATCCTGTTTGGTAACATGGTGTCTCTTTTGAGGAAGTAGAAAACCTATAAGCCAACCTCAGTGTAGGAGAAGAAAGATTAAAGTTTGAATAACTATCAAAATACCCTGAGCTGCATTGAAAATAGAGTTACTTATGAGTGTAAATTGCAGGGAAGGAATTCAACAGCATGAGATTGACACATCACAATACACTTTCCCAGATATAATGTATTTTTTGTAAAATGGGAATTGTGTTTAGTTCTGGCTTTCCCCCCAAACTGTATTCCGCATGCATGGGGGAGAGGCATCTCTATGGCATGGGATGTTGCAAGAGCTTTCTGCAAAAACATACTTTGCAAAGTAGTATTCCTCATCCCTGGCAGTGTTCAAAGGGCAGGCTGGATGGGGCTTGGAGCAACCTGCTCTAGTGGAAGGTGTCCCTGCCCATGGCATGGGTTTGGGACTGAGTGAGCTTTGAGGTCACATCAACCCAAATCAGTCTGTGATTCTGTGGTTTATTTTAGGGAAAGATGTTACTTTATTGAGAAGATGCTGAAGGAGATACTGAACTATTTATCTGAACCTCTTAAAGCAAGCATTGACTGTAAATACACTGAAACTTTAGGTATCTTCTTTGTAGTAATCCTCAAATTCTGTTCCTTTCTGCAGTTCAGCTGTCCATTCATGGTGTTCATTCTGGGGTGGACTGGTTCCTGGGTGCTCTCTTAGTTTGCTGAATTAAAGTTAGGGCTTATGTGTAAACTCCTATTTTGTTTAACACAGTGAGTGCAGTTGTGTTCAGACGCCACTATAAAAGGTATCCACATTCCACACAGCCCTTCCTCAGAATGTTTCCTAGCACAGTGCTAATTAATAAAAAAACCCCAAACCTCTTTTCTTTCTTTCCCCTGGTGTTAACTTATTTATAGGCAAAGTGCATGTTAAGTTCAGTAAATAACTTCCTGCATTTTTATAAGTATTTTAAAAGTATCAGACTCCTTGGCAGTATTGGAAGGATTCATGTGGTCTTTGTTCAGTGTTGGGACGTAAGTTTCATGCATGCAGTAACTGGGAGGGATGTATCAGCCCTTCTGCTGGCCAGATGTTAGATGAAAAGAAAAAATACAAAATACTAAACCCAAAAGTGTCAGAAAAAAGGTGTGCTAAGAATGTACTATTCAACTCTGTGTAGGTTTTACAGTGCATAGCAAAAGAACTCAAGTGTGGCCAAAATAATGTATCCTTTGTCCTAGGAGTGAGTAAGGAGAACTCCATCATAGAATTGGAAACCTTTCCATTTGTCTGGAATTTGTCTGGAAGTAGGGAAGGGGGAAGAGCTGACAAAGAGCTGAACTTCCCAAAGAACTCAAGGCTCATTCTTAAGACAAAGAACTTTTCCCTTCCAGAGCAGTGTGTATCTATAAGAGAAGAGATTAGCAAAGCGTATCCATCCCCAGGTGGAACAATTGGGACACTATGCTCATATTCTTTGGTTCTGGTCATTACTGAGTATTGGACTGCACTGACCGTCCATTAAACTGATACTTTCTGGCACTCATTCATGAGTTATTTATAGTTTTAATCCTGTTGTATCAGGTCTACAGAAATTTGTTTGAAGTTGTCCAATCAAACATTACTATATACATCTGTGTGGGTTTAGTTTGTTCTGTGAAGGACTCCGATGTTTAGGATGCTTTCTAATATTAGGGCTATCTAGCAAGAGTAAGATCAGGATCACAAGGAAAAGAGAGGTGATGAGTATTGAGAAGTCTTATGGGACTGTCTTGTGTAGAAAATTGTATCAGGCCAGGATGAATCCATACAAGGAAAAATAAAAGAAGTGATGATTGGACCTGAACAAATCTGCACATACATAAGAAATTCTATCCAAACTCATTTTGCTTGTGTGACCGTGTGGCTTCCTGCTAGCATCCATGAATCTGTGCGGCTGCATCACAGCCCTGTACTGTACCACTTAGTAAAGAGAACACCGAAGGGAGAAGAGGGAGCAATAAAATCCAATTGAAGTGAGAGGAGACTCAATCCCCTAATTCAATCTAGGTGTTAAAAATTAAGATACCTTCTGAGCTCCTGGCTGTGCATTTCCTAGTAAAGTTCATGAGAAATTAAAGATGCGCATAATAGAGAGAAGCTGGAGCTGGGGCTTTTTCTAGTCTTGAAAGGCTGAATTCTTTTCTTTTCCATTTTCTTTCTTTCTCCCCCTTCTGTGCTCATTAAAAAGGTGCTATTTGTGGTCATTAGGAGGCACCCAGAGCAATTAGGTCCAACTGACCGTCGTGATGGCTATTCAAGACAGAAGCTAAAGCCAGGGTTGTGTTGTAAACAACAACAGAAAGGGGGTTGCACTAAACTTTATGGCTTGTTGGTATCTTGGGGGGAGATTAGAGGGTGGTGCAGTCAGCATCCCTGTAAATCTTATTTATCACTGATGTGGGGGAGGACACCATATCTGAGGGGAATCCTAGGACAGTGAGGTTGTGAACTTTGGGGTTTTATCAGTTCAAATGGCAGATGGAATAAAGGATGAAGGAGGGAATGAAATAACAGAATACAGCCAAGTGACCCAACTCTGAATGTGAGCTGCCTGTGGGCTGGAGTTAGAAGGAAAAAACCCACTTTATTAACTGTGGTTTGTAAGAATGACCATTCTGTGAATCCATCTGACCCAGCATCCTGTCTCAGAAAGTGGGCAATAGTAAATGCTGAAGCAAGGAGACTAGGCTGAGCATACAGAGATTGTTTCCCCAGTATATACTTGGTCACATGTGGCTTAGGGGCTTCCTGAGTTGGAAGTTATGTCTTGGGGTTCAATGGCCCTAAGGGACTTTTCTTCCTTGAGTTTGTCAGAGCTCCATTTTATCAATGCTGTCATCTCCAGCACTAAATCAGAATTAGCTTTTCACTGGAAAAGTCAAGTTATAGGCAAACAATCAGTGGCATTTGAATTGCCATTCCTCATCATCAGCTGAGCTCCGATAAGCAAGTGGTTTCTAGCTTCTTACAAGTGAAGCTTAAACAAAACATACTTGCTTGTATCACCCACATGGCATTTGCAGTGGGATAGTGGTGAGCCCACTCACTTCAGTGCATATCAGCTGGTGATAGTGGTGCCTGCAGTTTTGTAATCCTGCCTGTCCCTGCAGGAAGAACCTTTGGTGTCCCTGCTTTTTTTAGCACTGAAGATCTGTGCAGCTGTGTTAACTGAACGGAGCTGTGCTGATTTACAACAAGTAAGTGTATGACACTGTTTAGGCAAGGAAATGTCCAGAGGAATGTGGTTAAGATTCATCAATAACCAGAGTTGTTAAAATGGAGTTGTGGATGGATCTGCTGCCTCCCTGGTGGCAATTCCTACTTATCACAGACTGATTTTTACAAAGATATTTTTGGGGTTTTGGTGGGAGGTTTTCCAGTTTGGTATCTGTTTGGGAGAGGTGACAATGATCTCTGCAGAGTATTCCCAAGTTGAATGGTTATAGCTGTATCTAGCCGGGAGCAGTTCTGGAGTAGGTGTTGCCATTTTTTGTGTGCCCATAGCCAGTTTCTCTAAAATTGCAGTTTTGGTTTACCTGTGGTGACTTAAAATGCTCCCTAAGAGAGGTCTGTAGCTCTTGTTTACATGCCGTGTCAGAGTTCAGATCTGCTTCTCAGGCCAAGGAGAAGCTCATCTCATGTTTGTGTCTTAAAAGAGTTGTGTGCTTTTGAGCATAACATAAGTGTTCTAGGAATAGCTGACCAGCTGCTGAGTCTAAATGAGGGCTGGAATTCTGGGCACAGAATTGAAAACACGTCGATACAAATGGGATCAGATTCTTCAAGGATCGAAGGTGTCTGCATCCTCCCACAGTGGGGTGGGTAGGAAAAGGTTTAGCCCCTTCCAGTTTTATGTGAGGTCAGGCAGTCACTGTGGATGGGAGAAGGCTCTCAGAAGAGCCCACCATCTGGCAATCATAAAATGAGTAATCAACATTTTTGGGAGGCGGATGGTGAGGAAACAAGCTGCAGACGATTGTAGTGGGATCACAGCCCTGCACAGACACCTTTACGGCTCTTCCCTGTTCTGGTTGGGTGTCTGCGCTGCAGGTCAAGAGTTCAGGCTGTCCTCTCCCCCTTCTTTCTGCTTCCAAAGATGGGAATTAGGCAGGGACTGGAATGCTGAGAGACTGTAAAATGGCTTGGCCTCGATAGCCCCTCCTATCCCTTTCTCTCCTGCCCTGGCTGCTGCTGCTTGTGCTGAGGGTGGAGGCTGAGCGCTAGGCTGGGAGAGCATGGAGCCAGCATGGCTTGAGCCCCGCGACACGGGGCAGTGAGTGAAGCAGCCAGGCAGGCTCCTGAGCAGTGCACTGGCAAGTGCAGGCTTTTCGCTTGTCTTTCTTTTTTCCCTTTTCCCCAGAACACAGTTAGGAGCTTATCCAGGGCTGTTAACGTTGCTGCCCCAGACCTTGGTGGAAAACAAGGAGATGACAATTTCAGAGGCTGCTCAAAATCTTTTCAGTAGAGATGGTGTGTTGTCAGTAGAGCACTTATGGGCAATTCTATCCCAGAACCAGATGACATTAAAGGGGAAAACAAGGCAATGATTCAGCAGATCGAATACTTTGAATTACCCTGTAGGGAAGTAGAAGTTGGAATAACTATAGAAGGTCTTCTCTTCTGCTAACTTGCATGTTGTATGTGATTATTGCTCCTCCCACCCAGCTACTTACCCACCCTCACTTTAAGGGTGAAAATTCCGGTTTACCAGATGTGACAGGAGTAACATCGGACAGATGTGTTTTGTGCGTTAAACGAAGGCCAGAACTGTTCAGTCTGATTCTCCCTTCTCATAATGAAAATCAGGAGCATGAGTAACTGCATCAGTGCATGCAGCTACCCCCACTGCAGCATCAGTCAGTGGGGAGGCAGAATGAGGCTGAAGCTATTATAACGACAACAACAACATTCAGAGAGAGGTATCTGAAACCATCAGCAAGTATAAAGCATGAACGAGGTTAAACTGTGGCTATGGAATGTCTTTGAGGTGATAGATGGGCTTTTTCTAACCGAGAACTCGATTAATTTCTTTTTCTGAATAAAGACCATTTTTAAGCAGCCGTACCTGGTTAATATGAATCATTCTGTAAACTGTGGGGTTTTTCCCGCCCTGCACAACACAGAATCTCCAGCTTAACAAATATGCTGGAATGCAGAATGCACATCTGGTCTGTGTTACTGTGGACCCAGCTGGAGTCACATGGAGCAAGCTACCTTGGGTTTTTATGTAGAGATGTTTGTATTATACAAGCCCCCGTTGCCAAGCAGTTTTTATTTAAACAGCCAGTTTATGCTCAATATAATGTCCTGCTGAGGAGCTTGGAATACCACAGAAATCTATGCACAGCTTCCCTCCTGTTTTACAGATCCAGGGGCTGAGAGTAACCTGTGTACTGGGTGATGGGTGAACGTGCTCTGAGTTTTTGTCTTCACTAACACATTTCTTTTTGGAATATCCAGTTGTTGCTGCCATCCTGACAGTCTGGCCTATTGTAGTTACAGTGGATTGCTAGGGAAGCTGGAATTCTAATCACCATTTTGCATCTACTGCAGCAGATCTGAATGACATGGAAATTGAAATATCACCACCTAGACTAAGCTAGTGCTCCTGGTGGACCTTGAGTCTGGAAGTGGGGAATTAAACCAAAATGTATAGTAGCCAAGGGGAGCATGGCAGGGGTTAGTTTTGAGGGCTGGAGGGTTTCTAATGATGCATGGAAGATTAGAAATGCTCACTTTGAAATCCCAATTCTCAGGACATAATTTTAGAAGTTGCTTGGGATAATTCTCTTAGGGACTTAAAATGATTAAGATTTACCATGTGCTTTAAAAACGCTTCACATTAGAATACTGCTCTGACCTCACTAGCAATGCTTCCCAGAACTTGAGCTTATGTGCTACTGTAAATCCAGAAGTTGGGCTCAGTGATATTTAGGTTAATCAGTATCTGCGGGACTTCCCACACACCAGGCATATTCATCTTGATGCAGTAGTAGAAAGTTAGAAGTAAATGGCAGCAAAACTCTATACATAAAAGTATATAAATTTATAATAAAATAATTTAATAATTTTTAAAATAATTTTTATTTTATTTTATTTTTTATTATATTTTATTTTATTTTTATTATTTTTATTTTATTTTATTTTTTTTATTTTATAATAATTTTTAAAATAAAATAATAAATTTATAATAAATTTACATAAAAGTATAGAGTTTTGCTGCCATTTACTTCTAACTTTCTATAATAAAATGCCATCCTGCAAGAGTTGGAAGAATTGGTGGTCTTGGTAGGTTAGGAAAAAAATTAACCCAGCGTTTTTCAAGAACTAAGACTCTCGTAAAGGTATTATTTTGCATTTCTAACTAAAAGTGTGCTCTCTACATTCTTACATACAGTAAACCTTACCATGTGGCACGAAAGGTCACAAGACAGGAAGGGGAAGAGGGAGGGCTGATTTCTTAGCCTGGTGTCAGTCACAAGTGTCTGCCAGCAAACCACAGAAGCCTACCTTCATCTGTGCAGGCGCCCGGTCACAACATGCTTTCGCCAAGTGGTTTTTTCCTGTCCAGCAGTTCTGCATATCCTCGTACAAAGAACTTTCTTCTCTTACCCACTGTGTCCAGTGGGAGGTAGAGGAGCTGTTGCAGAATGTGTACACAAGCTTGTATCCTGCTCTGGCATAAATTGTCTTGTTTTAGTTTTAAAACGCTGCTACACAGAGAAGCAAAGATTCTGATGGGAAGAGAGGCTTCAGGTAGTTCATCTTCTTCCAGTGGTTCTCCTTCATTTCACAATCGGGGTGTATTCGAGTGCACGTGAAGGTGAAATTACACAGTTCCTGTCCTGTCCTGGATGGGTTTTTTTTGAATGGATGTGACAGTCCTTGTGGTTTTTGTCACTATTGTGACTTATGTGACTTCAGTTTCAGGATACAAAAGTTTGCCTTCACTGGACATCAGTTAGATCTTTAGGTGCTCCCCCTGCTCACTTGCAGAAGTGTGCATAGGGATGCGGCGGTGCAGGGCATGCAGGATGTTGCTGTGCATCTAGAAGCCCATGATGTACATGCCAGGTGGTTGGCAAAGGTATCTATGGTTGAATGACACTGGAATATGGCATGTGAAGTGTCTTGAGGGCAGTACTCACTGTTGCCCACATCTTCAGAAAAACTACTTATGCTTCTGTTACTTGTTGTGCCTTAGGGGAAAATGCCTGCAGCGCTGTCTGTGGCAACTTGGTAAGGCACAGCCCTGCTCTAAATATGGAAACACGTGCTTTGAAACAGAAGCCATTTCAGAACTGCTGTATTCTTCTTGTTTCAGCAATGGTGACCTAAGAACTGGCTTAGCAGGCAAGATCTCAGGTTGGTTTAGCGTAGTCCGTTCCTAAGAGTGCCTAGGTGGATGCACTAGGCAGATGACTATTACGAAGGCGAACATCCAGCCATACTTTCCCGGTATGCCTTTCCCAGATACTGCCTGCAGATCCTGAACTTCCTGGCCCTTTTTGTTATTATGTCTCAATGGATTTTTCTGCCACAAATGCCTCTTGATTGATTTTGGAGTTTTTTCAAGCTTTTGGCATCCACCATATCTTGTGGCAATGAATTCCCAGATTGTATTTGAGGTATGAAAAACATCTTTTGTTTCTTCCCCATTTTCCCAGATGTGTCAAAGAAGCTGGAGGCAAGGGAATTTCTGGCACCTTCACCTTATAAAAGAAAATGTATCTTTTACACTGTATTTTCATCCAAAATAAGCGTTGACAGGCCCTTGTTTATTGCGCTTAGAAAAGCTGCTCTGCAGTATTTTCTTAAAGTGGTGGTTGAAATATTTCAGCTTACTAATTTTAACGCTTGTATGGGGTATCAGAAGGCCGGAAAGGAAAAGAGTGAATATTGTGTGCTATGTAACAACTTATGATAACAAGAACTCCACAAAGCCCACCTTAAACTAATGATGGGTTTGGATGATTTTCTTTACCCAGGAGGAGGAGATTGTGTTGTTAAGCATCACAGCTGACACTGGAGCTTTGCAGGGGCTCTGGATATACATAAAGTCATGAGTATGTAGAATCAGGCCCTAAGATTTCACACATGTGGGATCTACAGCATGTTGTGTCCACGTGGAAAATCAGCATAATATCAAACCTAATGGATGAATTTAACCTCATACAGCTAAGTCAGTGTAGCTGGACTTGGTATGTGTGCACACAGACTGGGCAAGAATGGCCTTTTTGTTTAGATTTGTCAGTGAGGAGCATCTTGAAATGAAGTATAACCACCACAAAACATGAATCCATTGCTGTTGACACCAGTTTAGTTTGAAACTGGTGCAGCTTTTCAGGGTAGAAATGATGTTGGTGTTCCTTTCCTCATGCACAGTTTAATTGCTCTCCTTTAAAGAGGAAGTTTAAATCTCCAACTCAGTGTATGCCAGGCTCCTGACATGCATGACAATTGAACCGTGCTTTTTTTCTGCCAGCTGTTTAACGACACTATTGGCATATAAAAATCACTTACACTGAATGACTTGGCCTGGCTGAAAGTGATGTTTGGTGCAAGGATTAAAATAAGGAAATATGAAGTTGCCTTGTTAGCACAAAACCGACTTTTCTCCTGATACTGTTTATTGCAGACATTTAAAACACCCCAAACTACCCCTGTCCTGTAACAGCAGTTTGTACAGCTTACTAAATCCATATCCATCCGTGCAGAGAGGTACTACTTTCCCCTGATCTATACAAAACTTACTCATTATATTTAAATACTATTTTTTCTGTCATTGCAGGAGCCCTGTTAAAGCTTTAGATGTGCCACCTTTTCTGAACACATTTTCTTGGCACAAATTGTTGCGTTTTGTTGGTCTGTCACATCAAGCAATATCCTTGTCAGTGCCAACTAATTGCTATCAATCAACTGCTGAGCCTGAAAAGCTGGTCTGAATGTTTATTAAAGCATGTTAAAAAGCCCAGGCCACATGATTTCTTGTAAAATCTGAGGCTGGAAGGGTGGTTCTGTAGGAAATCGGCTGACACATCTCCAGTTTGCATTTAGGAACTGCCATGCAGGTGGGTAGATGAAGCAGGCGTGAGTGATTTGTGTCAGATTTAGTGCCTGTCACTTGGGAGGGAGTGTGAAAGTGGTCAGGAAGAAACCATTCCTCCTCAATTGCTGTGGGGACCATCAGGGACCATCTGCTTGCTTACAAACTCTGCTTGGCATAGTTGTTACTGAGGGGATGATAGTACAGGGCAGCAGAGGAATGCAGGTGACACTTCCCATAATATAGCTAAAATAATCCACTAGCATCCTACTTGGATAATTTAGGGGATAATTGACCTGAGTCTGAATTTTCCCCTCTTGTTAATCCATTTGTTTGCAGGCTGTTCATTTTAGTGCATGCCTGCCTCTCTGATTGTCTTGGCATCCAACTTGACATTTAAATTGCATATAATTTATTAAGATAACAGTAGCTTGTAGCCTGGTTGTCCGGGGCTGTTGTTTTTAATGCCTACCTGGCTCCTCGGTTCAAACCCAGGGGTCTGAAGACGTTTGCAAGCAGCAGAAGGAAGGAGCTGCAGCCACCACAACTACCAGGAATCTTTCCCCCATGGAACCGTCATGGTTAGTACCTCTGTGTAGATGGAAAGCTCAAAAGGTCATAGTGTGTGTGTTTGTATTTATTACCTTCCGTTTAGTTCTCAGGAGTCCCATTTCATGACCATCATCAGTACTGGCCAGGGCATCAGCCAGGTCAGGGGAGTTATCTCCTTCTTTATGACTCTGGATGCGGTTTTTGTTAGGAGTAGTCATCACTCTCTCTTTCTTGCAAGCTCATTTGAAAGTTCTAGAAATAACATTTGAAACATTTTTATTCTTCAAGTGAAGCTGAGTGTTTACCTTAATTTTAACAGAAGACAAAAGCAGTTGCAAGACTTCACAGCTGCCTAGAATAACAGCCCAAGTGTGGGAGAAACAGCGGGGCTGGAAGGAGGGGAGAAACAGCTACACATCATTTCTGCCTCTTTTCTAACACCATGAATCCTTCCTTTCCCCAGGGAAGGATGGATATATCCTACTGCTTGCTGATCCCCAGTACATTCATAAACCGTTTCAAGGGCCCTCAGGATTATGTTTTTCCCTTGAAAATGTGAAACTCAATTCTGGGAAATGTGACTTACTATGACAAGAGATGCAAAGAAAAGACATCTAAATTCTGATGGGAAATGAACAAGCTTGGGGAGAAGAAGCAAGAATCCACTTCTTCTCCCCCTCCTTTTGTCTCCTTCCCCCCAATCCTGTTGTTGCTCTGTGCTGGATGGTGGAGTGCATATTTGCAGCACATATTTGGTGCCTTGTATTTAAATTGGGCTTCTTTCCAGATGATTGTCTGTCTTTCTGACTGGAAGATGGGTTTTGTCCTTACCCTGACCTTTGAAAGGTGGAGCAAATCTGCTCTTTTTTCACAGGGGATGCCTGGTGGTTTTGTGACATCTATTTTGTAATAGAAGTAGTTTAGTTCTTCCCCTTCCAAATTATTTATAACAGCAAATGGAATGTGAACAAATGATTCTTAAAGCACTTAAACACCAGAGCGATGTATTACCTGTTCTTGTTAGAAGACATCTGCCTTACCATTTCTATGCATTGCAGTCAAATTACAGTTTAATTTCCTTGTAAACAGTATAGGAAAGTATTTCCCAATTGGATTCTTCTAATGCTTTGTTGAAAAGAGACAGTAACAGGGCATATTTTGGCCAAAGTATGGCAAAGCTGCTCTTCTGTATTACAGATTTTGTATGTATCTTTAGAGAAATGTTTCACAGCACTGATTACCTGGGTGGCGTTTTGAGAAGTGCATGTTCCCTGATTGCATATTAGCTTTCATAATCCACTGATGTCTCTCCTTATTCATCACGGACATCTTCTGAGAATCCCCTGAAAAGTGAGCAGAAGGAAACTTGGTCTTTTGCTGAGGGTGCCTGACTAAATGCTTAATGGGAAATAGCCTAAATATTGAAATAGGTATTTAAATTTCATGTGCTACTTTAAAAACAGGTGAATAGTTTAGAATAGTGTTTTTTTTCTGTAAAAATGAAAAAATAGAAGATCCCAAAAGACACATTTGCTCATCAAGTTGTGCAAAAATTAAGGCTATGAACAGGCAGAAGAATGAAGATGTGTTTAATTAAGATAAGGATTTCCATAGGATCACACTGCAGTTCCGGTTTTCATTTGCTTTCTCTTTTCCTACTTCCAGGGATCCCTCAGTTGTCTTGATGCAAAATATTGGCTTTCTTACTCATGTGAAGTTGTGCTTTACAGATGGCATTGAAAGAAAGTGATCTGCCGAGATGCTGTTTAAAAAGCACCCAAGAGAGGAGTGAGGCACACATTGCATTAGAGCATCCAGTGTTGGTGGTGGAGTATTTTGGGTTTTCATTGTAACCGGTTTTCTTGAGGAACATAGCTTCAAGTTGGTTGACTTCAGGCCACAGGGCTTGTAATATGGACTTGGCTGGGGTTTACCACTGCCAGATGAAGCTTTGTTTTCTGCTTTCTTGAATTTCATATTTGGAAGTATTTAAATTCTTCTTTTACGGTGGTGGGACACTATCACAGGGTACCCAGAGAAGCTGTGGCTGCCCCATCCTTGGCAGTGTTCAAGGCCAGGCTGGACGAGGCATGAAGCAACCTGCTGTAGTGGAATGTTTCCCTGCTCGTGGCAGGGGATTGGGACTGGATGATCTTCAAGGTCCCTTCCAACCCAAACTGCTCTGTGATCATATGATTCTATGAAAATAAGGCCAACTTAAAGTTTGTCAGGTGTCAGCTTTCCTCCTTAGGTTTTCCTCCTGGTTTGTAGGCTGATAGTTAGACCTGTCCTACAACTTCCAAGCTGCTCCTTGAGAGCATTTTAGAGGCATGAGCTGCTCTCCTTGCTTAGCTGTTCAGAATCAAAGTACGACATCTTGGCTGCTATTGAACTTCCTCCTTTTTGTCACAAAATGTTGATAGTCAGGAAGGGAATATTTATTTTTGGTTGTCTGAAGCAAAACCACCTCAGAAGGGGCCAGTTTCTGGGAAGCAATGCGCACTTTTGTAGGTTTGTAGATCTGTAGATCTGTTGTACAGTGTTCCACAAAATGTTATTGAATCATTGCATATATTTTTAGTCATAGTTTATTTGTGTTATGGTAGAAATAGGAGGTACTGACGAGAGAATAGATGTTCCCACTCCCGAGAAGGTGAGTATGTAAGCTTGAAGAAAACAAATAGGAGGCAGTAGATAGGTGAAGAATACTGAACTCCCAATGTGCAGTGGTGTATGTGTCATAAAAATAGCCCAAAATACTTGCTGGTTTCACAGATTGCTCTAGCTGATAATCAAGCAAATGGAACAGCAAAAAGCAGCAGTGCCATTGTGAACACACTGCCATTGTGTCCCAGGAATAATGATACTGCAGCATTCAGATCACATCAGATCTGCCTGTCACTCTTTGAATATGGAATAGATCTGATTCCCAGCTGCACTTCCAGAGGAAATCTGAGCAAGACAGGCTCATAGGGAGGTGTCCCTGCTGGCTCCGTGACTACTTCCAAGATTATTTGCCTTTTTGATGTATCCAGTGACAAGTGCCTGGTCTCTATTTGTACACAGCTTGAAAGCAGAATGATTTGCATTAGATAGCACAGACACAAGAATGGACATATGGATTGTTTTGAAGGAAGTGAAAATTGTTTTGTTTCTGCAAACTGGTGCATATAAAAATACGTTGTCAAAAAATTGCCAAGCCTGCTTTTCCTTCAAACAGCTCTGTGAAAGCTTGGGTAGAGGTTAATATCACAGGCTTTAGTGACTTGAAGCTGTAGGAACACTTGGAATGTGTAAAGAGGGGAAGGATTGTGCAGATAAGGCTGAACTCTGAACTCAGGGCGCAATCCAGTTTATAAATTAATCTCCACCAGTACCAGCAGCATCAGCTGGGCTGGCTGGTCAGGACACTGCTCCTCCCTTTACTTTTAAGCTGTTCAAATAACGTAAGTAGGCTGTTAACACCTGAGAAGAGGGCAATGAAGGTGCACGGTGTTGAGCTTTGAAACACACGAAGCAATAATGGAAACAGAAATCAGAGGAAGTGTTTGTCTGTGGTTGCATTGTCTGTTCCGTTCACGAAACAGTCCTCTTGCAGGGGAGTTGGGTTTTGTTTGGGTTTGTAATCAGACCATTGCTCTGACACCACCCCTTGCCCATTCCTGTTCCTGGCTGTCAGCATTTGCAGTATTGCAGACGGACGAACAGTTGTTCCTATTAATCAGTTTGCATGTTAAGATGCTTTCGTCCTCATGATGTGGTTACCTCCTTCTCCTAACTTCACCTCTTGGTGAGCTTCTGAAGCTGGTCCTGTAGGAAACATGGGAATGAGCAGGTTTGTGTGAGTCTTATTTTTTCAGGCACAAAACTTTGATTCTTTAAACATATGAACAGGACTAACTGTTAGTCTTAAGTGTTTTATGTGAGGATAACCTCTTTGAGGAGGTTCTAGAACATAGAAAAAATGCACTTTGATTGTAGCACAGAAACAGGATGAGATGTTTGTGGGCCATAGTGGTATCTTGATTATAATATCAAGACCTGGTCATTCTGCCTGGAGCAACATGTCATGACCTGATGAAAATCAGGAGGTTGCTATGTCATTCTAATTGTCATTTAGTTAGTATCTTTCTTTTTTACATCATCCGGGATGATTTTCTGACCTAGGACGTCATTTATTTTCTTACAATCAGAGTATATTGTGATCTTAAGCACTGGGCACTGTCATGAAGATCAGAACAATTGGTTTCTGTTCCTGTCTTGTTGCTGAGTGATGGACTCAAAATCCTTGCCTCTGTTAACCTGTCTGCAAAACTGGAGATAATGCTGCTTACAGACATATGAAGCACTTGGAGGGTTATCTTTTTTGATAGGCTGCTTGTTAGGGAAGGCTGAAATGGCTTGAGTGCTTGTGCCAAAACCAGGCTGCACTGAACATTTGGAGAAATAGATTTTAATTTAAATTTTCACTGTTGCTGCTAGTGAAAGCCTGAAGGGAAGAAGCACTTCAGAAGCAAGTCTCACTAGCTTTTTTCTCTAGGACTATGGAAAGCAGGAAGTGCAGTGGTTCCCATGAAAGAGGTGCAACCCTTGTTTTTAATGAATAAGGTTGGAGGATCACTGACAAGGCTGTATTCTTATTTAAACTAAGATTCAAACCCCATTACTAATGTTGAAGGACACAGTCCGATGAGGTGCAAAAAATACTCCACTCTGCCATCGCTTTTCAAAGAGGGACTGCTCAGCACCCTGCTCATTTGAGCTAAGGCTCTTGCTTAGAAGATTCCTAATGAAAAAAATTCCCTTGGGACTCTAAAGTATACAGTAACTTTAAAATATATAGGGCAGGTATGGCCAAACTTGTATTGCCGGATGGAAAATATACTGTTAAGGGATTGTTATTATTAGTACCAGCTTCTTTTTAGTGCCAGACTTGGTGGTAATGTCAATTGTTCACCATTCCCAGCCTCTTCAAGTGATGTATTTCAGAGCAGAATCACTTTGTCCTGGAAGTGATGCTCCCAGTGACCATGTTGCAGGGCTTCACAAGGGGCTGTGTTGCCCTCTCTACTCTGAACTCCTGCAGACAGCTGAGAGTTACTAGGTGTAGTGGCAGCCAAGGTAAGGGAGTGTCTGCTTGCTTGCATAGAAACCTGGCCTTTATCACCTGCTTCCACTTCTTTGAAAGATTGCTCAAGGTTTAAAGTTCTGGATTGGAGTAATCAGTCCAGCCTAAGACCTTACAGAGGGAAACAATGGCTGAATGCTGTGCTGTGAATGCTGTCACTAAGGAAGTGGCTTGGTTTGTCTGAATTTACAACCTTCCTGAGACAATCCAAAATGCACTGCCTGGATTCTGCCTTCAGAAGAAAAGTGTTCTCTTGGCTGTAGTTTCCAGCCCAGTTTCTGCTCTTCTCTCCTCCCCCCCATATATTTTTTTAAGCCACCATTTTCTTTCTGTGCTTGTTCTGGTGGGGTTTTGTCTCTATTTCATTATTTCTTGTTGCTCTGTGGAGATGCCTTTTTTTTTTCTTTTTGTTAAGAAAAAAAGCAGCAAAGGCAAAGCAGGCTCTTGCCAGAGGAATGTGCAGGCAGAGAACAGTGAAGAGCCACATTCTGTGCTGCTATGGCAACCAGAGTTTTAAAAATGATACCGTTGGTGTTCCAAAATGATGCAACTTACAATGAACATCAGGAATAATTAAGGGAAATGGAGTGTGCTCTGTGCTTAGGAGGAGAATCAAGGAGGGGACCATTTCTCTATTGATTATCCTTTTTCCCCTTGCAAGTGGCAGTTACTGTTGTTTGGGTTTTGGCGTTTACTTTTACTGGTACTACTCTCACAGTGGGCAGTGGTGAATTTGTTAGAGACCTAACCATTTTGTCCCTGAGTGGGTTTATAAGGTGGCCTGTGGGAGATACCACTGAATCGATTTAACTGATTTACTTATCTATTTAAATAACTGCAGTGATGTAGCTCTGCTGAGGTCTTGACCCAAGGTCTGGTGGTAGCCTCCTTCCAAGGCCTTCCAGTCAGTAATGGTATCGATAGCAAGGTATTTCTGTCACAGCGTACAGGGTCTGTCCTAATATAAAGGCCATGCATTTATTATTACCCTTTTTTTATGCTTCATTTCCATCTTTCATTATACTATCAGTAATGGAGAGGGAGCAGTAAAAAATGGAAATCCCAGGGGTAGATGATGGTGCATGGAGGAGTCAAAAGGGCTTGGAAATGGCAAAGGTCATGGGTCAAGACCCTTTGCTGGGAAGAACAGAAGCAGCCTGAACTTGTTAGTGAAATGACTGGGATTTTTAGTGTTGGGTAGAGAAAGTGAGGAGATGGGGAAAGAACAGCAGTCCCAGCTCTCTGTGAGGGCTCATGAAGCTTAATTGGGAATGTTGCTGCTTATCCAATGAACTGGATACCTCCTTCTATCTTACTTTTTTCCAAACCAGAAATTAACTTTTTTTCCAGATAAACTGCTAATTCTGTTTAGGAGAATAAGTTTGAATCCTGCTCTTTCTTAGACGCCAAAGAAGAAACCGTATCTGCTAGTTAAGTTACTAAAATCCAAATAGCCATGAAACTTCCAAACAGCATTGCTTGCTCTGGGAAGCATCAGTACCTTTGCAGTTTGGGGACAGACATTCCTTGATGGACAATGAAAGGTTCTGCTCTTTGGCTGGTACATCAGTTACCAGCCAAACTAAGTATCTTAAACATAGGTTCATGCATGAAGGCAGTGTAAAACAACAAAATTACCTGCTTTCAACTTCCTGAAAAGCTATTCAGTTTGATTTTCCTTTTCCTGCTATATACGTATTCTCAATTGTGTGCCCTAGCAGCTCAGACACAGAGAAGCCTTGAGAAGTAGGTTCTGTATTCTCTCAAGGTTGTTTAATGATGTATCTGAAACAACTATAATAATAAATAATAATGATAAAAAGCAGACAGAAGTGAATGGTACAAGGCCAGCTCACTCCCATATGTTATAGAATGTGTGATTACACATCCCAGCAGTGCAATAGCCACCCACAGCTGTACCTCCATCCCCCCCATGCTTCCTTTCCCCTCCTTCCAGCATCCTCACCCCAAAAATAAGGAAGAAACTTCTCTGTGGTATTGTGGGGTTTCTTGTTTTTAGCTGTTCAAGGTGAATTGTAAAAGAACACCGAGTTCATGCCCCAACCACTTCCCAAGAGTCTGGTATTATAAGAATCTGATTTCTTCTCTCTTTTGCTGATGAGACAGATTGAAAGTGTGTTTTACGGGCACACCCATTCAGGTTTATCTCTTAGCTTGCATTAATTTTTAATCACTTCCTCCAGTTCACATGCAGCAACGCCTCTGAGCAATGGCTGAAGTTATTCTCAGGCAAGGACTGCTCAGCCTTTATCAAGAAATCTAAGGTGACATGACCTTAAAAACTCCGGAAAATGGGCTCTAATTTCAGATACGCTGGTATGCACTGGCTTCAGGGGAGCAGCATGAGCCCTGTGGACATTGGCATTGGCATTTGTCCACCTAAAAGCCCCTTGCGTTGTAGAGCAAATTCAGGCTTTTGGCCTACCATGTGTGTCTGTTAGCAGAGGATTCCTTGTGCAATTATGGGATTGCTTCCCAGTTTTCAGGCAAGAGAGAAGGTCCTGCTGGTCCATTAACCCTGTTGTTTTAAACTCCCCATATTTCAGCAAGCAAAGTGAATGCCTGGGGAGGATGCAAATGTCTGCATATGAGCACATATTCAAAATGTCCCTATATGAAAAACTATGTAGATAATTAAAGATGCATTTTCATTTCCCAGGTGAGGTGGCAAATTGAGTCCGATTAGAACATGTAACTGGAAAACGAAGATGGGGGGAGGAGGATTTATGGTATCTTGAGTTGAGTAACCATTCCACGTGAAGTGTATATCCATGGTGGTTTGAAAAGCAGCTGGCACTACGTTTATGGGATCCAAACACTCTTGTTTAATATTCTGTTTAATATTTCTTGTTTCAGCTGTGGTGGCTGTTTTCAGTGCCAGGACCCTGCTCTCTGTCTGACAGCTTTTGCTGCTACTTTGTAGGCAGAGAAATCAGGTCAGAAACCTGAAAAAAGCTCAAGGTAATGTTTAGGGTGGAGGATGTGGACATGTGCGCTCTCACACACAAAATACAGCGGGCAGCAAGCTTCCAGGCAAATGCTTCTTTAAACCACTGGTAGGGGGTTGCCTGTCCTGGAGGCATTAAAGGAAGTCATGCGGTGCTGGTGAATGGATTTGCCTTGGATGTAGTCCCAGCCAGGGAAATTGTGTGACAATTTTAGGGCAAAGGTTCCCCTTGGGTGACACTGGACAGTATTTCACATACACTGTGCGTGTTACCGAGCCCGTGTGTGTTACTCCTCTGCCTCGAGACAAATAAGGCTTCAGAGAATTAATGATCTGTTCGCTGGGGATGACCCTGCTTGTCTCTGAATGACAAAGGAGTGGCTCACGTCTGCAGGCGGGGTGAGTGGATGCCGTCAGCACAGGCCAGATGCACAGTCAGGCTTGGAGGTTTCTCCATGGGCTTGCCATCAGGGATCGCAGTTAAACACCTCGCCAGGTATGTGTACACACAGCACCATCCGTGCCCACTGCCATGAACACCGATGACTATTAAAAGACACGTGACACACATCTCACATCCCGGTATGCCGTGCCGGAAAACCACATATGGCTTCACCAGGCCGTCTGGGGAAAACAGCCTCCTGCCCGGGCCGCCCCACTGCGGCTCCGCGGATGCCGGCAACGTGCGTCAGCGCGGGGCAGACAGGGCGTGCGCGGCAGGACGGAACAGCCGCAGTCTGGGCTCCCAGCCTCCTGGCTAGACTGGAGAAACTTATAATTGAGCTCTGAGCCTCCCCTCCCCTGCCTGCAGCTCCGCTGGAAAGCAGCCTGGCTCCCAGCCATGCCCTTTCACAGTGACCTTGCCTGCAAATAGCACGCAGGAATTTTTACAGGCGCTGTGCACTTGGAAAAAGGGCTGGGGGGGAGTGTCAGGAGGGGGCTGGAAGGGGCACGCTGGCCCCTCTGGGTTATACCCAAACCCCAGCAGCTTCCTTTGTCAACCTCACCCCCTCCCCAAACCGCCGAGCCCATGAATTGCGAATTGCATTTCATTGTGCTCTTTTTTACAATGCTATAGATTAATTTATCTTTTGATGGTGTGACAAATTGTAAGTCTCTAAAGACTAACTGGTTTAAAGGAAATTGTTTAACGCAGTGGCAGGATGATATATGTTTAGGTTTCTTGCACATGTAATAATTCTTTTACATGTATGTAAAAAATACGTGAAATACAAGGAGAGTGAGTATGTGTACGTGAACATACAAAAATATTCCTACATCCAGTTATGCATGAACATAATGTAAAATGATCCTGGTAATGGCTCTCTACTTAGTATATATACATAAAAAGCAGCAGCAACCACAGGCTAAAAATAACCCCAAATTCTTCTCTCAGATTACATCAATTAAGCTTAGAACATTTGATGTAAAAAGTTGAGCTGTTCAATTCTGCTTAAGAATTAGTGGCTCTTCTGGGACATTGTGAGGCAGAGCATAGAAATTGCTGGGTTAGGGATGCAGGAACGCCATGGAATTTTGCCTCTGACTAGCTGCATGATGGTGAACGAGCTGCCTTGGCTCCTTGCCTTCTCTCAGTGATATTAAATCAAATTATAACCTTTTCTGGGAGGGATGGGTATGCCCAGTGTCAGTGTTAGCATCACCTGAACCCTTGCTGGAGCCTCTGCAAGTGCTGCTGTAGCACTACTACCACCCAAGCATTTTCCCCTAGAGCTTTGAAAGTAATACAGAAATATTTGTGCTGCTCCAGCCTTTGGTGTTCTAAGAGAGATTCCTACTGTAGCTGTAGTGTGCTGCCTCTTGGATTTGAAGGTGCTCAGCACTTTGCATTCTCATGCTTTTCACACGTTGCCACCTTGCTCCCAATCACCAAATCGCTCGTGTAACATGTCAGTTGTATCACACTCTTCAGATGTATATTAGAACTTCATGGTACAAAAGAGAAAATGGATTATTTCAAAGTGGCCTTAATTAAAACTTGTATTTCTTGCCTGCTGCCCTATGTTGGTGTGTGTGGTATCACACTCACTGGAGTCAGCAAGCTGCTTTTCTCTGCCCTCAAATGTTCAGCTGTTGCAATCAAAGGTAATTTTGTTTGTGCCAGATACTTATCTCCAAAGGAAGGGCCAGGAATAGGGGTGAAAGGGAGGACAGGCGGCAGATGACTTCAGTGTTCCTATTAGGCCTTTCTGACAACCCCAATAATTCTTTAATGGCTTCCTAATAAAGTGTAACATCATTATGTCTGAGAGGTTTTTTGGACTGCTTTTCTACGCATTCGCTAAAGGGGATGAAAAAGAAGCAGCCAAGATCAGAAGAGCTCTGTATGTGGTATGTGTGTCTGCGCTGTGTTGATTTGAGCATAGTATCCCAGACTGTTTTGGGTTGGAAGGGACCTAAAAGTTCATCCAGTTCCAACCCCCTGCCACGAACAGGGACACCTTCCACTGGAGCAGCTTGCTCCAAGCCCTGTCCAGCCTTGCCTTGAACACTGCCAAAGATGGGGCAGCCACAGCTTCTCTGGGCAATGTGATGCTCCGTGTCTGAGTTCTTTTTATCTTTTATGCAGGGAGGGAGTTAATGGACTAAATGTCATCACACGTAAATCCAACTGTAAGATTCATCAGCTCATTTTATGCTCCTGGCACCTTTCATATAAGCAACCCCGAGTCTCCCGAGAGGGTTTTGATACCTGAAGGATTCTTCTGCTGCAAGCTTGAATTTGCTTAGTGTCTCTCTGAGCCATATGGTGCAGCAGCACCTGTTTTGTGAGTGATCTCACTGTGGAGAGCGCAGATCCTCGAGAACAGAGGAAATTTCATCTCTCCTTCCCGGCATTCCACCTGGCTGCCACCTGCTCCCACATTTAATTGGCCTCAGTCCCTTGGCTCCCCACGCCGACCGACCGCAGGGTGAGCAGGAGGAAGCGGAGACAGACAGTGAGCATGCAAAGTGCTGTGGGGAAACAAAAGGGACTTCGAAAGAGCAGCTCAGATAGAAGCCAAGCTGGTTCATGTCAGGCTTATCAGTCATTATGGGGCGGTGGCTGGATGAAGTACCGCAGGCTGTCCGTTGGTGTGAAGACACAGGACAGCTTCTTGTCCACCTGGGCCAGTAATCTCAGCAACTGGGTGTAAAACGTGTGGCAATTCACACTTGAAGAAAGATCCATTGCTGTGTGATACTGGACTAGTGGTTTGGAAGTTTCCAGCCTTCTAGTTCTGTAGCACAAAATAGTGGTGAATAACAGCTGGGAGTATCCAAGGGGAGCTGGCAGTAATATCCACACACCAGGGATAAACATCCTGACAAAACTGGAGTGTTTATTTGCATGTGGATGTCACTGCTTGGTAAATTCCAACACATCTGGTGATCACCGCTGAGATTTGCCAATAAAAAGGAGGGTGTTTTGCCTCATTTTTCCCAGAACAAAGTCAGCATGGCTGCTCATGTAAAGAAAGTTAGAGAAGCTGATACTTAACAGATTTCACCCCTCCTTGTGTGTGTTCACCCTCACCTCTACTGAGTCCAACCACCTTTTTTCACTTACTTAGCATGACCGCAAATATTTAACCACAGTTTCTTAACTAAATCTAACCACACTGTTAGACCTGGTAAAGACTAAGCAATGTCGGGAGGAAAAAGCAGTAGTAATACAATGAACCTGTGTACATCTGTTCGTGAGCTGAGCTTTTGTTTGAAACACTTAGACCACGCTTGCATTGGAGTAAGTTAGCAACAGGGCCCAGGTGCTTCACTACTCACAACTGGCTTTATAAACGGAGGGATGCCAGACTCTGAAATGAGTTCCAGAATTGTTAGTAATAAGTTTAAAGCCTTATGTGTTATACAGATCGGTGTTTTATAATGGCCCATAACTATTATCCCTGTTTCTCCTCTGGGAGAGAGGAACAGCTCGAGGTCTTTCACTGAACTGATGTACAGGGAAAACCCTGTCAGTCCTGGTGCAGTGTGTGTAGAACACTCCATTGCTGCAGTTTTGTCCGTATGCATCATGTCTCTCAGTCTTTTACACACGTGCACTGGACAGCAGGCTGGGGTTCAGAACACTTGAAGTAAGGTTACTTGTGTTACGGGCTTGTAGCTTTTGCCTCGCGTCTCAATTCTGAATTTATTGTAAAACATTCTAAGTATTCAAAATATGATGGATGTGTGGCTTGGGTGTGTGTGCATGTGGAGAAATGAACATCCACAAGCAGCATTTTTAGAGTCATTCCAAGGTAAGCTGCCTTTCTCAGTCAATCAGAACTTTAGAGCAGCCTTAGGAGTGCTCTGTCTTACTGTTTCTGGGTATAGGACATATCACTGGAGTGTGCAAACACAACCACAGCACGTTTTTACACCCATGCATGGGATGAAGCACAACTTGCACTGTTACAGAAACCACTGGTAGAAAATCTATTCTTACAGGGCCCTTTTGTTTGCTTTGATGCTCCTTTATGCTACTGTAAAGAGGTTTTAATGCAATTTTGAACGCACTGTGCAGTCCGTCACCAGCTTCTAAGCACACAAATGGGAAAATTAGCAGCTCTTTTCCAAGTGTGGCCGGTTTCCTGAGGACCACCTCTTCCCCACTCTAATGGAACACAGAGATGATAGTGAAATGCAGTAGCAGAATAGAACTGTAGGAGCTGACCCTCTAAATCATCTTGCAGTCAAACAGCATTAAACACTTCCCAATGCCACCTGCCAAGTGCATATTATCTTTGCGTCTCTGAGTAGTGCAGCCATTTCGAGATAAGAAAAGGTTAGTGCCCTAGGAGGAGTGGGAGAATGTTTACAGAGGTGTTGGCACCAGTTTAGCGGGTCACTAAAATATCTATGCCTTTTGTTCATATTTAAGGGACAGTACAGCTCCAAGTAGCACATCTCTGTCTCCGGTGTGTCTGGAGTGCTGTAGGTGGCCTGGACACTGTGCTTATATTGCGTGTCTTTTGCTGGTATCTAGATAACAATTTTCAGTTTGGTGCACGCAATATAATAGTGTAGTGACTCCAGTGGAAGCTGGGACTAAGGATATGTGAAGTTAATTCCTTTGCTACTTAAATCCTCCGTAAGCACTATCCAATTCCTGTCAATCCAAATCTGTAAAGAGGCCTTCCTTTTCCTCCTCTTTGGATTGTAAACTGTTTGGGATAGCAGTTGCTTGTATATGCTGTGCTCTTGTTAGAGATAAGTAAAAACTTTGGCAGTGTTCATACTGGAAGAATGGGATCGATTGAAAGGTTTTAGAGAGAGCAAGGTCTGGTCAATGACCTGAGAATGCTGCTTCTGTGCCAAGGAGGAAGCCAGGGTACAGATAGCCCAGTACTGTTGTTTGATTGCAGAACAAAGGAGGAAGTCATTAGGCCCCACCCTTTATATGTTCCCTTCCCCTGCGCGGATGTGAATTTCGGAGAGAGACTCAAAGACTCTTAAAGGTAGGGATGTGTGTCTTACCTAGAAAAGAAGAGACTGAATGGTTCAGTGTCTATGCAAGCTGCTGGGCACCAACCTGATCTGGTTTTGCTGCCAGCTGAAACAAGAAGTTACGTATGATTCTTTTTTTCTCCTTGCCATATTTCTTTTTTCCATTAGCTTTAGAGTCAGTTAATGTTTATACAGACTGAGTCACTCATCCCTACCCAGCCACCAAAGAATGCATTTAATTCACAGCTCAAGAAGCAAACTGAATGTTCAAATTGACTCAACCTTTGTGGAGGCTTTGATCCATTCTGGAGAAGAGTGACTAAGTGGAACCAGGGGCAGTCAGCTCACAGGACCCCTCTTAGGGCTTTTGCTGTAGGATTATTTCCACAAAGAACAATGAATGGTACCAGCAGTTTGGTACCTCCCAAATGCAGTTTGGGAGTAGCATTGTGAATCCTGGAGCTGGGACAGGAGAGCAGCCCAGAGGCTGCTGTGCACAATGGGGCAAAGAGCCTGGGCAGCAGCCAGTGTCACCAACATTTGGGGTTCTTCAGACTGTTTATGGAGTGCTTTGGCAGACTCCTTTGAGTGCTTGGATTTAGTCCTGCTGTGAAAATTAAATCCCTCTAAGTGTTGCATACACAGGTTCTGAAAAACAGGACTGGGAGCTTGTCTTAGGAGCTGCCTTGGTGACTGCCTTTTTCCAAACGTCTGCTATTTGGTCTGCTTTTCAAATGTCAAACCAATGATCTTTAAATAATCAATGATACATGGCCAAAGACCATAGCGTAAGACAGTCCCTGCTCCCCGCATTACTTGTTACACTTTGGGTGCACTGAAGGATTTTAATGCAGCTGGGTTTAAGGTGTAAATAAATAAGCAGTGTGTGGCTGGGGATTGGAAGTATTCTTGCTCTCTCCTCTAAGGACTCTCCAGTATCTGGAAAGAATCCTTTCCAGGCTGCAGTGCCATGCTTATGGCTCTGACTGCTGTTCCATACTGCACCAAGTGCTCCCTCGACTTGGTTTTGGAGCCTTGGAGAGAGCTGGTGAATTGTCTTTCTTGAGTCGTGCAATTCCTGTTGTACGTTTCCTGGGGACTAGCCAGAAATCCCTGCACACTGCCTCTCTTCTCTGCCTCTTATGCATACTCTGTCTCTCTAGCTTTCCCTTGCCTTTTGTGCCAAGAATGTGGTGGGGGAAGGGAGAACCGCACAGGAAATGCCTCTTCTTTTCTCTAACGACATTTCCAGCTGCATTTGGATGGGAGAATTCGAGGAGGGGGAAAGCATCAAATCAGTGGAAAGTTGTTCAGCTGCCAAGTCAAACTGGTACATTTTAGCTCTGGAGACAGTAGAGCCTTTTCTGCTGCATTTGGCACATTTGTACGGTTCCGTTTTTGGGCAGCAGCCGGTGACATCAGTGCTCCTGGGGGGTATTTATCTGCATTGGGTTTAGGGGCTTTTTCAGCAAAAGTGGATCTAAATTGAAGCTTTACTTTTAAAGGTTGAACATGTGATCGGTTTAGGAAAGCTTCAGAAGGGTGATGCCTTGCACTTTCATAGTGAGGAGTGTGCCTGCTCATCCATCTTTTGGTTATCCATCCATCCACCCACGTGCAGTGCCAGAACCTCCTGCTTACTGCCTCCCATCCTGCTACTTGGTGTCATTATATAGTAAGTTGCCTGGGGTGTGTCTTCAAGCCATACAATGTAATGTTGGATCAGCCATTTTCCAAGTAACCATGGATTGATCCATACAAGAATACCCTTACAGTTAATCAAATGCCAAGGAAGCAGAGGTGTGAGTTGCAAAGTAATGGGAGGGATGCAGATAGGACAGGAGCTGAAAGGTGTTGTAACCCGGGAGCAGGATTTCTTCATCTCAGTCCAACATGGAGTTCTTTCCAAGTGCTGCAGGAGATGGGCTTTGCCTGTGGCATTCTAAATTTGGAGTGTATCACTCTTAGTGGTTCAGTGCCCAGCATCCTGCGATGGATCCTTTGTTCAATTAATGTTCTAAGAGTATTCTTTTTGTGGCCTGTGAGAGTAAGATTTGAGGTGGATGTAACAGAAGTGGCAAGCAAGCATTAGGATCTTTCAATGGTGAATGTTACAGCCTTAACAGTTTAAGTGCTCTGTATTTTGCAGTTTTTGCCATATAAACTGTGTTCCTTTGAGTAAGGAGCAGTGAGACATCAAAGCTCTGCAGCAGCTTTACCTTGTGAAAAGAAATTAAAAGGAGGAGGAAAGAAATGGGGGGAAAAAAGCTTGTTATTATCAGCCTGGTTGTCTGCATTTAGAAAACCTATTAAAAATGCATCATGCTGAGGAGACAGTCTGCACAGTGTGTAAAAGATGGGTTGCAGTAATTCTGTCTCAGTGTTTTGAACCACAGCCTCAGACAGAATACATGGGATGGGGAAGGGGAGGTGGGAATAGAACTCTGAGAAAAGTTGTTTATTGCCAGTGCAGTTGCAATCTGGACTCAAAGCAGATGCGTGACTATGCGAGGGTCACAGAGGAGCTGCAGCAGGCAGTAGGGGCGATGGGAGCGGGATGATGGGCTGCAGGAGGAGATCTCTGGTAATGCTGAGTGATACACTGGTGGAGTTACAGGATGAGAGCAGGAGCTGAGATGAGCTGGACTGATCCCAATCTCTCCTGAGCTTCCATAAATCAGAGAGGACTTTCTGGAAGTCACATGGCAGTATGTTGATGGGAATCTCCAGCATGAGTTAATTGAAACATAAGTTTGATTCTTCTCTTTGCACTCATTAAGGATAAAAAGAGTGCACAGAGGTAGCAGAATGTCCTGAGGAAGCATGTGGGGGGAATGGAGGAGAGTCCAGACTTGGAATTCCCTGTGTCTCTGTGCTGTCCGCTGTGGGTTGTGGTTAATGCCCTGGCACTACACTTCAGGTCACTCCCAGGGAGGGTGATCCAGTCACCTGCACCAGCATCCTCTTCACTGCCGCTGGGAGCAGCGCCGTGTTCTGTGTGCTGCAGGCTGGCTGGGTTCCAGGCGTAGTGTGCAGTGTCTCACAGATCCAGCTGTTAGGGCTGGATCTTTGTGAGCCTGGGCTTCTTCCCCCTAAACCCGCAGTTACTGCAGTTACCACATAACCCTATTCTTTCTCTGACAGCATGGAAAGAGCAGATGGGGTCCAGTGTAATGCCAGCTTCTCTGGTGGTGCTCTACAACCTTCTGTCTCTCCATCCTGACAGAGAGGAGAGGGGAGGGAGTGTTGAAACTTCCTTCTTGCAAGGGTTGAATCACCATTTGCCCTGAGGGACCCCACAAGAGCAGGAGTCACCAAGCTTCTCTGGCACATGCTGTTATCACAGCATACAGGGTAAAGTCCTTGTCTGTGAGCAGCCTCTGCCCTTTTTCTTCTCTCCAAAAATCTGGATTTCTTTAGCCCTCTGCTCACAAGCCTGTTGCAGCCTGTTCCATTGTCTCTTACTGCCTTCTACTCAGAAGGGTGGCCAGTGAGTGTCCAAGGGAGGCCAGTGTTTCCTGCAGACTGGGAAGGAAGGAGCAGCAAGAGAGCCTTGAGCCTGCCTCTTGATAGCAGGAGTTGTTTTCACTTAGCATTTGCATGCTCTGTAGCTGTTTTCCTTACCTAACATTGCAGAAGGATAACTGTCATAATGCAGGGTTGGGAGTTCGCTTACTCTGATCATTTGGAAAGCTTTTTCTTCAAAGGTTTGAAGCTTCTTACACTGAAAGGCAAACAATAAATACTAGAAACCCCTATGAATCCTTTCTTCCATGTATTACTACTCCATCGGTCACCCCTCCTGCATTAGTTTGTTGTGTGAAGATATTTTGAGTGAAGTACTGTACAACAGATTGGTATCCAGCAAGGTATTTTCTCACACTCAGAAGTTCATTTTAACGTTTGAAACTGTCTTCTCTGCTCCTGCAAGCATAAATCCTTGTTGCTTAGATAAAGAACGGTCTTACAGCTGCACGTGGCTTTTGACACATCACTGAGCTGTTTTTCACTCTGTAACGGTGGGTTAGGGCAGAATTTTGGAAGAAATGGGGCTGCTGTTAGTTGTACTGGCTTTTTGTGGCAACCTACTGTGTCTTCTTACGTCTGTTTCTCCAACTGCAGAAAGTCAGGTAAACTTGTCTGTTTTCTTTGTGTGCATTTTTATGTCTGCAGAGTCATAGATGCATATTGTAGACTGATATTCTAATCACCTGTGATAGGTACTATGTCATAATACTGTTATGCTTGATACATGCATGAGAACACACTAGATGGGTTCCAGGATCTGTCTTTGTATTTATCCCATGTCACAGATGTCTTTGTAATGGGGAACAGAATGCATGTAGGTCCAGGGTTTTTTTGTGCAAACACTATCTGCAAAGAAATGGGAATGAGCTGTTTGGGTTTTGTCCAAGTGTACTGGCATGATGCAGTCTGGTTAGTGTTCCAGAAGACCCCCTGAGCCTGGGGCAGTCTGTGTGTGGATACCTGGGCCCTCTGCTTTTCCTTTTGTGGGTGTTCTTTTTCCTGCTAACTGCTGCAGAGCAAGAAAAGGAGACAGATAAAAAGCAAGAAGTCAGCAGAAGTTGCTGTAAAATTGTGTCTGTGGTGTGTAGAGGGCACAAGATTCTGCTGCTTTTCTG
Source organism: Psittacula echo (assembly GCF_963264785.1). NCBI lineage: Eukaryota > Metazoa > Chordata > Aves > Psittaciformes > Psittacidae > Psittacula > Psittacula echo. Next base: position 756,299 of record NC_137753.1, read on the forward strand.
GGTAGCCTCACAGTCCTAGATAGATGGGACTGTTGCCTTCATCCCGAGTAGTTAGAACAATACCTTGAAGGATCAGATGTGCTTGGCAGCCTGTAGGTATCCTGAACGTTTCTTTCCATTTCTCTGTGTTTCTGATGAGCCTGCCTTGGGCCAGGCTGTGTTTGTGGAGCTGGAGGCTGGCTCAGGCTTGCTGTTATGTCGGTTTCTATGGAGGGAAAAAAAAACACAGGGATTGCCAGACCTGGGTGAGTATTAAAAAAGGAGAAGAAGGAAGTGGGGAGGGTGGTGAGGGGAGCTTGGGGTGGAGGAAAAATGTGATCCTCTGGTGCTCCAAAGGTGAAACCTTGATTTCTGCCCCCATTTTTGAATTGTACGTGGTGGGTTTGACTTCCCAGGCTCACAAAGTCAAACTGAAATGTATCTTTAACTGAGGGGTGCTTGCAGCAGGGCTGGTTTCTGACTCTGAAGCCTATTTTGTGGATGGCTGAACCCAGTGTGGCCAGTAGTGGGGGATACAGATGAGGGCTCACCCATGGTAGATCACAGAGGTGCTTTAGGTTGTATTTCTGTCAGAGCCTCTGGATGATCTGTGGAATTAGGGATTAATGGAGTGAGTGTTTTGTGCAAGTGGTTCCAAACTCTGCCTTCCATTCCTAGGTTTGTAAGTTCATTTCTGTAAGCTCTGTGCTCCACTCTTTTAGAAGTAGTTTCAGACTGCTACCCCTTTCCATCTACATTGCAAGTTACATTTCAGCAGGTATGATTCAAATGTTTTAGTAGCACCCTCTGGCATTAGATAAAAGCCCCTGCATATTCTCTGTTACTGGAAGGGATGAGTTTTATCAATTCTCACTTGGTGTAGGAGATGCCTCTGAAGATCTTGACTCCAGGGAGTTCTTGTAGCTTCCTGTAAAGCGGCAAGGCATTCCGTGTTCTGAATGGGATGCAGGAGGAACCAGAACGCATCAAGAAGAAATTATCTGTGTTTGGAGGTTTCTGAAGCTGTTCACATCTCTTAGTCTTACTAAGACAGAACAGCTCCAGGGAGCTACTAACCCGTGATTGTAAAATACATGTTTTCTGTATTCAGTGGGAATCCTGTGATGTTACAGTATTTGATCCTCCGTTCCGCAGCTTAGGGCTACTAGAGGCAAGGCCCTCACCCTCATTTCACTGAACCTGAAGCAGCCCTAAGCAGGAGCTGTTCAGTGCCCCTTACAGTTTCCTCAAAGCAGAAGGAAATTGTAGGGTCTTCAGGTGTCATTATAATAATTCAGACTTGAACTGAGGTTGTTGAGATCTGGAAACTTCTTTTCTGACCAGACCTTGAGCTGGATTTCAGGGATTTTGGGAGCAATTTATGGGTTTGTGTAGAAACCAGACGGAGTTTCTGTGGGCTTTTTCTCCCTAGTTTTGGTTTTATTGCCTTCAGCTATATATGCCTGTATATGTCCTTTGACTATTTGTGCAGTAAAAACCCCATCAGTGCAGTTTCTCCCAGTACAGTATTCCCTTGTTCCTCATTATAGGGAATATTCCCTCTTTTTAAGACCCAACGGTACATCTCTCAGAACTGCTGACTCACAGAACTTTGGTGTCTTTGCCTTTAAAAGAAATCATTACTTCTGGTTTGAGTGAACTTCCATGTACTGGTAAGAGTGTGTCACATTTGGGGCTCTTCTTGCTTCCACATTTTACATTGGAAATCAAGACAAATCAAGGAACAAATTCTGTCTTCTGTGGGCATAATTATTTGCACCTTAGGACTCTTTTACAGGTAGAAAAATCTCAAATATTCATAAAGTGTCATAAATCTAATTTATTGCTTTTACAGAGAAAAGATTGCTTAAAAAAAGAGAAGAAACCCACCAGAACCTTGTACATTAGAGACAATCTCAAGAGGAATGCATGCTTTCTTCAGGCAGTGCAGGGTATCTTTCTTTCTTTACTAAATGGAGATAATTTTCAGACAGTGTTGCGTCTACTTGTTGTATGGTGGTATGTTTATAGACAGGTGAAGGTACAGGACAAGGTACAGACACACATGATGGATCATCATATGACTGGTTGACAGTAGAAAGTAATTTTGTGCCAAGATAGTCTAGCTCGCATGGGATTTTGTTATTGTTAATGTTGTTTTGATTTGTCCATACATATTTTATTTGGGATCTTGCTATTCTTGTTGGAGGTCCTGGTGTCCTGTAGGATGTCCTTCCATTTTTGAACCCTGTCAAGTTGAAGAGCATTGTAGCTACAGACAAAAGGTCAGCATTGAGAAGAGTCTGGGGAAAGAGGATTTTCTCTAAAGAGTAGTTTGTTTTAGGACAAAGTCCACACCACTTAGTGAACTGAATCACATTTGCCCTTTTATTTTGACAGTGCAGCCACTGACTGCAGGAAAGGCAGTTTCAAATCTCTTAATTGCAACATGGTCTGGAGGGTGAGACTGTTCTGTTGTAACCCTCCTTATTTCAACAGTTTCACCCTGGACTAGTAGACAAAGGCGTGATGATCTCGTGTCATCACACGCTGAAGGATGTGCCACAGTGGTGGTGTCTTTGGGACTGAGGTGTTGGATCTAGTGTGCACCCTCCAGCACATTAGGGAGGCTCTTTGAATTACCCATGTATGTGACCACAATATATGGGATTATTTGTAATAACTTCACTAGCTGATAAAGTTTGCTCAGAAGCCACGGCTGTGCTGAGCAAAGCTCTGGCGGGGCCAAGCTGCTGGCTTGGAAATTGTGTGTGTGGTAGGGGGGCACAGGCCAGCAAGTCTGCTGGAGCTCTTCCAGCCTAAAATCTCCTTGGTTCCTAGCACTCCCCTCAGTAAACATTGGCCTCAGCTGGCAGCTAAAGCAGGGCAAGAGTCTATTTTGATTTCTTGGAATCTGGTAGACCTGAAATCTCTGTTAAATGTTAACTTTCAAAAGACACATGCATCAGCACTCTGACCACCGCTGGAGTGGAAAAAGAGATTATAGAGAACATCAGTTGAGCTAGGGTTTGTCCTTTCCCAGCCTTCTGTTCCTTCCTTCCTGCCCAGGCATCTCTGTATGACCTGTAGAAGAATCTGCAGATAACTGTGCACCACCTAGCAACTATGATTTTTCACTTCTAATTTGATCATAAAAGAAACAGGTAGCAAAGAATGAATCCCATTCTCTCTCTTCCTGCCTTCTCCCCCCCGCCCCCCGAAAAAACCAGGAGTTTAGGGAAGGTTGCTGAAGTGTTGACTCACAGATTGAGGGCTAAATAGGTGGGGTTTAAGTCTTTGCTGAACTGTTATGAAAAATGGCACAAAATGTCTTTCCTGACTCCATTTGTAAACTACATATATCATTAACAAAGAGACCTTGTTAAACAGGCAGTTCTGACCTGAGAAAGGAAAAATATCCCGAAGTTTAACTTCAGTTTAAGCAGTTTCTCATCCAGATTAAGCTTCATTCTGTAAAGACCTGATAGAAGAAATGTCTTCCCATTGCATTAGTCAATTTGTTACTTTTAGGAGTTTCAGCTAGTCATTTTCATTATTTGTTCTCTTTTTTCCCGCACCAGTTTGGAATTGCTCCAGGTGATGTCAAACCAGGAGCAGGATAGACAAGGGAAAGAATAAGTTTTCATTGAATCTCTCTCCCACTTGGTGGTTAAGGAGGATAATCTGTGAGAGCCTGAAGGTTTTGGTTTCAGATGCTATTTTCCATGGCAGTTCTGTGAATCTGGAATTACATTGACATCCTCTTGACATTCATTTGTTGACATTTGTTTCTTTCTATGCTAATAATACTATGTCCCTTTCTGATCTCATGTGGTGATTATAAGCTCCATTTCACAGTAACACCAAGACCAGATTCATTATTATCCATACTACAGTAGAGGCTGGAAACCAGAATCATGACCTTCTGTGCTTAGGGCTCTGTAAATGCATAGAGAGGCATTTGCTTCCTTACTTCTTGAAATATAATTTAGCAGAAAATGAAGCAATGAATGAGACAGTTCAGAGGAGGACAAAGGTAAGGAGTAGGTGTAGCAGTAGTTAAGATGGCTGTTGTAAACATATCAGCTCCCTTCACCCAGCAGCCTTTCCGTTTGCCTGAAATCGCATTAGGTGTGAGTGTAATAGAGGAATAGCGAGGTTCCATGGGTAAACTCAAGCTGGAGAACTGAATGGTCCTGTATGCAAAGGTGGCACGTCCATGCAACGTACAGAGCAGCTCTACCAGTCTGTCATTGTTCTTCCACAAGATTGTGCCCCAGATGTTTTCTGTATTAAGATACTTTGTGAAATACAGTTGTTTGTATTTAGGAGAATCAGATTTCTTTCGAGTTTGGATTTTTGCTGATGTTTGTTTAAAAGAGGAATTCCGAAGCACTTCAGCCATGTAGTAACAGTAATACTACTGCTTTGCCCTCTTCCTGTGTTATCTCAGCATTCCATCATTCCAACTGTTCACCTTGAATTTGGGCAAAACCATTTGCTTCTCATAAAGATTGTTTGTCATAAAAGCATTTGTTACCTTACTGTAAGTCTGATAGCAAGGGTAAACTGTATTGACAAAATACAAATGGGTAACAGCTGCCTGGGAGTTAGCAGAGCTGTAGAAGGCTGCTCTGTGTGTTTATAGTGCATCCTGAAAGCTGAAGGCTCCTCTGCCTGTAAGTAGCCTTTTAATTTACACAGATGTTTCTTCATCATCTATTCTTTTCAGACTGTTGGAATGATCAACAATTTAGTCTGATTGTGCTGGATGTTTGGGTTGTAAGGCTGTTTATTTTGTCTGTATGTCTGGAATAGTCACTCTGTCAAGGACTTGACTCCACTCCACAGACCTCACATGATTTACAGAGGAATGGGTTGTGTGCTTCCTAAAACCTCGAAGATGATGTTACCAAGCTTGGTTTCAAGAACTGTTCTTCTATTCCTGGCTCTGCCACGTGGCAGGTTGCTTCACTCATCTACATGCTGCCTGTGTAGAATGATGATAATAATTACCTGTTAGGATAATGGCTTGAGATCTAGGATAAAAAAAGTGCTGTTATTCTCAGAGAGAGTAATTTCCCTATTCTGGAGCCTAAGATGCCTGCAGTTGCAGTCAACCCCTACATTACTGTGTCTTCTGGGTCTGATTTTCTTAAATGAATCCCAAATAATGAGCTGAGCATGCTTTGCCAAGCTATGCTCATCTGTGTCATGGAACAAGTAAACTATGGGGCAAGTAATGGAGGAACTTGGGCATTTTACTGAGCACTTAAAACACAGGTTTTGGAGTTCCAAGTTCCTCGTGTCAGATCTTGCATGGGAAAGCTGTGAAGTCCCTTCCTGAAGATTGCCCCGGAATGGTTTTTCCTGTTGCTCCATGAGTTTATACTGAGTTACCTTTCTATGAACAGGATTCGCACAACATTTTGCCTCCTCTGGTTGTATTTATTTTCCACATTAGTTTGTTTTCATGCTAATAAATAAATTCTGTATGCAGGGAAATACCAAGACCTTGTTGTGCTTTCCTCTTAATCAGAATTAAGAGGAAAATATTTGAGATTTTTACTGTTCTTGAATCCTTTGCTCATAGTAGATGGGGGAAATTATTTTAGCATGTATAATCTCTATGTCTTTGGTAGAACAGCACAAGCAAAAATTATCTATCAAACCACGCAGGTTTTGTGTCAGCCTTTACTTCATGCCTGTTACATTTCAGGGAGATCCTTTCAAGTGCATTAGCTGCAGTTTCTCAGTCATTTCCTGGTCAGAAAAGAGGTGGGGTTTGAGTTTAAAAAAAATAAACCTTGCATTATTAGTAGTATGGGGTATGTTTCATAAATGCCATGTTGATTGTAAATAAACTTTTATGAGAGCTCCCCAGGCTGACAAAGCAACCACCATGGGGTGATTGTTCATGAAGGATTCAGTCCAGGACCCCTTGTTCAGTGAAGGAAGCTGCAGGAGAGCTTGGCTTGTGCCCCCCATCCCTGAGAAAAATGGACTTTCTTACAACCGAGGAGAGTGAGGAGAAACTACAAAAGCAATGGAATAATTATTCCCTTTGAGGTGAAGTTCCCGACAACTGTAAGAAGGGAAATATAACCCCCATTTTCAAGAAGGGGAAAATGGATGACCCGGGGAATTACAGAGCAGTCAGTCTCACCTCTGTGCCTGGCAAACTCTTGGAGCAGATTCTCCTGGAAGGCATGCTAAGGCACATGAAAAACAAGGAGGTGGTTGGTGACAGCCAGCATGGCTTCACTAAGGGGAAATCCTGCCTGACCAATTTGGTGGCCTTCTATGATGGGGCTGCAGAACTGATGGACGGAGCAGAGCAGTTGTCATCATCTACCTGGACTTGTGCAAAGTGTTCGACACTGTCCCACATGACATCCTTGTCTCTGAATTGGAGAGACATCAATTTGATGGGTGGACCACTCGGTGGATAAAGAACTGGCTGGATGGCCGCACGCAAAGAGTTGTGGTCAATGGCTCCATGTCCAGCTGGAGACCAGTAATGAGTGGTGTCCCTCAGGGATCGGTGTTGGGACCGGTCTTGTTCAACATCTTTGTCGGTGACATGGACAGTGGGATTGAGTGCGCCCTCAGCAAGTTTGCCGATGACACCAAGCTGTGTGGTTCAGTTGATACGCCGGAGGGAAGGGATGCCATCCAGAGGGACCTCGACATGCTTGTGAGGTGGGCTGATGCCAACCTGATGAAGTTTAACCATGCCAAGTGCAAGGTCCTACACCTGGGTCGGAGCAATCCCAGGCACAGCTACAGGTTGGGCGGAGAAGAGATTCAGAGCAGCCCTGCAGAGAAGGACTTGGGGGTGTTGGTCAATGAGAAACTGAACATGAGCCGGCTGCAGTGTGCGCTCGCAGCCCAGAAAGCAACCGTATCCTGGGCTGCATCAAGAGGAGCGTGACCAGCAGGTTGAAGGAGGTGATCCTGCCCCTCTACTCTGCTCTCATGAAACCTCACTTGGAGCATTGTGTGCAGTTCTGGTGTCCTCAACATAAAAAGGAACATGGAACTGTTGGAACAAGTCCAGAGGAGGCCACAAGGATGATCAGGGACTGGAGCACCTCCTGTGTGAAGACAGGCTGAGAAAGTTGGGGCTGTTCAGCCTGGAGAAGAGAAGCTGCGTGGAGACCTCATAGCAGCTTCCAGTGTCTGAAGGGGGGCTACAGGGATGCTGGGGAGGGACTCTTCATCAGGGACTGTAGTGACAGGACAAGGGGTAACAGGTTCAAACTTAAACAGGGGAAGGTTAGATTGGATCTAAGGAAGAAATTCTTTACTGTGAGGTTGGTGAGGCACTGGAATGGGTTGCCCAGGGAGGTTGTGAATGCTCCATCCTTGGCGGTGTTCAAGGCCAGGTTGGATGAGGCCTTGAGTGGCATGGTTTAGTGTGAGTGTCCCTGCCCATGGCAGGGGGGTTGGAACTGGATGATCTTAAGGTCCTTTCCAACCCTAACTATTCTATGATTCTATGATTTTAACAAATTCTATGGATCTTTAATAGCTGTACTCAGTCCTTCCTCACTTCCTTCCTCACTTCCCTTCATCACGATAGATAATCAATTGCTCAGGACAACTGATGTGTAGTAAAATACCAGTGAGTGCGAGAACCCAGTGCATGGAGAGGCAAAGAGCCTTTAATGACTATAAGACTATTATTTAATCCCAGTTTATTCCTTGGAGAGTTCTTGAGTTTATAGAAGTGTTTCAGTCTACAATACATTAGGTTAGCAATTAATAGCTGGTTTTCAGTGATTAAAAGTATTTATAAAGTGACTCAAGTGTTGCTTTTGAACACAGCTAGTAAATGTAGATGTGTGTGTGGTGTCTTGTGTTTATAACTCAGGGTAGTGGCTTCGCCATGGGGTTATTGGTGTCTGCAGTGTACACACAGCCACACTGATGGAGATGGAGCAGAGGTGAGCAAAATGAACTTCCTTATTTTAGGAGTGCACTCTTGGAATTCTCCCCTAGACACTACACTAGTGTTGTAAGTGGTGAACTTTGAGAGCAGTCAGTAATGAGACTTGACCTTTCCGAGGCCAGGGCAGTCCTGAAGCATTATTATAGCCCAGCATTCCAAGTCACGCAGCACGGGACTGTGGGCCGTGAGTAATGAGTGTGTACATGTTCCTGTGTAAGAATAGTAGCCAATAATCATGGCATAAGCAATGCTGTTCTAGTAGTTCACTGACACAGCCCCCCCCCAGCCCATAATTGTCGGTTGTAGATGTTGGGAACTGACAGCTCCCACGAGCTTTTCTCATTACATGAGCTGTTCTGTGAATCGATCTGAGGTTTAGGTAAAACTCCATTTGAACAGAAGCACCAACCCATTTTGAAGACAGCCTGTAAAAATGAGGTTGTCACTTCACTGCTGTATTTTCTGCTCTTTCCTGGGGGGAGGCAGACGAGACAACACTTATGGAATAGCACAGAGGGTGAGTGTCTGTGGCTTCTGATATGTAGCATTTTGGAAAAGGAAATAGTTAACACGTGGCAGCTAAGCAGTAGGTCTGTGAAGGGGAATCTTTGTACAAGAGGTTTCTGGGATAGATCAAAACTTTCCTAGCTGAGGCACATGCCTTTCGTTTCAATGGCCTTTTACAGCAAACAGTTGCTAGGGAAAAGGAAAATAATGGAATACTATAAATGGGGTTTTCATCTACCGCTGCAGATAGCTTGTATTTGCAAGCTGTGGTTTGGTCTCGAAGCTACCACAGCTTCTTCCCGTGGGATGTATGTGCTCCCAGATGAGCTGGGTGGGGTTTCTCCCTCTTAGAGATCCATTAACCCACAGGGTGAGCCAGGCTATGGGTGCATTCTGATGCTTAATTGAGGTTTAGTATCATAACTCTTTAAAATCTGTCATTCCCTATTCTGTCTCCCTTTCCTGCTAAAGCTGTGAGCAGTAACATGTCCTACCCTTTCTCAACTTTCCAAGGGTTCCTTAAGTTCCCTTGTCTTTTCTCCTTACTTTACCTAATGTTCTTGTCCTTCTCCCCCCTCCACCCCTTGATCCCTCTTTAGCATCTTTCATCATAATTGAACTATAAGGTAGGACTCATCATTCTGTGCCAGACCAGGAATCTTTTGCATGGGGAAGGTGGGAGGAGAGAGAGAGAAATTTGAAGAAATAAAGGGTTTTATTTTGCATGGAAAGTTGGCAGCCTTCATGTGCCAGCTTCAGACACATCTAATACCGGGCTGCTTTTGCACAGGAGAGTGGTTTAAAGGAATATACCTTTTGCTAGAAATACTAGAACTTACTTTTCTTTTGTTTCTCCTTTACCACTTTCAAAATACCTACACCAGATTCCTTTTACTAACATTCCTCTTGTGTGTCTTTAAGGATAACAGCTAGTGGAAAAAGCTCTTTCCTGTTGCTTTCTTTTCTGTGTGTGTGCGAATAGTGCTGGTGCTTTGCAATTCTATCTATGGATCTGAGAACACTTTGCAGAGACTTGTTAATTGCAGGTTCCTGATGGGTGGTCTTAAAATGTTACTGGGATGAGCAGAAGAATAATGGTAATGCCCTCAGAGAAAGCCTCTGCTCTTGTTTTTAAGCCCTGTTGGTAGGACAGACTTGAGCCATGGCTGTACACTCCCTGGAAGTTGTCCTCTTGCTCTGGTGAATAGTTTCTCAAGGCAGAAATATTAGTCCTGTCACAGCTGGATGTGCAACATCTGTATCTGCTCTACAGCCTGTCAGTGTTAGCATTCCATGGAAATGTGGCCAGCTGTCTTGAAGCACAGTAATACCAGATCTTGGGAGCAAGAGTATTTTACAATACATAATGTTACTTTTCGTGGTTCTTAAGGTGCTGTGGTATAAAACACATGTTGTGGTTGCAGGTCTTTCTGGGTTTCTCTGTTGGCCTCCCATAACTCTAAAATGGCTTGGTTTAAAAATGTTTGTCAGGCCTCTTATGTATTTCATTTCATTGAAGGTGGGAAAATGTCCAGCCAGTGATTGATGGTTTTTTGGAGCTTGTTCAGACATTTTGCTTAGCTGGGATGGAGAGGGTTCTTACATTTGAATCTGCTCCAGCATTCCCTGTGCTGCAAAGCTCCTGCTGGCTTCTTCCTGACTTTTGCTCTTACATTTATAAAGAAAAAAGAGAGGAAGAGAAGTAGCAGCAGAAAGTACCGCACACCCGAGATACTGCTGTTGATACTGTGAAACATAGAACTTCGCAGCAGGCCGGTTTCCACTTTGCGTTTTCCTTTTAACCATTGTCTTGCGGCACTGCCGGAGTCCTGTGCTGTGCTAAGGGTTTTCTTGTGCAGTGCTGCCAGATGAGATGATTTAAATATGAAGAGTCACTGTTAGTGGGCAATTCCATGAAATTTTCAGTGAAAGTCAGAAAACTTCCCAAGTTAAGGATTTCTGAGGACCCCATTAGGTTGTATTCTGAAGCTTGTGTTAAATGCTAAGCCTGAACTGAGACCTCATTCCAGGAAAGAGAGATGTGAACATCCCTGAGGGATTTTGAGAAGAAGCAGATTTTCAACAGCATAGCAAAAATGACGGCTAAAACCTTCCTGATATCCTTGCAGAATGGGGTTTGGAAAATTGACTTAGAATGCAGGCCTGGTTGCATCCTTAATGCTGGAGCAGCTTTTCAGGCAGCTCTATAATTTGGAATGTGAGTGACGTCAGTTCTTCTGGCCATCTGGTTAGAAAATCTAGTTGTAACTGAAAATATCCAGCCCTTTTTTTCTCCATTGCTAGGTGGTGACTACACACTTATGTAATTTAACAGCTCAAATTCTTTTCCATTCTGGTGATCTCTTCACAAAGTCGTAGCAGAGGGGATGCTACTGTAAGGATCTCATCAACCAATTCAACATGAGCACTTTGTCAACTGCAGAGGAAAGTACAAGGCTCTGGGTTAGAAGATAGGACTCTGTTTGAACTGGTGCTAGCTTCATATGTGAACTTGGACATGTATATTCCCATTTTTGTACCTCAGTTTCCCCCCTTATGAAACAGTAGTAATGACACTTCCTATCTTACAGGCATTGTTAGCATCTAATGAGTCATGCTAGAAAGGCAGCAAGGTATTGTTATAGTTGCTGCCTGTGGTGTTCTGCTCATTCCCTGCTTTTTCTTCTTTTTCTTTTTCCCTAATTTTTTTTCTCTTCAGCCATCCAAACATCCCATTTTAATGCTGTTCTTTGACTACTTACAGAGCCTCACTGCTCCTTATGCAGAGGTTGTAGGCTTAGAAAATAGTATTGATGAAAAATACGCAGGAAAATGCACTCTTTGATGGTGTATGAAAAATAAAGGGAAGCCATTTGGTAAAGCCTTTCGAATGGCAAAACTCAAAAGAGCCCAGGACCAGGTTGTAAACTAAGCAACTGCAAACACAGCCATACAAACTTAATATTCATATAAAAACCTTGCCTTTGATTCACTGGGGTTCGTAGTCAGTAAATTTTCCAAGCAGGATAACCACAACACCACATGCTTCAATTTTATATTGAGCATCTCCTCTAATTCTTGATGGAAAAGTTAAATCTTTTTGTATTATTTATCCCAGCGGAGTCCTGAGCCAAGCACCCTTTCGGGTTACTACGTCCAGCTGAAACACCAGCCGTTGTTAGTCACCATGAAAAGAGAACTGGTATCACCAGAGAAAAGTATGATAGACAATTTGCCAGGGAGGAGATGGACTTCTGGGATGTAGGGGGGAAAAAAAGCAAGGGCTTTTTGCATATTCTTTTCAGATTCTCAGGCCATGCGTATTAAAATTTAACTTAGAATTTTATTATTCCAAGGAGTGGGTGAAGGGGACGGCATTAAAAACCAAATGATAAATAGAATAGAAAACATCTTGCTCAATGAAAAAAAGAAATTATCACTGCCCCGTCCCCTTTCTTTAAAGCAAACAAACTCTTCATGTTGAGTTAGAGGGATGTAGAAATGTAAAATCAGTCAGCACATCTGCTACAGGAGTAACAAGCACACAAACGCATTGCTGCAGGTACACTGGGATTTGAACACAGTGACTTTGATAAAAGACTCAGCTTCTGCAGCTACGTGGTAGCTCACCCTTCAGTGGTGAAGGGAGGGAAAGCTGTGTCACTGAGCGGAAAGCTAAAGTAAACTCAAGGTTTACTCTGGCGTTAGAGGGATATATGTCTGTTGCTGTAGAGGATCTCAAGTACTGTATATTTGCTCCCTGATGTACTTGCTTATGTGTCACCTCTCCTGTGCTCTTCAGAAATAAATGGGCAGGATCAGTTGTCAGTGAATAAATAACAAAGGAAAACTCCCAGTTTTAAGGAGGGTTGTGATGGGCACGGAATGTCCTCGTTTGTGTCATACCAGAAACATTCCCTATACAGTTACACTTCACCTTCCCTTAAAGCTTCTCCACCTGTGATGGAAGTGACCATTCAGCTGGCCAGAGCCCCTACTCCTGGGGAATAGCAAATCTTCATATTGCATCTCAGGTTATAATGCACCATTTTTGTACCTCAGTACTGAGCTCTAGAGCTTACATTTGTTTTCTTAAAGTGCTAGAAAGAATGATTTCATATTAGGGGATAAAAAAAGGAGTGGAAATTACTCAGTGGTTAGGTTTAATTGTTCTGAATCCTTACAGTGTTTCATGAGAAAATGTACTGAGGAGATGTGCACTACAGTGGGAAATGTGATGGAAAGGTATAATTTGACCACCTACCAGTAGGCAGCTGAAAAGTAATTCTAAGGGCTGCCTGCCTATCAGGATTAATTGCTATTTCATTATTGAAAATACCTTCTTTGTCACTCCTGCAATCCCTCTTGATGGGCTCTAGGCATCAGAAGGTGTTTGCTGAAGGTAAACAGGAGTTACAGTCCAAGCTGTGCCTGTAAGGTTCAGGGACCACCTTTTGTTTGGTGCAATTGTGGAGTCTTTTGCTGTGGAAAAGCCTTGGTGGAAAAGTGGGGAAGGTCTGGAAAGGCAGGGTGCTCCCAGGGCAGAGCAGCATCCCTCACGAGACAGTTTATGGCCTCCCTGTCTAGTCATTTACCTCCAACTGAACTCTGACGGTGGACGTGGCCAAGTGTTTCATTTGGACAAGAAAAAAAGAGCATTATCGAAAGAGGCTGACCTCTCCATCACCCTGTTCTGTTGTCATGGTGCTTTTATAGCATTTCTCTCGACCAACCCCTTCCCTTTTCTAAAACACAATGATTCCCCTCCTCCTCTCAGCCTGTCCTCTCAGGAGACTTGGTGGTTTCTCTTTATTTTCACAGACACCTGCACTGCTGCATCCCCTAAAACCTTGTGAGCTTCTGGCAGAAGGTCAAATAATCGGCGTTGGTCCATTGGCAAAGCTTGGAGGCACTGGTTGTCCCCCCTTGCCTGGGCACTCGCACCGTGCCTCGGTGATGGCTTTTCTCCTTTGCTCCTAGAAGAGCAGCTGAGGGTGTTTTGCAGGGCACTTGTCCTCCCAGAGCATTTACGTTATAGACAGAGTGGCTTTTAATTGATAGAGCAGGGAGTCTTGTGCCTTTCCTCATCTCTGAAATCCATTTTGGTAGCAGGAAACACCCCTGTTGAGCACAGCAGTCTTTCTCAAAGCTCACTGTTACTGTATTGAGGCACAAGGCTGTCACACTGATGAAGTCATCCAGGCAGAGCCGATCTGCTCTGGGCACCTGTCTGTAGGTAAGCGATGGGCAGAGAAAGTGTGGCCGGAGTGACTGTGTGTGTTATTCTGAGTGGAAAAAATAAGGCTGAAAATGAAATGATTTAATTTCCTTAAGCATGTGGTAACCATGGCTTTGTCAGTACTGTTGTAACAGTGGAAATTTCAATTGATTATATTTAATTTTTATTTTTTTACTGAAATTTCTAGCAAGTCCAGAGGGTGCTTTGTTTAAAATGACAATATTTGGAACAATGCTGTTTCTGTGGATCTGTATTGGTATGGACTGGGTACACAAAGCAGCACTTGACCATGTTCAGGGGAAACTGAGGTGCCTTGGACCTCATAACTTGCATTAAAGAGCTTTGGTTGTTACTGGATTCCAGGGATTATTCTATATTCTGTGTGCAACAAGTTTACCTGTCCTAATTCAGTATATTTTGCACAATCAGGACCTTTCGTGCGTCAGAATTCAGTAGCGTACAGCTGGTACTGTACTTGGGCTGGGATCCTCAATTGGCCTCTTTGACAGTTGGAAACACTTTAAAATCAGGTAGTGATGCTGCAGTCACAAGGGGTTAATTTTGATCATCAGTCAGTCAGGTGAGACCTGGACTGGTAAGACAGCCTCTGCACAAGTTGTATTTCTAGTGTTTTCATATTGCAGTCTGCAAATCTGAATCTTTGTAGTAATCACACTTAGGGATAAGGCTTGAATATAAGCCAGTGAAAAGAAGAAAGACAAACCACTGCCAGGTTCTCCCACCAGCCATGTCACTGGCTTATTGATGACCCATGGGCTGGAAGCCAAGTTGCTCAGCCTCCAGGAGACCCAGGGAGGGTGGAGGGATGGAAGAGGAGGGGGGATGCTTGCGCTGTGCAGGGAGAGCCAGACAGAAAAATTGATGGTTCCTTTAATGTGATCTGACATAAGAGAAAGTAGAAGTAGAGGACAGAGGAAAACTGCAGCCTCAGCACTATATTAGAAGTGCTGTGACTTTATGGAATGTATTGGTGTCCTCTTCCTCTCCCAGAGATGAATCTGTAGAATCCTTTCTAGGGAAAAAGAAAACAAGGGAAGGGAGAAGGTGTACTTCAGTTGCACAGTGTTGTACTAGGACGTTGGTCAGACTGTTGGTGATTTCTGCAGTATTATAACCTCCTCTTAATGATGCTGTCAAGAAATCCATCAGAATGGGTAAAATCACAGCTAAAGCAGGTGAAATGGTTCAGGCTTGTGGTTGGAATGGTAGAACCTTGTGTATGACAGCTAAACCAGGTTACACAGGGATAACTTTGTTTATTTGTGACCTGCATTTTGGGTGCAGGTAAAACATCTTAGCCAGCAGGAAGGAGTTGGCTTTCACTATCAGGTTACTACCACACAGGCTCTCTGTATATTAGGAAAAAATTGATTTTTTTGTGGTTCTGAAGCAGAAAGTTATTTTTGTCCTACTGAAAAATGTAATCATTAAGAGAGAGTCATTCACTAAAATAATCCTTCAGCCTCATTGTTTCACGTGGAGGAGAAAACACTACCAAAATAAATCTGACTTATGCATGAGGCATTGAAGTTTTGTCTGAGATGTTAACAAATCTTGGTCAGCTGACATAAATGAGCTGGGAGAAGAGATGCTTAAACATTGCCCCTTGGAACAATGACCAATCTTGTAGAGGGTTTCCACCAGGTTTTTGAGGCTATTTAGACATCTGTTTCTCTCTGTGGAAGTCTCATCCATGAACCTGGTTAAACTTAGGAAATGTACTGGTTTCCTACAGTGTAGGCGTTGAAGTCTGTGCTAAATGATAGATTATTTGATGGGTTTTGAAGCATGTACTTCAGGATGTATTGAAGTCTGAAAGTGCCTTTCCATTGACTGCCAGGAGATCTACACAGTTATCTCCCGTGTTGACAAGTCCGTTGAAAATATCTAAAAGCAGATGATATCTCACCTATGGTGAACCTGATGTTAGATAGCCATATTCCATATACAAGTGCTCAGGTTAGAACTTGGCACATTAACAATTTGAGAACATAGTGAAGAGATCTGTCATGCTGGATGAGGCTATGAATAAGTTTGGTCCAGCATCTTAGGATGAGATGTGTCAGGAAAAGGAGCAAAAAAAAGAGCAGTTCTTGTGCAGTGACCACTTTTGGAGAACATCATTGTTGGGAGTTTCCACAGCTATGTCCTGCAGTAGTTTTCTCCAACTATTTGGAAGTTGCAGAAAAAGGTTTGAAAACAAATAGAAGAAAAAATTCATGAGCTCTATCTTGAATTGCTTCCCAGCTGGAATTAAGGGTGCTTAACCCTATTAAAGAATTAGGAAAATTAGATTCTCTGGTTGTAGTTTTCTATGAAAACTTGAGTTTTGTTTCTCTAGTGCCTTTTATTGGAAAATCTGAAATGCCTTTAGAAATTTGGACCCTGTTGACACCAGTGTAGTGTAATGAAACATACACGGTGTTTGATTTACCTAAAGCCGTTTAAATAACATCGGTAGCAGAGCCAGGAATAAAAGGTGCCCCAACTCACATTCCATGTGGGTCCTGTTAGCTCTACACTGACTGCCACTAGCAGCACATGATTTTAGTATCTAATGCTATTAGTCATGACCCAAATCAGCTTTAAAATGGTTAAACACATAGGAGTAGGAGTAGAGTGTCAAGAATAGCTTGGAAGAAGATGTTATCCCACATACCATGGAGTTGGTAGCTCAAAGGTGTCATAGTGATGGAAGTGAGGACTAAACTGCCAAGTAGGCTCACCAAATAAATATTGACTTCCAATGGAGCATTCACTCCTTCATTAAGTGAAAATCCCCTTTGATACTCCTGATGCAGAGCTTCCACAAAGCTCAGGAGAAGCTGTTCTTGTACAACACCTTTGAAAAATCATACCTATGAAAACTGCCAGGGGTTTCTTGTGTTCAGAGAACAGGATCAGGAGCCAGAACCCATCAGCCTTCATCCTTAGCACTGGCATTCACTGGAGTGAGTCACTTGGCTGGCTTTTGTTGTGCAGTATGAAGATGGAAACGGAGCTCATGCATTTGATGGCACAGCTTGTTGGCTCTTCATCCAGGTCATGATTGAAATTGCTGTAAAATTAGGCCTAATTTCTTAAACTGGTTGTCACTAAAAAGCATTTTGGGCCTTAATGTTTGGTTCACTCTGTGTAGAGCTGTGGAAATGCTGTTCCATTTACATTTTTTATACCTCTGTTTCTTACCACTCCAGACATGCTATCCTGATGTCTTTGGGTGGATGAAAAGAACCACAGACCTACAAAGTAGCAAGTGGAAAACTGTAGGAAAGAATGTCAGGAGCACTGATAGGGTCTGAGGTAGCTGTGCTGAAAATTTACAGTGTGTGTGTTGGAGTCAAGTGAGTGTCAGAAAACCCACTTTCAAGGATGTCTTGGTGGTGTTAATACATTCACATGAAGTGCAGCCCTTAATTCATTTGTGTATCTTAGTTTCTTGGTACTTCCCAATAGCTTTGCACCCTATCAAGAGGAAAAGTGGCCCAGAAGGTAGCAAATTTGCAAGCTTTTTTAAAAACAGTGTGCATTTGCCAGAGATGGATATTGCTTCACTTTGCATTGTAAAACGGAATAGGGAAGGGCTTAATGTTGCAGCTCTCCCTTTAAGGATTGTGGTTATAGCCCATGTTTTAATCGCTACTTTGATCTGATTAAATCCTCAGCCACAGAGAAATCAGCTTAGAGAAACATGTCTCCTGTTGAACCAAAGAGCAGCAGCAGTTCAGAAGACCAAGCCAAGCCAAATACCATAGTATGGTGCTGTTGTAAATCACGCAGTGCTGCTTTACAGTGGGATATTTCAAGTCTGCTGATGGTGGATATCCAAACTGAAAATCACCTAACTATGCTGTGGTTTCATCTCCTGTGCAAACACATAAAACCTGTCCCAAGCACAGAGCAAAACTGGATTCTGAATTTTGTTGGGTTTTTGTTCTTGTGCCTTTTGCCTCTTAATACAGTGTCAGGAATCGAGTACGTGTAGAATGGGGAAAGGGGAATTCTCATGCTGTGCCTGGGACTTGAGGACCAAATGAGGTTTTAATCTTATTTCAACCTGCCTGCCTTCTTATTACAGTCAAGTCTCCTTTCAAAATGTTATTTAAACCCATACATGGGTCTCTTTACCACAATGATAACAGTAGAAGTGTCCCATTAAATGATTCTGGTGGTACCCAACAAAAATTATTAATCTGTGGATCAATATTAATGCTGTAGGGAGAGAATAAAAAGGGGGGGGGAACCCCACGTACTTAAAATGAGAAATTATTTTCTCTTATCTTGGATTAACCCAAATACTACTTGCAGTGTAGTTTTCAGCAGGCTTTTGAGTTAGCAGGACTATAAGAGTTTCATCCTAGACTGACAATTAAGACTTGTTTCTCTCCAAACTCACGTGAAGGAGAAGTCAGGATAGGTGAGTCTTGGTTGTGAAATTCCTGCAAGAAAAGTCAGTCTTTTCTGCCTGTGGCTTTATCTGCAATTCTGAGGAAAGAGATCCAAGTTAATTCCTTGCTTACACTCTCACTGTAGCTCTCCTGAGCCAGAGCAGTTAGACTATGCCATTAAGTGAGGATTGCCATTTAAAAGCTCTTCTGCAAATGAATCAGCTTCATGACATTCCTGGGTGACATCAGCATTAGTTGGACCAGGGCGAAGTGACTTGCCCATGGTCCTGCAGGTCTGCAGTGCAAGAGGTAGGACAAGGACCACATCGTACCAGGTGTCCAAAATCTGAACAAACCCGTTTTGGACCATGCTTGTTCACTAAGCTTTGTGAACTGTTAACAAGCCCTGTTAGCCCTCAAGGTGCTCCAAGCTCTGTTATACTGTATACAAACAGCATGAGTGTCTCCACTAACCTTTTCCCTTCTTTGTAAGGTTTCTCAATGATGGCAAGAGCAACAGCAGCATCTGTGCTGCAGGCAGCAGTGATTTTGACAGGCTTGTTGGTTGTCATGTCTCCTGCAGCATGGCATTAGCTTTGCCCCAGGAGAGAAACTCAGCAGAGGAGAGGGATCTGAGAAAACTAAATTACAAACAACTGTCTCTGGTTTGAGCTGCATTATACCACTTCTTGCTGAAGAACTTAAAGCCTTCAACTGGAAGAGGTGCATGTGAGTCAGAGGCATAAATATAGGTGGAGGTGTCACTTTTATAATAGTATTCTGAAGCTGCAGGGGAGAACAGGCCTGTACAACACCAGCCCCAACTCTGCCCAGAACACAGCCAGACAGCTATTCTGGGAAGGCAGCAGCTAACAAAAGACATGAGAAAGGCAAGGAGACTGAGGGCCCCAACCTATTGTTTCCCTGCATCATTGCAAATAATCATGACTCCCATGACCTCCTGGCTTGTTCCCTCCAATGAGGAGTTTGTGACAGCTGCTGCCACCAACAGCTGAGCCAGGCAGCACTGGGATTCCTGCAGCTCCCTCCTCCCACTCCAGCAGCAGCATTTGCAATGATAAACTCCTCTCCTGCAGAGTTCATCTGTGTTCTTTAATAAAGGTTTGGGTTTCTATTGGGCATTTCAAATAATTTTTCCTTCCCTCCTCCTAAAATGTGCTGCTTTACCTCCATTCCCTGTTCCACCGGCACAATCCTATTTCTGTACAGTAGAGGCTCAGCCTCTCTTACGGCAGTTGACTAAACTTGGCCTTGCTGAGGGACAGGGTTGCAAGTTTGTTGAAGAGAGTTTAGCAGAGGTGGTGAATTTGCATCACACTTCAGTTCTTTTCCCACTTCAGCAAAAGTCTTGCTGTCGTGGCTGGGAGAACCTGCCCAAATTTCTTGGAATACACTCCTCAAGCCACATGTATGGGAGAGCTTGGATGAGTGCAAAGGATTTTTGCCTTAATGTGTTCAAGGCCTTTGAAGCTTTTGGCTGTTGCACCAGGTGAGATTAGTTCTATATCACCTAAAGGTGATAATTTTTGTTCCCATTGTTGGCTGGCAAGGTTCTTCTCGAGATATCTTTTATTTTATCAACCTCAGTAGTGTTTCTTTAGGTGAAATGTAACTTCCCCCTGCAGTTATGGTACTGTGCTTTCATCCCAGCAGGCTCTTAGTTTTTCTCTTGGGGACACCAAAATCTACCCTGTCTGGAGTCATCCCTCCACCAAACCCATCTTGTCCTTGTTCCCTTAATGCCACCTTATAACAGTAACATCTGAACCATGGCTTTGTCTGTCCAGGTTTCTGGAAGGCAACAAACCTGTGCTTAGGTAAGGTCTTGCTACTTCATTTTGGCCAGGCTGCTCATGATGGCTTTTAGCATACAGTACTTCTCAAAGTCTTGTGTGTTTCAATGACTGCAGTACAGGCTGCACTGGAAAAGTTCAACTCACAACTAGTTTTGAGGCTTCAAGGTTTCAAATAAAGGAAGAAAATGTAATATGAGACTTTGGAGCCATCACAATACCAGAGCTGAATTTCAAGTCTGTGTTGATTCCCTGATGTATTAATGCAGGTCAATGTGTGATAGTGTAATTCCACAAGAAGGGCAGACTCAGACTGCTTCCTTGGAAGTCTTGCTTGCCTTGCAGTTTGTAAGTCAGTTATGTTGACAATAAGAGCAAAATCCATCCCATGGTTTAAGGAAAGGAAAGTGGTAGCAGGAAAGTTGGTGTTTATAGCTCCAAACTTTCTCTCAACCCCTTTCTTTGTATTTCTGATCTCAGGCTGCAGTCCAGACTCTGTGGTGGTTTGTAATTAAACCCAAATTGTGAAGGTTCTGTGGAGTTCTCATTGCCTACCAGCTCAAATGGAATCTGGTTTCTATCATGGAGTATTTCAGTTCAGTTACCCCTTGAGGAAGTATAGGAACAGACAGTCCATTCATGTCAAACAGATGACCGAGGCTTAAAAAACCCCTTTTTGTCTATTAAGCTTATGGCTGAGATATTATGAAAACGGCTTAATAATGTGCCCCAACATTTATACCACACTATTTTCTTACTTTAATTTTCCAGGCAATTAAAAATAATTGAAAGTTACTGCCAAACCCCCTGAAGATACACTTTTTCTTTCAAATAAGCTTATTTTCATACTTGTGAGGTCACCAGATATTTATTTGACCATCTTTATAGGGGTCAGGCATATTACACATGCCAAATGGGAATGTGGAATAGAACTCACATTGTAACAAGAAAGTGAGAAGTAAGAGCAAAAAACCTGTACATGTCATGCCCAGTGGGTGTTCATAGTTATTATTTAGGCAGGGCAAACATAACTCATTATATATACACCAGCAAATGAGGTCTCAATTCTGCCATTCACTTAAATACTAAAAGTTAAATCTGTGTTTAAAGCCTATTAATTTGAATAGATGTCAACAAAAGTTTGCATGCTTTGTCAGATAGGAAGGATGGGGCCAGCAGCCCGAGGGAGTTACTCAGTAGTCTCCAGTGGGTCCTTTTGGGGTGCTCTTGGCATTCTGACTCACAACCCCACCCCATCCCTTCCCCCCAGGAGCCTGTGGCAATGAGAAGAAATGGAGCAGGAAGAGAAAGCAGGAATTACACTGAGAGATGTAGCCTGTATATAGTCAAACCTCTCTAATCTTCTCTCCTATTAATAGAGTCGTAGCAGACACAACCCATGTGGCTGCACGGTCACGCTGTGCTGTAACATTGCTTATAGACAATTCTCCCCCCGAAGACCTGAAATCCATCAGGTTACACAAGAACTGAAAGTTCCTTGTAGTGTCCCAGATTTCCCCCTCCTGTCCATCCCATCCCCCTTCCGTTTTCTCTTTAAATTATCTTTTGCTGCTTCATTTGATGTTATACAAAATAGCTTTTTGGAAACGTTGTTGTGTATCTCTATACATACTCACATGCATTCTGTGGACGTTTGCTCTTAGATCTCTGACCTATAGTCAAAAGGTGAGTTTACGTTGGGGAAAAAAGAAAAAACACAGGGTTTTTGTGTCAAAATGTGGTCTATTGATTGAGACAACTTGCTGAAGGCCTCTGTAGTATTGATGGCCATGTTGATTGTCCTGGTGTAGGGGGTAATATTTTGCTCAGTCATTTGAATCTCTCTTTTTCTTGGTAACTGTTGCAAATGTTTCTTTTCCCACTGTTAGTAGCCCTTCTGAAGGGCAGAAGCTCTTTTCCAAGTGCATCACTCCTGCATGGTAAATGTCCTAGCTAAAATTAGTTATATTTAGACAAGGCACTCACTGGAACGTAAAAGGTTCTTCCAAAGCAAACCCTTTCTGACAGAGAAGGGCTGATTTGCTGCATGGGTTTGCTTGAAAGAGTAAACCAAAAGGCCCTCTCCTCTCCTCTGTTTCTCCTCCTCCCTCCTCTCTTAAACCACCTCCACCCACCCCCCTTAACTCAGCATCTGGTGGAAAGAACATGTGATGCTTGTTTCTAAAGGCAGAAAAATAAGCTTTGAGAGTCTGAGGCTGTAATTGGTTGTCTGCCTTTATCCTTGGAGCTCTAGGGAGGTTTCAGAAGTAATAACTGTTACTTAAAGTAGATGAGCTTCTTGTGGCTTTCTTAGAATTGTAGAGCACGTTAGTTGTCGGGTGCTTAAGGAAGCATCTGCCTGTCTGGAGCTTTCCAAACATTTTGTAAGCACAGAATTAAGGTTTTTCCTGTCTTCTATATATGGATGGTGAGAAGTTACTCCTCAGAAAGTGTGTTCTTACAGAAAGGGTAAGACTGCCTTGACTGAAAAGATAGGAAGGAAAACAAGTTCCTTTTAATGATATTAAATTTTTCTGGTATCTTGCTTAAAACTATTGGCATCTAAAATGTCCTTAACTATATAGTTACGACTCTTCTCCTTCAGCCAAAAATGTAGTTTTCTTTTGATAAAGGAGAGATAACTGAGGCCTTCACTGGTACTAGGGGGTTTCTGTTACACTTTTAACTTCAGCATTATTTGTAAATATTAATCCATTGACATCTCATCCTGACAGCTCATCATTGCTGCTATTAACTGCCCTGGAGGTGTTGTGGTGTCAGATGGGCACAGTTCTAGGGATTGTCTGGGAAAATCCAAGTAGATGTGCTGGGAAGACACATGTTCTAGCAGGATGGGACTTTGTAGGTGCAGTGGCAAAATAATGTGTCACCCTGAGTCATGAAATCTGTGAGCATGGCTTCTGCTTAGGAAAGATGCCCAAGTAAGAGAGGTGAAAGTAAGATATACCCAAGAGGAAGATGTTCTGAAGAGCAAAAACGTCTCTGTTGGCAAGTGCCTGTCCTTGTAATGAAAAAGAACAGGTAGAGTGTCTAGTAGCTTGTTACTTGTTTCACAATGTTGAATCCTGTGCCCCAGGGAGCTCTGCAGGCACAAAAGGAGCTGGGGAAGGGCACAGCCCCAAGCAGTGTGGAGCCTGGAGCTGCCTGCTCAGCTACTGCAGGAGAGTTTAGCAAAAGCCGGTCTGTGTTCCATGAGTTTGGGCACCCCCTCCCTTTTCCTGGCTTCATAAGGTGTCTGTGTGCTGAAGTTCATTGTGCATTGGTTGGTACCTGCGGAAGAACACAATGCCTGCTAGAGAGCCAGTGTTAGTGGAAGTCACAAGGGGAATACTTGTTCTTTTATGTAACATTTGAAACTTGACCTGGTTTATACTGGTCTTGATCACTGGCTCTACAGTGGGAAGTGTGAGTTGAACTTGTTTTGTTTTGTTTTAAACCACAGGGCAAGGAATTCTTTTCAAGCTGTAACTTTTAGTTTCCACTGGAAGGGCAAAACAGACTCCTGGCCAATGGAAAAGAGGCTTCCAGTTCATCAGCCGAGAGCCAAAACACAAGTACATCATATAACAAATACTCCTAGAATGGTTTGGGTTGGAAAGAACCTTAAAGCAAGCTCCTCCAGCCCCAGCCTCCTGCCACGGGCAGGGACACCTTCCACTAGAGCAGCTTGCTCCAAGCCCCGTCCAGCCTGGCCTGAACAGTTCTTCTTTTTTTTTCCTTTGTTTCTGGCTATTTCAGTTTTCCCATCCATCAGTCCCCGTCACACCCGGGTGGGTTTGTGCTGCCTCTGATTTCCTGGAGCAGAGGGATTTCAGCTGGAAGAATCAGAGAAGCAGAATCACTTTGAGTGGGAAATACTGATTTTGTTGAGCAACTGCTAAAGATTTGTAGCATTTTAAGACTAGAAGAATGTCTATTAAAAACTTAGTGTTTGAGGAAGATTTTGAGACATAAGGATTTATAGGATGAGATCTATATCAAAGAGTAATTTTATATGATAGATTTACAAGAGCAGTGATATAAAGAGTAGCTGTTGAGATCAGGAATTAAACAGCCAGTTTTATCTCAGTGCAGCTTTCCAGGTAGCAGAAGCTTTGGCTAAGTGCCAAATAATCTGGCTGGATTTTTGTACTAAAAGAATAAAAGAAAAGAAATGTTGAGACAGGAGAGAAAACCATTTTCTTTTCCTTGGTTTATGCTAGCCAAGAGGCTTTGGAGATGGATGATGACTTACACCAGGGGCTATGTAGAGTGTGCTAGAAAATAATCTGAATTTGCCTTCACAAAATGAACTCATCAGAGGGTATTCTGTAGCAATATGCTTTAAACTCAGATTATGTCTGAATTAAAAGAATCCTGTCTCTTTTCACTGCTTCTGTGGTAAACTTCGGATGTGATTCATAGAAATAAAAGAATTTTGCACAGGTGTGAGATAAAAGTCAGTTCCCAATTTCTTAAGGTGAACTTCCTATGCTACCATATGACTAAAACATTGATTCTTTACATGGAATTCTCTTAGACCAGCTGGGAAGTTGCATTTACACTGCTATCAGTGAAGTAAACTGGGGCCTTCACACAACCAGGAGATCCAGGAAGAGACAAAGCGAGTCCTTGTGGGCTCATTCAGAGGAAGGGAGAGCAGGTTATTCCCATGAGGTTTATTTTCCACAGTTCCTTCTCATGCCCATGCTCTCCCAAGCGCTCTCCACTGTGGTTTGTGAAGATTCCCCACAGGTCAGACTTGGGGGCCACACTGGCAGCCAGCATGTGTGCTGTGAAGGCAAGAATAGAAAGCAAATACTTCCCGTAATCACACATCCCAAAATTACAGGGTAAAATGAGTGCTTCTGCTTCCACCAGAGCAGTGAAAAAAGGGAAGATGGAAAGTCTGGACTCCTGCCCAATGAAACCAAAATTGTAAAAAAGAAAAGTAAACCAAATGCTGCATACGCTCCCCAGAACTGACACTGCAATGTGGTAGGTTTTTTCTCTTTTAAATATATACAGTAGATAAGCAGTAAATTTTCTTACAGCTCTGTAGAGCAGCATTATTTTTAGCTTTTTTTATTATCGAGACAACCCTTCAGAGCTTTCAATCTGTACCTGAATATATTTATGTTTTTAATCCATGTGGAAGTGCAGTCCTTATAAAGCCCTCAATACCTTATTCATCATTCCTGGACAGCACAGGAGGCCTTCAGGAAGCAAGTGTTCTACCCATCAGTTGATGTGCTTGTGAAGGCTTGAAGGATGCCAAAGAAAGGCCCTCCTCCCTTTTCCCCACATTGCAGATACCTCTCACTGTGCAGTGTTTAGTTTGACTTTAACTAGAACTCTTGCACTCTGACCTTAGCAAAGGTCTATGCAGGTATCTTCTGGAGACTCCTAGGGCTCTTCAGGCATTACTAGTAGCATGAGATACAGAGACTGGGGTGGTTGCTTAGATTTGCTTTTCATCCCTGAGTAAGAAAAGCCACCAGTTCCTGTAGAAAGATGCTTTCAGAGCTTCTGATACTTCGTTTATTTTATTGACTTAGTTGTGCAGGTAATGGCAGTAATAAGTACTAAAAGCTTTGTCCAGTGATGGTGAACAGCAGCAGCACCAGCAGCATGCTCACATGCTTCATTTGGGGATCCTATAGCTGAACACGGAGCAGTTGCCTGGAAAGATACATGGAAATAGGTGAAAATCTTCAGACACTTGTGTAACATTTTTACTGCTGTATCTGTAGTGTCAGAGGGTTTTAGTCTTGATACATCTTTTGAGGTAGAACAGAATCAGTGTCAGTTTCTCAGGGGAGGGTAGTGGAAATGATTTGCTTAGGATCAGAGTCACAAGCTCTTTTCTGTTTGTGTTCCACCCTATGTCCTCTACAAAATCATCTTTCCTCTGCAGTTTACCTCAGAAGGAAAGTTTCATTCACAATAGGTGTTTGGCTAGTCTCAGTGTCTCCATGGCCTGTGGTGCACATATTCATTGCTCCTTGGGTCTTGCACCTTTACTCCTCTCTGTAGGACAGTTGCTGGTTTAGGTGTTCGCCACATTCCAGATTCCCTTGGAATAAATGAGTAAATGTGAGCTGAGATGGTCAGATGACAGATTTTAACAGGAAAAATTTATTAAATAACCATAGAATCAATCATAGAATCACGGAATGGTTTGGGTTGAAGGGACCTTAAAGCTCATCCAGCTCCAACCCCTGTCACAGGCAGGGACCCCTTCCACTGGAGCAGCTTGCTCCAAGCCCCTGTGTCCAACCTGGCCTTGAACACTGCCAGGGATGGGGCAGCCACAGCTTCTCTGGGCACCCTGGGCCAGCGCCTCAGCACCCTCACAGGGAAGAGCTTCTGCCTAAGAGCTCAGCTCAGTCTCCCCTCTGGCAGGTTCAAGCCATTCCCCTTGGCCTGTCCCTACAGGCCCTGGTCCAAAGCCCCTCTCCAGGTTTCCTGTAGCCCCTTTAGGTACTGGAAGACCAAGGTCTCCCTGGAGCCTTGTCCAGGTAAGTAACAGCCCAGTGGAGACAGTGGTTCAGTCCCACTGCAGCGCAGTTGATGCGAGCTGTATGATGTGCTCACTGTCAGCCTCTTGCTGTTTCAGTGTGTATTTATCTCGATGTCTGACACGTTTTGAACCCAAGTAGTCTCTCTCTGGGGTTTCTCCTTGCTTATATCAGACTGGTGTCTGGTCTTGTGGTTTGTGCCTCTAATGAGAAAGCTGCTTAATTTTCACACCCAGAGGAGTATCAGCTGAGACAGGAAGCCCCTCCCTTCCTCAGGGTGTAACTGCTCTCAGCTCTGCATGGACCAGCAGCAGGAGCAATGGCCTGAACAAATGAGACTATGGTATTTATAGATTTACAGCCCTTTTCTGTTAATTTTGCCTGCTCTGGCTGTACATGCTTTTCTGACTGTGAAGTTTTCAATGGAGATGTGATTTATGCCTGAGTTAGGAATATGAAATTGAATTCTTAAGCCTCACAGTATTTTCCCAATTAATCTTTTAGGAGACTGAAATACACATTTCTGTGTGTTGGAACAGCTCTATAGCTTTTGGGGACATTAAGTCTTTCATTTCTAAAGATGCCACCACATAGGATGCCTTGACTGCTGCTTGGATGGCATCCGCATTTCCAAGGTGATAAGAATCATGTCCCTGAGCACTCCCGAATCTTGACATTCAAGACTCTCTTCTGGGCTCATTTTCCATTCTATGTCACAACAAGCAGCAGCATTCAGGCTGCCCTGGTGCACTGCTGCCTGCGGACAGTGCGGAGCAGTGGGGAAGGAGCACTTGTCTTCATGAGGAGAGGGTCAAAAATTCCTTCTCCTGGTCTCATGGTTGGTGACTGTGACACGTAATTGAAGTGGAAAACGTGCTCTGACATGTCAAATGTGGCCCTGGCTGGCTAAAGGCCAAATTGGGCCTCTTGATTTCAGTTTGCCTTAAAATGACTGACTGCAAGTTCACATGCCCAGATTTCCCTTTGGGATGTACTTCTGAAATCTTTTCTTAGTAACTTTATAAATCTCTCTGTATCTGTATTTCCTCAAAAAATCAGTAGTTTCAGAAAACAAAAGTCCAAAAGCTTAAATAGTGCATTTCTGGGTCCACTTTTTATCATAAAGCTTCTTACATCTGTGGACTGGATCAGATGTGTGTTAACAAAGTGTCTTTATGCTTTGCCCAGTGTAAAGCCCATTTGACAACAAATCATTAAGTTGCCTCTAACAGAAGGGAAAATTAATAGGGAATGAAGAAATATTTATTCCAGCCTTCTAGGGGTCGGGCTCCAGTTCTTCGTAAGTCACTTCTGAGGAAGGCAAAAAAGTTACATCAGATTTTCAGTCTCTCTCGTGCAACTTTATGTGTTTCATTATTTGGCAAAGAGAGGAAATGAAATAAACTCATCAGATTTGAGCCAATACCAGGGTTTGCTGGCTGCTGTGGCTGGGTTGGAAGTGTCAGAGTGGGGTATGCTGTTACCTGGAATCTGTCCTAGAGTGGGATGTAATCCATGAGTCATGTGAAGAGAAGATTTTGTGTTCAGTGTCTAGTCTTGTTCCGCATGTGTGTGTCTTCCTATAGTTGGGAGCAGCTCTGCTTCTGCCTCTTCCAGTGTTGGAAGGCTGCACAAAGCAAGAGACCTACTTTGGTTATGTATGGGGGAACTTTTTTGTGTAGTTCTTGACAGCCACAGTATTTCTGCAGAGGGAGGGGGCAGAAGTGTTTTCAGTGACATGTTCACGTAGAAATATAGAAGAGCAAATATTTAACCAAACGATTACAGGTTGTGGTCAGGAGCCTCCTGTTCCATGAGTTTTGGAGATGAACCTCCATTTCTTGACTAATAGCAACACGTAGTGCCTTGGTGTTTCATAGACCAGGTGGGACACTACTAGAACTGTTATGTTCTTACATAGTTAAAATAGAACCTAAATACTGTACTGGGACAGGTTTTAAAACCAGAACCACCAGGAGATGATGTGTGTAAACAAAATGGGACAGTGGATGGAGGGAAAACCAGCAGTGTCCATCACAGCAGTTCAGAAGTGCTGTTGGCAGGAGTGCTTTCCCGAGCACAGCTGAAGTGCTTCATCCCTTCAGGCAGCACTGGTCTGTGAGGAAGAGAGTCCTGCAGGGGGAGATGGCTGAAAATCAGAACAATCTGCACACCTCACTTTTCTCTCCCTTTTTCCACCCCGTTTCCGTCTCATTGTGAGGAAGCAAACCCCATGCACACACCTTGTTTATTTCTCTTTCTTCCCAGCAGCAAGCTCATGTTCCCAGATCAATACTGGCTCCTCACACAGAAGGTTAAGCATCACTTCCCAGGTCTCCCGAAATGAGCTCAGAGCCCTCCTGATGGTTGATGCCAGCCTTGATTTAAAGGCAGAGAAGGGGGGACAGTGGGGAAAGCTGGGTCCTGGTCCATTTAAAGACTCAGTGAGGCTCCCCTGTGGCACTGCTCCCCTGGAGCCTGCCTGTGAGAGGGCGTTGCTCCCCCTGTGCCCGCACTGCTGTTCCCCCCGCGCCCAGGGCTGTGTCCCGGCGCTGCCGCTCGTGGGCCGCCGTTTCCATGCTGAGTCTTGCCACCTGTTGCCTTTTCCATTCCAAGCCCCCCTTCCCCCCAGCCCTCCTTCTGGCCCCCTCCCCACACAGCTCACATCCCCAGTGGAGAGGGCTGGGATCAGTAGTCACTTGCCAAAATACCTTTCGAATGCTGTCACTAATTCTGCACAGACAGCATCTCTGAAAGCAAAAACAAATCTTTTCCAATGCATTGTCCTACTAAAAGAGTCTAGAAATGCCTTTTCTGAGGCAAGTTAGATGGGAGGGATTGTGCCGTAGCCCCTTCCTAGCCAGCCCTAGGGGAGCCCGAAGCTGTGCCGAAAGAATCCTCTGCAAATCCATTGAAGCTAGCATTTGGCATTGGCTGAGGCTGTGATTTGTCCTAATGGAGGTGTGCAGAAGGGAGGGCATTGCTCTGCTTACACAGCTGCTGGGTCTGCTGGAAGTCAGTTGGGAGCCTGGAGAAGTGCATTGGAACAGTTCTGCTTCCAGTCCCTCATGCACTCTCCAGGTAAGGCCACGTAGATAGCAGCTTGCAGGAGTGAATAGTCATTTGGAGAAGCAATCTCTTAAATTCCCAATTTAAGATGCCTTGAAGGGGACTGATTTTCAGACACAAGACATTGGCAAATAAAATCTTCTCTTTCGCTGGCAAATAAACCTGAAGTATATCGGAACGTTGCCATGCCTGGGTTTTACAGACCCACCTGTATAAATACTTGTTTGCCCTCAAAAATCACAGTGAGATGTAAGGATGAAAAAGTTTAATGCAAATATGAGCACTTCCAAGTAGCAGGAAGGTAGAGTTTGGAACTGCAACAAGGGAGAGAAGAAAGAAAGCGGCTGTGAACAGAGGTGGATGTTTCTCTTATTATTTCTAGTCAGGAGGCAGTGTAAGGTCCAGAACCTTCTCCCTCCCCATGTTTGTCCTGCCAGGGCTTCCCGCTGGTATCCCCAGCGCACCAGTTAAACCAGTAGTTACCAATTTTTTTGCAAGCCACACTGGGACTGTAGGAATTTTATTCCTTCGCGGTGTTGAAGGAGGGGAGTTGTTTGCCAAAGGCTTTCTTATGCTTGAGGATGATTTATGGGCCAGGCTGAGCCACTTGTGGAAAAGGCAAAGCAGCTCTTGGCAGCACCCCCAGAATCCACTGCAGCTGCAGGGTAGTGAAGTCATCGGCATAACAACCACTGCAAACAGAATAACAAAGTCTGCTCTGTTCTCTTTAAAATAATCTTTCCAGCTCGGCAGCCACATTAAACCTCACCTTTCTGCATACAGAAATGAGAAAAGGCTGATAGTTCTCTGCAGCATGGTGTGAATGTCTCACTTATCTGACTGCTCATCACTGCTGCACCTTCCACACTTTATCCGAGTACTTTAAATGAAGGAGTGAAGCCACCTTATGTCATAGTTTGTGTCTGTCCCTTGTTTTCACCCCTTTGCTTGGCCTCATATGTAAAAAGCAGAAAAGAATCCCCAGTGTTTCTTCTAAATACAAAATTTGCTTTTGCCTCATAACCTGCTTCTAAGCTGATTGCAAAATGAGTAATTCTGACTTTGATTTTTCTTGCCTGTCTTTGTTTCAGGTCTCCTCAGATCCTCCTGCTTCCAAAAAGCTCAAAATAGATGACTCTGCTTCCCAATCTCCAGCTTCTACTGAGAAGGAAAAACAGTCCAGTTGGTTACGGTCCTTATCCAGCTCATCTAATAAGGTGATTACTGAGTATTCTGTAATCGACAGAGGTCGAATGAGCACATAGCATCGCTTCACTGAAACCAGGAGAGCATGGACTTGCCCAGGTTTTCTAAATTCATAGCCTTTCTGTCCTTTTCCTAGTAAACACCCTACTATTCAGTCCTCCCAGTTTCCTTGCCATCTTCCTTGATTGTGACCATGAAGGAAGCAATTCCTTCATGCCTTTGAGGTCCAAGAATCCTGCAAGACTCAGGAGCCTTTTGTAGTCCCTGCAAACTTCATGTAACTTAGTGGCAGAGAAAAACCTGTCAGGTTTCACGCTGGTGCAGATAACCTCTTCCACTGGATCTACTATGCAGGTCCTAGCCAGTGGGGGGAAGCTGTAGAATTGAGAAGCATGGCAACCACCACTTCATTGTGGGTTAGAGTTTAAAAGACTGCTCATATTCACTGATTTCCCTTTCCTCCCCTTCCCAGAGCATCGGCTGTGTCCATCCCCGCCAGCGGCTCTCAGCTTTCCGGCCCTGGTCCCCAGCTGTGTCGGCAAATGAGAAGGAGCTCTCAACCCACCTTCCCGCCTTGATCCGGGACAGGTAAGGAAGTGGGACCTGAAGGAAGGCCTGGGCTGGCAGCCAGGGGATTTATCTGACAGCAGTTGTGTGTTTGTTCCCTTGCCCTGGTAGCTGGTGGCTCTGCAGCTCAGCCGGTTACCCCGCTCACATGGGATTAAATAGCATTTGCAGCTGCAGAGTTAATTCACAGAAGAGGAACAAAAGTACTGAGATTTTGTGCATTCATTGAACAGGTTTTGTTAGGTGAACATGCCATAGGAGCCTGCAGTGAAGGCTGCTTCTATGAGTTTATGAACATGATGAGCTGGAGAAGTCGTCTCTATGTTTAAGTGAGTGCAAAGCACTAAGCAAACACAGGCCGAGTCTCAGGTGGTGTCAGTCAATGGAACTTTGCTGCCAGTCTAGTTACTTACAGTTTAGGTGTAACACATGGATTGGGAAGCATTTAAAGCCAAGGACATTGTCTTTAACTGTCCGAGATGACTACTAGAATGACTATTTTCCTTTGCCTCCCCTTCTAAACCAGTTTCTACTCCTACAAGAGCTTTGAGAATGCCGTGGCCCCCAACGTGGCGCTTGCGCCCCCGGCGCAGCAGAAGGTGGTGAGCAACGCGCCCTGCGCCACGGCAGTGCCACGCAGCACCGAGCCCGGCAGCACGGCCCCACCGCGCAGGAGGAGGCCCGTGGCCGACAGCACAGCCCTGCCTGAGGCAGCGGCCACCACGGCAGCCCCGGCGCCTGCCCCTGAGGAAGACAAGGAATCAGAAGCAGAAATCGAAGTAGAAACCAGGGAAGAATGTGAGTGACAGTTCCGTGTGCCTGGATTTTCACAGGATCACAGGATCTCAGAATGGTTTGGATTGAAGGGGCCTTAAAGCTCATCTAGTTCCAACCCCCTGCCATGGGCAGGGACACCTTCGTAGCAGAAGTGCTCCAGCCCATTGTGTTTTGTTTCTGCTGAGTTTTCCTCAGCAATACAGAGCTTAGCTGTTCAGCCTCTGTTGTGTTCAAATACAATTTTGGAAGCTCAGTACCTCAATGAGATGTAATAATGCCATCTCAAGTAATATTGAAAACCAAAACCAGAAGCTGGGGGGTGTTTTCCTGGGAGATGAAGAACATCATGGACTAGATGATCTCCAGAGGTCGCTTCCAACCCTAATGATTCTGTGATTTTCAACCACAGGTGTCCACTCTTTTATTGTTTTAAGCAGGTCAGTGTTGTGCAGAGGACAAAATGTGTGTGGTGTTCACATAAACCTCATGGGTTGATGTCTGGTCAAGAGGCTTCTGTCAGAGCTCTTTGTGGGATACACACCAGTAGCACATAAAAATTCCAGAGCAGAGTTTTGTGTCAGATAAAGAACATGGTCACGGTGTCAGTACCACATCCATGGAGCTGAGCATATAGAGGAGGAGCCAGAAGGTTCTTAAACAGTGTGCCCACAGCAGGCTCTGGCAAGAGGATGCGGGTGTCAGATAATTGTGCTGCTGCCCTCAGCAGGTCCGGTCCTTCCTCAGGGCAGCTGGTGCATGCAAAGAGGTGACATTTACCCACCGAAAACAGCAGGACCCTGTAGGAACCCTGAAGAAATCTGTTTCTTCACACCCATGGAGAAAAAAACCATGACATAAATTGTGACATAAATTCCAAAGTCACAATTCAAGCAAATTGATTTTGATCACATTTCAAGTATCAGAGTTTAGAACAGGTATTTTCTTTCTTCCCTTTTTTGTCATTGAATATTGAATGTCTCCTCTGTACAACAGGGATGCAGCATATTTAGAGTTAGATTGGATGTTTTTGTATTAATTTTGGATGTTTCTTGTTTTCAGTTACCTCCTCCTTATCGTCGCTCTCCTCCCCATCCTTCACCTCATCCAGCTCTGCGAAGGACATGAGCTCCCCTGGGATGCAGGCCCCGGTGGCAGTCAGCAGCTCGTACGAGGTTCCAACGCATTCCGACTCTCACGGCAGCGGGCTGGAAGCTGAGCTGGAGCACCTAAGGCAGGCCCTGGACAGTGGCCTGGATACGAAAGAAGCCAAAGAAAAGTTCCTCCATGAAGTTGTGAAAATGAGAGTGAAGCAGGAAGAGAAGCTGAACGCGGCCTTGCAAGCCAAACGCAGTCTGCATCAGGTAAGAGTGAAAAATTGCTTTCCCTTGCTACTGTCTGCAAGGCCCCTTCCAGGTAGGAATGTTAGGTAGGCTCATGTGAAAAAGAATGGGCTCATTTTTCCCAAGTAGCAACAGCCTTTACTGGGGTACTGCTGTAAATCCAACCGGGAAACCCAAGTCTTCAGGAACCATTCCAACATTTTTCAGCTTGCCACCTGTTCTTGTCCTGGGCTCTAATCCCAAGGGACCAAAATCAGCATCTTTCCATCGCTGAAGGAATCTTTGGGCCCAGGACAGATTAGTTTGTTCTCATTGCAGTGAACTAGAAACCTTGAACCTACTAGCAGGGTTTTGGGGGTTGAGTTAAGTAAATAGATAAGTCTTCAGAGCCAGGTTGGATGGGGCTTGGAGCAACCTGCTCTGGTGGGAAGGTGTTCCTGCCCATGGCAGGGGGTTGGAACTGGGTGAGCTTTAAGGTCCCTTCCAACTCAAACCAGTCTGGGATCATATGAAATATTTTTAAGTAATATATGTTAAAGCTGATTTTTAAATATCTAAACTCAATGCAGTGTGTACTTAAAGTGAAGCAGGAGTTACTGGAGGTGGTTGATGAAGAGGTGAGTGCTGAGGCATTAACTCAAGCCTGCCAGAGTCGAGGGGGGGGAGCAGTGCCAGGCACGGCAGCCTGTCCAGAGCAGGGCAGGGCTGAGCGGCTGTGGCCACCCGGGGAAGTGAGACAGGGAAGGAGTGAGTTTCCCATGACCCCACTGCAGTGTCCGTTGAAGGGAGCGATGCTGCGAGGGGTGACTCTGACACCGGAAATGCTGCTTCTGGGGAGAAACTGCACTGGAGTTTCTAATTTAACCATCTGGGAGACAGATTTTAGTGCACTCTGGGGACCTTTCTGGGCTTGGGAGGCCTTTTAACAACAGCATTTATCAGCTCCAGACTTTCTACCACTGTAGCTTTAGGTTCTTTATCATTATCACTTCCATTAATGGCTCTCTTTTGGATTTGAGATTTCAAGGTAACAGCTTCTATTAAGAACCTGGACAGTGAGAATGGCAATTTCCAGAGCAAAGCATGGTTTTGCTTTGGCTGAGGGTTTTAGCCCAGGGTTTTCCAGATCCTGGGATAGAGCCATCCATTGGTGGGTTGTCAGGAGACTCAGGCTCCACACCAGCCACCTGGAGCACAACCAGAACTACCTGGAGTTAGAAAGATCATACGTTGGTTTTCTCATACTTGCCTTAAGTGGATTTGGGGCGGGGCAGGGCTTGGTAAAATGGAACCGCTTCCCAATGCCTTCAGTGAGTAGGGAACAGCATTGCTGCACAATAGGGCATTCACAGACTGCATTTATCACAACACTGTGCATCTTCAGTGTCTTCAGTTGAAGGGCAGGCACTGCAGTCGGGGGGTTTGGAACTTGGAGCAAGCGTAGAGCACGTGGCTTGTAGCGCTCTCCAACTGCAGTTCATCTTTATTCAGTCACAGATGGTCACAGCTATTTTGCGTGACAAAGCAAAATGTGGCTGTAGTGTAGAGGTTTTTATTACCCAAAAATTCAGAGTATCTTGAGTGCAGGATCTCACGTTGATTTAAAGCAGAAGAATGTATGTAAAGTTCAGAAGGAGGTTTAGACATGAGCTGCCTTGGTCATAACCGGCAGAAGTTGGTAACCGGGTTTGGACCGCTCCCTGCGCACTTCTGTTCCCGTGCACTGACTTAGTCTGTGCTTACAAGTGAACGGCTTTTGTATTCTAGGAGCTGGAGTTCCTACGGGTGGCAAAGAAAGAGAAACTGAGAGAAGCAACAGAGGCGAAGCGCAACTTAAGGAAAGAGATTGAACGTCTGCGAGCTGAGAATGAGAAGAAAATGAAGGAAGCGAATGAGTCTCGGATACGACTGAAGAGGGAACTGGAACAAGCCAGGCAGATCCGGGTATGCGACAAGGGCTGTGAAGCCGGCAGGCTCCGTGCCAAGTACTCAGCACAGGTAAGACCTGCACACCAGGAGTATTCTAATTCTAGCAGCAAGTAACTGACCCTTCCTGTGGGTAGCTCAGGTGTCTGTTCCCTAATGGCAGTGGCCTTCTTGTGTCTGATGGCCACAAGCCCAGCTCCTGCCTGTGCAGGGTCTTTGGCCCCATCACAGCGGCTCACAGCCCTAAGGCAGTGTCCCACTGTCAGTCCTACAGGTCTGCCCAGCACCAGGTGCGTTTGTCAGTCGGACAGCACCATTTACAGAGACAGACACACGCTGGCCAGGATTTCAGTTCCACTTGCAAGCAGTGGGTTCTGAAGGATGGGCAGGCTTGGCTTGGCTGAATTTAAATGCACATACACACACGTGCCATATTTGCAGGCTTACCTGCTACATACACACTTAAAGGGCCTCCTCCAGACCAAGTTTACTTACTCCAGACAAGTTTACTACCAGGCGTGTTGCTGCACACGCGTGCTTTACAAGCGTGTTGTTACCCAGAACATGAGCTGCAAACAGCTGGTGTTGTCGCTTTAAGGGAGGGAGACAGGCAGAGGTGCAGCCATCAGCTGGGCTCGGGAAGGGGAGCGGTGCTCTGCCAGGGCTGGGAGAGCTTCTGCGGGTGCAGCAGCAGGAAATGATGTGGGCTTCCTCCTGCCATCGCAGGATGTCTCACTGATAAGAGCTGTCCAGACTAAACATAACCGGGCTGTGCTGCTGCGCTGGGCGTTACCAGCAGCTGGCTTCCACCCGGCAGCAATCAGGGCAAGGCACCAGCAAATGCTGGTAATGTGGGACCATTCCTTGTGAGGGAGTAGAGGAGGCTTCCTAATGTGAAAGGCTAAAGTCACCTCAAAAAGCTGAATATCCACAGGTTTGTCCTTTTAGAGCAGCCTGAGGACACAGCAAAGCCCTGCCAGTGCTGTGCTGGGGCAAACACCTCATCACTACCAATGCCTCAGGACCTGGGGCTTTGTCTGGGAGCTCCCTCAGAGATTTCTGGATGGAACTGAGTGGAAAAATACCTCCAGTAACTTCAAAGCCTGAAGTTTACAACGGTCCATCCATATGACTTCAGTTCTGGAGTCATGTAAGACATTTTAAAGCAAGGCTTTCTAGCCCCTTTCCTCTTGCATTTGGCGGTGCAGGGGGACTTCATCACTTGGGTTTGTTCATCACTGCTGATTATTTTTGCGGAAATCACAATTCTCGAGACAGGCTCAGTGTGAGAGGAAGAGCTTCAGGCTGCAGGGGAGGAAGTAAAACAGCAAATTCGGGGATGTAAATGCGTAAGTGCCAAAGTACTCGACGGCCAATACCTACTGCACAGCAGTGTGCTTTAGGCCGTTCTTTTTTCTTGGCAGTGAGATCCCAATCTGGACAGGTGGGGGTTTTACATGGTGGGTTAGCCCCAAAGGTATGTGCTTTCCTTTTCTGTTAAGTGGCAATCCTTGGTAACAGCTGATCTTACCTGTTTGTGGCCTAAAACCTGCCTATTACAAACGGGGTCGGCTTTTCCCATCTTTACACCCCTCTCTCCTGGAGCTTTAGCTTAGTTACCTGGAAGTAAAGAATGGGAAAGGGTGAAATCCATTTCTGAGCAGTTACTACACCTTAGGGCCTGTTCCATCCTGTTCCTTCCAACATTCAGCTTCTTACTTACACGTTGAAAGGATCGGCATTTTCCCTGTTGCTTGGAGAGGTTCTGTTCATTCAGAGGATGCGCTGCATCCCAGCTTCCTCATGTCCATGCTCACATCCCCCCTCACCATCTACACCCCCCCCACACACACACATCCTCCACACCCATCTCACCTTACAGTTCCTTACATTTGAGGGATACAGAAGGTCTCAGAGGATACTGCAGTTGCTGTTGTTGGATATTAATCCATAGCTGAGACCTCAGGCCTTTTACGGGGGTAACTCAGTATGTCTCTAGTCACTCATGTTAATAACCACTGTAAAAGAACTGAAAGCAAATTTACCTTTGCAAACTCAGCTCAGTGATTACTAGGCTGAGTTGCTTTCTGCCTGGAGAAAGAGGAGGAATGGGTAAGGGTAAGTAGTGACCAGAGTTTGTTACATTAAGGCACTGAACTGTTCTGGTTTTCACCCACCTTTATGAAACTTCATGCGATGCACTTCATAATTGTACAGCAGCGTATGGAAGGAAGTAGGAAAAAGGGAATTAATTCCTTCCTCACCTTGACTTTGACAGTGGTATGTCTGCAAGTCCATGGCTTTATGCTCGTCTCCCTTTGTGCAAAGGCCCTGGTCTGTGTTAAAGTCTACAAACTCACACTGGAGCTCAAATACTAAAATAGTTTATTATGCTTCTGAATGTGCTTTTCTCCAGATTGAGGACCTACAGGTCAAGCTCCAGCACGCAGAGGCTGACAGGGAGCAGCTCCGAGCTGACCTGATGCATGAAAGGGAGGCTCGGGAACACTTGGAAAAAGTAGTCAAGGAACTTCAGGAACAACTGTGGCCTAAACCAAGCAGTCAACCCCCCAGCAGCGAAAACACAGTGAGTGCCCTCGAGAACTGACCCACCCCTCCAGCCCGCCAGAGCTGCACAGTAAGAGACGACACGTGGGGACGTGTGTAAGTGCATGTGTGAGTAGTTGTGTCGTGGCACACAGGGCTCTGAATATGGATTCGTACTAGTTGGAAGGCAAATGTTACTCTCTCTAACTGAAGCACTGAATGATGCCTCTCTTTCCCCGATCCATATAGCACAACATCTTACTGTGCCTAGAAAACACAAAGTGTTTATAAACAAAATACTTTTGAGTCCACAGCAAATTTTCTACTGGCAAACTCCAAGCAAGCAGCATTGTCCAGCTCAAATCAGTGCAGGCAAGTAGGGCAGGGGTTTTATGTTGCCCTATTGCCTGTTGGAACATTTTGGAATTCAAAAACAAACAAACTTTTCTTATAAGCTATTTAAAATAATTCATTACACAGACTTGGTATTAAAAAACTAATGAGATTTTTATAATGAACCTTTCAAAGCAAAACAAAAAACAACCTTTGATGCACAATTTTTAATGACTTGTTATAGGTTTGGGGATTCTCAATGCAGAAGCCCTCTGGTGATGATGCCATTTCATTAGCAGTTTTCCAGCCACCTCGGAAGCCATCAGTTTAATCCCGTCACGGGTATATGACAATTTCGGAGTGCTTTGATTTTTAACTTAGAAAGAATTCTCTTCGTTTCCTGAACACAAGAAGCAAGGGAGATGCAGGACTGGAAAGAGGGAGGGGGATGAGAAGAGTACGCGCTATACTTACAAGCCCAGCCTTACAAACTTCAGTGTTTGACATCACACCATCATTTCTAAAGACATCCTCACTACTCGGTGTGTTCAAAGGACTCACTTCATCCAAAAGCACTTCAGCTTACGGAAAAGAAAGAAGGAAATGGATAATCCATTAAGTAAGTCAGTTGAGAAATAAAGCAAAAGATGAACGCGTTTTGAAGCCATTCTGAAATCTTAATGTCAGTTTTCTGGAAAACTCACCTTGTTGCACCATCTTCCCATAAATTCAGTATTTACCTGCTTTTTACTATGAACTGTCAGTCCAGAGTTCTGTGCCCAAGGGGAGTGCAACATCGCATTATCGGATACTACAGACAAGAAAACATGTTTGCTGCTGTGAACAAGCCTACATCATTGAAAAAACAAAACTTTTTTGTTTTGAAAAAGAGAAATTACTTTAATTTTGGGATCCCAGCCGCAGCCCCAGGGTCCAGGTGCAGGCTGCAGGCACCGCGGCTCACTGGGGGGTGGTGGTGGTCTGTTTTTAGTTGGTTTTTCGTTAAACTGCACTTTGTCAGAATCTTACTCTGCATTTTATTCCACATTTGTCAAGTTTACAAGCTGAGCAGTCCAGGTTCTGCCCCACTGGGCAGGTGTGGGAATCATCAGCCCAGTTTTCCACCAGCTGCCACCTCGCACCGTCACCCACAGGAGCATCCTGTGGGGTGGAATCCTGCCCACGTGACCTCCCCAGCGGGGTTTGAGTCCCGCTGAGCTCGGAAGGCAGCGGAGATGCTCCCAGAAGAGCTGAACAAAGAACATTGGTGCTTTACTGAACAAGAGAAAAGTTCTTTTCACCCCTAAGCACTCACCTGTCACACTCGAGCTCATCACCTGAACGTGAACAAATTGATCTGGGGCTGCAGATGTGCCTTCCAGCTCGTTTTAACTCTCAGCATCTTCTAGAGGCAACGCTGACACTTTGGTGACCTTACAGAATACAAAAGGAAAAGAGAGAAAAAAAAGCCCCCCCAATGGATCATCCTCCCCAGAAGTTACTCAAAACAAAGAACCATTATTTCCAGTAATCTTTATTTGCTTTTGGACATTACTGCAAACTCTGTAAGCTTACAAATTATTTCTCAGTAGACAGAAAGCGGCTTCCAGTCCTGAAATCATCCTATTTACTTACAGTACATTAGAGAGATTATTTTTTTTCCTAAACAAGAGCTGTTTGCTTGAAACCATTATAATAACCATTATAATAACTGTGAGCATTAACAAAGAAGTTCATATATATGTTTTAGGTACAAAAAAAAGAAGAAATATGAAAGGAGTAGAATTACTGGGACAATGTAAAACTGTTGGGAGCAAGAAACAGTTCCACCAAGTAAATGATGGGAAACTGTCCGCTGATCCGGGGCTCTGCCCTCGTGCGTTTGGGATGCCGGAGACTGAGGCTAGTGCAGATCTCCTCCTCTAAAGTGCAATGCAAAAGGAATTTTGATTATGCTTAAGCAGGTTTCTTTTTTATGTGTTTTGTTGTTTTTTGTTTTTTTTCTTTGTATGTTTTTTTTCTGCGATATTAAATCATATGCATGGAATTAAAATCTCTGCCATAAGTATATTCATTAATGGGCATTATTACTGTCTTATGTAAAGGGTTTATTTTGTTATGCAGTATGCATAAAAATGTTCTCAGCCTTATGATTTCCAGCTCTGTATTATTCACCTATTTGTTCAAGGGAAACAGAGTAACTTTAGGTTTAGTTGATGCTGGATCAGCACTCACCTGCTCTGCTTCACTGTCACGCTACGAAATTACACCGAGGACACGTACGTCCCCCCCAGCATATCTGACCCCTCACGGTTTACACTTGGTTCCTTTGGGGTTTTCACCTGCTCTCCCCTTGTGACCCAACAAGAGCTGGCACCGTGCCTGCCTCCAGCCACCTTTTCCCAGGAAGTGGCTCACTCATCTGCTGCCCAGGACACGGTGGCTCTTTCTGAGTGTGCAGGAAGCAGACACGGTCACTGGCATGACGTCTGCTCTGCAGGTGATGCTTTTAGCTCCTAAATTAATGAATTCTGCATTTTTAAATGGAATAAATAAATAACCCCCGAACCCAGACCAGTGCATGGGCTTATCTATCAGTGGTAAATGGTCCTGTCAAACAGCCACCAGCACCTGTGCTTCACATGAGATGGGCCGGGCAGTGTTCAAGGCCAGGTTGGATGGGGCTTGGAGCAAGCTGCTCTAGTGGAAGATGTCCCTGCCCATGGCAGGGGTTTGGAACCGGATGAGCTTTAAGGTCCCTTCAACCCAAACCATTCTATGATTCTATGATTAAGACTGGCAAGAAAGAAGCCTACAAATTTAAGTTACAACCATTGTTACAAACCTGTTGTGTCCTTTTGCCAAGCATTATAGTAATTCCATGATCTATGACAGATGAACTTCTTTACCATAGTTGAGGTTCAGGCTCTATAGCATTTGATCCTTGGGAGTGAGAACGTTCTATAAAAACACTTGCATAAATTCAGGTTTAAAATCCAAAAGCCTAAATAAGGTGCAGGAAGACTGGGAACAAGTGTTCCACACCAGCAGCTAATTGGCAGGAGAGGCCTGAAGGACAGGAATTCCATTCTCAGGAATTTTGTCTTTCTGAAGGACATTTTACCATTTATTTCTGCTGAATATGGAATTGATTTCTAATTCAGAATTCCTGAGCGTGTCGTTCATTTCCACCTCCTCAGCAGACAGCCCCAGAGACACTAACTTCTAGAAACGGGCTGTCAGATGGTGGGAATCTTCAGCGACCCCCCCTTGGGCAGGCTGGAGGTGGGGCGTTGTGTGTGTAATTTCAGGGAGCACCCGCTGGCGGGGAAGGGCTGGGCTTGTCCTTGGGCTCACTCCGGGTCCTGCCGCATTCCATGCGCACTCCAGCCCGGGAGGGCCGGAACTGTAAAGTCCCAGCTTCGCCTTTCATCTGCTCGTTAGTTTCCTTTAAGAAGTTAACAGGGAGAAGAGGTGTTTCCTACAGGCTGTTGACGCTCCCTCTGCTTAAAAATGTATTACTTAATACTTGTATATTCAGTTTAATTACTCATTGTTTCTATAACTGAAAGAAGACTTAACGAAGGGAAAAAAAACCAACAGCAATAACATTCATATCTATGGAGCAGCTAACTCATATACATAATATTCTGCTTTTCAAACAGAACTAGCCAATGTAAAAAAGAAACAGTTAAAAGTCAAGTCAACCTGTAAATACTTGTTTTCATTTTACACTGTTGTATTATAAGTGTATATGGTGTTTACTTTTTCAAAACTCTTTCTTACCTGGTAGCTGTCTTGTTTTATGAGTTGTGTTTTTAACTGAGAAGAACCTTTGCTGTCTGTGAGGAACAACACAACAAACTCTTTTTGGAAGCTGCCGCTGTGGGTTCACCCTCCTCCACCACTGACATTTCCTTTGTCCTCGTTTTCACTGTAAAGTATTTTATTACCAAAAGATTGGTTCCTTTCCCCTCTGCCCCATCAGTCCACGTGTTTTAGAGAGAAGTTTTGTGTTGGTTTGGTTGTTTTGTTTTGGGTTGGGTTTTTTTTTTTAAATCAAAAGAACTCACAGAAATGACATTTTTTCAACTGAAGAAAATGAATCTTTACATTTATAATAGCCAATAGCATTTCAGCACATTTTTGTTATCCTGGTCTCTCCTATGCTGCTGCTAATGACAATATTATGACTTACTCTACTATTCTAGAACTATTTTTATGTAAGTAATGTATGCTTTCTTGTTTATAAATGCCTGATTTAAAAAAAAAAATAAGAAAAAAGCTTGGCATATTTATCTATTTCGCTGTGTACCTTGATAGTCCTTTTCCACATCCCCTCCCCTCGAAGCAGATAATATTGTAAAATAAAGGACTTTATGAGATTATGTATGAAAATAGCTATGCTTATATACCACAGTGACTGAATGTACAGTGTATAGACGCATTACCTAAAATAAAATTGTTTGTCCAGAAAAGAATCAGTAGCTGTGGTTTGGTTTTCGGCTTGGCTGTGCTGGAGCCAACTGTTCAGGTAAGAGCATGCCCATGTCTCATAGCCGGTGAGGGACCTGCTGGAATGGTCAGTGCTTTGTAATTTGAAGTTAAACCCCATGCACATACAGGAACTAGACACCCACACGCATGTATCCGATGGTTACTGCCATTGGCCTTGTGCGTGTTGTGCACGGAGAGGTCTCCAAAGCACCAGTGGAGGTGACCACATGTGCTGGTAAAGCCCTGGCCTTACCCTCAGTGCTGGGAAGGAGACCCAGGCCAAGCTCCCCAAGGGAAGGTGTGAGATGGGGGATGTGGCCTCGTGGGGAGAGATGAGTGATGTCCCTGGCTTGGACACTTGCAGGCCCAGCTTTCACCGCTGGCACTGGCCCAGTGCCTCACATAACGTGGGCCACCTCACAGGGCTGATCACAGGAATGTTACTGCATTTCAGTTCTACTAGATGGGTATTTAGTGCATGTGCAGCCAAGTCATATAAGACAAGGCTTATAAATTGTCCAACCCACTGTAGCTTGCAGGCCAATGGAACTTGTCCACATACTCATCCTCTGATGGACACATACACACTCTCACATACACCCACCACCAAACCCCATTTTGTCTGTAGGTGGAAACAGCATTACAATTGTAGATGCTGGAGGGATGTTCAGCTTTCCTGCTCTGCTTTAGCTTTTTTGGCATACCTAACCCCCCCCACAAAGAAAACCACCTTACCACCTTCAATGTGCCAAGGTGCACCAACCACCTGCAGCTGAGTCAAGACAGCACCTTGTTCATGCTGTTCCCCACACAGCCTGGTATAATCCTCTTGAAGGCATCATTTAAACAGAGCCATTTTCAGGTCTGCACGTGATGATATGGTAAAGGAGAATGGATATTCCATTGGAAGCGATATGTACTGCTTCATGGGGAAAGTCCAGCACTGCAGTGAAGTGTCTGTCAAATACAGAGAGCTGTAAGCATATAAAAGTTTGTACTGGGTCAAAGAAAAAGAAATACAAGAGGGGAAAAATGCAAAAAAGTAGAAGATGGAAACATGTTAAAGTAATTCTCTCATGGGTTTCTGAGAAATGGCTGCAGAATTTCCACAGCTCTGGTACATTTCTTAACATGCCCTTGTAAAACAGTGGAAAAGCCAGGGAACGATCAAACAGCTTAGACAAAAATATCTCTGCTTCCTCTTTGTGACTCACTGCAGCCTGCTTTCTGAGGGGCAGTTGGAGCAATGCCCCTCCTGCTCTTGCCAGAACTGCCCAGGACATGTTCAGTTTTGTGCACTCAGTGTTCTTCTCCAGGGACCAACTGCAGCAAAGCTGCACTTCTAGAGTTTGCAAGAGTTTAGGAGTAAACCTTGTTTGGTTTAGTCCCCTTCTGAAGTTAGCTGAGGCTAACTTGGATTAAGGCTTGGCCTCGCATATGGAAATCTCCAATGCCTGAATCCAGCTACCCAGTCCTATTGGATTCCATCCCTATTCTTGGACTATCCCTTTTCAGCTATACCAAATTTATCTGGCTACGCTATGCTAGGAGCTTTCATTTAACTGACCTAGATTACAAGCACAAACACACAAAGCAAGAAAATGTGCATTTCATTTGCCTCCTCCACTGTCCCGAACACAAGACTCTCTGATGGGAGCTGTACCCCCGAGGTGACTGTCACAGATCCCACAGAGCTCTGGGTTAGTGCTGGCAAAATTTTAAGAGACCCACAGCATTACTATCTTATTTTTTTCCTTAGTGGCTTATATATAAAACCAAAAATCACACAAAACCCCAGAGCTTCGCCTTTGCCAGCTGCAGCTGTGTATCAAGGCTGCCAGTTTCATCTCACAGTGGAAATGAGGTGTCCAGAAGTGGTTTGTGAGTGAACAGGCAGCTGGGGACATACTGGGAAGAGCCAAAGGCATTAAGTGGTACCTGTCAGAGTTTCTTACTGGCCAGCAAGAAATGGAGGTGTCCACACCACTCATGGTCACTCATAGAAAGCTTTTCTTTTACTCCATTTTCCTCACCTCACCTGGATTTGTGTAGTTCTTTTGGCAACATGCCTCCATCGATGCAGCTGCAGTT
The DNA here is from genome assembly GCF_963264785.1 of Psittacula echo. Lineage (NCBI taxonomy): Eukaryota > Metazoa > Chordata > Aves > Psittaciformes > Psittacidae > Psittacula > Psittacula echo. The sequence continues at coordinate 801,075 of NC_137753.1, forward strand.
AAGACACTGCCCCTCACTGCAGTGAGTCACAGATAAGGAGCATGGCTCTGTAAACTGCTGCCCGGTCCCCAACCAACAATCCAGTGATCCATTCATTCTGAGCACTACAAAACTCCTTTGAGACCAATTGATACTCAGAGTTCAGCTAATGCTGGCAGTGCACACAGAAACCTGCCTGCAGACTGTGGCATGCTGAAGCACCTCTTGAGTTCAACTTGATTTCACAAAGTGGAAATAGTTTCGAAGTCTAAGAGAGGCCCCGGCCCCTCTGTGCTCAGTTCCCAACAAGTCCTTAGTGAGCTACAGGCCCCCTGCCCCAATGAACTTTAATTCAACAGGAACAACAAAGAATTAGGGGTGGGGGGGAATCAGCAGCCAAATGAGCTGAACTGCCCCATGCTCAAACGAGCTGCTGGATATAGAAACAAAAGTCAAATTTCCTGAGGCCTGAGTAAAACATCTTTGTGGCTTATTCAACAGCCACCACGGAAAAAAGGGAAACAAAAAACCCCCAAAACCCCTACCCAAGCCCATGTACATACTCTTGGAGCTGCTCATTCAGACCATGGTCTATACACTGTAAATTAAAATGCTCTGAAAGAGGATTAAACACCAGTTCAGCACTGCATCTCACTCAGTCCTTCTCATTTTAGTGCAAGCAGCACCCTTCTTTATACCAAACAGATGGAGCAAAGGGAAAACTGAACCCATAAAAACAATGGAGTAGAGGTTCAGTAGGGATTTTCAGTAGAAAAGATGAGAGCCCTTTTTATTGCCCGTGGTACCCAAACTGTGCTTTTTACATGCTCCCATGTTCATTTGTTGGAAAGATACTACAGAAATACAGCTTGGCCAGTGTGCAAAGAAGGAATAAAGCGTGCAGAAGATGATAGGAACCAGGGAAGCAGTAAAAAGCCAGGAGTGTCAGAGCTGATGATGGGACGTGAGTAATGTGGCTCTAAAGGCGCTGTCAGTAGGAAGAGAGCACAAATACAATAAAACGCAGCTGTATGACATATACTCCGGGGGAATTTTTATTAGATGGCTTATGTGCACTTTAAGCGCACCTGACTGCAATGCAGATTCCCACACACACTTACTTGGGAGGGAGAAAGTTTCCACAGATCTCTGCACTTAGGTGAATTGTTCTGTCCAGTACCCACAAGCTGTCTGGCTCATCTGCTTCAACTTACTTTTGTATTTGTTCTCTGCCGAGTCAGCTCCAATCCAGAACCTTGAGGATTTTATGCTTTTAAGTCCCCAGAGCCTATTCTGCCCAAGCTATCCTGGTCCTCCAGCCCCCCAGCGCTCTCCCCAGATGACAACTCTCTCATCTCATGCATGCATCAACTGCAGGAGAAAAACCCTGCAACACAAGAGGGAACCTACATGGGTGAAAAGAAACCAAGGCTTTATTGCCTTGAAAGGAGGTCAGATTTGTTCCAAAATCTGCTCATTTCTGTAAATATCAGAAAGACTTTATGTTTGAGTGATCACTATGCTTTTGTGAAGAAAATCATAAACCCATGATGTTGAGTTCACAAACCAAGAGCAGGCACATGGGCTGTCAGCAGGACTCAATTCCAAACCCAGTAACAGTAGGTGCTCTGGAGCTGCAGAAACTCCTCTGCTGGCTATTTGTCAAAAAAAATGGCATTAAACCCCTACTTCATGAGCAAAGGTCTAAAAACAGGTACTATACCAAGCACTAACAAGCTGTTGGCCACACAGCCCACAGACAAAACTGATTTGACCAGTACAAACAGATTCTGTTTTGTAGCATCCCAAAGTGACAATCTCCCTGCTGTTGTCTAAATCGAACTACAGTCATATTTGTTCATATACCCTGCAGGAAGCACCTACCAAACATCTCCACAGATATACTGGTGGCCTTTGAAATGTTAATTGCCAGCCCAGGAAGGGAGTGTCATTTTGCAGCTGGTAACTCTGTTAAACTCTCCTAAACCTCGCTCCTGGATTTCAACATTGCTTGGCAAAATGAGTAAGCAGTTAGATGTACAGAAGTGAAATTTATCCTGCCAACCCATAAGGCAAATGCAATGAGAAGCAGATACACTCATGAAAGCAAAACACCAAAACCCACAGCAATAAGCTGCATTTCCTTGCATATTAAAACCCCCACCCAAAACCTCCTGACCTCAAGACACACGAACTCTCAGTATATCTCAGTACTGGATCACACGCTGCGCAGCACGGCTGCATTGCCAAAAGACTCAACACATGCACCACTTTTAAACACTAGTTTCACTAGCACTGCCTCCGAGGAGCCCATTAGTGTACCTTTGCCATTGCTTTCTCTACAACCCTTTGAGGGTATAAACTGGGATGTGACGAGCAATGAGGTACTCTTGGCTACACCCAGAAAAAAAGCAAAAGCACATGAAATGATACATTAAGACCATGAGCAGACACAAGAGCCACAAGTCGCGCTACCAGGTTAAAGGCTCTGGGTTCTGCTAAGTTCTGAACTTCTGCACACATGAGTGGGTGCCCAAGAAATTGCCAGTGAGTAGAACCAACACTCAGCTCCCACCTGCCTTGCCCATGAACTGAGCTTACTACAAACAGACTCTTCAAGCTCCAGCTCTCGCAGTGTGTAAAGCAGGGATCCCATGCTGCTTAATTCAATTTGGCAGATAACATTGGTGAAAGGCATTGATTTCTTCCCTCACTCCCCCCTTCTCTTCCATCAATTTTCCCAGATAAGAAGCCTGTGGCTCAGACCCTGCTGGTGACGGATGCCTTGTAATTGCTTTGAATGGATTATCACCAGACATCTAGCAGGCATTTACAGTGCTACAGCTGTAATCAGAAACAGTCTCACCCAGTAGAAGGGCTTTGAGGGAGACACAGCTGTCTCTGTTGCCTCTGCCTTGTCTCTCTGTTCTTGCATTAAGCCTAACTTTATGCTTTTAATAGAGTAATATCTAGGACATCCAACTGACATCACTGTCCAGAGAGGCTAAGCGCCATTCAAATCCCAGTAACCCATTGCTGCTTCTGACCAGACTATGAGAGGACTGTCCTTCTGCACTGCTGAAATCCTGCATTTGGCTAAAGAAGTATCCACCTGTTTCAAAGGGGAACACTACCAGAAAATTGGGAATCAGAAAATACATATTCTGTTCCAGCAATTATTGGCTAACAGACATTAGATAAGACACTTCTTACCTCAGCTCACTGCTGCTTTTCTCCTTCTGCCTAGGCTAAATTGTCAGTAGTTTGCTTACAGAGATGACAGTGACATTCTAATTTGCTATCTGGAATTCAATTTGTGTGGCTGGGGGGAGAAACAACATGAATAAGGAAGTGTAAGAGACTGTGACATAAGAACAAAATGAAGCACTTTGATCTACTGTATTTTGTATTAATTGTACAAGCAGATGTAGCTGTATATGGGGCTGTAGATCCATGTTCATGACTGAACTTAAACTGAAAATTTGATCAACATTAACCAAGTTATTTACCCTGCAAAGTTTCATTAGGGGTAAGATAAGGAATAAGCCTCAAGACGTTTATCTGATTGTTCAAAGACTCAGTCACTTGTGCAGCATCAGTCCGGTCAGCCTACGTAGGACACCTACATGTGCAATGGTACCCTGATAAGAAAGGGGTTTGTGTTTAGTACAAACAGTACAAGCTTCATGCTTCCAATCTTTAATTCTAACTAAAAATCAATTCTACTTTGAAACAAGTCTCATCTAACACTGTGTTCCGGCAAAAAGCTCCCTCTGCTCTCTTTGAAAACAACACAAAATCCTTCTCGGAGCAAACGAAGAGTTGCTGTCAGTTTGGTGCTTGGATCCTTCCCTGCATGCTCCATACTTACTTGTCTAACAAAACACTGAAGGGGCTCATTTTAAGTGACGCTAATTTCCCAGAGCTCCACTGAATGATAACTTGAAATGCTTCATACTGGCTTATGACATGTGCAGAAATTGATATAAAAAGAGAGCTTTTTTAAACATCACACAACACAACCAGTAACACAAGAATTCTTCACAGTTTCTGCACTTTGAAAAGCAGAATGAAGGTGGGGAAGAGGGGCTGGTGGATTTGCCACCACAACATGTACAAACTGACTGTGTATGGCTTGTGCAGCTGGAAGATAATGTGCTTTGCAGGTCACTGGCTCTTAAGCACTGTGTTATCTCTCTGTAACATACACCTTGTTGTGTCTCACTGCTTAATTACAGCCGATATGCAGGCCATAATATTGCTTATCGTTAGTCAGAGGATGACAATTACAATATAAGATTAAACTGTTTTCTTTTTTTCTTCAGCCAAGTCTCTGTATGACACTTCCTTAGCCCAAGAAAAGATTTGCACACGCAGAACAAATCCATATACTAATTGGTTCTGTGCCCCTCAGAATGATGTATGATTTGGGAAGCTTGCATTGCGTGATGAACTCAATACTGCACAGAGCCTATCCCTGAACCTGCAGGGTCAGCTGGTCAGCTACAAGCCTGAAGAATCTCCAGACAGCAATAAAGACAATGGGATGTTGTGATCCTCTACACAGGACAGGTCCCAGCCTGGTGATTGTCAAGAGCAGTGTCTCAACTTGCAGTAAGCTCAGGCCTTCCCTTCAATCACCACTTCCAACTCACCTTCTGCTCTGTCAGCTTCACCCTCTCTTCATTCCTCTCCTCCCTGTTTTCTAAAATGGCTTGCTAGTGTTTTAGATGCTGTGTGTCAGAGGCAGAGGAGCAGCTGCATGCACCCATCCTCCCCCCACTATTGCATTACAATGCACTGCAGAATTTTGGGGTTGAGTTCAGCAGAACACTGAAGTGCATACTTGATTTGAGAACAGTGCCCCATGCATCCCAAAGCCTTTTTGCTTTAGCAGGGCTTTTGTTTCACAAATGGACACAGTTAACAGGGATCCTGGAGTTGGGAAGTAGCTTGGAATACTAAACTATAAAAGGAGCAGCAAAAAGTGATGAGTCTGCTCAAGCTGAACTGTCACTGAGTAGCTACACCCTTCTCAAGAAAAACAGATGTGTTATTCTGCACAAACAACCCAAAGACTTACACATTACTTACAAATATTCTGCACTAAAATCCACAGTGGCCTGAGAGATTTAACTACTCATCACCAACAATAAAGCTTAAAGACTGAGTAAGAACTGCATTTCTGTACCTCTGCTAAGCATTTACAAGACTCACTCAGAGCAAAAGCCTTTAACTCCTGAACATAAATGTGATAACATACAGTTGTGATGACTCCTAATGTCAGAGGTCAATGGTTTAAACCTCGTGTCCTGTAGTTTGTCAACTCCCATTTATCCTGCCCAGCACAACACAAGGGTATGGCCCATAAACCTTCCAAAAATGTGTTCTGATCTTTCACCTGCAGTAGACTAAAAATAGCCCAGAGCAAGAGCTTTTAGCATTTTGTCATAGCAATCTCTCCATCAAGTGTGATAGATAGCCAGCTACACGGAAAAAGAATGAACCAACCCAGAGATCAGATAATGAGAAAGTCTGAATTACACCTCCAAAAAGTAGGAGTTTTACTCCTGCTGGAAATCCCCACTGAGCTCCCCCACTGGGCTGGTGTTTTACAGCACCGGACAGGCCGTGAGACTCATCCAGTAAGGCATTGCTTTCCTCCCTTTGATTTCTCACTCAAACCTCATAGCAGACTCACGAGTTCTGTTCTGGGGTCTGCACCCCTCAGGCATGGTTTTGGGCAGACTGTCCATTTCAAGTTCTACTTTAAAAAAATAATCAGTTAAGGACAGGTGCTCATTTTGGCCATCCAGCATCTGGGGAGCTCTTCTGAGCACCAGCTGCCTAAAGTGAGTCAAGTTAAAAGCCAGACAGTGAATGCTCTAAACAAAACCCCTTCCTCTGCTGAGCTTGCTGAATTACTCTGTTGTTGAGCCTTGCAGCTCTTACTTCTAGGTATCTTCTGGTGATCTTGCAGCAATGAGATGTCTATTGTCAGTATTAAAGCATGCAGCACCTTTTCACTACCAGCACAAAGAGAATCCTGACAGTAAACTGTCCTGATCTATTACTGTGAGCCACTAGTGGTTTCCTTCCAAAAACAAGGATAAGATTGCGATTTCTACGCATTCATTTTCACTAACCTAATTTCAGACAGTTTTGACAATGCATTAAATACCAATTATACTGCAAGTTTCTGTATTTTTGTATCATCAACACTTTAATGAAACCCTCCTAAGAGGACTTCTAGCCTTGTTTCTTAAAGGAGCTAAACTAGTATGAAAAAGCCACAAGATACACTCTGTCAGAAGCCTACAACAGAGAAGATTATTATGTCCAGTCTTTGGCTAGGTGCAATAGTTGAAGTATTAATAAATACAAGGAGGAGCTGCTTGAAAGCAAATCTATTTTTCTAATGTTATCAGTTGGTTTAATAAAAGGTATTGTCTATTAGTGTAAACTATGCTTTACTTGTATCTTTAGGTCACCACAGCCACGATTGCAAAAGTGGAATAGATGTCCAAAGTGTCCAGAAAACTAAAGCTTCCAAAGCCACAGCTACTTCCGTATTTATTGAGAATGATGCACACTTTCCCAGCAGTTTGGGAAGGCTGGAACATCTGTTTACCAGACACCTGTATCACATTCTACCTTTGAGTAGTGTGCTAAGATTTAGACAGTTACCCCATTAATCCTGCAGAGGTGCTAAATAAACTGCACTGCAAAAGCTGAACAGAACTGCTCGTAACCCTTCTCTTCTTCCTAGGCTCCATCGCATTGTTAGGTGAAAGAGAAAATAAAGGAAAACATGTTTATCATCATTATACTGAATTATATTTGTGATTTCTATTACTCATATTTTGGTATATTGTAGTTTATATACATGTGGGTAGCCTCTGAAGTTGAGGTATACTCTGAGTTGAGTATGAGGTTCAGACCCATGTCATTTGTGACATAGACAGATATATCAAACAAAGCAGCTGGAGAAGGAAAGGCATTGAGAAAGGAAGGCACTGACTCCTCCAGCACCACCCAGGTCAGCACTGGGAATACAACACATCTCCGAGAGCCATCCAGTGCCTTCTAGCACTGAAACTCACAGTATTTTTTTCAGGCAGTCTTGCTCACTTTCTTCCAGCTGCCAGTCATCGTAATACCTTCTTATCTGTATTCTCAAGATAAATCCCATAGGCATTAGAGACCAAAGGGCTCTGACAAATTCCAGCTAACATACACTGAACAGCACAAATGCAAAAGGAGACAATTTCCTGCCTCTGCTCTCAGAGATACACAGGGTCTCACATCCTTGCCACGTCATGAGAATCCAGTGGATCCCAGTAACAGAGGCCAAGACGCTCTGTCCTCTACTTCTGTCCCCATGCTTAGTCACACATTGTACTAAGTTTCTATTTATAAGCAGTTTATATGGAAGCAATAAACCATTCACAGATGTTATAAACATTTTATAGGTCAGGGGACTACACACACTAGGGTTAACAATTATTTACTAAAGCAGCTATTAATCATTTACAAAAAGGATATGAATTGAAACTCAGCATTTACAATGTATAATGGCTGTTATCCTAGCTGCCACACTGGAGATGGGCCCAAGGATCTCTGCAGTTCAAAAATCAACCACACATCTGAGCGTAGAAACAGCCCAGATACCCAACAGAAAGCTGTGACAGGCTCACACCTTCCACAGGGTGGATACAGAACTAGCGAATGGGAAGTTAACTAAAACTCCTTCTCAAGTGAACCAGAAAGTTGCTTCTTCAAGAACATACCAAACATCTTGGTCCCAATTTTTCCTTATCTACAGTTCAGGTGACCAAAGCAATCAGATGCCAGCCACTCACTGGTACAGACAGAAATGGCTGCACTGAAGGAAGGCAGGCAGGAATATCCAAGTCCCTTAAATTTTCAGCATCTTGTTGTGATTGGTGTTTTTCTTGCATATCTGGGAGTATTTCCTGCCCACTTTGGAAGGATACAAGTATACAAATAGCTTTATTTCTTTGACACTTTCAGTAGGGTGAGTATGAAAGTTGTAAGTGGTACTGGTATTTTCATGCACCTCAAATGTATCTCTATGCCACAAATGATACCTGTTAATCCAGGAGATTTTTTCTGGGAAAGAAACCCAAACATATTATCACCCCTCTTTCCCCAAAGACCTGGTTTTCTCTCTTGCAAGCAGCTGGGACTCTGGGGAATCAAAGCCCTAAGCCATCTGGCAGAAATCACCAAGGCAAGTTTTTGACTCACTGTCACAGGTCATGACCTACAACCACTGCCAGTGTTCCAGGGCTTCTGGCTCTTCGACTTGTCTTCCCCAAAGCAAACACAAATACAAACTGGAAAACTCCTGAAGCAAAGCTCTTCCCTCCTGGGGCTGAATGTCTGTCACCTCTGCAAGAATACACTTGGTAACAACTCCACAGCCATTGGTTAGCTGTCAATCCCAGTTACATCAACAACTATAGCAATACTGAGCAGTTGAGGTTGGAGGGCAGGAGGACAGGTGACCCAGTATTCCTTCCACTACATTTACTCCTTGATTACTGACTGTGTTAGCAGAGAGCAGTGGTGTCATCACTGGGTTTCTATTCTATGGATGACTGAAACATGGTATAAGTGCATGTGAGCTGAATTCACACTAAGGAAAAAAATCCACAGGGAAAACCATATTTCAATTATCCATAAGTCATCTTCTTGCATGAAATCTGAGTTAGTGAGAGTTTACAATGCAGTGCATCTACACAACAGCACTTTCTTCAGCACATTTTCCTCTGCCAATATTTTTCATGTTTCAAAACTTTGTGTACTACTGGGAAACCGGTGCTTCCTCTTCCTATATCCCCACCTGCAATAGGTGCATTGAGCTATGCAACATCAGAACCTATTTCCATCTTGACAATTACATTCTATGCATGCATCCTATAAGATATATACTTATAAGGTAAGTCAGCCAACCTCAAGTTCTAATCTGAGGAAACATTTAAGCATATTCTTAACAAAGGAAAAGACTAATTGCATTACCACTGAATTGGACTTGCTTAAGCATGTGTTTAAACACTTTTCTGAATGGAGTCTGTTAGCATATGGGGCAGACTAGTCTTTAATGTAACCCTAGAGATACAAGTGTCCAGGCTGCATTTGTGCACTCTGATAACAGCTAATCTGATAGAGACTTAACCACACAGGCTCTATGCGTCAGTGAAGACAGCGTGGCAAGTGGATATTACAAGGATACTGCTTATCTAGCTGAGAACAAATGAAAACTCATTCAAAGAACTTGGTGCTTTTGAGATAAAAGCTGAGGAGGTCTTGTAGGGGGCCACGAGAAGATGAGGTTATCACAGTGACAGACAGGCTTTAAAACGCACCTCTTTATTACAGTGGCAATTAAAAGATAAAATTGCAGACCTCCAAAAGATGTAGAGGTGTCTCATTTCAATTTAAATCATTGGCCAGTGAAAATATGGATTCTCGTGGCATTGACTGTAAAGCGTGATCAAATTTACAATACAGCTTTCTAAGAAATTGTCTGTTCCACATTCGCTTTTCATGAGTTGTTGGAACAAATGAATCTGCAAACCTTTAGCTTATAAAGGAAAGAATCATAAGGAAAGCACGCTCCATACTTAATACAGTCCCACACACAGAGACAACACCTAGAAAGCATATTGTAATCCTCAACGGGACAGTGCCACTGACATATTTCAGGAGGTTGTCTACCTGTGCTCAGGGAGCCTGCAGATGTACCAAAATAAAAGCTAGTCTGGTAAAAGGGTTGCCAGAAAAAAATACCCTGCACAATATGAGAAAAGGGACACAGCACAGCTGGGCAGCTGCTAACAAAGATCCAAAGCACCATCTCCCTGAATGCTGCTCACATGGACCCTTCTACGGGGGTGCAGTTAAAGAACGCGCTGCCAAATGTCCAAGGCTGGAGCACAAACCAGTGAAGCAGCTAATCTCACAAGCCTCCGGGCTCAGGAACAAGCTGTAGATATGTAATTATGCACCATATTGGCATTTACCTGACTTGAATTCACTCTTCCAGGCAAAGTTAGCTTTGGTTACCCAGGAGCTTTAAAGAAGGGAAGAATTCAAAGTTATCTTTGACTTTTGCTAGGACTGGCCTGTGCACGACGGGGGAAGCTGAAGTGCAGTTCAGAAGCCGTAGGCTCAGCTCTACAGTGCTACTTTCCACAGAATGCTGTCCAGAAACATCTTACTTCGATTTTATAAGGCTCATCTCCAGTTTCACACCACTGTGTAACTTCATGTAACAGGGCAAAGACAGAGAAAAGGCTGGTCCTCCTCTCATTTGTTAAAAATAAGTTGATTTATGAAGTGCCTGTAATGCCATAAAAATACTTCATAAACATTCTTTGGTCACTTAAAGTTTGTTCTCCAGATCCTATTTCAAGCTTTTTTTTCTACCCCAAGAGCCTCCTGTTTTCACTGACAGATCTGAAAAGTGCTTTTGCTTCTGTGACGGAACACCAGCTCCAAGCAGGAGTCCAGCACCACGGAAGAACCCTTTGGTTTGGAGCAGGACAACGGTTAAGAAATCTTTGTTCATCTGTCATCTGATGATGCTGATGTCTCTTTCCAGCTAACTCAGTGGCAGCTACATGGACCCAACACCTTCAAAACTAATGCTCAATATCTTTCTAAATTAAGCCACTGATGATTAGTTCTGAAATTTTAAACAAAATTATTTCCCTTCTCAGACATGTCAGGCCTAAACGAAATGTAAAATAACCTTTCCTTCCTCCTAGATCTTGAAAACCTCTCTGTGACAAAGGCCAAGCCCTGCAGAAAGCCTGCTTTCTCACCTAGTGAAATAGCACTGGCCAGTTTCATTTCCCCAGCACTGAAATGCTTCAGTTCCCTGCCTTACGGAAGAGCTGCAGCTCTGAGCTAGACCCAGGGGTTTAGGTTCTCGGGAGGTTTATTTCCCACAGCTGCTCTTCAGCCAAGCTGTGAACAAACCTGAAAATTCATTTGAAAACCCTCTATGGTTTCTCATGCTTTCACAATTACATTACAGCTCTTTCCTCAACATTCACCATCCCCCCCCCACCCCCCCAGGAACTCCCCCGACACATGGGTAACATTTACCGGGAAGGTTTGTAAACCTTGATGAGCATTTCATCTCAAACAGTGCAAAAACTGGCTTTCAAATAAGTCTGGGAAATTTTCTTTCACAAGCTCTGTGATTTTGTTATGGAAGCTTGGCTTGCTGAAGTTCTGCTCTTGAGCTGGATTTGGAGCCCACTGAAGCAACTGGAAGGACTCACATTCATGCTCGTGGGCTTCAAACCTTCAAACTGCTCAGGTCTGTCACTTTGCCAGTGACTCTGCAGACTCTGTGAGCTAAGATTGAGGACAACTATCCTAGGAGGCTGAATTAGTGGCTGGGGTTCTTGATGTAAAATGTCAGATGAGCCACTCTAAAGCTAAAGTTTCTTCCCTTCCACTAGATAAGACCAGGGTGTGCAGGTCTCAATGCAACAGTGTTGGACTTAACTCTTTACCAAGTTTTGTTTACATCAGTCCTCAAGTGATCACTGAGGTCACAGCATTTGCACATCAGAGTAACAGTCACCATGGAAACCAATAAACTGACATCTGCTTGATGTCTTGGTTTAAAGGAGCTGTGAAGCTACTCAGGCAGGAAAGCCTCCTGCAGGGGTGCAGCTCCTTATCACTGGGGTGGTCATTTCCTTCATGTCTCACACATTCCACTTTTCAGCTTTGCCCTGTACTGATTCATCATCTCCTCTAACTAGATCAGATGCTCTCGTTCACCAGGATCACTCAGGCCCATTTACTACCACTTCTTTGTTATGGGGTTAAGATCCTACCGGAGACTAACATGGAGTCAACCCTCAAATCCCCACCCCAGAACCCAAAGACAGACATACTCATTTTGAATTCATATTGACAAATCAAGCAGATTTCAAGTTATTCAGAAAGTGTAAGCAAAACCTTGATCCTTGTCATCATATTACAATTATATACTAGATATAAAATATATCTTATTGTATTAAATGCAAGTCTAGCTATTTATCATCAAAGTAATCAATTGAAACAAGCGTAAAATGCAGAGCCACAGGAACTGTTAGTTTCTGACAAACACATACAAAAAAAAGATGCCCACAATCTATATATATTGAGCCCATACCTATTTCACATTTTTACAACATACAAGTGCCTGAATGTTACATTAGCCACTACCCTGCATTTCATGGACCACTCAAATAAATACAAAGATGAACCTAGGGCATTTCTTTCCTAGATTAGCTTTCAAAACTGGAGTCTTTTGAGGGTGGGAACTTCCAACTACATAAGAACATAGCTCTAGAAAAGCACATCTTTGATCTTTCTTTATAGCCAGCACATCACAAAATAATTCCTACTGTTCAAAAGTTGATTACATATTCACACACACTGCTGCATAAAGTTCATGACTATGAACACCATTTTAAATGACCAGAAGTATTTCTGCCTGATGGAAGGCAATTACTGAACACAGAATTGGCTACCATGACACTTGCTGCAGTGTAAGTTAAAACAAACACACGTAAACAGCTTCCTGAGTTGTGTTCAATGGTATTATCCCATTCTTTCTCTGAAACAGGGCAACTGCATATACACTCCTGACTGGCAATTGCCTCCAGCTTCAAACCCTATCTGGGAACACTTCAGAAAAATACCAGCTGGCATGGCCAAAATTCTGCCAAAAAACATTCCAGCACTTCAGTAGTACAGTATCATATTCCACACTTGAGGAACATTCCCAGGCATCCTTGATTTTACTAGTATGGACTCAGCCTAAGATTTCCAGATGCTTACCAGAATAAAGTTTTGCTACTTGGCCAGTACCTTCTGAACAGAGAACCCACACAAACCAAAAGAATCAAGGCTTTTTTACGGCAGAAATTAACATTACAGTTAAGAATCTTCCTGAAAGGGATTCCAGGGCCAGTTTGGAACGAGCACCATTCAGCACTTGCCAGAAAGCCGTGTGCTCATTGGACCTTTATTCTACACCCTCGCTTTCTGATTGTCCTGGGATAAACACAACAGCACTTGTAGATTCCACAGACACTACTGGCACAAGATCTTAACTTTGGAATTCAAAAAGGGATCTCAAAGAAACACTCAATAGCAGCTGTAACAAGAAACACTGAGGAGTGTCTCTTGCTAGTGAAAGCACAAAGCAAAACAATGCTTCCTGCCCACAAGTGTCCAAGGCTTCCCTTTTCCTGCTTTTCACCCTCTTAGTCCCTTCCAATCCACACAACAAGGGTGTCATTTTAACAGAGAAAACCCAGTTGTAGCTGTCACACAGCTACATCTTTGGGTAGTAACCAAAAGTTCTATGGAAACAGTGTAACACTCAGTGATTTTTGGGAAGGGAAAGGGATCAGGAGGAATCAGCAGAAAAGGAAAAGGTCACAGAGCATCTTTTACCTGACATTGCCTATCTGTTCCAGTGTTGCGCTCATCTAGCCAGCATGGACAGAAACACTGGGGAGGAGCTGGCGCCACAGCCTTCCTCACAGCCTACTGAGTGGAGTAAGCATCCTGTCCATTGTCTGCTTCCAATGGATCTCTATGCAACTGCTGCTACACTCACCTCGATCCACCAGATAACTATCTGTGCCCTAAAACACAGCTTAAGGTCACATAACATTTCACATAATTCCAATAGATTTTACCACAGCCTGGTAAGGGATACATCATCATCACTCACTTCACAGCACAAAATTAAGGTGGTTTTGGTTCGTGTTTTTCTTGTGTGTTTTTTAACATTCCTTAAATAATTTGGTTAACAAATCACACATTTGAAACTTATGCAAAAAAGCACTATCAGAGAAATGTATTCACAATAATTAATCAGAGTGTGTAACACCTTCTAGAGAGAAACAGTCTTGAAATGGCTTAAAAACCTTGAGAAGTCTTTGAAACAATAAGACAGAATTTTTGTTTGCTTCCTTTGATTTCTAATTCCTGGTGTACTTGGATAGCATCTTCAAGAGGTTTTTATTCCTCCAACTTCCAAAGCCACAGAAACTCAGCTTTTTAAACATGAAGCTAACAGTCCTGTGACATGACTCCAGAGGGGGCTTGACAAAAGCTCCCAAGTACCACAATGTTAAAAACCAAAGAGTTGGCAAAATACCTCAGATTTGAGGAGGTGAAGAAATATGAGTGGCACAAGACGGACTTGAACAGCTGTACACACTTCAGCTCAAGATTTTAAATTTTCTGTCAAAATATTGCAGTGAAAAAGAAACATTCTCCATGGAAAGCAGCTATTTTTGGTGAAAATGCTATTTTATCAAAACTCTATTTTCCATTAAACACAGTTTTGACAGAAATTTTTCAACTCTCCTTATTCAGTGTTATGCTCTGTAGTTGGAAATGTTAGCAGTTTTTTAGGCTGTCTCTACAACTGCAAAGATTTATAAGGACTTGGCAAAGATGGAGAATGGAAAAAAAAACCTGATGTAAGACTAGGATATCTGTCCTTTCCTATTACACATAGCCCTGAAAATGACCTTTAGTGGAGTTTAATAGAATACATGACAGTGACACAGCACAGCAATGCTGCTTCAAGAAATCTGTTAATATGCCTGTTCATGGCTTTTTTTCCATTGGAGAGTATTGGCAAAGCATCTTTCTTCTATTGGTAAAGCAACGGAGTCTTTCATTTTGGCTTGCTGAACTTGGGGGCAATTTTTCACCTAGTCAAGTCCTGGGACCACTGGTCCGTGTGCTGAATTCGGGAGCCCTGTAGATGGAGAGTTGCACCTTCCTCAAATCCTAAAGAAAAGGATTCAGTATAGGACTATGCCTACTTGTCTGCTGGAATTACGCAGGACTCCCTTGTCTGTGCTCTGAAGGCAGGCTGCTGCTGTTGCCTACTTGTATCATGTTACAGCTCAGTTTGAAGTGAAACTGGGGGGAGAAAAAGAATCAGTGTGTGCAAATCAGAGGTATTTTGAAAATCAGAAACCTGCTATTGGGGAAAAGGAGAAAGAAGGCTGGACAACTCTTGAGCACCGTATTTTCTGTAGCGCTTTTGGTTTTTAGGCTTTCCAAAATGTATTTACAAGGTTTCGGGGCTCTGCAGCCTCCCCATTGTCTGCTGAACCTTGCCTGAACTAGGCAAGCACTTAGGCCAGGTTGGACAGGACCTTGAGCAACTTGGTCTACTGGGAGGTGTCCCTGCCCATGGCAGGGGGGTTGGACCTGGATGAGCTTTAAGGTCCCTTCCAACCCAAACCGTTCTGGGATTCTGTGAACACAGCTGATCTCATTAGCAATGAGACAAAAGAGAAGCTACAGTCATGACCTTCACCAGCTTAGTCCTGGCCTTTGCCTGGGACTGAGAGAGCCACACAGTCACAGCTGCTATGAACTAGTGCAACATGAGGGTCAGTGGAGCCACACGGTGTCACAGGAACTGAAAATATGCCCTGGATTTTGCTGCCAATATTAGAATACATATTTCTTATGTGCCTCCTTCCTCTTCATCCCCATCTCAGATGAACTTATGTAGTCATGATTGGTAGCAAAAGTACCCAAGCTCCCATTCAGTGACCGCGAGACAAGAGCCAGTCTAAGAGACCTTTTTAACTGGACACACTTCCTCATACAGCCAATTTGCAAGATAGGCATATGTCAGCAAAAGTAACCCATATACAGAGCACTGTGGACCTAAAGAAAACAGAAAACCAAGCCTGAAGGCAGATGTGAGAAAAGGAAAGTTTCCATATAACCTCTTTCTCTGACTCCACTAACTAAAAAATGATGCAGGGAAACAACAGCCTGTTTCCAAATCAGAGGGATGTGTACACATGAGCACATACAAACACATACAGGATTTTTGCTAATTGTCTCTATGGAACCCCTAAGTATCCACCAACATTAATATAAAACCCTTCCTTCCTGCAAGCCAGCATTCCCCAGCCCGTTCCATCTCTCACTTCCCCCACAAAAATGATAGACTGACTCTAATCTCCCACCTGCATAAATCTCCTACAGACAACCACAAATATTTTAGCTATGCTGATTTATGGAAGCACGAGCAAGACTAAACCAGGAGATCCATCCTCCATGCACAATGACTGATGGCTTGCTGCAAATCTTTCCATTTAAAGCGCTGTCACTTTTGCAGCTCCATAGAGAGAGAAAAAAAAGAGGAATAAAATAACATGCAGTGATGCAGCTTATGGCAGCTCCTGGGAAAAAAGCATTTGTGCAACCTGATTTCTTCCAAGTCCTTCTGCACAAAATCCTTCCTACTAACTGAATAAACTCGATTTGAGAGCAGATGTAGGAACAGCTGCAGGACCCCGCCAGCTCTCCTTCAGCCATTCCATTTTCTGACTTTAACTGACCATGGCAATCTTGATTTACAGCCAATGGAGATCTGCCTTTTTAACCAATGCCTTTGTACCCATGGATTGGAAGAATGAATGAAAATGGGCACTCCTTACTCAGATTCAACTACAGCAGAAAACAAAATCAGGCTGTAGCTCCTGACTCCAGAATAATTAACAGCAAAAAACTCCCCAAATCCAGTGGACTAAACTTTGAAGGCCACAAAGCACTGGGAACATCCCTTGACCTCAGAGAATAACCATCATAGACAGGATTAGTCTGACAAGAACAAGACAAGGACCACTGAGTTTACTCATGGCAGATAAATAAAAAGGACACAAACTGTGCACAAGACACCTGTCAACATCTGGTTCAGCCTCTCCATGCTGTGTAAGGGCCCCACAGAGGCAAGAGCTTACAGAGGAGACTGAACTCATTTAGCTGCTCTGAGCCAAGCTGTTTTAAGGTTTGTGTTTTGCACCAGGACATCAACAGGGGAAGACAATGCCGTTGTGGCAACACATTATTACTATTCTGCCAGTTGCAGTTTCAAAGAGCTGGGCTGAGACCTGAAGTCACAGAGCAAATAAAGGGATTTCTGCATTCTCAGCTCCACCAACACCATTTTCTTGGCACTTCCTCTGCACCTTCTCTGCAGTGGGCTGTCTCTTCCCCGCAAGCCTGTTGACAGCCACAGTTTCACCTGTTGTCACAAGCATGTCAGTAGTAATGTCTAATTGAACAGCTGTATGCTTTCTGCTCTACTGCAACTAATTGACTAGTAAGTAAAGCCTTACAGTAGGATTACTGACCATACTCCTTTTGTATGAAATTTAACTGACTTACCAAAAGTTTTGCTGGGTTACGTGTCATCTGTTTTCACATCCTGGCTCCAAGATATTAGCTAGAAAAAAAGAAAGAAAGAGGCTTAGCTAGTTAAAAAGAAGAGCAATGGGTATTTTATACCTTTGGAATGCATGTCTGAAATGCAATGGTTATTTTAGGGCATGTTACATTGTCTACATGGTCTATTACACGGAATTCTGGACTCAATTTCCTCTCCAGGCTCTGTGAATAATCACTTCCTTTTTCTAGACCTTAACTTCCTCAGTCAGTAAAATGGGGAAAGTTACACATACTGTCCTTGGAAATGCATTTAATGACAAACCTTTATGTAATGGCTAATTGTGCAACACCATGAATAAAGGAGGAGAGGACCAGCTGCCAAGTAGCTTGGGACATATCCCACCCCTATCAGTGACAAAGTTATACATGTTTGCTTTAGGTTCCTCATTCAAGACTCACAGGTGAAACTTGAGAATACCTGTTCTAACAGGAAACTTTGCTTTTCCTTGCTATGAATAAAACCTGAAATGACACACTGGTAACATTTTGTACTTGTTTTTATCGGCTTGTAAACCCAACTCAAAGCATATCCTTATTTGAGAAGGAAAACAGAAAATCCTCAGAACTCAGCGACAAACACTCCAAAGAGGCCTAAGACTTAATTACACATGGATCTGCTGGTAAATATCACCTGGATTTTGCTCTAAAAAGAACTTTGTAGACTGCTTGCAGATTTCCTTGGGTCACCTGCTTGAAGCAGGAAATAACGCTTGTATTATGCAGGATCTTAATAAGAAACAGTATAAAAGGAGATTAGAAATAGATAAATGAGGATTTTGAAAAGTCTGGCAGTGGGACAGAACAATCATCAACATGAGGCAGCAGAATGCTCCCTACTTCCCATCCAAACTATCTTTTAGCATGGAGAACTTTCCAGTTTGTGTGCCAGACTGAGAGCCACTGACTTGGGCAATCCTGGCAGCTGTTTGTATTTGCACACCTACAGTACAAAACAGTAATCTCTCAAATCTGTTCAATATGGCAGATGTTGGTGACCAGCACTACTGCTGATCAGATGCCCACACAAGGGCACAGAAGCACAAGGTGGCTTAAATCAACACTCCCAGAGTGGCACTTTGCTCTTTACATCTCAGAATCCAAGCTGCCTGTTTCTATGGCTGAACTGTGATAGCTTGGTTGGGCTAACGAACAGATTCATTCCGCTGTGGCAAAAAACCTGAAGGCAGAGTCTTGGACAAGCACAATTTTAATTAATGCACTCTCTGTGAAGTAGCTACCACCAAGACAAAATGAACAGAACTTTGGCTTAAATAGCCCAGACATCAAGAACAGTTTCAAAGAGGCCTACATAAAAAACCTGCATGGTGGCAACTCGAAGAAGAAAATAGAAAGATCTTAGTCAAACCATGAAACATCCAGGAAACAGAGAAGAAAATCAAAAAAAGTTTACTGCTTTTCTATTTCTGCTAGTTTACTTTAGCACATGTGGGCAATGATTTCAAATAGTTGTATGTAATACTACAAAAGCCTTGGGTTATGTGTGAACCCCTGCATGTCAGAACTGTAGAGAACAGTTGTACAAGAAGATGATCACTGTGAGAAATTCGTGTACAAAGTACAATTAGGTGTTGGGTTCAGGGTTCAGGACTGAGCCTGCCAGATACAAGAGGCAGAGCACCACTGCTAACAGGAGCCTTAGCTCAAATTCTGTTTATCATCTGGAGGGAATCTGAGCAACTTTTGCTGAAAGTTCTTGTTTTTCACCAAACAGAAAGATCAAGATCAAAACTTGGGTGCACACACACACACACAAGGTAAAACAAAGGACCAACATATATTAAAATAAAAATTACTTCAATTGACAGCGCGATGCCAAGACATGTAGATGAAACGTATTTCCATTATAAAATCTATTCTGTCTGCTACTAACATTGTCAAGTACATTCAGCCTCTTGGTAGCTCAAGATGATTCCATCACCGATCCGTCAAAGGCTAAATACAGCTATATGAGACACAGAATATAGGATGCGATCACTTAGCATGCATGGAAGCGTGAAAGTAAGCAACGTGCTCATGGTAGTCAGGTTAAAGCATTATTTAGCTGGTTAGATCACATTCCCACATGGTTTGTAACTACACATTAACAAGTCAAGACAGACACTCCTAAGTTTGGCACTTTGCAGAAAGGGCTCAGGAGTGATTTTCAGCGACGGCAGCAGCAGCCGCTGGCAGCTCCCTCCAGCTCTGACTGCAAGCTCGCGGCTGCACGCATTGGACAATTAGATGGTGACACAGCCTAGTTGTGGCACCGTGTTTGTAAGAACATCCTGCAATAGTCCCATCTCCCGAAAACCAAAGAAAAGGGACAGAACAGGGTTGAAAAGAATCATTTGTAAACAACTGAACGGAAACCACTCTTCTACGAGCTTCCTTTTGCAGACTATCCTCATCAAGCCAAGGTATGATGCTTTCTGATTTAGGCCTAGCATGCACTAACTGCGTTTCCTGCACTCACGCTGCTAGTGCTCACACAGAATGAAGTGGGTGATCTCGCTACTCCACATTCTGGAAGGTAGAATAGAAAAATAAATGAGGGGTCCACAGTGTCTTCCCAGACTTGACCTACTTCAAAGAAAAACCAGGAAGAGCTGTGGCAGGTTCACGCTGTGAAGAAATTGTTGCTGCTTCCAATCCACCATGCCAGACTGTAGGATGCTGCTGTGAGGTCACTTGAACAGATTCATTAGAGAATTCAAAGCCACAAAGTGACCTATTTTATGTCTGATAATGAAATAAGATGCTTTCAGAGAAGCACCTGGTAGCTGACTGCAGGAAAATCTCTGTGTAGTTAACACAACCCTGCACAAGTTTGTGCTGAAAACTTCAATCACACAACCATGCTAACTTTTAACACATTACTTGCTTACATGAGAGACTTACCCCATAAGAACCTTATCTAGGTGTTCCTGCTCCAGCAGGGGGATTGGACTAGATGATCTTTTGAGGTCCCTTCCAATCTCTAGCATACTGTGATACTGTGAAGAAGAGAC
This sequence comes from Psittacula echo, assembly GCF_963264785.1. Lineage (NCBI taxonomy): Eukaryota > Metazoa > Chordata > Aves > Psittaciformes > Psittacidae > Psittacula > Psittacula echo. The sequence goes on from NC_137753.1 coordinate 821,387, forward strand.
AAACCACACAAGGATGAAACCTACCCGGGTCAGTTTCTAATCTCAGACTCCTGTAAATCAAAAGTAACTCCTTACTCTGAACATTTTAAACCAGGCATGTATCTATACAATTCAGTAACTGGTGAGTGCCTGCCTGAGGACTTCTGGAATTTTCAGAGGAGGTTAGATTCTGAATTAAGAGCCAGGAATTTCAAACCTGAAGCAGCAATTCTTGTGACAATTCTATTCTTTCTGACTAGTAACCCCTCCACAAAGGAGGTTCATTTTCATGGTTCACTACCAAAAAATTAAGACACATTTTCCAAATGAGCTCAGCTCCCAATTTAGGATATAATATAATAATAAATAATATAATAATAAATGATGCTGAATTACCAAAACTGTGTGTGACAAGAGCTGCTCTGAACCTGTATTCTGGTTTCTTTTGGTCCATAGAAAAATGGTGTTTTGAGAAAATCAAGAAGTTTCACATCAACAGGAGAGCTCCTTTGCCACAAAACAAGAGATTGCTGCTTTCTGACTCCTTCTGTAACTCCGATTAATTGTCATTAGAATTTACCACTTGGAAAGCTGGTAGAACTTTAAGTATAAACAGACTCTTTTAATCAGGAGTTGTTAGTGAAGGTATTATTTCATGATCTACTAAACCTGGAACCTGTTCTGCTGTGTACCTGTCATCTCCTGCTCTTGCTCCCTTTGCTGAGCCACAGCAGTCAGCCAGATCATGGAGCTCACATGCAAGGGAAAAAAAGCCCTTTGGATTTCAGCCTCCTCATCTTGGTGACCAACAGCACATTCATGACGCCTGAAAAAGGGAAGGGGCAAGAGGATATAATTTGGAGGCAAAGCCAACTTAGACCAGATTGACTGACAAATGAAACTGCACTCTCAAAGAACAAGAAACGTGACCCCAGGAGAAGAACTGCTTCTCCCTCTGCTCTGACACTTTGTACTAAAGTAAACACAAACTGTCGCCTGCTCTGTTCTGACAGTGGAGATCTGAGGAACATAAAATACAGAGCCCACACAACACAGTAATCCCCATCTCACTTCTCTTTGTTTCCACCCAAAGCCTGCATGATCTCACTGCTGAAGCATTGATCTTGGTTCTGTGCACAAGATGGGTGGATACTGGCTGACTTGTTAGCACATTTTCTTCATGCTGCTGGGTACACTTCCCTTAGCATCCAATATTTTTGGTTTTGCCTTTAAGAACAGCATGCGTAATGGAAAGGCTGGGAATACTTTTTTGCGCAGCAGAGAGGAAAACGCATTTCAAACTGAGCAAGAAAGCTCCAGACACAAGGAGGAAAGGTTCCTGCAGGAAAACTGTGGACAGTAGTTTGCACGTGTAGGAAAATTCTGAGAAATGGGGAATCTGTAACTTCGCAACCTGGATTTTGTCCCCTGTATAGGGACCAAGGACACTGCTGGAATGTCCAGGTGTGGATTCTGCATGGCAAGAGAGCCAGATTTGTTAAGTATCAGCTGAGCATGCATCTGCCTGCTCCTCTCACTGCAGGTTGCCGAACTGATGTTATAACAGACAGACTTCAAACTGCAAAGAACGCTCCTTTAACCATGTCGTGGTTTAAGCCCAGGCCGTAAATTAGAACCATACAGTCTACTTCCCCCCCACACCCTTCTTCCCTCCACTCCTGGAGGGATGGGGAGGAGAATCAAAAGAATGCAACTCCCACGGGTTAAGAACAGTTTAATAACTAACGTATAACACAAACCACTACTGCTACCACCAATAATAATAATGATAAAGGAAATAACAAGGAAGAGAATACAACCGCTCACTGACCGGTACCTCACCCCCACCCTGCAGTGATCCAGCCCTTCCAGGAAATCTCCGTTACATCCTGGGCATGACGTGCTGTGGTATGGAATACCTCTTTGGCTAGTTTGGGTCAGGTGTCCTGTCCCTGCTTCCTCCCGGCTTCTCCTCCTCCCTGGCAGAGCATGAGACTCACAAAGCCCTTGGTCAGGGTAAACATTCTGACCAGCAACTGAAAACATCAGCTTTATCAGTATTATTCCCAGGCCGAAAGTCAAAACCACAGCGCTGCACCAGCTACTAAGAAGGAGAAAAACTGACTACTGCTGCTGAACCCAGGACAAACCATGAGGGTCAGATGGTTCTGATCAAGAGAATATAAATTAGAAAAGCAAACAAATGCACTCAGTGAGCCAAGTTTCACCATGAAAGGCAAGAGGGTCTTTTTTTTCTCTGCCTGCTATTGCCATTATTATCCTTAAAGTAATGGTTCTGGGAAGGAGATTTCAACATATGCCATAAAAAAGCTGTGGCAAACCTACAGAGCACATTAACCAGAAGGAAGGGCAAACTACTCTTGATGTTCTAATGAATGAAATGATTTAATAACACCAGCAAGTAGAGCTCACTTATAAACACTTTCAGAAGCCTTAGCACTCAATTTTACTCACTTGAGAATTTCTGACAGCTGTTAAGATCCTTTCCAGCTATCCAATTAGGGCAGAGGAATGGTGCAATTCCAATAATTAATTTCAGAATTTGTCAGAAAATTAGAGAAAATCATCATGATTTTTTTTTTTTTTTAAAGATCTCGTATCTGACAGAAAATATTTCTCAGAGGGTGGTACTAAAGAAACACTTGTGCACATGGTGACCAGGCTGCAATCTGGGTAAGAGCAAAACCACCACAGTTCACAGGGTGGTGGAAGTACTTCTCAAGACAGTCACAGACAACTAGGAAGGTCTGTTGCAGGTTTTATTTTTGGCTTAGTTAAACGTGCTATATTAGATTATCAGATGTACTGCAGGGAGATAAAGCAGTATAGAACAGAGACAAAACCTGGGCCACTTAATGAAACACCTTCTGTTGAATATCCAGCCAGCTACACAAAAGGTCTGTATCCTGCAAACCTCCACAAGGCCAAGCAGAGGGTCTGGCCAGCAAACTGTTGTCTGCATTTATCAATGAGTTCATTTAAGTACAAACTTCTTTCCATCTATGGATAAAAGTATAGGCAGAGGGACATACTTCACTGAGAGCCAGGCAAAACAGGGGCCAGGTCTCTATTTTACTCAAAAAGGCAGTTTATACCTCAGCTCAAGAAAGACTTGACCACAACTGGACCACAGCCTTGCACCAAGCATGTGGCCTCAACCTACAACCGATCAAAAAGAGATTGCTTGGGAAAGATGGGACATGCAGAGCCTTGTAGGTAAATTTGGAAGGACAAGATCTTATCCCATGCCATCTTCATTTCTACTGTTTATTTGGCCTCAAGATATTTTTGCAGTATATCAAAAGCTAACATGGATGAGCAGTTTACACAAAGGAAACTCCTGAGCTCAGTTTCTGTGATACCACATTTCTTGCAAAATTTGACAGGTCACCCTAATTTCTGCATATAAAGTAGATTTAAATAACAGTTTTGGATGCATTGGAGAGCAAGATGAGCACACACAGGTGAGCTGAGGTTTGTAAAGTGCTTCAAAATCCTTCAGCCACAGGCACTGAAGAAAATATTCAACATGTTAGAAAGATTCCAGTGCTCAGGAAGCTTTTTTCCATTATAACTGGGAAACTCACACATCCAAAGGATACACCACCCCTTTTCTTGAACCAAATTCATCTCTGTTACTATTGCAGTCACAAAGCCTGATGCAGCACGTACATCCAAGCCCTTGGCCTGTCTATTGTGGTCACCAGATAAACCTGCTGTTTATTTCTCTACAGGGTAAGCCAACTGCATAATGCCGTAAATACCAAGAACAGTGAAAGTACAGGGCCTGAGAAACAGGGAATATGCTACTTCGCTGTGCAGACAGCTAACACAGAACTGCCTGCAGCAAGGCAGGGAATCATCAAAGATTGCGCCATGATCTTGGTGCCTCCTACACTGATCCTCATCCTCACTACCAATGCTCATGGAGCTGGAAGATAGCAACAGCTCCTGTGCTTGCCCAGTGGAGAAGGAACAAAAGGCTTGAATAAAATGGCCAGGGATGGAAGTTGCTATGTGGTAAACTTGACCATTTTACTAACATCTCAGCTTAAGAACAGTCAGCTGTTCTCTGTGTGGCTAAGATACTGAATCTCACTCACAATGCAAGGCAGACAGAGGCATTCTGAAGAACAATGAAGAGATCTGAAGTGAAGATACACGTTTTAAAAGGTTGGGCCAAGTGGCATATGCCTGTCCAGTAATTCCTTCTGCCTTCATCTTCTGAACTGTGTAATAGCGTGTGACTAATATCAGTCCTCCCACTTCTCCAGCCTAGTCATTTCAGCTGATATTTTAAAGTGTACCACACTATGTGCTGACATGCCTCCACCCTCTGCTAGCTTTCCTGTTCTAGAGAGACAGAGAAAGAGAGTGACTCACGCATCTCTCCTACTATTCAAGCCTTTTAAGCAAATTCAAAGGAAAGTTTTAAAGGTGCTCTCTTGCTTTGGGGATGCTTGGGTGGGGTTTTCTGTTTCTGCATGTGCTTGTTTTGTCAGGTTCTACGTCATTTTCCAACCTCTGTGATGCTGAGACATTTTAATAATTCATGAACCTTTCTGACACTGTCAAACTGCAATTTGGAAACGTCAGGGGTACCCACTGGTAAAGGCATTTGTGGATGCCTATAGGAAATGAAAAGGAAAAGGAGAAGGATGGTAGAATGAGCTTGCTAAATGCCATGTCTGGCTTGTATTCTATTTGACGGCCATAATTAAAAGCTGAGGTGGTAGAAAGAAGAAAGTAAAAATCCTGGAAGTGAATGCATTTTAGACTTGATAGCAATGCTAACTGACTTCAGAATGTGTTGAAGAAAAACAAATACTGCAGATTGCTATTTCACTTCCAGCATATTTATGTCAGATTTAAACACAAAGTATTTTATCATCAACTCCGGGCATCTTCCAGAGATAGCCATATGATGGTTACAATAGAATAGAAAACAGCCCTTACAAGCAGCTACTTAGAACCAAGAAGCTAAAGAGCTCTTTGTAAGAACCATGTTATTATGTTTTTAACCTAGATCCCCAGAGAACAGGGACAGGAGAAAGCAAGCCATTATGGAGATGACCAAGCAAAGAAGTGCTCATTGAAGTGTGTTTTCTTGTAGACCTTTTTATGCCAGGTTAAATCTTGACCTCAGACATGATCTAGAGAAAAGCACAGTCCACTGATAAAGGCAGCTTGCTCAATGGCATCTAATGTCCCCAGGAAGACTTCCTGAGGAAACCCAGATGTCTTCCTCTCACAGCAACAAGCTCCTGGAATCAGAAGTGTGTTTTTCTGGAACCCTGCCACTTAGGAAAGACCCATGAGGTTGATAGGATAGGAGCATTGGGGACTGATGTTGGACAGCTTGCTTAAAAGGTTGAACCACATAGTTAATGATAAACTGAAAGGTATGCAATGCTTTGGGGGGGTATGTCTGATCTCTAAGTACAAGGGGTGATGGGTTCAACCTAAAACAAGGGAAGTTCAGGTTGGATATAAGGAAGGAGTTCTCTACTGTGAGGGTGCTGAGGCACTGGAACAGGGTGCCCAGAGAAGTGGTGAATGCTCCGTCCCTGGCAGTGTTCAAGGCCAGGTTGGACAGAGCCTTGGGTGACACGTCTTTAGGTCCTTTCCAACCCAAACTATTCTATGATTCCTTTATCTCTTGCACTAGATGTAATAACTCGCTGGCTGCCTTTAAACCAAGCACAAGCAGACTCCCCTAGTACAGTACACTTCTAGTCAACCTCACCTCCTTGATTATGACGAGAAACTTCCGTGACCTGCCCTAGGGAGGGAGAACGGGTCAAGGCGCTGCCCTCCTCAGCGCGGGGCTGCTCGCGGGGAGCGCACGGGCCCTCAGCAGCGCTCCCTCCTCAGCCGGGCGCACACAGCGGGGTTCCTCACCCCTCAACCGACCGAAGCTGCAATTTCCCCCTCGGGAACGGCCCTTTTTAGGCGCCCAGTTAATGTCTCTGCGCACATAGTCAGTTTCCAAGCACCGCTGTCTCTTTCCTCCACCTTCACGCCCCTCGGCAGCATCGAGACCAAGCTCTCAACAGTCAGGACAGCGGCGCTGCTCCCGGTGGGCCCGCGGCTCCGCAGGGAAGGGGCCGCCCCGCGGCAGCCGACAGCAGGCCCCGGCGAGCACCGAACCCGCGCGGGATCCGCTCCTGGCCGGGTCGTGCCCGCGGCGGCATGGCGGCTGCCGGCGCTCGCGCTGCGTCAGGCTGCGGGCGCCAGGAGAGCGCGGACGGACGGCTCCTTTAAGAGCCGCGGCGGCGCCCCCTGGCGGGCCGTGTCTGCTCCGCCCCCCGGCCCGCGGGTCGCGGGCGGCGCCGGGGCCGCAGACGGGCGGCGGGACGGGGCGGGACGTCCCCGAGAGCGGCTCAGCGCCTCCGCGCCTCCTGCCGCGCGGGGCCGACCTGCGAGCGGGAGCCACCGCCTCCCCTCGGGCCGCAAGAGCGGAGCCGCCGCCGCGCCCGCCTCGATCCCCGCCGGCAGCGGCGGGACGCGGGGCCCGGCGGGGCCCAGGCGGCCGGGCCCAACCCGGGGGTTCCCCTCGTTAAAACTCCGTGCTAAGCACCCGCCCGCTCCGAGAGCGGATGGGTGCAGGGTGAACACTGCGGGACCGCGGCCGCGGATAACCCTCCCCGGTCACAGCTCACCTTGGAGCGCTGAGCGGGAATCAGGCTCTTCCCAACCAGCTCCCTGAATAACCACAGTCACCCTCCCCAGAGCCGCTTTGCAGCCACAGAAAAAGTGGGATGGCATTCCAAACTTTTGTCGCCACAAAGCCTTTTGGGGGGCGAATTCATTTTCCTATGTCCTCGCAGCTTGCACTGAGCCACACTGACATATGTCAGTGACTCACGCCAGAACTTGCCAAGCCATCAGACCATGAATACCTCTTAAAAACAAAAACCAGCAGCTCCTAAAGAATAAAGGGACTCCAAACCCAGCCGTTCCCTCCCCATAGGCCAAGCTATTTGACTGAATTGGGCAGCAGTGTTTTATCACTTTGAGATTGCAACTTGGATGGCAAAGTCTTGTCTGATGGCTGGCTGGATAATTTGTCTCTCAGCTTGCAGAGAAATGATGGAAGTCAATTTGACAGCTGCGAGGCTCCCCAAGGATTCCAGACCCAAAGTGCAGAGAGCAGTGACAGACACAGCGACGCTCAGAATATCAATGAAGCGCTGCCTGGGAATAGTGCTGAGGCAATACAAATCACACATGTTCAGCTGGAAGGTTATCACTATCATTATAGTTATTAATTATTGTTATTATTACTTCTATTATTAAGACATAAAATAAGCCCAAAAGCTCCTCCTGGTTTCATGGAAAACAGATGAGTTCCCAGTTCTGACCCACACGCTGCCCTCTGTTCCATGCAACCATAGCTCTGCCTGAGAAGATGCTGCACCATAAAAAGTTGCAAAGCTTTCTGTTAGTTCAAAAAGGAATAGCACTTGCTATTTGTATCCAGCTTTCCTGTGTCCTGTATGGAGTGCTGCAAGTGGAAACATGCCTGCCTTCTCTCTGGAGGGTGCTGGTAACAGCTCTGTAGGTCTGTGAATCACAGGATCACAGGCTGGTTTGGGCTGGAAGGGACCTTAAAGCTCATCCAGTTCTAACCAAGGCACAGGGTCACCTTTCACTAGACCAGGGTGCTCCAAGCCTCATCCAACCTGGCCTTGGATACAGATCATCTCATGTGAAAGCTGTTTTAGAGGCTTTGCTTACTCTAACTCCTTCAGCTTTCTTGGGATGTCTGGAGCAGTTGGCTCAAACAGCTCCAAAGCTGAGGTCAAATGAAGCTTTTGGGGGAGGTGGAGGGTGAAGAGAGAGAAAAAGAGAAAAGGAAAAAAAAACCAACACAAAGCAAAATGGCTTTTGTGCTCCTATTCAAAACTAGGGTGGTTTTTTTTTTTTTTGCCATTGGAGAGAAGAGAGGTCATTTAAAGCAATCTACAAAACCTGCTTACATAGCAGATTTATTCCTGAAAAAGATTTACAAGGGAAACTAAGCTTAGTGGCAACTCCATCAATTCAGTCAGAAGCAGCCCAATTGTTTGACTAAAACTATGGCAACTGTACAGATACTAACATGCAATCCTGCTTTATTAAACCAAACCTCTAGTGAATCTGTTATCACCATAGTAACACTGTAGTTATTACATGGAAACATGTTGAACTATAGTTTGATATTTGCATCTGGTTAGCATCTGCACAGTTTCTTACTCACTTTAAAATTATAATCCAGGCACAGAATAACTCCAGTAAAACTCTAGTTTTAAGGCCAAATCCTTGTCTCAGGTGCATTATATTTAACAGACAGGTCCATGATATGTATCCTCTATCTGGATTTATAATCAGGGGCTCAGTGTGGTATTTCGAGGTTAGTTTATGTATCTCCTAGGATGCAAACACACACAGTGTTGTTCATAATATCCATGCAAAAAAAAAATGGCAAAACCATATGATAATTGCAACTGACCTTCCCACAAGTGCTCTCCAAAGCAACCCAGCTTTGCAGAGCCTGCTGCCAGCATGTCAAAGCTCCAAGCAGTTTCTAACAGAGATTGTTTGATTCTTATTTATTTTAAGCCACCTGCCACAACATTTTTCCTGTCTTCATCTTCCTCCCACATAAAGTGTGGCAGTTTGTATCCAGGCCAGTGCCATTTTGTGAATAAGGCGAGGGATTCTGTGATCCGAGTGATGGGTTTAAGGCCCAAAAGATTCACACACAGTCAGCATGAGAAGCGGCTGAGTTTTCCCACTGGAAAGAGATAATCCTGGGTTTAAAAAAAAAGGGGGAAAAGGAAAAACGATGGGGTTTTTTTGGCTAATACTACATTGTGATAGACTTTCTCCTTTGTCACTGAAGCCCACCTACCTGTACTCCCAGTAATCAAGTTTCTTGGTTACACATAGAAGACGGAAACTATCAAATATTCCTCCAGTTATTAAACCATAAGTTCTTTTTCTTTTTTTTTTTTTTTCTTCACGATGTAGCACATTGAAAATACAAGATGGAGCACAATGCACACTACTCAAAATACACCTGTCCTTGCCTGGGCAAAGCTTGCTGGTCTTTGTCATGTCAAACACAAAGATGGAATAACTTCATGTACACTACAGTTCTACCAAAGTAAATCAAAACATTTAGTTTCTTAACATGCCTTTTACCAAGTAAAAAACTATCAGAAGTCAGTAGAAAAAAAATTATACAAGTAAAGCCTGCAGTGACAAATTAACTGTACAAGTAACAGGAACGAGTGTTGTGTGATTTACACCCAAGAGTTAGATTGCCTGTCTGCATTCTCCAAGTCTTCCTTCTTATAACTGGATATTGCACCACATGAGAAGGCAGCACAACACAGAAACAAGAGGGGCACAGTACATTACAGTTTCTAATAACAATCTGCTGCCTCAAACCCCACAATATAAAGCTAGGCATCTCTTTCACTTGCAGGGTCTAATGAACTTACCCTCTACTCAGCTGACTCAGGTTTAGCTTCACTCATTGCTAACAACCTGTCTGCTATTCCTGTTTGATCTCAGCTGTGTAACGAAGACTGTCTTTTAAAGAATACAAACTGTTTGAGGCAGAGTAAAAGAACAAACTAGTGATCACAAGACAGGTTGTATCATTTTCTTTTCTGCTCAATAAACTAAATCTCTTCACCAAGAAAACACGATTGCATCACAACTTGGTGATACAGCCAGGTAAAAGATATATCCAACACTTGTTCTCACAAGAAACACTTTTCAGAGACCATGTATCACTAACAACTGGGATAGGTGGCATTTCACTCCTCTCCCATCACACACTGAAGTTTTTGCTACCTGTTAACTTGCAGCAACAACACGTGTGACTCCTGTATTCTGAAGTTCTTTCCATATGATCACAAACCCATTTCTTTGGATATACGTAGGAAAGATGCATCAATTGAGCTAGACTAATGACATGGGCTAACATCCTACTGCACTTGAAGGCTTGCAATACAAACGCAGAGTAAGTTACAGATAAATAGTTGGATTAAAATAAGCACCATCTTAATATTCTCATTTTCAAGCAAACCAGAGTACTTCAATTGCACCTACCCCCAGTTCTGTAATAAAGTAGAGCCCATGGCAAGTGGCACAAGACGAAGTGCATAGCTTATAGCTTTCCAAAGCATTTAAGTACTTTACCTAACCACTTGGATCTTGAAGAGTGCACAGGCATCCCCTGCCCCCAGCACCAGTGAGATGGTCTCAGCAGCTCCACGTGGCAATCACTGCCACTGAAGCAGTGATTCCTCCCAGCTGTGTAAGTGAAAAGGAACAAACCTTGGTGGGGGGAGGAGGGGCAGGTGGAGCAATGCCCACACTATTTTGGGATGAGATTAACATTAGTAGCATTTTACATACACTTACTTTCTGCAAAGTCCACAATGAAAAGCACTACTTTGGTTCAAACTACTGCCCCAAACTGAAATTCAGTGCACTAGGCCCTCCAGGAACTAGTCACAAGCACAGGGTAGCAACCACTGCAACCTGCAAACCTGAGACGGTGCAGTTTTGTTTAAAAAGGTGCCAGTACACAATCAGCACAGCAACCACCACCAGCACGGGCAGACAATCAAACATGAACAATTGGGAAAAAGATTAAATCCTGCAGCTTTTCCTGTGTGCTTTTAGGCACATGTCAGGTTTGTAGAGGCTTTCTCCTCCTTAAATATATGTTACGCAATTCCCTCCTGCCTCCTCCATAAAGCAACAGGCTAAAGCCAATTAAAGACCCAATCTTTCTCTTCATTGGATGAGAAGCAGCTTTGACACACGTAAGAGTTACACGAGGAAAAAGCCAACATAAGAACAGGTCAGACCCAATCTAGGCTTTGCTTCAGAGTTCTTAGGGAACTTAAGCTCAGCTTACCCAATGCACAGATTCTCTGCAAAAAAGCCACGCCACTTCTGACTTACTACAAGGTGAACAAGGTGAGGTCAGTCATCTACTAGCACTGATCCTGCCTGGCTCACTTCATGGTAAACCTGCAGTAATGCATTCTCCCCAGGCTTCCTTCAGCCCAGCTCTCATGCCTTGCTTACTCTAGAGCTAACTGTTGCTTTCCCCCTCTCCCCCTTTTATTTTAAACAGGAATTGAAGCTCAATAAGGACCCACACCTCTAACAGTAAAGAAAAGATACCCCATACATACCCTGCCTCAACAAAAAGCAGCACCATTCCAGGGCCAAGCCTCCACTGCTTCTTTTCTCTCATCTTCTGCATTCCCTTCCCACCCTCTTCAAGGAGGAACTGCTGCTTCCAAATGGCAACCTCAAAAGCAGCTGTGTGAGAACTTAATTGGGACTAATCACACATTGGTTGTCTGGGTCCTGAGGAGCCACAGCCGTTACCTCAGTGGAGAAACAACTTAGGGAGAGCGTTTCTTCTTCCCAGAAGAATGAACTAAGCTACTCCCTAAGGGAAAGTTCTTTCAGAGATGGAACCTGACAAATGCAAGTTAAATACAAGCCAGTGAAACCCTGCAACCAATGGTTTATTATTACCATTACTAATCACACACAGGTACATGGTCATCAAAACAAAGTGGTCTTGTGCTAGTTTTGATATGATTACAGATTGATTGTTATCAACATAGATGAGGCAGACACTGCCATTAAGGTATAAAGCCAAGGGAATAAGAAGACAGAAAGCAACTGTGGATAATTTTGGGTATGGATCTAATTGGGAGTTATTTATCTACATAGAGAAAAAAGGAAAGACAGAGGTGAGAAGTTAAAGAAAGAGGAAGGTTTGCTAGAAATGGAAGAAAGATGTGAGCCCAAAGCAGAAAGAATTCAATGAAAACTGCAGCAAATCCTCTGGTGATTTATAGCTGTACAGTTCTCATTCTGTGAAATAATGATAACTGAAATTAAGTTCTCTTTCAACACTACAGGACATTTCTTTCCTGATGGAGATGAATCCCATAAGAACTGTGAGGAGAAGCATGGGCCATAGTGAAATAGAAATATTACTGTTTTAGCCGAGAGAGAGCAACATCAGCTTTGCAATCCATGTTTGCTTGTGTAGCACAGGTGTATTTTAACCAAGTCTCCCTGGAGATTTGCCTAAGGCCAGACTGTTGCTGTGTGAAAAAATAGAGAAGAGAAATGTTTGAGTAAAGGCAAAGGTAAATGTGGCTGATCTGCAGCCTGATGGGAGGGAGGAGTAATACAAGTTTGTAAAAGCAGCTCTCTGGAGGCTGGCTCCCCTTACTCAGGACAACCCCAGAGCACGTGCTTGGGAAGACGCAGGCCAAGTATTTGGTTTCAATGCTGCTGAAGTGCAGATAAAGAAGCCAGCCCTCCTGGAAGCACAAATAACCAGATCAGGACAAAACAAAACCGTTTACAGGCTGCATGGTTCCAGCAGCAGCCAAGGCAGAGGCTGTAAGTGGGTGATACCAAGAAGCATTAATGCAATCTTTCACTTAGCAACTATGCTCTTGAACCAATTTAGCTCTGACTTCAGTGTCTGCAGGATCAAGCAGAAGATGACCAAAGGATGAGATAATGATGCCATTCAGTGATGGAAGAAATTGCCACGCTGAGAGCAAAGAAGAATGAGGAAAAGGAGAAGAGGCCAATTTTAGCAGCTTTCCATAAAAGCCATGGTTTTCCTTTCTGCATAATTTACACAAAGACCTTGAAGATGATAAATTAGGGGAAAGGGATTCAAAGATTATTTGCATAAAATGGAAACAGAAAAATGGAACTATACAGAATACATTATATACTATTCCAAGGAAATTCACATTCCTGTTTCTATAACCTTGGGAAAGAAGCCAAAGAGGATTGGAAATACACAGAAAGCTTTAAACAATTGATCTCACCGGGAGGTTACGCTGGTACCTTTCATCCTCCTGCTATCCAGATGTTTCAGAAAATACCTGGAAGGGAAACACTTGCAGGCTTCTAGGAAAGAAAGTGGAGAACCACTCTCCTCTTCGCCTTCCAGCCTGCTGTCAAGCCATCTCTCTAGCCCCCGGTACACCATATAAGCTCTGTAATACTGCAGACAGCCTACCTCAGCTTTTTTGATCTTTGGTCTTACAAAAGCCATGCAAAGGTGGATGGAGTTAGCATTTGAAAAGCAGCATCCTGAGGAAGAAACTGCGTGTTGCAGCAATTGCTGCAATGATGTCTTGAAAGGAACAGTTGCTGTTGAGGCATGTCGTGTTGCTGGACAGCGCTGTGCTTTTCAGAGAGGTACAGAGGGTATCTGGCAATCTGCACTTCAATACCTTGAGTACAGAGAGCTTGGAAGTGGCTGTACTTTGGTCATGGCTGATGTTGTGTCTTTGCAGGTTTAGACTCAGTGCTTCAACAACATCTCTGCTCCGGCTTTGTCCTCAGAGATGCCAGGGCAGTGGCCCAAAGGCTGGATGCAGACCCCAGTCTGTACAGCTTTATTAAACCCCTGCTCAGAGGCTAGCATGACTTTACCCTGTTAACTACAGTCTGATGTGCTTTCTTGAGACAGATTTCAATGAAACAAAAATCCTCTGACAACCCCCACCCTCTTCCAACATAAAAAGTGGAGCATGCCTCTTTAAAACTAGCCTATTTAGGCCACAGATGCTAAATGAATTCAGCAGACAGACGGAGTAATGGAATGTCAGTGTTCCAGTCTGCTGCCTCGAAGCAATAGGGTTTTTTTATTATTAATTTCTCCTCTCATTGTGCAGCGCTGCCCCTGGGCCCAGGCTGCGGATGCACTGCTCTTGTCAGTCTCGCTAACCCAATTTGGAGAGAATGAAACCTTACAATATTCAAGGGATTATAAATACTTCCCACCCCACTTCCTCCACCCCATTCCCTTTCATGCTGCCCCTCTAAAACGGCTCAATTTTGCTTCAGGACTTAGAATGCGTTACTGCAGAATCTGATTTGTTACTGCAGTTTTCTTTGCAAAGGCTGGAGAATACCTGAACGGGAAAAAGCCCAGAGTTAATTCCAGCAAAAGGTTGCCCGGGAGCTTTATGAGATAAAGAGCTTTCTGCCATTCTGACATCCTGGAACCTGATCTCACTCCCATGTAAATTAATGATAAGAATCTTCTATGATTCTATGATTTTTGAGTCACAGATGAGTCCTCACAATGATACAAGCAAGGATGTAGTTTATCACAGAACCACTGAGGGTGAGATCATGTCCAACTGCCCTGCTCAAGCAGGGTCAGATGGAGGAGTCTGCTCAGCACCATGTCCACTCGGATTTTAATACATCCAGGATGGATACATAGCATCTACACTGTAAGTCAGCATCCAAACCCCTGTTTGCTTTGTAACATCTGTGAGAAGCAATCAAAGTTCAAACCCAAGTATCTCCCCTCAAGAGCACCACGTAACATACCCTTATTACACCCTGTTTCTTGAGAGTAATACAATTTCCCTGTTCACCTTGTGCTAATGGATAAAGCCTGAAGCTTCTGTTTGCTGAATATCTGGACACTTACATAGGTTTATAGATTCTTAAGGCTGGGAAGGACAGTCTCTTCTGTGCCTCAGACACTAGCATCAGGTATTTTTACCTTTGATATGTCCCACAAGTAGATGTAAAGGTATGTATTTACAAGTCCTGAATGGAAGCTGAATTATTCTGCTCATGTGCCTCCAGCTCTGCCTGTTGGGATCTTTTAACAGAGAGTTCTCCAGGTTTAGAAAGGCAGAGGCACAGTGTGAGCCTCACAATAGATGAAGGTTTCCTAACTCTCAGGCTTGCCCTTTTGTGGGTCCAACATCCTGCTATTATTTTAAAGCTACATCTGGAATAGAGGCTACAAAGGAAAAGATGAGACCATTACCAACTCATCTGTGCCATCTTTGTCCCACATTTCCATCTTGAAAGCATTCTGTTTAGCTTCAGATCTTTCTGGATCACCAGTGGTTTGTTTCAACAACTGTACTCCAGACCTCACTGAGGCTCCATCAGTCATTTTTGTTTATGGCTTCTATTTCCTGTATATTCTTCTTGTTGATTGCACTTCCCAGTTCACACCACATCTCGGATGGAAAATAAAACGTGGTGGAAACAAACGGAATCCAGTGCGTCACACACCTCGTGTAACACTTGAGCTGAGCTTAACCAGAGCGTGAGAATGGCTGTCTAGGAACTTGGATTTACATTTGCCTGGGAAGGAGTCAGGAGAACCCACTCTAACCCAGGTTTGTCTCATGGCAGGGGCGTTGGAACTGGATGGTCTTAAGGTCCTTTCCAACCCTAACTATTCAATGATTCTATGATTTAGATGCAAAATCCTGACACCATTGAGAAACAAACCCAAACTACCAAGGTCACTGGACTACTCCAGAGACTCTGGGACGTACGAATGAGGGCAGATTTGTGGGTTTTCACATCCAGAAAATGAAGTTATAAATGTGGAAATAGCTTTTATAGTGAACACGGACAGGGCTTAGTGACCCAGGTGCTTCAGGTGAGATACCAGTCACTGGGATTTGATAGATATGAAGATGTGTACATGGTAATTTCAAATGAACCTGAGTTACAGTGAATCACAGCTTGTGGTTTATACTGCAGCAAAACCTCTCTGACTTTTTTCTCTCTGTTTTACAGTATTGAGGGAAGTAGCTTGATTTGGACACCAGAACTCAGGAGAATACAAGGAAAATCACTGGGTACTATTGGGCAAGTGACATTATTCTGCACTTCTAGAAAAGCCAGACACCGGCACGCACCCTCTAGTAACTGGAGATGCCCATCCAGCATTTCTGAAGATGACAACTCTGTTTATCTTCCATAAAATCACTGTTGCTTAGTGAGAGGCTACAAAGATCCATTCTTTAGATTACTTGAATTTCTCAGTTCTCATAGAATCAGTGACTGTATCTGAATCACCTGTTATACTGAATATTGAGGTCAGAGAAAAGCATGCAAACTGACAACGTGGCTTGTAAAATAAAAGGCATTCTAGCCGTTTCTCTGTGACATGTTTTTCTTTTGGGTACTTCTAACTAGTAAATCTTCCTACATTGTTTATTGTTTGTTGAGAATCAGCAGAGTCAGATGTTAAGGAAACAGGGTTTTTAATCAGTGTAAATTCTCTGTGGTTTTCAGACTAATTTGGTGGCATGACTTTGGAGAGAAACAAGGCTCAGTTAAAGTGGAAGTGAAGAGAGCAGCAGTGGCAGCACCAAAATGACAGGAAGACTACACTTGTGTTACTGTAGGATTATGCAGTTGTAAAAGCATGAGCTAGTCTGTCTTGAAGTAAAGGAACTCCTAGCTCAGGGTCCCTGGTTAGGCGTATGACAGATACCCATTTTTCCTGCACCAGGCAAAGGAGGGATCCATTACAGAGTGAGCTATACTTGGGTTGAAGAAAAAAGCTTCTAAAAGATAGCAAGTGATGGCATACGTTTTCATTATGGAGCACGCTATGCAGAGATCTGGGTAGTCAGCTCCCACCAACCATCTGGAGAGAGAAGTCACTCAAATTGAAGTGCTGAACCTGCTGTGGTAGACAATCGGTGCCAGTGAACCACTCACTACTCTCCCCCTGTCTGTTTTCCTGCCTTTTGCTGCAATAGATCCTTAAAATAAAATAATCTGGCTACCACTTTCCAAACAGCCGCTTCTAAACAGCCCAGCTCCCATCTGCAGAGTGCACTTCATTCATGGGACAGAGTGGGCCACTACCACAGGAAAAGCTACACCAGGAACGTCTGACCAAGAGGGGGATGCCAGAGAAAGGAAACATCATGTGAAAGAACTGCCTCTTCTTCACTGAGCTCCTCATGGCTCCATGTTAAACCCTGATTTCTGCTTTGTGTCTCCTTGATTCTTCCCCAGTGCTTAATGTCTCTTTTGACTCCCAGTAAAAGCTTCCTGGGGCTGAGATTTTGGGAACCCAGCAAGCTCACTGGGTTTGCCTTTAAGTGCCAGGGTGGGTTTAGCAGCTTTGAAATAAAAGGAACTTTCAACCATGTTGCCATAAATTGCTTTGTTGCCTGTAGTCAGCAAGAATCAGTTTGAAGACTTCTGGAGCCTGAGGGTATCAATTGCTTTGTTTTTTCCTTCTATCAAATCTATGCTCTGGTGACTTGTGTTACACTGCAGGCTGCGCTGGGATGCTCAGCAGATGCTAAATGGGGCACAAGAGACATATCAAGCCCCTTGGCATGTATATATTTTTAAATTAAATAGGCAGACATGGGCAAAAGAATCCGTGATGGTGAAGCAAATGTTCCTAGCTTGCTCTGTTGCGTACAGTCATCCTGCCTCCCTGCAGGACTAGACAGTAACTGAGTGACAAAAGCCTAAATAGCTTGGGAGCAAGTGATATGAGCTTACTGATGTATGTACCAGTTCCAGTGGGCTCAGCTTTACTAGAGCAGGTCATTTCATGGATAAAGAACTGTGAAGAATATTTATGGGTGAGAATAATCTAATGAGAACAGAATATACAGATTATGCCAATTACAGAAACAATTCTGTGCATGTCAGCTGTGAATTAAAAACCGAGTAGGATATGGAGTGCTGTTTCCACCATAGCAGCTCCTGAACAGAAGAAGGGATGCTGGGTGATTTAGTACAACTGGGATGCCCCTGCTTTTTCTACTAATCAATAAGAAAAAAAACCCCTTGTCAAATAAAGGGAGCTATTGATGGCTTTTTCTCCTTTGAACTTGTCTGCGTGCATCAATTGCACAGAATTAGCCCACATTAGACAGGGATACTGGTAGCACTCTTACCTATCATAACTTTCTCTAAAAAGCAAATATGAAAAAGGGCAAATGAAGGAAGATGCTTCATGTGAACGCTCAACTGGCTACCTGCATACCCACCTAAAGGCAGAAGAATAAAGCCTGTTGGGGAAAAAAACCTCTGGTATAAATGAAGCTGACATAAACCCATAAATAATTAACCGTATGTATAGATGCCATATTTGCTGTAAATTATCATCTATGGAGAATATTGTATGGACAAACTGAAGCATTCAAATAGCACAACATTTTCAAACAGATTTTTAGGAATCTCTGCTGCTGAAGTGAGAGCTGCTTAGCAAAGCACAGTGAAGGCCAGTGCTATGATTATACCACCAGTGCAGCAGCTGGGAGAGCTGTATTCACCCTCCTTTGTCAACACGCATCTTCCATGCGAGCTCTGCCAACTGATCAATTCAGCTTTCTAGGATGCCAGATTCCTATCTAAAATGCTGCAAGAATAATTCTCTCCTATTTAACAAAGATAAGGAGGAGGTAAATGCATGATAGATTGTGCTTGCTGTGAAAAGTCTGAGAAATCCAGCTTCACATATAAGAAGTTTTCCACAACTGGTTAATATTTTTGGTTCTGGAGCTCCAAAGTCAATAGAGATCACATGTATTTCACTGGTAGAAATAACAGCTGATTCAACTGCAAATATGAATGAATTCAGGGACAAATCACCAGTCAAGAACTTCACTGAAGTCATAGAACCATGGAATCCCAGACTGGTTTGGGCTGAAGGGACCTTAAAGCTCCTCCAGCTCCAACCCCTGCCATGGGCAGGGACCCCTTCCACTGGAGCAGCTTGCTCCAAGCCCCTGTGTCCAACCTGGCCTTGAACACTGCCAGGGATGGGGCAGC
Source organism: Psittacula echo (assembly GCF_963264785.1). NCBI lineage: Eukaryota > Metazoa > Chordata > Aves > Psittaciformes > Psittacidae > Psittacula > Psittacula echo. The sequence goes on from NC_137753.1 coordinate 840,032, forward strand.
CACAGCTTCTCTGGGCACCCTGTGCCAGCGCCTCAGCACCCTCACAGGGAAGAGCTTCTGCCTAAGAGCTCAGCTCAGTCTCCCCTCTGGCAGGTTAAAGCCATTCCCCTTGGCCTGCCACTACAGGCCCTTGCAAAAAGTCCATCTCCAAAAGTCAGAACACCTTTAGGAAATATCTACCCTAAAAGGCCATTTCTTGGTAAATAAATTCCTGCTTGGCACAACTTTGTGACTGTTGTTCCTTTTTCACTTCTATTGCATTCTCCTAGAAGGGCACTAGCTTGCCTCAGGCGCTGGTGGTGGGTCACTGCACGCAGCGGTAAGGAGGCAGTGCCAGCTCAGTGCTGCTGCTGCTGTGGCTGGCTGGCTCCCGGGCTCAGGAACATGTGCAGCTCCTATTAATAAAACAGTGTGCACTGATGGAACAATGCCAAATTGCTCTCATCTCTGCACTTCCTAATTTCTCTTGTAGCCCTCACCCTCCAAACAGGAACAACGCCCTCCCCTTTCTGGTGTTGCTCTCTGTGGAGAGGGTCTGTTAGCTACTCAGCATGGCACTTTGATGAAGGCAGCAAGCTGGGAAGCAAACCAGCCTCTTGCATGACCACTAACCCAGCCCTTCCTTTTCCTCTTCCTCTTCCACCCCAGCAGACAGATGCTGAGCTCATGGGCCCAGGTGCATGCACACAGGAAGTCACTGCAGTCAGTGTCTCAGACGGCAGCCATTGGGAGCACTCTGTGGGATTTGGCTTGGTTTCTGTGTGAAACAAGAACGAGACAAGATGACAGACATAGGTGCTCATTTCCTGTAGCAGTGTCATTCAGTCGCTGTCCTTAGCCCTGATTGCAAGGGCCAGGCGTTTGCCCAGCAACAGGAACTGCAGCTAAATAGTGGGATCCATGCTGCTGTCAGTTCTGACATTACTCTTTAGAAGATGGAAAGTTTAAGTGGCAAGAGAAACTCTGAAAAGATTACAGGAATGGGAGCACAGAGATGTTTGGACACCTTAAAACATACCCAGAGCCCCCAAAACACCACTGGGATCACCCAAGCTCCTCATGTCCTTGTCACCTTCCTGCCGCAATGCCATGACCCAGATCAAACTCTAACCCTAAACCCTATCCCTGACCTAAACCCCTGTTCCTGACTCTAACTCTAACCCTCACGTTTAATAATGTTATAATTTAATTAAAATTATTATCTATTATAATAATAGAAATGCTTATATGATATATCTATATTACTATTATAAATTATACACTCTAATATAAATGCTTTTCAGCCTGGTGGGCTCATGATGCCTCAGGCCATAGAAACTGAGGTGAGTCACCCAGAAGGGACGCATCGCTGCTCGGGTTGGGCTAGGTGTCGCTCAGCGGGCACTGAGCAATTGTATTGGGCATCACTGCTGCTATTGATGCGTTCTTTCCCTTTTGGTTCCGTATCCCTCCCCTTGTTGTTTCTATTATTATTAATCACAATAATGCTAATATTACATTGTGCTTGATTTCAGTTCCTGACTTGTTCTCATCTCCACCCGCAGGTTTTACATTGTTCCCATTCCCCACCCCATCCCACCTGGGTGCTGAGCGAGCGGCTGCTGGTGCTGAGTTCCCGGCTGGATTTCAACACTTATCCTGTCCTGGCCCCTTTGCTGTGGCAGCAGGTTTGCCTCTTGGAGCTGGGCTCTTTGTATGGGCACGCAGCTGGAAGCAGCATTCTTTGGCTCCTGAGTGTTGCTGGGGCAGTGCTTGCCAAGGGCAGGGGAGGCCCAGCAACAGCTCCTGTCCTGGCCCTGTTGCTGGGGGAGCAGAGGGGCTCCCGCGGGCATTGCCGCAGTCAGGATTGCGCAGGTGTGCCCAGAGCCCACCAGCTCCTTCCCACCTTGCGCAGTGCCCGCTGGGCTTCTGGGCTGTGCCTGCGCCTGCCAGGGCCTTTGTGACCTTCCAGAATGCATTGGCAGAACCCAGCAGAGCACTGGAGCCTTGCGCAATGCCCGGCGCCAGCGGGAACTCACCTAAAGGCCATCTGGGGTAGGCTGAAGCCCCTAGATGACTAACTAAAGACTGAAGAGAACCAGCGGCAGTTTCGAACAGAGCCAAGACTGCTGGTTGCCTTGTCTTAGAACACCACACGGTTTCCTCCATGCTTGTCATCTTCAAAGGGTTGTGCACACTGTCATGAGGGAGGAGGAAGCGTGGTAGTTTGTGGTATGCTGCTTATTAATCTTTTCTCACTTACAGAATTAGGGCTTAATGAGCTAAGTGGTCCTCAAGAGTTATGGACCTGAGAACTAGCACAGTAACCAAATCAGTCATGGCAGTTAATCATGTTGCCAACCATGCATGGCAGTTTGCCTCCCACAAGCAGTAGTCAGATGTGATGATTCAATCACAGTAGCCTTCAGAGCCTTGGGGTCCATCCATGGCACTTAATGGGGGCTCTGTGAGCAAAACCTGCACAGTACAGCCTGTGTTACAGTCTCATTTCCCCTGCTTGGTTGACAGAAGCATCAAGTGCACTTGTGCTCTGAGGTCTGTGCTGTATAAATATCCTCAGGAAATAAATAAATGCCAGTGCACTTGTGCATTTCCCTCAGATATTCTTCTCCCCAGCTGCTGTGCTGACAGTACTTACTAGGAATCAGGCATTTCATTCTGGCTCACTGTTCTGCTGGAGGGAGATGGGAACAAGATGCTCCCGAGGCAGAAAAGAGGGGGGGCAGGAATTTAGTTACCAGAATATCAGTCTGTTTGTGTATGGATGCACACACAAAACCTACGTAGAAAACTGGAAACTGATTTGCCCTTACCCTGTAACTGAAGGGAAGGGCTGAAGACTGAAATCTTTTTCAGGGGAAGAGCTGAAGAGAGGAGAATTTAGGACTTGATGGCATAGATGGGAACCAGGGCTCCTGTTGCAAGCTGACAGCACTGGGTTTTGCTTGGCTTTGTGTCTGCAGGTGGCTCTGAGCCACATGAAGCCCAGCCTGTGGGACTGTCCTGGCATCACCTGGTTACTGTCGGGCACAAATGACCTTGTAACAGGTTTTGTCTCCCAGAACATGCTCATTCCTGCTCTGTCCCTGGAGACCGTCTCTGGGCAAACACCAAGTCACATCCCACCAAGTTCTCACATCAGTTTGGGTATTAAGTGCAAGAGCATGCAGGATGTGTACCCAGTGAGAACGGCTGGGTTTCAGGGATGGTTATCCAAAGGAGAACAGACCTCCTCAATTCATTATTGCCAGCTCATCTGATTAAATCGCTAATAACAACAGACACAGACTGTTAATTTCTATGGCAAGCTGGATTCTGCTGTTGACATTAAGTTCACTTGCCAGTGTCTGTCACTCCCCATAGCCCTCAGCCTAGGCTGAATTACCATTTTAGCTGGAACAGATCCAATCAATCACAATGATGGATTGGATATCAGTGGATGGAAATCAGTGGACACTCCCCATAGGATAGACACCCATTCTACTTCATAGCTGGGGTCTGCGGAACTTTCTGCTCTCTGTTACACATCCTGCCTTGTTGCAAACTTAACTAACTGACAAGCCAGCATTAGTTTCACTGGAGAGTTATGCACGGCAAACGACTGCAGAGTTCAGTCAGTTTTCTCTGTTCTGTCCATGAGACACATCCAGTTTTGCAATGAAACGGTGCACAGGCAGCAGTTTATCCACTGGTCTGAAGTAATTTCGTTTTGGAGGCACCCATGAATTCTGTGGCTTGGTCCTGGCAGTTATCTGTCATATAATAATACTGTCCAGAATAGGAATCACCACACCTCAGTGTAACAGGTTTCAATCAGGACAGGTCAAAACAGCAGGAAACACTCCAAACTGGGATGAAGGCTGAAGATAGCTGGTCAACACACCTTAGGTAAATGGGAAGGCCAGGAAGGGACAGAAGTACTGGAAGAGCAGATGATTAGATCTGTGATGCAGACACAGTGTACAAGTGTGGGAGTGCAGGTCTGCTGCAGGTCAAGATCTGTGTCCACTAATAAAGTTCCATGAACTTCAACCAGATTTTAAACGATAATAAGGATATAATTGACCAGAGCTGAAGTGTTTCAGAAGAACTGTAGCTCAAAATGGAGATGGGGGTTTCCACACAATAAGTTAGGACTTGATGGAACCAGACCACATAGCCTGCATCTACCTCTTTTTGTCCTTTCCACTTGTAATCACTCCCAACGCAATCAAATACAAAACTAGGGCCTCTTTTGGTCTCTTTTTGCATGTTGTCTTATATGAATGAAAAGCATGGGTATAAAATGCCAGGGAACATCCTCTATGTTGTGATATACATCGATATAGTCCATTGACCTGACATGATCATTTTGGTCAGAAGACCCCACTCCAATGCCTCAACTGCAGCACAAGATTCTCTTTCCTTTTCTTCATTCTCCTTTCACTGTGAACTCAGCCATGTCCTTCTCATTTGAGAACTGACCCCGGCTCAAGGACTGAGAATGAGAACACCCCTTGGTAGCTGCCCTCTCCCTCCGACGCAGCCTGTCTTTCCACAGAGCTCTGTGTGTTTTGTCTAGTGGTAAAGAGCCAGCCCGTGTTATCTCCGGTGTCCCTTTCCAATGACATTAACCCCAGACTGGGGGGGGGGTGTTTGCGCGGCTGCAGCGCTGCGCTGCGCTGGGGAGGAGGCTGCCTTGGGCACACACAGGGAACCTGCAAAGCTGCTCCGCCGGCTCTGGCTGCTGTGCTGACTGGCACCACCCCAGGGGAGAGTATGCCCATACATCACAAATCTGCTTTCTGGTTCCCCTTCCACCCACCCCTGCGCGGAGCTCTCTGCCAACTCAGCTTCTGTATAAATCAAAGGGAAATATTCTCCCCCTCCTGCTTTTTTTCCTTTCCTGAACAGATTGGATGTCATTATGTGCAGCTGAGCTTGCTGAGGGGGAGGAGGGGACGGGAGGAGGGAGGGAACGAAGAGACAGTTATAGAAAAACACTTGCAGTCCATCAGAGGGGGAAAACAGCCTCCAGCTACAAGTAACCAGCCCTTCACACACACACTGATTTACTGGGGAAACCCACAGAGCTTTAATATGTAAAAATAAAATAGAGTCGGGAGAAAAGAACGGGAGGGGGAAGGATGATATCCCTGCTCCCGGAGCAATGAGAGACACATCACGGGGCTGGGATGGAGGAGCTGGCTGTCAGAACACCTTCTCCAGCTCTCTGACACATTGGGGGTGCTCAGGTGGGAATTTATAGAGCACATGCCGTCGTGCAGACATCAGTGCACATCCAGACTGCCATGAATAGTCCCAGTGGCTGTGCAGAAAGGCTTCTAGCTCATCTTTTATGAAGTGAAAAGCACCCTTTTACTCCTCCCAGCCAAGTTGTTCACCAGGCAGTGCAGCTTTCCATCGTTACTGAGGGGACCACTGGGTGGGAATGAGGGAAAAGGCATTGGAAAGGAAAAGGGGAAAGAGGGGGAGGGCAGGAGGAAAATTCAGGAAGAGAGAAGGGGGGAAAACAGGAGTAAGAGGGGGAGAGAGGGAAGAGAGGTGAAAGGGAGGAAGAGATTGAGAGAGACAGACCGAGAGGAAAGGAGGGGCACGAGCCAAATCCATGGCATTCAAAAGCAGCAGCTTTCAAAAGCTTTGGCTGGGATGCAGGTTTGCAGAAGCTCTGGACCCAGAATTCCCTGGCACACAAAGCTTGCTTGAGGCACCAGAGTGCCCAACTGGGGCCTGCAGAATAAACAGCAAATAAAATACCCAACACCCACAACAAGCCTATGAATTACAAATGAAGGTGAGGGAACAGCTTCCTTGGATCAGTACCTCCAACTGCAGGTGATCTCATGGTGGGAGCTGTGCTATGGAGAGGCACCAGCATGGCCAGTGGCTCCAGAATAATCAGTATGGACAAGAATAGCTGGGAGGAAAAGCACATTCCCTGTCTATACTAAAGAGCAGGTAATTTTCTATCCCTCCTGCCAGTCCTATTTTAATACAAAACTAAATTACTCCAAATATTCTTATAAACTTTTATGTTACAGCATCTCCTAAAGCCTCAGTTGACACTGCTATAAAGTGCTGCTCTCACTTAAGTTAAGCCAGCCGGAAGGATGGTTATCCACCAGGATTTGCCCAAGATCACAGAGTCTGGGACAGTATCACGAAGAGTCCAGATTTCTACCATCTCAGCCTCATGCCTTAAGCAAACAGCTATATTCTCCCAGGTTTTAGATACTTATTGAAATGAGCAGAGATTGAATGCGAGAAACAAAAAAGACCCCAACCTGTAATTCCATTCACAGTTCTCCAGTTAATTATCCTCAACGTGATTCCTTGGTCCTGCACAGAGCAGCATCCTGTTATCAGATAATTAAAAACAAGGTGACAGGATTGAATAAATGCTGTTGGCTCCACATTATGGATGGGCAAACCAAGTCACAGGGTGGAATAATTTTCTTCAGTGCATTTGAGAGGCAGCTCTTCCTTCCAGGGTAACCTAGTTACAGAGGATTCCTACTGCCCCAAGAGGGTCTAAGGGTGCTGTACCAGGCTCCACACTGCCTGTGCTTTGCCTTTTTACAAGTGGGAGAGTACAGCAGGAACGCAATGGGAATGGTTTTCTAACAAGAATAGTACACCAGGAATGTGATAAGCTACAAACATGACAAAAGAGGTCTCAGGAGAACAGAAAAGCTTGGCAACTAATGTATTTTAGGTGGACTTTTCTTTTGCAAGGCTTAAAGGTCTAGACTTCTTCTTCCTGGTCCCTATAAGAAATATCATGCATCGAACTGGAGGAGCCAACCCAAAACATCTGAACTTTCCATTCAAATGACTCTGTAGCATTTTACAAAGTACTGACCCCAGCCTAGGAGACAGAATAGGAAATGACACAAGAACTACCATGTCTCTATATCTGTAGATAGCAGACAGTAGTGGGAAGTTCTACTATTTCTAAGCTTCAATCTTCTTCTGTCATTCAGTGTGACAGGAAACGATTCCACAATGAGCAACACGGATAAAGTACAATGCCCCACAGCCTTGCCAGGGGCTGCACTGCCTGGAACTACCTGAGGAGATACTTATGGCAATCAGTGGTGTACAAGAAGCAGACCTATGGCAGTATATTTCCAACAGTTTTTGCCTCCTGGACGTAGGAATGCCTCAAAAAGCACAAACATTCGATAATCACCATCTTCCCGAACACATATTGTGTCATGTCCAACTTTGGAGCAAAATAAAGCAGGTTTTTGGAAAGCACATTCCATTACTAAAGATGCAGAGCAATGGAGGATCAAAGTCTGTTCAATCTTCAGAGAAAAAAAATTACAACGAATAATAAACCCACATGGGAATATGAAACAAAAGCAGTCATTAAAAACTGCTTCTGAATTGGTCGGGTTTTGTGAGGGAGAGATCATTCCAGAGCTATTTGAAAAAACCAATTCCAACTGCAGTTGTGCAGAGAATGGAAATGGTCGCACTATAAAAGGGGCCTTGGTTCCTTCACCAGATGACCGTACATGTACACTGGAAAGCAAGCTGCAGTTCTGTCACAGGGCATTAAAAATAGGCAGAGATCACGCACCACCAAGGAGCAGCGATTTGCTGCTACCAAAATAGTTTACAGTATTTAAAACAATCTGAATCTACAGATAGCTCTCTTGGCAGCAAAAAGCTTCCTCATGCCAAGAGGAAAATAATTTGCATCCCTGGTGTCAATGGTAATACTACCATGCTGCCTTCACGCTCCAGGAGATGCAGCCAGCTCAGCACTGCTTTCTGAAAGAAAACCTCTGAAAATAACATGGAGAAGAAAAGATATGCACATTGCAATTGCACCAGTGCTGGATCTGACATCAGCAGGTGATGAATCATTCTTTAGTCAAAGCACTTCTCTAATGAAACACAATGCTGGTGTTTGGGATTGGGCTTTCTCTCTTTGTTTCAGTTTGTTAACAGCCCTCAATGAGTTAAGTTTTCAAGAATATGGTTGCCTTGGTGTTATGCTGTCAGCTGTGAGCAGCAATACATACCAGAAAAACCCCAGCACTTCAGTGGATTTTTGTGAAGTATTCCCCACTGTACATGTGTAATTAATTAGCCTCCCCCTGCTCACACAGCCAGACCCTTGGGGACCTTCCCCTTTTCCCCCTCCCAGATTCAGCCAGTGACTCGGAACTGCACTACTCATCCAGCTGTAGGTGCAACACATCCCTGGGAACGATGCAAAGTTGCAGCATCCGTTTGGGTGACTGGAAGTTGGAGCAGACCCGCTGCAGTTCAGCACTGCAGAAAGTTCACAGAGAAGAGTGGAGCCGGGAGCAATCTGGGCAGTGGGTTTTATCTGAGGCCACTCGGTGATTCCACACCCATGGCACGTTCCTGTGAATCAAGTGGCAGGAATGAGGGAGCAGGGCTTTGGGAATGGCAATAAACACCAGCACCTGCCACTCATTAAGAAAATACCACGATTACAAGCCTGGGTTGAAGCTTTTGTTCCAATGTGTCGAAATACACGGCAAGTGAGTTCCATATTGCCAAGCACAGAAAATCATATTGAGATACCTGTTCAGTGCTCATCATCATTGTACCAGAGACCCTCACGCTAAAAACCATGTACAGCCAAAGAACAAATTAACCATAATTAACAGCACTTTGCAGCACTTCTGATTACACTCCAAGTGCTTCAGCAGCTTTCATTTTCTGCACATTGCTGTGATACCAGGCAGTGCTGTTACTCCTCTTTTAAAGCTGGTGTTGTGGAGCGTCCAAATCTGCTGAATTTAGGGCAGTTTGGGAAGGTTTCTTCATGCCCGCAGCAGGCAGAGCAGTGGGGAGATGGCACACTCTGTCCATACCCCTGATCTTTCAAGAACCAAGACATTCCTCCCTGTTTATGTGTTCTTCAGCTGAGGTTGAATGTTGATTTTCCTCAAGCTAACACCAAAAGTCCATGACAAAAAGAAAAGCCTGATCTAAACTGCAGTCTAGTGCCCACCAGGTCACAAACCAGGTGCTGGGGGCTGGATGTACTTGCACACAAAGGGATGTGTCAGTTCACAGCAGTTCAAGTAGTGAATACAAATTCTGAAGACTGATTACATGAAGGAGTGTGCTGCCAGCACTTACAATTTTATTAGCAGTACCATAATATGTGCTATTTCTCTTGAAGATGCAGCTGCTTGAATGTCATCTGAATACCTCAGCCTTTAGGAAAAAGTGCTCTATTTTTAAAGTCATAATTATGCCACTCAGGATTCTGAAGTACAGGCTTATGCCTTTATTAGTGTAAGATTGGCAATACTGAACTTAAAAAAAGCCCAAATCCTGAAATACCTGAAGGTATTTTAAGCAAAGGGAAAGCTTGAAAGAAATGGGTGACAGGATTCTTCCCCTAACTCTTGCACCAGCGTCAGGAAGGCACAGACTCTCAAGTGAGGGCACATGGAAGGGGCACCAAGAAGCAGCAGAAGCCTGCAGCAGTTCTGTGTGATGCTTACTGCTTCGGGCTACTTTAAGTTAGCAATTATTCAAGGCCACCCAAAGAAGTCCTCTGGGTTGTAGAGTGCAGGGTGGATGATTCTGGTAGAAAACAAAGTCCACTTAACAAGAATGGATTCCCATCACTGTTCAGAGAGCTGGAGAGCTCACAGAGCTAAAACACACCAGCCAGGAGACAATAAAGAAGTGTAACTGATGGTCCACACAGCGCGGCTGAGTCCCCATTCACATCATCACAGCTGCCCTCAGGATTCTACCCTGCAGTTGGTTCTACCCACACAAACCTCATTGTAGAATCAAGACTTTTATTTCTGTGACTCCTTTTTGATCTAGAGCTGGGCGGCATCATCTTCTTGATTAGAAGCCCCACTTGCTTGGAGCGGAGTTTTCCTGATAGTTTACTTTCTATGAATTGCTCCATCAAAGGACTGTCATAACAGACTGTTTGCCAATTTGAAACCCAACAGTTTGTCTGCTCTAAGTGTTAAAAATGTTGTCTTGGCAGTTGGGGTTTTGTGGTGGATTTTTTTTTCTTGCATTAAGTGACTTGATTTTTCCTCTGCTCCTACAGCACGTCAAGGAAACGGGAGCACTTCAGTAATTGAACCTGCTCTTTTCTTTTACTTCAAATAAAACTCAACACTTACCCTATGAATTCAGAAAGTAATTATATTTTAACTGTATAAACTCTGCAAAACTCAGCAGGTTTTTTGCTGAGACTTATAGTCATTGCTGGTACAATACAATTAGATTTTTTTAAAATGGGATTAAAAGCAGAAGCAAGATGGACATATGTTTTATTTACTGAGAAGGAAAGATTTGAGGCTAAGAATTCCCCTAGACTTTAGTCTGTCAGACAAGGGTCTGTGATGACTCAAATCAGGCTCTTTCAAATGATCCCTTACCCACTTACCTTTTCACTCATTATAATCATTAAATGACTAAAGCTTTACAGTCTACTTATGATGCAAGAAATACTCATTTTATGCTCCCAGTCTCTAAACCCTCTAAAAATCCACTGAACTTGCTTTACAAACACCCGCTCAGCATCCAGGAGAAGGTGTTTATGTGAGCAGAAAGCCAAAGGATACCTGCAGAGGCCACTGTACTATGAGCAGGAACTTCCGGAAATACTTCAGGGCAAAAAACAAAGTTCAAAAACCCAGACTATCAAGAACCTTAAATTCTTTCATAAAGGATAGATGAAAGAATTACCTTTTAATATCCCAAGGTTTCAAAAGGAGAGAGGCACAGAACCACTGACTTTAGTGACCCTCTTTTATCAGGACTCACTGTTTCACCCAACCCAGAGCATCATCTAACGCCATTTTTTACAATGACAGTTGCAACTGTGTAAATCACCAAAGTCACAGCAGTGTGAAACTCATGAGAGTGAAGGGAGAATCAGGCTTCCAGAGAACATGCCAAGTAGTAGGGAGAAAACACTAACAGAGGAGGGTTCTCTCACCCCCCGGGGGCAGCGTGGGCAGCCCCAGCACAGGGGACACAGTCTGCGTGCGCATGTGTACCTGTGCAAGCTCAGCATCTGTGAAGGGTGTGGGTAGAAACAACCGGAACACGCTCCCAAAGCCCTGATTTCAAGCTGTGAGGATGGTTCTGAACAAAGGTGCCTGTCTCAACCCCAGGAAGCAGGCATCTTTCTGCTCCCCCCGAGCCGGGGCGGCTGCACTCGCGCTCGCTGGCAGCGCTCCTAAGGTGCCGCTGTCACTCCTTGTACAGGGCTCTGTGTGTGCTGTTTCTTTTTAAATGATTCACGACTCCCACTTCTCACTTCATCTGCCTTTGTTTTCCTCTGCAGTGCAATGTGTCTGATACATGGCAAAACGTGCTGTGCTAACGCCAGCACTGTCAATGGTTTCACATTAATGTCAAGGTAACGACGTCTGCAGATACAGCGCAGTGATGTAAGTGGGCTTGAGAGGGTTTGGATTCCGCTTCTTTAGCCTTGTAAAATTGTACAAAACAGGAATACAAACAGCTTCCCCACTGAATCATCGTTAGTCAGTGCACACTATTTTCTTTTTTTTTTACTAGTCTCCTTCTAAACTCATCTTCAGCAATAGCCCTTCCCAGTACTTCAAATTCCTACTTCTCGTGACAGTAAAACCCAGATGCCAACCAGTGTTTTCCTACAGCAGCTTTCACACGTCTTTACAAAGAATCAGCAACCCTCTGTAAGGATGGAAAAACTGAAGGACAGAACCAGAAAATACCTTGGCTAAAACCACTCGGCAGGCTAGTGGAGGAGCTAAGAATAATATGATTTCCTGCTGTTTAGTCTGATCCTCTGCGGATTGGGCTGCCTCACACCGAGAAGGTGCTCAGCGATTAACTTTATTTATATATTTACCACTCAAAAATGGCATGCTCACATATCTTTTATTTTCATGTTAATCATGTTGTGGATCTTCTCCACCCACCCCCCATTTCCTCTGGTACATTTGTTCTATAGCTATTTGTGTAGAAACCAGGCAATTTCTGCTCCACCTGCTCATAAACACAATGAGAGAGAGAACACTATGTTACAGCACAGCCACTGCCTTAGCAACAGATTACAGCATCACTGGGAAAGGAACAGAGACCTTCTGGAGAGGAGGAGTGCCCTTTATCTCCATGAAAAGCTACAGCAGGCAAGTTCTGCCTTTAATTATGTTTCCTGCAAGCCCCCCTTTGGCTTGAAGCAATCAGTAGTTATAAAGAAAGAACGTAAAACCTGAGCACAGAGTTTGCTCCTTGCACTCAGAAAAGACAAAGTGGGGTTAGTGGAAGGTTGTGAGCAGGCTGCCTTCCAAACAGAATGTGCAGAAATGTATCTGAGCACTCAGTTATGGTGGGGTGTAAATAATTCATTGTGTTTAAACACCGACCCACTGGTATCTCAGTGTCTGGCAGGACAACTCTTGTACGGAAGTACGAGAGGGAAGGAAACCACAGCCCTTTGCTGCCACATCACTAGCAGCTCATGCATCTGGAATCCAAGTCATGAACTCTCCACCCTATGAAGAAATGCATTTCAGTCAGCAGGCACAGGCTGATCTGGCAGAGCCTATCTGACATGCAGGTCATGGAGCTTGATACCTCCTGTTTGGAAAATTAATCACATCTTGATGGACCGGTGAGCTTAGGGTATAATACAAAAGAGAAGGTTTTATGCAATCTGGCCACAACCCTTTTCACAGATGCTAACCTGAAATGCAGCCACCAAGCAGAGACAAAGCCCAAACCATTACCTCCCTCACTTTCCAACCCCATCCACTGTGCCACACTGACTGCATGACACATGGGTGCAGCATGAAGCATCACTTACAAACCTGCTGTGTAAAATCTGGTCGTTACCAAGCACCTCCACTGTGTGTGCACTCCTGGGCTGCACATGGCACTGTGCCGGCTCGCAGGGACACCAGGCCTGGCTCCCAAGGAGATGGGTGCCACGTGGGGAAGGATCTGCATGGGCAGCCTACAGAACTCAGCAAGTGCCATCTTTCTGGAGGAAGTCCCTCCTCTGACGCACTGACACCACCTGTCTCTTTACACTTGATGGCATCTGTTGGCATTTTTTATGTGCCAAAGCACTAATGTGCACAGTGCAAGAAAAGGAGATACCAAGGAAGATACCAAGTTCTTGGGTACTCAGAGATGCCAAACACCTCGGCTATACCGCACCAGGGAACGGGGCTCTCCACTAGCATCACCTGTGGCAGCAAAACACAAGGGACAGCAGGTCATGCATTTGTCCCCACCATCTGAAAAATGTGAGTGACAGGGGATTAAAACCCTTTGCCACGAGAAGAGGGGGGAGGAAGGCAAATTATCTTAAAAATAATAAAGAACCCATGCCAGGATCAGGTACCAGATGGGTAGTAGAGAAATCCTTGACTTGTCCCCAAAAAAAGGTAAAGCAGACAAGCTTTCCTGACATTGCTCAGTCAGCCATGAGGATCCACCAAGAAGAGGCAGATGGTCTTTCATCTCTGAAACTATCTGGTCCTTGGCCTCTGCTGGGAGTTTATGTTGAGGTGCCAATTACCAGCACTCTGACTGGTGACTTTGGAGATGCAGACAGCTATCAATTTAATGCTGCATGAAGGGCCATAGACCTAATTTCACAAAGAATGGCAAAAATGGCAAGAAACCAGCAGATGTTAGTAAACATTCAAAATAAGTAACTGTAAAACCAGGCAAATGCCTTTAAAAATAAAACCAGGGAAAAAAAGGTCAAACAAAGATAACGACACACAACCCATAATATCTCATTGAAACACTTACAGGCCAGCAAAGGGCATTTTATTACCCTACAATTGCTCTGTAGGCATGTTCTTGTGAATGAGACAACTACATTCTCAGTCCCACCAAACATCACAGAGGAGAGCTGATGCTTTTCAGCCAGGGAAATCAGGAAACAGGTAAGCCTGGAGTATCCCTTCCCATTTATATTTTATGGATGAATAGCAGAGTGCAGCCTCTAGTGCTGTCAATATGGTTCCTTTCAAAAGCCCCTAAAGTTTGCAAAAAATTAATGAAAGAATCTGAAACAGACCTCACATTCTGGTGCCACCTGTCAAGCCTGTCCTTGTGTGAAACTGCTGAATAAGTCAACACTCCCTAGTCTTTACTTTGACAGCAAGGCATATTGCAGTGTGCTGTACTTAGGGCTGCACCTTAAATCTATCTGTGAACTGAAGCTGCCATAGAATGCATCAGTCTGTTTATTAGCTGGTTCCTAGCACGCCAAGATCTAGGTTGACATCATATTGATTTCTTTGTGGGGTTTGACAATTTGGGTTTGACCAAGAGTATGTAGAAAAACCTCATCTCTGTGTGCGGAAGAGATCCTGTCTTCATACACTGCAGCCACAGATATGGGTGTCCTGGGGGTGGCCACTCCCTGGAAGGATCCATCCTCTTCCAAGGTCCAAAGGGATAGGTATTAATGACCTATCAGGCGTGCTGCAATCCTGAGTAGAGTAAGGTTTAACTTGTCACACGGTTAGTTATTAGATGGTGCATGAAAGTGGGTGAGGAAGCAGTGCTGATAAGCCCTCACTGATTTTTTATCATAGAATCCCACACTGGTTTGACTTGAAGGGACCATAAAGCTCATCCAACTCCAACCCCTGCCACAGGCAGGGACACCTTCCACTGGAGCAGCTTGCTCCAAGCCCCTGTGTCCAACCTGGCCTTGAGCACTGCCAGGGATGGGGCAGCCACAGCTTCTCTTTGAGGGCTCAGAGGCTGGTGTACAGGAAAGGTGTACTAGCAGATACAACATGACTTAAACATGGGGTGTATTTCAAGTGGTGGACCCAGAGTGGTCATTAGCAGTGTAATGGGGAAATCAAGCTGCTTACAGAACAGCATAAATTCATTATGAACAGGACTCTAACTTCTGCAAAGACACAGGGAATATATTAATTAATGGCTTTAGTCATAGCATTGCTGTTGGTAGAAGATGCTGAGACAAATGTGTAAACAGAGGAGCCTTGGGAATGTCACAGTAATTTAAAGTACATAAACCTTCAAAGCACTGCCTGTGATAGAGTGATACATTGTCTTATAATTGGGCAATTGCTTTCATTCCATGATATAATTAGCACACAATTATGGTTATGTGAAAAATCGTTCTATCTCCCTCCCTTCCAATTTGTGCCTGCTTAATCTAAGTAGAGAATATATCTTTTTTGCTACATTACCAGTAGGTCTATTTATCCTTCCCAGTAACAAGGCCTCTTACCTGACCAATGTAATGATTAAATACTTAAGACAGGAACTGAAACCATGCTATTTGTATAAAATATTTCCTATTATTATTTTTTTTCCACCTCCCCAAAATATACAAACTGCTGCGACAACACGAAGTGAGGTGACTCACAGCACAAGCACCAGCAATAAGTGCAGCCAAACAGCAGCAGGGTTTCTATGCTGTGAGTGCAGTGCACGTGCTCTCTACTCAAGGCTGTGCTACAAAGGCTGGTTTTGGCTACAACATCTTTTTCTGAGGGCTGATGTTCAACCAGCAGTGACTCGCTGTGGAAATATTTGGGGCTCTGGATGGTAGAAATCTCACCCGATGCACTGATTTCACTGTTTCTGCTGTCTCAGTGCATCAGTCTTTCAATAACAACCCTTTTATTTCCATCATATCTTCCTTTGACTTTACAGAACAGCATAAATGACATACAAAAGACAGGCTGTATGGCTCCTGCAGACTGATCTGATACCGTTCTAGAGGTAGCATGTGCCAGAACTGAGGTTGACACTAAGAGCTCCTATGTTCCAGCAAAACACTCTGCAGCATTATCTTTCCTCCAAAATGCAAATGTTTTCATAAGCCTTGTGAAAACTGTGTGCTTTAAAATCAAGAGCCTATGCCCAAGTTACAGCACATACGTTTTATCTCTGCTTATTTGCACACGGCTGAAGACATGTTCCATTGTTAGTGTTAAGACAAGTTGCTCTGAAAACTCTCACTTGCTTCCCTACCCCAGAACATGCTGTTGTGTGAGGTGTGTTTGTGTGTCACCGGTGGCAGCAGAGGGTCCGAGCTCTGCTGGCACACGCCCCAGCACACAGCACAGAAACCACCCTCAGCTTTGACGCAGTTACCATCCATTTCCTGCAGCTTGGAAGAAATCCCCAGAGTCCTTCCCTGGTGGAGCTCACCTCTCCCGCTGCCTCGGAAGGGTTTTTATCTTCAGTAGAACTGCCTGGATTCCCTTTAATCAAATCTTAAAGAAAAATTCCTAGTGTGCCTGTTCATGCTATGGAAGAAATTAATGCTGAGACTTCTTGGACTTTGCTGTGCAGGAGGGAGGGTCAGGTTATTACCTGATTACAGTACAGCAGCTATGTGTCTCTATCATGGTACTATTTGATATCTGCTATCTCCCACTCCGGCTTTGGTACCATGGTCTAAATTCTAAACACGTATAACTTGGAACACAATTTTAAAAGTACAGCAGAAATGCTGCAGGACAAATGCTGCAATTCTGGTTTGGGAGGTTTCCAGTTTTGCACTCTTAAAGCGGTTAAATTCCTCACACCACAGTCCAAATGTACAGATGCTATATCAAACTGAACAAGGTCCTCTGGAACACTTGTCCTCTCCCAGTGGAAAGCACCTCCAACTTAATGGAGATCTAAAAGTACGTCTCCACTGATATTTGAAGTCCCCCAGTGACATAAGAAATGAAGCATCATTGCACAGCACAATGTAAACTAACTGAAACCTGTATGATTGCATACAGGGTACAGATGTTAACTTCGGTAAGAATCAGACCAGAATCGATGGGTACGCACGTTCTTTCACCCACTCTTACTGCTCATATACAAAGAGAAATCTTTCTGCACAATGTACTATCCACAGATATTCCCAAAACTATCCCTTCTCTGTGCAAACACATATGTATCGGTCACTAGACACTCCTTTATTTCCTATACCAGTTACTTCCCACATGTATCCATAAAGAGGGGGCAGGCACATACATAAATTTAAGGGGGGGAAATGCATTGCAGATGGAAAAGAACACCCACCACCATCTCTCAGGTTCTCTATAGTTAATCCTGGGGGAGATATTTGTCTGTGGGAAAAGCTTTACAAACTAAGTTAACGGAAAAAGAAATGTATTTTCATAACATTTGGGAGAAAATACATCTTAATATAAAATAGAGGAAAATAACAGCGGCTAGTGAGCTGAAGGAACTATATTCTCACTGACATGCAACAACAATAGAAGCTAATGCGAGTCATTTGTAGAAGGAAAAGTGAATAGCTGTGGCATATTTGCAAAGAATATATGGCAGTTTACCAAAGGCAAAGCTCCAAGGAATACCAGCTGGGACATAAAAAGGGAGCTATCAAAAGTGGAGGGAGGTATAACAGCATCATGGAATGGTTGGCACCATTTCTTTAAAGCATTTCATGAAAGGAGATGTAGCTGTTCAGAGATGGTAAACCAAGGTGCTGGTGTCACTACTACAGCTCATGGAGGGGGACAGGGAGTGTGCAAAGGCACATACACGTGTGTGTGTTCTTAGCATGTCAGAAGACGGTACCAGTTATTAAACCAAAGCAGTGAATTAATTTTTGTTAATAACTACTCTCCTATTTGGATCAGAAAGCACTTACTTCAATAGTACTTAAATATCAAATCTTTCTAATTAGAACACATTCCATTTGTGGAAAATAACATCCTACTGACTTTGTACTTTGACCTTATTATCTGGAGATGAGGATGGCCTATTGTTTTGTGCATCAGCTTCGCATCTTAGCAACACAGGGCTAAAGAGCTTAGTAAATAAGGAGGCATCCAAAATGCCATAGTAACATACCACTTATCCTGATGCTTGCAAAAAGTTGATTTCCATGTTTGGATTTGTCTAACCAAGGAAGCTGTCTCTGCAATGAAAAAGAAGTACATCTTACATTTGGAAAAGAGATTGATAAACTCATTTCTAGCTGAATGCAGATTTTAAGCAACACAGAACAAATTGTGCAATATTTCATACCCCAAACAGCTTTCAATTTCAGTTCCTCAGGATTCTGTTTTCTTTGTGAGGTAACTACTGCAGTTTTTAATAATTTAGAATATGAAAAAGGAGTTGCTTGGATTTGCAAGAGAAATGTTTCATTCCTTTATGCGCAAAGTAAAATTGTGAGAAAATGCTGGGTAACAGCATCCAGGTGATTTCATCTTTGAAATAACCAGGCTGTCCTAATGAAGAGGAGGCTTGAACTCCTGCCTGTATCCTTGGAGGCCAATTTGTTCAGATCTAATACACAACCTGTGAAGCGAGAGGGTTTTGTGAGGACAAAGCTGAAGGGCTTGTGCCACCAACCGTTGAAGAGCCCTGTATTACATTTACAGACAAGACAAAACTTGAGCTGTCTTACCACTTTTGGTAACTTCTTAAAGAATGTTTGGCTACAGCTCCAGGGTTCTCTTTTGTAAAGTGACACTAAGGGCCTCAAAAATCACAACAAATAGCTTAGAAAAAAAGAATCCTGTCACTACTTTTTGTAGTTATGGTGCAGTTCAGTGTAACGTGATAATCAGTCTCCTGCAAATCATTCCTCAAGTTCATATTGTGATATAGCATGAAATAAATCTGAGCCAACCACACAGTTCTAATTCCAGTGTGCTGCCATCAACTGGTATGTTAATTCCATTAAAATGAGCTTGTTGGTAAGAACAGGATTGCCACTGGTGGATGGAAAAGGAGGGGGTGCAGTTCCTAAGTACAAGGAGAATCCACTTCACATTCACAGCTTCAGCTCTCTAAATTACAGATACAAGATCTTTGTTCAGATTACTGACAAGGTTACCAGCTGGAACTTTACACTCAATTCAATTATTTTATATTGTACCTTCAGGCTCCATTCCAAAGTGACTCTTAAAGAATAATCAGACTTATTCAATAGGCAATCAAAATGAAATTACTTTTTGTAAGTACAACAAGGTTATAGACTTGATGCAGTCTGTAAGTTATATGCTACTAATTTTCAGTGCTTTAAAATTTTTCCTCTGATTATCTGTGATGTTCAGGCATCAGCTATCAGGACAGAATTCCCTCACAGTTTCCTCTTACCCTCTCCACTGTCTCCACTGTAGCTTGGATAAACAGGTAGAAGCTAACACAGAAATTAGAGCAATTGAAAGTGATGCCTTATGTTGTAACTACCCATAGAAGCAGTCCCTGTTGGACTGCCCTCCTTGTAATAGGCATTATAAAAATCTAACCCATACCTGTAATTCATAAAAAACCCTTCAGAGTAAGTGTTCTTTGGCTTAAACTAAACTTATATTTGGTATACTGAATGGCAAGTAGAAATCCCACAATTCTCTCTGCTGTGTGCTCCTTCCCATTTAAAATAGCATCTTTGATATCAAGGAACAAACACAACAACCCACACTCTTTTCCAAGCTACAGCCCCATCAGACTTTTGAAATGCATACAGCTGATGCCATATATCTTCTCCTATATATAAAAAGTACAGCATGTAAAATCCCATGATGACAGTCAGACATTGCCTCCATTAGCTGCTGGCTCAGGAATTGTCTTCCTGGTTCCGATGGCTCCACTTCCAGAAGACACCAAGCTAAGCTCAAAAGTGAGCCCCACAATATCGAGAAGTCTGGCACGTACCCCGGGGTTAGCAGTGAAAAGGCATCACCTGGCGTGCTTGAACTGCAAGTACAAGCACCACCACACCAGCACAGGGTGTGCAAGAGTTTAAATGTAGGAGCTACGCAGAGACTTACTCAGTGGTTCTGAGAGCTCTTGCTCAGCTTTCTTTACAGGAATGTAAACAGTTCTCCTCGCAATGTCTATGTTATGTCTCTGCTTTGTTAGAATTTCCTGAGCAGTGCTGCTGCCAAGAACACAAGGAGTGAGGCCATCAGGAGGAGCGATTCTCTCCCCAGTTCCTCAGGGGGTGCCCGGGATCATGGACCTTGCAGGACTCAGTGCTGGAGATACAAGCGGGGGTTAGGCCCTTGTTATTTCCTCTGCAATTTCTGTAAAAACTGTGTCCTGGGATTCTTATACACATTCAGGAACAGCTTCAGATGAGACGGAGCATCAGTGTGCCCTGCACCACTCGCCTTTCATTCCCATCACAGGGCACACCTCACCATACTGATCTCTCCACAGCATTGTGCTACAGGCTAAAGCTGTGTGGAATGAGCAGATCTGCTTTGTTGGGCTGGCACAACTATGTGGTTACACAGTATTTTGCCATACACTTTATTTCACTGTTTCAATTGCACAAAAGGGATAGAAAAAAATAATGATACAAATGTGAATTCATATTAGAAGTGGTATTTTGCATATGTTTGAGTGAAAAATTGGGCTACACAAGATATGACATAAAATAAGTTCTTCCTTTTTTCATTAGAGGTCTGAGTTTTTGTGAAACTCAGAAGTTTAAACACACTGTAAAATTATAACATTTGATTAAATCCATGAAGCTTTACTAAAGCTCTCATGGCACTGACACACAACTAATTCCCTCTGAAGACTCCAGGAAATGCAAACCCAGAGCTTGCTATGCTTATTATTTTTAACCAAACTAGAGCAATGATGAAAAATTATTAAGTGTGTATCATTTTGATATAAAATCATTAATCTGACTTTGACAGGGGCCATAAATAGGCTGAACAGTTTTCAAAGCCATTGCCTGTCCTCCTACACAGTGCTTTCCTTCATGACAGCAGCTGAACAAAACAAACTCATTTTCCTAATACACTTAGTCTTTGGAAATGCATTTTCAATTAAGTAGCTCACTCCTCCTGTTGGTCCACTGGTAACCGAGTTTACTGACAGTGAAAGGTCCACCTTTCCATCCAGCTGGGTGCCTGCAAACAGATGGATGAAGCTGTGTCAATAAATCTGATTCTCTGCTGTAGGAAAAAAGGAGGATTTTCATGGGGGCTGGTGGGTGCTGATGCTGCAGACAATGTTCTATTGAGAGAAGGCTGTCACACAGTCTTGCTGGTGAAAGGAAAAAGGAATGATGCAATGAGCAAGTCTCTCTGCCATGGTTCCAGAGGGCAGTTCACAATGCAACTGAGAATGAGAAGGGAAAAAACCACCTTCAAGCACTCCAACAGCAACAACTCAGTGCTGTGCACGTTACACAGCAGAAGAGCGATGGAGGGGAGGCAAAAAAAGGGTTTGAGGAAGCAGTGTGTCCTCTATAATCATGGAAGACAAAGGAAACTGTTTTAATGGAAACAAGAGATTAAAGTATGCCATAAGGAAAGGAAATGATTGGCTGAGATAAAGCATCCTATGGTCTTCCTTCTCATCTCCATTCTGTTGTGTCTTCCTTGACCTCAAAAGGTTTATTCCAGTTTTACATCACTGTTGCTCTGGCTCTCCTTTATTCCATTTCATCTAAATACCAAATCAGTTCTCTGTCCTCTTGTACCAACTCATTTGGCTGCTGCTTCTGATTGTAATACTTGGGTCTATAAAAGAGTTCTCAAAGACCTTGCTTCCCTCTTCTATCAGCATCTCAGAATTCTATCTTTTGCCATTTAGCTACCTCTACAAAACAAGATGTTAATGGCAACAACTTTTAAAATTGTGGATTTTATGATTTTATGTATGCAAGCTGATTTAGCAGGAGAATAGCAACAAATGAGAAATGGCAATTAACACTCCCGGAGTAAAGCCTGTTATTTCTCATGTTCTTCAACCCTTCTCTCACAAAACGCTTTCAGAAAGAAGGCAGCTGATTCTAGCAAACAAGACTACACATTTCATAATTCCACTCCACTGCTTTTCCGAAAACAAAAATACGTAGGAAGAACATTTCAGTATAACTAATTAGCAGGCTCCATGTCCTCATCCTTGGTATTCAAGGGACATCTCTAAAAGATTCCTCTGGGAGAGCTTCTGCTGTTAGAATTTTATGCCCCTGTCGGAGTCCATTCAGCCTCCTGATATCTGAAGGGGGCCTACAAAGACATGGAGAGGGACTCTTCATCAAGGACTGTAGCGAAAGGACAAGGGGTAATGGGTTTAAACTGAAACAAGGAAGATTCATGTTAGATGTAAGGAAGGAATTCTTCCCTGTGAGGGTGCTGAGGTGCTGGCACAGGGTGCCCAGAGAAGCTGTGGCTGCCCCATCCCTGGCAGTGCTCAAGGCCAGGTTGGACACAGGGGCTTGGAGCAGCCTGCTCTAGTGGAAGGTGTCCCTGCCCGTGGCAGGGGTTGGAGCTGGATGAGCTTTTAGACCCTTTCAAACCCAAACAACTCTGTGATTCTATGATCTACATTGACGTTCTGCAAGGAATAATCCCCCTGAGCACAAAGAGTGAATACCCAGGTGTTATTTGAGAAATTGCCCTTGTCTTCATCATGGAATTTAGCATGTACTCTAAATCATAGCTCAGGGTATGGAGAGCTGCAAAGAATTGGAAAGAAACATTCCCATCAGTCTGTTCCCAACCAACAGTGTCAGTGATGTGGCTTTCTTCTGATAAACCTCAGCTCTCGCAGAATGGCCACAGAGATGAGCCACTCAGCACCATTATCCCTAATTCTCTCTGCATTTATCCTTGAGTCATCACAAAACAACTCATTGTGCTGAGTGTCATCAACTCAGCTGTGGTTCACAGAACGTGAGGTATGTGCTCCCCAACCTGGCACAGAGCAGTGGACGGAAGCACCCGCTCCTTCAGCTGGGGTGATTATCAGCACTGCCAAGGGCTTTCCGATGCTTTCGCAGAAAAGAGGGAAGTAATTTCTCACTTTTTGGAGAGAAGGTCCCTTCTGAAATGCTCCAGGAGCAGATCTGTCAACGTGCTAGAAGAGAGGGAGGGCCGCTCAGATCCTGACACAGAAACAAACTGCAAAAGTATCTTCACTTTTGATGATGCAGAGCAGTTCCTGATTGAAAAATAAGTAAGAATCATGCACAGTTCATTTCTTTACACACTCCTCACTGTATAAACTTCCCTTTCCATATGGTTTTATTACTTTCAAATGTGGTTTATTCCCTTATGGTAAGAAAGGCTCTTTGGCAGGTGTATTGTACACACTGACTTCAAAATGACTGGTTAAAAAAACAACACTAGTTTTCCAAAGAAGGATTTTTAATTAAAAAGTATCAATATTTGCACTCAGTTTCCTTGTATCTTCTCGATAGAAAAGAGAGATTTTCCCTGACTTCTTGGTAAGATCACTCACCGAAAAAGCCAGGAGTTATCGAAGTTTACTTCAGGTAATAAAATGACAATGTTTAGAAGATTGAGTTACAAGTTTTCAGTCACTAAATCGGAACCAACTTAACTCTGGAAAATGAGCACATGTTCCTGGGGAACAGAACCCATAGAAGTGATTTCCTTCTCTTTCTGTGCTTAACTAACCTGGATCCCTTCTGCTGGGGCAGGTGGCAAGGGCTCCCTTTGCTGTTTCAGTCATCTTCGGCTGTTCATACAGATCCACATGTATAGAGTTTCAATAAGCTCCAACGAAGCTTCACTGTTGTGGGAGTTCCTCCAAAACAATTATTTGCCAATTTCAAACCTTTGGAAACATGTCCATTGTTAATCTCCACAATAACATGGCACAGGGCAACATCTGCTTCACATGGCGCACACAAACAGGGGACACAGCTGTGACTGCGTGCCCGAGTAGCGTGATCAGTGCTGCTTTGAGCAGAGCGAGGAACATGTTTGGGGAGGCAAAAAGAGCATGGTTTAAAATAAACCCAAGTCTTTGGTAGTGCAGAGAAGTTCTGTAAGCTCCAAGTCACCAGAGAGCTCAGGGGCCATCGCTGTCTGCTCTCAAGCAAGCCAAATCCTGATGTTTGCATGCAGTACTCCATGCTATCATAGGCAGGCCAGCCACCAGATGCTCAGAAATCCTCATTCCTCTGCAAATTAGTTCACCTCATTTCATAGCCAAATCACTCACTTGTCAATTCCCCCTTTGGCCTTTGCAGTTAATGGGATCTGCTCTCAGTCAGTCTGGGGGGATTCCTTGCTCCCATTATGAAAACAAAACATTACTCAGAATTCAAATGGAATTCATTTTCCTAAATACAGGAGCACAAGTTGCCACTCTTAAGTCTTAGACCAGTAGATTTGGGAGTGTTTTGAGTTGATTACAAATTACTTCAAAACTCCAAATGAAAACTGCTGGTTTCATTCAAGTACATCTTGAAAAGAAATTCTTTTTTTTCCCCTCAGTTTCTTTGCTTTTACCTTTTCCTTTTACATCCAGGGTAAAAAAAGATATTGTGTAGTGTGACAGCTAGCAAGTGAAGATGCAGTCTTACAGCCACTTGTAACAGTAGGCAAAGATCACACCTTGGCAGTGGTGCTGTACATCACACTCCAATGGCTATAGCTGGGTGCTGCAAGCCAAGCGGTCTGACTCTAACTCTGGCCCTGGTCAAAAGACCTTGAGGGAGTTACTTCAAAGTACTGAAAGAAGCACTGACACAGGTTCCTTCTGTTTTCTGTCGCACTGTCACTGCAGCGTGGCTTTCCAGCTGTGCAAGATGTGACATTTGCCTTGTAAATAGAAGCCTGAAGGGCTTCTCTTGGTCCCACAGCATCTCCTCCGAGAAACCTCTACAACTGATGGCCAAGAGACCCCCTTTATATATATGAGACACTTTATATATATGCTTTTGAACTGTTTTATGAATCAGGCCCTATGTTTCACGCCAGGCATCTTGCCATGTGCCTCATGTAGTTTGTATAAACCTCTAGGGCTGCCTTTAATCTGCTTTCCGAGAGTCCCTAGGTTTGAAAACATATATACCAGGAAGAAAGAGAGGAGCTGGAAAAAGAGAAAAGAAATCAAAGCACAAAGTGAGCTCACTTGTGTAAATCTTAGAAACCACTGCGAGGAGGGCCTATTCGGTTCTGCAGCCCTCACCCTTTCACCTCAGGTACTGCGATTGATGGGGGACCATTTTCCCCCTTCTGATTGTGTAAATGAGGAAGCTGTTGACTTGCCTGGTACTGGGAAGACATGTGTGCTTCATTATCTGGATTCTTTGTATTGTTTCAGCTTGTTGCTGGCTGGGAACATGCAGCCTTGAGCTGTTCCCATTTTTAAAATGCACTTTTTTCTGCCCCGGATTATTGCCAAGTGGAGATTTAAGTACACTATTACTTTTATGGAGAACTATTAAGAGTTATTAGATCCCATTAGAGCAAACTATGTTCTTTTAAAAAAGAATCCTTTCCTTTATTTTTGAACGATCATTTATATTCATTGAAATCTGACAGAATGTTTGTATCAAGGCAAACACAGTTAATTATATCCTAGATCAGTGAGAACATTTTGTGTTTAGTTTTAAAAAATGGTTTACTAGTCTCCCCTAGAGATGGTGGTTTAGGAATGTGGATTTAAAGCAAGTCTGAGCCATCATGGGTGCACTGTGTGTGCTGGTATGGATGAGAAGAGTTATATATGGAGAAGAGTTGAGTAAAGTGATAGGAAACTGAATCCCAGCACAATGTGGACCTGTTTTGTTACTAGGTTTGGACAAAGTTCTCAGCTCATGGATATTAAAATGTCAAGGGGGACCTTTGTATAGTAGAAGCAGGATCAGACCCCTCATTGCAATAGGAATATAACCTAATATTACTGGCACAAGTCACTACTAGTAAGAGCTGCACACAGCACCCGTGCCTGGGTGGCTGTGATCTTTTTAGAGAGGATGAATGCTTGGAGCTGGTCTGCTCCAAGTTTACTTCATGCCTACTCCTTTCTTGGCAGTTTACACCCAGTTCTCCAAATCTCTGTGCATTACTGCTTTGTCTCCAGTCAATTCCAGATAAAATGAAGGAAATGTGTCTCAGAGGAGTAAAGAAGTGTGTGCTGACACCATCTTTTCTGAGCAACGCCTCAGAGATTAGCTCAGACTTTATCCCTTCCCTAACAGCAGCACTGGTTGTAGGCAACATTCTCAGCAGCCCAGACCTATGCGTTTGATCTGCTTAAACTGTAATTTGTATAACCCACTTTGGGAAGAATGGTACGTCTTCCTGGAGAACACTCCATTTCCCTTCCCTTCTCAAAGACACACTGGTGAGGAGATGACTAAATGCTGCCACAGGAGGGAGAAAAACAAACAGGAAAGAATTAAAAGAGCCTCGGATAGGGCTGGAAAGCAAAAGGCATAAATTATTCAGCTCTTCCCCTCCCTGAACCCTCTTGCAGCCAGCACATGCACACCACCTCCCTTTTGGACGAGACTTTGGCATGAGCGGCGGATCGCACTAATGCTCCATCCCACTCTGCAGTGGAGCAGCGCTTGGCGGGAGGAGGCAGGAGACTCCCTCAGGAGAACTCTGTGAGAACAGAGCTGCACGGCTGAGCTAGGTAGTGGAGGGCAGGGAGGGGGCGGGAGGGGGGAGAAGCATCCTGATTATGTGGGGAACAGTGCTTGAAATGGCTTCTCAGAGCAGAAAGCACGTCTGGGAGTAGAAGTAATCATTTAAAAATGTATATGCTCCTGGAAAGCTACCTGTGGCGATTTTGTGCAGGAAAGAATGCTCTTCCTATTTGTCCTTTCAAAGAGCAGCTTAACAAAACAGCCAGCCACATGAAAAGGCAAAGAGCAGAATTCGCACATATGTTGCTTGACTTTTTTTTCATTATTATTCTTCAGGCAGGCTCTAATGCAGGCACTCGGAAGCACAGTGGTTAGGTCTGACTCACAGCTGTCCTGCTTAACTTGGTCCTGTCCTAACGTGGTCCCTTTGTGCTTGGTGTTCAAAGCCCTTAGGTTTAGTCTAGACTTGGTAAAAGGTGGTTTTCTTCAAGAGTTATAGCTCAATTGAACTTGTTTAGCTAAACAAACACCAGCACCTGAACAACATCAGGATCACGGTTTAGCAGCTCTGTCTCAGTTCAAGCAGTGGAATAGAACTAAATTAGGTAACGTGTACTACCTTCAACATTTCCTTAATTAGGCTTTAAAAGTTTGATACAAGTGACAGACTGGAAACCTTAGAGAGTTTCGGAACATAGAGCAGGCTGAGCACTGGCAGGTTCCTTCTACCTAGTTCCTTCTGGAAGAACAGGAAAAACGAAGCTTGACCTTAGCGGGCCATTCAACCTCAATCTACCCCAGCCACCTGTCTAGATATTTAGCTTTTAGTGTGCAGCATTTGGCCATTGCCCTACTGAAAATCCATAGAGGAAGGGATATTTTTCCAGGGGGTTATAAAATATACTGGTAACAGGGCTGAGACCCACCTGACTTCTGGAGTACTGGCTTAGTGGAATTCCAGACTCCTGGGGTCCTGTTCTTCCCATGGGAGGGACAATGCAGTAGGAATAGCCTTTCCTCACTGCCCATTTTCATTTTGAAATCTCCTCTCGGAAATGTACAAAGGAGATAATAAATTCTTCTTATGCCAGGAATTCTCAATTTTTGGCTTTATCTGTTGCTGGCTTTTGGCACCATTAAATTGTTAAGGATAAATTTAAAAATAATTGAGAAACTGGCTCCCTGGATTGTAGTTTGGGGCTTTTCTGCAGAACAGGAAAGCTTTTGACTCAAGACACCTCTTTGATTTTTGATGAAGCTCATGAGCATTTGTTCTCGCATGCAGATAACTAACTCTACCTGCTTAAGGATTATTTTTCCTCTGAAGTCCCATCTCTGCATTGCCCAAGTTTTCCAGTAAGACTAAGATGACTTGACTGCTTTAATATGTTTGGTTTTACCCTTTTGCTACTTCAGATCTCTCTTTGGCAGTCACATCCACCTACACAGATAAATGCTCTTATTAAAGAGCTTAGTTATGGTCTGAAGTAAGTGCAACCCACTGTTATCAGCACTTACATGTGTGCTTTGAATTCCATCACAGAAAACTGGGGTGTCTGAGAGTTTTTTGCTGAGTGCCTTTTCATTTAATACAGACCAGAAGACTCTTGTTTTCAGACTGGGGCAATCTCCAGTGTTGATAAAGTTGACAGTATTTGCATAACAGGAGTAGAGATTGAATCCCATCCAACACTCCCTGAATCAGAACTTCTTTTTTGTTCAGTTTAATACTGTATTAGCGGTTCTGTTCAACACAATCCAGTGAAGAACATGTAGTCTCAGCTCCAGGCAGCCTGTTGTCTAAACTGAAGTGATGCCAGGGTAGCTCATCACGTACAAATGGAATCAGTGAAATATTTTCTATGGATTAATATGGTTCATTTTGTAAACTCAGATGATTTACATTGATTGTGACTGTTAGAGGAGTAAGGTTTAGGAGACTGTTTAAAGTAGCATGGTAGAGTACTTCCAGAAGGGTTTCAGAAAAGCAGAGAAGAATGAACACAACATGGAAAACAGCTTGAGGAGAAACGAATGAGCAAGGAGCCTTTAGCATCCTGCTGAAAATCTTGAAACTGGTGTTAGGTAGCAAATGGATTCTCAAAAGGAGACACTTTCACCTAGTTGAAAAGCTGTAGGAAAAGAGAAGGAGCAAGGATTTAACTCAGAGGTCAAGAATAAGATATGGGAGAGTCACAAGGTCTGGAAAGAATGTTGGGTGAAGTGGAAAGAGATTAAAAAAAGTATTTATTTTGTATTCTACTGGATTCTGGGAGTGAACATATCACTGTGTGTGATGGTGTGCATGCATGTGACAAGGAATTTGGGTTTGCCTCAGAAAAGATTAAAAAGCTATCATCTAGGGTCAGACTACAGGAAGACAAAACAAGCTGCAGCAGAAATCCAGAGGAAAATAACATGGCTCTAAGGGAGGGCCACCACTGTTTTCATGTGTCCCCAAACTGTACTATATAGATTTGTAAAGGGTTTAAGCTTCAGATTCTCTACTTTCCTGACTGGGATGTGTGAACTAAAGGAACACCATCTGGACAGGTCAGTTCAGCAGGAGTGCTGGTTTACAGAAACTGGAACAAATGTTGGAATTACAGTCCTGCTTTTTTTCCAAGGGAAGGAAGGGAATGGAAATGGAAAAATGTCAGTGAAAAAAACCCCATACAGGGCACAAACTTCAGAGCCGAGGAAGTCTGCAATGGAGAGTGTAGCTGAGACATCTGTGCTGAGGCTTACCTAACCTAGGGCTGGCCACACAGCTTCCATGAGGTCATTACATTAGCTTGTTTCTCCAGTCCTTGCTCCTGACACCTATTAAATCTACAGCGTTTCAGTTTGGAGTTGTCAAGGTAGCATGCATCGGACACTAACAGAATCCATGTGGAATTCTGGGAATGAGACAGACCCTGCACAGAAGCTCTTTGCTCTTTTCTTGGTTGTCTTTTCAGGATATCTTCTTCTGTGCATATTCTAGGATTGGTTTACAGAACCAATTTACTATCCATCCTCTGTCTGTACTGTTTAATGCCAGATGAACCTAGGAAAGCTCTTTTCTGGGCTTGGGCCTATAATTATCCTCTGCAGTCTTGCAGGAAATATCCCTATTAATTTCAAAAGAGTAGAGAAAAAATATTTATTTCTACAACAATTATATTATTAAAAGGCCACCCAGAGGATTCATTCATATTCACAACAGTCACAAGAACTTGCAAGTATTTAGTGCTTCTCATCCCAAAGGAAACCACAGTTACATGCTCTACATTTGCACTGTAGGTAACAGATCTTATACAACATTCCGAATCACAAGCTACTTGCAAGACATAGCACTTACTGGACACAGATCCCATCTGCTTTTCTTGCAGCAGGCGACTGTAAGGTCTCCTTAAGGATCCCAGAATCTTCACAATGACAGGTCCAATGCTGTCCTGTCTACTTCCAAGAAAATGTTCCCAAATGATATTATGAGTCAAGAGTCAGTGATGCAACCATCCTTCCAAGTGAATCCAAAATGGCTGTTAAATGCACATTTAGGATTTTTATTTTGATTGTCCTCAGTAAAGTTTTCCCCAGGGGATCCTCTGAATATCTCCCTACCCATCACTCAGTTTCTCCATGTCTCTCATGTCTAGTGCTCAGGAGAACAGCTACATGTTCTCTTCTGTTCCTTCCCACAAACCTAAACTAAATGTAGAGCACATATCCCATACAGCCCTTCATCTACCACCAAGTCCTGGCATCTGCTTCCAGTGGCACATCTGGATAATGCAACCTGGTACTTTAGGTGGCTGGAGAAGCAGAGATGCAGTCTTGCACTACACATTCTTCTCGACAAAGGTCAATTATAATGAGTGAGTCTTTTAGTGTAATAAAAACTGACTGGCAACTAAGACTAAGACTGACTAACAAGTTGCGTCTCACCTCCATCAGGAACCTTGAAGCGTAGGACAGAATCCAGAGAAGATTTTCTGGAAAACGAAGAGAGATCCAGTAAAGACTCTAAGCCTGGGCAAGTCAACAAACTGTCACAATTGCCCAGAAGGACTTGGCTTGGCTTAGATAAACTTACAAAAGGCCCTGAAAAAACAGAACTTTTTTAAATGGCAGAGATTAATTTTCTCACTTCAAAGCAGTATTAATGCAGAGCTTGGCTAAGGTTTCCTGTGCAAGCAGTTTACCCCTGAGCAATGATTTCAGAATCCGCCTTGTTTCAAGGCTGGCATTTGCTGCAGCTGCAGACCTGGAGTATTTTCGATCCCCTCTGAGTGCTGGAACACTATCCAACAATTAAACCGCAACCCAAAAACAATCAAACATCTGTTTGGAGGCAGGCTGCTCAGTGACTGACATCCTCCTGCCAGCATAAACACTGGAGCTGCTGAGTGATTCCTGTCTTTTGTATGTGTGTGTGTGTGTATGTGCTGCTTGTGGGGGGTTTGTTCCGTATTTTTTGTATACGCAAATACGCTGAAGAGTATTTTTATTGCAATGTATGAATGTGCCCATACAGTTTATTTGTGGAAGTCTTTTTGTTGACATGAACACACATGTTTGAGCTTGGTTATTTGTGTGCTGGAGGTCGCTCTGCAGAAAGAAGGTGAGAATGTGGACTGTGCATGCAGCGCAGTATGTGTTGGTGCATGTTCAGTTACAAATATGGCCTTGGCTTTATTTGGGCAAAATTAGCATTATGGCTGCGTGTAGTTTTATGTAGAGACAAGTATTTTGAAGTGTGTGCATGTATGTGTAGATGTAGAACTGTTTCTGTTAAAGGGCTTGTGCTTTTTGATGGACACCTATTCTACCTATTCAGGTTGGACGGGCTTTGAGCAACCCCGCCTAGAGAAAGGTGTCCTGCCCACGGCAGGGAGGTGGAACTAGATGATGTCCAAGGTCCCTTCCAACCCAAACCATTCCAGGATTCTATGATACATCTGATCTTCAGGTTCTGCCACTGAACTAATCAGCTACTTAGGCCACAGGAGTTGACGTCCTTTATCATTGGCGCAGTAAGAGAGATAACAGACTGCTAGAAGCAGTTCAGAATTGGGTTCAAAAGAAGAGCCAGGTCTGACCTTGATGTAATCTCAGTCTTTCTAAATCTAAATCGCTTGATGTCAAGAACTCTCTTGGGATGACAGTAGCTAATCTGAGGATGATCTGACTCAAGGGCTTCGGGAACATGGACAGGCCAATGAATATTGATGTTAGGTCTGACTTCCTAGAGGTTCAATTACCCTCCTTCCTAAAAGCACTTACAGACTTCATGCAGGTATCTGCTTTTGTCCTGGTTTATTTATAGACTTCCAATAACCAGGGGCTGTTGATGGCTAGGGTAAAGTAGCATGCAAAAGGCATTCATTCCCAACAGGATGTCCCTCCCTGCAAGACTAAGACCAGCTTTCAGAAAATGCCATTGTTCCCACTCCCAGCCAAATGACAGCTTGTGCTGCTCCTGCCAGTTCCGCTGAACCCCCAGTATTTGCCTAGAGACGGCTGCTTGCTGTCTGCAGTGTCTTTATGTACCTGGCCATACACGAGTCAGTGAACTCTCTTGCTTGAACACATCAGTATCACAAGTGACAGAATCTGGGCCACCCACTGGATGCATTTCTTGAACATTTCTGTCTAGGAGAGAGCAGCTGAAGCCTTTTGCTCTAGCCCAATTCTTAAATATCCCAGTGCTGAAGCATATGAACATGCCATTACAGAAAAGAAAGATCTGGTGATCTTCCCACCGTGAGCCCACTGCTCTGTAATGGGCAGTGCAATCTTCACCTGTATTTTCCAACACAAGACCCTTCAGCAGGGTATAACACAATGATCATGACAAAAGGCCCTTCGTCAACATTAGCAGCTGCTCAACTTCTAACTCTTGTCTTCCCACAAACTCTAACTCCAGAGAAATAAGTGCAACTTAAGGAAGCCCTCAGCTGTCTCCTACTTTGGTCACTGCCAAAGCAGATGTGAAATAAATTCTGGTCTCTTTGCTGTTCCTGTGTCTGAATTTTGATTGTGAGATCTTTCAACTTTGAACTGTTCCCTTACAATTTATTCCTTATTTGCTGCAGGAGTTTTGAGTGACATTTGAAGGTCTTTTACTTTGTGAATTAACATATTTAGCCTTATACTAATTAGTCCAAACCTCAGAAAGCCCCAAACTTTAACTGCAGGCTCACTATTCAACCAACCAATAAATAATCTGAGAGATGTGAAAACACACCGTAAGATTTAAACTTTAATAAGTTTAATATTAAACACACTTAATAGTGTGCAACACCTTAAAAAAAAAAAAAGGAGTGTTATTGCTCATTGAATA
This sequence comes from Psittacula echo, assembly GCF_963264785.1. Lineage (NCBI taxonomy): Eukaryota > Metazoa > Chordata > Aves > Psittaciformes > Psittacidae > Psittacula > Psittacula echo. Next base: position 872,689 of record NC_137753.1, read on the forward strand.
ACAGGATAAATTCAGGAGCAACGGAATGAAACAAAGGAATATAAAATCTCAGTATGACTACTGGGAATAATGCATTTGAGACTAGTAGAATAATTTCCCATTGGAAAGGACAAAGAAGCAGGCACTTGAACAACTATGGACAAAATAATAAATGCTAGAAATTGTATAGCTGTGTGCAGAAGTTACTTCCATAAAACCAGGCTGAAGATGCCAAGTGTGGTTCCTGGAGTCAAGAAAAACAAGCAGAAGTTACACGTGCCCTTTGCCTATCAAAGCTGATGTGTGCATTCATTCTCACACACTGTTTGCGTTACCCTGTCCATGTTACATAAAATTTCTCTTTTTAGTCAATAACCTGAATCAAAAATCTGACATATTCTTTTTTGGAAATAACTTGTATAAAATTGGACTATCCCTTTGGGAAAATTGGGTTATTCAGATCCGGAAAGGTATTTGCCATGCAAAGTCTCATTTAGGCTGACAACAGCAGCTTCCCATCCTCTGTCCTGGGGGAAAGGGGGTGTCAAATCCTCACATCTGCCATGCCAGTGCACAGCTGTGACTTGCTGGGTAGAACCTCCCCTGCTCACCCAGCTGCCCCTCCATTCACTGTCACTCAGCAAGTAACTATTTCACAGTCCTTACTGGAAACAATAGGACCTTTCAGAATGAAATCAGACCTTGACTGGGATAGCAAGGCAGCTGTGAGACACATGAAAGCTTCTGCTTGCTGCCTCTTCCTTGTCTCACAAGGTTCAGATTCAAAGACTCCAAGTGAAAAACCCACTGCCAGCCCCTTAAGGAAGGTGAGTGTTGCAAGGGAGATTCTGCATGTTGGGTACCCAACGTACACACTCTGTACAGCTGCTGAAAGCTGTACAGACACAGACAAACAGCTCACTGCAGATGATTTAGATGGATGCAGGAAGGGATGAGTATACGTGGAAACAGACAGAATATAAAAGGAAAAAACAGACCAAGAAAGAGCATTGCATTTCATGTGGTTTTCTGATTCCGAAAGAAGACCCCATGATTTATTAACTCGACATTTCTCCCATTACTGATATTTAGTTCCTCTGGGGCAGAAGGCAGAAGCTTTTAACAGCACTCAGCTATACTATATACTAGTGTGCCCCAAACTCCCCAAGATTTTTTGGGGCACTGACTACTTGATAACCTTGGAGAGAAGAGTTTCACCGTTATCAATAATATCTGCAGTGTCCCTTGAAGGTTCTTTTCTCATCAATGAACTGATGAGGTCCAACACGACTTTAACCTTCTAATTATTCTAATTTCAGGACATCAGCACTGCTGATTAGGAAATAAACTGCTCCCAAAACAGCCCCCTGGAGCTGGGTGTATGAGCACAGCGTGGAGAAGGCAGGAAAATGAACCCACATGGAACGCTTTGGTAACGTGGTTCCATGTATTCCAGTACCCAGACTCACTTATTTACAAGCACAGAGTGTTTACACTTCACTGCAGGCTCTAGCTTGAATTATTCTGAGAAAACCAAGCGCAGGGGAAGAGCTGCTGGTCAATAAAAAGGCCATTTCTTTGTTATTTCAAGAGAATTTACAGACTGCTCCTCAGAATGGCACGAAAACAACACATACACTGTTTTCTCAGGGATTGGCCAGCCTAGGATCTCTTTTTCTCTTTCAAGTACACTGAGTTGTTTCCAAGCACAGGGACAGCTCAGTGCTCATAAAGCAGCACATAACACATGCTCCACTAGCCTATAGATCAGCCATGTGTCACCCTCCCCTGCTGCAAGTCCTTCGCCTCATCCTTACCCTTGCAGTCCCCCTCGCTATTGTCTTTCTCTCCCAGTTCCTGCTTACATGCTGTCTGCAGTGTGCTGCTCCTCCCTTTACTCATTCCATTCACCTGCTCCACCAGCTAAGCCCCATACCCTTTCTCCATTTGGAATATTATCCATTGCTATCAAAGCTTATCCACTGTGATACCAATTCTGAACTCACATTTTCATATTATCTTCCTGTCTTATACCACAGCAATTCCCAGCACCACAGAAACACTCTGAAGTGTTTCTGTTTCCCCCCAGCTTCCTCTATTGCCCAGTTTGGACTTAACTAAGAGTTAAGTGCCTGCTCTGAATAGTTAGCTATATGACAAATAATGCACATTGCATGTTCCTTTGTCTTCTCTCTCGTTCATTTCTCAATGTCATGTTTCAGTTTTGAATTGCTTTTCTCTTTTGAATGGATTCCTATTTTCTACTCATGAATAAAAAATAAAGTTTCTTGTTTCTGTAACTGCTCCCTGCTCCAGTATTGCATGCATCTGTAGCCACCTTACTGTTGCTTTGCTGATGGGGGGTAAGATTTTGCTGCTGATAATGAAGGTAGTAGTTCTTTAATTCCCAGGTAAAGATTTAGGTTTTCAGCTCTGAAGCTCAAGAGCTCAATCCCATTTCTGACCTAAGGGAGGAGCTGTTACACAGGATCCCATCACTGAGTTCTAGCATCACTTTCTCATCATCATGTATTTGAATTATTATCCCATACATCATAATTCCCCATAGCAGAGAACTCAGAGTTCCTCACACCACAGAAATAAATGTCCACTTCTTAAACATTTGTTTGAGTTGGGTAGGAAAAATGTACTAGAGTGAAAAATGTACCATCTGTGCGCTCACTGCTAGGGGTTTCAGACTGCCAAGGACACATAATCAAAAAGGATTCCTGTTTCCAAGTGACACCAATCATTTTTCCCTCAAAAGCTATTGTATGTGGCACTGTGGGAGTTCTGAGAAGTGAAAATACGTTTATTTAATAAGAAAAAATTAGTGGTGTCAGAATATTGTTCGATTGCATTTATTTCGAGAAAAAAGGCTGAATCAATACCACACATACTTGCTGCTTTAAAGTGGAGAATTTCACTGTGGAAAAACCAATGATAAGACTCATTTATTCACCTCCTGAAATTATCCAGGCTGTTGTCACTAAATGCAGATTTGTCTTCACGACTGGCAAGGTGAGTGTTGGGTGGGATTCGGGCAGAAAGATATTTCCAAGAGGTGAAACCAGACAGACCTAAACATTAATGTAGGAATTGCAATGAAGGGGCAGAAGGCAGATGTGAAATTCTTTCAATCCTGTATAACATAAACACAACTCTTCTGAGAATGTAGTTTTAGACCATTTTCTTCCAGCAAAACTTGTTTTAGAAGCCTTAAGAAAACAAAACCAGCCTCAGAATAACTTTGCAATTCTTTTTAGCCTACTTATCAGAGAGCAGTTGGTCTTCCCAAGACCCCAGCATCCTTTGGGCTGGATCACTGCGCTCAACAAGACACTGGTCAGGTTTAACACACCAGCTTATGAGTTTTTTATTTTGCTTTCAGCTTTCTGAAAGGTTTCCAAAAGTACCAGGCAAGGAAATGAAATCTTCATCTCAAGGAAAAGATCCCTTTCCAAAACTGTTAATCTTTCCTTATGACATGCTTTGGAATACAGACGTATCCAGAGGGGGTTTATTCAGCAATATGTTGCTCTTGTAAGTGATCAAACTGGGGTTTATTACAGCAGTACATATGTTAGCAATAATTCAAGCTTTTATTGACCCTGTTTCACCACCACAGCTGCTCTTGGTTTTCCTCATGGCCCCACCCAGTGCCACTTGGAACACCAGCAGACACATGTACGTATTGCAGGGAGTGATGCTTTGTGCTGTTACTGGAGAACCAGGCTTCCTCTAGCATGCAACAATCGTAAACTCATGACTACACATTTCCTAGCTGTCACTGCATTACATCCATATATGCTGGAATCAGCAGAATTAGAAAACAGATTGGGTTTCTGTGTATCGCTTCTGATTAATTTGTGCATTACAGAGCCTCTGGATGATTCAGGCACATGTAGGTCAGTCTGTCTTAACTTGAACTAAAATATCTATGAATTAGATCTCTGAATTATTATAACAATATGGGCCTTAGCAGCATGAACAAAATACTCACTATTAGGCCAACATTGGTACTAATTGAAAATACAGAACACGTTACAAGTCCAGAGGAGGAGAAGCTCCCACAGCTTTCACAACTCTCTTGCTGGATGAAGCAGACCTGAAGAGGGAGTCACTACGAGCTATAAAATCTATGACTCTGCATCAGCAACTCGATGGACATAGTGGCTGGCAACCCAGTCCGTGTGCTGTGTGCAGCTGGGTTTGTTGAACATGAAATCTGGCAATGGGCATCAATGGGTCAAGCCCCTCTGGGTCTTCTCATCTTTGACACATATATGATATAATATATATATATAAAAAATATAACAGAATAAGGATGATGCCACCATAAAATAGAATAAGATGATGCCACCCCATGAAGAGAGGGAAGTGTCCATTGGTTTGCATCCCAGCTTGTGGTTCCAAAATCATGTTTCTGTCACAGAGATCCCAAGTGACTTTGTGGAAGGTGCTCAGTGAGTTCTGACAGGGACGTGACAAAGAAAAAGCCATCTCAGACCTAACAGTGTTCTGACTGTACATACAGAGACCTGTGGCACAGAGCAGTAAGTTGGAGAAACAGCCAAACAAGCTTGGAAGTTCTTTCACAAATATTAGGTATTAACAGTAAAGGAAAACAGAAAGGTTTTCAGGGGAAGAAAGTAATTCTTTGCTTCAGCACTCTCGTTTGTCATCCCATCAGTGCTCCCCACCAAAATCCATTTAAATAGCTCAGGCTTGCTGTTTTATGGAAAGATGAATTAAAAGCAAAAACGTTAATTCAGATCAACATCTCCTGTTGCAGCCCACTGTTAGTCAGACTTTAATCTTGATTTCACTTATGGTGAAACCTCCTCTGGTCTCAGATTGAAATTAAAGAAAAAACCCACCCCAAAACAAGGGCTGTGTGCATTAAATAAAAAGATTAATTTAGCCTGAGGTCTGTTTAACTCTGAGCAGCTCCCCTCTCTGTCACTTGGCCTGACTTGTAACTGAGATGTTGTTTGACCTTGGTGTAATTGCTGCTGTCTGCTGACACAGCACTTCTGCCAACCAGATGTTCTGTATTGTGAGGCATAGCTATTTGATAAAGCTGTTCTTAAATCATAAATAAAGGAGGAAACTCTTGCATGGGCTCTATTTTTCCCATTAGCAGTTTAGCTTACTGGTGATAAAAAAGGGCATGGATTGAATTTGACATTTACATAAAAGAATAAACACAACACCCTATACATCAGTTCAAACCTTTCTGTACTTTGGTGGATCCTGCAGGTTCCCTTAATAAGCACTTATTCCTTGTTAGATGGCGCAATGGACACGTCTCATTGATCAGGCACTTGCTGAAAAAATACTGGTTAGTGTTTGTAAGTATCCAGAATAATGACACCCATATGAACTTCAAAGGCCTTACAGGTTTAAACAGCAAGGAAAATCCTCACCTATTTTTTTATACCTACACACAACTTTCTTTTTGCTCTGAGCATCTTCAAAATGCTCCTTGACAAACTAATGGGTAAAAAGGATCTTAGACATTGGATGACAACATTTGAGAACCAAATTGCTGATGATCGGGCCTCAGACAGCTCAAAAAGGCACTTTAAAAACTTTAACTTTCCAATAGAGCTATGTTCTAGAGAGGAAAGGAAAGGTTCCAGGAAAGACAAAAAACCTTCTTCAAATGCAAACCTGAAAACCCAGGCTTCTGAATGTGCCTGAAATTTGAACTCCCAAATGAAACTGCTTGCTTCTCTTAAGCGATAAAGAATAGCATTGAACAGACAAATATTTGCAGGCCTCAATAACAGACATCAATCTAGCCCATTTTAAACCATTAGAAACAATAGTTGAGTATGCTGCTAATGAAAACCAGAGGATGCATCACCATAGGTACGTACAAGGATAACGTGGGGGTATTTTAAACATGATAGAGTGTGGGTCTTCCTGAGAAAGAAAGGTTAAAGATATCAGAGAGCCATTGAGCAAGAAAGCTCCCCCCTTTCTCCATATCTGAACCCTGACAGCACAAGGACAACGCCAAGGTCAGACCACATACTTCTTCAGTTTTTCTAAGTGCTTACAAAATACTTAGCAAAGTTGGGATTGTGTTGTGTGTAAATAAATGATGCCAGGAATCAGACATGCTGAGTACAGTTTATACATCCACAGCCACGACAGTCTGAGGAGGGTAACAGCCTTCATTTTAAAGGAGCAAGAAATAGTCTTCCCATACATCCTGAAGGAGCCAGGATACCTAGAAAGATGCATTACTCCTGTATTTCCTGCAAAAATTTACTCATTATTCCAGGAGAATACTACTTCACTGACACCTTGGCTCATGGTGCTCAGTATCTGGTTTGTTCTTTGTATTACACTCATGAAGAAATGCAAGAAGACTGTTTCTTATAGTGCAATTTTCTAGTGTTTAAAAGAATGGGTCCGGACCTCACTCTGGGTCCAAGGCTGAAATGAAACCAGTTAGACCATTGTGAAAAAGGTGTCTTGCAAGTATGACTGTAACTTCATGATGCTAGCAATACAAGATCTTGTAGGTACACAGAAGGACTCTAGTGTCACATTGCCAAGTTGCTGCCCAAGCAAATTACATACACTTGTGTGATGCTGGTGCTAGCGATGGCCAGCACCACAGCAGGTGGGATACATTGGCAGACTTGAATGCTGAGCAAAATCCCATGTGAACAAACCCATATATGATAGAAGAAAAATTAACCAACAACAACAACAACAACAGTATCTTTTCCCATGCATCTGACCACAGTAAGAATGCTTTTCACAAAGACCTATGAAATGAAATGGGATGATCATGGGAAACATTCAGGTATAGCATAAGAGTGACCAGCTCCTGATGTGGAAGTCAAATCTTTTAGCCTATGTAAGAAACATGCAGGAAGCATCATGGGCATCAATACACTCACAATACTCTGTCTATGCTGGACGGTCTCACTTGAAAGAGTTGTGGTCAATGTCCAAGCAGAGAAAGTCCCCATCCCTGGCAGTGTTCAAGGCCAGGCTGGATGGGGCTTGGAGCAAGCTGCTCTAGTGGAAGGTGTCCCTGCCTATGGCAGGGGGTTGGAACTGGGTGAGCTTTAAGGTCCCTTCAACCCAAAACAGTCTGTGACTCTATGACTCTATATTTACCTACCATACTGATGAATATGCTTCAGGAAAGTCTTTCAATTCAGATAGAACACCCAAAAACCTATCCTCCCACCAAGAGTTTTTCCTTATAAATCAGTCCTATAGCAAAATGCCAAGTGACAAATGACCAGATTTTTAATGAAATCTGATGAAAGGATCTACTCCTCTTGCCCAGATTCCTATTCCTCAAATATCATTCTAATTGATTCTGCACCTAGGCATAAATCTCCAGCCTGTACTTTGCACAAAGTCAGATCAGATGATGATAAATATGTCCTGTAGGTACAGATCTATAAATCTGAGTTTCAGAGCCACATATACTACAGCAAAAGGCAAGGCACTAATTAATGTACAGTGGGTAAACTGTGTCTGCTTGTGATGGACGAGCACTGCGAAAGCACAGTAAAAGGAGTAGAAACCACCCCTTTCAGGGAGGAAACTGTGAGTATTGACCGAGGCATGAAGCAAGCTCACTTAGAGTACTTCCAGAATGATCTACATAAAGCATGTAGCCGAACAACATCTGAAGAGCTCCAAAACCAGCCACTATCTGCAACAGCACAGAGACCAGAGTCTCACTGAGTCTGGACAAAATCATTACAGGGAGAAGAGCAATGTTTGTGCTAGAGGAAATGATGGAATTCATTAGAAGTGCAATGACAGTTCATATTCCTGGCAATGAGTAACCAGTAAAATGGGGGTTTTGTTTGTGCGTTAGTTCGCTATAAAGATCTTAAAGCAAAATAAACACTGAACATTGAGAAATAGCTTACAGTGATGAACTCTGGTAAATCCAACCTCTTTTACAAGGGAATACCAAAGCAGATTTTAAACATTTGGCAGCTTATCAGAAGCTAGAAGAAGATTAACTATGTGAGTGAAAAATCAGTCCAAGAAACCAGAAACAGCTTTTCACAATGAAGGGAAGCCAACGAGGAACAGTCTAAAAAGCATTTGGAAAGAAATGTTAAGATCATTTCACTCTTAGGAAAAGGATCACTGAAGCAAGAGGAATTTGAATTCCTTTTGGAAGTGTGCAGGTTATTTACTAGGTTATTTGTAAGATTTAGAGAGTCTCAAAGTACCAACAGTATCAAGATTGACAGAGTAGAGCTGCTCAGAACCAGGAACAAGTGTACCAGTACTCCCACTGGTACTATGGGTAGTAGTATTCACAACCACTTGTAGGTGAAGGAGAAAATGAGAGCAATAGATTTTTTCAAGGTACTAGCAATAGGATTTGTTAAATCAAATAAATCTTGATTGTTATCAAGAATCAGTACAGTACGTGGCACTCTGAGAACAACTGAGTAACCACAACTAAGGGAACACCAGCTTCTACTTCGCAGAGAAGGCACCAAAAGTGTGTTTAGCCTGAACAAGACTCAGTATTATTAAATAGAGGCTGCTCGTCCTCACTGTGGTATGTCATACCCACAGGAACTGAGGTGAGGAAAGGCTGCCTGCCTTCTGGGTGCAGCACAGAATAAAATATTCACTGCCATTGATGTTATTAAAGAAGTGACAGCATGAACAGTCTGGGTTTCCAGCTCAGTATTCAACTCCAAATGTGATCAACATCTTCCATTTCCCACATTTCCATGGAAATTCCAAAGTCTACAGACTCTGCTTCAAGCATTTGCATTTGAAGTCAAGTGTTTCCCTTCCCCTTCAGGGCTGGATGATCCCTGCACACCTCTGTGCACTTTCCTAGGGGAGTTGTGAAGCACAAGTGGAGTTCACAACACACTTCATGTTTTCAGATCTGAATTATCATGGACACTAACTGTATTACTGTGACTGCATGGTGCAATAGCTTTTAGATAATCAAAGGTTCCTGGTAAAACCTTGAACTTGCTGTATTCCTTTTAAGGAATTTTAATTTTTTCACTGGAGTAGGCTTAGGCATTACACAGATTTCAGACACACTTCTTCACATGCTAGGAAAAAAAAAGAGAAGGGAAGTGAAGCCAAAACCTCGCTGACTTGTTTCTGGCTGCTCTCAACCATAGGAATTCCCCAGTCACAAAAACGCTCTGCTCTAGCTGAGGAAGCGATGTTGATTAGGAAAAAAAAGTTCCAGATGTTAACTGACAGCAATATCAAGAGAAAGGGAAAGTGGAAGAGAGAGAAGGGATGTGAGGTGACCCTGCCCTGGGCAGCACCACAGCCGAAGCCTTGTACCCTCTCTTGCTGGGATGCAGCCAAACCCTGGATAGCACTTACACCATTGTATTCTCCTTCCCCCTCCCAGGCAGTAACTAGAGTGTTTCCAGTTTAACCCCATCAATTCTTTATATCCTTTCTGATTTCATTATTAGGTAAACATAGAAATAAATCAGAATTAAAGTTACAGTAGGAAAAAGCAGAACCACCTATTTTTCTTCACAATTCCCATACAATTTCTTCTTTACATCCTTATTAGGACAGTGTCTCCGACTGAGATCCAGAGGTACCTCAGAAGGCATAGATGGGGTTAAAATACAAGTTCTTCAAGAGAAGACACTGCAGTCATAGTGAAGACAGATGTCTTGGTTCTCTGTACAGTTGGGTAATGTGATTTAACTCTTTGTGGGCTTTGGAAAATGGCCAAAGTAAACCAGCTGCTCAGTTCTCTGGGGTGAATTACCAGTGCTCATTTGGAGTTCTTCCATTCATCACATTTGTACTTCACTACCTTTCAGAACAATGCTATTTAAATTAGATATTTAGGGAAAACAAAGGAAAGGCCATAAAAGTCTGCATATGTTCCTAAGATTAAGACTTGTCTTACTTTCTTCCTACTGGAAAAATGTCCATTATGGGAAAAACCTGCTTCCTGTTGCAGACTATTGCACTGATATTAAGCCCAACCAGAAACGAAGTAAGCTCCTGGGGCAAGATCTCACCTACTTATTTATCAGTTCACAATCTAGATAATTCTGTCCCTTCCCAAGAGAAAAATCTGTGTTTTTCAAAGTTTTTCAAAATTTAGGGCCTTTCTGTCAATGACAAAGTCATAAGAACACTGCAGTTTGAAAGAGCCCTTGGGGTTCTAGTCCAGCCTCCCCACTCAGAGCAGGATCAAACTGGGGAGGTTGCTCAGAGCCTTGCCCAGTCAATATTGTCAGTATCTTCAAGGACTGAGACTTCATAAGGAAGCTCTCTGGGCAAACTGTTCCACTGTTCAGTGACATGGTAAAAATATAGGGAATTCTACTCAAACATAAGAAAAAAGTATGTCAGTTTGTGTCCATCGCCTCCCCAAAGCATAAGCTATACTTTTTTCCTTTCTGAAATATTCTGACAGATGAGCCCTACATTCACAGAAGATCCTTAGGAAGGAAATTAGCATACCCTATGGAGGAGGCATTTCTGCCCTACTCCCAGCATATGTGAAAATTAACATATGGCTACAGATTGGCACAAGGGAACTCATGGGGCTGTTTTCTCCAAGTCACAAAACCCAACTCCTCCATGTCTTGCAGAAATCTGCTCCAGTTGAGTCTTCTCACACCGTCTGCTTGTTACTAATATGCAATTGCTACACTGGAACCAAGCTCTACAAAATGTTATCAGTTCCTGCTTGAGCACAGTGCCCTATATATTGTAGGGAGACCTGTCAAGTATTGTAAAGCCTGCTTTAACAATGTCAAGCTGTTTGAACTGGGGTCCTCTGCTGGCCTATTGCTTTCCCTTCCAGTGCATGGGAGGGACTGTGCAATTCTATACTCTACTCTCCAACCGATGCATGGTCAACACAATACAAAAACGCAAACAAGTTGGTTAATGCAAAGAGGGAGCATGTGCATAACAGGCACTTACCACTTGGCAGTCTGGGAAGCAGCAAAACTCACACAACTGATTAGGAAAGATTATAAAATCTTTCTTTGGCACTTCAGCAGCAGAGTGGAATGAGGAGATGAAATATTCAACTCCAATCCAGCTAAGTTATTAAATAATCCTTACAAAGGTTCTCACTGCTGTTCTTTAGCACCATCTATCCAGGAATGTCAATGTCTCCCATACCTTCACGGAATCTGACTGAGAAAGGTAACCTGCCTCTCATTTCATCCTCTGACAATGCCCACGTACTGCAAGCTGAGGCACAAAGAGATGAAATTACGATCCAGTAGTGTGGCCAGGGTTAACAACAAGACAATAGTGCTGGAACCAAATAATTCATCCAACAATGCCAGTTGTGTTTATTGTTATTAATTTTTGCATCACAGGAGCGATGTGGATGCAGTTGGGCCCTGTCATTTAAGGCTGAAAACAGACAAGTGGAGGATACTGAGAGCCATAGGAGAGGCTTTGCAGTCCTTTCAGAAGCACTGCCCAGAACTAAGCTCAACAACTCACTGGAGAACAAACTGGAGGCAGTCATTATGAGCTGGCAGAAGGGATGGACAGGATGACCTAATAGGTTTATTCCATCTCTGATTTCTGTGGTTGCGTAATTCCATCTTGATATGAGACCAGGGGAGTTGACAGTTACATCTGCAGTCCCTCCTGAAGTTACTGACTCTGTTCATGGAGTACATCAAATATTTAAGTGAAAAACATTGCATATGCTCTAGGAATTGAGGTGGTGTATCCAATTTGGGTTAATAATATTCTTAAACGCTATAAATGGGAATGAAGAAGCAATGACAGGGAAGACTGGTCTTGGTTTAAAAGCACAGTGAAGATGTGACCAGATGATATTAAGCAGAAAGATGCCTTATTAAGTTTAGCACTGCTGCTAAACTTAACAGCAGCAAATATTAGTTAATATTGCTACAAAGCCACAAATAAAGGTTTTCAAATCTTGTGTTTTCTTTAGTATATAAAAGAAAACGCCTCGTCTGAAGCAGAATTGGTTTCCACCACTTCAGAACTCTGCTCCTGCAGGTGTCCTTGGGCAATGTATTTTCTAAAGCGTTTTTAAAATTAAAAATAATAAAACTCTAATGGTGCTTTCTTGGCTATGGGAATCAGAACAGTTATGAAAGAACCATAAAGCAGCCTTTCTCTTTTAGCTGCCAACAACTCCAGAAACATGTTTGCTGGAACTCTGACCCCTTACATAGAAAACATTAAAATAACTGAAACTTGATACAATTAACTGGTATTAGATTCAGAGGTTGTGAGGCCAACTGGCTTTTATGATCTATTTCTTGGTACTTGCATACTAATGGAAATACTCCAAACTTTTGAAAAATATATTCCAGATAGGCTGACTGGTAACTCAGTTTGTAAAGCAACTGCTCGTCCTGTCTGCGAGGAATGAAAACCAGACAGACATCACATCTCTACTGCTGCACACCCAAGGAATGTTTTCTCTCTGCATCCAGCTTTCCCTCACAATCTATTAACAATGGCAATATTTGAAGTGTTATGGATAAAGCTTTCATTGTGCTTCTCAAAATACTAGTATCGCAGCTGTAACATTTCCCAAAGCTTCTCATTCCCTGGCTTAATATTAGAAGTAGTACATAAATCTCCTAAAACAGACAGCCTTCAGCTACAGCCTGTTCTACATGATACACTCTTTCTGCATGATGGAAAAAGGGGATGTGGGCCAGAGTAATTAACTGTGGCAGAAGAATGATGGCTCAAGTTTGTGAAGCTCTTAAATTTGTAATGCCTATGAATTCCTTCCACCTGTGTTAGAAAGGGAACTGCCATTGATAGCCACAGAATTAAAGTAGACTGAAGGTTGACTTTGGTCCCACTAGCCAAAGGACTAACAGAATGTGTGATGGGTACTGCTGTAAATTTTCAGCATGGTGTATCAGACTGAGAAACGTCCCTAGAAAATTTCACCCAGCTAGAATGTGAATGCTGGTGAATGCTTCAGAACTGTGCTGCTCCAGCCTCAGCAAGGCTTTTCTGATATAGCTGCTAATTATCTCACCCTTTTCCTTCACCAAGGTCCCCAGGGATCACACAAAGCTCCAGTTGCCTTAACTTGCCTCCTACAATTCTGGACCATGCTCTATGATACTAAATGACAGCCAGACAACAGAGTTACTTCTGAATTAAAGGTGGTGTAATCGAGAAAAGATTGTGCATTTAGGGAATTACTTAAGATCATAAGTACTTACAGACTACAGATGTGGTAGATACTTCCCTCACAAAAACATACCAATACGGCTGTCTTCATGCCCATGTACTTTACCATGTAAATCATCACATAAGCCTTTGTGACCATGATCAAAACTCACTATAAACATGACCAGAGAAGGATCTTCACTTCTGCTTTCGGTCAACGATGTGATTATTTCATATACTCATAACAAACCATGTACCTTACCTTACCATGGCAACCCCAGACAGAAAGCACTCCCTTACAGAATAGCACTAACCAGTGTCAAATCATGTTTCAGGAACAATTTGTTTCCTGGTTTCCAACCACACAGCCATCATTGATCACTATGGAACATTATTTATTGCTTTTCTCCATTACACATTTGTCACTTATTTTGATGTTCTTCATAGAAGCAGAAAAGGAACAGGAAAGAAAGAGTGGTGGTTTCTATTGGGCAGTTTAATCAACTGAGGAAGCACGTGCATTGACACCAGAATTCCTTATGCCTACCTCAATATTTGGTCAGTATAGAATGTATAGATACTTTTTTAATTTATCACTAAGTATCTGTTCAAAGTGTGCACACTGAAATTACCAATTCTCTCCAAAATCTTAGAAAAGTCTTCTGTAAGGAGTGTTTGTGGGCTAGAATGGGAACAGAGTTACATTTGAGTACACTGAAGAGTGCTCTTCACATTAAGAGTCCAATTTACATTGCTAAAAACAGTGGAAGAAACAGTAAAACAGTAAATCACTGTAATACTGTAGCATTTAAAGACTCAAATGAAGAATGAAGATCCTATTTTAAATAGCATAATCATATACAGAAATACAAATTCTGAGCAGACAACAAGAACAGAAAGGAAAACCAGTGAGATGAAAGGTCATTTAAGTTGTCTCTAAAACACACTAGCTCCTTGAGGACTGCATAGTGGAGATTTCACCTGTGTCTACACAAACAGAATTACTGACATGAGAAAGATTACTTAGAAAGCAGATGTTTTATATTACCTATTTAAAAAATAAATCTGAGAGGATTTAACAGATTTCATTGACATCAGGATTTGGCTCAATACCTTTTAATAAACTACAAACGTGCCCTACAGTCCACACAGCAATTGTTGTCTGGAGAATCTGCATCAAACACACTAGACAAATGCAATAAACTTTCTTTTAGAAGTATAAAAATGCAGCTAATGTATCTATGATTTCTGGATCACCACAGCCCATGAGTGTTTCACAAGATCAGAATAAATGACTCTCTCACAGCTGGGGACTGTTGTTTGCCACCACTGGGGCGTGTACACGGAAAGAGGCTTTGGGCTCCATCCCACATTCTGCAATCCTATAAAATCACTATAAAATAGGAAGGACATTCATTTCTAAAGATCACAGGCTATTTGCTGTATAACCTCCCAAGCCCCAACTTTGTATTCAAATATGACAAGCTAAAAAAAGGAAGAGGAATAAAACCAATACTTAGTTTTACATTTTAAAATTTATATTCAAGCTAAAAGACATGTTGACTGTTTGCATTATGCTGCTCTAAAGGACATTTTAAAGCTGGATGTAGCTGGGTCTCCTACATATCTTCACTAGCAACATTGAGCTCTTTCTCCTGTTTCATACTGAGTCGCTCCACCGTGCTAAGGAGAGACTTGCTCTTCGTGAGTGTTGGCCATCTCAAGAAAGTCAGCAGGAAATTCAGAAATTGAAATGTAAAACTTTCTCTTCACACAAGACTAAGAGCTTGCAATTGCTTCTCACCAGGGACTCTTGGGACAGTACCCTAAGCAAACCACCAAAGCTTTATGTTAAAACAAAATCCAAATCTTGGCACTCTAATTGTTAGTAATTTTCAGAAGGCCACCAAGTGAACACTGAACTGGTGAATCCTGGTGTGAAACTGTGGCCATAACTTTAAGGAACAGAAGGTCTGAGATTCTGCCAAATGCTACTGCTGTTTGTAACTCCTAATACTATGCAAACAAAATGACTGCATTGTAAGAAAATGTGAAGGAAATATAATTAATCACCAATGAAGGAGCAAAGATGATGATGAAATCAGATGCATTCTGAAGGTAAAATAGTCAAGATATCACAAGTTACGGAATGCTGCAGGCATGCCTTGCAATGCCACATCTGCATCTCCAAAGCTGATTTCTACCTTAAGAGGCTCTTGAGGGAGAATGAGTTGGATTTAAGGAGCTTTATCTGCTTTTGCTTTGAATTTTTCTGCTTGCTTCACCAATGGACATTTAAGATAAGGCCTAGTGATTCGGTGATGTGAACTGACAAGGGGAAGTGACAAGAAAACAGATTTATAATCACAGCAAGTATTAAAGTATGAAAAAAATACTATCTTTGCTCTATTTGTGGTGTATCACACCAACCAGACAACAGCCTTGTTAAGTATCTGTAC
Source organism: Psittacula echo (assembly GCF_963264785.1). Lineage (NCBI taxonomy): Eukaryota > Metazoa > Chordata > Aves > Psittaciformes > Psittacidae > Psittacula > Psittacula echo. The sequence goes on from NC_137753.1 coordinate 888,288, forward strand.
ACCATGTACAGCACAGCTCTTGAACTCCCATATATTTGGTATATTCAGCGAGATAAACAGAAGTGCAGATTGTTTTGTCTCCAGTGTTTTTGAAAGATAACATGGTAATTTACCTTTTCAACCTGAACTAATTACAGGGGTGCTGGGGTTTTGTTTGTGCATGTGTGTGTTCCTTCCTTTGTGGGTATCTTTAAGAGTGTAAAAGCTCCTATAACTGGTAAGCAGACAGATAAAAAGAAATTGGGATCCTTCAGATTAGACAGAAATGTTTTAAACCCTTACAGAGGGGAAACTGAATGGAATTCATGAATGAATTACTCTTTGAGTAATCAATTCCAATCGCACTTAATAATATAACTTTCCCTTCAAAGAATTACTTTCACCTTATGAAGTCAAAGCTTGTAACCTCCTTAATCTTTACTACAGCCTGGAACAATTACTATTAGGCATAGAGGATCTACAAATTGGAAGCTCTGTGCCATTATCTCTTTTTCCAACAGACTCTTTTGACGATCATAAATAACTCGAAAATTACCATAAAAATTAATAGTACTACAGTTAAAGAAAATTATTATGTAAAGGTTTATGAATTTTGCAGCCATTAATAGACATAAGTTAATGAGCCATAGGCTCTCCAGAATATGATATCAGATATTTTTCCACCAATGAAACTTTCAGAGTTCCAAATCCTTCAGAGGTCACCAACTTCAAAAATAGCATAGAAAGTTACTGTTTAATACTAATATGAGTAAAAACGAAACAGAAGTATTACAGCAAGTATCATGCATAGCAATTGGAACAGCCCACTGAAACAAGATAAGAAAATCTACCTTGTCACCAACTTGGAAGGGAGGAAGCAAAACCAGAATATTCAAGATGAATAAGATGCATTTTGAACACTCTCTGCATATTTTAAATTCACAGCTACCCAGAGTCGTAGCTTTAAGCTAGAAGGGAAAGCTAGGATGAGGGCTTCTAGACACCAAGTCAGAGAAATTCATCATACCCCTAGGAAACAGGTTCCAAGAAAGGTTACTGTCAAGAATGTGCATTTTGACAACCACAAATAAAGCTGATTTTCCATTCCATTACTCTTATGCTGTATGCATGGGATGCTTCAAGCTCTCATCAACAAAAAATGTCGAGGAAGCATAACTGCTACAGTAGCACTGGCCTTTGGCTTTGTCAGTCGTGTTTTAAAGAAACACAAACACCTGAGGTTTTGAAATGACAAAGAGAACTCCCCACAGCACAGGAAACAAGTATGCATCAGCATCTTACGGCAATAAAAGGTTGGGGTTTTTAATCTTTTCCCTCCAGTCTGGAGATGATCATATTTCCTCTTGAATGGTAATGGCCAATTTTGTGACTTAAACAAATAGGTGCAAACTCACTAGTATAACTCACTGACATCTGACAGTAACTGATGAGCTGAACCCAGTGGACAGCATGTTACACTGCTTCTCATATTCTGGCCTTAAGAACAAGCATTTATTCACACTTTCTCATGCTACTGTCATTTATTTTCAAACTAAAATTCAATGAAAGCTTCCTTCCATATGTGGCTTTGCTTTTTGGTGTTGTAACAGCAGAAGACTGAAGGCTCCCACAATCTTATTTATAACCACGGACAAGATAAATATACTGGCTTTAGAGGATATCAGAAATAACAGAATCCTAATTAAAAGTAGCACCCAAAATTGTCAGATATGTCACATATTAGACACAATCAAGACACTAAAGATAAATGCCTTGAAAGAAAAAGTTCCAGGAAAATTTTACTGGATCTCTTTACTAATCCTAGAAGTAATTCAACAATTGACCTAGTCTTCATGATCAATATGTTCAGTCCTGAAGTTATGCTATAAACCAGCTTCTACAGCTCTTTAGTTAATGAATACGATAATACAGGTAAGGGAAAAAAAAGATCTTTACCTTGTAATGCCTTAGAATTCCTTGAGGTGCTGATCCTTTTGTAGCTTGCATTCTTTGGATGTCATGGGAGATCTAAAGATCAGAATAAACATGTTGTTACAACTAACAATGATGGTTATTTATATGTTGATGAGAACTTGTTGGTTTTAGTTCATGAGACAGATCAAGACTCTTCCTCTTGTAAAACATTCTGTACTGTTCACTTTAATGTGAACTACTCAGCCACTTTCAAAACAATATAAAAGCTTCAGATCCTCTAAATTGATTTTCAAAAGCATTCAGCATCCTGAAGTCACGTTCTCTTCTTTGTGAAAATAAGGCAAATATTTACCGATTGCTGTAACAATTTTAAAAGATTAAGTATATCTGTGAGATAAAAAAAGCTGTACTTTGAAAATTATAAACAAGGAAGTGTTTAACTAAGTCCCAGCCATGTAATACTGTAGACTACAAAGCCACTGATATTAAAATAGTGGACATATTATTCACATTTTGTAGCACACATGTTAATATTTTAGGGTATGAAACTCCTTGCACATAAGAAAGTTTAAAGCATGTTGAAAAAAGCTAGCATTTAAATAGTCATCCTTGTACTTGGTAAAAATAAACCCTTCTCACTACTGATGAACAATGAAAATGAGAAAGGTTAGCTCTTCTACCCAGTAATCCCTTATTTCCTACTTGAAAATCATTAAGACATACGTAACTTAAAGCACACAACAACATGATTATTAGGAAGGTATTTAATTGTGTGTTTATGTCCTATCAAAAAGAGCCTGATAAGCGACACTACATTGTAGGATGCTGGATTTAAAGGAGATTATGTGCTTAACTTATTTTAGCAGCATTTCAACATCAGCACTGAAAAACGCTTGGCAATTAAAAGATCTTGAGAAAGCCTCAAGACTATTCTATAACACACGATATAATACAGCAATAGAATGTAAGAAAAAAAAAAAGAAATCAATCTGAGATCCACTCCAGAAGGCAAATGATAAGAATCATCCACAAGGAAACAGGTAACGGCTGGTATGACTTCCTTACCTTGTTAGAATTACAATTACAAAAAGTCAGATACTGCATCTTAAACATAGTTATACATTCGAATTTTACATGTACATTTTAATGGTAAAATACTAAAGACAAAAGATTAAAATGGCTTCACTTTAAAAGTGAAAAAAACCCCAAGCCTAAACCCTCAAAAAACCCCACATGTCCCAAGAGTCAAGTTAAAGATTCAGAAGTCAGGGCTAGGAGGGAAGAGGAAGATAAATAATTTAGCACTCAGCACAACTAAAAGCTGTCACTCTGCCAAGTTTAAGAGAAATGAAAAGGTTTACACGGATCCTGAGAGTTTTTACAAAACCTCCAGGGAGTTGAAAACATAAATCCAGAACAAGAGTTCTGAAGTATGCCACATAAATAGCTTCTAAAGACACAGATTAGACTGTGAGAATGGCGGCATAGAAAAATTCCTTTAGTTCAAAATCAGACTGTTCTCTGGCATTATGCTTGCCCTCCTGTATCATCACCAGCTGCATCAGCAGCAGGGCTGCCTGTCTTTTTTCAGAGGCATCACCTTGTCAGAAGCCAGGGAAGATGTTTATGGGAGACCAAGACATATTGGTATAATTTTAAATGATATGGCTAAGCCTGTGCTTGGCATTAAATGTACAGGCACTGTACACATTTTCATGCATAAAGACCAATGCTGGTCACTTGGAGTTGAGTAATTTCTGTGCTTTGTGGTGTCAATATTCATGGCTGAACATAAGACAATTAAGCAAATAAAAATCCCTGTAAGCCTTGGCCACTCTTTGCAGGAGGGAGGAGTGCAGGGAGGAAGAGAGGGAATGCTTCACATTATTTCCTTCTACCTTAAAATTAATTTTATTTTTTGCTCTTATTGTTTGAATTGCAATAAGAATCTACAACAGGACCTTTCAGTCCCATAAAAGCAAGAGTTAAAATGCAACACCTGCAACTATAAAAAAATTAATTCCATACCATCATCACGTTTTACTTCAAACTAAGATGTAACCTTGTACTTCATTGCTCAGACAATGTTAACTGTAGGAAAATCACAGAAAGGAACTAAGTTCATTTAAGACATAAAGCAATTTTGAATTGCATTGATTACAGTGATCAGTCTATCACTTTAATGTCATCTCTGCTGGCATTTATTAAAAAGACATACATGTGACAACCCATTGATCCTTAACGCTGCAGCTGAGATAAAAAGTCTATTTGCAAAGGAAAATTACTTCTTTAATTAGAAATGGAGTATCATTTTCTCTTTTCTTTGTTAGAACTTCAGCAGCCACAGATCAAATACATCATGGGAGGGGTTGCAGAATCTGCCATCTAGTTTCATTTAAAAGTCTTCATAGCTAATCATTCAAAGTTGTACAAATAAGCACTTGAGGTGGGGAAGGAAATGGGTCTATCCCCCCATACGAAGGCACTCCAACACACTGCTGCTTAGGAAAGGCTTCAGAAGGGAGAGCTTCTTATTACTGATTAGTAAGGATTAGATCACAGGCAGAAGTTCTTCCCTGTGAAGGTGCTGAGGTACTGGCACAGGCTGCCCAAGGAAGCTGTGGCTGCCCCATCCCTGGCAGTGTTCAAGGCCAGGTTGGACACAGGGGCTTGGAGCAAGCTGCTCCAGTGGAAGGTGTCCCTGCCCGTGGCAGGGGTTGGAGCTGGGTGAGCTTTAAGGGCCCTTCCAACCCAAACCAGTCTGGGATTCTATGATTCTTGGTAGATGCTGCCATAAGACTGATGTTCAGGGGATAGGGTCACTACTGCTTGTTTTATCTTGCACTCTACTTGAAAAGCATGGCATTCAACAGATATGGGCTTAATTTCTTTAAATTTTCAATAAACCAACTATGCAGGTAAATCTACACACTCCTGTGTCTTTTTATAGCAAGTGGAAATAATTCTTGATAGTTAACTCTTACTCTATTTTCCCCATCAGTTACAATAAGAACAATTCAACGCAGTGCTGATTTCTTAGCTGAATACAAAGTCCATTTAACAATTATCCAGACTGAATGATTCATTACAACAAAGGTCTTCAGGACATTGAATTATTTAGATTCTTTGGTGCAGTATATAACCCTTAGGACTTACTTGAATTGCTGCCTACAAATGAACTACCAGTAACTCATCATCTAGCCATGAAAATAACTCAGTTGAACTGTGGGTAGATATTTAATTGCCTTCACAATGTTTGTACAGTATTTGTCTATAAAGCTTTAGATAATATTGCCTTTATTCATCTGAGTAAAATATCAATTCCCTTATAACAATAGACAAAAATCTGCATTCCTGTTTTAACTTTCCCCAGGGTACAAATTAAAACTTTCAGGTGGCAGATCTTTACTTTATTTGGCTATAAACTCTCTTTATGGCAATGCAAGTTGTCACAGATGATGGCTACTGGAACACTTAAGTGTTTATCTCCAGCCATTACACAAGGAACTGGAGCTGTGCACAAATGCCCTCTACAAGCTCTGAAAACTGAGCTCTCAGATATCCAGAAATGCACAATTCATTGGCTGTGATCATTCTTCGTAGCAAATAATGTTCATCTTTAACCAGACTCTACTGGTGAAACACTCAGCTGTTACCAAGCAGTAAAAGCAATTTAGTGTGACTATGGCTATTTAACACACGATACAAATACGGCCCAAATTTTGTAGTTCTGTTTGAAATAGCTCTGGATGACAAATGTAAAATAACAGTTTACCTGTTGCAGGGTGAGGAAAGGAACGAGCACGTGGAATTTGGGGTTTAATCTCTAAAACTGGGCTGGAAGATCTTAACTGGGATACTAGAATCCTGATTCTTCAGCTGAAACAGAGGATCTGGGCTCCCAAGGTTAGGCTGAGGCTAAGGAGAAGTCCTAGTCCTGGTATGTGTTACTGTTTAAGTGGTACTGGGACACAGAGCTGTGTATTCACAAATAAAAATAAAGAGCCTAAAATAGCAGCTTCCATGCAAAGATATCACTTTATATCTTGAATGTGATGAAATGATGCCCAAATACTTCAGAAGTATGAAAAGGTTTCTATTTGGGATAGTGGAATGATTTGAGTGATTTTTGTATTATTACTTTACAAATGTAAACAATGTATAGGAGCCTGGGACCATACAATATAACAACAGAAACCAGGAGTCTCAGATTGCAGAACTGGTGCTCTAAATACAGGATACACTTGCTGTACTGAAGGAATGACTTACATGAAAAAAATAATGGCTAGAATATCATATCTGCTCCAACTCCAGAATCTAGTGTAGGATGATGCTAATATCAGCTAATAATATCAGGATCAAAGATGAGTGGAATAAAACTTCCAATTTTAGCTGCTCTTTATCTGCAGGTGTGAATGTATAATGAATTCTCACCACTGGCTCCCTATTATAAATCCAATGATTTTGTACTCTACAACAGCAGTTTCTACAATTTTCTTTTGGCACAACCTGCTTGGAATACATGACAAAACAGCAGGGTGCCAAAACGGTTTTCTAAATGATCTACTTTGCAAGACAGCTTCCAAGTGCGACCCTGATGAATCTTATTACTCTCAGAACAGAACAAACACGAAAGAAAGAGCCCCCATATCATTTACTTAAGTATTTCTTTGGGTATTTTACATGCTACTTTACATCCATGCCAAAGTATTCATTCCAACACAGAAAGCATTTTAAACCCAGGTTAAATAAAAAACCATTAGTGGGTAGGATAGAATTGCACTATGCCTATTTTTGAATCCTGCTGTCTCAGGCAAGTGTAATGAATCATTTGATGTCATCTCAATTACCATGTTGCTCTAATCAACGGAATTGCTCTTCCCATCCACTCCTTGTATGGAACTCTCTAAATTAGATGACAGAGTTTTTCCCATGGACAAACCCATCCTCTGGCAGACTACAAGGGTCAGGATTTAGCAAGATTAAGCTACAGAACAAGGTTGGGTAACTATACTTTAACTGACTATCAGATCATTTTAATGGTACAGAGGGGTATTTCATTGCAATTTATAGTGATGGTTCAGTGTTTAATTGGGAAGAAGCATTTATGGGCAAAAGCTACACCAGAAATGGAAGGGAATCATTATACATCTTCAAAAAATACAGCTCTGAATTAAGGTAGATTCCAGTTACAAAACAAGCTTCCAAAGGCTTTCACTTTTTTTTCATCTTGGCATGACTTGCCTTGCTGCAAACACTGAGACATGGCCAATGAGGATTATTAGAATGCATTAAGAAAGGTTGCTGAGGTATAGGTATGCAAGGAAAAGTGAGCATAAAGAGAGTTAACCGTGGTTTGTACCCCCCTTTCTCAGTCAAGGAACCCTTCCATATGCTGTGTTCTATTTATTATTTCTGCATTGCATCAGGAGGGAAGTATTCACACTGAGCCACAGGGATTAAAGACTGAAGCTCTAGAGCAGTCAGAACACATCCATCATATCCAGCTGCTTTCAATTCCAACACCTCACACCTGCTTTTATTTATTATTCCTGGGCTAGACAAGACCAGGCTCATTTTTCAATCTTTAAAAGCTTTCTGAAGAAAGACACAAATCAATCTATTCCCTTCCCTTTTGCCTCTGCGAGAGCCCACCAAGACAACATTAAAACCAACTGCTCACACGGTGAGGACCTTAGCTGGTGGAAGCCACTTAAGCACTGGGGCTGGACAGCTCCCTCATCCCTGCACGGAGACACCATGGCCAAATGGAATGACAGCAGCTGGACATTAGCAGACTCTCAACCCCATTTACTCCCACAGATTTTATTGCCTTGTTTGTAATTTACATTGGAAAAGGACTCAAGGGTTTGGGTGGCAGTGAACTGAACTAATTCATGTAGTACTTTATGCAGTAGGATCTCCACTTCAATTCTCCTCCTGTCCTATAAATGAGAATATGACTTTGACCTACAGCCAATGAGTCATTTCACATATTGTTGATCTAACATGGATGATGATCACTCAACTCCTCTTACTAGTTTTAGGAAGTCATTTCATAGGTGTATACACCTCATTTTTGAACCTGCCAAGCAGATAGAAAATCTTCCCACACCAAAGCCCTTAAGTTCATAAAACATTCGAAATTCCTGCATGAAACACAAAGTATTATTATTTGTAATAAAATACATTAGGAGATGTTGAATACACTTTCTTTAACAGGCAACTTTGCACCACTACTTTTCAAAAAATAAAGGCTAATCCATAACAGGAACAACCAAAGACTTCAGAACCAAACCAATTCATTAAAATTTGGCTAGCTTGTAGTAAAACATACCTATAGTTGCCATAATAGTGACATGCTGTAAATGCTATCCAGCTTTTGGAGGAGCAATGTACACTTCCTAGACAGACATCAAGCTCATGGTACAATGTTAAAAAGATAGATTCTACGGTTTGCAGTAGCATCAAGTCTCTATTCAAGTGTAAAAAAATTAATTGACTCCATCTGTATTGGCCTAATGACTGATTAAATGACTAATCACGGAAGTCTTAATTAAAATCATTTTTCTGTACAGAAGAGGATGGAGGGAGGAAGGCAATCATTAATGTGTTATAATGTACGTCAAATTCCATTTGTGCCATTTACTAACAGCCGTCAAATGAGTAATTATGCACAAGGTCATTCTGTAAACTTTCTGCATCCATCAGGCTGATTGGATTAGGCTTGGTGCTTGGCTAGGTTCTGCCTGTGGCTGCTTTTTCCCCAATCACAAACCAGGTAATTAATATTGCTCAGAATAAATAATAAAGGAAGCTGACATTTCCTCTTCCATCTTCACCCCAGCCAACCCAGTCAAAGACTGATACGCAGCATTCCTACATTGCTGGGTAAAGTCCCACACCTCCTCTGTTAAACCAAGCTCATGGCTAGTATTCTCCATGGATTGACAGGATCTCACTGTGCAATTCTGTGACATGCAAGGAATTTTTCCCGCATGAATCAAGTCAAGAGGCAATTAAAAGAATCCTTTCCAAGTAAAGCAAGATGTCAGTATAAAATGTATTTTAAGTTTTACTTGCCACCTGATGCATAGTGACCTCTGCTATGGAAAAACAAGCTGCCTCTACCTAACAGCTGAGACTATTTAAAACAATGTATTAAAATGAGTAACAGGATAAAAAAGAACTTCTTGAGATTAGATAAACCAAGTTTCCACTTGCATGTAACTCATACGTAGCATCTACACTTCTGATGAAATGTATATAAAATGTTCAAGTCCAAAGTATAAATTGTAACACAGAAAATATGGTTTGATCATGGCTGTCCAGAAATTTCCAGAAAAATCTTTTCTGCAGCCACAGTCACCTGTGCAGCCACATCATAAGCCGCAACAACTCCACACATCCCAGATGACAATCATCTATAAACCAATGTTTTTATACAACTAGAATTCAGTATGCCTTAAGAGGGAACAAAAGAAGTTGATGTAGCCCTGTCACTATTATCAGCTTCTGTCCAACTCTGTAAACATTCAAAATCTTGAATTCAGCTTTGCAGTACTGATGAGAGTTAGTTACAGAATTAGGTGCCAAGGAAGTTCCAGCTCATCTAAAATAACTACGTTTTTTCAATTACCATTGCCTTTTTCCTACACAGAAGTATTCTGACCAGCAATCCTGATTAAAGAGATCTCTGCAGTGACGCTGAAAATGGACATCCTCCTGTGAAGGTACAGTGTGCTGCTTTAAAGCATACCCAACTCATTAAAAACAGTGCTCAAAATACGGATGGAGAAGCTAAAGGGACACAAAAAGATTAAAAGAATCTTAAGTCATGACTATGTAACATCCAGTTACACTTTTGGCATGATTAAGTACTCTCCTGTCTAAACCATTCAAAGTCAAGCAAGTCACAGAAAAATATACGTAAACCTACATCAGGCAGCTTCATCCAGATTTCAAGTAAATTCCAATTTCAATTAGTTTGAGTTAATTATAACACAAACGTGACCCTCCTTACCACATAACTGAAGAAAACAAAAATATGTGACAACAAATCTCTGCTTGCAGTAACTGTCAGTGTCACATATGAAAGAAGCTCATTTCACTAATAAAGGAAATGGGATTGACTGATGGATTTAAAATTAAATTCAGCTCTTCTATAAATGTAACTGAGTTTTAAGGTGGCTCTCAGCATTGAGACTCAAATGTGCCACTCTCTGGGCTTCTAGAGAATCAATGAATCTCAGTTTTATCTTCGTTTAAAGACACATACACTTAAAACAACCACAAAATCCATCACCACCAAACTAGAACACTTAAAACCAAACAACATACACATGGCACAGTAAATCTTTCAAAACCTGAAGATATTTTTATGGAATAATTCAACGACCCACACTTTTCTGCTAATGCAAATGAAAACTTGCACAAGTACCTAAATTATAGGGTGGTGTGCCACTCTTCATCTGCACAGAAATGTAGGAGTTCCTGTTTCAATCATTCCTATTGTTTGAAATACACCAGATGATAATGGAGTGGCTGCCACTGTAGGCAGAGACTGACTTCTAGGTGCAGGTAATTAATGACTTTGTGTGTGACTTACTGTAGGTTTGAAGGAATTACTAGACTGAGGTGAAGATCAATGCGCTAGTCAGCTTCAAGTACAAGAAGTGACCCATCTGAAACCTCAGCACTTTTTCTACGTACATTGATAATACAGGCTACTCCTGCTCTTTGTCTTCAATAATTTATACAATCAAAGTCAAGCATTTCAAGTGCCTCTCAACTACCCAAAAAGGTTAGATCCCCTTCTCAGCACAAAAGTACATACCCTTCACATCATAAGATAGAAGTCCAACTGAGTTTGGCTGAAGACAAGACTTCACCCTTTCTTATTTCTTCATTTAATAAAACATATGAAAGTATGTTATGCTCAAAGACAGACCACAGAAAAGAGATGGCATCCCATGTGAAGGCAGCTCCAGCGATTCTAGAGCCAGAAATCTGGGAATCTGCCACTCTCTGGGCCACTAAATAGGATGAAGCAAGATAGGTTCAGACTAATGGGCTGGAATGCAGCCAAGCAAAGCCATTTAAAGAAAAACAACAAAACAAAAATCACTTCAGTCTACACTAAATTCCCTGGCCACACTGCAAAAACGAGGGCATGTGGTAAATGAAGCATTTTTGAAAGTGCTTTAAGTAGCTAGGTATCTCTGATTACTACTGTTAGTGCACACTGTCCTGTCTATTTTGACATAAACATGGCTTCTCAACTGGTTAAAGATGAAAAAACACCTTGTCTGTTTCAGAGAAGCTACTGCAAATCAGTGGGACCAATGTGACTAGACACAGGAACTGCTGTGCCAGCTCATGTCAGCAAGTTCCATTATAATTATTTTATGCTTTGCTGTTAGCTGAACTAGTGAAAAAGGTGGAGAACTAGTCATCATGGCAGATTTGCTCAAGTCAGTATTTTAAACAGCTTGTAACCTATAGTACAGTAAATAAAGCAAACATTGGAGAAGTTATCAATAACCAAGTATAGGAAAAGTCATTTTCATCACAAGCCAAATAATGGGAAAGTCAAACAGTATCTTTCACTTAACTGCTGCAAGTGCCATCCGTCTGAAAGAATCTCTCCATACTCATTTTGTCAGTTAAGAAATGCAGATTACATACCCCCTATTCTTCTGTTTGTTTTATACAGTGAGTGCAATTTCTGCATGAACGTCCAACTGTATTTCCATCCTCTTTGTGTCACAGAAACCTCATTTACCAGTCATTCTTCTCCATATGAAAAGATCTATAATGAGGAGTCTTTCTGTCATTGCCCTGCTCCTCTGAGTCAGGGATTTTCATTTCCCCCTAATACTTGCTGCTGTAGCTGCAGTTTCATTTACTGTCAACTCATACCACAGCCTTAATGCAAGCACATCTGTGGCTGGATCATGGAAAGATTCAGTATTGCTTTCAGAGCTGCATATCGATTACATGGTTACAAGAAATCAGTTTTTACTTATTTACTATGTTCTCATATGGTACTTCTAAAAAGGAAGGTTTTTCACTATACTTGAAATGACAGTTAATTCTTCCAGTTCCTCACCTAGCACAGATATCTGTATGAGAATAAAGAATCACAGAAAGGGAGATAGGAGGTCTACTTGCACATGCACTCTTCTCACAAAACAATAGAAAAGCCTAAAGTTATCCAAAACCTAAAAATGTTGCTTCGATGTGAATTAAAAATATATATTGAAACCAGTTACATTGTTCTGAGGAAATAAAGCTATTCTTATTAACACTTGAAGCCATTTACACACACTCAGCCAAGTTTAGCTTTGGTACAACTCCAGGAATCAGCTGTGTCAGGATAAGATCACCTCAGTCTAGGGAAGCAGTAGTTGTCATATTCTCTTTGTTGAAAGCCAGAGTTTCTCTTTACACATTGTCCTGATTAAAGCCACTGCTATAGTCAGCGTGCAAAGTCAGTACTACTGGGAGTTGAAACAGGAAGCTACCTGTAAAGGTGTCACAGGGTTTTATGAAGCAAATCAAACTTTCACTGGCCAGTAAGCAGAGGATTTTTTCTTCTGGATGTAATTCAGTCTCCCTCAGATAGAATGCAATTATAGAGGTTCACTTAAACACACCAGTTTGAAACTAGCAAGGTGAGGTGTAATTACTCACTGTAATCACAGCAGATTGCAAAACTTGGCTTAAAAAAAAAAAAAAAAAAAAGGTAACAGATCTTATGACAATTTTAAAGGTGCAGTGAACCCCCTCCCCCTTCATTTGAAACAGGGGGAAATGCTCTAATAAAAAAAGAAAAGCACTTTCAAAACCTCCAAATACTCAAAAACCCCAGCACCAAACTGAAGGACTCAGAAACGTTGTTCTTGGAAGCACAAGCCCAGATTATAAGGAAGGAAAAAATGTATTGGCATAAAATGTGAAAGGCAGTATTTATGTTACAGTGTCCAGCTAAGGAAGAGACAGGGCCATTTGTCCAAGAGCGTAACACCAATTAGGAGTGGTGCATTGCAAAGATCAGAACTGCTTTCAGCAGACAGCATTCTCCAGCTGAGCAGCAGGAATACTGATTCACACATACCTGCTGTCTTCCATTTTCTCCTGTGAGACTGTCATCTTCTCAGCTTTCTCAGCAGATATTCTGCCACTTGGCTTTTTGCCTCCTTTCCACAGGGAAAAAAGAATAAAAATGAAGTATTTCTGTAGTGCTTAAGTGCCAAACTCGGTGTGATTTACGATGTGCTCGTGTTTTCCTTTGCATTATAAGTTAAGAACAAATGCAAAAATCATCAGCACTTGAACTTGGATTTTGATTTACATATATTAAGGTACTCCCATGATTTCTCATTATTTACTTGTGTGAACAAAACTGGATCCTGGTCACTAAACTTCACTTCCCTACAGAGCCAAAAAATAAACCAGATAAAAGCCAGAATGTACAACTCCACAGTCAAAAGAATTTGAAACCAGAAGTTGTATCAGATTCTCTGACCTGCTCTTTCTTTGTTGAACTAAAATCTTACTGGGAATGAAGTAAATAGTTGTCTAGTTTTGTCATAACCAACATAGTGAACAATTAGCAATACTGCAATTCCTCATGATAAATATATGCCAAGGAACTCACATTTCACCATTAAGTAACTTCTCTTCCCTGCAAAACCTGCAAGGAGGCTGTTTCGGTCATGTTCTTGGTGAGTGGAAACTTGAAGAAGCATTTCATAATACAAACCAGAAGACGGGAGAATTCTTTGGGAGGGAATTTCACATCCTGGTTGGAATACTGTGCGTTGGAAAGCTGTTGTTGAATAATCCAGGACAAAACCTAAAAATTGTAGTATTTGTCTCAAATTCTGTGGGGTGATGTGTGAAAGAAAGATAATATTCTGTCACACTTTCTACTACCTAGACTACCTTCAAGAAGAAACTTCAAGTTGTGAATGCTGCAGTTATCTCCACAGTGCTGTAACTTTATCATTACACGGTAAGATAAAAAGTTAAGTCTTTGCCTCTGCAAGGACATTAAATAGCATCTTTCTCTCCATTAGCTTTTGCTGTAGTAGCAGTATTTATTCTCTGGGCAATGAGTGAGACTATGCTGCTTACAGAATGGCTCCAGGTTCTTAAGGCACTAAGCATTTCAGAAAGGTTCCTCTCACTAAACATAACCTTTTTTTGTTATTAACTGATAGCTCTTGCTCCACACAGCTTTGACAATGTTTAACACCAAGACGATATTTTAACAGTGCACTATAGTCGCAAGGCTCATTTAACTGTCATCAGGGGCTGGAAATCAAGTTCAAAGAAATAAAGGATCCCGTTCAGCCTTTCTTCTTTAACAGAACAGCAAAGGAACATCAGTGACCCTTTAGGGAAGAAAGGAGATGAACATTTCTAGTGCAAACGTTTCCCGTTTGACACAAGCGTTCAAGAGGTTTACCCATAATGTATTTGCAGAGTGATTGTCAGGATACAGTAGCAAGACTACAGTTGCTACTTGTGTGATCTGAGGAAGCGCCAGAAACAAAAAAAATCCCTGCTAATTTTAATTACAACCATTATGACTATCAGCAAGACAGAGCTCATGTGCCACCTTCAAGGGCTAAGTGCCAGCAGGATGACTACCTTCATACTTCAAGATAGGGCAGCTTGACCTCTCTGGGAGTGAAATATCAATTATCTTTTTACAGCCAATTCAATTAGAGCACTCTAATCACTTGGGTAGGACATCAAGCCAGAAGTTAGGGGCAGGGGGCGGTCTGGGGAAAGGAAGTAAAAAACATTGGCAGTGAAGCACCTTCAGCAAGGATGACAAGGCAGTAACTCCACATTTGTTAACATGCAAGTAGTTATTAGCTGTCTGTAGCAGAACAAATGCTGTAATATCATCCTCATTCAACTGAACTGTTTTAAAACGACAGAGTTATTGGTCCTAGGGGTACCAGCCATTTCGTTCAAAGGTGACCAGACACACTGCATTAGTCTTTAGTGCTGGAACCCATTCACCCAAGAGCTTCGTTCATTAAGGGAGAGAGAAAAAGAGGAAAAAAAAAAAAAAAAAAAAAAAAAAAAAAGAAAGGTGATCTGTTGAGCAGAAAGCAAAATATATTTAATTTCTGGTAAGTAAACTGGTGTTAACTCAAGCTACTGAGGACGATTTTGCTACCATAAGGATCGCAAAGAAAATTATCAAGTATGGGTAGTTGTTCAGCCTGGAGAAAAGAAGGCACCAAGGAGACCTTAGAGCAGCTCCAGTGCCTAAAGGGGCTACAAGAAACCTGGAGAGGGGCTTTGGACAAGGGGGAATGGCTTTAACCTGCCAGAGGGGATACTAAGATCTTAGAAAGAAGTTCTTCACTGTAAGGACAGTAAGACCCTGGCACAGGTTGCCCAATGGACAGAATTGAAAGTTTAAAAAATTATCTGGATCACACAGTTGCAGAAGTAAAGCACTTACCAGTAACTTGGATGTTAAAACACTTACAGTGTGGCCATAGCATAAGTGACAATCTCTTTGTATCAAACCACTTCAATCTCCCTTGCCAGTATGGTAACAACAGCAGTGAAAGGCTTGTGCATTAGATGAATTACATATATGACATAAATATAAGTTGATATTCATATTTTATATAAACA
Source organism: Psittacula echo (assembly GCF_963264785.1). Lineage (NCBI taxonomy): Eukaryota > Metazoa > Chordata > Aves > Psittaciformes > Psittacidae > Psittacula > Psittacula echo. The sequence goes on from NC_137753.1 coordinate 903,873, forward strand.
TTCCTTCTAACAAATGTTAAACAATTTCTGTGGTACACCTGGCTGCTAATACACAAGAGGCTGTTGTCATTTGGGTTACAACTTTGTTTAGAAGAACACTGCATTTTATATCAACCTAATATGATGCCACCAGAATAAAATATCATGGTTAAGTTGTCTATTTCTGTCCCTTGAAAGGGTTCTATCAGGTGCAAATTGCACATGTAGCATTATAATACAGAGTAGTAGGTGGGAATCTGTGCCTTGCCTTGTGATACTACTTAGTTTTGTTCTTTTCCATCATAAATCCTGTCTGGGAAACTACTAACATTCCAAAACAGGTATTCTATCAACCCCCCTTTTCTAGACACACACACTGTAAAACAATTACTAGGTGAATTTATTTCTCAGTGCTGCTTTAAAAATACAGCCTATGTTAGAAAATGGTGTTCAAATTACCTGTAATAAAAATCAGCCACACACAGCTAGACCGCCAGCTTCCATAAGGAAAACACATTGTGTTTCCAACAGCAAACCCCAAACTTCCCTGATGTAAAACACAGATGACACAGTTAACAAATAGTTTGCTTTTACTGCTGAGTGAAAAACATGAAACCACAAAGGCACCAAGACTGAAATCAACTGTTAACTGAGAAAATTCTGTTCCATGAGTACCTTGCAAAGCTAACTTCAATTAACAAAAACCTGCTAGTATGTCAGAGCAAGTTTTTCAGTTAATTTGACAAAACCCAATGCATTTCATAGCTAAGGATTCTGTTATCCTTAGTTCATGCTGTTGAGCCTGAGTTCTCTTGCCACAACTTTTCAGCATACTCCTGCATTGCAATACTTCAAGTAAGAAAAAACAACTGCTACTAATATTTGTGTAACCAGAATCCCCAAAATCCTGAACCACTAAGGCTGAGTCAAGAAGAATTCCAAGTTTATAGCTCTAGTCAGGGTTCACTCCCTAGAATTAACCTAAGAGATGTGAAATATTAGACTCAAGGTAACGGAACCTCCACAGAACTTTTTCTTGCATTTGCAAAATTAATTAATTTTGCTTCAAAATGAGCCAAACCAACCATTTCAGGGTGAAGCTAAAAGTGTCCAGATCCCTAGAACTTCAGTAACTAGGGTCCACACAAACAGCTATAAAGGGGCATAAAGAAACAGCAGTGAATCTTGCCCTCTAACTGCAAACCCACTGGGGTAAATCACTCTTACCACAGCAGTTATGTAGCTACATCTCCACAGCAAAACTTCTACAGCAAGCACAAAGCCAAACCAGCCAGCCCATCCCAAATCCTGAATCCTGTCTTGATGCAAGAGCCATGCTCCCAGGCAGGAACCTGGAACTCCAACTTCCAGCAATGACTTTTCACCATCACTGGTCAACACCTTTAAACAGTTAGAACACCTTTTTAATTCAATCTTTGGAAATTAATATTGAATTAAAATGATTTTAATTAGAAAACAAACGCACACACACCCGCCTTATAGCGAAGACTACAAAAAGCTCCTATTTTTGACCCTAAATTTACCTTCTTTCTGTGTATAATAACTTCAGTTAAGCAAAGATTTTTCTCATGAGAATGACTCTCATCCATATTAAAGCACTCTGCGGAAACAAAGACTTCACTCAGAGGGAGGGTTCATCAAACCCACTAAAATTATAATCATTTAATAAAAGGAATGACTACTCTGTATTTAAAATATTTTCCCAGGCAGCCCTTTAGCATATTGTGTATTCCAAACAAAGTGCTATTGCATAATCATTCACTCTGCACTATGTAGATCTTGTGAAGAACAGAATGAAGATTCTAGTAAAATAAAGAATATTAAGTTTTCCTTAAGGATAGAAACCACACACACAAATAAACACTAAGATTGTAGGCCAGATTTTTGTTGGCTATAACATAGGTTCAAATTAGACACAATGTTTTGAGATGTTTAAAGAAAAAGCATCATTATTTCATACTGAGAAAAGCAAAGCTAGAAGAAAGTAATCCGATACCACTCGGATGGTCACAAACACTCTTTTCCCCTCCCACCCCCATGTCACTCACTGGATTATGATGTTACAGCAACCAACCATACTTTCAGAAACTACCAAAGATTCCTATAAACATCCAAACCCAAAGGCACTAACAGACATTTTAAACACTCCACAATAGCTGTTGAACCTTATAGTCTGCCACAGTGAAGGCTGCTTTAAAACTGTAAGAATGTAAAACTCTTACAAATGAGAGGAAAAATTTTTCCTAAATTTTTCTTTATTGTAACTCTGATATGAGATTATCTTCAAATATGGGATTATTTTTTTAAAGTGTTCTCAAACCCAATTTGAAAGGAATTGTTTGAGACATACATGCTGGAGCCAGATCAGAACAGTTGTGCAATTACCAGCACCTGCATTACAATTCAATGGGTTTCAGTTGCCAAGGGGCCATGGCAGATACCCTCCTGACAACAATTAGCATCAAAATGTTCTGCAGTTAAAAGCTGTGGGTGGGAATTACAAAAGGTTAACAGACTAAATATAAAAATCTTTCTGAATATAAAATCAATGCACTTTGTTATCAAAATCTGGGTACTGTAATTTAACCAAAATAGGGATTAGAGGATCTGGCAATCTTCCACATGTGTGAGCTTGGCTTTTCTTTGAAACAAAATGCCAAGCAGCCAATCTGAAAGTTTAAAACAAAACAGACCCAAGACCCAAAGAAAGGAAAACGTTTCACATCTTTTTTTTATTATTTTCTTAAGCTTTGCACCAAAATGAGCACTCCTCTGATGAGAGCTCAGAACGATCCTGTGCTAGGGTCACATTCAAAATTTAGGGAAATATTTAGAGCAGTCAAGATCCAGTGTGCTGGAAGCTTCTGGACTCAACTGAACCCCACCAGCAAACACTTTTCTCAAAAGGTCATCACTACATCACCACCAATATAATTTCAGAAGCAGCTTCTACTTCTGTGCAACTACTAAGGGAAGTTCAAAACTAACAGTAAAATAATCTGGTCTTCATACTGCTTCGGAGCAGAGCTTGGTTTGGTTTGGACTGAAGTTACAAGCAGAACAAGTGAAAACAAAGGAAGTTGGCTCATTAAAAGTACTAAATCATGACACTGAATTTGATAAGACCAGCAGCAAGCATCTTCAGTAAAAGTACAAGCTTGATAAGTCTGAAGTTTTATCCAGTTGTCCTCTGTGTCTTTAGTTTTTTTGTTGACAAGATAAACGGTCACACAGGAACTTCGGATGTAGATAAATCCAAAGAACTTTCACATGAAAGCTTAATTCCTTTCCCACCTGATAATTTATCTTTAAAAAATAGAATTAACAAGTCTCAGAATAAAGTAATTACCTTGGAAAGATATCATAGGCTATAGACTGTAGTAAAGCAGACTTGTACAGTGAGATTCTAACTCGAAATTGATGCCTCATTAAACTGAGTTACCGTGGATGTGCTTGACACACGCTGGGACCCCTTTTATCACAATTAGTGAGCCATCTCCAGCACTCCTCACAAGTCTAATGGAAATAGCGTGCTTAGAACTAGCCCAAGGCTTCTAATTGCAGAATCAGCAAACATGCTAATCATCACCTTGTTGCCCCATTGTTGTGAAATGAGATTACAGAGAGGAATGGAACAAATGTAGCTATTTCAACACAGTACTGGAAGATGCTTTTCATAATTACTTCTTTTCAGATACATTTCTGTAAGTCTGTGTACTAAAGTGTCTAAAAGTTGAGCCAGGTTGTCAAGTTTTACACACATTCTAGAACAAACAGGACTTATCCCCTCCCCCAAAGATTTCCTAATATTATAGCATACTTTAGTGAATCTTACTATTAAGATTACAAAATTATAGTGACTACTCTGCAAATACAGCAAATACTCAAAATTAACACAGTTATTTCTGTAGGTACCTGTAACAGTGCTTCAGGTGACAATTTCTGTTAGATGTTCACTTAAATACACGGCAATACAACAAAGATCTGGGATTAGCATTAGTAATATTTTATTCCAGCTGCTACAGAGACAGCTGAGGAACCATTCCACCTCTTTCTTTTAGGTCTATTAAAATAATCTTTTCATTATTATTTCAGTAGTAGATTTAAAATCATGCAGATATTTAGAAAACATGTTCAGACTTGATCATGCAAAGACAGATGTCAAACATAAAACTCCTACTGACTTCAACCATGAGCAGAATCAGGTCCTCAACACGGAATCAAAATAAAGATTGTTGTGAGTCTTCAAGCTTAAAAAAAACAAACCAAAAGAGTAAATGTCAAAAAAAGGAAGGCACCTGAGAGTGGTGGTGTTCCACTGTTTAATACACATTCTGTGTGGTCAGCTCTCCAAGGATTCCCTAATATGATTACAAGTCAAGTATTCAGGGTTTGGGTTTGTTTTCAAACATACTTGCTGCTGTTTCCAGTACTAGAGATGATCATCTGAGAGCGTAATCTTATTTCTGATATCAAACCCTTCCCTGAATAAGGAAAAAACCCCCAAACATTCTTGCATCCAGGAAAAACCATTTCATGCTCTTCCACTGAAAACACTACTAACTTGCATGTGACTGACCTGTTCCATTTTCTTTTAAGGTATTCTCTCTCTTGGAAATACAAGTGGTGAGTCAGTTGTTATGGTAACTGGGGTTTTTTCCCCTTTTTTAACTAACATATGACAGCCTGTGTGTTATCTGATGCTGTTCCTGAATTAAGTTACACATTCACTTTTGTCGAACAGCCTAAAAAGGGCTTTTTGGACAAGAAATAGTGGGGAGAAAACAGAACATTTTTCCCAGGCACGTTCCTTTGGCAATTATAAAGATGCTCCAAATCCTTACACTGTAACATGTCCAAGCACATATGAAAAGATGCAGGTTTGGCTTAGCTCTCCTGCATGCTCCTGAGATAAATCATCATATTTACCCTCCCCTTTGGTAAGTTTCAGTGTACAAATTCCTGCAAGAGATAAATCTCTCTCATTGCGAATTTTCTTTCTATTGATGAATCCAAAACTCTGGTGAATCAAGTTGAGTGCTGCCAATTAAAGAACAATCCCAAAATATTTATGTTAAAATTATTTCTGTTACAGGTTAATATGTATTCTCCCAAATTATCAAGGCCATAATGAAAACTTTAGTACTATTACAAACCAAGCTTTTTAAATATGCAGTGGCACAAAATTTTTTTCCCCCTCTATGATCTTTCTGCTTAAATGACCAACTAAAATGATCAGTTACTCTTTCACCTGATTGTGTTTTGCTCCTCATTCAATCCAGTGTTATCAACTGAATACTCACAATGCTAAATAGAAAGAAGGGAATCCATTCAGCCATAATGAACCTCCAAAAAAGTATCTTAATTAAATACACTTTTAATGGAAGTCAGTGGAACTAGTGGGTGAAAGAAGGAAGAGTATCTAATAGTGATAAGGTTGAATTAGATGGCAGAACTCTTAAGGCTAAGCACTTATAAAAACAGTAGGAGCCAAAACCTGAACTTTTTACACCTCCAATCTTCTGATTAATGAAGCAGCCATACGTTTGAGTTGGCTTCATACAAAGGCTCGGTACGTTCCTAGCCCTGGTTTCAATTGAAAGCTTGTTACTCAGCCTTGTAAATCCTCCTAAATTTAAGACACGTAGCACAATAACCTTCTTCAATGACAAATACGAAAAATATTTTAGCTGATACAGCAGAAAAGTGATGATATGAAGCAAATGTAAAACAGCAGAATTACAACAAGCCAGACACTGAGCAACATTAAGTCACTGATATCAGTGCCAAGAAATTTCTGTCTTTATTACACTGTGATATCTTGTAATAACAACAAGAATACAGTGAACATCCTTCAATGTGCATGCGTTGCTTCCATTAGTGTAAGAAACAACCAAGGTAACATTGCCACTCTAAGTCCATTGAGTAAGGCTTCTAAGCCTACTTTTAAGCAGTCTTTATAATATTTTCTAAAAAGTGTCTTGGAAAATAATACTGAAACAAAAAACGTTGTAAAAAGACATCAATAGCACTAAGAAAAAAAACAAACCTGAAGAGCTGCACTGATACCAAGCTTACTTACTTGCCCAACATCATGAAGCTACTAGAAATTCATTTGTAAGCCTAAGATAGGTGTGATTAAAGTGGCTTTCCAGTCAAGTGACATCTAATATATCTTTCCTGGGTGTGGATCTCATTACCTATTTTAAATATGGAAAAAAATCCATATTTAAACAATAGCTACATATATGTTACTACTAAACAACAAAACCTCTTGGAACTCTTTCACTGATAGTTCATCAATATTGGATAAAAAGATGATTTTCCATCATTGCATGATTATATCCATACTACAGGCAGTGATGCATGAAAGCTTCAAGGATCTCATCATTTACTTATCGGCAGAAGTTATTCCCAAGGTATTTTGAGAGCCAGCCAATGTTTCTCTCCAAAAGTAGAAATGGAAAGAATCAGAAATCAGTCAGACAACAGGCTGAGAAAAGAATCTTTCAATAGCTCTTCAAGTGTTCCTCTTTCTAGTCTTTTTTCCCTTCCCCCCCCCCCCCCCCCCCCCCCAGTCTCTTTGGCATCTCTCCCCACTCTTTCCACCCCATCTGCCTCACTTCATCTAACTCGCCCTCCAGTACCAACTATTGCAGTGTCCCAGATAATCCATTCACTGAAATCAGGGACAATTAGATAATGCTGAAAAGTCACTTGTCTGCCACAAACACTCAGAAACACACATTGTCATATGAAGAAATCACTCTGGGCATGACCTCAATAGAACACTTCAAAATTCAATTTAAGAATTCCTTTTTGTGGACGGAGGATGCCTGGAAATACTGTGCCAGAACTCTGAACACTCTCTTTTAGTGTCTCACGAAAGGAAGAACACTACTGTTGTGTGTGACCCTGAGATCTGGTAAGAAAATGCCCTTGCAATAAGCCAACCAAAAGGAGGATGTACTTATTTAATGCTGGTAATTTGGTGGCTTCAAGTGTCAAAATAAGTGAAACACACTCACTGAGTTAAAAACAACTGAAAAAGGACAGAAAACTGAACTAGTAATTTTTTGCAAATTATACATGCCAGTGTGAACCAAAACAATCAAGGTGGGACAGCAGGAGACAAGGGATGCTGAGGGTGAACGTGTGCAAGGCTCTTCAAATCACTTTGTTGTTCCATTTTTTTACAGGACCGAAAAACATTGCAAAATTATGAAAACATAGCAGTCATTTGTACATCCATTATTCCATCCTCCTGAAAGGCAGAGCGAAATGGATCAGCAAGACAAGCACATGCACACAAACAACACAGCCAAGTAGTGACACTATAAAGAACAATGGCTGCCTGCCTGTAACAACAGGATGCCTTGAATCCCCAAAACTATCAGCTCAGTGATCTATGTGAAAGAATTACCAGGTTTTGTTTCAAAGTCCTAATATTTAAAGCAAAACACATCTTCAACATTTTCCCTGCGATGTCATCTTTCCAAAAACACTTAAATGCCTACTCTAACAGCGCTCTTCTCTCTACTGCAACATATGGTACCCCATCCAGGGAGTCACAAGATATTTTGTTTCTAATTGATTAAATTGCATGAGTCACAGACAGGATTTGCACATGGATTGCAAAAGCAACTGCTTGCTTTCACAAATTTCACAATGTAACACATAGCTGGGACAGTTACCTTTAGAGCCCCAGCTACCAAGTGGCCAACAAAAAGCCTCCTCAGAAGCAACAAATCTGAAGCTTAAAAATCAAAGTCACCTACTCTTCTGATTTTATTACATGGCCAGAAGTATTTTGTGGGGTTTCTTTTCCTCCTTACACCTTTTTGTTGCAATTAGGAGCTCAACAGAAAGTGGTGTGTCTTTTAATGTTATGGATACAGAGTAAGACACTGTCAATTTTGATGTTTCAATGCTGATGTTTCACATGCCAGTCAAAGTTGTCACTAGAAGCACCTAAAGTACCGTCAGTGTTTCTGAACGTGAGTGAATCTGGACTCCAGGTTCAAATTTCAGGCCTAGTTTCATTCTTGGTAAATGAATTAAGACTGTAGAAACTTACTTGAATGCTTTTGATCTTGCTGCACACCAGTACATTTCACTTGATTAAAATAACTGAAAAGAAACCCTACGAGGGACACATTTCACCCGCAAAGTGGAATCACGGTCATTATTTTGTTTCCATTTATTATGAGACACTCAGCACTTTGTGCTGAAAAAAAAAATCCATTTAAGAACTGCCTGTTTGTATTACCAAGGCAGCTTATTTATACTGTAGAGTTACTTTACTACTATGCAAAGATACTTTTTCATTTTTTAGTTAACGAAGAAGCTGAGCAGTCAATCCATTATCTTTACTTACCATGCTGGCTGCTTGAAGCATCTCCTTTTCCATATGGGTGTCAGTTCCAGGTTCTGGCTCTATGTCCCTTAGGGACTGGTGAATCAGCCAGTGAAATCCAGAATTGCTAGTGAAAGAAAACAGTGGATTTCAGTTCCCAGTTTCCAGATGCACATACATCAAGACACCTTATACACTCAGATCCAGTGAAAGAAAATAGTTTTGACATTTTTGTTTGTTTATGCTGATAGGTTTTTAAATCTTAAGTGCAAATACAAGAATAAATTCACCATGACAACCACCAGGTACTCAGTATATAAATTTAAAGTTGGGTATACAGCAGAAGACATACATTAAGAACTACCCCTCTCCAACAACCTCATTAGATTTTGTCAAACTTGAGATACAGCTGACAAATGAGGCTATATAATTCATTCAGGTTACCCTTCTATTTTCCAAGTTGTGTTGAAATGCTGCACAAACTGAAAGCAGTGACTTCCCTAATAAACAGAGAATCAAGTTTCACAGCTTCAAAGAAACATTTCACAGTAGATTCAATTTTATCTGGTACTGTACTTCAAATGACTACTGTGGAGTATTTACAGTTCCGACATCAGCTATTATCCTTGACAGGAAAAAAAAAAAAAGAAAATTGTTGCTATAAAAATATGCAGAGAAACAAATTGCTGGGTGAGATTTTGTTAACAAATTTCAATGAGATTTAAAGGTTCTTGGCCTTTTAGAAGTACTGATACATTCAGCAGTTTCCAGAGACTTGAGCGGATTTATCAATACTTCAGAAATCAATTATTAAAGGATCACAAATCCGTATTTAGGAGGATGATTTTTATGTTCCCAGATTAAAGACAGAGCATAGTGTATTATTTGCTCAATTAGAGGATCATTCCTTGAATAGTCAGAAGCCACCAGTTAGGGGCAGGGGAGGGCAAGCAAACAACTTGCACTCTTCAAAGACTGAATATTACACTATAGAAGTGTATGTGACAATCATGAAAACACCTCAGCATCTAGAAAAAGGCATCTGCTACTATTTTTAGGTTATAACGCTTGTACCTTTGCTGTAATATATGATGTTGGCAAGCCAACTACCTGGTTTTAGATTACTGAATACATATATTAATCAAGGGAATTTCACAATGAAATTGACTCTTCCCCAGACTACGTACACAGAAGTTAACTGTTTTCCTCCCAGTTTCTTCAATCAACTCAAATAAGCTGGTAGCAGAACTTGATGGGGCTTGGCGGTTTCCAGTGCCAGACCAGATCTCCAATGACAACTGTTCACAGCTGATCATCAAAAGAAGTAAGGAGTTAGTATGTCACAATTATGTATTAACTATCTCCTACTGTTACTGTGTCACAACACTACAAGTCCTGATAAAGACTAAGAGTATAAACCTCTCTGTACTTCTTAAAAAGGCAACAGAACTCTCTACTTTGTTCAGCAGCATCAAATAAAGTAAATGGCTGATGATTACAACAAAGGGTATGAGGAATGGGGAAGTTGTGGTGAGTCCATAACAGCCTCTCTCTCCTGCTCCTTTCTCCTCACATTTTAACCATGCTCCTTTCTCCTCACATTTTAACCATGCTCCTTTCTCCTCACATTTTAACCATGCTCCAGCATCAGTCCTCCACAAGCCACAGCTTCTGTCAGTAGAATCTGTCCCATAGGCTGCAGTTCCTTTAGGAAATATCCTCCTGCTCTGGCATGGGGTCCTTCATGGGCTGCAGTGTTAGTATCTGTTCCGCTGTGGTCCTCTGCACAGAAACATCTGCTTCACCATGGTTTCTTCCAGAACTTCCACAGGCTGCAAGAGAAATATTCACTTTGAGACCAGGTGAACCTGCTTCCCCCTCCTCCTTCTCACACCTCAGTCTCCACAGGAAGAGTAAAATTTTGCTCATAATTTTATCTTTATATTGCTTATTAAAGAATGGATTCAGGACAGCAGGTTCTGGCATTAAGCACCTGTAAAATTCTCTGACTTTGATTTCAGGGAACAGGAGAAGAAGGTTTAGTAGATAAATTTGATGCAAAGTTGCAACAGAAAGCTAGCAAAAACTGTGCAGCTGAAATGCTGCCCAAGTCATCCAGAGTCAACAGTCCCTGCGGAGGTGAATATCTCACAAAGAGCAAACAGTATCATCCGTACTTGGCTTGGACAATCAAGATGTTAAAGTGAACCTGTCTGCTAGAAGGAAGGGGATCACCCCTTTTAAGGAAAGCTGTTTCGTCACAGAAGCCAAGATATCACTCTGCCTGAAATACTTCTCTGGACATTTACTTTAAATTGAAGTCCTGAGAATAACCTTGACTTCCACAAAAATGCATTTTAAAAAGACTGAAAAAACAATTAAGGAATATCACTCTTCCTTAATACAGAATGTAAATGACTGCACTGCAGAGAAAAGGGGAAATTAAGTCTTCGAAGTACCCAATGAACAGGAGCGGAACAAATTTTCCCTCTTCAAATATATCCTTATAGTAATCTGAACAGAATACTTCCATGATTGTGTAGTGATTTCTTTAAGACCTATTCAATTCCTTATTGTTCAGCTTAAAGCACCAGAAAAAAAGGACTGTTAGAGTTAACATCTGCTAACTAATCACAAAACAGACCATCACAACATTTTACAGGGTTTGAACACAGCTATGAATTTTGATTACTATCAACTTTGACTGGATTAAAGCAGATTTTTACTGTGGGACTTACGAAACCTACAACTTATTCCTTTACAGGAAATGCTTCTAAAAATGAATATTTGCATTCTGGGTTCAGAAAAGATGACCTAGCATTACAAGTATGCCAAGTATTAGAGATGGAGATCAATCAGGTGAATTATATTCTTCTGTTTTTTTGATTAAATATTTCATTTTTAGAGTCTTATTAACATCTTACAGAAGAGATTATGACATGCAAATATACTTAGGATGGACTGCTGCACAGATCTTAGTTCCATTCCATGTGTTTTGTTGCTTGACACCAAGAGTACATGCATATGTACTGCATCTCAAGTTTTCTGGATCACTTTTGTGAAAATACATTCATATCTGATTGAGGCAATACTAAAATCTACTTATGAGCACCTCTTGATGAGCTACACTCCAGTTGGAACTACTATACCCTCTGTAAACAGTCCCCTCATGCAGAAGTCATTTGGATTAGAAAAGTTTTCTATTAAGCTATTGAGCTCACATCTTCGCATTATGACAGGATTCATTTCTGCTCTGTGCTTAAGAAATTATAACCTGCTGAGCAATTCTTTACAATTTCCAATGACATAATTCAAACTATCTGGGTTTACTGTCTTATACACATGCATCCCATCATGCACACGCACAGTTTGTTTCTTTTGCTACCCTTCCAATTTACTAATTCCAAAATACTTTTACTTTAAAAATAAAAATCCACATTATTAAACCCAAAAACCTCTCCCTTGTGCAAGCACAAAAATCCATTACAAGAATATTTGATACCTCACTGTAGATTCATGTTTAATTTGAGAGAACAGCTCCCTCCCTGTAGGAAAGGTCTCAGTCAAATAGTCATCCCCCTTGTCCAGAGAACTGTGCATTCTAGGAGAAATGAGTACTCAGAGGATGCGAAACACTATAGTCAGATCATATTAATCGAAAGAGGGACAACCAAAGCATTATGCCAAAGACTTGTTAATAACTGGAGAGCATAATGAATGTACGTATCAGCAGGGGAGCCATTGATCCACAGTCCATCACAGATGTCACCAGAACAATTAACTATAGCTCCCCACTCATTGAATACGTCATTTCTCCACTGCCCCTTTAAACAGGGATACACACGGATTTAAAATTTCAACAACACCACAGCTAAATTATAAAGAAGGGATTATTTCAGCCAATTTTCAATAGCAGAGTGGGTGGTCCTCAGGACTCTTTATAAATACCCTTCCAACACTTGCATGAAAAGTTGAATAGGAGACCACACAACCATCAAGGATTATGTACTCCTCTAAAGGGGAAAAGGGGGAGAATCAAACATTTCTTGCCCAAGGTTTGTTACTGTGGGATACTATTATGTGAGGTCCTTCAGTTCATATATTACATCGCATTAAATTACATGGCAAGAATGAATAACTGCTTTGTCACATACAGAATCACACATTATTTTGCTTTTTAAAGATGGTGAGAAGTGAAATAGTGTACCAAACTCAACTCCAAAAAGCTTCGGTTATTTAAATCCGGACTGCATTTCATCCAAGCCATACCCTTCACACAAAAGTTTAAAAATTCCTGAGGCTGCAAAGCCAAATACCACAGAAGCTTAGGTATGAGCCAATTAAAAGTTTCTAACAACGTTAAACTTGCACGTGTAAGCGTGCAATGGAGTGTTACGTCATGGTGAACTGGCAGTTTTTCTAGTGTACCCTTTCAACACAGTATAATCCTGAGATGATTAGTTCACAGCCACAATTCCACTAACATTAACTGACAGCACAGTAAACATTCCTTTGTGTGGTCCTATACTAGGGAAGGATAGGAAAATTTGTCAAACATTTCACAGGTATTCGCTGACAGGACAGGGAAGGAGACAATCAGGAATACCGGGTTCAGTTTCAGATGTGAAAAGAACGTATAGTATTGTATACTGTAGTATGAATCTTGAAGCACTGAAAATTAGTCGGAGTTTTTCCCGTATCTTGGGAGGAGTTTGGAGCTGAAACTGATAAGAAAATAATCAGACAATGGTCAAAGTCCAGCCTAAAGTCCAGGCATAGGAAATAAAACAACTCTGTAACAAATGTCACTTGTTTTACATGGTATTAAATCCTGTTTAGCTATCAGACAACATTCTTTCAATGTTAAGAGTACATAAGAAACTAGAGATTTAACATCTAAAGCGATCATTCTTCTGTTAAGTTGGATATCTATCTTTTCATGTGATAACAGCAGAGGGGCCAAATAAAGCACTACTGTAACTCTAAACTGTGTGAACCCAGTTGAAACTCCAGATGGGTTTGGCAGCATTTTGTTTACACCTTTAGCAATTACAGATGTAAGCTAGAAGATAAAAGCAAAGACAAAGCAGTTCTTCGGGAATATGCTTCTAATCCTACTTGCTTCGGCCTATTCCTTCCATCACTTCAAAGTCCACAACACTATCTCAGCAGTCATCTCAACGACAGCAGCACTGTTAGTAACTAATGTACACAAGATCCAAGCTCCACCAGCATTTTCACAATCTTCTCTGCCCAGTGGAAGGGCTAGTCAGTAGTTGTCCTAGTTGTCCTTCTGAATGTATGTAACAACCAGGTCTAGAAAAAACTCACTGTGACTGGAATTGTATCCAAATTTTCTACTGAAGTCACAGGGGGCCTTCATCCTGCACCACTGCATTTGAATATGCAATAGGATTCAGCTGGGTACTGCTTCCTCTAGGGAAGGAAGAAGGCCAGGGAGTATAAAATATGCAACTTATCGCTACCTGTAAAGGCATTGTACTTGCTTTCAATCAATTCTGATGATTGCCTACTATTAATGTCACTCATTCTCTTTGGTAATTAAGCCACCTCTTTCTTAGATGTGCCTTTGTCTTTCTCTGGCACATTTCCTTGCCTTATTCTCTTTTCCAGATGGCATAAGGATGAGAGATAAGTGTTGCTAAAAGTTGCTTAGCAATGCAACACATGCAAGGTTTGGAAATGCTGACGTCCACATAAGCACTATCTATACATCACACATTTATGCAGAGAAACAAAGGCGTGAACAACCAGAATGACACAGAGGCCTCCAGAAAAAGAGCTACCAGTTAGTACACAAACAAAGGGGAGCAGGAAACAGAGAAGAAAAAGCTACAAGCTTCCAGTGATGGACTGTATCGTGCTGTGGGCGTTCTCCTATTTGTGTTTGGTTTTGGTTTTAAACTAGAACACAAAATTTTGCTTTAAACAAAACTAAATCCTTGAGTTTTAATAAGGCCCAGTGTTTTCTGTGACTCAGAGACCTACAATGCACAAAGACACTGCAACCTACTCATAGAGATCAAAACAGAAATAAAGTTCATGAAGAACAGTAACCAGTGAAGACAAAGACGTTTATCACCAACTAGGTATCAACGCAGATATCCTCCTATCGCAGTAATCAGTAATTAGGAATTTATTCCAGTAACTGCACACAGCAGTGGTAGATTGTTTCTAAACTCTAAAGTAAATGTGTTTGTATGGGATTTATTTAAACCACAATTAAATGTTTCAGGTAATAAATAAGAACATTCAGTACAATTTCACAAGATCATATTATCATATTAATTCATTTCTGCAACAGCCTGTGTAAACAGGTTATCATGAATCACTGAGTTTAAAAAACCTGAGATGTTAAGAATTTATTCATCATGGGAGACAACTTTAAAACAACTAGTTCTAAGAAAATAACTTAAACAGTAGTAAATTCACATGTAGCTCAGTTACATGATGATGTTTCTATGTTTCAATTACTGGCTACTACAATTTTTATTGCAATTAATTCTGTTTATTTCAAATTCAAGCTTGCCTGCCTCTAAACTCATCTGCCTCTACACTCAATTTCTACATGCTTTGATTTGGGCTTTCATCAGTCATTTTCATTATTTCGTTTCAACCATTCATGAAACTTATTTGCATGAGCCTGATCTTAAATATCATGTCAAAATTACTTTACAGATTCAAGCAATGACTGAACCATGTTTTCTTTTATTAAAATCTCTGGCATTATAGCATACAGCCTCAGTGGATGCTAATTTAGACAAACACTGGTCTAGTGGGATGTGTCTAGAGGGGGCTGGAACTAGACGATCTTAAGGTCCTTTCCAATCCAAGCCATTCTGTGACTCTATGATCTGTATTTAAATACAGTTACTCATGTATATCCTGACTACTCATCTGTCTGAATACATTCAGATAGTTCACATAATATGGCCTGGGAGAATCAATGTTTATCCCAAGAACTATAGTCTCAAATATAAACCAGTTTATGTAAAAAGACATAGAAAGTTTTATTTCTCCCTCAAACTTCAGAGTATCTATACAACATTTCAGAAAGTTATTGACACTCAGATTGTTTTACTGGCTTAATATACGTAAAAGACAATAACTTTTAATTGCTTTTGACTCCCTGAATAAGGAAATAATACAAAGAATAATGTTTTGCTGGATTTTTTAATATAGGAATGTAATCAAGATTCAGGAAGACCTATTGTGTCTTCCAATTTCATATTATCCACTAGTGTGCAGAATAGTTCTGAGCAACCGAAATTCCAGTAATTGGTATAATTTGCATCAGAACTGAAACTGTGGCACTTCCAAACAGGTAACTCAGATGGCTCTGGGAGGAACACAAGCCTGCAGGTGAAGAAGCCCATAAGGCTTGCCACCTGTTCCATGTGGTTAACAGGTGTATCTAACAGCAGGCCTTCCTCTGGGAAAGACGACAAACCAAACACAGCCAAAACACACAAAGAAGCAGCAACAGGGACAGAATGGAGCACAGCATCTGCTTACTGGGACCTAGGCAGCAGCCAGAAATGAGAAATCACAGAAAGGAAACACTTTCATGAAGAAAATGAGCAATTTACTTCATTAGCATCTCATTGTCATCTTTCATTCTCAAATGTGTGCACATATGAATGCACAAAAGCCAGACAGGCCACTGCAGTTACAGTTTCTATCTGGCATCTCTTGACAACATTTTTACCCATTGTGAAAATAGTTTTATATTTAAGCAGTAGATAAATCACAGTTGTTGGTCATAATTGGACTCATCTGCTGATATAGTTACAATTATTGCTTGTTTACTGGACATTCAATCCATCTGAATCTCTGAAGGTTTACAGGCTATTAATTGACAACATCCACTTACTAAAAATGTATCACTTGCAAAAGATTGATCTAAAAATCTATCCCTGACATTATTACAGTTAAAACCTTAGTGGAAAACCAGACAAATTCAACATTGCTGCCATTACTCAATCTATTCACATAGATCACATAGAAGTAAATCTAGAATATTTTGCAGCTTCAAATATTTGCCCATGTTGTTTCTGTTCTAGCAGATTACTTCAGTATGTCCAAGGTGCTGTTTCATAACTCTATGGTAATAGGTCAAAAAAAAAAACCAAAACAAAAAACCTACAGCTAAAAAACTTTAACCTATTATTTTGCTTGAAGAAAACTACTCTTATGCTTTCATTGTTTTAAGTTACATAATTTGAAAGCATCATATGCAGAGTGAACACCTGCATTAAATGGTTGCCTTTTATATCATGTTTTTTCCATGATATAAATAGTCAACAAGACAGTTGTCACTACTGTCAGGATTTTATCTGAGGGAGCAAAGGGGAGGCAGAGTATCTTGTCACTTCTGAGCACACACACAGTGTAAATAGCACTAAATGCTTACAACCCTGCAGAGCAGACCAGTTACTGAACAAATGTAAACCTGTAGAATTTACTAAATCGGGCTCAAAACAGATGCTACAGAGACACCCAGTGGCACAAAACTGTGTGCACACAAACTGACTAAAATATACAAGAAAGTTACCTACAGAAACAAACAGATGTGTCAAACAATCTTGAATTTATTAATATATTTAAGGTTCAACAATAAGGGATATTGTACTTACAACAAGTATAAGACATTATAAAAGCCTAGAAGTTTATAAGTAACAAATATGGTTTTGTTATTACTGCTGTCTAATGAAGACTACAAATGTACAAACATAGTCTTTATTTTGAAACTAACAAATCATATTCCTTCTGGTCTGTAAAACCAAAAGTGATGTGTTAAAAAGATTTTTAGTGTGTTCTATTATGGTTTAGGAATGTACAAAAGTAGTACTTGAATTTCAGTCGCCTGAACAGCTTTTCGATGGAAACTAGTATCAAAACCTGATGATATATGTTTCTTGTTTCTACCATTGACATATTTGATTAGTTTTCTGAAGTGACTGGCTGTTAACCCAGCCTAACTTGAGGAGCCAATGGAAAACATGAAAAACAGAACTCTTCAATAAGCATCATGGAAGTAGCACAACTTGGACTAAATCGGTATGGCTGCTTATGATACACATTTATATAACCGATTTTAGGAGATAGAGTTTGGGTTTTTTTTGGTAGTTACAGACTTACCTGTTGATGCCCAGTATTGAAATCCATTCCCCATAATTTCTCCATTGACACACTTGCCCTCATAAGTAACCTCCATCTTTGATGAACACCCTGTCCTGACCTAGAAAATAAAACAGTATTTCCTATTAACAGAGAAATGTCCATCCCTGTTTCCTGCTCAAGGAGAAAGTTGAGACTTTCTCATGTTTTTCTCGTTTATACGATTAAATTTATCTCTACACATTGTTGGCACCTTCACATGTTTTAGACTTCTCTCACTACCTCAGCATCTAAACACTGACCCCAACTGAAGGGATTTACAAAGTATATACAAGGCAGAAATGCTGAATCCATTAAATCAGGTTTTTCCTTATTGGCTCTAATAGAAGAGAACAGAATCACAGTTATTAAAACTTGAAGTCAAGGATCTGATCTTCAGTTGTGAGCTCTACAGCTGTGTTAGTTTCACAGATAACAATCACATACATATAAAAAGGGGATCCTGTTGCCTTCTGGTTCTGTCTTACAGCATACAAAAGGTTTAATGACTACAAATGACACCATTTTTCAGAAGAAAAGGTGAAACTAAAAGGATTGTTGCAGACTTGATTTATGCTCCTCGGGTCAGCATAAATCTCTAGGCTCAGCCAAAAGGCTTCAGTTCCTCTAACAAGACGCACCTGAGGCTCCTACACCCGCCCTGCCCATCGTGGTAAGAGAGAACAACCGAAATTATTCCAACAACTCAGAAATACTATACTGAGTTCTGAGTAACTAGGAATACTGAAGTTAAAACACTAATTCTCCTCGGGGATACCTATTCTACAACTTCAGTATCAACAACTGCGACGAGAAATTTATTTCTTTGTTTGCTATTTAAATTCACGTTACTCTGCAGTGGGAACCTAGGCTCTTAAATACCTGCAGGTCATTGCAGCATTACCGACAGATGACACAAGAAACAGCCACGAGCTACAGCGTTAGGACCACAGGCAGGGCGACTGCATTTATATCAGCCTAAGACGAGCAGCGAAGGTTTCGCTTCTCTTCGTGTCACGGACACAAGAGACCCGTCCCCGCCGCTGCAGGTGAGGGACCAGGCTGAAGCGGCACCGGCACGGGACCCAGAGCCCGAGCCCCGCTATTTACCTCAGCGCCCCGGCCAGCCTCCCCTCGCACGCGCCCTCACTCCCCCACAGCCACCGTCCGCTTCGTACAGGCACCGCCCACACGACATCCTCCTCGTTCTCATAGGCTGAGCGGGAGCGAGGGGCGGGGCGTGCCTCACGCATGCGCAGACGCTAAAGATGCACATCAACCGCACCGGTCCCACTTTCAGCCCCTGATAGCTGTGTGCCGCCCGCCGCAGGGCACGGGTCTCCGCCGGTAGCGCGGCGGCTGCCCCCAGCCGGGACCAACACCCTCTCGCCCGCCCTGCTCCTACCGCCTGCCTTCATACACGCCTCCTCCCTCCTTTTAACCGCGGCAACGCCCACTTCCTCCGCCGGGGCCAATGGCGGGGCAGTATCTCGTCTTTGCCCCGCCCCTTTGCCCCGGAGGCGGAAGTGGATGTTTCCCTGCTGTGCCGCCATATTGGATTGTGAGGAAGTGGGTGGGGGTAGCGGCAGGAGGAGCGCGGCTCGCCCGCCTGTGAGTAGCCGCTGCCCCGCATTGTGCCCGTGGGCCCGGCCGGGAAGGTGGGACTGGGGCCTCCGGGCTGGCGGGTTGCGGCAGTGCCAGTTTGGTTGAGGGTCCTCCCGTGAGCGCGGGGGCTTCTTTGGGCTCGGTCGTGCCGCGTCTGCGGCCCAGGCGCGCCTCCCAGCTGCGGGCACTGCGGGGCGGCTGCCTGGGGCCTGTCGCCGGCTCCGTTTCGCTCTCGCCGAGGCGCTGCCCGTCCTAGTCCGCTCCCGAGCCCTCCTCGAATCAGCGGGCCCCGCTCCTGCCTCAGGACCTCTTTTGGTGGCAGCGCCAGCCTGCCCGTCCGCTGGCTCTTCCCAAAGTGTCTTGTCTTGGGTTTAACGAGCGCGCAGGGTATGTGGGTCTCAGGGAAACGCTGTGAGCACAGGTGCTGTGCAGGTGCTGTTGGTTGCACAGTCTGACAGGCCAGACCTAATTCTGACAGACCACAATTAAATAACGTGGGCTATAGGGTTAAAAACAGTTTACACAATCAGTGGGTTGTTTTTCTGTGGTTGTCCATCCCATTGTTAAGAAGTCACTTCAGTGTGTTACTCTTCAGCAATGTTTTCTCTATGCGATAAGGAAACTTGCATGAGCAGCAGTGTGGTTTTGCTGGTACGGGCTTCATTTGTATACCAAATTTGAGAAAAATCCATGTCGGGATCTGAGAGTTGTCTGAAAACTGCGTCTCTCTGTACGTGATGATGTGAGGCAGAAATTGAATGTCTTTACTGCCCCACGTCCTGCAGTATTTAAGAGCTCAGCGATGCAATGCTATTTGTAGTGGTATTACCACAATGGTTGTGCTGAAAAGATTAATTGTTGGAGGTCACACATTCACCTACTTGGTGTTTTCCTGCAGAGAAAAATGTTCTAAATGTGGTGTAGTTTTGGTAGCAGTTTGTATTGTACTGGTAGCCAACTATTCGATTGTTTGTTGTATTAATTTTTGTGTGTCTTTCTGATTATTTGCTTTACTGGAATGGCTGAAGGGTTATTGTAATTCATTATGCTAAGTGTTCAAGTCTTATGTTATGAAAGAGGGATTTCTACTGGTTAGATTTAAATATTCCCTTAAACCAATGAGCTCTGACCTGTGTTCTTGACTAAACTACCTTCGAAGCAATGCCAAAGACTGCTTTTCTTGGTAGTTATCTAACTATAAATGTTCTTTCAGTAAAGTTTTGTTCTGATAAGAAATGTTAACTAGAATTGTAAACTGTCTGGTGATATAGTTCAGTCTGTGCTACTTAAATGGGGCCAGTGAGCGGTTTCTTTTCAGTAAAACAGGCAGTGTTAGCTGGTTGTGTTTCTTGGTCTGCTGTGGAAGAGCTCTGTGTATGATAAATAATCACCCATAGTTGCATGTAATGTAATTTTTACACCAAGCAAAATGCCTGCTCCATTGTAAAGCCATCAGTAGCCTTACATACAGGATTCTTCACTTGGTCTGCAGAGGTTAATGGTTACAAGATTGTAATATTTGGTCTGCTTATAGCCCAGATTTGCTATGGATTTATCTGTGAAATTAATGTTGAGGATACGGGAGGTTTGATGTTTGTGATCTTTAGAGAATTGCTCTCTGATCAATAGATGGATTATCTTTTTGATATGGCTTATATTCTTCAGGACATTTAAAAAAAAAAAGGAAGGGGTACAAAATCATGCTCAGCTGATAATGCTGAGTAACTTCTGTCTCTTGCAGTGCAGTGAAGGGGAAGAATAAGAAATATTTCCTTTTGCCTGTATTGGAAAAGTCTGTATCTCTATTGTATGAGTTTGTATTTGATTTTTTTTCTTTTTGCTCTAGTTTGAATTAAAAGGGACTGCAGCTCCTGAAGCCTCATAATGCATCCCTTTATCTTCTAAAGTGTAGCAGGACTCCTTTTTTTCTACTTATTAATTATTCCATAGGATGTAGCTTATAGACGTTTACAGAGAAAATGCACAGCTTGCAGGTTCTGTGCCTCCCCACATTGGCCTTGGCCTGTAATTATTTTTTGCAGCAGTCATTGTATGGCAGAATCTAAGATAACTTACAATTTTCTGGTTTAGTAAAGTTTGGTAGATCTTTATTATCATCTGAGGCCCTTGAGATATTGATAGAGGGCTGAAAGAACTCCCACTATCCTAGAGTTATGTAGTCCCACCCACAGATGAGGACTCCAGGAAGTAATGTCAGGGATTGCTTTTGGTGATGTGGCAAAAATGTTTCTACTTAGAATCTGTTTTATTTTGTTTGTTTTTTATCTTGAAGGGAGCTGTAAAACTTGGTTGAGCTTAACTGAGAAGAAAAATAAAGCTCTGAAATTGGTAGCAGAAGTACGTACTAAAAAAGAATTCTCTTGGTTCATTTTTTTATCCCAAGTTCAGAATCCTTGCCCTTACACAGCTTTGCTCATGTGCAACTTTTCTGTCATTGCTGAGCTCTTAATGTTCGAGAGAGAAACTCATTGAATAATTCTAGCAGTGGGCAGGGTTTTGGTATAGGTGCTTGTGGTAGAGCTTTTTGTCTGTAGCCACTGGTGTACAGGGTCCTGAACTTCACTATCTAGTCAGTATTTAAAGATCCTAAGCAGCTTTTTAAAAAGTATTTATTTTGGTTTTGTTCTTTGCCTATAGAAACTGAGGAGACAGGAGGGTGGTGCTGCAGTTCATATCTCAGTGCTTAGATGTTGTAAGTCAGCTCCTGCCTGCTCAAGGTGAAGATGTCTAACAAGGCTCATTCCTGCAGTTCTGCATGGACTTTTTTTTCCCTCCTTCCTAAAATGATCCTGTTTTGCCTTTGTAAAATACGCTTTTCTTTGCTGTCTTGCCAGTTTCTTTTGGAATTTAGTTTCTTCTGGAATAAATTACCTTTCTTTAAGAACACTTCCTTAAAAATAATTTGTTTCAGAAAGGGCAATCCAAAAGAATATCACATGTGAATGCTGGTTCAGATAATGTACTGTAAAGCTTCACTGAGCTTAGATTTTTTGTTTTAAATGTTATCTATGTGTCATGTTTTGTTTCCACAGCAACAATGTCAGAAGGGGACAGTATTGGTGAGTCTGTGCATGGAAAGCCTTCTGTGGTCTATAGATTTTTCTCAAGACTCGGACAGGTTGGTTTTCTATAGGGCTTTTCTGAATCCATTAGAAGCAGGTCTCAATGCAGCTTCTTAAGTAAACGTCATTACATTTTGGATGAGTTGTTCAAACACTAACATCTGTATGAAATACTTATTTTGAAGCCTTTTAAAAAGAGATAAATATTATAATACCTAGCTTAATGGAATAATTAATGGAGTTACATGTGATATTGCACAGTGAAAATACATGTTGTTGTCAAAAATGAAGAGTGGCGACTTCAATTTTCGTGTCAGATTAATCTTAAGGAAAGTAAACTTGCATTAAATATTGAAAAAATAAATTGCTTTATGATGCCTCCAGCATGAGGAATTTTTTTTTGTGTGTAAAAATACAGAACTCTTCCAATGCTTGTGTGTTTGTGTGATTCAGATTATTTGTAAGGAAGAATACAAGTGTTTCATGTTACTCGCCTTCCCAAAATACTCCTCACAAATGCTTACGATTTCTAATTGCTACCCTCTACTAAACTTTATTCACTGTGCATCATGTGTTTTACAGATGTACACTTTATATTTCTTCCTAGATCTACCAATCCTGGTTAGACAAATCTACTCCGTATACTGCAGTGCGATGGATTGTAACTTTGGGTCTGAGTTTTATCTACATGATTAGAGTTTATTTACTGCAGGTAAGAAAACTGGATTTACTGCTGAAGTAGATTTAGATATTACTGTTCCATTTTTTGTTAAGGGTTTTTGAAGCATGGTATTACTCCAGAATTACCTATTGTGTCATTCAGCACACAGTAGAAGTAAATTAGATAGTCTGAAGAAAAAACACATCTCGTTGGTGTTAAACTTCCTGCTTCAGAATGAAGAATGTGTGAATGCTTGAGGATATGCATCTGATGGCAACAGAAATGGATATTTGTTTTTTTAAATCTTGTTTATTTATATTGCATTAAGTTCACTTGTCATTTAGGTAGCTTTAAGTGAAAAGTGTTACATACGTTTCTGTCAGTGCACAAAGAAAAGAAATAGATTCATAAAGATGAGTTCATCTTTTCATAGAGTCAGAATGTTTATTTTGTACAGTGACAATTTCTAGTATTTTTATTTAAAAGTCCAGAAAACTTTTTGTGCTAATGTGTGGATGTAGAAAAGCACTTCTCAAGGAGGCAAAAAACCAGATTGTTTAATATTGTTGAAAAATCAGTACCTGAAAACGGTTTTCAGAAAGACACTCTTTTTTTCCTCCCTGCTTCAGGGTTGGTACATTGTGACATATGCCTTGGGAATCTACCACCTAAATCTCTTCATAGCTTTCTTGTCGCCAAAGGTAGACCCCTCTTTAATGGAAGATTCAGGTATGATGAATAGTTCAGTTAATTTTGCTATAATTTTGTACTTAGTCAAACTTCCAGGTCCTTTTGCCTGATACAGTAAAGATGTGCATTACACTAGAATCATTACATTGTTGGACTTGCAAAATATCTATACAGCTTGACATCAGGAGTTATGATAAAATGTCTTTATTATTATTATTTTCAGGACTTGAACATAGTCCATACTGTGTTAGCCTTCTGTGTCTTGAAGGAAGGTTTATGTGACTTAAGTTTTTCCTGTAGTACCTCAAGTGACCTGGTGCTCCTTTCTGTTACCTGTTTTCTTTGGGAAAACCAGTGTTAAGTTATATTAAAACAGTCACTGTAACTGGAATCTGTGTGTAACAGTGAAAGTTTTTCTTTCTTTTTTTTTTTAAGATGGAAAAGTAAAGAAAATCTAAAGTCTGAGGAGTGTGGAAAATGAGTATGAGGGGGTTTGTGGTTTGTTTCTTTTCTGTTTTTTTCAGATGATGGTCCTTCTTTACCTACAAGGCAAAATGAAGAATTTCGGCCTTTCATTAGAAGGCTCCCAGAGTTTAAATTCTGGTGAGTGGATCTGTCCATGCTCTGCTTCTGAAAAACAGAAATACCTGCATCAAATCAGTGGTAGCTGGGGTTGAAGGATTAATTGTTAATATTATTTTTAAGGCACTCTGCCACTAAAGGAATCCTGGTTGCTATGGCATGTACGTTCTTTGAGGCTTTCAACGTTCCTGTTTTTTGGCCAATCCTTGTGATGTACTTCATTATGCTTTTTTGTATCACTATGAAGAGGCAAATCAAGGTAACTTTCTGAAAATAGAGTAGCACTGGTCATGTCAGAATTTACAGTATTGTTCCAAACTGTCCGTCCAGTTGAGCATGTTAGAGGTATAAGTTGTACTGCACGTGCTTCTTTTACTAGAGGAACTTAAACAATTAACAGTTGAACATTAGTTCAGGTGTTTGCAACTTTGAGCAGAGATTGACAATGGGAAATAAAAATGCTTTGTAGAAAAAGTCTTCGTGCACCACCTTACAAAATCTTATGCTTGCTTTCAGAAGGCTTGGGTCGTAGGGTTCAGTATCTGCTTTTTATGCATGAGGAGTCTTAGCTTCCCGCCCACTTCCTTTCTTCAGTTAACTGTGGCTGTTTTTAATGAAGAGGTCTTGTAGGATCTGTGATGGGTGAAAAGGGAAGTTCTGACAAGTTGGTGCGAGAGGGTAGGTGAAAAAAAGGGGAAGAAGAACATAGGCAAGTCATTCACACCAGTTTTAACAAATTACTTATGGTTTGTTGGCATTTTAAAAAGAACCAATTTCTTTCCCAGACACTCAGAATTTTGGCTAGGTACTGTTCTTCAAAGTTATACATTAAAGATTAAAGGGTCATAAAGAATTAATACCTCTGTGCTTTATCCAGTTTACTCATTAGGGGAATCACAGGAATCTTCAGTCTACAGTAAAATTGTTGGGTATTCCAAAGTTTGAGGTTTAAAAGACTGGGCTCATACCCCTGTTTCGATGTAAACTGATGTACAGTTAGGTATTTCTTTACCTTTACAATGCTAAAGAACTGTCTTTCTAGAGGGCTTTATAGGTTACAATGTGTAGTATGAAACATATTTGTAAATATTATATGAGTTTCTTGCCTAAAAGATTGTTCTTTTCTCTTTACAGCACATGATAAAGTACAGATATATACCCTTCACACATGGCAAGAGAAAATACAAAGGGAAAGATGATGTTGGAAAGACCTTTGCTAGCTAGAAGATGCAATCAACCTGTTGACCAGTTCTACTTCTAACTAAAGGAACGATTTTGAGCCATTGTAACAATGCCTTTTTTCTTCATAAAAAATGATTAACAGAGTGGTGGCAAAACAGTTAAATTTTTGTTTTAAAGGATTGTGCTATTTTTATCTGAAATATCAGTTTCTTGAAGAAACTGGCATTCTAACCAAATTGCATTGAGTTTGTTATCTTTTGTAAGCAGTTGGAGAAACTTTGGATAATTGCATAGATTTGGGATAATGTATTCCTTTCAAGATCCATTGCACTGGAGCAATTAATGGCTTAGAGTTGTGTATTTTCACATAGTTCTCCTGCTCAGTATCACCCTGAAGTGCTGTGCACATATCTGGAGGAAAAATGTACAGTGGCACACGTGATGCTGTTTTCTGCTTCATGGCCGTGTGCTGTTTTCATAGACAAATTCAGCAGACCTAAATAGATACAGAACTTAAGCCAGTTTCCTAAATGCATGGTATTACAGAGTTATAACCAAACAAATATAGATAGGAATAAGAAATCTACAGAGTTACGAGGTTTGCAGTAGAGAAAGAATCCTCATAGCTTCTCAAGTAACTCGTTTGTGTTGGGTTTTAATGCCAGTTTCACCATGATGTCTCCTCACAGATGCTAAAATTGGGCTCTTTCATGATGACTCAAACTTTGTCCAAAATCACAACTTACTTTGAGGACCTGAAATTATAAGAATATATATTTTAATTGTTACTAGTTGGAGTTTCTTTCATACTTAAGGATTTCTTGATTAATTTAAGCTGACTTCATGCAGCCCCTTCAGAATATACCCAAACTGGCCATAGCAGATAAATGGTGTGGGTTTTAACACAGCTTTTCATTTTCTATGGGGAAAAAAAAGAATCCGAGATAAATGACCTGCATGTAAACTTTTTCATGTGATACAGCTGCAGTTTTATTAAGTGAATTTTTAATTCCAAAATTTATTAAAAGACAGTGTTCCCCTTTACTTGTTCTCTATCTTTATATACATATATTGACCTGACAGTATTTATGGCTCCTTCTCAGTAATTCTTACCCTTAATTTATCTTCATGAAATGCCTTTTTCAACTCTTCAGGGAGTATTCAGTGGCAGAAAGCAGGAAGAGACTAGCTCTGAAGATTCTGCATGGAGAACAGTGGCAACTTCAACAGACACCAAAGTGGAAAATACATATAGGAACCGTTCCATCTGATTTTTGTCGAATGTGTTTGTTATGGAGCTCTGGAATTCACTGTTCAGTAATCCTGGGTAGTGACAGGTAGTTTTAGTTCACATTGACCTGTTGCTTTTTGTTTGTTTTTCATGTTTTTCATTAGCAGTGTGGAAACCAGTAATGGTAAAACTTCACATTATGGAAACACATTACCAGAAAGGGCCTTATGAAGTCCCAGTCATGGTTGCTTGGAGCTTGTTGCCTAAAAATCTGAAAGCCCTGAGTTGGAGATGCTATCTTAGGTATGCTGGAGTTCCTGAATAATATGGCCAAACTGGGGAGAAAAATATGTTTATTATGTTGATCAATATCAGCAACTGGGATGGCTCCTATGTTCAGTCAACGCCATCCATTGCAAATCAGACATTTTTACCTCCACTTGATTTTGAACGTTAGTGGCAGTTTGAGATGAATGCCTGCTCATTCTCAGGTAGGCAAAGATGCCCTGCATTCAGTGGGATTTCCACTTTTCAAATAGGGATTGTAGGTGGTGCTGAGACAAGGGCATAGTTCCCTGGCTGACTCAGCATGCAAGGGCTGCACAAGTTTGATGGCATTTTGTTAAACTTTGCTCTATTTTTATCACTTGCAAGTGCTAAAAGTAAATTACCCTTACAGAATGCACAAAAATCTTGGCTTGACAACTTCACAGATGCTTCCCAGTCATCGATTGTTTCCTGTGTTGTTTACAGTGCAACTGAATGTGTGTTCTTACCGTTATCTTAGTAAAGAAATGAGGCAGTGGTTTCCTTAGATAGTCATGTTTTGATTTGTGATAAGGAGCATTTCTTTCCCACTGTTGCCTTGATGGTTTTAGTTTGGCAAAGAATGCCTGAAAGTTTTCTGGTGTACAAAAGGGATGCTATTGCAGCTCTGAAGATCATGTTTGTACAGTAATGAAGAAGTGTTTGCATAGATACCAGCAACTGGTTTTTTTATTTCATTTATAGTTATGATGAAAAGTTACAAGTAATTTGGGGGTGTTTCTGTGATAACACTTGGAGATTTAATGGTTAAGTAGCTGAGCAAGATCTTTGCAGTACAAATAACCATCGTAAAAGAAGTGCTTTTACTGTAGCACTCTTCCCCTGCTACCCCAAGTTCACATTCAGTGCCATTTGTGAAAGACTTACTGAAAATGTAACTCACAATCCACAGCGTGGATCATCTGGTGTTTTCTTCTCATCTGTATTTAAAGAATACAAATAAATCAATCTTGCACATTATCTGTCGGGCAGGAATGACAGGATGTTAACTAACAATCGTCTTTTTCCCTGCTGCTCAGATACTTGTAAAACTGAATTAATATTAACTTATGGGAATAAACCTTGAGGTGGTGCTGCCGAATCCTTCCTCCTTTATACTCTGAAATACTGGCTTGGCTAAATTGCCCTTATTGCCATAAAGAGCAGAGGGTGTCTCATGGCTGAAATCAGCTTCTTCCCCACATTAGACTATAGAAAACACCACAGACAAACTTAAGCTGTGTTACAAACTTAACATTTTATAGTTGAGTTTAGTGTACATACTGGGGCTTTTCTGAAACAACACTTGTTACATTTCTACAGTCTTAAGTGTCCAGAATACTTGGTGAGAAGTCTTTAATAGTGCTAGAAGAGCTTTGAGTTTGGAAGCTGAATGTTAACTGACGAGTGTGCAAATTAGTTTGTCTTACCAGGGCTTTTATTACCTGCTTCTGTTGATCTAGAAGAAAGTCATGGTTTGTCACACTAAGGAAGCCTGCTTTATTGTTAAATCTGTTATGAAAACAGAATGGTACATATACATTTATCATCAGAACTTCCACTGCAGTTAAACTAGGGTTCTGTTCAGCTCTTGTCCTTTTCCCGTGAAGCCCACAGCATGGAATAATATTACAGGAGAAAGGGAGTCTTACAAATCATAGAACTTTAGTAATACCTTAAGCATGCTATGAAAGGTTGGAAGACCCATTATCTACACTTTGAGAATCTGATTGAAATTTTTCATTGTCCAAAGTGAAGAAAACTATTACATTTGTGGTAATGCACTTTTTAGAGAGACGTATTTTTAATACAGTCAAGAACCCCATTAGAAGAAATGGAAAGGTAGAGGCAGAAATACATTTATTCTGTACAGCAGGAATGAAGTGCCGCTTTGCACAGGCAGTTACCAGTTTTAATAAAGTCTTTCTCTTGGACTAACTCAAACTCTATGACAACTTTATAAAGGGTATGAGAGCTGAGGCTGTTGTCATCAAACAGCAGATTATTTCCTCTAGAGTTGATAGTGGCGTAGGTAGATCAGTTTCTGAGGATGAAACTTCTCTCTGCACAGTGGACATTCTGTCTGCAAGAAGAAAAATTAAGACATTCTGAATTGCTCTGTTTAAAAGTTTAGAGAAAAAATATAGCTGTTATGTCTTATTCCACAGTGTCTGTAAAATCCTTAATGGATGAAAACTGTTGTATTTCATTAATCCAGAGCAAAATCCAAGTTTAAAATACCATGCATAAGAGCTAGCTCAGTTTGGTTGTAACTCACTTAGGCCTTTTTACTGGAAATCAGAATGATCTTCAGGTCTGTAGATGAAGAAATCGCCTCCATGTCTGGCTTCCACAGTAGTATGATTGTGTTTCAGTGGTTGGGACAGAAAATTGCTCACCTTATTTACCTCTTCTATGTAATGTATAGTCATTCTGCTCTAACAAAATCTATAGACCCTGGCAGACTCTCATGTGGGCTTTTGGGTGCCTTAGTGAGAGAAAGGGTGTTACTTCAACACCCAGGCTGACAGGCATTTTCAAGCAGAAATTTCATCACGTTTACCCCTTCCAGCCTCCAGTTGTCCCTCAGTACTTACCCTGGTGTTACACCACTCTGTGATGCATTCCCAGCAGAAGAGGTGGCCACAAGGAGTGGCTGTTGTATGTCTCCGTTCTTCCAAACACAGTGTGCAGCGGGAGTGGCGCCCAGGAGTCTTCTCATTGGTCATATTTCTAGTTAACATAGTTACATGTTACTTAGTTCTATTTAGTGTGGTTGTAAGAAATATTTAATGGCACAATCCTAAAATAAACGCTCTCTTCAAGTATTAACCCTTTTTTGTGAAGATCTCAGAAAACATGAAAGCAAAGAGATGCTTCAAACAGTGAGAAATTCAAATGTTTTATCAGGTTCTAACCTAGCCAAAGCTGTCACTCCAGTTATGGAGGGACAGTAGCTCCCTGTTCAGGAAAGCTGCTACGTTTCCCACCCTTGCTTCCACCTCTTCCCTAGTAAGTAAACGCCATCATACTTCTGATGAGCTAGGTTGCGGTGTAGTTTCCATTCCTGCCTTGCTCTCTGCTTCTGTTTGAAGCTGTACGTCTGAACACCAATTGTTAGAAGAAGATGGAAGAGTGAAATAATTCCAAGAAACTTGTAACTTGATCGAATGCTCTCATCTCCTCCTTGCGGTCCTCCAAAATGCAGCTACATAATTCACAGAAACAGAGACGTTTTTGTTACTGCATTTTGATGAAATTATAAACACACACCCCCCACACACCCATAAATAACCATGATTTGGGATTGTCGTGTCCCGTGGAGTTATTAATGTGACTCCTCACTTTCTGTGTATTTGCAGGAGACACACTGGGCTGGTGTTCTGAAGTTACACAAGGTGTTACGATCAGACTGCACTCACATTTGCTAGCCATAACCTTTTGGCTGCAGGGACTCACAACCCCTCTACATGGTATTAAAAATGCCCTCTCACCCCTATTGCAATCAACTGCAGCCAAATTCTATATCACTTTTGCACACACAGCATCCCAGAAGAGACCAAAATACTGCAGCAGATCCTGTCTTCAAACAAGAAATACTTACATATGTGATCCCTGCGATTCTCTTAGACAGGTGATAAAAAGTGCCACTTATGTAGAACACTGCCAGATGCAGTCGATGAAGCAAAGGAATGCTTTGTTTAAGAACATACACGATCTGTAGGACTCTCTTCTTCTGCTGCTCTGTAAGCTCCCCAACTTGCCTCTGTATCCAGCTTCGTATTAAGGTCCTACTGGATAATCCAAGTGCTGGGTTGCTCTGTGAGGTGCTGGACACATCCGCTTCTGCCTGCAGCTCATGTTCCAGGTGTTGTAATCCCTTTTCTAAGCAATAAGGTACTACAGTATGAAGAGCAACAAAGACAGCCCGTCGAAGAAAGGCAGGTACCCTTTTCTTGGTTGAGTCAACTTGAACAATGTTAACGTACTCTTCACCCAGCGTCTGGTACCCTGAATAGTGTGTGCAACAGAGAACATGCAGGGTAAGATGGCAACTGCAGTGGAGACAGGCTGCTCAGGTCAGAACCATCGGGGTTTGGGGTTTCTGAAGTGCTCAATGAGGTGAGTGCTGTGCTTACCTCAGAATCTGCAGCAGCCCTGTCTGCAGTGGGTTTAGGCTTAAAGCAGGGGTGCTTTTTCATAGTGTCGTGCATCCCTTTTTAGAACAGACTGTTTTGCTTTTAAAGGACATCCTTATTTACAAGAACATCTGCCTGGGTTGATAACTGCTGCATTAGATCTCCAAGTTCTGGCAGCTGTGTGGCTTCGTATTTACTAAAGGCATTTATACAAAAGCAATCCAAACAAACCCGCCCGGTTTAAGAGAACCACTGCCGGGCAGTGTCAATCCCGCCGGTGGTCACCAACAGACAGCTCATTTAGCATTTAGGAGGAACGCTAAACACGAAGTTAGGAGCACGTTACCTGACAGCGTGGTGAGGACGAAGTAGGCTACATCAGAGAGCAGTTCCACCTCCTTCCTCCACTGCAGCCACTTCCTGGCACCTAAGGGACGGGATCATTGCGTTTCGTTACCATAATTCGCGCCGATCCAAGCCCTCCTCCAGGAATTTCCCGCCCCTCCGACGCTGGAGCCGTGAGGGAGCGGGGTTGGGGGGGGGCGGTAGCTCGGATCTTGCCCCGCCCGGCGCCTGGGCAAGGATCGGGCTCGGGATGGAGCCCCGGGAGGCATTACCCGCGACTCCGTGCAGCGCGGTGCCGGCCGCGGCCCGCAGCCCGCTCCGGTAGAGCTCGTCCTTCTGCCCGCCCCGCACCAGCCGCGCAGGGCCCGCTACCGACCCCGCCATGGCGGGCGGTGCACCCCCGTGACGTCATTGCGGGCCGCCCGCGGGGAGGAGCCTTCTGAGGGGCGGGGGTCACAGCCCCCCAAATCGCCGCTCGGGGCCGCCGCCTTCGGGCGGGCTCTGCCCCGGTAGCTGCGCTCTACGGCCGCCTCCCTGAGCGCGGCTCTGGCCGGGCGGGCTCCACTCCCGTGCCCGGGCCCGCCCGGCGGCAGCTCCGCTCTCCGGCCGCCTCCCCCAGCGCGGCTATGGCCGCTGCCGCCGAGCACGCTGGTCCGGGCTCGTCCCCTCCGCCCTGAGGGGAGCCGGGCCGCGGCTGGCTGAGGTAAATGGAGGCGGGACTGGGAGAGAGGATTAGTGCACAGAGGCGTTAAGAATTTAGCAGTGTTTCTGGTGATGCTGTGTCTAGTTGCGAGTTTATTTAGGGAATTGAGGGTGGACTCGCCTGGTGACGGTTGATGTAAAAGCTTATTGCCTCCTTGGAGACGGCCAGAATCCCGCTGCCTGGTAGTGCCACGTGTGACTAATACTTAACAAAGGGGAAAAAAAGGAAACCTTTGTGGTATGCTCCCTGCAGCCAAAGGCAGCAGCACTGGAAACGTGGAGTGCCCACGCGTGTCCTGACCTCTGATGCATTCGTTTTGCCAAAAGCGGGATTTTTTTTCTTAGCAGATTTTAACATGTAGTCGCAAATTCAGGTCTGCACCATGTTCAAGTGAAGTGAAATGAAGCAGTTCTGCCATGTAACTGGTTTATGTGACAGAACTACTTGCACCTGGATTAGAATAGGTGTTTTGCAGACGAGTTTGCAAACTAATACTGCAGTAACTCACCTGAAGGTAACGTGGAAGAGCAGGAGCTTGTGCTTGTTCCTTCTCAATGCTGAGAAGCAGAAGGAAAGGCTTCCTACTGCCAACTACCACCACAGCTAAACTGGAGGTTTGTAGTGCTTTAGTTGTCTGCAGGCTGCTGTTACTGACACAGCTTGTGACATCAGGGTTCTAATTTAACTGCGCCAAAAGTTGTGCACTCTAAGTAAAGCTGTGGAATCTCACACAGTAATGTGTTCCTGTCCCTGCCTGCATGCCCCAGGTGAACCTCGGGTTTTACTTGCTGGTGTATGGAAGGGTGTGTAACGTAAGTTACACAGGTGTTCGTTCTGCCGCTATAAAATCAATGCGATTAAGGAACAACATTAGAGCGTTTTATTTAGTCAAACAGTAGGTGGAGCACCTGCGAAGACAATGTCCAGTGAGGAGTGGGATATGGAATGTGGACGGTGTGGGGGAGTTAGGAGCAAAGAATGATGTCTTGTTAGAGCGGCTAACTTGGCTTAGGGTGATAACTGCTTGGTTGTGAAGAGCTCTTAGAGAAGCTGATTAGGGTTCCAGGTATAATAATTTCTCATTAGTGCTCTGTGTTAGATACATGTTTTACAAAGTGTGCAGGGTAAATGTGTGTTGCCATTTTACTCAAGTGGGCAAATACGGTTTCTTGTTTTATAGGTCAAGAAACCAAAGAAGAGCTCAAGAGACCTTTTTTGCAAGCTGCAATTCTGGCTGATGAGCATGTCATTATTGGATTGGAAACCATTTCTAAAGCTGAAGCTGTATTTACTAAAACAATAACCTGGCACTTTTTGCTAACCTAATACAAGGCAGTTCAATGTATTAAGCTGGAAAACCACAGCAGTCATCCCTCAAGGACCTGAGGCCCTAGTACCTTTCAAATGTTGCCTGCTAACCTGATGACAGTCTCTTGAATACACTGTATCATGAGGATTATTGATTATTGGCCCAGTATGAACTTTTACCAACGTGATGGTGGAACTGAAACTGGGGATGACATGGTAAACCCCCCCGGGATCAACATGGCTAGTTGTTCTCTTCATCACATTCAGTCAGACCAGACTAATGTTAGCAGTTACACAGTGATCTGTGAGAAAAATCTGTTTGTTCTACTTTGTATCCGATTGATATTGGAACTACAGAAAACTGCCATATCTCAAAATTCAGCTGCTGTGTTTTACTTAAGCTTTTGCAGGACAAATTTCTGTACAGACTCATTTCCCTTGCATGGTTCTCTACTTTTCCTCCTAACAGACCTGGTAAGGGAGTTGCTTCTCTGACGTTAACAAGGATGCTGGGGAGGGACTCTTCATCAGGGACTGTAGTGACAGGACAAGGGGTAACGGGTTAAAACTGAAACAGGGGAAGTTTAGATTGGATCTAAGGAAGAAATTCTTTACTGAGAGGGTGGTGAGGCACTGGAATGGGTTGCCCAGGGAGGTTGTGAGTGCTCCATCCCTGGCAGTGTTCAAGGCCAGGTTGGATGAGGCCTTGGGTGCCATGGTTTAGTGTGAGGTGTCCCTGCCCATGGCAGGGGGGTTGAAACTGGATGATCTTAAGGTCCTTTCCAACCCTAACTATTCTATGATTCTATGTAAAGCAAACTCAGAGCACAGTAATGATTAACTTTTCCTCCCACATGCAGCTTGTCTGTGCATTATTAAATATGGTTTTAGCTCTGCAGACCTGTTAGTATGGAAGAAATTTCGAGTGCAGCTTTCAAACACAGTGAGAGGCAGATGTTTCAGTTTCCAACCTGAAGAACAGGTTCTGCAGATGTAAAAGGAGCGAAATGCCTGTTCAGGATTGTTACCACCCTCTGATTCTTTTTGCCTCCTCCCACTTTGAACTTGTTACCCTGGAGCTGAACTGTTTGAATAAGGACTGTAAGAGCTGCTTTGTGATCAGTGAGCTGAGAGCCCTTAACATGTAAAATGCAGGGCGGAGCCTTCGCTCTCAGACTTGGCAGTTTCCTCCCTCCTTTTATTTTTTCCACGCTTATGAAGTTTCCAATGCACAGTGCAGAGAAGCTCGGACATCTCATCTGCACTGCCCAAAGAGGTGTGTGGGGTTTGGTTTGCTTTCATTTGCTACTTTTCCTCTTTCAAGAATCATTTTGGTGTACTTTTAACACTTTCACTTACTCTTAGAAGTTAGTAAAAAATTCTATAATATGCTACCAGAGGAATGAATATATATATATCTCTTTAGGACTGCAACAGTTTGCTGCTTTTGCCTTTAAGGAAGAGAGCGAATGGAAAGAGCATAATGTCTAATGCTTGTTTTCTTTGGTCATGTTTTCTTTTGTTGATGAGAATGTTCAAGAACCATGGGGTTCTGTTAGGACTAAGTTTTTAGATTCTCTGAGCTTTATGGGGATGAAGCAAACTGCATTTGTGATCTAAGTTTAGAATTGTCTAACTGGACAACTGCTTTCTTCAGGGCTTACACATTTGTTCTGAAACAATAACCTGAGCCTGGAGCTTTCACAGGTATCCTAATCCAGAACTAAACCTGACTTGGATAAGAGAAGTTGAATGTAAAATGAACTTTCTAAAGTTAAGAAATACCAGTTAGGTGGTCTAACCTGGCTGGCTCGGTGACTGCACTGCTGGGAAGTCTTCACATGACCCTTTGAAAGGGTGTGCATTGTTTGGTTGTTTGGTTTTTTTGGTTTTTTTTTTTTTTTGGTTGTTGTTTTGGGCTGTGGGGAAGGAATTTTCTGTTCTTCCCTGGCATAGAAATATGGTTTATGATTGCAGAGATAGGGCAAATAATAAGGATGCCAAATTGCAAGTGCATTCAAATGCTTTGAGCTCCGGAGTCTAGATGTAGGTCTTGATCATGTTCCCAAATACAATGGGTGATAATCCCTAGCATCATGTTTTGTTTCGTGTCAGAGGTACGTTCAACTGTTAAAAAATAAGACAGAAGTGGAGTAAGATTCACTGCTGACTGTGATAAGTTTGAGTCAGAAGATTGATGCTATCTTCAGAATATAGCTCAAAGTTAAATTGTTTCTTTATTGGTCAGAAGAAAGTGGTCAAAGTTTTGTCTATCAAGAGTTTTTTTCTGTTCTTCCAGAGGGGAAGTCTTTAGCTGGGAAGAACTCTTTTTCTGCCTAGTTAGATTGGGTGTGAAGGAACTGTTCAGTCCAGAAGAAGGACAGAGGTTGTGAGGGAAGGTCAGTGACTACTTGTGAAATGTGCTATCAGTTATCTAACTGTGGGCTAGACTGGATGGTGTCGTAGTTATTGCATTCAAATGACCTCAGTACCAGTGTGTGAAGAACAGATGAATAAATGCCAACTTGTCTCTGAGCTCTTCAGTATGTTCAGTAGGTGGACAACTTGCTTGAGATTGTCTGCTTCTGGAAACCCAGGGTTGATTATATATAGAGACCTTGCAATACTGCATCTTGAAATGCTAACGGGTTGCTGATTCTTGTATTTAATGACTGTGTTGGGAAGATCAGCTTCTATAATGCTTCATAGTTTGATCCTTCTCAGCCCAAAGAATGTCATTCTGATGAAGGTTTGGCTTCCTGTCTAAAGCCAGAAGAACTTTAATCTGGGTATTTTTTTTTGTTAGTTTGTCTAATCCTTATGTTAGTCTTAGAAAGTTGATTTTTTCTCTGTCCTTGCAGCTCATGGATGTTCTCATCTTATAAAACCACAAGTTTTTCAGGGCCACAGATAGAGGGATTATTTGTGAACTCATGCCTTGTCATTGGTAAGTAAATGGAATGTCTTGTCTGTAAATTTGTGTGAAATGTATTGAATTCATGCCTTAGAGACTACTGTAAAATTTTCAGTCATTCCTTGCTTGTAGTTGATTTTTGTTCTGTGTTTAGAAAGTTATCATCATTTTTTGCAGTTTGTGGCCAAGCTCCTTTTACATTATCTGAAAAGACTTCTGTTCTTTTGTGGCATTCATCATTTCTGCAATTTGTGCTGAATTAAACACTGCTCCATACTTGCTCGAAGTTGTCTGAGAGCACCTAAGTGAACGTTACTGCAGGAATTCTTTCCCACTGAGAGCTTGTTGGTTACATTCATGCTCTAAAAAGCTGCAGAGGTGAAAGACCGCAATTCTTTTGTAAAAGAGTCTTTACCCTTGGTTAGGCACTCAGTTCTTAAATATAATTCAAATGAACCAACTTATTTGTGAATACTACTGGAATTTGTTCTTGTTAGTCCTGTTTATTTGTCCAGAGCTGAGAAAATAACTGTATAAATAAATCTGAATGGGCAATAGGATGAGGCTGAAGAAAATTTTTGATAAAGACAGTTACTAAGAATCATCTGAATTTAGTGCAATACATTTATCATGCATTAAGTTATCTTAGGCTGCATTAGTTACCTATAAAATGACCTGCTGCTTCCCATGGTAAACTTAAAATAATCTCATCTTACTATTGACATGCCTTCTCCAGTGTTATATCTGAACTTGCACTTACTTCTGCTGTGTTGGCCTTGTTTGAGCTACCCTCTGCTCCTGTTGGTACTGCTGACCTTGGTAAATGACAGTAAACCTTCCTGGATATCATTTATTGTGCATACTTCTTAATGGCATATGTGAAATGAGTAGCTGGCATAGGCCATGCATTCAGGATCAGATAATAGTGAAGAAAAGGCCCGTATAGCACAGACCAAGTCCTGTTCCAAAGGGCCAGCTGTTTTCTCTCCCTGGCCACTGAACTTATTATGTATATGGCCACTTTGTGGAGCATCTCAGCCTAGTGTTTGCTACAAGTCAGTGTGAAGTTCTGGACTTCCACATTACTGCTTAGAACACAGACTCTAAATCTGCAGGGAATTTCCAAGCCTTTTATTCACTGTTTAATCTGCCTCTGTTTTATGGGGTGGAGTCCTTGCCTTCAGCACATGTAACTGCACAGTAAAGTCATTGGATCGGTACCTGTAAAAGTGCAGGCTGTGACAAATCTTTATACATGCTGGGGCAAAGTTCTGACTTTCCTTCCTGTTGTTTTCTGTACATCACCGTCTGGCAGACTGCCTAAACAAGTGGGCCTAATGCTGCAGTGTTTTAGGACTCTTGGTTTCTGTTGTTCTGCAGGAGGCATCATGGCTAACGAGGGAGCAGTGATAGCTGGAGTCTACACTAGACAAATTATTTGATTTTCAAATAGGAATTGAACCAAAATCCTGATGTGTTCACTGAAAAGATGAGAAAATGAAGAGGACAGGGCTCTGGATGGGGAGGTGATGTTTTCAGCTACAGGCTATATGTCATGAATAACTTCCTCAGGTGCAAAATGGCCACAATAAAGTACACTGAGTCAGGTGCATCAGGCTCTGTGGATGAGTATGATGGGAGAATTTTGTAGCTAATCCTCTAGCAGCTTGAAGAGAGCCTGCAGGCCTCTGGGTCTCATTTGTTAGAGTTGTCTGAGCCACCTGAGGTTGGAGGTCAAGCAGACATGAGGTAGAAGTTGAAATAAGCCCTCGGATAATCTGGAAGTGCAGTTTCCTCATATGCACAGACCTGAATGCTTTATCTGAGTGTGATTTTCAGAACAGTTGATTCAGAAATACGGTGTGCAACTTAGTTTGGGGGATTTTTGTATACCTGGTTCTGATGTGGCCCTGCAGTTTTCACTGTTTTATCGCAGCATCACTCATCTCCATTTAATTAAGGAACAGCTCCTGGAGCATCTTCTGACGTCTTAATAGTTGCCAGGGAGCAACTAGATTGCCTCAGAAATTAACAGGGAAATCAGGTGGGAAGGTGAAGGGGTTTTACAAGTTAACATTCCTGGGAAAGACTGAAAATGCTGCAAAACCTCTGTAGGTTCCCATCCCCTCCAGGTCCTGTTTGCCAAAGGCCGTTATGCAGAAACTTGCAATACCACTTTTTGTGTTGAATGTGATGTGAAGAGGATGTGTCTCCAGAGCTCTCCTTGCAGGACTAGTTACTATAAAATAACTTAAAAGAACCTCCTCCCTGCCTCTTTTCCCCTTCAATGTGACACCCTCCCAGCTTGTTATTCCAGATTTCCTAGTGCTGGAACATATTTTCTGGAAGTTTTCTCTGCCTTTAACTGAAAATGTGTAATTTGTTTTCTATTTATTAAAAAAAAAAAAAAAAAGAAAGAGCAAGGAGTGGAGCCTGAGGAGACAAAGGAAGATGTAGGTGCTTCCTCCTGGAAGGAGCCATATCGCCTGCAGAGGAGAAAGTGAAGAACAGAACTTTGGGATGTGTTATGTGCTGGTATTTTTTAGTGGGATTGCTGCAAGAACTAAGTGAAGTTGTGCTTGATCTGTTGTGGCAAGGATGTGAGCACACATAGGGATTGTGTAGAGGAAACTGGTGTGAGTGTGGCTGGGAACAGGTTGTCAGATGCCTGAAAATGCCAGAAAGATCCTGCATGAGCTTCTTGGAAGTGAGTCTGATAGAAATGGGGTTTACTGGTTGTTGTAAACCCACTTAGAGCTGGTCTCTGGCATGTGGATTTGGGTTGTGTGTGTGTTTTGTTTGTACTTGGAAACCACTTGGTCGATTTGGTGCTATATGACTTGGATAGTGAGACTGTGGTCTATGATTTTGGTTTTGGATCGTCATTGGTTAAACAACTTGATAGGTTTTTTGTCTCCTGCAGCAAAAAGGGACCTATCCCACTTCTTTCTTCCTGTCCTGTGAGTTTAGACAGATTCTGAATGAGATGAGGTTATTGAAGTAATGTTATTTATTGACTAACAAGGTACCAAAGTCCGTAAGGAGGTGGTGCGCAAAGCAGAGCTGTACTTTGACATTTACTGGATTGGGCCCTAAAGACTTGCATTCTTATAGCAAGTCCATTCGTTTGTGTCTGTGTATGTCACTGCCCTGTTTTTGACAACATGCAAATGGATGGAGTGGTTCCCAGACCCCTTCCTCTAATGGAGAAGAATAATTAGCTCTGCTGTACTGAGTTAAAGCTGCTTGGTTAAAGGTCATAGGCCTAATTCCTAAAATAAATTCTCGCCTCTTTAGATGAGGAAAAAAGTCAGCTTCTGGAGAGTGACCAAGACTGCTAACATCATTGAGAATATTAACAGTGTTAGTCTTGTAGGTGTGTTGATTACAAATGGCATTGAAGCCCACAGTCTGCATCTCCTCTTTACTGTGACTCACAAATTCCCATGTGCAGGTAAGGCTTAGCTTTTCCAGCAGTAGTCACTTCCTGTCTGTCTTCTAACAAGGAGATCTTCCTCTCCCTGTTCCTTCTCTGAGGCTTTTTGGGGTTTTTAGTCTGTAGTATGAAACTTTCATTTTCAATGTACTTTGGAACCGTGCTATTGGATGAGATCTAGAGCCTTGCTTAATTAGTTCTCTTTGCTCTTCTAATGAAAGTATCCAGTTCTCTTTTGCTAATAAGAAATGCAAATATTCTTGAGAGGCAAGAGGCTGCTGTGTGCTGTGTTTCCATTGTCATTTCAGGTAGGTCTGGGAACTGGCTAGCAGCAAGTAAGGATTATGAAACCGAGAAGGGTTTTGGCAGCTTAGGATCAGTAGGGAAGGGGATAACGAACACTCTATCTGCTCTATATAGAACTTGTTGCAAATTTCAAGTTTGTTTTTGTAAAGGAAATGCTAAAATCATACAACACAGTCAGTATAAGCCTGAAATAAATTATTTAGGATTAATAAGTCTCCTTACTTGCATAAGAAATAGTTAGTGACATCACTCAGCAAAAATGCAGAGCTCTCCTGCATGTGCAGCCCTCATTCAAGATGTAAGGGGTGGGTGAGGAAAAGCTGACAAATGTTAAGTGTTCCTTTTAAGTGGGATGACTGTGTTCTGGGTGTAAGGTGAGTGCATCAGGCTGCCAGAAAGACGTCTAATGTCCTCTCTTTTTGACTGCCTTTTCTCCTTTTCCCCCTTACATGTTTCACTGAATCATGTGCCAGAGGAGACCATCTCATGCCAGTTTGTTCTGTGCATGTTCTGTCCCTTCAGAAAAAGAATGTTGTATCACACCCTAAGGTGTGGGCTCACCCCCTTGTTCCATAGTCCTGAAGCACACTTCTTTCATTTTGTACTTGCTTTGGATATGAAGTAGCATGCCTGGGCGTGCAAGTTATCTCAGATGGAATTGCCCAGTGAACGGAGTTGCATTCTTTAAAATGAACAGCATGTCACAGTGAACCACAGCAGAGTTGAAAAGCAAATCCCAACTCTCAGATTCAAATGCTTTAAAGTTGGGGTTTTCTTATTTCCCATTTGGTAGCCCTTTGATCTTTTTTCTATTGATCTGCTTCCTGATCAAGCTGTTGAGGCTGAAGTGATGATTTAGGTTCCGTATGTTTGATCTGCAGTGTCAGTGTATCTGTTCTGGATGGATATTAGAGCTTGTGTGAGTTCTGGTGGCTGGCACATGATACCTCCCTGAGCACAAAAGCAGGTCTTTGGGGTTAAACTTGAAATACTACAGTGATTATAAAAATGGCTAAAGGATTGTTAATGGTGTACACAGCTTTTTTTGTCTGTAAGTGATATCTATCCTGCCTCCAGGGGTTTAAGTCTTGTTTTCTAAGGGAATGCAGAACTTCACACAATAGTACTTATGTGGGGCTCTTAAATCAGCAGTCAGTTTAAGTCTTGTTCACACAGTCTGAACTGATGCGGTTGCTCTCTTTTGGCCGTTTTGTGACTCTCGTCAGTGAGCAGTGCTGCTCTCCGAGGCCAGAGTGGTTCCTACCAAACAGAGGTGAAACACTTTCGAAGAACGTAACTGATAAATGTCATCATACTATCCTCACAAAAGATTTTCCAGGGAAGCCAACTGAGCTGCTGTCATTGACTTCAGTGTCTGGCCCCAGAGTCTTGCTCTGAGATTCCTGTTTGAATCCTGCGGTATTGTTAAGGATTGTGTGGTTTTCTGTTAGCTGCCTAGGGTTTACGGGGACATTCAGCTTGGTGTTTTGGGGACAGGGGCTGGGCTCTAAAAGATGGGACTGTGTGAAGAAAGAACATCTTTTGCAAGAAAACAGAAGACAGATCAGCTGAGTTACAGCTTTACTTCCAGATCAGAAAAAAGAATAAAGAAGGTGAGTTTGACATGACTCAAGACACTAAAATATTGTGAGCCACATCCTCATACAATGTAAAGTATTGCAGCTCATCTGCTTTCACTGAAATGATGCCGGTATATACCAGCATGAGCATCTGTACCCAGTCTTCCTCGCTCTTATGGATATGTTCTTTGGTGTATAATGAGTCACAGTGATTGAACTTCCTACAAAGGAAATGACCTCTCAAAAAAACCCTAAAGCAAAGAGGTGAGAGGGCCTGGCAAAACACCTACCAACCAATTCAACTTTCTGAACGGGAAATGAAGAGATCTTGTCTCATGTTAAAACAATTTCATCTGTCCTTTGAGCTGTGGCTTCCCAGATTAATGTCAGGGTTAAACATTTAATGCCCACATTCCAGCAATGGCACTTTGTGGCTAAAGGCTATAAAATTGTGGTTAGGAGAAGCAGGGCCCAGCTGACCAAAGCAGAGGATAACTCACCTGCCTTAGGGCCCTGCCTCTCCTCTGATCGAGGCCTGGCTAAGGGAAATGCTCTTGAGTGCAGTTTGAGGTTTTTCAGTGGACATGGTTTACTTAACTCCTGAGAGAGCTTCTGATATCTAGTCCTGTATTCTTTTAACTAATTCTGTATGTGTCAGACAGTGATGAAGGGATACAGTGATGGAGGGAGATGACAGCACGTGCAAGGATGTATATCCAGGGGGGACAGTGAGTATCTCTGATAACCTATCACCTCCTTCCCCTTTCAATCCAGCCAGTTTGTGAAATCCGCCCTAAGCTTGTAATTTTGGTTTTGGTGACTCTGGATGTGCTTTGTGATAAACACGTTCTTCACCAAATGAATTTCACCCTCTCATGTGGCCAAAATTGTTTGAGTCATAGGATACGCTTGGAGATATTTCAGGTTTAAATGTGGAAAGAGGTGATTTTACCAATACTGAATTTCTACAGGATTAATATTGCTAAGCACTACTATCCCATACATGAAGCTGGTGTACATTTGGCTCCATGCACGGGTATTACTTCTTTGATTGACATGCTCCTTCTCCTCAGAGGAGGTTTTGAAAAGATAAGAATGGAGAAGGTGGGGCTTGGTGAAAAGAGAGTAATGGAGAGGAAATGACTTCCCAAAGAAGCTGAATGAGGGCCGGGGACAGGTAGAGATGTACAGCTTCAGACTGGCAAATGCTCTAGCAGGGACACTGAAATAGCTCAAGCCCCCTCCATTTCTACTCTCTGTAAAGGAATAGTGATGCCTCATTGCCCTCTCTCTTTTAAAATGTCAAACTGGCTCCATGCTTTCACAACAAAACATGTTAGGGCAGTGTTTCAGAGCTCAACTTGTAATTACAAACTTAAGGAGACTCCCAAAGATTCAAACAGTTACCAGCACAAGGTAGGATCCCAGGTTTCTGTCTTGTCTGACTGCTGTTTGGAGGGAGCCTTTGACCTTCTTTCTCTGAGGAAGGTATCCAGCTGAAAGTGTTGAAAAGGTGAGTCTTCAGTATCCAGTGGGCAGGAGATAGGTAAGAAAAGGGAAGGAGAATGACAGACAATGATGAAGAGATAGTGTGGAGACAGTTGACAGCATGTAAGAGGAGAAGAGAGCTTTAAAGAGCAAGAGACATGACTGAATCACCAAGCCGATATCACAGCAGGTAGTTCTCAAAGCTGTCCTTTGGGAATATAGCTGACACATTCACTTATTATGGAGAATGTTTGATTTAAATGTGTGTGTGTGTGTAGATAGATAGATAGATATTATACCAAACATGAGTAGTTTGGCTACTGGAGAAGTTGCTGCTTTCAAAAGCATAATTTTCTAAGATTATAGAAAATACTGGGATGAGGGAAAGAAGAGTTGGTGCCTTCTATGTGAGGGGCTCTTGGGTATAGGCAACTGCTGAGGTCAGGCCTTTGTATGGCATCTTGCTATGTTCTAGTAAATATTGTATAATAAGCACTTAAAGCAACTTCCACTATGTAAAAACAATTGTTGTCTTCAGGTTTGCAACACACAAGAGCCTCTGGGAGATGTGCTGAAGACTTGTGACTGCCTTGCTTTTGGGAAGGGCCATCACATCCCTTCCATCAAGACCGAGCTCAGCGGTTGTTCTTTCTCCGCACTGATACCATAAATTCTATTCTTCAATGCATGGGATATGTGTCAGCAGGATTAAACCAGGAGAGTCTCCTGAATATAGAATTCCAGAGAAGGCCCTTGCTGTGACTTCTGCAGTAAACCAGCCGCATCCTGAAATTGTGGCTTTGTCTCAGACACTTTTATTACTGGACTGAATCTTTCTGCAGATACCTGTTCTGAAGTACTTTAACTTGGACAAGCACCATAGCTGGGCTGCTCTGAAAGCTTGAGATGGCTCTGACTTCTCCAAAATCTGTAGCAGGGGATTTGGCACATAGAGAAGAACTCATGCTCC
This sequence comes from Psittacula echo, assembly GCF_963264785.1. Taxonomy (NCBI): domain Eukaryota; kingdom Metazoa; phylum Chordata; class Aves; order Psittaciformes; family Psittacidae; genus Psittacula; species Psittacula echo. The sequence continues at coordinate 947,938 of NC_137753.1, forward strand.
AGGATGGAAACTGTCTCCATTTCCTGTCTGCAAATATCATCTCAATAGGTAAGTGAAAGGTTACCATCTTTTTCTCCCAGCTTACTTTTATTGCACTGAGATTTCATATGGGACTTCTAGTTTTCCTTAAGTTTGTTTGAGTGAATTGTGCTTGTATATTCCTCAGTCCTTTTCTTCTGTGTAGGTGCCATGATGACTAGAGTTTGGGTGAAGTGTATGATGTAAGGTCTCAAAAAATAATATATTCCCAATCTAAGCAGGTTTTCAGGTATAAAACCAGACAGCTGTACATAGAAACTGCTTCTCCTGCTTTTAGATTTTTCATCTCCAAACGCAGTGGGAACCCAATATTAGACTGTTTGCTTATTCCTGTCTGTTCTTGACCCCAAGAGGCAAGGGGTATCTGGTTTAGTTTGAAAGTGTGGTTAAATAAAAGTTAACACTCTTCTGAAAGAATGCAAGCCTGCATGTTTTAAACTTGACCACTGCGTTTTTAGCTGCCTCACCATGCTTGTTAGCAGAGATGTTTTTCTGTGAGGTGAATTAACTTGGATGTTTTCAGTGAATAGCAGTTTGATGTCTTGTAGCTCTCTTTGCAATTAATATAGACTGCAAACAATACATGTAAAAATTAAGCTGATAAGATATGTAAACACAGATGAAAGAGAAAAACAATAGAAGTCTTAAAGTGTTGGTATTTTGAGGTGGGCACTGGAATTTAAAAGGAATGTGTCTGAGTAGTCTTTGGAAGACAGATAGGCAGACAATGGCCAAAATTGTGGGTATGAATGTGGGTGGAAGTGAGATCTGCCATTTATTAAATTATTCTCAATCTTGTCCCAGTTAAGCTTTATTTTTAGGGTTTAATCCAGAAGCTAGGAGAGATCAGGATTGTCTAGCAGTAGGAAAGAGATACAAATTTTCATATCTGGCATTACAAGTTTTATTCCTATAGATCTCTGAAGCACCTTGTGCTGGTCATTGAGCCTAAAATAGGGGAAGTCTTTAGATTGAAATGTTCTGAAGTGGATTTGAGAGGGAGGAGGATTATAGGAGAAAGGACAACTTGTAAGAAATACAGCATTTGGTCTATGCAGCCTTCCTAGAGCAAATGTGTCTGCTGCATTGCTCTTCGGAAGGCATGAGGTCTGCTGAGTCTTTGAGACTGACAATTCTTGTTCTTGTCAGAGCAATTCATCCTAATAAGAAAGCGCTGGTGGTAGCTCTGTGTCTCAGCATTCTCTTTTGTGGGTGATTCTACTGCAGCTGCACATCAGCTGCTCTTTGGCTTTCACCCAGACTCCTTTGTTCAGCAGCACCAAGTGCTCCGAAATATTTTCTTGTTTAATCTTGACCAGTTATATTCTAGTGGGAAAGCAAAATGCTGGGAAGACTGGGAGGGATCCTTGCAGTGATATGGAGCTCTGGAGGCCGTATGAGCAGCAGGAAGACCCAACCTCTTTCTCAAAGCAGAACGTTTTGGGCCACATATTTTAAAAATTGAAGTTACTATGATAGGATGAGACTGTCAAAGCTGATCGCAACTTTTGGTCCTTGATTCTTTCAAGTGCTTCTGGAAAATCTTGTAGTTGATGAGCCTGGGATTTATAGTGCCTCAGGTTGTGGCTCTGTGCCATGGTGTTGTCTGGATGGAGCTGAGAGATCCAGAGCTCACAGAATCACTATTGTTGGCTGTTGCTCTTTTCTGAGTGTTGACAGCTTGTGCAGAGGAGAATGAGCTCTTCTCTCGGGAAGCTCTGGAGATTACAGATGTGATTTTGCACATCAGGCGTTGACTGGAGGTTGGGTGGGAGGAAGGGAATTGTGTAACTGATGTCTGTGGCAGATGAATTTGTGCTACAGGAGGGATCTGGGGGAGGAGGAGCCAGTTGGTTACATTTAAAGTAAAATTAAAAAGTTGATTTAGCCCAAGATTGTAATTGGAACTTTATGTATTCAACACAGGACTCATTTGCTTGAGATACATTCTCCTTTACTGCCTATCGTCATGAAGCAGACAACACTTACAGTTGTGGCTGGCCTCTCAAATGAACTAATTTGATCATTTTGGCCAGATTTCCAGGAAATCAGTTCAGCTTTTTTCTGGCTTACAATTTGGGCTGATGTCTGTATTTTTGTATTGTAGTTGTATTAAAAATGGCTCTTCAGTGAAAGTATAACCCATAGTTATATTTTATGCTTATATTTTATATAGTTAATAGAGAAGTATTTACAAGCTATGTCCCTGTTCCTCACCTGCAGAACCAGCAATAAGGTGGTTTGGTTTTTTTTCCAGCTCTTTCTCATAAATTGGCTTACCGGGATTTGACAAAGAAAAGTGCAGGAGTTTAGAGGTGACATAAGTGTATTACATCATTTGTGTGTGTTCTGGCACTGCAAAAGTAAGATGGTGTGTTCTGGTTAGTGCTAGGTCATACGAACTGACTTTTAGAGCACTGCTTTTTATTTGCAAGATGAACTGTAATTTGTTGCCTCCTGAACAAGCATTGTCCATTATATACTTCTGTACATAAAGCTATTATCAGAGTGTGTACGTAGGACAAAGTGGTAGGAAATAGCAGAAATAGCTGAAGGGAGAGAAAGTCTTCCTTGTGCCTGTGCAGCACTTCCAGCATTCCAGTGTGAGTGGGTCTGCCCCCAAACAAAAGCTGGTCTGCAGCTCAGGAATCCCTTTGCAGACTTGTGCACAACACCCACTTGCATTTGTTCTTAACTCCCTCTATTAACTCCTTCCATGACCCAGTGTAAATGCTGTGCAGTGACTGACAGCTCTTTCCTTGTTTTGCCTTTGTGTTATAATAAGTACTAAGCAGCCTGCACAGAAGAAATCACAGTGCTGTTGAGCGTTGTCTTGAGTACCCCTTGCTCTCAAGTATGACACTTCAGCTTTATCAAACCTATTCTGTCAAATGTAACGTTGCTGCTGTCTCATTTGGTTGAATATATCTGCAGGAAAATTTAAGAAAGGATTGAGCTAGGGAGCGAAATCACTAGTTGGATTAAATCCATGCGGTTAAATAAATCTTCCTTAATTCATCATTTGGTCCCATAGTATCATAGCTACTTACAGTCTACTTTTGTACCATACTTACTCATCTTAGACAGCTTGGAACTCTCAGTGCTCTTCTGGAGCCCTCAGATTTGTTTCATCAGTTGAGACACAGTTTTCAGAACTTGCTGTTTTTGGAATAAAACCTCTGCTTTTCTGTGTAGGCTGTGTATGGATGAGGAGTGAGATTGCTATGTGCAAAGGGAATCTGAGTGGAATGCAGTTAAATTTTACATAATTTTGCTGTATAATGTGATTAAATGTTATTACAGCAGCATTGGGGAAGTCCAAATCAAGGAAGTATATGGCAAGTTTGGTAATCCTCTAGTTTTCAAATAGGTTCTGGCATGTCTAGACTCACTTTTCCCTTGTAATCTGATGAAAGTGTGTTGTGCACAGACATGCAAAATCCTGTTTGCTTAGATATATCATGCATCAGATTAGCCTGGAGAAGTGCCTTCAGGATGTGGCTCCAGTGTGCTGCCTGGCTGCAGGAGCAGTGCTTCTGTCCTGGCAGGGCCGTGGACTACCTGATCTTTAAAGCTCTCTTCCAGCCCAACCCAGTCTGTGGTGCAGGTTTAGCTGGAGAGCAGGCGCACAAGTGCTATTATGTGAATTGGCATCAGCTGTCTGAAAGTAACTTGAATTCAAGCTGAGTTTGTGTGAAGCTGACCATCATTATCAGTGGAATGTGAACTGAAGTTGTGATTCTGTGTGTGTCAGTGAATCTGTGCCCTGGATATAAGATAAGGTTTCCTTTGGAAGTAAACTTGTGTGTATCCGAGAGGCAGAATTTTTCCTAGAACACTTAAATCTAAAGAAGGGTTGTAAGCGGAGGGCTCAGAAGTGTTTCTGTGTGTCCTGTGCTGGATGAGTTTTCTATTGAGGCTTCTGGGTGAGTAACAAGTTAACAGGATTCACCTTTTGCAGAAGAGGTGAGAACATTCAGATGTTCATTAGTGTTGGAGATCTGTGATGCAACTGATACATGTATCTGCAACTGCACTCTGTCCAGACCTTGGCACCCGATAGTAGATGTCATAGATTAGACAACATAATAATAATATTAGTTTCAAAACAGCAGAGCTAAATAGGGATGTTTTTGCGTGTTATTGCTCGAGCCAATTTCAGCCTAGAATTTCTCTGAGTTTAGGCTTTTACTGCTTCTTCCTACAGATTCAGAATGTGACAGGCAACCTCTAGCCAGACTTCCTGGGTTTTAAAACAAGGTTTGCTCTGTTTGCAGGCACATACCTGCAGATAAGCAGCCAAACGTTTAGGTGGGTGTTTTGCCTGAGAGATCACAAACTGATGTATTTTTTTTCCTCAGGTGGTGCTGCTCAGGAGTGGATCAGTGAAATGAAGTAACTTTTCAGCTTGTGAAAGGGCTGTTTTCTGTTGTCCAGGCTCATGTAGTGTTCTTTAGTACTGATAAAGTCTTAGAAGAAAAGTAATTGGGAAGAATTTGGCCTTTGAGCTGGTTTATCTCGCATTAAGACAGACAAAATTGTAAGAAATTGTGCCATTTATGTAGTGTAGTTAGTGTTGTAAAGGAGAAAGTATCTTGGATTACTTGATAAGAGCAACTTCCAGTGCTCAGGTCATTGTGCAATGCAGCAGGCAATAGTTGATTGTAGCTTGACACTAGAGGGCAGCGGTGTTCTTAATGTGATCCGTAAGTGTGACTCATACATTCCTTTTCTCTGGCTGAGGAATGTATATTTGCTTTCTTAAAGATATTAGTTTGGATCAAACAAGATTTTTAAGCATTGCCATTTATCCTAAATGGATTCAAGGGGCAGTAAAAACCTGTCAAGTTTTCTAGATTCATTTCCTTGTTGGATTTGCTTTGTTAGGGTTTTTTTTTTGCCTGTTTTTTAGTAAAATTTCTTGTCATGGCATTCTTGGAGGTGCTGTGCCAAGATGCCTGAAGGTGTTTAGTCTCCTAACTCCTGTCTAGGCACCGACATTCCCACTGAAATCTCTTGGCAGTTAGGAGCCTAATACTATGGAATTTGACACCTGTGAGGGGGCAGAGAGGTGTCCACTTTGTCTCCACACAACCTTTGACCTTGGACAGTGATTCTGGGTTGGAATCCTGGAATACTAATAACTACCTGTCTTTGTCCTAGTGGAGTTTTATCAGGATAAATGTGAGGAAGGTTGTGAAACACTGAGAAATAGCAATGGGAGCCATAAAGGTACTTAAGGCAGGCATCTATTTGGTCATTCTCTGTTGTCAGTAGGAATATTGTGGTTTGGCCTCACCTTTCTTTGCTGTGCACTACTGAAATCATGTGACTGTAATAAAAAGGGGAGAGTTACTTGGGTAGTCAGTGTATGTGCTGGCCCTGCTCCTCCTACAGCAGTCATCTAGTGGAAACAAGGTAAAAGGTACTGGCTGACTTGTGTCACAAAATCAGTGTTTTATGTGTATGTACCAGGGAATAAAATAAGAGCAGTGTAGTACACCTGTAGGTACAGCCATATGCTAGCTTTACAGTGGAAATCTGCATCTCTGATTTCAATTTCTGTAACTTCAAATCATCAGGCCTTGACTTTAAAGTTTTAAAAGGAAAGTAACAAATGGCAGCTTTGATGGGTTGTCTTTCCAGTGAGCAGGAATTCAACTCATGCTAGTATTGTCTGATCCAAGCTGCTGCTGTGATGTTCATGGATCTTCTTTTGTATCAGTTGCAGAAGAAGTAAAGTTATTTTGCTGAAGTAAAGCCTAAGGCATGTGAAGTTTTGTGTGTTGGTGTTAAGAGCTTTTATGGCTGAATGTGGATAAGAAACTAGATCACCTGAATATTACCTTCTGTTTGTTCTTCCACTTCCACCAAAATTTCCCCTCTCACATTTTCTTGTTCTTTCTCTTGTATATATATTGCTGCCTGTAAAGATTTTGGAAGTATGTAGTGAGAAACTGGACACTTCGAGCAGAATGAATACTCCCGTTTGCGCACACATTCCAGAGTCCGGGATAGGAACCTTGCTGATTCATCGGTCTGTCCGTATCGCTATTGCCATCTACTGGGCGAATGCACAAATGCTAAACTGGCAGCGGGAGCACAAACCCGACTGAGTGTTGGTTTTACTTGTTTCACTAGTTTTTAAGAATCAAACTAGTGAAATAAGTAAAACTAACGCGCAGTCAGATGGTCAGAGTAAGTGCAGTATGTTTAGATGTAATAAACTAAGCCCTGGATTGACTGAGCAATCAAAAATAAAGTCTTTATAATGCTGTGAGGGGAAAAATATGTTTCTTTCATTCATTTAGATGGGTGCTTAGCCTGTGCGTTAAATATGGGAGCGGAGATCCAGTATTCCTTAGGAATTCAAAGATATTAGCATTATCTGTGGGAAGTTCCGAAGATACAGACATTAGTTGTATCTTGTATCAACTCGTTAGTTGAGTCTGTCAATCAAGGCAGCTCAGATGGGTGCTGTAAGTGCTGTAAAGGAAAGTTGGGCTCTCCCTCATACATGTTCTCGCAATGAAATGGTTTGTATCTGCTGATAGTTCTGGTAGAGTTAATCCCCCTGAAAGGCATCAAAGGCACATGTAACCAAGTGACTGCTCTTAGCCAGTGTCTTACAGCACAGGCTGTTGTCTGGCTTTGAGCTGCATTTGGAGTTTGGCAAAAGGCCTTTTTAAAATCCCAGCCATCCCTGACTGTGATACTGTGAATCCTGCCTGGCTTTAGGTGCTGCTCACCTCCCAGAACATGTAAGTGCCCTTCATCTACAAGCAGTTTTCTTCTTATCTTTGTTCACATCAGAATCTTATCTGCCAGTTTCATCTGAGGTTAAGCTTTTTCAGAGAGAGGAATGCTTTGTTTCTTGAGAGAACAAATAACTCAGTTGTCTTCTGAAGGGAAGTGTAGTGGTTTTCTACAGTTAATTAACTATGAGGAACTGATTTATGCATGATTGCCACTATCTTACAGGCAAATCCAGGGTTCTTCAGCTGCATCAGTTGCTATGTAGTTAAAAATGAGAATATTCTATTCCTATGTTAAAATTCTTTGAAGGATGGAAGTACCTGCAGAGTGTGTAGTTCTCCCAGGAAACCACTACTCTGGTGAAAACCTTTGCAGTCCCAGTTGATGATACTGAGCTGGCCGTGGGGGGCTGTTACTAAACTGTTTTGTTATTAGAACCGATGATTGGAAAAAAGAGAAGAGAGATGGTCAGCTGTTACCTGACTGTAAATTCACAGCAAAGGAATGGACATGATTCTTTTCTGCTCCCTTGAAAACATTGGAATGTTTAGGGATGAAGGTGGTTCCTACAGGTGCATCTACAGTTTATTTTTTTTTAGAGGCAGTCAATTTGATTTCTTTGCAAGTAGTTTTGTTCTGTTATTTGGATGTTGAGGGCTAGAGGTTTTAAATACATTACATGAAGAAGCAAGCATTAGTGGGGGAAGAATAAATCACTATTTGAGATCTCTAGCAGTTTTGGAAATTGTTAGTGACTGGGGATCACAGTAAACTTAGAAAGCTCATAGGATTTGTGATTCTTAATTGCTGTGGCATGACTGAAAAGAGACACCTCACACAGTTGTAAGAAATCATGGCTGTGGCAGTGACTGACTGTAGTTCCTTGTTAAGCAGTGGAAGAGAAAAGCAGAGGAAATCATGAAAGAAGGAACATGAGCATTAAACAGCTGTCACAAAGAATTCCCTGTTGCCTTAGAGGAACAGACATTTCAGCGTCAACTGACACTGGAGATACCAGGGAGGAGATGTCAGTCAATGAGGAGTTAATTGTTTCAGCAAAAAGTAGTTTAGATAAAATCCTACCTCTTTTCTCTCCCCCGCTTCCTCGGGTGTTGTGTACAGTAAAGGAGCTTGTACCATCAGAACACTGACAGTGATTTCTCAGTGACTGACTGTGCTAATAGATGGGATGAAATTTAAACTGCCTTCGCACACGACCAGAGAGAGGGACTTGCAGAAGAGGGAGCAAGACGGAGGGGAAATGCTGGGTGGTTTTTGCATTCTAACGTAGCACTTGAAAAGAAATATTCTTGTTTCGACAAGACAATGGCTGTAGGAAACCCACCGCGGGAGCACAGTAGGTGGATTTATTTTTTTTTTTTACCGTATTCCCTAGAATTTCAGGTAGAGGATGAATTGCACTCCTGCTTCTGAGCACCGTGGGGGTTTTAGTACTATAACATCACATCACTCTTTCTTTTTTTTGCCGCTTGTTCACAGCTATTTATTTACTTGTTTGTTCCTGTTTATTTAGAAGATAATATTCTTTCAGACCTTATACGGCACATTGTCATTCCTAAAGCTCTTTAATGTCTAAGCAGGCATGTTTTATTAATTATGGCCACAGTACCTAGAGAAATAAAAAGACTGTTAAGTAAATGAAAATCCATTTTGCTTACTGTGAATGAAATATGTACTGCTTCAGGGAAATGGTCATGCTAAAGATAGAGCAATTCAAGAGTCTCTAGCAAATGTCTTTACTTCAGTTTCTTTAGCTACAGGCATTGCATTTAAGTGTATCTTGCAAACTTTACTGATGGAGGAAACGAAAGTTGGCTTTTAAATAAGAGGGACTATGCCACAATGCACTAAGCATAATTTCTTAGTGTCATTAATTATTGCTATCTAGAACAGAATCATTTATGCAAACTACCACACAGCTCAGATGTATCAGCATTGTCTCAGTGATTATACAGTAGTTCTGCTCTTGTAGGTTATGCTGATCAGTTCTGGTTGTGCAGTTGCTCTTACTGTTGTGGTACATAGGTTACTTGAGCCATTAACATGTGCATATTCTCCAGTGGTGTGTTTTGTGGTTTTGTATATGCATATGTCAATGCCATGTTTTATGACAAAGCATGTATAGAGGATAGTGTTACTTGTATCTTTGTTCTGTTTGAGGATGAAGCTATTGCATCTTTAATGATGGTTGTAACACTTCAGGTATCCTGAATGATGAGCCATTTTGGGTATATAATTAGTCAGGTAAATGACTGACAGGTAAATTACAGCTAACACATGGAACACATCTGTTAAAAGCACCTGCAGGCACTCGGGTGCTGTGCAAGCCAGGTCAGAAAATGTTGAATGGGGAGATTATTCTGAGCTCTATTGACCAATCACTTTGTGTCTTGCAGACTGCAGTGCTACCTCTTATATCTTCTGTGCCCACAGAACAGTGACCTTAGGGATATTTTTCCAGTGGAACGGTTCCGTTCTTGCATTTTCATCTGTCTGTGATTTTATATAACCTTCCCCACACTCCTCACATGCATTTGCTATTTAGATGCTTGTGATTAATCCTGCACTGGAAGGGCTTCTTTAATAGTGAGAGTAACAGATTCAAGCTTCTTGTGGACAGGTGGGGTAGGGATGAAGTCTGTATTCTCTGCATGGTGTGTGATGGCCATGATGTCTCACAAATGTAGTTTTCTTATTAGAGTGACTTTGCCAGTAACTATCATCAGAGAGTGTGTGCAGGGTCCTTAACTGTCTGGTTTAGAACCTGGTTTTCTTTCCTGTTGTGAATTCAGGTGACTTTGTGCAGTTTGCTTTTACTTCTCAGTAAAAGCTGCGAACTGACTTCAAGTAACATCCACCCTGCAGACTTCGTACTTCGATCAGAACAAAGTTTGAGGCAATAGCGAAAATAAGAACTGTGAAAAAGTTGTGAAGGTCTTGTGCTACTTAGTGTCGTGAAACACGCCATGTAACTGATAATTTAGGGCAGAGAGATGATGCATTGACAGCTGTTCCATTCATTTTTATAATGGAGAGGTGGGGATGTAATAGCATTTTGCTGTTGTCAGGTGCTCAGGGGGAAGGTGGATCCTGGTTCTTCTCAAAGGTACACAGTGAAAAGGCAAGAAGCAAAAGTCACAGGTTGCAGCAGGAGAACCTTGAACCTGGTTGGGTGGGGATAGGGCAGAGAGGGACCTTAGTGAGCTGTTCAGGAGCTGCCTTAGGGAGGTGTGAAAGCTCCAGGACAAAGGATTTTGGGAAGGCAGCAGAACAAGTGTAGAGCAAGCTGGTAGAAAGCTGGCCCATTCGCCCTGCTGTGAACACTGCATTACCCAAGCTTGCCTTAGTTCAGCATTTCTGAAGAACAGTACTGTAAGGTGATGCTCTTAACTTATACCCCGAAGTCAACATTACAGTAGAAATTATAGAGGAAGATCTGGAATCCTATTTTGTAACTTTTAGGTTGCATCTCTGCTGCAAAATGATTCAGGAAACCTTCGAGTTTCCTGAATGCCAGTGGAATTTCTCTGTAGTTTTGACAACATAACTCTTGGATGTTACAGCTCTTGTGAGGTTTAACTAAACTGTGTTTGCATCCTAGTGCTGCTTTCGTGTTTAGCCTGCAGTGTCCTGGGTTTGTGACTATTTGTTTTTAAACTAAATCAGGAATAGTGGCCATTAAACACATTGTCTCTGCTACATCTGAAGTGAGCAATGTGATGTTTATCAACAGATGCAACCTGCAGTGTCCTAACTTTCCTTACTCTTCCATCCAGTGTCTGGGAAACAGCAGCTCCCAGGTGTAGCTCAGGGGATTGCATTATGAAGTTCTATCTGTTTCTATTATGAAGTCTTGCAATATGGGCAATTGGTACATTTCTGAGGAGCTGGGGCACCAAGATTGGATGTCATTGATTTAATTGCACAACAAAACACAAGCTAGACTGTACCAGGTTGCAAACATTTCAGATTAAGGGGTCATCTTGGCAGTGCTGTTGTTCAGATGCCTCCTGCAGCTTTGGCTTCCGCCAGTTACATAGTAATAGTAGAAAGCAGTTTTTCCCTTCTGTTTGAGAACTGGAGGAATGGCAAGTCTTGCTTTATTAATCTACAAGTATCTGTATACAGTGGCTGAATAAGGTACATGGGCAGGTTTAACATGATTTGGTATTTTTTTGCCATATTTTCCAAACCAGGCGGGCCTGGGAGTAGGAAGGAAATGTTCATGGTTACCTTGTTTTCTTCTGGAACTGATGCTGGAGATGCCTGGTGGGTAAAGCCTTTCATTGCTGATAAACCCTCTCCCTGAAGCCGCAATGGTTCTTTCTGGGTTTGCTTCTGTCTGGATCAATGCTTACACGTGGTAGGCACTTTCAGTATGTTCCTGTGTCTGTCTTGGAGGGAAACTGATTCAATTTCATCCAGAGATGGAACTCATTCCTCCTTCCTTCTTTTTGTGACACTAGGATACTTCCTTCATCCTTTGATCTGTTAAGGAAGTTTTGGTTTGTTTCAAATTCATTCCAACATTGATCTAACATGCTTTAATTGGATGTTCCAGGAATAAACCTCAGCTGTCTTATGTGGAGATGCAGCCTGATGCAGTCTGGTAATTCCCTTTCTCCCCTTTCCAAAGGTACTGTTTTGAAATACAGTTTTGCAGCTGTATTTTGATGCAGATTTTTTGCCTGAAGCAGCAGTAAGAGCTCTGCATAACAGAAACTATGAATTATTTGCACATGTGATCATAAATTTGCCTCATAATGAGCTAAGAATAATGAAGTTTTATGATCTCATGAGGCGTAGCTGTGTGGATGTGGGTTGGTGAGGTGGATACCGTCAAGCGCTGTCGCTTGTCTTTATTCTCATTTCCTATCATTCTAAGCTTACTATAAGCATAGGAACTTCCTTGAGCAGCTCTTCATCACCTCTTGCTTTATTTGCAGGCTTTGCACTTTCCAATCGCATCAGAGCACTCTTTGTCAGTGGGAATTAACTGCCCATGTATTTCTGGTGAAAACTATCGCTTCCCTTGTGACCTTCTGTCCCAGTTCAGACTGATACAAGATAGCAAAGACCTTTGATACCCCTGTGCTTCTAGCAAGTGTTTCATTTGGGGTTTCATTCTTTCCCTGTGTTTCTGGGCCAGCTTTCATGCCATGCCCCTGCTGTTTAGCCGTTCATGTTCGTAAACGGTTAGTTCCAACCCCTTTAAAAAATAAAGACCAGCTGAGGACAAACCTGATAGTGAAGCTTTGATGCTTGCTGCTGGAGCACACAATTCAAAGTTTAGTTCCCTGCAGTTCTCTCCCCTCAGAGGAGTCTCTTCACTTATTCATACATTATTTAGCTGGTGATTTGAGTAACAGATGTGAATGGGGGGGCATTCATAATTGATTACCAAGAATGAACAAGCCATAGCCTGTGAAAGTGAGGACAGGCTGAATACACTGATGTTGAGGATGGTGGGTTCCTTAAAGAAAGAGAACGGCTTTTTCATGCATGGAGCATTGGTCGCCTTAAGCTGAGCTTTTAGTAACAGAGGCTGATCCTGGGAACTTTGAAGGGCTGTGCCTGGGAGGTAGGCGCAAACAAAGTGGATATGGGATGTCACTCAGAATGGTGAAGCTGCTGCGTGCAGGCTGGGTTTGGGTGCTCAGGCTGCCCACTAAAGTAAATGGAACTTTGCTTTCATTTAGTTAGCAGGAAATAGCTAAAAGGGGTGATGGGAGTTAATTTAGCAGTGATATGTGCAAATATGTATGTAGAGGCTTAATTTGCAGCAAGTTCCTGTATAAAGCTATGAATTGCAGCATCTCTGTGACATTTGTGGGGCAGCCCAAATGCATGGGGTGTAACAAAGCCTAAACTTGTGTCTGTGGAAAACCTCCTATTAGCTCTGTTGGATCTTGGTTTGGGTGTATGCAGATGTTTCTGTCTCCGTCAGGGAGTACTTGGAAAGACCGTGTTTTAACTTCAAGGCTCAAAGCAGCTCCAGAAGAATTTTATAGTAAACATCTAAATTGGAGATGCTGGAGTAACCTGAATGAAATCACTTACTGGGCTCTGTGGAGCTTCCTCAGATGTGAAATGCTTTGTCAAGTTGAATATCTTTTGGTTTGTTTTTCATACCAGATTAAAAATGCTCAAACCTATTTGTTCAGTTTGAGAGCAAAATGTGCGTATGTTTCGGTTGTTTTGAAACCTCTCATCTCATTTAAGCTTGTGTGTATATATAATATATACTAGATACTAATCTCATGTGCTTTTTAAGTCAGTAACTATTTTGATGAAACAAAACACTTTGATCCAAAGTACATGTATTATTTATTTGTACTATAATTCATATTAACCTGCCCAATTTCACAGTTCTCTGCTCTACTTGCTGTCCGTTGGTTTCGGGTATGTGAAAGAAGTGGCGTGAGATGACCTAAGCAAATACAGTTGTTACAAGGCATGAACTGAGACTTGTAACAAGAGCAGAATAAATATAATTGCTTTAAAAAAAAAAGGAATTTTGGAACAAAAATGTCCAGGCCCATGTCTTACGTCTGCCTGTGCTGGCCTGCATTGTTTCATGGCTGAGCCTTTGGTCCCTCTCAGGAGGTGAACCACAGTCTGGCTTTGGCACGCTTACTGGTTTTTGGAAAGGAACCTGAGCTTCATTCCTGAGTCTCTTCCATTTCAAAGTTTCAGCCCATCTGTGAGAAGCAGCATTCAGAGTTAAGAGCTGCAGCACAGGTCTATTTCTACATCTGATATTTTTGTACAGAGCAAATGGTAGTGGTAGCATGAGTCTGACTGACAGGAACTGAGGCACAACCAGGGTTTTTTTAGTGCTGGGTTCTATTAATGAATAACAAAGATTAAAATATTGCCACTTTTAATTGTTTGATGACAGTATGTGTGTTAAAAACAACATGTTGCTGTCTAATTTTACTCTGGAAATAGAATTAGTACAGTAATGGCTATATCTATGCATAGGCTATGTGCTACAGCAGTTAATAGCAGCATCTTCTGTTATCAGGGTTTGCCTTTTAAAGACTGAAGGAGGACAAAATACATTCTCTGAGCAGGGAATTACCTGCTACCTGAGCACCAGAGAATTACAGCTGAGGGGAGACAACCACCCTGAGCAGAGAATTGCCATCCTTGCAATGCCTTCCCACCAGCACAGTGGGAGTGACCCGTGGAATAGAGTGAGCCTGCGAGGTTATAGGCAAGCTCATGTGGAAGATGTCATGGAGCTGCTTATGGCTGACAGGGCAAATGAATGCAATTACTTTCTCTAATAAAATGGAGCTGGTATTTTGTGGTGACAGTCTCTGACTGACAGCCGGGAGGTGGGGGAAACGGAAGGAGAGCTGTAGCTGTCTGGAGCGCAGCGGAGCTGCAGGATGGAGCTGTGTTACACAGCTGAAATTTCACATCTCTGCATCTTGCAGAGAAACCTAATTTTTTAAATCTCCACAGGCTTCCCAGAGACAGAGGATGCTAATTTTAGAAATGTGGCAGCTCGTCTCCTTCCCCACCCCCTTCCATTTGCTGCCAGGATGCTTAACAATCCAGTAAACAGGCTGTGGGTACAAGGGGAATAACCTCAAGAGCTGAGGGTGCTGGCCTCTTGTCAGTGGCATCTTGAGGACGGGCTTGTCCTGTGCATGTGGGTCCTGAGCTTAAAACCAATTTAAAAATAGAAGAGTAACAACTGAACTGTCAGTGCAAAGGGGTATGTAAAGGTGTAGTAAGGAGGGCTACAGCCTCCTTTCACTGACCTGATTAATTCTGCACCAGTACTCAGGGTAGCCTAAATTAAAGCATTGCATAAGAGCAGCACTTGGAAGTAAAGAAACAAGCCCTAAATTTTCAGCTAGGGTTTGGATGTCTCATTTTGGGTCTTGAGCTATATATATGGAAATTGCACCCTTCTCCACATAGTATCTGAGGGAGTTTATTATAGATTACAAAACACAAAGCACATGAGAATAACTTCTGTTTTAAAATGTCTTTTTACGGTGCAAAAAGGTGTGTTATTGCATCTTAGTAAACATCCAGAGTCCAAGTTAGTGCAGTTGAGGAACCCTGATTTCCACATTCTCTACTGATTTGCTTGTGCAGCTGTATCTTCATCCTCTGCTTCAAACTGTGTGTGAAAAGAAAGTTTTGAAAGTATTTCTCCAAACCCAGATGCATTGGAGCTGCAGCTATCTAAATATGAGGCCTTACAATGGAAAGTGCTTGGTTCTCATTTTGGCAGCAAATCGACTGATCTGAGCTAGAATTGTCATGATGAAACTGAATTTATTGAAGTGCAAAGTACCTGAAGTTCCCTTTGGCTCACAAATGCCCAGCACTTTTGGGAGCTTGCTTTGTTGTAACTGCTCTTATGGGCACTTGAAGCTGTGTGCATAAATAAAGCTGTAGGAAAGCATTTAAAATTAGGCATGAATTGTTACTTCAGAGTGTCTGTGTTACTAAAGGTTTTCTGTTAGACCTCCACAAGACACACGTATGTTCTGTTTAGGAAACTTGCTCATTTGTAAGCAGGAAATGTGAGGCAATGCGGTGTTCATTACATTCAGAGCACGTGGATAATAAATCTGCTGAAGTTGAACATGCATCATAATTTCAAACACCCTCAAGTGTCTAGAAAGTTTAACAAAGCATGAATGCTCCAGCTACTTGGTGCTTATGCAGAGCAATGCATCTATCTCTTTCATCTATCCCTGTTCTCTTTGGAACAGGGGAGCAGAGTGCAACACAGCTGCTTTTTCTATATGCAAACATACGTTGTGTTCTATTGCTGAGTGCTAATCGAGACTGGCTCACTGTGGTTTGCAGCGCTTCATGGCTCAGCTGCCTGCGAAGTGCAGCTCTGCTCAGAAATCCAGGTCATTGCTGTGACTGAAGGAGTTACAAGTTTTGATGCTGGGGACAGAATTCGCTCAGGACAGGTTTCACTTCCAAGCCCTCACTACGTGCATCGCGTCATGTATGTCACCTCAAGAATGAAAATGTGAACGGTTTCTTTGCTCCGTTCCTGTCTCTGGGTACCTTGTATCTTGTCCCAGCACACAACAAAGGTGCAATTTATCACAGAGCCCTATATTACTTGTCTCTCTTCCTGGTCTCTCCCTGACGATGCTGTCATTTTTTTGCTTTGCGTGTTGTATTCCTTACCTGGTTGCCATTGCCAGCCCAGCAGTGGGGGTTCTGAGAAGCTGCAGGAGACCAAATGCTTACTGTAGCAGTATCATTTGCTGGGGAAACTGATCAATAGTCCAGGGTTGTACTAGTAACCCCAACTTAAATTTGAAAGCTGCTTTGTGGCTTGCAGTGAACAACATGGGGTTTTACGCATTGTTGCTTCACCTGGAAAGCTGGTGGTACAGATGAAAGTCAGTCTGCTTTGTGTCTGTGCTGGTGGGGTTCAAGAAGAGAATTTGCCCTGTAGTGCCTGCAGAAGGGAAAGGTGGTTTTGTTTCCTGTGGTGAAATCGGACTGAGGAAATGACAGTTTTAGGGTTGTGATGAAATGGGACTAAGGGGATCCATATTCAACTTCGTGCTCACTCAGTTCTAAATGAATCAGAACTTGTAGCAGAGCCCATTCTCAGAAAATCCTGTTGGATTCTGAGATTTTTGGGCAGGAGGTGTAGTCTCTGTGAGCCTCTAGTATTCTGTTTATGAAATCAGATTGTGATATGTTCCTAACTCTTGGAAGTTTTCAGTGAAGTTTGATGGAGCTTTTACATGTCACATTAGACCTGGGTGTAGCAGAGTACTGCACAGAAGGTGCTAACATGACAGTAAGCGAGGCTGTAGGCACTGGCGTATGAACGGCAGTAGCTTTGTTCATCTACCTTAAAGCAAAAGGTAATGGACAGCACACAAAACCACAGCATCTGAATTATCGTACAAAAAGTCACAAAATATGTTAATGCAAAGCACTGAACATTAATGCAAAGCATCACATTGTTATTTGCAGCACATTCAATGCCAGAAAAATCTCAGTGCCTTTTCCCCTCTATTTCAGTTGAAGATGGAAAAGGTATTGCCTTGCAAACTGGGATGGTTCTGATAGGAGCCTTGAAGTAAATTGCTGTTTTGGTGGAACAGACTGTTGGTGTTTGGTTTTACTGGTTTTATCCCTCACAGATAGGTTTATCACAAGAACTCTCCCTGGTACACGGTGTGCTGCCTTCTTTACCTTCTCTCTGCAGAAAGCTCAAGTAAAGGCATCAAGGGGATCTGGGGAGTATTTCAAATTACAACAAAAAGGAGGCAATTGTCTTTCTGCCCTGGATGGTGCAGCCCCATGGCATCTTTGGGTGCAAGGCTGGAAAGTCATCATCTTACAGGATGTTGTTGAATTTACTGTTGACTGAGCAATAAAGGTGTGGAAGGATCCTGTATTTACTGATCTGGTTGTGTCAGTCCTGGTAACTGTGTGTAAACATTTGGTGATAAAACCTGAATTTGAAACTTGCCAACTCCTCATGCCATGAAGAATGATGATGATGTTCTGTGTCTGGCCACCTGCTGCTTTCTCCTGTGGTAAAGAACATCGGTAGCTATGGGAACAAAAACTTAAGAACAGACACCTACATGTGTTGAAGTTGATTTATAGAAGGTCTTGAAGTGATACCATGAATTATGAGATACAGAGCTATCTGGTGTGGAGTTTGGTGGCTTTCCATGAGAGCAAAGTAGCATTGCATTGTGCTTTAGTGCATCCTTGGGAAAGTAGGGACTGAGAGAATTCCCCTTTCAGCCCCTTCTTAGGACTTAAACCTTTGGGATGTGATAGCAGCACATCAAAAGTCACTCTTCTCTGGTTAATAGGATTGGATTGCTTGGGATGGAGAATGAAGGAATTGGGGCATCCTCTGCTTTGTCCAGTATGGACCTGCCAATGGCGTAGATGTGTTCCATACTAGCATTGTGCTTGCCAGACTGTTATCTTTTCATTTGCTCTGTGTCTTGGTTAAGGTGTGAGGAATAGATGGTGTTGAATGGGAGGTTTGTCTCAAGGTGATGCACTGAGCCTGGCCTGTGGTGTGACAGCTTCCCAGCCCTGTATTCCTCACAGAAGTTGTCTTGGAGACATTTTCTGGGCTTCAGCACGTGCCCCTCTGCTCCCTTAGGATGCAGGACAGGGATTTGCTGATAACCTGTACTTGTCTACAGCAGATAAGAACAGTGGCACAGAAATGCCAGCTACTTTTAGGGTAAACCTGGAACATTCTGTTAACTGCATCGCATGATATGTTGTTGAGCAGTTGTCACTGTTAAGAGAAGGGCTTGTTGGTCCTCTGAGTCCAAGATTTATTTCAGGAGAGACAAAAACGCAATCTGAAAAGTAATTTTATAAAGAGACTTTCTGATAACAGTATTGATACTTGATATGAGTATTTGCCCTGATAAGCATATATTAAAATTGCAGTGGATGCAATAGGAATAACCCAAATGTAATGTGGTGTAAACACAGGATGTCCCAGGAGGCTCCTGGAACAAGTGCTCCTGAGCTGGTTGCTCAGGAGCTGGTATCCACGGGGATGCAGGTAGTGTTGGAAAGGAGGAAGCGAACAGGATGATGATTTGCTGAAAACAGACTTGAGCCAAATCATAAAATCGTTCCTTAGGGGCAGGGACAGTGGGGTTCAGGCCTGAAGGAAAATTGTAGGGGGGTTGTGTCAGGTCTTGCAAAGGTCTCAATCTGTCTGGAACACTGACTGATGCCTAAAATGCAGAGATGATGTGAAATGAAAACAGCAGGACAATCCAGCTGTAACAACTGAAGCTATGAATGAGAGTCAACATTTCTAACTTGGAAAGTCTAAATGGGGTGGGAGAAAAGTAATTGTGAGCATTACCCAGCACCTCACGTCCATGCTTAAGGAGGCTGAGATTGCAATGAGGCAGCAAAGCAATGTCAAACATGCAAAGGGATTGACTTCATTTGCTGCAGATGTGGTGGGGGAGGATCAAGAGCAGTGGTGCCTGCTAAGTCTGTGTGCGGTGAATGCCTGCTTGGTTCCATGGCAGATACACTTTGTGTTCGGGGCACGATACTGTCATTGTCATTATCCTGCCTCCATGCGTCAGTTTTCCTTTTCTAAAGGAGAGATTTTCCATTCATTTATCAATCCTATTTATATAGATTTCAAGTTCTCAAAGGCACAAATTGCCTTATCCTTTGTATTTCAGTGGCATGTAGACAGGCAGGAACTTCTCCTGACTGGAACTTTCAGGCAGCACCATCGTATAAAGATGCTGACATTCTTCTCCAGAATGTAAGCAGACCTCAAAGCTCTTCATCTGCTTTCCTGTGCATTGTGTTCTGGGACACAGCGTACTGTAATATGCATTGTTGGCTAGCCATTTTCCATTAATATTTCCTTGCAAGTTAAAAAGGAGGGAAATATATGGTCTTTGCCAAGAAAAGGAATCAGTCAAGAGTCCAAAGAGAACAGCTTGTCTATTTTAATCAGTAATCATAGACTCACTTTCTTAATCAAGCAAGTATGCGAGTATACCTTAACAATATGTAGGATGCTGTATGGACACAGGGGAGGCAGTAAAATAACAAAGAAGTCTTTTTCCTTCTTAAATGAAGTAGCACCCCATTGATATTCGTTGCTCCTGAATGAAATACTTCCCAGAGGAGTTAAAAGTGAGTTATCTTTTGTACTTATTTTCTAACACCCACAAGTTTTCCTCCCGTTCTTTTTTGAAGGAGTGAAGCAAAAGACATCCATATGTCCTGTCTGAGAGTGGGGAAACAAAGAGTTAAGAAACGATTATCCCAGGTGACTGAACACTTGGGTTGCAGTCAAAGGCTGGTAACATTCATTGAGCTCCTGTGCTGGTCTCTACCTGTCAAGCAGCTCCTGTTACACTACAGTACAGAGGGAAAAAATGAGCCTGCTCAGAGCAGAAGCTGCAAGCATCCTTAGGAACCCTCTGATGTTACACTAGAGATCTCTGTGCAATGGTGTTTTTCTCATTATTTAAAAGAGTCTTTGGAAATACCAGTGATGTACGTACGGTTTTTGCTGCTTCCTCTGGTGTTTTGTTCACTTGATTCTCTCACTGGAATATGGATGATGCAAGCACCATTAAATGCCTCAGCCCAGATAAAGGTAAGGGGCATGTTTATTTTAACCACCTTTTTGAGGGAAATTAGTTTTGCTATAGAGGAAAGTAGAGTTTACAGAGCTTTCTTGGACACCTGTTCTCTGTTATGAAACTTAAATGCTTCAAACACGTATCTATCAGTTTGCTGTATCCTGCCTTTGCCTCCCGTTAGCACCAAACCTTAAATAATACATGTGTCTAATGGCTGCTTCTCCCTGCATGAGGAGTGCACAGAAGTCAGGCACCAGTGATATTCTGGTCCCTTTCCTGCCCGCTGAAGAAGCTGTGACCGAAAAGACAAGCTTTCTATTTTTAACCATAGACCTTCTGCTACCCACGTTAGATTGGAGAGAAGAGACTCTAGCGCTGTTGTGAGTCAGCTGTATTGTTTTCATTTCTTAAACTAGGTGATTTGCTTCTAATTAGATATTGTTTCTTTATACGCATCAAACAGGAGTGCGCAGCATCCGTTTGGGTTATGCTTGTCCTGGTGGAGTTCTCCGAGGGATGGATTCCGTCTCCTGGCTGAGAGCTGCTGCCTCAAACTGTTAAAACTAGATGCAGTTTCCTGCAGTTTGAACTTGGAGGTTGAGCTGCACTGACAGCTTCTTAAAAAATCATATTCATTCAAGGCAATTCTCAAACTGCAGGGTTTATTTTTCAAAAGTCTTATCTCTCATTGGTTTGTTTGGGAAAAGCACAGAGAGAGAAACCCTTACCTGTGATATATTTTAATCAGATAAAATGCCCAGTTGCTTGTCTGTGCATTGTGTGCTTTATGCCTGCTAGGCATCTGGTTTTACCATAGTTAACGCAACAGGTAAAGAAGTGCGACTTCTGTGTGTTCAGAGCAGCTGCTCTGGGTGCACTGGGTACCCATCTAACACCTTCATCTCTTTTGGGCAGGCAGGCTTGATTCCCTGTACTTGCAATTAATAGGATTACTTGTTCTCGCATTCATGAGTATCTTGCCATATCTTTTGAAGGATGCACTTATTAAAGGTCACTTTTCTTTGTAATATTGGCTGTAAAAATCGTATCTAGATTAAAACTTCATCAAAGTGGAAACATGCTTGGATCTAGGTGTTGGAAACAAACCTGGTGTCCATTAACTCTGGCTTTGACTCTTCCTTGTTTCTGTTATTGGCATACCAAAAATAAGCGAAAGCAATGCTCTTCACTGAGAAAGTGAGAAAAGGTAAGTGCAGGCAAGTGTGGGTACCTGTGTGCCACTGATCACTGCAGTAAATACTATTCAGTAACTGAGGAAGAATATGGATGTGAAAATTAGAGCAAATTGACTTGGAAGAGTCTCATCATAGAGCAGAATTAGATGCAAAAAAGAGGATGTCCATAGAACATCACATAGAAAAATATATTGTAAATGGAAATAGAATGTTAGGATTTTTTCTGTATTTTGTGACCATTTTGGTAATAATATTCTTTATTAACAAAAATAATATCAAATCCAAGAATATGGATTCTAGTCTATGACAGATTTAAAGATTGTGAGAACTATGTAAGGGAGTCGGGTAAATAATGAAAGAGGCTCAGTCTGCATCAGAAGAATAGGAAAACATTAACCAATGTTTTCCTTTGCGAGTTTGAAGAATGAAGCGGAAATGATGGGATGCATTTAGGCATTGTCAATATTTATTTAAACAGTACAAAACTTGAAACATATTTTAGAACTTGGCGTAAGGGTTAATTGACCTGTGCCGTGTTGTGCATAGAGTGTAGAGATTTGGAGGATGCAAGCTTTAACTTAAGAAGATGCTAAATAGAGCGAATGGTGAGAAACTGTTTCCTATGTGCAAGAGTTGTTCTAAGGAAAAAAAGGTGATTTTCTTATATCTTCATAAGCTGTAGATCCCCAAGTTTTGGGTTGAGTTGACTGAAATGGTACAGTTTGAAACCTTTTCATGTAGCATACTTCATTGATTGCATTTTGTAACAGAGGTGTTCCAGGATGGAAACCCAAAATATTCTGGTTTTAAATATGTCATGGTGGGGCAGCCCGAGTATTCCTCATCTAATCATTGTTCTCTGAATCCTGATGTGCCGTTGTGGATTTGTTTGTACTTTAGACAGACAAGGTCCTCAAGGAGGGTATGATGGAGCAGGAATTCTGTCACCCAAAGTCTTCTTATTACTAGCTTCAGCATCCAACTTCTGAAAACTGGGGGGAGGAGAGAGGGCTCTCACTTGAGGATCTGAATGTAGCAGTTATCGTCCTTGTTCCCAGATAGAAAATGCCCAGGCTGAGATTGGAGGATGCTCACCACCACAGTGTTTCTGCCAGATGGTGTCATTCTAAGCCAGCTCGTGGAAGCACCTTGAAAACAAATCGGGTAACATAAAAGACTGGAGGTTCCAGCAGCTGAAGCTACAGGGAAGGCAGTGGAATGAAGTTTCTTTTTAAAGGGCGACCACCTTCTTGCTGTCACCTGTAGCGTTAGACATCAATGTGATCCTCCTCTCAGGTGTAAAACAGTGGTAACGCACTAAAGCTGGTAATTCCAGAGTATATGAATGCCTCTAGAAGTCTTCATATGGTGTAATAAAGATCAGTGCTATTGCTGTGAAACTAAGTGAAAATTGAAATATGAAAGTTTGCAAATTCAGTGTGCTGGAGAAAACTGGGTTGCCATCCATCCTCCTCTCCTGTCAGAAGCTGTTGTTCTGATCCAAAGAATCACCTTTGCCTGTTTTCTGATGTGTTCAGTCCTTGATGTTGAGTGTATGAGGTATTATTGATATTACAGATTAAAAAGTAGGAAGTCCAATGGAAATCAGACACGGTAAAATGCTACTCACTCAGACCCATCACCCTCTTATAGCAGAATGATTATTTTGAAGGTGATTGGAATGCTACAGTCTGCCATGCAGCATCCCATTAGTTGAACTGAGGAAGGAGCTTGCCAAAAATGATGCCTTCAGAAACAGCTTTTCTATTTCTTACCACAAACTAATGTTCCCAGCTGCATTTCTCAGTTGAATTTATCAAGTAAAGATCGTTTTTGATTTGGTTCCGTAGCAATACTAGAAATCTTAGCAGATGAATAAATGACAGTTTTATTTCTGATCAGCAGAAACCCCCAGAACTTTCAGTATAAATAACTTCATTGGGAATTCTGCACAGGGTTTCTTGAACGTAGGATTAAATTATCCTCTTCATTTACATGTATCTATATGAGGGAGAAACAAGTGCACAATGGGAATGAGCGCTGCACCAGGAATTAAATCTAAAGGAATATTTAATTTGATCAGTGACAAGAGCATATCTCAATGGACTGCTGTTGAACACATATTTGTGTTGCAGGAATTGGTTCATTTCACAGGAACTGCTTAGATAGCATACAATATTCTATGGATAACTATCTTCTTGCTGTGGTTTGTTTGGGTTTTTTAATCCAACTAGTTAGAGGCCTTCATCATATAAAAGGAAACCTTCTATATGGAAGAACGTACCACTTCTTTAAAGGTACACCAAGCTGTTGTGAATCCTTGTCTACTTTTGAGATTGTAAATTGATTTCTCAGTTGAGAAATTGCATTGTCCTTGGTATACACGTAAAAGCAGGTTTTATCTTCAGTAAGATGTAGGAGAGTAGCAGTCATTGCTAGGGCATGATGATGAAGATGAGGTGCTTGGCAAGCGTAGGTCTGGAACCTACAGCACAGTGCTGTTTATTTCTTGATGTTCTTCACATAATTTTTGTATCTGGCAGTTGTGGCATCTTGCAAGGTGTTCTCAGGTCAAACTTCATGGTGAGAGCAACATAAAGCATAAATCAAGATGGATCCTTTATTTTGACAGGCATGGAAACTGTAGCAAAATAAATTCACTGAAACAGCTATTTTCATGGCCACTACCACCGCAGTATGGATTTATTTTACTTTAACCACTTCTGTATTGTCCCATAGCAACAGCAGCTCCAAACCCCACTGCAGGGTGTGATTGTGGAAACCATAAAGTAGTGGATCATAAGCATCAGTAATGACTTGGCTTTTGTCTCAATTCAGTTGGAGTTGTTGCCCTGTCATTGTGTTATGCTGGTGTGATGCAGGTGGGATTTAAGTGAGGGAGAAGAAATGATGCACTTGATCCTGGTTTTTATACTCAGCAACTGGCAGTTGGTGTTTCCTTCAAATATGTCCCCATGATTCTTTCTCTTTCTGTCTGAATTCCAGAAGGATTTTAGTTGTGAAATAATTGCCACTCTGAGTATCAGCTTGTAAAGGTTCCTGCTCTGGAGTCTGTTGATTGATTATGTTATGGCTTTTGAGATTCTCTATCAAAATTATTTTCTTTGTCCTGTTGTCACTGTGAGTGTTCTGATGAATTGAAAACAAAAGGCAGAAAACAGGAACCAGAATTTGCTTCTAAGTTCCCAATACTAGCATGGCTTATAATTAAACTGCTTTACACAGGTATGATCCACCTTCTTGGGTGCTATTTCTGTTTCACTATGTGCAAGGGTTCTTTAAAAGTCTTCTGCTGAGGAGCTGATATAATCACAGTGATCATACTTGGAATGTAGGTCACCAAAGAAAAATCCATACACAGGTATTCGGTTTCTCCAGCTTTGTGCCTATTGATTTTGCCGTGTTACTACAGTTGCAAACCCCCTTTTGCTGTTCTGCCTTCAGTTATAGATGGTTAAAGATGCCTCATCTTCAGCTTGAGTCAAAAAGAGAAGACTGCAAAGAAAATTCTGTGTTGATGCTGAGAGCACAACCTAAACCTGACACCTCCCATGCGGAGTCTTTAATTCATATACCTTCTATCCCTAGATAGAATAATTTGTTTGATGAGTGTGACTTTGGTTCAGCTAAAAGGGAAAGCTTTCCCATTTTAGGGAATTACAGATGGAGGGATCATCAGGATTGGCCTCTGCAGGTCTAAAGGCATTAATGTGGCAGACAGCAACTAAATTCTACAGTGTGATGTGGCCTGACACAGGAGGAATGTGGACAAGCTCTGTTCAGAAGCACTGTTAGATGTGGATCTCTGTACAGTATTTTCCAGAGAGCCTGTTTCACAGTGCAGCCAGCAAGCTGAGCCTCTCAGCAGCCCTCAAATCTCTGCTTGTCTTCTGGCTCTAAACCCTGGGGGAAGCGAATCGGTCAGACTTTGTTTCAAACTGAGGTAGATATTGGAGACCGTGTAGAGATGGAAATAGTTTTCCTCTAGGAGCCCAGAAGCAATTACTGTACTTTCTGGGCTTTTACCCCAGCTATATTGCATCCAAGACTTAAAAACAATGAGGCAATAAGCTGCAGTGTCTTGCAGTCACTGACCCTGCTGTGGATTCCACTTAGTAGCTTGCACTCGCTGTGTAACTGGGAAGGCAGATACTGGGTTACTCCTGGAGATGGTGCAGCTCAGGTTTTCCCTTTTTCATGAAGCTGTATGTATTTGGTATATCTGTGAAGAAATAAGAAGCCTCTCACATGTTTTAAATTGTACGTGGCACAAAAGGAAGGTCCAGAAGAGTTCTGAGTCTGTTACAGGTAGGATGTATTAGAATTCACCTCAAATATGGAAGCAGAGTTGTGAGTTAGAATCAGTTTGTGGTGATGCATTTCGGTAGCAGAAGATGACTCTTCTCAGTGTCTCTCAATGTCTTGTTTTGCTGCAGATTTTTGAATTTTGGAGGTGTTTTCATAGAAGGCATTCAATCATACTGACGGATTTCTTCCCTCCCAACCTGCCTTAATCTCCCTGTCAGTTCTTATAACCCATGTCACCGAACAGATGGCAAAGTGCTGAAAGATCTTTAAATATACAGAGTTTACAATCTTACTTCAATTAACTGTGTAGGGACACTTTCTTATGCATGTCAGAGGTTGGAAACAAGGTGACCTTAGAGCTACATTTAGAGTCTTAAAATCTTTATTTTATGCTGACAGTCAACAAAATTTCATTACTACAGCTTTGCAAGGCAAAAGGTTCAAATGGCTTGAATTCCTTTTTTTCTGTAGATATCTTGGAAATGGAATTTTCTTTGCCAAAACCAGCATCAGAATTCTTAGTAGAGGTCAGGAGTTAGTTACTGTTATTATATTTTAATCACTGAAGGCAGAAACTATAGAAACATCTCCAAGATGGTACATGTCTGAAGTGGAAAAGGGTTAATAATATTCCTACAGTTTCACTAAGAAAGCTTGACACACAAATCTTATTATGTTTATTAAAGACACAGTCTTCCTTAATGCAAAACCTACTCCAGGGCTCAAAACACAGAGCCAATTCTCACTTAATTAAAATAATTGCCACATTTGTTTCAGATGAGCTCAGGAGAACTCAGCATCGTGGAAGGAGGCGCACTAATTGTTGGAGTTACGTTTGTGCTGTTGCTGCTAATGGATCCCAGTTCCACAAATATTCCTTTGCAGGAATAAAGTAATTTAGAGATTTCAGGGTCTGTTCATTTTTATAATGCAACTTTCTCAACAGTTTTGGAAAGCCCTGGAAACATTCGTATGTGTGGTTGCTCAGCTAAAGCAGCTGTCTTGGGGCTTACCTGCTGGGAATTCCAGTATTGAGAGGGTGCACTGGGACATTCAATGTTAGAGTCATTCCTGCTTCTCCCAGTGGAATTAGTGGCCTTGTAGATTGGTGCATACTGAAGACAGATGTATTTCAGTCAAACTGAATAACTTGAGTATATTCTGAGCCAGTGTAAAACCACTGAGCTTTGAAGCATGGGTGTGAGAAGCAGAAGCCATTTACTAACCCGGCTTCCACTGGCACAGGCGAGATGTGTGGCTCTAATCTTGAGCGTGGATTACTGTGCTTAGAGTTGCTGTCCAGATGGTCCGGCAGCCTGTGGTAGGCTGTAGCCCTGCAGGGTCCATGCCAAAGGTCAGCAGAGTGCGGTTATGTTAGAATTAAGGAAAAGGCAGCTTACAGGCAGTTGGGATAATGCTGCGGCCCAGCCGGTGCTCCGGCCTTCCTGAGCCCATGAAGTGAGTGCAGGCAATTTGGTTGTAGCTCTCCATGTAGCTGAATTTTTGCCTTCCATGGGAGTTATCAAAACCATCTAAAAGTGATTCTCTTTAAGGAATTCTTAATGTAACTAATGCAGAAGTTTTTAGTTGTCAGACAGTGATAAAAAATATAACAGTCTTCAGCATATACTGTCCATCTCCCTCTTTTTGGTAAGAGCTTATACCAGAAATAACTCTTGCATATGGACACAACAGCAGTAAAAGAACAGAGAGCAACCTGAGAACCTGAAGGCAAATGGTTCCAGCAGAGGAGACCTTAGCTGGTCTTGCTGTGTAGATCAGGCTGCTTTAGCTCTTCAGGAAGCAGCATTTCTGGGGGAAAGGGAAGAAGCATAAATCACATATTTAGAAGCAGTGAATGAGCAGCATGACTTTGGTTCGTCAAGTCAAGCTTCGTGTGCTCCTTCTGTTCGTGCTTATGATTTTGAACCTTTAATGCAGATGTATTTCTAAACTGTATTTAGTGATGTGCCATTCAGTGAGGCTTCTTTGCTTTTGTTATTTTCCTTGGAAAACTCTCAGCATTTAGTACTTCAGAAGACAGTAACAGTCCTGCTGACTCATAGGAAGCTCTATGGGGTATCAGAGATGTGGCTGGACCTGTAATTTCTTCTGGTTTTCCAGGGCTTTTTGGCTGGTGTTTACAGCTAAAAGTGCAATGGGGAGGATAAAAGTAAGTGAGAGAGAGCGAGCATACCCACAACAGCAGTGTGCCTGATGACATTTCGTTTCCTTCTTTTATTTTATGACCCATGCTGTGAGTTGGCAATCACTTTCTTTTTATTCTACAGCCATCAGGAGCAAGATTTCCCTGAGGGGAAAGGCGGACATAGCGATACCTGTCTTAAAGTTAAGAGATGCCCATGTGCTGCTAAGTGTTTTAGAATCAGCCTCTGTGATGAAGTTAGTTTGTTAGTCTGGTAAAGTGGGTCTGTAGTGTGCTCATGTGAGGATAAATGGAATTCAGAGCTGTAAAGTTACAAGTGTAATCCTTGTGGGTTTGCAGGTCAGTTACAGTATCAGGCCTGGAATATTTGATGTCTCTGGCAATCAAAATATGAACTTTAAACTAAAATCAGTTTATAAAGTACATCTGGGGGTATTTTCTATGCTATCTTCAACTGGCAGCGAGCTGCAGAGTAGCAGTTGTGTCTGCATGCTGTTACCTGACGTGCTCAAGCTTCTTGGAACACTTGAGCCTTTTCTGCCTCTGGTGTTGGGTCTTTGCTTTGTCTTCTGCTTGTGTCCTGATGTTCAAAAGACAAATGAGAGGCAGAGCCTGGCCCATATAGCGAAGTTTCCTGCATTGCAATGTTTAGTTTTGTCTTTTCTTGAGGGCTGCTGCTGTTTCCCTCTGTATGAAATAATTATGAACGCTTTTTCCTTCCCTCAGCAGTAAAGCAGGTGTATTGGAAGGGAATCATCCCCCCCGATGGATTGCATTAATGATAAACCCATTGGTCTCAGGAGGATCTCCCTTTTGCTCGCTCTTCTCCCCTCTTCCAAACCATATATATGCTGTGCTCCTGTATCTTCTGCAAGATGCTCTTTCTCCATATGGTAGACTCTGGCTTTTCCACCAGGCTTGAAGTGAACTTCTTCCTTCTCCAGACCTGTCATTTTCTAGCATTGTTCATCAAGTATTCTGAGTCCTGCTCTTAGCTGAGCCAGGGCCAGCCTGCAGACTCAGACATTGCTGTTTTCAAAAGCTTTCTGTGTCATGAAAAGCCTTTGTTACACTCAGGGAACAGTAAGTTTCTGAAGTGCCATGGAAAGAAGTGTGTAATTTGCATGTTGTGCCAGGTGAGCAAGGTTCTTCTGAGGATGTCCAGTGAGGCAAGAATAGAAACCCATTTCAATAGGCTTATGTCCTAAGTACTCAGCTCAGTAGCTTAAGAGTTGGGAGAGGGATTATGCCACTTTAACCTTTTGTTATTTCCTGTTGCTTTCCCACACTGTTGCCTACTATCCAGCACAATCAGGGAATAGAGGGGCTTTTGGAAAGATTCTCTTTGTGATCATTCTTAGGAGGCCTGGAGGATGGATTGATAGTGCTAAGTAAAAGGACTTAAATTAACCTTCTCTAGGTGGGATTTGGGTTACAGATCTATGTTTAACTTGAACACTGAACTAGTTCTTCTTTTCTGGTGCTATAAATCACTGACATTTCTCCTTCCTTGAATAAAACCAAATCCACATTCAAAGTCCTCCTTATGCAGAATTCTAGTTCTGAACTGTGAAATTAATACCTTGGGCAGTGCTGTAATAGGAGTTAGATTTCACTCTTTTTCTCCTCCTTCCCTTTATCCCCAGGTTGGCAGCACATAAATGGTTAATGCAGAATCTAGGATGTCTTCACAGAATCCATTTTTGAATTGTAAAAGGAGTGCCTTTGGTGCCCAGCACACAGCGTGCCAGCTGCTGAGATTTTGGTGCATGTACAACCTGGGAGACTGCAAGTAATTGTCCTGATTAGTGTTTCAAGAGGAAACAAAAGGGAGCTAAACCACCACAATACTTCTGGTTTATTGCAAACCTCTGCCTTAACTCTGTTGCCTTTAAGTTTAGTGGTATCTCCTCCCTTATCAGGTATAACAATGTCATCCTTCCCATTTAAGATGTTCTTTCTATAGCATGGCAATTACCCATAAAGAAGTTTACTGATGTATCTAAGAAATCCAGAGCATGCAGTAGAGCAGGCAATGAAGCTCACGTTTCTCAGGTCTCGTTCTGGCCCATGCTAGGTCTTGCTTCACCAGACAGAAGGATTAGGATTTTCAGAACAGTACTCAATGGGTTCTTGCCTTCTGTGGAGCAGTTTTGTGTTGTACGAATATGTGTTTCTTTACAGAAGAAGTTGTTCCTTCTCTGATGACAATTAGTTTGCGGTCATCTCAGTAAATTACTCTGCCTTAGGACAGGGGAAGGCTACTCCTGAACTGTTTGAATAAATAGCAAAATGCGACAAGAGTGCACGCAGCATTATTGCCACCACTGACCCTTAGCACAGACCCAGTTTGGGTTTGCTTTGGAAAATTGGTTCAGTTCTGAGTCCAGCCTAACAGAAGAACTCTGGGCAGAGGTGGTGAAATAAACAACACTGAGAGTGCATCATCTCTAGAATTAACTACTCTAAAGCTTTTTCAAACTGAAAGGAGGAGTAGGAAGCACTTAATGAATGTGTTCTTAAACGGGCAATTTGCGTTTAGCTCATCAAGCTAGAAGCATATTAGGCTCCTTGTATGGATCACAGATGGCAAAAGCAATTGTATATTGTACTTGCAACTTGATGTAGATTAAGAGTTGCGATAACATAAATGACAGATTTCTGTGTTTGAAGTTTAATGGATGCATTTCAAATGGAATGAGGCAGTGACTTACAGCTTTTTAAAGATTAATCCTTGCCTGCTTTTATCTCTGTCATATTTTGAGCACCCTCTGCACTCCCGGTCTCTGTGTGCAGTATTTGTTCTGTACAGGGAGTTGCCTGGATGTGTCCTAAGCAAGCATCTTCTGTGGGGTTGTGTCAGTTTGCAAAGACCTTCCTAAATGGGCTGAGAGATGGAAAGATGCTGCCAACAGAGGTGAAGAAGAAAGCACTTTTTTTAAACCTCCTTTTTTTTCCCTACAGCTGTAACATGTCACTTAAATCCCTTGACTGGATAGGGCAGAACCCCAGCTTTAGGATTAGTGCGTATGATGGATTTAGGATTTGAAGCAAACATGTGTTGCTGTGTTTGCATCGTATCTAGTTTTTACTGCCTAGAGAGAAAGATTCTGTCTTTTAGCAGGCATGTCCATTAAAATACTGAGGAGAACCTTATGAGAGAAGATGAAGACTGATACAGGGAGATTTTGAAGAGCTGTAAGGGAAGAAAATGTGATTCTTTTTATTCAGACCTGGAAAGAGACTGAAGAACTTCAGCCCCCAGACAGATTCACAGTGAAAGGCAAGGGTGGCTTAGGAGGGCAGGGAGAGGAATGGATTGTGCTACTAACTTTGCACTTCCTTACTGCAGTGGATATTGTTGCTTGGTTTTGACGAGCAAGCAGAGCCCTCAGCAAGAGTGGGACTTGCAAATCTGTTAGTAATCGTGTAAAAGAGGTACTTCTATGTTGGAAGGAGGAAGCAGCATGGAAAAGCCAACAACTGTAAATTGGTGTGATGTCTTGGTGGATGCTCAGCAGCTGGTAAAGTAGCAACAGACAAAGGATATCATGGGGCAGCCTTTCTGTCCAGAAATGGATTCATTTACCTGTCAGACTGCCTCATGTGCCATCACGTGTCTTCTTGAAAATACTGAACTGAAACCCACCGAGTCCTCGAAAATAAACACATAGAGAATAAAAAGGACTTTGTTAGGATTTTAATATTCTAACTCTGGACCTAAATCTGGAAGAAGACCTAAATTTACTGTGAAACATCTCTTTAACAAGCTGAAAATACCACTGGATTTTGGAAATCACCGATTAGCTTGGATTTTCCTGCTAATATTTTTATGCTGTTACACTGAAAATGTGTCCTGAAGAATCTTAATATCTACTAAGGCCGTCGGTGCTTGCATGCATTCAGTTCTGAAGCTGCTCTTTGTCTCAGATATGGATGCCTCAAAAACTCCCTTGCTTCAGAATAAGTTCTCAGTGGCACGCCTGGCTGAAGAGTTTTTCTGGGTTGGTGGCAGCATCGTAGCTTCTCCAAGATGGAAAATGGGCCATATTGGTAAGATGCAGGCTGGATACCTGCCACTGCACTGAGCGTGATGCTATCACCTTGAAAGCTGTTGTGTTGAACCCTTATTTAGTGACAGCTTTGTCCAGCAGTAGTGTGGGGGGCAGAAAAGAAGGAAGAACTTGAGCCACAGCCCTAGTCCTTGGTCTTCAAGAGCTTCTCAGTTATTACTGATTTCTTTACATTATTCTGGAAAAGCAAATGCAAAGCTGTACACTTTGACATGTACAGATCTTTAGACATGTTCTATTGCAGAAATAGAATCAATCTCCCTCTCCGTGCCATCAGTAAGAAAGCCTTGCTATCTGCCTGGACTTGTACACCTCTTACCTTTTTGATTTTTCATGCAGTATTTGTAGTTTTCACTCTGAAATGAGCATATAGAAGCATCTCTGATGTCTTCTTCCACAACAGGTCACTGGACTCTTGAGAGGTTGTTTTCTAAATAATGATATACAATGGCAAAGTTCTAAAGCTTCACCAGCCAGCTGAGCAGGGTCCCTTTTTGCTTTGTAGCAGGCTTGTTTTTAAGCAGGTAATAAGCCCAACAAACCTAGTTGGAGTTTGCTATAAAAATGAGATGTTTCCTGTTCTATTAACTGCATTTTAATAGCAGGCTTCCTGAGCCACTCATGTCCAGTGAGGAAACCTGCAGCGGCCTTGGCCAGAATCACCTGCTGCCTTGTAAGGACTTTTTTGTCCTATTCACATTATCTTTTGGGTGCCATTGCTGGCAGAATTAAACAGACATTTTCTTTTTCAAAGAACAAGGAACAAACCCAAGGTGCTGTAGCCAGCAGTTAATGTAAAAGCTTTGTAATAAGACCCTTACTTGAGTGGATGTCTTCAGGGTCAGAAGTGGCACTTTGGGAGCCCTTATTAAGTGCTCCCATGAGCTGCTGTGGAGATTCCCTGAGCTCCCAGGCATCAGCTGAATTTTCAGAATATCTTCTGATTTCAAGACCTCTCATTTGAACAGGATTCCCACAACTCTACTGGATGGATTGTAGAGAGGCAACGTGTTGTGTATGCTGTTGTTATATGTTGATTTTTAAAAGGATTTGATGCCTCCTCTCTAAACTGAAATTGATCTTTAAGGCTTCTTCCAACCTAAACCATTCTATGAGTCTATGATATTCCATGTACAAACCATTCTATGATTCATAATGTTCCCGGCAGGAATACTTGGAGCCAGTCAGTTCTTTGCTTTACCTATTGATGAGCCACTTATAGCCACAAAACCATTTCCAGTGAGACTTTTAAAACCCGTAGCAAGTATTTCTCTTCAATGGATTGGCAGTGCTGGATGCAGGATAAGTGTGGGAGTCCTGGTCTGCATGGGGGAAAGCTGTTGTGGTTTGGTGGTATTTTAAGGGAACAGCTTGCCCTTACAGCGCACATGTGCTGGAGGGCTTTCAACAAACATGTTGTGTCTTCTGGAGGCCCTGGAGAGAAATAAGCCTCTGAAATCTCTTTCTCTCTCCTCACAGTGTTTGAAGAGGGGTTGTTTTGAAGTGCACAGTCAGGATGCATCTTTGTCAGGGTCTGTTATCAGTTCAGAGCTGAGCCTGACTTCTCCAAAGAGGCTGGGGAGGGTCAGTGTGGTACAACATAACCTGGAGCTGTGCTGAACCTAGGACGTGAAGCTTTTGACAAAGCTGGTCCCTGTATAAAAATACTCTGTGACTCAGTCCTTCTAACTTCTTCTCATCCCCGCATGCTAAAATACTCCCACTCCTTCACACATATACATCAATCCCAGAAACTCCTAAAGGACAATAGTGCTGCTGAGCCAGAAATCATTAATTAACAGGCACTAGAACATCTTTCTAACAATGAGCAGGAAATTGGGCTCTTATTTTTCATTCCTGTAGCAGGACAAGTTGTAGGGATTTATGATTCGCATAGTTTTGTTATTTATCGTTACTTTCAAACTTTTAATAGAAACTGTAAATGTTACTATGAGCCGTGAAACATCACTTTGAGCCTTTTCACTGTGGCAGTCCAGTGTCACTTTGTAAGAACACAAGCGCAGAACTGAGTGTTCTTTGCTCCTCTCTCCTGCTCTGCTCTGACACTGCTTTTTGCCGCAGTACAGAGATCCATCTGCTCTCCATGACTCTGTTTTGTCCAGATGCAGATTGAGGCGACTCATTAGATCAGAAGAGAGCTGAACTTCAGCTGAATTCTGCAAAAAGGTTCTGTTGAAGTGCAAAATGTTATGTAAGCACGAAGAAAACTCCAGCCTGAAGTTAGCAGCTATTTCTTCAAAAACATGATTCATTGTAAGATTGAGGGGTTTTTGTTTGATGTATAGAAATGAATCCTTAAAGCAGGTACCTGAACAATGGTAGGTAGCAGTTAGGCTTGTCTTCCCATCAGTGTGCTCTGCTCATTTCCATGCGGTGAAAAACCTCAGAACCAAAAGGTTTACTTTTTTCTTTGATGGAAGTACCACTGAGTTCTTCCTGCAGGTTTTCCTGCCCCTCTCTAGTGCTGTAAGCCTCCAGTCACACAGACAAGCCAGGGTGCGTGTTTCAGCGCACATACATGTGCAGACATTGTGCCCAAATCTGGTTTCCTTTTGCAGGAGTACTGCCGATCAACTAAGGTGTTACCAATCAACTAAGGTGTTACCAATCAACTTAGGAATATTGTCTGAATTTCCTTGTGCTTATACTGGTAACTGATACTTGACAGTAGCTTGATTTAGAGTGTGATCAGAAGGTGGATCTTACTCATTCAGCTAAATCCCCCCAAATAAGTGTGTTGCTAATAGTTTGACTTACTGATATCACTTTATTTCTCTCTTCAGTGGAAAGATGTATGAGTTCCATGCAAACTGGTACCCAAATGATCAAACTCCGTGGCAGTTCCAAAGGGTTGGTCCGCTTCTATTACCTGGATGAGCACAAGTCGTGTATTCGCTGGAGACCCTCTCGGAAGAATGAGAAAGCCAAAAGTGAGTTTGAGCCCCAGAACTTCTGATTCCTCCTAGGGTCTTGCCCTCCTACAACCAAACAAGCATGAAGGATTTAGCTCATTGATAGATGACCAAGAAGAATGTTGTATTTGAATTTAAAGGGTAGTAAATGATTTTATGATTAATACTTTATGAAGATGAAGTGGTTGTTGTCAGCTCTGGGGGTTGCGATACTGTAATAGTAGTAGTACTGAGTTGCAGGCAAAGCCTGTGTGAGTTGAGGACTTTGCAGTGTGTGGTTTGGGCCCTTTCTCTGCAGGATTTCTCTACAGGATGAACACACCCTGTGGCCTAGGGCTGGCACACAGTCATTGATGAAATACACGCTTTTGTCATTCTAGTTTCCATCGACTCTATTCAGGAGGTTTGCGAGGGGAAGCAGTCAGAGATCTTTCAGCGCTATGCCGATGGCAGTTTTGATCCCAACTGCTGCTTCAGTATCTACTATGGAGACCATATGGAATCTCTTGACCTGGTATCTTCTAGTGGAGAGGAAGCACGCACCTGGATCACAGGGCTAAAATACCTGATGGCAGGGATCAGTGATGAAGACAGCCTCTCAAAACGCCAAAGGACCAGAGACCAATATCCTTCTTAATGCTATCTGAGAGCAATTCCTGGAGGTGTAGAGTTATCAATAGCATAGGAATTCCTTCAAGTATTTGTTTTGCTAAAAGTAAGTACTAGGCTCAAAGCTTCAAAGTGGTTCCCATTATATTCCCTGTTTCCAGAGACAGAGGAGTCCTTGAAGAGGATTGTTCTGGGCAAGACTTGGAAGTGAATGACTGGAGCGGACTGAAAACCCTACAGGTATATTCTTTCATCCGTTACTCCCTGTGTAAAGGTGTCTGTTTCATTTGGTTCTACAGGACAAAGTGTGATGCAGCTTTGCAGCTCTCTCAGAAGTTAGTTCTTCTGTGCTATATAGTATGGGTAAATAGCATGTGTTGCGTGTTGAGCATAGCAAGTCTAGAAACTTACTGAAATAGCATGAGTAGAGTTCTGTATTACTGTAAACTCTTTCATCCCCAATATAATACCCAGTCTTTCCTAACATGGAAAATATCATATATACATAATATCCTTTACTATTATTATATCAGTAATGGCCGTTACTATTCCATGCTGTTCCTTAACTCCTGTTCAATGTGGTTGAAGCAGACATTTGATGAGGCAGATAAGAATGGTGATGGCAGTCTGAGTATTAATGAAGTGCTTCAGCTAATGCACAAACTGAATGTGAACCTACCCCGACAGAAAGTCAAGCAAATGTTTAAGGTAAGAAATAAAAATGTATTGTTTTCTAAAAGAACAAGGATGCAGTTGCTGGAGATTTCACGTTGAACCTAATAGGAGAGATTGTAAATACTTCAGCAGCTGTTTTGTTTCCACTCTGCTGAAAGATACTACACTAGTCCATTTAGTAAATTGAAAAGAGCTCAAGAAACACATCATAGATAAATGTTATTCATATAAAAAGTCATTACACCAGGTACCTTCTGGTGTTGCATAACATTGAGACGCACAGTACAGAGATTGGTTCTTTGCTAAACTTCTTGATCTGAATCTCAGTCATGTTTCCTCCTCTGATTACCTTCTCTCTAGTAAATATCATCTAATAAAGTATCTAGAATCCTCCAGTAACTGGCACCTGTAAAATATCCAGCATGGAGACTTCTGTATTTATCATGGGGTTTGCCCTGCTATCAGCTGTTTGATTGCCATTGCATTCTGCTGACCTTTACTGGGCAGCTGAACCATGGAGATGTGTGTGCTTTTGTAACCCAAAAGTCTGTTGTGTGAAGAACCTAAGCAGAAGTTGAATCAACAGTTCTGAGCGTAGGGTTAAGCCTTGAGTTTTGCACTACCCTGAGTCAGGGACATCTCAGCACTGCTTCATGTTTTCTGTAAAGTCATGCCTGGGAATCACTGGATTTTCAGTAATTCAGTTCTGGGACAGATTCCAGGCTCAAACCCCTTGGGGAATCGTGCATGTACAGCCAGAGAATTCTGAGGGGTTCACTCATCACTTCTTTTTCTCTTTATCTTTTTCTTTCATACCAGAAAACACTGAACTTATGAATGCTCAGTAATTCAGTGAAGAACTGAATTTAAAAACTCATTAAAATGAGTAGATTAAAGTGACTCTTTCCAGGATGAGCCATTAGGTTTGATGCAAACTGGATAAAAGAGACTGGGGAAGTATTTCCTGGGGAAAAAAATTGCACTTACTGTATGCTGTGTTCTGGTTTTACTGCTTGTAATCAACTACCATTACTACACATAGGGGTGCTTTAGAAATGCTATTAACAGAGAAGAATAGGTTTCTTTTTTCCACATGCAATCCATAATTGAAACTGAGCTGGCCTCAACTGAAAATACAATTGCTATTTGATAGCTTAGAATATTAAGCAGCCTTGAAATTAAAAATCAAATCTCTTGGTTAATGAAACAGCTACACCAAGTATTTTAAGATATAATAGAGTAGATTAGATGTAGGTCTTGAAGAAAGTTTCCTTGACTGTTAATTAAAGTAGGGAGCAATCGTGGGGAACAAGGGAAGAGGAGGCTGTTTGTGTAAGGCTTTAACAATCCCTGAGGTTGCGTTAGACTACATTGGAGAGTTGGGGCAGTACTTTGGTCTTGGGCAAGTAACTGAATGGATGTCAGCTTGCCAGATCAGAAGTACTTTGTGAAGGCAGTTCATGCTGTCCATGGTTAGGGGAGTTTATTTTCCTCAGCTGATACAAGTGCATGTGCATGGCAGTATGCGAAGGAAATTCAGTGGTGAAAACTTGTCTAATTTATTTATTTTTCAATGTGTGGCCTTAAATGTGCTTAAACTTGTTCACAGTGAAGGTGAGCAAAGCAATAAACTGACCACTCTTTTACTCAGAACAAAGTAGGGAGTGCTGGATAAGCTTTTTTACATGAAACAGTGCAGCTTTCCTTTTTCGTACTTCCCCCTGGCCGAATTTTTCATTCATTTTTTCATGGTTTTAGGAACAGGGTTTTAGGAAACACAGTAATTCCATAATCTCTTCTCCAGATAGTTGTATCATTGAGTAGAGCTCATCGTGATCAGACAATCACAAGATTTTGTGGAAGAAATTCTTTCTCCACCGTGTGCAAACACAGTAGCACTAAGTAACACTGCTGATACAACTGAGAGTGGTTCAGGTCACAGGCTGAGGCACCTAGCTCAAAAAGTAAAGAACCAAGAAACATGCATATTATAGGGGGTAGATATACTAGAGGATATTGTGTCATTCACTGATGATTATTTCTTTACTTGCAAACTTAGTATTCTTGCAGATCTTACTAGTTTATGGCCATGGATTTAAGAGGGAGCCTCCCAAATCCTGGATATAAAATTAATTTCAAGATGACTTGAGTTGTAATGATCTTTTCAAGAAAATATGAGTGGGTAATTCTGCCAGGCGTATGCACATTCTTTCTATGCTGTCTTACTTTGTTGCCATAGGTAGAAGAAATCTTTCAAGCAGAGTTCCCAGTGGAACAATAAAAGTTGTTTCTTGGCTCATGCACTAATGCATACATTCAAGAGGTTCAAAGGAGAAAGCTGTGCAAAGCATTCACATGGCAAAGCATCAGCCTGGTAAATCAGTCTGTTCTAGGAGGTCATACAGAGAGTGGCTGGGTCAGGTGCTATCATCCTGCATTTAATTTCCATGTTGCTTTATTCCCGTGCAGGAGTTTGTTTATTTAAGGTTTGTTCTGGCTATTGCTGGGATCTCATTGCCTTACTGTTGTGCAATGCAGGAGGCTGACACAGATGATAACCAGGGCACTCTGGGTTTCGATGAGTTCTGCGCCTTCTATAAGATGATGTCGACGCGCCGTGATCTCTACCTGCTGATGCTCACCTACAGTAACCACAAGGACCACCTAGATGCAGATGACCTGAGACGCTTTCTGGAGACTGAACAGAAGGTAGGGCCAAGCCAGGAGAACCCCTGCAGCCCTTATGCCTTCCTGCTTGCCCTTGCGGATGCATCACCTTCTAAAGGGTGGGAGCTTTGTTGTCATCCATGTGACAAATAGACAGCTGGATGCCTCTTGATTTTCATCTTGCAGGCTGGCATGACTACTTCTTGAATCTGCTTGCTCTCACTACCTCTTCTTTTCTGTAGGCTCTTTTGTTGTGCTACTGAATATAGTCTCTACAGTTTCTTTCTTTTTCATGTGTTATTTTAGGACAATTCTATCCATATCTGTTTTTTCCCAGTATTCAGTACTTTGGTGTTTCTGGCTCTGCTTTTGACTCACTGCAGTCCATGATAAGACATTGAATTGCTTTGTCACACTACCTCAGTTTGTAAAGTGTAAGATTATTTTTTAAATAGCTGTTGGGAGGATTATTAATGTCTGGGACAGTTTTCTGGGGATCTGTAGTAGCACATGTTCCCTTGTCTCGTAGTGCTTTAGCTCCATTGCTGGAGAGGGTCTTAAATACTGTTTTTGCTGTAAGCTACCTGATGTGACCTTGTCATTGACCCTGCCTGGGGCAGGATTTTGAGCTGAATGACTTCCTGGGGTCCCTGAATGATCCTAATATCTTTCATCTAGAAACTTGTGGAAGGCTCTGAAGTGAGAAAAAATGATTGGGCAGCAAGATGCAGTCAGTGCAGGAACAAATGCATTGAGTTGTCTTTGCCTTTTTCCTCTCACAACCTCTTTTGAAGCTGCATGTCTCTAAGTCATGAATCTCCATCAGTTTCAAGTTGTCTAAAAAATGAATGAATAAAAAAGCCACCTCTCTGGCAATTATGGTATTAGATTAGTGGGGTATGTTTCCATTTCATTGGTCAAGTGATCCTCCAGATGGTGAGACGAAAATGAACACACCACAGTGGGATTGGCTAATCACTGATGTGGACAACTCAGGCCTGTGGGGCTTCTCTCTCTCATCTAGTGCTGCCGTTACTCATACAATATGTACATGGAAAACAAATGTTCATTCTGTGCTTTGAAGCTCGATGAGAAAGCTTTCTGTTGTTCCAGAGTTTTAACTTCTGCACTCAGCAAACCAATAACGTATGGGCAAAGACAGGGCTAGGATTTTTTCTTCCTCTTATTTCACTTGTATTTATTAGGTTGTAAATGACCCCCAGAAAAGGCATTGATCTGGTAGCAGAGATGCTGGTGGTTTCATTTCCCCCTGGGCAAAGATTCTGTCTTTCCAAAACAGTCATTGACTTGGTCACTTTATTGGCAATCCCCTCTGATGACAAGGGCTGTATTTTCATGTGTCATGTACAGCATTTCACGGAAAAGATTTGCTGGACCACTGAGGATAGGAATATTAAATAATAGCAGGGATAATAATTATAGGATAAATCAACAGTAAATAGGAATATTAAATAATAGTGTTAAAACTGAACTATGGAAAACTTGCAAGGTAAAAAAAGCTACAGTGTATCATAAATGGCCCTTTTTTAATAAGTGACAGCACTTGCAAACATATATTTCCATTTGTACTCTGTCATTTTCAGTTGAGAATGCGAAACAACATTGAAGTTAGCAGATTTCCTCATAGAGCTTTCTGATTCTCTGTTACCCTGCCACTAACTGATTTTTCTGTCTGCTGCATAGAGATGAGCCATTTTCTTGTTTATTTCAAAGTAAAAACCCCTTGATAATGCAAACTAATCCTTTAATCCTACAAGAGAAGAAATCCTATTGGTTTGGGACAAAGCTCATTCTGTTTGGATGCCCTGGGTGCCTAATAATACTGTAACCAGATTTGACCTACAAAGCAGAACTCTGTATTGGCCGAGATCAGGCAGCTGCCAATAGGGTGAAAACATTCCCCAGAGCAGACTAGTTCTTATCTGACCTGACACTGATTGACAGGAGTGAGAATCACACTGGGTAACTGGAAATCCCTACTACCACTGTGTGTAATCTGGTCAGCTGCTGAGCTGTATACATAGACAAGAGCCCAGCGAAGCTGTGATTTCCAGTTAACACCATTTTTGCTACTTTTATAGATGACGAATGTGACTAAAGAGCACTGCCTGGAGATCATCAACAAGTTTGAACCATGCCTGGAGAACAAGAAGGAGGGAGCTCTGGGAATTGATGGTAAGCAGGCTGGCATAGCTTTTATAGGGAAGAGGCAACTGTTTAATGCCTATGAGAATATTGCATCCATTTGCAGAATATATAGTCATAGAATTCTGTCAGGTTGTACAGAGTATGCTGTTCAGTACCTTGTTAAGTGCCTATTGTTTGCTGAGGAACCTAAAGGGAAATGGCTGCTCTTTGAAAGACTTGTTTTTAAAGGTACATATCATGAAGCAGCACAGCAGTCATTAAAGGTGAGCTGGAGCCAGATGTGTCTGTATTTGTGCTTTTGGAAAATACAATAGAATTGAGTTACATCATTCCTGCAGGTATTTTTGGAAACCCTTTAGGTTTTAATCAGAGCAGTGATCTGATCCAGAATAAACATGTGAAGTGAGATGATAGATGAAATTTGTCCTGAAGCATGCTTTCATGACCTCTGCTGCTAGAGCCTTCACTCTGAATACAATGATGCTGTGCCATAGTGATGGTAGCTGTTATTCCGAGCACTGATTCTAAATCCTTTCCCCTAAGTAGCAAACCATCTGCTAGATCTTATCGACTCCAAGGGCAGAGTACATGCCTCAGGAATTTCATACTGTGCAAAAGTTGTCTTATCCATTTCTGTGAGTGTGTGGTCACAGAGAAAGGTGGCAAAATATAAGTTCAGTTTGGTTTACTGCATAAGGAAGTGGATAGTTTCTCTTACACTGTGTGAGAGTATAAGAACTGTCATGCAATGAGGGTTGCTTAGGATGGGTTCAGGTCTTTTCTACTTTCAGACTAAATTTTCTATTTATTTTAAAGCTTATTCCAATGTCAAGTGAGTGTAGCAGTTGACATATTCATGCTTTTATTTTCTGGTGCTCTACACTCAGTGGCAGTCACATAAATAATGAATAGTCAGGTTCATTATCTTGCCTTCCTCATAGCTGGAAAAGCAAGGCTAGGCTTCAAACAGTTGTAGCTTCCCATACTGGAAAGAAAACCTTTTAAAAACTAGCCTGATCTAAGAATGGGTAATAAAACAGGGGAGAGTTTATGAGTTAGGATTAGAGAGCAGCCCAGCTCTCTAACGGATGACATTCTGCTGGGTGTCAGCTACAGGTCTCTTGGTCAGGAGGAGGTAGGAGATGAGGTTGTTTTGAGACAGCTGGAAAAAGCTTCCCGTTAACAGGCTCTGCTCCTTGCATGGAAGACTTTAACCACTTCAGTATCTTGCGGAAGCGCAACAGAACAGAACATACCTAGTCTAGAGCTCAACTAATGCAGTGTATGATGACAACATCTGAACAGAGGTGACTGGGGAGCTGACTTTAGATGCCTCTGGTGTTCTAAATCAAGTGTTACCTGGGGAGGCTGAAATACAACAGCTATGGAAACTGAAGCTCTGTGTTTATTCCTTACATTAGTAGAGCCCAGACAGGAGCATCCTGGCCACACATAGCAGCACTTCACTAGTAGTAAAGTAATAGTACAGTGTTCTTGACCCATTCGTATCTATTCATGTGTCTGTATTGCCTTGCTTCCTCGCCTATGATGGCTTTTGTCATGAAGCGCCTTGGACTGGCCTGTGTCAATTCACTCACTCAACATAGTCCTGCAAAACCCCTCTTACCTTCCTCTGTTGATCAGAACAGACCACTGTGTCTGTGTGCTTTTCCTGAGTGTGGGAATACCAGAGATCTACAGTTCACACTGCCAAGAATACCTTGATTCATTCATGTTTCTTCATCCAAAGTCTGATAGATCCAGTTACTGTGAACTCAAATATCAATTTTGGTATTATATCTTCACAAGTGCTTAAAGCAAACACTGGTGTTGTTTCAGGGGCATTAACAGTGCTGTGTGGAATTAGTCTTGTAGCAGCTGATGGTTTGTAGTGAGATGAAATGACTAATTTGCCAAGAGTGATCAGCCATATGTGTGCTGCCACACACTGTGCTGCGTCCATTTTTCATGGTGTCTGCTCTGACTTGGTTACTCTTGTTTCTATTCTAGCTATATAACAGGTTTGCTAGTTGATATGTGCCTCCAGAGACCCAAATACTGTTCAAAAAGTTTTGGCTGCTCT
This sequence comes from Psittacula echo, assembly GCF_963264785.1. Taxonomy (NCBI): domain Eukaryota; kingdom Metazoa; phylum Chordata; class Aves; order Psittaciformes; family Psittacidae; genus Psittacula; species Psittacula echo. Next base: position 990,785 of record NC_137753.1, read on the forward strand.
TTGTATTTATCATCTCTTTTCCTTTAATAAAACTTTCATCACCATGAAATATAAAGCCTGTAAGAACCATCATAAAGGACATTTTATCTTAGACTCTACTGAAGCTCAATTTCCCTTTGCTCTGTAGACCAGACTGATTTTGAGGACTGGAGTTCTTTTGCCTTTAGTGAAACAAAGCACCAGTCTGTCACAGTCACAGAAAGGGCGTTAAGACCTTTAGAAGTTTGGCAGAATTTTTATAAAGGCACTGTTATTTATGGAATAATGAGTGAAATGTCAGGAGAATTAGAAGTCTTGAAGCAAAGACCTTTTGAATAAGGTATCATCACTGTCAGTAGCTGTTACAGCCAGGATCTGGGTGGAAATCTTAGTCTTTCATTGGTGGCAAGTTAAAAGGATTTTAGGCAGACTTGAAATGGAAGTTACAGTTTTTAATGTTTGTCTTGTGAAGGTGTCTGTGAATATGTGCACAAATGTATGCTGGTGATCCGAGAGCAGCAATTTCATACAAAGATAAAAACCAGTACTTGCTAACACTTTCCTTCCGAACAAGGGCAATGATTGCAATACAGAAGTACAGGGGATGTTGTCTGCATTCCACTACTTCAGCAAACAAATTCTTCTGGTAGCATCACTCAAGTACTACGGAAAATTTATCTTTTGGTGTAAGTCTGGAGTGAACCTCAGCCTCACAGAGTGGCAGGGATGCAGCACTGCAGATCTCTGCCATCCATGTACATGTTTGTGCATGTGGTGTCATATCAGCAGTAGAAACTGTTGCTTGCACAAGCCGGTGTGTGTTGACATTCTTCTGATATTTTCAGGAGAAATAGAGGAGAGGAAAGTATCTCCCTTGCTTCAGACTGTATTGTGCCACTAGAAAGTATCTCTAGGCAGTGCAACACCGTGTATCTTCCAACTCATTTCACTGAGGAGCAATGGCAGGATGTGACTGCAGCTCTCTGGAGGCTTTTATATACCATGCGACTTAATGTCCCAGCAGAGTCTTTTGACAAAAATTATAAGCCTCAAATGTCAGCTTTGGATTAAACAGACATATTTATTTCAGGGAAGGCAGAGGAGGGAAAGGTACAAAGCAACTAGAAGTTTCTTGAAAGCAATAATTGCAATTGGTCGTTGTGACAGTGGGGATGTTTTATTTATTTATCTTACATGTTCATGACTGTGTTGGTGAATGTAGGATGTGTTTTTTGGCTGTTTTCAGGAAGGCCATAGCAACAAAAAGGACAAAACTGTATTATTTATAGTATTGTTTGTTTACAGGTTTCACCAATTACATGCGGAGTCCATCAGGGGACATATTCAACCCGGAACACTACCAAGTGAATCAGGACATGAGTTATCCATTGAGTCACTATTTCATTACCTCTTCACATAATACCTACCTCATGGGAGATCAGCTGATGTCCCAGTCTAGGGTGGACATGTATGCATGGGTGCTGCAGTCTGGCTGTCGGTGTGTAGAGGGTAAGTATCAAAAAGGAATCATCAGTAGCCTCCATAGTTTTGTTTCTTCTCTGTAAAGGAAGACTCATGACTTCTGCAGAAGACGTGGTAATTGGGTAGAAGAAAAAGCCAAGTAAAATGGAACAACAAAATAATTTTACCATATAATCAACAAATTTTCTTGATTGTGGCATATTTTGTAGACTGAGTACTAACGTTCAGGAGACTCTCTTGGTGTCTGTACTTTCTAGGCAAGTGTATGACAACCAAACTGGTAAACACAGCAGAATTCCTGCTACACATGAGAGGAAAGCTGATATTTCTGATTGGGAAAGTAAAGAAAGTGTCTGATGGGTGTCATTGTTTCTGTTCTACAGTTGACTGCTGGGATGGGCCAGATGGTGAACCAATTGTCCACCATGGATACACTTTGACTTCCAAAATTCTCTTCAAAGATGTGATTGAAACTATCAACAAATATGCCTTTATCAAGAATGAGTATGTATACAGTGTGCCAACTTGAGAGTCTGAGAACTGTGAACTGAAGTGTTCCCTGGCATCCTCCTAAAGGCAGATGGCGAAAGTCTGACCTGTTCCTGCATGTGCCAGGCAGAATTCTGAGTAGTTTATTGTGGGGAGAAGGCTTTCAGAAAGGAGTAACCAAGGCGCAACTGACTGAGTAGGGACATTCTGTACGCAGGTGTAGGGCTGTCTTTATCCCGTTTGTAGACCGGAGGATCAACAGGTTTTGACAGTGAATGATGCAGTGAATGGCTGACAGTTTAACCGCATCTCTCTCTGCATGTGCACCGAAATGATGCCAAGGTTACACTAGGTTGCTTCAGGGACAGGGAGTAAGTCGGAGAGTAAATGAATACAAAGGGACAGGAGCCCAACTGTGGAGAAAGCAGACTGTTCAACAGAAATAGGTTATTTTCCCTACCTGTATATTGCTGAAGAAATCAGAGAATTATGCAATGGGAAGCTTGATGTACCTTGGCAGTACTGCCCTCCTCCTCCTCAGAGTCAAAATAGGGATGTCAAACTAGTTGGTTATAATTTTTTAAGATAAATGAATTTATGTGTGTAAAAGCTTCCCCAGAGCAGAGCAGCCCATCTGTCTTCATTAATAAAGCTGAGCTTGCTCTGAAATTTCACCCTGGGTAAACTTCATGTGAGCCTGAAATTTTTGGAGTTTGCCTGGACAGATGGTAAAAAAAGGGCAGGAAAGCTGGCGAGTGGAACACATGAACTTCTGGAATGGTTGCAGTTCTGAAAAGCTTTACAGAAAGGTCCAATGGGAAGATGTTACAACTTAACTATTTGTGGTGGGATTTTTTCTGTATGGGTATTGATGCTCAGTCAGAGTTTAGTACTGAATGAAATATACACGAGACCTGCAGATGTTTGCTTTCCCAGGCTAGGCTGGGGGCATAGCCGTTGGTAGGCTGCACGTTCAGCTCAGGAGCTGTCTTCAGGCAGAGCTAGGAATTTAACCATAGTCATCAGCTGGGAAGCTGTGTCCTGCAGGCGTTGTCTGGCTGGAAGCCTCTTTCTTCCTGATGAGGAGCTAATGGGAGGCAGATGTCAGGACAGACATCTTTTATTCGTAATCAGTTTTTGGTTAATGAATCCCTCATAATTCAGCCCTACAAGCTGCAGTGTATGCTGACTTTTGTGCTCATCCTAGAAGTACATCATCTCTAAACAGAAATCCATCTTCAGTGTGCTTTTATATGACACCAACCACACTGGAATCAATGTTCAACAATTCCTATCTTGATGCCTTTCAAACAACCAGGCATTGTTATTTTTTAGCCTCAGGCTTGGAGAATCAATAATAAATGGCAATGATAAAACTAGACCTAGAAATAATACTTCCTGTCTTTTAGAAGAGGCTTTATTGCAGGCTTGTTTGTATGGCACTGCTCTGCTGCCAGCTAGAGAAGTTTTCAGGCAAGAGCTAACAGAGGGTTTATCACTTGGTTTTTGGAAGTGGGAAGGGAAGGACAAAGCCCCTTTGGGTTCAGTCCTTGGGGTCTTTATTTACTTTTACCTGTGAGAGTACAAAAGGGCTGAAGCGTGGATGGGAAGGGGAGTTGAAGGCACTGGCTGTTTAGGTTTTCCTCATGAATGGCATAATTGGTGGTGATGCCTGTTACAGAAATGGCTCAGACAGTAATAACCCTTATCATTTTAATGCTATAAAAGCTAAATTTGCAGTTGATGATACTTGCTTATGTCTCTGCCAGGTACCCTGTTATTTTGTCAATTGAGAACCATTGCAGTGTCATTCAGCAGAAGAAGATGGCTCAGTATCTTACAGAAATCCTCGGAGACAAACTGGATCTGTCTTCTGTGCATAATGATGATTCTACCACTCTCCCTTCACCAGCAAGTCTTAAAGGAAAGATACTGGTTAAGGTAAAAACCTGCTTCATTTGTTCCATCCCTCTTTTTGTTTGTGATGATTATTGTTTCTGCTTGCTTTTGCTTATACCCTAACATAAATCAGTTTACAAAAAGCAGTCTTTAAGGACCTGGTGCTTAAGGTCCTGAACAAATGCTTTCTCAATCAATAAGAGCCTGGTTGCATGCTTGGAATACTTTTTCTTTTCTTGTGTGCTAGCAAGAGCTGCACACTAACCTGCCTGTGTAATCACTATCTTGTAGGGGAAGAAACTTCCAGCCAGCATCAGTGATGATGCAGAGGAGGGTGAAGTTTCTGATGAGGACAGTGCTGATGAGATTGACGATGACTGTAAACTGATGAATGGAGATGTAAGTTAAGTGACCCTTTGAATGTAAATATAAGTCAGGTTTTCCCATCGCAATGAGGAGAAACCTTGTATGAACTCCATGGAATGTGGATGTGGTCTAATCCTTGGGATTCATTGCCAAGTCTTTTAGGTTCTAAACCTTCATGAGGTTCTTCTTCCACTTAAATGCAAAAAACAGAGGAAAAAGTTCTTCTTACGCCAAATTATGGTCATTGTTGCAGAGCACCCCTTTGCTTTGCTGAATGCTGGGTTTGATTGATTTTCACTGCAAGGAGATAAAAAGGAGAACGTTAATCTCTGCTTGCCTCCATCTGAAAATGCCTTCTTTTTCATCCATTTAACAGGTTAAATATTTTGTCACTTTAATCTTCTGGCAAGTGACATTGCATCTCACAGAAACAATATCAAATGCACAACAAAACCATTTAATAGCTGAACCAGATTGCCTTGGAGCAAGATTGCTTTTTCAGTCCGTAGGGCCTTCCCTCATTTTGTATTATGGATTTTCATCTAAAACTGAAAAAGAAACTTCTTTGTGAATAAGTCTACCAAAGGGGAAAACTAATTTGTTTGGGGTTTTTAAAATGTTAGATTAGAACTGTACTAATTAGTCTTACTCTCTCATCACTTCAGATAATCTGTTTAGATCTAACATCTACTTCAGGGCCTCCTATGCTTCCATACCTTGCATTAAGTCTGATACCAACCTGCAGGTACCTGCTTCACGTTATGCATGTGAAGAACCCCTTTTTTTAATCCTCTTTTTTTTCTTGTGTGCAACATTTTAGCTTGCATTAATCCTGGCTGGAATTGCGAAGACTTTCTTCATCACTACTTAATTTTATGATTCTGTTTTGTTTATAGGCATCTACTAACAGGAAAAGAGTGGAGAATATAGCAAAGAAAAAGCTTGACTCGCTGATAAAAGAATCCAAAATCCGTGACTGTGAAGACCCAAACAATTTTACAGTTACCACTCTACCATCGGGAAAGACTGGCCTAAAATCAGACAGTAAGAAGGTGAACATGTTTTATTGTACTTCAGTGGACCTGATCATTGTTCTGTTTGTCTCTGTAGCTATATGGTGTTATTATTTCATAACAATAATGCTTGTTCTTTCATAGGTGAATGTCTGCAGTTGGGCTTTAAATCTGTTTTGGGACTCCCTGGTAAAGATAGCTCAGTTTACCTATCTGCAGCTCTGAACTAGAACTAATGAAACTAAAGAATGCTCAGCATTTCCCTGAATGCATGATAGTGTGAGTCCCACAATGATTTTTGTGGAGTCTGTTTGCCGTTAGGACCCCTTTAGGTCAACTCGGATAATGCAACATGACCAGATGGCCAAAATGTTTTCCAGGGATGTGGGAAATCCAGGTCCATGTCCCCAGTCAGACTTACGCAGAACTGGGATTTTGAAGCTATGTTTTCCATTCTTGGATGCCTGCCCTGACCATAGCTTGTTTGGCTATTTCAATATGTGAGAAAACACGTTCCCTTCTTTAATATTTTCTGTAATATTTTGTCCTGACATCTTATTAACACCTTGTGTTGCTTACAGAAGCTATGGTATAAGGAAGAATACTTTTTACACTTATGTCCACATAGCGGAAGCTTCTTTTTCATTTGCTGATCATGAGATTTTAATTTCAGCTGGTTTTATGATTCACACTTGATGCAAAGGGGTACTCTGTTGTTGCAGATGAATAATGGAATATGGCAGTCGTTCAAGATACAAACTAAAATCCAAACTGCAATAACTTTCAGTAGTGACTTGAGAGAAAGAGGTGTTTAACATTTCCATTTGTTGTGTTTTATTAGCTTACTAAATAAATCCTATATTGCTGACTTGGGATTCACAGCTGAATTCATTCTGTTACTGCTGATGCCAGGTGAACATCACTGTCAGATACACAAAGCTTTTTTTCTTGCTCACACAGCAATTGAAGCATGAAATGTGCACATGAAATGACTTCTCAACAGGAAGAGGTTTATTTTCCATTACAAAAAGTGCACAGGGAAGTTGGGCTTTCCCCCCTCAGTTCTCTATGTTCTGTGCATTTACATGTGCATTTTAATTTTACACTAATGCTTATTTACAAAAATGTGCTCAGCCCACAGGTCCACTTCAGGAACTTGAGGCTTTGTCATCTTAGAATTTGTAATGAGCCCTAAAAAGCTTAGGAAAAATGTTGCATGCAAATGAAAAACATTGGAGATCTGTCAAAAATAAGCAGAGGTACTAACTAGGGATTAAAACTAGATGAGAACTAAAACCAGCCTCCTAAAACTTTCTATGGCATGAGTTCTGTAGCTACTTTCAAGCATAATGATTCACATGAGGCTGTTATTCGTGTAAGACGCACTTCAAGAATCCTTTTGTGTAGGTGTTAACCAGAACAGTCTGTGTTGTATTAGTCTAGAAAGCAATGAAACTGCCAGGTTGTATTAAAAACTAGGGGCACCAGGGACGTATATACATTTTTAGGGATTATGAGAGTATTTCTTATTTCTTACCATGGAGTATCCTACTGAAACTGTAATTGGCAGCAGTAAGTCCTGTTAAACTATGCTTTCCAAATGTTAAGCTACAAACCAGTTGGCTGTCAGTGGTTGTATGTGATATGGGGGCATTCAGGCTCTGCCTGGATGAAAATGAATTTGTGTGATTTCTGTCTGCTCTGGAAGTTCTCATGGATGAAAATGATGGCAGTTATTGCTGGGATAAAAAGTCCTGTACTCAGCTTGTGTTCAAAACTAAAGGCTGCATCAGCCTGATCCAGTTCTGTTGTTCAGATATGCTGTCTGTGGCACTCTCTTTGTTCTGCTGTGCTATTCTTTCTGTTTGATTGCTTTAGACTAAACTTGAGGATGATGTGGAATCTGGGGAAGATTTTAGCATCAGTAAGAGGCATGGCCGGTCGTTGATGGGCAGCTTTTCCAAGCGCAAGGTGAGCCACTTGGTACTTTTGGTCTGCACTAAATGTTATATTCTTGGATGGGTTTTTTCTTTGCACACAGGGGTAGAAAGCAGCATTGTAATTGCGTTGTCCGGGGAGGCTTGCTATCAGACTGTTCACTGAATAGAGAGGCTGGATAACTGCCTCTGGTTATAACTCTGCATAGCAGATTCTTCAGACAGTTATGACATGATGGTTTTATTTCCTTGTGGCACAGAAAAAAGGAAGCAAATTGAAAAAGGCAGCAAGTCTGGAAGAGGGGGAAGATGATTTGGATTCTCAAGGAACTGTAGCCAGGAGCTCTGTACATTACAGCAGGTTTGTTAACAAGTGATTTGACAATTTTGCGTCTAAAGAAGATAACTACATAATTGTACCCACTAAATAGATATCGTGCCTAGAAGCCAGCTTGCTGAAGGCTGAAGGCACATGAAGGGAATCTGGTATAAAGATGGCTGCCACTAGATCATCAGTATGATCTCCTGATGCCATTCAGACTAATTAACAAAGTACACTGGACCTTGTATATGTTTTGAGCTCTTACCATCTCATCCAGTTGACATACATGCCACTTGACTGGTGGCCCAGTGCATCCATTAAGATGATTTGGATTTGCAGAGTATCTGGTCCCCACCTGAAGTTTTTAGTTGTTTTAGAATTTGCTAAATGAAGTTGCACCAACATTCAGGTGATTATTTTGATTTTTCTTTTGAAATTGCCTCTTCAAAACCCTGACATCAAAGATCCTTTGCAGAATGATTGCTTAAGCTTTAGGCTTTAAAAGTATGAAATTAGATCAAGCAGTTCTCTAGGATACTTTGGAGTTTTCTTTGGGAGGCTAGTAGATATGCTGTTAGTGAAGACCTGAAGCAAATGAGGAGCAGAGCATGAGATTCATATTGTTTCTTTGGGATTTAAAAAGTTTCTTTGCTAGCACTTGACAAGTAAATGTATACGTGAATAGCTATTCCACCCTTTGGTCAAAGCAACTGAGAGTAATCCCCATCAGATTTCGGTAGTGTCTCCCACCTTCTTGTATGTCTTTATGCTGACTGATTTTTAAGTAGGAAAGATAAAATTTACTCCTTAATTAATGGGAAATGAATTTGTTTTATCTTTCTAGGATAAACCGACAGAAGAAAACAATGAAGTTGTCCAGGGCACTCTCTGACCTGGTGAAATACACAAAGTCTGTTGGCATCCACGATGTTGAAACTGAAAGTAGGTTGAACTGAAAGTCTGCTGAAAATAATTGTTATACAAAGAAAAGGAAAGGTTTCTGTTCCTACCTCTCTTCTTATGTCCCAAAAACCTTGGATCATTTTTCAAAACTTTTTAATGAAATTCAGGTCATTCCAGGTCATTCATTGTATCCAGCTTCGTTCCCAGCCATAACTCCTCCAATAAGAACAGTGATTTTGCTGTACTATTAGAAAAGTGTAGTTCCTTCTGGGTGGGTTCTATTCAAATGATGCTTGATACTTATAAGGAACTGGTGCTCTGTAGGCTTGAATGCTTTATCTAAATAATAAGGAGATTACTTCTAATCTCTTCTTTGTAGTCTCTTCCAGCTGGCAGGTTTCATCTTTCAGTGAAACAAAAGCCCACCAGATACTGCAGCAAAAGCCAGCACAGTATCTGCATTTCAACCAGCATCAGTTGTCCCGCATCTATCCATCTTCCTACCGTGTGGACTCTAGTAACTACAACCCCCAGCCATTCTGGAATGCTGGCTGCCAACTTGGTGAGCAGAAAGGAAACCTGTTTATTTTTGTTATATTTTGGGAGGGATGTTTTAGTTGGAGCTCTGGAATCACCCCTTAGAACACTGAGTTCTCTGCTCATCCAACTTTACTGATAATTGAGTTCTCCTCGTTACTGTCTATGTTATTACCTAGACAGATAACCTCAAACATGTGTCTTGCATGCAGGTAGTTGTCTGATAAATGGAAATAAATGAACTTCTGAAATGCAAGAGGACTTCAGAGTTCAGGCTCTTTCGGAGAGCCGCTCTCCCTGAAGCTATGGTATATAGAAGAATTCTTTTTCATAAAATACTTGAGGTTTTGCATCCAAGAAGTCAAACGTGGAAGTGTGTCTAGGTGTCCTTCCTTTAACTTGGTTCTACAAAACAGAACGTTGTTGTACTCAGTAAGTAATATCACCAGGTTTTGTGTTGTTTTTTTTAACTAGTTGCACTAAACTACCAGTCAGAGGGGAGAATGCTGCAACTGAACCGGGCCAAATTTAGTGCCAATGGGAATTGTGGCTATGTCCTCAAACCAAGCTGCATGTGTCAAGGTAAGAAAAATGAGCAAAATGAGTGGATCACTTATTGCATGAGAAGAGTGGGTATGGATCCTTACTACAGTTTGTTTAAAAATGCATTTCTGATGCTCAAAGCAAACAGACCAGAAGGTATCTACAGCTGAAGACATGCCCCAGATTGCACTTCTTTCACATTATGTGACTTCTCCTTACAGGTGTGTTTAATCCAAATTCTGAAGACCCGCTGCCTGGTCAATTGAAGAAACAGCTAGTTCTAAGAATTATCAGTGGTCAACAACTCCCTAAACCACGTGATTCTATGTTGGGAGACAGAGGAGAGGTATGGCACAATCCGTGATTGTTCTTGCATGTTGGAGAAGGTTTATTTCCATATTGGCTGGGCTAAGGATGAGGATTTAACTTCCTGCAGTTAATCTGTCAGGAGACATAGTGTATGACTAAATCAGGTCATTAATATCCTGGACCTTTAGGTGATTTTCTTCACTTCTAAGCATCACATGATGTGATGCTTTTCCTCCAGTTGTCAATACAGTGCCTCCAGCAGGAGCAAAAAGGGGCCACTAAGCTCATCATAGTGAGCTTCTACTCACCATGGCATTCTAAATTTCCTCCTTCCTCCAGAACACCGTTGCCAACAGAGCCAGATGTGGTACCCTGTGGCAACTTTTTAGAGGCTTTCTTCTTCATTTCTTGTGCTGTTTGTTGGTGTCATGATGTCACCCACATGACTTTATTGAAGAATATTCTTTAATGAATGCTAGGATGAAGTTGCACCAGAATTAAAATTCCCTTTTAGCCTTTTGCAACTAGAATCAAACCTCTCAAGCAAGTTCTTACAAGCCTGATTCTTATATGAATGTTGCAATCATCTTCTAGTTACTCTTTCTGTACAGAAAGAACAGAGAAATGATCCATAGAATAGAACAGAAAAATGATCACAAATGCATACAATGTGACAATTCCAAATTATGCTTTACATGATTTAGCCATAGATCATCATATCATAGATCATAGATCATCAGCATAATAATGCTTTACAGAAAGGCTCAGGACCAATAATTATTAAGACAATAACATACAATGCCCACACTATAAAAACCACTTGCTGGAATTTCAGCTTTGTCACTCTTTCTTTTCAGTATTTGCTACTTTCTGTTTTCCAGATCATTGATCCATTTGTGGAAGTAGAAGTCATAGGCTTACCTGTCGACTGCTTCAAAGAACAAACTAGAGTAGTTGATGATAATGGTAAGATTATGTGGGGCTTAGTTTTCTTATGGCTGAAACATCCTCCTTCTAGATGAAATTTGATGCCTATTATGACAAAGCACTGAAAAATTGATTTGAGCATTCTTGATGTTCATCAGACTTGGGTCTTGAATTGTTCTCCTGAGTTGGTATAATGTTGTGAAGGTCTTGGTGTGAAACAAGGCATTTGTCTGACTTCTCATTGTGTACGAGAAGGGTGTTTTGAGCTTGCTGTGGTCAAAAGCAAGCAGCTTGTCCAAACACCTGCTGAAAGCATGGCCAAATGTAAGTCAGATCCAACTCTGTTTCTTGCAGATTCTTGTGCTGTTGTGTCTCCTGCTGAAGTCAGTGGGAGTACTGGATTTTCCAAGAACAATGATCACAGTATTAGGAAAACCAGAATGGCGTTGCACTTTAGGCATTCCTTATGTAGGCAGTCCTGTTTCGGTTTGCATCTTGTGAAAGAAATATCTAAAAGCTGATTCCTTCATTCCAAGGTTTTAACCCCATGTGGGAGGAGACGTTGGTGTTCACAGTGCACATGCCAGAGATCGCACTGATTCGGTTCCTCGTGTGGGATCATGATCCAATTGGGCGTGATTTCATTGGACAGAGGACAATAGCTTTCAGCAGCATGATGCCAGGTAAGACTGAAGTGGTGAAATCCTCTTCTGTGATAACTGAAACTGCAAAATGCTGGGTTCATGTGTGCGCTGTGGGAATTTCTAGTTCGAACAAGAGACTGGGAATTTGGACCCTGAGTTCTCTCCCTTGGTTCAATCCTGACTTACATAATGCTCAAGAGTAAATCAACTCTATAGGACTAGGTTTACAAAAAATGGGTAAGATCGTTAAGCAGGATGGCTGAATCTTGTGCATTTGGAAGACTATCATAGAGAATCTTTACCACTGTTACCACATACTGCTTTTTCCCTCCATTTTCTGTACACGAGTGTTTGAGAGTCACTGGACCTTTGACTGGCCTTATTACAATCAGTAATATTTTAACATAGAACCACTAGTTACCCATTCTAATGATGGGATCCAGGTTATTAAAAGCCATTTTCTGCCAGTTTCCTAGTTCTGTTTTCAATTCAATCTTCTTTCACATTAAAGCTTCTTCTATGTATATTTTGCTTTTCTTTCAAAGTAAAGAAAATAGTTTCTGTTTAAGATTGAAAACAAACAGCCAAAAAATCAAACATCTCAAGGAAATGAACTTGGTTGAAATGTTTGCAGTATTAATGATAGACTGTAAGTCCCCAAGATAGTTTGTCACACACTGTAAGTCCCTGTAGTCCAGTTTAAGTCAGGATCTGACAGCAGCAATAATGGACACTGGAGAACACAGGACATGGCTTTTTCTAAACATACAGGGAGAAGAAGAGGTGGCAGTGAGGTTTGTGAGTGCTGTGGCTCCTGGGTAACTGAGTGTGGCTGGGTGATGCACAAGACTGGATGCTTATTGCATGGAGGAACTGGGAATAAAATGGTGCATTTCTTTTACTCTTTACAAAAGCAGAGTCTCTAGATCCTATCATCTGTTTCAGGTTACCGGCATGTGTACTTGGAGGGTATAGAAGAAGCATCCATCTTTGTTCATGTGGCAATTAATGACATCTGTGGTAAGGTGAGTGCCTTCAGTGGGATAGAATATGTACATAAGTGAACTGACAGGATTTTGTATCACAGTGGGGAAGCCCAGTGATTGAAGGTCCAAGCTAGTTTGTTCAACCAGAGTAAACTCCGTCTCTGTGATTATCAGGGTAGCCTGAGATCTTTCTGAATATACATGGAGATAAAGGCAAATCATAGGGGAAGCTGTAAAAAGAGATTTTTGCAGTGCATTTTGTGGGAGCCAGGGGGGAAGGTTATTTCATTGCAGCTTGCACACGTTTGTATGATGATTGTATCCAACACAATAAGTGCACCTTGCTGAACAAAGGGTTACACACCTGAACCCTGACTGCTTGTTGCATGGAAAGCTTATTCTGTAAAGGCTCTGCCTGCCTAGTGCTTTCACACTTCAATTAACTTCTCAAGGGTTAAACTATCTGGGTGCTGTATCTAAATTCACATGAATAACTCCAAGCTGAAAGTAAAGTCCTAACTTCAGACTTTTCCTAGGCCACCTGAGAATGAGCTAGCTTCTTTCCTCGCAGTGCACTAGATTTAGTTTCTTTCGTGGTATTAATTTCAATAAAATTCGGGAAGCTGAGTATCTCACAGTGCTGTGGCAGTTTGTATCCACGCCTAAGGACAGGCTGTTTTGTGGTACCACACTGCAATATCAGCATTCTGACAGCAGAGGGCAGCATTGAACAGGCCGGGAATCCCGAGTTCCTGTTCTAGTGCTGCTGTTCAAGTGAGAGGAATGAAAACAATTCTTTAAAAGGAAAGCAGCTTTTTAAACTGCTCGATTTTAATCCAGACTTTTGTGGGATGAAACAGAGATAAATACCGGGAAAGCCTCGGTTTGTATTTATGGGAAGAAGGGCTGTTTCAGGAAAGAATGTCTCCTTAGACATTTTAGCTCAGTTCCTGCTTTTTTTATTTGATGTCTAATGCCAAACCTTTAGGCAGGTGTAGCTTCATCTTGACAGGATAGGAGTCCTGCCTGGAACTCCCTGTGGTGGCACCATGGATCAGTTTGAGTTTAGCTCTGTTCAGTGAAGAGACATTAGGAGATTAAGGTGAAAGAGAGGTAGTTGGTGTTGGTATGAGCAGGACAATGCAGATGAGCAGTGTTTAATTCTGGGCTGTAGGGCCTGTCACAGGCACCCAGGTCATGGACAATGGTCATTTAGTCCCAGGCTTCAGGGAAAAGTGGTGCAGGCTGAACATTTCAATGCTAAGATCTTTCCTGACTGTATTTTGGGGTTGAAGGGAGCTGTATAGGATGTAAGTTGTGCCTGTTTTGATGTGGGTGGGGATGCCATTGTCTCAGGAGCCTTACAGACACTTGCTGAGTGCTTCCATCAGCACCCATTCAACCAGCTTTAAATTTTGTCATGAACTTCTTTGGAGTTCCTGTGAGACAGCTCAGCCTTGGGCATGAGGCCAGAGGGATGAAATTCGTCTGATCCGTGCCTGCATCCCTCACCTATGTTCTTTAATGAAAGCAGGCATCGATTTGCTGTATGCATCCATCAGGGAAGGTGGCTGCCCTGGCCAGCCCTACTCATCCTTTTGTCAATTCTTCCTTTCTGTTCTGTTCTTATTCAAAATTATGCAGAATAAGCAGATTTTCCTCCTTCTCCCTGTGTTGTGTGCATTCATGATCCTCCAGTTGTTTGCTACTTTCAGGTGATGTCCTTTGCACTGCTCTTGCAGTACTATTGTAAGGATAGCAAATGTTTCAGGATCCTTCATTGGAAGTCCAGTTCTTTAACTCAGTACCCACTGCAAATGGGATTTTTAACTGAAAGCTGAGCTGAGCCTGCCTGCCTTAATCACAGACTAGTAACTTCATCAGCTGCCAAGTCACTGCTCTCGATAGCAGGGTTTCATGAAGAGACAATGTTCACAGTCTGTGTGAATGTTTTAAGAGTTTTCACCTCAAATCTTCTTTGGCAACATTGCACAGCATTATCTCCCTTTAAATCCTTACTTTACCCAGCCTTTCATAAGCATTTGCTCTTATTGGCTGTTTCATGAGTAACTGCCTGGTGACAGTTATAATTTGCCATAGTGCAATGTCCATTTAAACTTTGGCAGCTATTTTGAGGACTTCAGATTTTCTTGGTAAGTGTTTATCCAACTGAAGGACCCCTGTGTCCATCCTTTGTGTCCTTATCCGCTGGCTTCAATCCTGATTTGCTTTTTTGATTGCTTTATTCCCTTTTCATGTTCTACGTCTATCAAACACCCCTTATTGCGTCTCATTATCACTGCAATCTCTTTGGATTTACTGGTGTTAAGATGCTGGTGCTGTGCACCGATGGGATTGAAGTACAAGGAATTGGAAGGAAAGCTTGTATGTGTGTTTGAATTAATCATTTTTAATAAAAACTACTGAAAATATGGAGCAAATATTACACAGCCCTTCCTCGGCTGGTGTCTCGGAATCATGCTCTGCTTTGGTTTCTTAGTTAACAGAGTTCTGTTGAAGCGAGGATTATTTCTCTGCTTCCCCTCTGTTAATTATGGGCAGAAAAATCATTATGGTTATCAGCCTGACTTTACCTTTTATAAACCCAGATATTCTAATCCAAGCATTAACCTTTAGGGGCTTTTTTCTATGTGTAGATATTGCACCTGCTCTGTAGCTTGATATTACTGAAGCAGAGTCTTGGATTTTTTTCACCTTAACTTGTATTTAACTGAAATCTCTCCTAGATTGCTTTGTTTACTAGAGGTGCTTTTCTTTGTCCCTGTCTCTCCTGTAGTTTATTCATGTATTGTAGAATGTGGTTTTCTAGACGTGCATATCTCTGAGATCCTCCCTCACTGTTGTTTTGCCTTTACTCTGTCTGTTTGTGATTGCAGTGGGCTTCTCTATGTCAAAAAGTCTACTTTTAGAAGCAGAGCGTTTTTAGACGCCTTGAAGGTACCCCCTCCTGCCTCAGGGAGGCGCAGTGACCACCACCACACACCTGCATGCCTCTGACTAGCTGCTTCATTAGCATCAGTGTTTCCTTAGTAATATTTTGAAGCTCCTCAACTCATGTAATGTGAATGGCGACATTTGACTTGGTCAGTTCTGTGGGGTCATTGATCAGAGAGCCCTCCATGAATGAAGCAGATCCAGGATACAAGCCCTTCCATACCCTCCTTTCCTATCATCTTTGAGGCTCTACCTCTACTGTTGTTTTTCTGGTGTCATTCAAACGACTCTTTCACGTGGAAGTGAACAGTAAGAGGCCAGGTTGGACGGGGCTTTGGGCAACCTGGTTTAGTGGAAGGTGTCCGTTCCACTAGGACCCAAACCAGTCTGTGATTCTATGATTAACAGTGAGCTGTTCGCTAAATTGTGGGAAAGCCTCTTGTGCTGTTTCCCAAGTCTGCTTTAAAGAATGCTGTAGTCCTGTCAAAGCTGGACTGGAGCTGAAAGCCCAAGTTCTGGATCTCCGTCAAAATGGCTCTCCTCTTTCTTTCTTTTTTTCCTTTTTTCCCCTTTTTTCAAATTTTTTTTTCCCCTGAGTTTATCAGATTTGAGTTTGGGTTCTTGAATCACTCCGCTGATTCAAGCAGTAGTAGCTAGCTTGACAAAGATGCACCAAGTAAGCTAGACTGATACCTGGAGCCCTGCACTGCTATCACCCATTCCATCAGTGCTTTCCTTTTGTTGGATATTACTGGGGGGGTGTATGACAATTTTTCTGGGTTTTGCAAATCCTTACGTTGTCTGTTTCTTAGAGCACTAAATCCATGTACTTGCCAACTTGTCTCCATTGGAGCAGAATGCTTTTTTCCTTTCACTCCTCAACAGCTGCACGAACTCAATTTGAAGTGAAATTCAAAATGATGCAGGCAGCCTGTTCATTAGTCTGGCTCTTGCAGAGCTTTATCAATATGTAAATTTCATTTTCTTTGCCTTGTATAGGAAAAATCAATCCCTACCTTCTTTATCTTATCCTGTATATACTTTTAAAGGCCACTTCAGGTCTCCTTAATCATCTTCTCCTTATACTGGGTCTTGGCATGTGGTAACTATTCTTCAGTCAGTTATAAAAATTGTGGCAGACAAATAAACCTTGATCCCATATGGACGATTGCACAGAACACTTAGGAATAAAAGCAGCTTTTAACCCAGGCTTAGTGTACAGCGCAGCTCCTATCTATCCATGAAGTGCTACAAAGCAAAGTCTGAAATGCATGAGCATGCACTTGAACAGTTTGAGGTGAAAGAGAGAGCACTGTAATTTAAATGAGACATTTCTGTGCTGTTGGCTGGCACTGCAGGAATGTGACCTCACATGGCATCACAGGATACAACTTGAACTGACAGCAAGTGCCAACAAGCACGGACACTGCTCACATTTTATCATGGGCTTCTTATCATGCATTTCAGTCACAGGCTTGTGTACTCTGGTTTTATTCATTCTTTGTGCTACAGCTGCTAAAGAGTCTGATCTAACTGGGACATCAAGAAAACAAATAGAAGAAAAATACCGTGTCTCTGCTTTAAGTGATTTATGTGTACGAGGCTCTTTGTACAGAGCACACCCAACATGGTCCTTATCAGGCATCAGCCTGTTGCTTTAAAAGTTGGCAAATACACCCGGAATGTTTACAGGAATGCTGAACCTCTCTGTTTCACTGACATGTAAATCAGCTGTATGATGGTGGGAGATTTATGATGGTGGATATATATGTTTGATGCTTAAATAATACTGAAGTTTACAAAGTACTGTATTATCACCCTGACTAACTTGGCTTGTTTATAGTGTGTTTCTTCAGTGATGCAAACATACCTGAGTGTCTTTGGATAAGTGTTGTATGGTAGGAACTTATCAAAATGCAATCACACAGGTGGAAATTGAAGTATTTGATGATCATTTGTCATGCAGGTAGTTCAACTGCTGTTCATAGGAGAGCTCAATTCAATTGAAGTGTAAATCTTTTTTTTTATGGAAAAAATTTGATATTCTTAGTCCACAGTTTATTTCCCAACAGTTCCTAAAGAATGTAAATCTTCATTTGAACATCCAATTTATTATTACCTGTTTTAAGTCAAGAATATTCTTTAGCTTAAGAGGTCACTATCAACTAAATTCTGTAACCACATCATGCTGCAGGACAAGTAAAATGATTTTAAAGTAACTTTTGAAAATTGCCATCATTTCTACAGTAAGAAAATGATGACAGATACAAAGATAAGCCTGATTGGAAAAGTTTCTTGTAAAAACATAGTTGAGCAAAGAAAGACACAATGTTTTGCAAAGCTGCTGTTACTGATTTATTTCATTTTTTATCTCTGTCCTGTTTCTGGTTCTCATTCAGTTCTCATGCTGATGGTAAGAATACAGCAGGAGACTCTGTACATGGGTGCATATGTGACCTGATCATTTGTACGTGAGTTCCTGTGGCCAAAGGAAGAGACTTGCTTTTTCCATTAAGGACATGTTGTTTTGTTTTGTTTTAATTTTCCAGGCCAAACAGGCTCTAGGTCTAAAAGGTCTGTTTCTCAGAAATCCAAAGCAGGCCTCTCTGGACAGTCATGCTGCTGGTCAGCTCCATCGCAAACATTCCTTTAGCAGCCACATCTTGAGGAGGACAGCCAGTGCGCCCACCAAGAGCCAGAAGAAGAACAAGAAGGGCTTTCCTGAAATTGCTTTTGACACAAAAGACAACAGCTCTGAAGGGGTCAGTGAAGACCATGAAGTGGATGCTGCCTCACAGCCTCGCTTTGAGCAAGAGCCAGAAAGTGCTCCTCTGACACCAGCTCCCCGAGATGGTGCCAGTGGGGAGGTACATGGCAAGGGGTTGAAAGGTAAGGCCCATGGTTCTCATAAAGCCAAAAGCCAAAGTTGTGCTCGAGGGGGTGCTGCTTTCAGTGAACCCATCCAGAGGTCTGACAGGGTCCGGCTTCAGGAGCACCAGAGCGAGAAGCAAAGTGTCTTTGCACGCTGTGCCATCAACAGCTCTGGTAGGATTGGAGTGGCCACCAATTGCATGAAATGCATGATTGGTTCCCAGGAAAGCCCAGATCTAGAATGCCAGTGGAGTGACCATCCTACCAGGCCTATTGCTAAAGGTACACTTCACCATGACCAGTATAGCAGTATAACTGGAGAAGAGAGGTTAGAGCTAAAAACCTGGGGTGTTAAACCTGTGAAAGCTCAGCCCAGGCGGCAAGCAGCGGAATTGCAGTCTTGCAGCAGCCCTGGAACTGGTGATGATCTAACAAGGAGCACCCAGTCTTTTGTGACCTCAGGGAAGAAAACTGTTGAATCTAAATGTCATGGAATAAAGGCTCATTCCCAGCAGCGGTGGCAGTGCCTATCAGGTGGCAAGTATGGAAGCACTGTCAACTTGGTTGCAGCCAGCAATGGCTCTATATCCTCCAACTCCAGCAGTCTAGAAAGCCTTGGAAGCCCAGAATTCCCCAAGCGTTGTTCTGAAACTTCTCGAAGGCAAGTGGGCACCCTACAGAGGGAAATGAATGCCTTGTTCGTTCAAAAGTTGGAGGAAATTCGAAGTAAATCCCCTATATTCTTTACTGGTAAGACCAGATTTGCTTCACCCTTCTCCACCGTAGATCACATCATTGTCTCAGCTTCTGCTTAGCAGCTTTACCTAGCAGCTCCTGTCTGTTGTTTTGTTACCAAGAGCTCTTTTTCTTTATTGTTGGCAATGACTGAAAAAAAGTCTGCATAAATGTTTGTATTTTATTTTGTTTCCTAGAGGTGTCTGGTCTAGATTAGTCCTTCCCATGCCTAGCTGAGCATCTGCAGTGGTGGAACTGTCAATGGCCCATCAATGCTTGGATTGCTTGTTTCGGATGTTTTGTTTCCTCGTGTGTTTTGGGTTTTTAGTGAACATGGTATGATACTAAATGAATTTTAAGATCCAAACCAGAGCATTAAGTAGAGATTGACCATTGGAAATCTGTATTAACAAACAATATTCATTATCAGTATTTGTGTTTCACTGAGGGATAACCACACCAGAAATGATGCACTCTGCTCACAGTAACACTAGTTCCTTCCTCAAAGAACTGCAAACTTACTGCCATCAGTTCAGGGATTCCTGGATGGAATTCTCTTCTCTGGGTTATTCTGGAGATCACATTTAATGAACACAGCAGACCATTCTGGTCCTAAGTGTCTAAATCCCCATTTATAGATGTGCTTAATGTTATGTATGTGATTTGACTGTGACCTGAGGGCACAGTTGCACCATATAAAGGAGTGAGGTATGTGATGTGATGTTGCTTGACATCAGCCAAGCTAAGTGAACTGTTGGCATTTCTAGGTTGCAAAGTAAAATGTGTCAGTTTAAAGGACAGCTGCTTAAGCTACAGCATTTTATAGCTGTGCCCATCCAGAAATATGCACATGGTCCCTGGGATTGCGCGGCTGGGTCTGTACTCAGGAACTGGATGTTTGGAGGGATGGAGAATAGAAACAGAGGTGATCAAGGTTTACATTTTAATAAGGAAACTGGCACTTTTTTTCCCCTCCTGATCTGTCAAAGAGGGGAGGTAGGGAAGAGATTTTGGCAAGATTTTCTATTTCATACAATTATGAAGAGGAAGTAAAGAAACACAGCTTTTGCCTCTGACTACAGAGCGTCTCTTCCAGTCTCTCCCCCTTAATTGTCCAAGGAATTTGGACAAGGTTATATTTTTGGGAACATTAAGGGTCTTTGGTGCTTCTTGGGATGTAATCCCTTTTTTAGTAACAGATTCTGGCTTCTTCAAGAGCCACATACAGGAACGTAAAATGTCCCATTTGTTTGATCAGTTAAATCTGGTTCAGTGCCTACAATTTTTCTATTTCTCTTTCTTAATTCTACTTTTTATGTATTTTTTCCAGTATCTGCTTTGAGGCTTTTAGGAAACTCCCAGGGCAATGGGAGCAGAGGGGAGAAGTTTGCCCATTCCCATGCCTTGAAATGAATCCAAAGAAGCAAAACTCTTTCTATGCCTAGATTATTGATATTAGGTTTTTCATGAGCTCTGAGTAGTGTGCTGTATGAAACCATTTCCCATTACCAGTGCCAGCTCCCCTGCCAGCCCCCCAAGTCACTAAATAAATACTATGATATGCTTGAAATTTGATTAAATCCATCTGACTTCCCAAGCATGGAATTAGCAAACCTTTAAAATGGTGAAACAGTTACTTGGAGTGGCTGCTGCTGATCCGGTAACAAACACTGTGCTTGCACAGTGTGCTCTCCCCATCCGCCCTCCGTTTAGTGCCTTGTGCCAAGAAACCAGGGAAACCAGTAACATCAGCCTAATATGGGTGCATTTCATAATTAACAGTCTGTTGGTGGAAAGTGCCACTGGGATAAGACAGGAAACTATAGTCTCTCATTGTCCCCTTTGTGGCAGCAGCATTGCGGTTCCCATAATTGTCCCATAATCTATGCTGATGGCCCAAGATTTTCCCCATGCTGATGGATGAAGAGCAGAGCTCGTTGGTCTGATCAGCTCCAAACTCTTCCCAATACTCCTCCAGATCCTGACAAGTTCTGTCGTGTTGTGAATGGTGGGGTTTGCTTATGGGGACACGTGCTGCCTTCCCTTTGAACGCTCCCAGCTGATCTCACATGGGCCATTGAGCAGCTTTCTCCATCATTAAGCGTCCTGTCACTGTGCTGGAGTGGGAATACTGGTGTTGAAGGGAAAGGCCCAATATTTTCTTGGAATTTTTTGGTAATGCAGGTGATCTTTTCCCTTAGCATTAGGAAAGGGCTTTGGAGAAGAGGAGGCTGGATTTCATTCTCCAGCCCAGCGAAGTGCATTTCTTGAACAATAACAAAAATTGCTCTTTATTTTTCTATCACTAAAAAATGGATTTAAAATCCATCCATTTATGGATCCCACTGAGTGCTCTGGTTGGTCAGAAATTCTTAGGATCCTACAAGAATGCATGAATATTTCTGTCTGTTTCCCTTCCCTCCCTTAGCACTAATTTAACCTGTTACCTGCACCTGCCTTCCCTACATTAACTGGATTTTTCCTCTGTTCTGTCCTATTATTCCACGTGCACACTCTCTCTTTCTAGTTAAGAACTGAAAGGACAAGCAAGCCAAAGGTAACTGTCTCCTGACTGTCACTGATTCAAGCACCTTGTTGCCTGTAGTCCCAGTTTTTGTTTGTTTCCTGACATATTATTATCTGCTCCTATGTTCTTAAGGTTGTTGTCTGGCTCAGTGGTGCTTTGCTAGTTCCCAAGTGCATGTTTGCATTGTGGTTTGGAGATGTGGGAAATAGTCTGTTGGGCGTGATTGCTTTGGCTCCTGGGATACAGGTTATAAACACTGCAGGCAGATGGAGAGTTCTCTTCAGGTAGTTGGTGGCCATAGGGATCCTATGGATTCTGCTGTCACCTGGTGCTCGTGAGCCACGTGTCTGTGCAAAAGAAATTACAAACTTCAATAGGAAAGCCAAGTTACCCTGTTTAAAGTTTAGTTTTGGTTTCAAAAGGCACACTGACTATGCTCTGTTGTATGTGTATAGCTTGTGCTGTTTGTCATCTGCTCCGGAAATCCAGCGCTGCTTCTCTTCCAGGTAGTTGATCCCTGGGATTATGTCTGTTGTTTGGGCAGTGATGTTCTGATTATTGTACATAGTCTGCTGATGCTCTGATACATTGACACGTTTGAATGCTGGAAGGAAGGAAAAGAGCAATTCAAGTGGTGCTGGGAGGTGGAGGAAGAAAAGTTATTTTATGAGAAGGGGCACAAAGGACACAAAGAAATGGATGGGTAGTTTGAATACGATAATCAGAAAAGCAGTGTGGTGCTACCATGCATGGACTGAGATTTTCTGAAAGCAACGGGGCTTTTGGGGAGGTCAAACTGAATGGGCAGAAGATTTTGCTGCCTTTAGCCAGATGATTGAAATCATACGTTATTATAAAAATCATTATTAATATCTGCAGCTACTACCTGAAAACAAAATAACACAAGAAGAACGAATCTTCATCTGAAGCACCATTTGTAATAGGTATTAACTCATGTCTCTGTTTTTCTTGTTTCTTTCTTTTTTCTGTCTCTTCATGTCTCCCAAGTAGATGTCTGCCATTTCTCGATACAGAGGTCAGTCACTTCTTTATGCAGCCTAGAAACTATCACTGAGGAGCCTGTTATTGCCAGTGAAAACCATCACACCAGCTTTTTCTTCCCTTTGCCCGTTGCTCCTTACAGTGATTCTGAAGAAGCATCTGTGTCTGATCATTCCACTGAATCTCGATCAGAAGCAAGCAGCACATCCAACCAGCCTCAAGAATCTCTACTCACTAGAGAGCAAAGAACAAATCTGGCTGCAGAAGACCAAGTGCAGGTAGTCACAAGAGCAGCTGACACAAGTTTAGTAGTTCAAGAGGATGAGAGGACAAGCATGGCAGGATGTCTCAAAGAAGAGAATGGTTGGACACAGGCATGCATTAAAGCTGAAGACCAGTATGGACTGGCAGTACACCATCAGAAAGCCTGGCTGGTGCTGGCAGCAGGTAAGACTGATGGACAGCCTGCTGAGAACTGCCAGAACCAAAATGGCCAACCAGGCATGAGAAGCACCATTGAATCCAAAGGGCAAACACTTGGTGCAGCAGCTGTTGTACGGCAGGAAAACAATGTGATTCACAGCACGCAGACAACTTTGCCTCCAGACACACTCCAGAAAGCCCAGGCTGCACAGGCTCTAACTGTTTCTCAGACAGGCTCTTACATGTTAGCGCGAAGGTCAAAGAGTGAAGGCCTGAAGATGTCAGACTCCTCAGCCTTAATAAAAATTCCAAGTAGCCTGTCTCCAGCAGCAGAGGTATACTTCGATGCCACTGTTAATGACCGGATCTGGAGCAAGCTAGATTGCAGCAATCATCGTGACAGCATGTCTTCCTCTTCCAGCATGTCCTCCAATGACACTGTGATAGATCTCTCTCTCCCCAATCTAGCTCGCAAAAGCCTCCCAGATCTTGGCATCCATCATGAGAATTTTGAGCCCCTTGCCATAAGGAAGGGTATGCGTCCACGATCAGCCACAGTCTCCAGTAACGAGATGCCAATGGTGAGCAAGAGCAAGTCCAACCCTAACCTGAGGTCCGACCAGCTGCCAGCAGATGAACTGTGCCCCCGTCCTCTTGCCAGAGGTCCTCAAGATGCATTCTCATCCATCCCTAGAAGGCATACCTGGAGCAGGCTCTACATAGAAAGTCTCAGACAGTCTTCTAACAAATCCAAAGTACATGACATGATCGGGAATAACCAGGCAAAGTCCAAAAGTCTTGGAGACCTTACCTCTGATGATATTGTGTGCACTTTTGAAAGCAAATACCGTAGCATCAGCAGGAGCTTTGTCACTCGGTCGATGCGGGAGCAGCGTCGCTCTTCAGGCCTGAGATCCTCAGTCAAATCCCAGGATGAACTGACAGAGCAGCTGAAGAAGCTGACAGCCTTTCAGCAGGAAAATGATATCACTTCCCCTATCAGCCTTGACCCAAGTGAATCTGAGGAGGAAGGGGAGAGCGTGGGGCTCCTGCGCCGCTCGTCGTCACGCAGCCAGAGCCGGGTGAGGTACATCGCCAACAGGGCTAAACAGGCCCAGGAGAGGCAGCGACTGCAGAGCCTGGGCCAGCTCGGTGCCAGCCCCATTGAAGAGAGAGGGAATCCCGAGGGAGCCTGCAGCGTTGCAAAAGCAGTTTGTACGGATACAGCTTCTCCTGCCATGTTTACATCCCAGCCCAAGAACCAAACTGATTATAACACTGACACAGAAGTCTTCTTTATGCTGAAACTGTAGTTCTGGGGAGCACTGAAGAAGGTGATGTTTACATTCCTAGCAAGCAAACCTCAGTGACCTGAGAGGCACAAAACACCCTCATCTGGCTTAGCGCTTCCTGCCCTGCCCTTCAGTGTAAGGGGCCTTAATATTATGACTCCAAAAGAACAGATGAGTGTTGAATTTGTCAGCTTGTAGAAATAGAACCTAATGACCTGACCTCCTTTTTTCTAAATACACTTTCCTAGCCTCAAATTTGGCCTCCGTTGTGTGTAACCACTTCTTGCATTTGCAATTTGCTCCATTCAAATCTCATGTTCTTTACAAATTTCAGTAACTGCTTCTTAAAATACCTAAAGCTGATGTTTAATGGGTAAATGTGATGCTAATGACAGCTAAAGGTTAATTTTTTGGATCCACAAAAAGAGGCTGGGTTGCAAGTCATGCTCCCAGCCCTGGTTTATTTTTTGAGGCCTCTGAGGGTGTCTTCTCTGGGAAATATTCCAAGTTGCAGTGAAATTGTTTCATGAATTAGTAATGTGGTAGATAAAGTCCATCTTCCATCGTGGACCTGTTTATTGCAGATTATCTCACTCTGAAGAGCTCTTGCTCTGTTCCAAAGCAATGCTTTTTTAAACCAAGCTTGTTTATATATATATAAATATATATACACACATCTGTGTGTATGCAAATTGATGTCTGCGCATAGCTGTGCACATGCACACACTTTAACTGAACTGTGACTGTTCCTTGTCTCAAAGCATCATCTGTGGGAATGAGACAGGAAAGAAAAGGGAATTACTGAAAATAGACTGAATTCTGACTTTGATTCAGAAATGGCTCAAAAGCAGGCTGGTCTTTGCTTGGAAACAGACCATCCCTTCCTCCCGGTACTTTAACAATGCTGCTGTACATAGCACTTTTTGGATGAATTTTACTATTTCTGTATTGCACTGCCATGCAAAATTTTCAAGGATATGTTTTAAAAAGAGCTATTTAATTTTTTGTAGATGAACATGTTCAGAATGAAAACCAACCGAAACACGACAATAATTTTTCCTCCCCAGTTTTTTTATGTTTTATTTTTAGGGATGTCATCATTGTCTTCCTGTCTGTCCCCCCCAGTTATTATGTTGTTTATTATAGATGCACATTTTACCAGTGATGGAGAAGAATGTTTACTGAGATGTGTTTTAAAGAGAAGCAGAGATTTAATTTTATTTCAGGCTGCATAGGGGCTGCATTGTTGAGAGGATATTTTGCTTTTTGTTTTTACTGATTCCTTTGTGTATATTGCAAAATCTAAAGATCTGTTTGTAAAACCACCTTACACTACTAAAATAAACATATTTAACCCTCCAGCTGTGACTCTTTAGCTGTAACGTAACACTTGTTCTATGCTCTCTAGGAGTCTGTGCTATGCAAACATGGTGAATCCCATCTGCCTTGTTTTATCTTCAGTGGGTAACATTTAATTTTACTCTTCATTCCGTTTCAGATCCAGCTCAAGTTTTCTCAGGTCCACCAAATCATGTGCAAGTACTGGTAGAGACTGGCATTCTGTTGTGCTGTGATGCACAGCACATGGGTTGTCTCAACGTGATGTCTTGCTTGGCACCCAATGATGCCTGTGTATATGAACATTCTAAGGGAGCTCATGTAATTAGTAGCCAAACAGACACAATCCAAGGACCTAAGCTGTTCTGTTACACCTCTCCAAGGAACATAGTCAGCCCTTTTCCATCACTGAGGTTGTTTGAAGTCTGGCTGACAATATTGCAGCAAAACTTTGCTCTTCACCTGTCTCATTTGAAAATCTCTTGTCTTCCAGTCCCCACAGATTGCACGGTAGGAGTGTGTTATTTCATGCTCACTCCTGGAAGGTCCTCAGCTTACTTGTGGCTTTCAGGGCTAGAAAGTTCTTGGTTCCTAATTTTAGTATCATTTGGCCACAAGCAGTTAACCTCTGAGGTATCAAACTGTAAGGCTACCTATAGGTAATGATATCATCATGGCATGGGCTGTGAGGGGTTAAATTCTCCAATTAAATCTTTTTAAATTGTCTTCATTATGTTTGGTCTAAAAATATTCTCTCAGTTTTCCATCCTGGCTCAGATCTTCATTGTCTGACTTCATAATTTGGATGAGAAGCCCTTGAGGTTTGCGCAGCAGAGCCCTGAAGTAACCCTACAAAATCATTTCTGAAGGAAAAAAGGTAAATCTGCCAAGATTAGTCTCACATTGTGTCTCAACACAAAGCAGATGTCATTAGCATTCTCTGGATGAAAAGTCATTCTGTAATACTTTGGTTTTGGGCTGAAAAGCTGCAGGGAGTTGCTGCTTTTTTATATTTAAAGCAGGAAAGCACCCAAAACTTCATAACTTCAGAAAGTTAATGCTTAAAAGGCCTATTTATATCTTTTCAAAGACCAAGTTTAACAATCAGATTATCTTTGATTGATACTTGTTAAATTAACGCACCTCCCAGAAGGCAGTGCCTTGTAGCACTTCCAAACATTTATCTTTGTTCAAGGTTTTAAAAAGCAGTGTCTGGATTTAACTTGGTGGGGTACAGTTGAATTTTGCCCTCCTGCTTCTAAACTAAGAGTAGCCACCTTTATAGCTCGTTTTGTTACACTACACATGACCGTTAATGATGTGTCCGTTTATTCCTAGGAACGGAATTCATTTAGTGGTACCCACACTGTTGTGCAGTCACCTTCAAACTACCAAAGACAGTATCTGGAGATGAACCTGTGAGTAGGCCAGAGCCTCCGAGAGGAATCCAAGGTGAAGAGTTCTTTCTGGATTCCTTTTCTGTTTTGTCCTACAGGGAGGAGGTAATTATCATTTGTAATGGATTGTAGCATCTTGCCATAACTTATATTGCAAGAATGATTTACATCATCTGGGGTCTGAAGTGCACTAAAAGCGATCTAAGGACTCCCCTTAATTGCAGTGAGCTATGAGGCAAGCCTTTGAACTCTGTTAGGGGCCAGCTTCACCAGCTGCAGCCTTTTGAATTGAAGTGTAAGCAATTTTTGACTGCACAGATCAAGCTGTGTTGATATTTACTAATTGATTTCCTCAGTGGCACGTATACAGAATGCTCAGGGAAGAAGGCCAGGACGTGCACGCTGCTGGAAAATTTTCCATCTTCAGTTTTTCATCATCTTAAAATCAAGTAGGGAGTAAATTGTTGTTTCTTCCTCAAGTGTGGTCATGTTCCAAGTCCCCTGCAGGATGAGTTGTAGTAGTTTACTCTGCTGAATTCCTGTGAAGGCACTTCTTTGTTGTTACAGTGCCTTGATGTGTGTATTTGTAACTGACCTGGCGCAGCAGGGCGGCCGCTTGGCAGTGTAGTGCTCCAGCTCACTTCTGAAGTGAAACTAGTAAATGGGAGGATGGAGGGGATAGGGCATTAATTCCTGTGCCTGTGTGTTAAACAGAGCTTTACAATCCAGAGAGGAATGTAATGGTTTACCTTGAAAGCTCAGGCCTTCCTTCAGCTGTCCAGGCATTGTGAGGAAACCCTAAATGTATGTAATGGTTTGGGGGGTTTTTTGGTGTTATACATGAATCCCCAGCTGATCTTCTGAGATAGCCACAGAGTGGAGAAAGTCTGGAGCAGCTCACACTAGCCAAAGACAGGAGAGATGGGCACAGCTTGACAGGACACTATTGTAAACAGAGAGGACTTTCACAGGACCACCCAGCAGGGCAGTAATAGGATTTTCTGAGCTTCAATGTAGCATTCAGCTGCTGCACCAGACTGCTTCCAACCATTGCCTTCTTGCTGGGTTTAGTCTCCTCTTTCCCATCCCCAGGTGCCCGGGGGTGTGTGGTGGCCCCCTCATGCTCTGCAGAAGCCCCTCAGCCTGGCTCCTCCCTCTCTTCTCTCCTTATAACAGCATTGGCTGCAAGCGCAGCGTCCCAGCAGTTCCTTGGTGCCTGCTCATCGAGTTGCTGCTCCAGTGCCCCGTCAGGAAATGGACTAGGAGAGGAGAAAGGAATCACTGTAAGTGAGCTACTGTCTCCAGTCACTGCTCTTGCTGTAGATGGCAAGGACCAATGCCTGTGTGCAGCAGGCTGTTTCCTTCCTAGCTCATGGCTGTTCACCTTTCCCGCTGCTGTGTTCATACATGATGCCTGCTGGCAGCACTGCAGACAGAAGACTGGCTGAGGAGTAATGATGTCTTCTTTGGTTCACAGACTGAAAACCTTCTGAGGAGTGAGAGCTGATTCTAGCAAAGCAACTGTTTAAATCTTCAGTTTGTTTTGCTGTAAAGCCAGCATGAGGAAACTTTGTAGTATCTCCTCAGGTGGATGGTGACTGGATGTTGCAGTGGTTAATCTAAACAGTACCTAAGGAACTCTGCACACGGGGAGGCACTAAACCGCTCTGCTCTCTGTTTATTCTAAGGGATTCTGTTTGTCCCTAAATGACTCCAGTATAAATCAGAGCCAGGGAAGTGTGTCAGCCTTTGCCAAAAGCCTGTGGATTTTATTTTTGCACATATTTACACTGTATTTGTTCTTTCAGACAGCAGCAGCAGCAGTGTGTTACAGCACTCTCTTTTCAGGGGATGCAAGCAATACATTACCAGCTCTAATTAGCTTTTCTATGAAGGAGACTACTTGAAATAAAGCTCATTTTGTAGTTTGTACTGAGCTGTGTGGAGAAAGTAGCAGTAATTCACAGGTGAAATCTACTAGGAAACAAGCAGGCTGATACATAACTCAAATGTCAGTCTCCTCATTTGGTGCTTTTGCAAGGATCAAAACATTCCCATTTGAAGTATTTTTCACATCAAAGACAGGATTTAAATTAAACCCAGAAAGAATCTTCTGTGTTCATTTTATTCACTCCTTGTTAGGTGAAAAATGTAGAGAAACTGAGGGAGGGAAACTCCTGAGCTGTAATGCCAGGAGTTTTCCAGGAGGGGAGGTTTGGGGAAACGTTCATGATGAGGTAAGATGAACTGAAGCCGGTGTTTCTGAGCAGCAACAGAAGCAGCTAACACTGTATGTAGTGTAGGATTTTTTTTGTCTACAGTCTCCTAAAAGGTAAGTTTTCATTTTTTTAATATGGTTTTTATTGTTTCTGGGATAACGGTGTCCTGAACCTTGGTTGACGCTATGGCAACACGTACAATCCAAAATATCGCTGCAGCTGAAGACTTACTATAACCTGGCCTTGGTGGTTTGTCATAGTTCTCTTGCTGTTTTACACTGACAAATGTACAACTGTTTCAAGCCCTGCAGAAATTTCATTGCAGAGTTTGAATTGAAAAAAGTTAATTGAAAATATGCTGGTTCTGCCCTCCTCTGCCTGTCCCTTTTCCCTTGTTCAGTTACAAGCAGGAGATTGAGATGAAAGAGGGCTTCAGAAGCAATTTCTCTTGTCTCTAGATTTCTTTTATTAGTGCCTCTTCATACTCTAAAATTTCTGTGACAGCATCTTCCATTTCCCAGAGCACAAGGGCCTGGCTCTCAGGGGCACTTCAGCTGCTTCCCCCTGGGAGCACATGGATGTGTATCCCTTCCTTTCCCACATCCATGGGTTTGTGTTCCCTGTCAGAGCACACATCTATGTCTGCCCCTCTCCAGAGCCTGCACGCTCATGGTGGCAAACCTCTCCTTTGTGGAGAGCTGACCAGCAGAGGCACAGCACAACATCTGTGATAAATCCACTCTGCAGGTTGGTCACATCCTTTTTGAGGCACTAAGCTGCTCAGCAGACTCTTTCCTTTAATACTTGTATGGCTGGGCTCAGAGGTGACTCTGTTTTCACCTGGAGACCTTTGCTTGATCTGGGACCCTTCAGAATGAGTTGCAGAAAACCAGGATATACTGATTTTAACCCAGCAGTGAGGATCTCTAAACCTAGCTGTAACTGCTTGCCTTTCAGCTCCAGCAGGAAGTTTCCTTTAGACAGAAGATATTTCTGCTACAATGGACAAAGGTCTTTCCTTCCTTCTCTGTGTGATTACAACCACGCTGCTCTTGGGAGAATCAAGCCGAACAGGTGAGGAAAATGGTCCAAACCTGCTGCCTGCATCCAAATCTGGGTTTCTTGTTCTTTAGAGTCAATTCGTTCAGTCTTTAAGTGCTAGTGCTTATTTTGCCTCATCTTCTTACTCTTCAGCAGCTTATTTTACTGGTTATATCAGCATAGGATTTTGTTTTTGAATTGGTCATTAAGATATCACCAGGGCATAGCTTGTTGTTGCAGCTTGTGATTGTGTTCTTCGTACCTTTGCTGCTGTAGCTGTAAATCAGATGACAGAGATGAGGGCAGGTTAAAAAGCCTAGAAAAAGGGTGTCTAGGTGTCCTTGAACACCATCATTGTGGTTAAAGCTGTTTCTTCTGGTCACAACCTGCAGGAGGGGAGACAAATGCTGGCAAAGGATGCAAAGGCAAGGCTCCCAGCCTAGAGAGAGGATGGGGTAGAAAACTGAGGTGAGGTGGCCAGTGCTTAACAGTGCTACGAGCTTTTCCACAGAAAGCTGAGCAGGCAGCCAGCTCCCATTGGAAGGCTGGGCATGTCAGAGGAGAAGGGGTAAGGATGAGGCTGACTTTTGCCACTGCAGTTGTTTCCTGCAGCCACCAGCCTGCGGGGAACAAGAGCGGAGGGATGAGCCTCTTCTTTGTTTTCCGGTTTTCATAGAATCTCACAGTGAGGACTTGGCTTCTGAAGTGTCACTGCCATGAACTGTGAGCAAGTGCTGCGACTTGGTTACTTATGGTCCTTTCAGGAGTTCTTACAATGGGGCTTTGAACAGCTGCATCCAGTGCCACTGTGGGGGAGCTGAGGACCTCAGTACAGGCTGTTTTCTTCCAGGAAACCCTAGCAGGTCTTCAAAAAGAAGCCTCAAAAAGCTTTTAGTGGCTTTAATGAGTTTCTAGAGGGAGACAAGAGAACTCCTTTGTGAAGATTTCCAGCTCCCATGGAGAACTGTAGTGGAGAGGGAAAAAACAGGTTTTGTTTCACCATAACGTTCAAAAGTTCAGCACAAGGCCAGAAACTGCAAAACCAAAGGATGAATAATACATAATGAATGAATATGTTGTTATATTTAATGAAAAACTCACAGCTTTTGCTTGAAAGAGTGAAAACGCTCTTAATTTTTGGTGTTATCTTGAGGGATTTTTGGCTTTTCCACTGTGAATTGTTTGATTCCCAGGAGCAAAGCTGTGCGTGTTCTAGAGGAAGCATACTGGGCAATTAGTGAGTCGTACATTGACACAGCTGTGGGGTCAGTTCTGCATCTCAGACACTGTAGTTTTGCTCTTTTGCAGCTGGGGTGAAATTGGGGGATTCTCCTAAGGATTAAGGAAGGAGAAGCTGTGGATCAAATAATTGAACAGGACTTGGAAGTCACACAGCAGAGCAGAGTAGAACCCAGCAGCAAGACTGATCCCAGTAAAAACACATGGTGTTTTTACCAAAGAGGGGAGTATCATTACCTTGGTTTTACGGATGGGAAACTAAGGCATGGGAAGGAGAAGTAATACCCAAAAGGTCAATAGTGGTTTGACTTTTGATCTTCACTCTGCTGTTCACAGATTTGTTCCTGGCTCCCATCACGCTTAAACCCTGTCAGTTTTATGGACTTCCCTTGCTCTCTATTCCTTAATGAGACACAGAGAGCAGGCAACCCCAGAGAGGCTTCCTGGCCCCTCTTGCTGTTGATTCCTGGTTTTGGATGTGGCCCTTTTGGGGGCTTTAGTTTTCAGAGGAATGAAAAGTCAGGGTGCTTGGAAATTGAGGGGGGAACAGAGCCAGACATAGTGGAGAAAGGTTTGTATCCTGGTGGGTGCAGCCCCTCATGTCTTGGAACTTGATAGTGATGGGCTGTTTACAGGGCTTTTCCTTAGGGATATTGCCAGGGGTTTGCTGAAGTTAGAGGGAAATCTCAGTTGAGTGAAGCAGCAGAACTGGCTTTTCACCTCGCTGGGGAGAACAATCAGGAAATAAGCCAGCTGCTTCTGCAGAATCAGTGCGTGAGTGACAGCCCTCATCACTGAGTTACAGTCAGAACCTTTTTGTAGTCTGAATCTGGCTGTGGCTGTTCCTGCTCCTGTTTCACACTGACACTGTGCTGTGAATGAGCAAACTTGAACTGCGGCAGCCATGAGCTGGTGAGGCCAGGACAGTCATTCTGCTGTTGAAGTGCAGTATGAATGAGGGTGTGAAGCGTCACTTTTGAGGAGCTGTAAATAAAAGCCCTGCAAGAAGCTGATGATGTTGTGTTTTTCAGGAACCTCAAGGAATGACGATGCTCTGAGTCAGGTACGTTTGAGTTCCCTGAAGCAGAGCTGCCAATGAAGGTGTGTGTGCAAAAGACCAGAAATAGATGTGGTCACAGCGTGCAATGCTTTTAATCCGTGAAGTTATCATTTTGAATACATTTCCATGGCTGGTGCTGGCCATGTCTGAGTCTGTGTGCGTCTGTGCTGGGGTTTTGCTTTCCTTTAGTCCAGAATTCAAAACTCAGCCATGCCCCAGGGCAGAACCTGCCTCCAGCCACTGACTGTTTTGTCTGCAACAGGCACTGATCTCTTTGGGAGCCTGTGTGCACTGTGTGCCTTGTGACAACATTTAAAGTGACTTTTATTCAGGCAACGAATCCTCACAATAGGTGGTGAAGGGAGATGGTTGTGATGGCTCAGTTCCTGTTGGGGAGCCACAGTGGTGGGCTTGCTGCAGCTCACAGGGGCAGATTTACAGCTGGTTTAGCACTGGAGACCCCCTGACACCGGCCCCCCCAGCTGAGGGCCCTGCCTGGGACTTGGCAATCCAGTCATTCCTGCTCCATTTCTCAATCTGCAGGGCATTGACTCGAGGGGACCAGAAGAGGCTCTTCCAACTCTGACCGTCACAACGATCCTGGTGAGGCAGCGGCACGGCTCTGGGGTGGCTGGGACGTGGCTGGGGTCTTGCTTTGCCTTTTCTTTCCACCCGTATATTTGCAAATGATTTTTTT
Source organism: Psittacula echo (assembly GCF_963264785.1). Classification (NCBI taxonomy): domain Eukaryota; kingdom Metazoa; phylum Chordata; class Aves; order Psittaciformes; family Psittacidae; genus Psittacula; species Psittacula echo. The sequence continues at coordinate 1,023,917 of NC_137753.1, forward strand.
GTGCCAGCGCCTCAGCACCCTCACAGGGAAGAGCTTCTGCCTAAGAGCTCATCTCAGTCTCCCCTCAGGCAGGTTAAAGCCATTCCCCTTGGCCTGTCCCTACAGGCCCTTGTCCAAAGCCCCTCTCCAGGTTTCCTGTAGCCCCTTTAGGTGCTGGGAGCCTGTTCCAAGGTCCCTGCAGGCTCTGGGAGCCTGGAACTCTGTGTTTTCCCCCAATATGCAGGAAGATCCCTACGTCATGGTGAGGAGCGCGGAGCTGGAGGGGTACTGCATCGACCTGCTGAAGGCTCTGGCTGCAATGCTCCGGTTCCGCTACAGGGTGAAGGTGGTGGGCGATGGGCAGTACGGAGCTGTGGCTCCCGGCGGGAACTGGACCGGAATGATCGGTGAAGTTCTGAGACGGGTAATTTTCTATTTGTGCTGTTCCAAAGTGGGCTCCAGGAGGGCAGAGCAGTGCCGGGATCTGCCGGGGTCTGCTCAGGGGCTGAGCAGCTCGGGGTCATCCTGCCTGTGGCATAGAACTCGTGAGTAGCAAGACTTGTGGTTGGGTTTGGCCTATGTGTATGGAAACCAAGGAACAAGGAGGTGATGGCCGCAGCAGGGACTCACTGTTAGAAAGAGACACTCCTGGGCTTGTCTCAGAGGCCACCCAGGGTTTCTTTGAGCTCTGAGGGACTGCACAGACACCTCAGCTCAGTAGTGAAACAAAGATAACTGCTGTCAGGAAAACTTGCCTTGCACGTGATCCCTGAGGGCACCGGAGCCTCAGCCGGTCTGTGATGCTGTAGCAGGGAACCGGAAGGCCCAGACTGCAGCCCGCAGCCTGCAGCGATCAGTGCAAAGCTGTCCTGTTTGTCAGAGCTGTCTGTGGCACAGGGCAGCAGCCGGTGCTGCAGATCTGCCTCAGCCTGGGGAGGTCTCTGCTTGCGTGCAGGATCTTCAGGCAGGTTGAGGGCCGGTTGGTTTCCTCCCCACCTCGCAGGAAGCAGACATTGCCGTGGCGCCGCTGACGGTCACGTCAGCGAGGGAAGAGGTGGTCTCCTTCACCACCCCATTCCTGCAGACCGGGATTGGAATCTTGCTCCGCAAAGAAACCCTCTCTCAGGAGATGTCGTTCTTCCACTTCCTGGCTCCTTTCAGCAAGGAGACCTGGACCGGCCTCTTGTTTGCCTACGTGCTGACGTGCTTCTGCCTCTTCCTTGTTGCCAGGTACGAATGAATCTGTTTCCCAGGTTTTGGTCAAGTCAGCTCCTTTTTCAGCTATGGAGAGATCTCAGTTCTAAAGGAAGCACCTGGGTGCATTTTGCTTTCAGGAACCTTCTGTAGAGGTCCAGAACCAGGGCCAGCAAAGCTTAAGTAATGTCAGGTTAAGACAGCATGAAGAGCACGAGATCTCTGGATGTGGCCTACCTAGGGTTGCTGAGAGCACTGGGTGCTTGTACTTGAGATGTTCTTTCTCACCCTTATCAGAGTTTGCTTTGAACCATGACCATGTTCCCATGAGCAGGTCTCTCTCCTGTATTTTTATGCACTGTGTCCTGCATTGACTGATGGAAGATTCTCTCTGCCACTCCTCCACTCTTTCCCAAGAGATTCCGCTTCCCCTGCTTTCTTAGGCTGCACTAATGCTCTCTGCAGCTGCAGTCTTGAACAAAAGCTCTACTGCTGGCGCCCTGTCCTCCTCAGGTGAAAGAGGAGCTGCCATGCACAGAAGAGGCATTTTCAGTCTAATCTGCACTGCTGCACTCGCAGTGCAGGATGGTTTGGGTCTATTTTCCCCCTGAATGTCTTGTTTTATCCTGTCATTTTCCCACAGGCTGAGCCCCTGTGAATGGAATGAGCCAAAGAACGAAGAGAACCACTTCAGCTTCTTAAACAGCCTCTGGTTTGGAGCAGGAGCCCTTGCCCTGCAAGGTGAGCTGGAGAACAGCAACAGGGGGACTCTGGTGGGGGTATGGGGTTTGTATACCCAGCTCTGGTGTGTCTGTAACTGCTCTGGGGAATGTGAAGGTAACCACTGCACTGGTGCTTGGTAGAGGGGAGTGTTTTGTTGTTGCTTTTGGCCGCTGACACTGCTCCAGCTCTGCTCTGCAGGTTGGTCAGGTCAAAGCAGCCATCGCAGCTCTCCTCAGGCTCCTGCAGTCAGTAGCTGCAGGGCAAGTTTTGCAGTTTGGCCTTTACATAGAGGGAAGCCTCGAACTCAGGCTCATGGTCTAAAGCTCTTTGTGTCTCTGTGCATCCCTCCCATGTGTTTTCTCGGCCCCGGTCATGCAGGTGTCACCCCTCGGCCCAAGGCTCTCTCTGTACGGGTCGTTGCTGCTGTCTGGTGGCTCTTCACCATCGCGCTGCTGGCTGCCTACATCGCCAACTTCACTGCCCTGCTGAGCTCCGGCAGTGAGCAGCTCCCCATCCAGACCTTTGAGGATCTTGTGAAGCAAAGGAAGCTGGAGTTCGGGACGCTGGAGGGCTCTTCTACCTTCTACTTCTTCAAGGTATCTGTTGTTTTGTTCATCTCTTCCTCCAGGGAGAAAAGCCTGTAGAGGACCTTTTGTGCTTTTATAGTGCATTCCTTTACAAGCCAGCAGTCCAGCCTGCAGGGGCTGTCCCTGTGTGCCTTGAACACGTTATTTTGCAGCCACTGCACATATGGGCAGATTTTATGTGATGATTTTGCACTTCAGTTGACACTGGGATTTTTGGGCTGCAGAACTCCAAGAATCCCATCCATCAGATGATCTATGAGTACATGGACAAGAGACGAGACCACGTTTTAGTCAAGACCTACCAGGAGGCAGTTCAGCGGGTGATGGAGTCCAACTACGCCTTCATCGGGGAATCCATCTCCCAGGACCTTGCTGCCGCCCGGCACTGCAACCTCATCAGGGCCCCTGAAGTTATCGGAGCCAGAGGATTTGGCATTGCCACCACCCAGGGTTAGTCTGTGTCCTGCTCCTGCCCCACTCTCCACTTGGAATCATGGAATGGTTTGGGTTGGAAGGGACCTTCATAGCTCATCCAGCCCCGTGCAATGAGCAGGGACATCTTCAACTAGAGCAGGTTGCTCAGAACCACATCCAGCCTGGCCTGGAATGTCTCCAGGGAGGGGGCAGCCACCACCTCTCTGGGCAGCCTGTGCCAGGGTTTTAGCACCCTCAGTGTAAAACGTTTCTTCCTCACATCCAGCTTGAATCTCCCCTCTTTTAGCTTTAAACCATGCCCCTCGTCCCGTCAGCCTCCTGCTTCTGACCCCAGCGTTTCTTGCTCAGACGTGCTCTGGGCTGTCGTGGGCTCTCCTCAAGCTCTCATTCTCCCCACTCCAGCGTCCCCATGGACGAAGCAGCTCTCCGTGGCCGTCCTCAAGCTGCGCGAGTCTGGGGACCTCGACTACCTGCGCAACAAGTGGTGGGAGAGCAGCTGCCTCCACAGGAGCCGCGAGCGGTGGAGCCCTCTGCAGCCCCAGGCACTGGGGGGGCTCTTCCTCACCCTGGCCGTCGGCCTGGCCCTGGGCGTGATCGCAGCCGTGGCTGAGCTCTCAAACAAGAGCAGACGCGCTGCTGGCCATGCCAAGGTGGGTGATGGTTTATCTCCTGCCGATTCCCTGTATCCCACCGGATTAGCAGGAACAAGCTCGGTACCAGCCTGATCCTGCTTTTTCTGAGGAAAGCAGTGCAGTGACAGGGGAAGCCACCGTATCCATTTACTCTTTAAAGAGCTGGGGTCTCATGGCTTAGGCTGAGTGACAGTTTTCTAGCCTGGACAAGGCAACAATCATAAAAGAACCTCCCACCCTGCCAAAATACTAAGTAGAAACATCTGCTCGGTTCCTTGGCAGCCCAAGTGCATTCTGGTGTGCTCAGTGTGTACAGAGGACAGTAGATCACCAGTAACAAGTTTATTCTGAAGTATGGCTCCTCTCAAGTCACTTGACAAGCAGGAAAACACATGTAAATGAAACTGCACTAGAATCTGAGTGTGTGTCCCTGTTCCCTGCCTGTTCCAGGGGCGGGTTGTGCACCCTTTCCCAGGACACCGAAACACCCACCCCTGTGTTTCCTCCCTTTTGTCTTCCAGAAATCTTGCTGTGCTGTTTTCACAGAGGAAATCTGCACTCGTCTGCACATAAAGAAAAACACGAGACAGAGCCAGGAGACTTCAGGGAGGGCCAATGCTTAACAGTTCTGCCCTGAAGGAATGGGCCTGTGTTAGGTTTATACCACATGTATTTCATAGGAACTACATCGATGTAGAAAGATGTTTCTCTGCAAGTCTAGAGTGTTAGTTTTCTAATTACAAACACACACAGAGCACTTCTGGATTGGTGGAGCTGGATGCAGATGACTTGGAAGAACTTAAATCCATGAGGGACAGAGGGAAACTTTAACAGTAAGGGAGGTTAACGACATGGTGAGATAGAGCTGAGGTGGCTGCAGTGGTGGGTCTGTATTTAGTTTAGAAGTTCACTGTGTAAGTACATGAACACCTGTAGGAGTAACTGACTTGGGACAGTTAATGCAGAACCTCTGCTTACTACCGACAGCCTGAGGTACAGCCTCGGAAACGGAAAGCTCTCTCTTAGCTGCCTGTTCTCATCAAGAGCTGCTGCTGAAACGTGCCAGTTACAACTGCTCCATTCTGAGCAGATGCTTCTCGCTGGGAGGATTGGTTCTGATCAGGAATGACAGAGCTGAGGCATAACCCCCAACGGTGGGACTTAACTGAGTCCCTTGCAGTGCCCTGAGGGTGCCCACGCAACTGAGGAACTACTGGACATAAGAAATGCCAGAGGTGGACTTGTCCTTGCCCGGTTCCCATCAGGGACAGGTTTCGCTGCTCAGCCATAGAAGGTTAACAGTTTACCTGGTCAAGAACTACTGAGGAAGAGTGAAGGCTGAAATCCAGCAGTACCAGAGTGTGAAGCCTGGTTATGGGTCAACTGAAGTACAAGTTCCCCAGGCAAGGGTGAGGCTGTGGGCACTGGGCATTAGCCTCTTGCTTGCAAAGAAGAATCTTCGGGCCTCAAGGGGAGCAGCTGGCTCAGCTGTGTATTAAACAGGTCTCCCATTCAGAGCTGGAATGGCTGATGCAAAGTTCATGGTTAAATTACGCCATTAAGTTACTTCACAGCCCACAGAGGGGGAAAGAAGGCAAATTCAGTTACTTGGGAATGGCTTTAACTGCACTGCAGGAACCAAGAGACTAACTCCTACGCATCCCAGCATTAAATAACTGAAGGCAACAGAACCTAACGTGCCTGCAACAGGAGGATAGCTGGGTGCTCCTCACCAGAGCACTTCACGTTCACTTTGAGGGTAACTTAGTAAGACTAAACTTCATCAAACTATGGCTGAGTAATTTCATGTAGTTGCAGAATTCCCCTCCCAACCCAACTGGTAACGAGAACAAACAGGGAAAGCAACAGGAGCTACGGGTTCTTCCAACTGATGGTAAACCAGTGCTGTCCAGTTAGCCCAGATCAGGACAGTTCTGTTTTAAACACAGCTTAAGTGATGCTTCTTAGGTTAGAAGGTGGCTCAGTCCTTCAGTCCAATTAACTGCAAAGAGCATGAAACACTTTAGGTAAGTTTAACAGCTGACATGGGAAACACAGTGTCAGACTGACTTAGCACTTTAGAACTGCTTGGTGTGTGCCATGTCCTTGATGGCAGAGTAGGCAGAGATGTATAAAAAAAGGTTTCGTTGACATTTAAATATATTTCTATATGAATGTCTCACAGAACAAAAAAATAAAGTCTTTCCATCACAAATACTGCAGCATGAAAATAAACACTTACCAAAATAAACAATGAGTGATATACATATATATATTTGGGGATGTATACTATAGAGTGAATCATATTGTTGCTTTTTAAGTCACAAAAGCACAATATAAATACGGAATTTCCTATGAACTCTTTTCCCTGTTGTAATAAAAATACATTCTTTACAGTTAAAGTAGAACTAGTGCAAGTCCGTGCTGCTGCCGCCGCTCCCCTGCGGGCCAGCCCCCATCATTGACACGGCACTTCGTACTTAAAGATGACGCTGAAGATCTTCCCCCCAAGGCGGTCAGCGAGCCACGAGTTCTTGATCACTGCCAGCTTGAGGCTCTCGCACTTGAAAGCCGCGTAGTAGTTGGTGTGGATGGCGCGGCCCATGCCCTCGATGATGACCAGGTCTGTCTTGCGCTCCCGCACCAGCACAGCCAAGCCTTTGTCCAGACGGCTGGAAGGAGAGCTCTGGTTGGAAACAGACCTTACATGTGCCGCAAGTGAGAGACGGGTGGTTCTAAGGGCTCTGGACATAAACTGTGGTGGGATTCAACTTTTCAGCTGGAATTACTGATGCCAATAAACAGGAACACTTAAAGGAAATGAGATTGAATCGTAGTTTTAAAGCTCCGTCCCGAGCACACTTGGGATTTCCCAGGAAACACACAGGAAAGTTCTGTTCTCCCAGAGAACTGAATTAAGAATAACCAGGTTAACACCATGGAACACTGCCTGTGCTCAAGGGGATTTCCTGATCATGTGCAGGATTTAACTGAGCTGCTCCTGACCACGGCCACGTGTCACTGCTCAGCACACCATGATAAGGCAGATACCCAGCAATGAGGAAGGGCTGATCAGTATCACAAGTCTGTAAATCCAGACTAAGCAACATTACTGGTTGTGTGTAAGTGATTCCTATCAGGAAGCGTGGCTGAGATCCTCCAGTGCTAAGTCTCAGAACATTCTGCAGCTGATGGAGACAAAGAGCAGATGGGGACTTTGCTAACATACCTGAGATCTAGACACGGAGAACTTGAACCCGTCTGAACCAAGAGCAGCTTCTCTTCCTTCAGGGCAGATCTTGAAGAAGAAAGAAAAAGACAAAACCACGAAATGTCACGGAAATCTGGTACTAAAGCAAGGACGACAACTGAGTCTGCTCTGCAAAGGCTTCTTTCCCCACCAGGATTCCAGAAGAGAACACAACGCTTCCTTCAATAAAAGGCTTCTTTGGTCAGCTGCGTATACTCCACAGGGCTAGTCTCTATGTGACATCGCTGTATTTGCCTCTATTCTTTCTAACATAGCTTCATGTTTTAGTAGCTCGAGGGCTCATCAGGGAAGACACAGAAAAGAAATACCATTATGGGTTGTTAATAAAGGTCTGATCTGTAAATTGTTCACCTTAATGAAAGTACTTGTTCTGCCCTGGCTTCCAGATTTCAGACACAAATAAACACAGTTAAATATGTAACAAGGAACTTGCTTTTTCCTTCTCTGTACTGTACAATACACAATGAAGGCTGGGAATGTGCTTACTGAATGATGGGATCCATTGCTGCTATCCGCTCAGTCACGATCAGGGATTCGCTGTAGGTGACATCGTTCAGGGCAGGGCCAGAGTTACAGGCCAGTATAACCTGAGGTAAAGGTCCAGAAGAGTCCACAGGTTAATGCAGTGCATGTGTGGTGGCAGAGCTGCTTGTTTGTTTAGATCATCGTGCCCTGACCTACTGTACAGAACAGGAAATGAAAGGGGAAGGCAGGAGGCCCAGAGCTCACTCTCCCTCAGTTAACTGCTATTTTGGGACTTACAACCCTCAGCACCCTCACAGGGAAGAGCTTCTGCCTAAGAGCTCATCTCAGTCTCCTCTCTGGCAGGTTCAAGCCATTCCCCTTGCCCTGTCCCTACAGGCCCTTCTAAAGAGACCCTCTCCAGCTTTCTTGTAGGCTTTGGAGTTTCAGGGGTTGGGATTAGTCCCAGTTTTGATGCCAGGATCCAGTCTGGTCAAGAGTACTGCAGGTGGATAGTTAGCAATTACCAAAGCTCTGTTACATGGTGAATTCACAATGAAACCCACTTACCTCTGTCCCTCTAGAAAGGAGCTCTCTGACAAAAGGAAAGACTCCTAAAATTATGTCTATTCCACTGTTATCTGCGAAAATTAAGGCACATTTATGAGGGGGACCCTCCTGAAAGAGAAAACCAGCGTATTCAGGATTGAGTTCACAGCTCATCTCAGTGCACAGTCTGTGTTATTTACAACTACTCGCTTTAAGACCCCACATTTTATAGCCTCAAACACTTGGCCATTTTGGTTCTCTAGCAGCAGCACAACTCATCAGACCACCACCTACCCTCAGTCTTAGGGGAAATTAAGTTCCCTGACGGTGTCTTTGCACAGGAATTTAAAGCAGCCTTCAGTAACTTTGATTTCTTTGAGAGGCCTTCAAACTCCATTAATATAACCTGCACTGGAATTAAAGACAGCAGCTCTGAACAGGAGCATCCTTGGAGGCTGGAGGAGAAGCAGCAGCATGGGTGGCTGCTGGTATAAGTGTGGTGGTCATTGGGGTGCACCTACCTCGGTGGCTGTTTTAAGCTATCCTGCCATAGGGTGACAGGATTCCCTCTGCCAGGAAATGGCAGGATGAGCTATTGGGAGCAGTGACATCCTAAAATGCAGACTCCTTCTCTTCCATTAACCATTTCATTTGTTCTAAATCTGATGTTATAAACTCGGCTCCCTCCAGTTCACATCAACAGCAGAAATTTCATAGTGAACAGTGCTTAATTCTTAATAAAACACTGTCAGGACAGTGCCTGGCATTCCTCAGTTGTCACTGTTTCTTACACAGGATGAGCTGACAGGTTCTGGTTTAAGATGTAATGAGTTCGAGTGATCCACTCACACCAAAGCTTTGGCTCCCATTGCCCACAGGGATTTACACAAAGACACAAAAGCTTTTCAATTAACCCTAACGAAGCAGCAATAGAGATCACACAGGGCAGAAAGGGCTTTGCTAACTGGCAAGTTAATTGCCTTCAGCAAGCTCCTACATTACTGTTGGCTTTAGGCTGGCTACTTAGCCAGAGTAACAAGCCAAATGTTACCTTTGGGCCCAGTGTTCAAAGTTTTGGGTCTAGGTGTATAGAAATAAATGTCTTTATAAAGCAGGGGCACAATGTGGTTCCTGTGGAACAGCTCTGGGAGCAACTGGGTTCCAAACGCTGTAGGTCCTGAAGGAATTCAGCTAAGAAATGATGAAGTGTCAGCCTAATCCCTTTTATTCCTCTCTTTATGGTATGGCTGCTGAGTTACTGGCACTGCATTACCAGAATGTATTCTGAGTGGTCTGAAGAGGGTTCTGTTAAAGTCCAAGATTAATGAGGTGGGTTTATGATGAATGTATTTAATTACTCATGGTTAGTAATGATTGTGGGTCATACCTTCAGTCGCTCCAGCCACTGGTTGTAGGAATCCTGTAGCCAGGGCCGTTCTGTGTCATAGACAAGATCATGTTAGTGTGGCTTTCAGTCAAAGAAGAATTCTGTATGCTACAAAAAGGAGGTGGCTCTTTCCAGGTGTCTAAACATTAAAGTATTTGAGCTCAGGCTTCTGAATGTTAAACAAAGAGTTCCAGAGCTCTGAATTAAGGGAAGAACTCAACTGGAGCAGTCTTGAAAGGGAATTTTCATAACAAAGCAATGAAGGCAGGCAGGTTGGCTATGTGAGGATTCCTCCCAGATAGACAGTGTTGTGCCCCCCAGGACACTGTCTCCTCGGGTGGGTTAGAACAGTTATGAAAATAGCAAAGACATTCTGAGTATTGGTGCAGCTCAGGCCTTGGTTCAAGGAGAGCTTTTCAGATTGCAATTCCTTTGGAACACAGACAGAAACGTTCCACTCAAACTCTGCAGCCACCACTTCAGGTTGCCTCAGCGAGTGCTGATGGTTTCCTGCCACCTGGGCAGCAGAACTGCCACAGTAAACCCGGTCACACAACATCCAGTCCCAGCCACCACCACACATCTCCCTTTACCTTGTAGTTTTGACTTGGCTTCTTCAAATCCAAACTGTGGCTCAGATTCCAGAACGCTGTATCAGAGGGGAAGTAAAGGGTACACAGTTAAGCAGCTTCATCTCAAATACAGCTCAAATGTTTCCTTAGCAGGTGGTCAGCAATCTTACTGGTTATAATGGGGAGTGTAGACAGGTCCAGTGAGTGAGAAGCAGATACTTTGTGCTTGGGTTAAAAACAAAGGGCTCAGATGTATATTACTGAAGCTGGTTTCTTTTGGCATAAGAACTCTAATTTAACACACAGATGTCTGCAGGCACTAGACTACAGGTACAGAAGACACCTTTTGGTCTGCAGCCCACCATAAAATGGAGTCATGGTCTAACGTGTCAGTGGAACAGTCTCCTCTGAAGGCTGAACTACAAGAGTTTTTGAGGTTGTACCTGGGTGGCACGAAAAGGGATTAAAATAACCAGATACAGGTTTTCAAAGTTACTGCCAGGAACTGATAGTAAAGTAGCCCCTCACATGTGGGTGGTGAGGAGGATTTCCACAAGTGAGGTGACTTGGTTCTAAGCTGTCAGTACAAATATTACAGCATGTGGGCATTGCTTGTCAGTTCAGTCTCACGAAGTTCCTTAAATCCAGCCCTGACATTTAACTCGGTATCTCTCAGTTCCTTCCTTAAAGGCTCTTGGATCTATAGTATCAGCCCCCCCAAAAGAAAGTTCTAGAATTGTGATTCCTTGCACAACAACACTTGTAAAGACAGCCAACACTTGATGCAGGTGTAATACAAGCTACAATTAGATCAGTGCACTTCATTCTCTAGAGAAAAAAGAACAATTGGATATTCTGAATCTTAAAGGGTGCTTTTAAAACATTTTGAAACATTGAACACCTACTCTGAGACTGCTTTTGCTCCCCAGTCAAAGACATTCCCCGCAAGAAGTCCTTTCACCAGAGCAAACTGCCTCTCCTCCCAGTCTAATGAATCCAAAGACTCGATTACGCTGTGGAAACATTTTAAGGCTATGCCATTTTCTTTCTGCTTTACCTGTAAGAAAGACATGAAACACTGGATTTATAGACAAGAACTTCTTACCCATCACTGGTCATCTCAGTGCCAAGACCACGCTCAAGCATTCTCCTCTATGTTCATGGCCTCTAATGGACCAACAAATTACTGTTATCAGCATGCTTAGTATCAAGAAAAAAGTTTCCTGGGATTCTAACAAAAAGCTTTGTTAGTGCTAGGATATGATCTGCAGCCCAAGAATTACTTTGCTTAAGAAGTTCAGGTGCAATAGATCTTGAGCAGGTTGGGGACTGGAGAGTGGGCACACAAAGGGACTTTTGCAGTGCCATGACCCATCAAACCGAGGTAGTTACCACCAGCAGGCTCAGCACTGCCTGGTTCACAAACACTGGAGATCTCTCTGATTTCTGCATCAAGAGTTTCATCATCCCAGATGTTAAGAAGCTCTTGAATTTTTCCTCCAGTGGGATCAGGGTTACACAGCCAGTTGCCTTCCCAGCTTTCCCAGCTCTAAACTGATGGGAACACCTCCTCAGGGAGGAGCTGGTTACACTGGTAGCTTACACAGACACCACACACTCATCAGAATAGGATCAACACCAATTCTCTTCTCAGAAGCATCAGACAATGGAAGCTGGCAATTTTCATGGTTAGTGTTACCCTCCCTATGCACATGTTGGAAGTCCAGGGTATTATATCCCATTATCATTGCTTCTCCTCAGTGACAACCACCAACTGATTAAAGCTGTTGCAAGGTAGCCAGTTACTGACCCCCCCCACCCCAAGCCATGACTTACACAAAGTTTCAGAGTACGGAAAAAGTGTCTTGAACTCGGATGTTGTCCACCTTGTAAAGCAGGAACAACTTACCTTTGAATAGGGATCCGGAAAATTGAACTCGTTTAAACAGTGTTCCCTTGTATCCAAAAGGCTTCTAACTGTTAAGGTACCATACGCGCTTTAAAAGGGGAGAAGGGGGGAAAAAAGAGATCAACTGCTTGTACAGAAAGAAGTTATTTTCTCTTCTCTTTCCTCCATAAGTCACTGCGCATCACACAAGCACTTGAAAGTCTCTACATTCCACGCGTGCTAAACACTGCCTCTAAGTGACAAATCTGCTGTACAGTTTCCTTAAATACAGAGAGGGAAGACGTTCAGAGCAAAGCTGGGCACTTCCATTAACATGCTGCCATGTTCAATAAGCAGGTAGCAATTTTAAATAATAAAATTTTAAATATAAAACCATATCATTTTCCCATTACATTCCAATATACGAGACCCAAAAGTTCTGTACAGAGAACCTGATGTTTGGCACATCGCCTAATTAAAGCCTTCAGCCTACCCAGCTTTCAGCCTGCTCTGCTTTGTAACCTAAGCAGCTTTTAGTTAGTTTTTAGTTAGCTTTTAGTTTGCTCTGCTCGAAACAAGCAGCAAGTGATGAAAAGGGAACACAGAGACGCTTACAAGGGCTGCTGCCTGAGTGTCTGCAGCTTGTTCCAGTACTTCTGCTGGAACTTTTCGGCTCTCTCCAGAGCATCCATGGAGTCTGGCTGGCTGGCTGCAGCGCGCTTTGCCACCTGGCAGGGAAACGAGGCAAGACACAAGTTACCACATGAATTCTTCCTCCATGTAACTGATCTGAAGTTTAGCCTGAGAAATAACCCCTCCATCTGCTCTTCAGTGCCTGCATATATCTAGTCCCTCCCACACAGCATCTTCCAGCTTTCCTTTAGTCAAACCACCAAAGAATAGTTAATTTTAAATACCTCCTGTCTTCCCAAAGGATTTCAGCTTCAAGAATGTACTTTCAGAAATTAAACACAACTTAGTTACATGAGTGGGAAAAAAATAACGTGCACACACATAAAAGGAGAAACAGGCAGGAATTTAACAGTCTGCATTATCCCACTGTGTTCTTTCTCTTTACTGCAGTATGGGTTTTTCCCAGCCATTTTTCTCCTGACACTCACTCATGAAGTTTCTGATTTGGATTTGTTTATTAACCGTAAACAGCTCTTAAATACTAGCAGGCACTAACTGAATTGGTTTTACAATGCAGAAGCAATACCTCATGCCTGATTAGGGCCAAGGCGCTTGGCCTTTCTGGCTTCTGATGGTCTGACCATCCTGCTTGCTAGCTCTGTATGAAGAGGTGGTGTCATTTAAGAGAGATGTTTTAAAAGCACCACCAGAGAATACAAACCTTTACACAATAGGTTTGACGCAGCAGGTGTATTTTGCAGGGTTAACATGTTGGTCCAGAGAAGATTTATGTACTAAATATTTGTGTCACTCACACATATGACTGTTTGTGATATTTACCCCATCCAGAGACTCCTCAAAGCATGTGAGCCAATATTTTCTGGCCATGGCATCATCTGTGAGGTCAACAGTGTCTGGAATATAGGTTGATGGGTCTTTCAACAGCGGCAGGTTCACAAGCGGTCTCTCCAACCTATCCATTTCAAGCATGTCAAACTAGGTGAAAAAACAAAAGAGATTTGTTAGGACTTACTCAAAAATAGACTCGTAACAGATTTATTTGTACAAGGGCTACAGAAGTCCATCCACAGCTGAGAGTGCCAAGTTTGCAGATAACTTTATGTCACCACAAATAATCCACTCCCCTGCATGGATTATTTATCTGTGCCCATCCTGCAGATGGAGATTATCAAAGCTTCATGCTGAAAACTTACTATAGGCCCTCTAGTTTATTATTTTCCTTCCCTTCCTCCCGAGATCTGCTGGGCTACCAAGTTCAAGGAGCACAAAGAGCTGAGCACAGGATTATTTGTGAAGGAATGCTGCTATGTTGCTTCATAACTTCCCTTTCAGAGTCCTGATCAAGTCCCCAAATCTTTTTCTCATGTCTTGTGAAAACAATGCTTGGGATCAGATTTCTAAGGACAGAGATTAATTTAATGTGCAATATGCGTAGTTACACAGCTCTGTACAGAAAGTGTGCCTTATTTCTTGCGTCTCAAAAAACCTGAGCACGTTTATCTGTACTTTATACAACTACCTAATCACATTGCATCTGCCAACAGAAACACTCGGCCTAAGTAAAGATTAAAGCCCACAAAGTGACAGGTCTTTGTGCACACACACTAAAGTGGCTGTTATAGAACAAGTGTCTTCAGTATTAATTCAACTGCTGGAAAGTGGACTTTTCTGAACTGTAACTGTTGCAAAGAGATCCCACTTTATGTGAACAAAGTGAGCGCCAAGCAATAGAAGAATTCAAAATGGGGCAGCTGTGGACAGCACATTACAGCTGGTTTGACACTCTTGTACCATTGCCAGCATGAAAAAATATCATCTCTCACAGAGTAAAGGCTTGACAAAAAACAGATCACTACATCTGCATAAATGCTTTTAAAATCTGTAATACATTTTCTCATTAAGAAGGATGGGGGTGTTATTTTTTGGTCACACTTGTAATCCACAAATTTATTAACCCAATTTTAGTTATGGCAGAGCTGAAAAACTAGACTTTTTTACATATAGGCACAACCCACAAAATCCATCTTCTGCAGCTCATAGTGGACTTATATGGGAAACCATTCAGTAAGAGCTCTGCACCTCATCTTCAGGCCTAAAAAAGCTGAGCAACTAACAGAAAACAATGAACCAAAGCCAAGACCTGCTTCTCCCACCCCATTCCCTATAGCAAGGAAACCAATTCCTGAAAACTGAAAAGAGATAAATCATTGATGGAGGAGATATAAGCAAACTTGACATGAAAAACACTGACATGCAGACTGGTAACACAGTAAAACAATGAGCTCCACTATTCTAGCTCCTTTCAAAAGCACTTCAGTAGATGAAGTATTAGAATAGTTTAAGAACCTGAAGGTATTTTCTGGGTGCTTACTGGATGCCAGTTTCACTGTGCAATCGGAATTACTGTATTGTCAGTGTGTTTAAGAGATGACTGGGCTCATGCTCTTCTGTCCAATTATATATTTCTCTTCTCATAGGAAGTAAATAAAAGCTGCTTAAAGACAGGGGAACATCGGATTCAAAATTCTGAAGCACAATATTTCAGCTACCTCAGAGAAACAGTAAGAGATGAATGTTCCCCCCCTACCCCACTTTGGCGAAGGACACTAAGACAAAGTAGCAGCCACCATCTGTTTTTATGAGACATCACAACAAACCATCACACAAGACACAAGACAAAAGACAACATCACACAACACAAGACACCATATTAATCACTTCTTTTGGTAAGAAGGAGCCCCAGTGGCAGGAAGCAATCAGCTTGAGAATAACCATCTGTTTTCAGATAACCATTACTAAAAGAAAGCACTTAGTTCTAGAAAAGACAACCACATACTGTACCACTCCTTGTTCTCTGCATAGGGTAAACATCAGGGGATGTGCTCATAAGACCAGAACTCCCAGCGTAATTCTCTCCCCAGCTATACTGATTTGGATCTAGAAAAAAGAAAGACAGAGACACACATAATCTGAAAATAAAACTGAGAATACTCCCATGAGCGAGTCTAGAGCCAGCATCCCTTCAGAGAAGGTGCTTCACTACCAAAGCCATCTTCCTTTGTCTTTGTAAGTAAACAATTTCCCCTCCAACCCTCAAAAGAAACATTTCAACCACTCAGTGAATTACCTAGCTCTGAACAGCTTCAACCTGAATGAGACATAAGACAATAGTTGTAAAATCATTCTTTTTTTAAACCCCCTTCCCTTGCCATTAAAGGCTATAACCAGCATGCCTTCAAAGCCCTATTGCTGATCATGATTTCTTGCTTCTAAATCTAGATCCAATATTAACAAAATATAATCACTAAAACACAATGTAACTTCCAAACAAACACTGAAGTTACTTCTAAAATGTTTTTAGAAATGAGAAGAAGTTTAATCAAGTTGAGATGTACAGTATATGCTGCAAATGCAACATCTGTAATTCCTCAGTAGCTGCTTCCTTGCCCATATCTACAAAACGGGTATGAAAATTATTCCACATCCATTATTCTAAGGTATATTTGATACTTACTAAGTAACATGAACAACCCCTCTGTGTACCACTCTAACTAATATACTTACTGGTTTGCTTGTACATTAGCAAGAAATAAAGAAAAGACAAATGGCAGAATTCAACCAAAGCACCCTACACCCAAAGAATGCTGGACAGAAGTGTCTCATCCTTCATAAATGCGTGAGGCTTTTCTCTCTCAAAGGAACACAGTCTTCTTCAGTACATTAACTGAATTCAGAAGCTGGCCTCTTAAAGAGGAGGAAAGTTCTCAGAAACAACATTTCCCCAACTTGATTTAATTATGAGTGCTCTCTGCAGAAATCCTGCTGGCTTCTCAAAGCTGAGCAGGAGAAACGGTGAGAAATTAAGATGTCCCTGCCAGAATATATAAAACCAAAGCCCAGCATCTGTGTTTATTAGTGCCAAATGTATTTATTTGGGCAACAACTTACATGCAGCCTCTTAAGAGAAACTTGGACATTACACTGACATTTCAGAACACAGCATATACAGAACAGAGCAGTGCTGTACTTACTGTCTTGTTCAGCTCCTTTTAAAAATGCCCCAATGGCTCCCAGGTAGCCTTCATGTCTCAGGAACAATGCCTGAACCTCTCCCTGCCACAATATGAAACATTGCAATTGGATGGTCCCTGCTGGCTAATATGTACTTCTTTGTCACTAGTTTTACACTTAAATTTAATAGAAACAACTAGAAGATGGTAATATTAATTTGTGCTACATTCTAATACATTCAGTAACTTTAATGGTGCTTCTGAAACACAGCTTCAGGAGGAACTGCTTACAAACATCATTCCACAGTTATTAAACAGCTGGGAAAAAAATACATGCAGAAGTGGTGTGTATTTTAAGCCTGCACAATCACAAAAGCAGAGGGAAACCAGTGCCTTCACTAGAAAAGACCACTGCATCACTCCGTGAATATTCAAATCCTCTTGCTTGAACAGGCTGGCAATATCAGGTCATCTGATTTCTAGGTCACCAACCTAAGTGTGTGCCACTGTACACATTTGAGACATTGTTCATTACCTTGGTTTCATTACACTGCTGTTCAACAACATGCAGACACTCTGTATATTATCCATAGGCAAGAATTCCCCCATCAAATTCATTTAATTGTTAATATAATACGTGAATGCTAGGGAGAATAAGAACACTCTCCATCCTAGCAGCAGGGTCCCTTAGCTTTCCTAGCCAGTGCTGGGTGAGACATTGCCTTCTCTACAGGAGAGCCAGCTACATCTGCAGCAGCTGCTGTAACAACAACGAACACTGAGGTCAGCTACAATTCATGGAGAGATTGCAATTTGAATCACTGAATAGATGAAGCTATTCTTACAAGAATCTAAAGCTGCAGTTTCGCAATAGTTTTCTTGAAACCCAACAGTTTTACAGAAAGAGACCACAATGGTAAAAAAAGGGGGGGAAAAAGCAGCATACAGGAGTCTCTTGCCCAAAGCACTGAGAAAAGAGAAAAAATGGTGTTGCCTATTCTATCAAATTACAAAAGTGCAGAACTAATCTCCCTGTAAGAACCACTAAGTGAGCTTTTGGACTTGACAGTTTTTCTAGTGAAAAATCTTCAGCATTTTCCACAACTTCAAAACCTGTAAAGAACTACAACTCAGCTGTTCTGGGGGGTTTGGGGTATTTTTGAACAACAAACAACAAACCCCCCACACTGATACTAACTATCTCAGCAGAACTATCCCACATTGTATAGCCTAGGGGGTGAAAAGAAATAGATGCAAGTCAGCAAGAGGAATTGAATAACAATGGTAGCTATGAAGAGAAGAGTGAAAACTCATTACTGGGCAGCTACAAGACAGACTGTCAATCAAAAACTAATAATAAAGAGAGAGAGGGAGGGAGGGAGAGAGAAAGAGGGGCCAGACAGAACTCCCAGACATTTCACATTGATTTTACCCCTCCCACAACAGATCTTTATAGCCCTACTTGCCTACCTAACCAGCAGCCCTCTAAGCTTACTTTATGTGCAATTCCATTTATTAAAGTCCCCCAACAACCTAGAAAGATAACTAAAATTGTGACTCTGCTATCAGGAAAATCTCTGCTTCATTACCTTGGAGAAGAAGTTGATACTGTAGGTTATTGTGCGCATAGTAACAGGGTGACCTCGAATAAAGAATCCTCCAAAATATATCTTCTCTAAGTTATGGAGTTTGGCGTAGAGGCAGGCGAGCTGACCGATGTCATTGCTGATCATATGTAGTAAACTTTTTGCCATATCTTCTTTGGAAAATTCTTAAAGGAAAGAAATAGTAAATCAATTGAAACACAGATGAAGAATCTTCAGGTAGACTGTGCTTCTCTAACAGACAGCCTACAGCTGGAGGAAAAAGTATCCAGTGTATCCAGTCTCTACGTGTATGGAAAGGTGTTCACGTCCCCAAAACATCTCTTATTAAAAAGTACTTCAAAGAAGGAGTTTGTATTTGAGTGAAGATATCATGAAAAAGACTCTAAGCCTCTGTTAAACATTGCTTGAAAGAAACCTGCTTGAAAGGCCAACAGCAATGGCAAGAACTCAATTTCTTCTCTCTAGGAACCACAGATGGTGGTTCATCCATCCAGCTTGACCTGAGATGCATTGCAGCAAATAATAATGCAAATAAAATTGCAAATGACAGTAAATCACTGCCATGGGTCCTTTTCTGGACCAAGAAAGCCACATGTATTTCCCACAGGAAGGAATTCACAGTAGGCTAACTAGAGAACTACTTTTCTTGTTTGCCTAAAATTATGCAATCCCAAACTGAAATGTGAATGCCTGCATTATATAATATTTTTAGCCAATAAAATACTGTGCAGACAAAACACATGTAGGCAAGATGATGAAAAGGAGTGGTGGTTATTTTCCAGCTTTACTTGTTAGATCATTATGAACAGCAGATTCCCAAGGGCCAGAGGAGATGGTGGCATTTCTTCTCCTTATTAGTTCTGAACGATGACTCCAAGTAACTGAGCAACTCAAGCAGTGCTCCAAGTCCCCTCTCAGCCCAGCATGGGGAAATGGCTAAGGCAAGATATGTTTACGCTGATGAAGCTGGCAACTATTTTTCCATCCATTTAAGTGCTGAACCTAGCACAAGCAGCAAATCCAGGAAATATAAAGTAATAAATCTATACCAAATCTTGGGTAGATCTTGTATACACTGATACCTTTATCGGCTGTAGTAGATTTCCCGAAGCTGCTAGCAATCAGATTTCCACTTAAGCCCAGGGTCTGGTAGGCTCCTCCATACACATCTTTCACCAGCATGTCTACATTTGTGTGCTGTCCCTTGGAAGCAAGTTGCAGCAATTCATCAAATTTCTAAGGATGAAAGGCAGAGTTACTCCAGCTTTCCTGGACAGACAGAGAACCTTGCCCATAAACCCAGAGTTCTGCAGCATCTTTACTGACCAAAACTGGGGGTTTGGGCTTGTCTTAGGACCAGTAGGGCAGCAAAAGATACCTTATTTCTAATAATAATTAAGTCCATATCTTATCAGACAGACTGGTCTTAAGTGAAGCTCCTTTAATGATGGAAAGCGTAACTGTCCTCCTCTTCTACAAAATCAGGAAGCATTAAGAGCACACATTATCATGTTCTAAGATAAACTTTTAAACGCACCAGACAAATTATTGCAAGTATGGGTCTTCCCTTTGACATTTTCTTATTTGATGCATATGTAACTCTAGCTTTCTGTAAACTGCTGACATTTAGGAACACCTATTTAAACCACACGGATCTTTGAAACAGGAGAAAGCAGCATGATTTAAGAGACGAGTTAGGCAGAGCAGTACTAAACCAGGCCTTATTCTGGCAGATCACCAAGCTGGGATTTAAGTGATGAACCCCTGAAACCATAGTGTGGAAGAGAGAGTTGGAATTCCTCCTCCCTATTCCCAGACATTTTGCAATAATTGGGTGCTCTCTGCTTTTCTTCTGCAGATCACGTGGAAGGAACTAGGTGGGCATTTCATGTTGAACAAGAGCACAGAAAATTGACAGGCCACTTTGAGGAGGCTACTCTCTGCACTTCAAACAGCGTTCATTCTTGCAGACAAGCTCCCTGAGTCCCAAGCAGGATAATTATTTTGCCACTAATGATCATCTTATCATTTTTGGCCCTACATTCTACTAGTATCTTTTTGCATTTAAAGGTTCCTTTGAAAGTATGAACATAAGTCAAGGACTCAGCCTTGTTCTCTAACAGTGAGGGACCACAAGCACCTCTGGAGAGTATTGAAACTGTCCTGAGCATTGCAGAGCTGCCTGCTCTGTTTCTGCACCAGGACTACAAATCTTTGAATAAAAAGTGAAACACCCCAAGAGACAGACATAATTTTTTAAATTTTTTAGTACACCGATGTTAGACTTCTGGTTTCCCACAGAAACAGAATTTAAAATAATTATTTCTCCCTATTCAGAGTTTGTCATTTCAACATTTCCAGCTTCCTCTTAGCATCTCATTTAATCCCACACCCCTTAAAACTGACACTTCGATACCTTTGTTTTTGTCAGCAGTGCTCCAAGACCCCAGAAGGTTCCACCTCCAATTGAGCTCCCTCCAATCCATTCAAATTTGTCTTCTGTTTCTACCTGTCAATAAAACAAGGCAGATTTTCTAGAAAGTCCTATTTTAACTATAAACACAGTTACATATGAGAACACACGGGGTTTTTTGAACAGTGGAATTCGTGTAGGTGGAACTCTTTAACTGTGTAACTATCAGGTGAGAAGTGCAAGTTCCTCGTACCCCAAGCAGTTCCTGAAATATTTGTATTTAATTCTTGGCCAATAACCCTACATACAGACATAAAACTTGGTTCTCTCCATAGTGTATCAAACCAAACCAATATTAAAAATCACTTTGATCTGACAGCCTTTGCCCTCATCAGTTAATATAACAACTTCTTTAAACACCAAATTACATGTGATTAAAAAGAAACTACGGGAGTGAGCGAAAAAGCATTCGTAACTCTGTAAGAAAGGGAAATTGAGAAATATTCTTCCTAAGCATTATTAGAAACAACTACTGCTGTAAAAAAGCAAGATGTTTCAGATCACCTTTATCAAATTCTACAATAAAACATTTTAGCAACTACTCACCTTCACTATAGAAACCCCAGAGCCAATATTCACCAGTAAATAAGGAAAAATGTTTGGGTCATTCGTCTGAAATCGGAATTCTGTATCTGAATCTTTCTGGTATGCAAACACTTCATGGGGTATGTTCCTTAGCACAAAGTTGCATCCTTTAATTAGACAGGTCATTACATCTTCTTTATCTACTCTGAGGGGAAAGGGAAGAAAAAACCCCTTACATAAATGTCACAGCCCTACTGACAAGGAAGCTTGCTTTTAGAACAATAGTTTTTAAAGGCTTTATGAAGAGGAGATAGTAACCCACACTGCATGGCAAGTCCAGCTCTCTTAAAACATGAAACCCACTTCTGCATATGTTCTGATGTTCATCCTCCATGCCAGAACACACAGGCCAAAGTTAGACTGGAGTTACACAGTAACTTTAATCTTACATTAATCATGCTGTCATTAAAAATAATCCTGTTTTATTAATTAATAATTAATTTTTATTTTTATCAATAAAATAATTAAAAAAAAATCCTCCCCTGTTTGCCTGTTTACACTGTCTCTTTAGTGCCCTGGTGCTAGCACAAGCATATGTGCACCCCTGCAACAAAGTAGGTCAGGAAACTAATCTGGAAAGTAGCCTAACAAAACAACTTCCTAACACGAAATACTTTTCTATCACTCTTCCTCTTCCTTCTCAATAGAGGAAAAAACATTTCAGCACTTGTCTGTGACAGACTGAAGTGACTGTGATGGGCCTACTATTGGGATTGCTAAACACAGAAAAAAAAGACTTCTTACAAGAATAATAGGATTCACAACAGTATATATCCTGAATATGGAGCTTGGGAATGTGATACAAAATTTAGATAAGGTGAATGATGTAGTTAAGTCAGCTAACACTGACTTCTGTAAACTTCTATATCTTATGTACTGTTACGAATTTATGGTAAATTTCTCATATCAAATATCACAAGACTTGTTGAGAATACAAACCAAGCACAGAT
Source organism: Psittacula echo (assembly GCF_963264785.1). Classification (NCBI taxonomy): domain Eukaryota; kingdom Metazoa; phylum Chordata; class Aves; order Psittaciformes; family Psittacidae; genus Psittacula; species Psittacula echo. The sequence continues at coordinate 1,045,875 of NC_137753.1, forward strand.
ATACATGTCAACTAATACAGAATATTTGCCAGGATGAAGAAGGTGCTGCTTGTTGGGCCTGTCGGCCAATTAAGTATGTCATGATCAAGTAAAAACCAAAGAAACAAAGACCAGGTGCATCACGTGAGAAGTGGGAATTGCCTCCTTGACTTGATTAGCTGATACTTAGCACCAGCCAGTAAGGTTCTGATGTAGGCTGGTTTGAAAAAGAGTTAACAGAATCCTGCCTATCAGGAGAAGAAAGTAATTTGGAAAAGTAGTATAAAAGAAGATGAGCACAGTGCTTTATGGAACTGTAGTAGGAGAGGGGTTTTGGGGTGCTCATGTCTAACATCAGGTAATGTTCAATATTGGTATAAATTAATGATATTTTTATCTGTACCCACGGTACCTTTTTAGTTTGTGGTGTTTGATAAAGATGTGTGAACAGTAACTTTATGAGGCTGTAGATTCATGAGACTGCCCTTTAGTCTCCTGCAAGCCTATGCTTCTGCATGAAGTTTATATAGGAGCTATGCAATAAGTTGCTATATCATATTAATTACTTCTGAGCATGTACAGAAAAATGTTAGAGGCTTTTGGAACTCTTGAGAGCTTAGAAAATTACAAAGATTAGGTATATCAGGAAAAAAAGTGTTTGCTAATAATGTTTCAGTTTGTAGTATTAGTTGTCAAGCAGATTTCATCCTTAAAATTTAAGTAGAAGGTCTGACACACTTAAACACAGTAATGGATCAAGGATTCTTAGTGAAAACTCTTGTTACTAATGAAATTAGTAACAACTTGATTTCCAATATTACCCCATTTTATATACCATTGTGAGTTTTGTGCATTTGGATCTCTACTCCATTAGAGTCTAACAGTATGTCCAAAGCACGCTCCTGATAGTCAGGATACTATCACTGAAATGCTGCTAAAGTTGAGAGGTGAAAACTAAAAACTGTTATCAGAAGAGATTAATTTAACTTAAAAATGGATCCTTTCTAGAAAAAAAGCTGTGATAAGACCCTGCTTTCTTGTTTTTTTTACTTTCTCCAGAACCCTGTGTTCCTGCCTGTTGGCTCTATGCCTGCACCTCTGCTATGTCAGCTCATGATAGAGTTATCTTGTGGCATGGGTGGCTTCTGAGGGTGGATGGGCAAAGTGGCAAGTTAACCTACTAAAACTCAAAGAAATCATACACTCCTATAACTAAGTTTAAATAGTTCCACTTACTTCAACCCCAATTTCTTCTCAATAAGATCTTTGAATTTATAGGCACCACCACCTGTAGCTTTGATGACTTTTGTCTCTGTATTGACAAGATGGTCTTTGATGAAATCTAGGCAGGTTTCAATATAAGTGTTTTCGAATTTAATGAAGTGAAGTCGAGCTGTAATTTCCTCCTGAACAGTTATTTCATACAAAGGTTCATTTTCTATGTCCTTTAAGAGAAAAAAGAGTTTATTATAGATCATTCAGAAGCCTTCCTTGAGAAACAAGGTTATGCTGAACTACTGAACATAAATTTCTGTGCTTCCTTTGTCTTGAAACTGTTAATGCTATTAAAAACATAACATCCCAAGCAGTTTCAACAGATATTAATTCTCCTTAAGCTGAATAACAGACATTACAAAAGACCATCCTTAAACCGTAAGAAAGTTCTAGATAAAGCTTCATACAGAACAAGTTACTAGATGAGTTTCAGATGGAACTTGTATTCTGATGTGAGAAGCCAGTCCAGTACTTCACTTGCATGATTCAACCCCATGCAACTGATGAATGATACAGTTCTCACCTTTCCAGAATGATCAAAGGATCTCACTCTTGCCACTTTGTGCTGCACAGTTGAATAATAAGCCAATTTGGTTAATGAGCCACCTGTCAATAAGAAGATGACAAGTTATGATTAATGTCTCACCTCAGAGCAAACAATATAATTTATGTATGTTTGCTTTATCTAAGGGTTCTTGGTTTTTAAGATTTTATCAGCTAAAGCCAGATATAATTAAGCTAAATGCAAAATGCAGTGAGCCAAAGAACCTTGGTCTAGAAACTGATCTGGCATGGTTAACTCTGAATGCACTTCCTATGGAAAAAAGTTCTGCTTTTTTCTCTGTTAGATAAAAAAACTCCTTAATTTTAACTCTGCATAAAAAATACCCTGGGCTGCAGACCATAACCACCCTTATTTGTACAGAGAGTCAGTTCTAACTTGGCAACCCTGCTCTTGGAACAGGAGCACAAGGCAGTCAGGTGGTCCATATCTCTTGTTTTTACAGGCCTAATGTGTAGTTGCATTTAAGTCTGTGCATTACTTGTCTCTTGCCAAGTCTTTGGCATATTACCCCTTTCAGCAAGTTTACCACACATCTTGTAGAATATGCTTTGTACAAGACAGGAAGTAATTATGACCAACCACTTGGTTAAAATTGAAGTCCCACCAGTAAATAACAACATAACATGATGAGTAAATTCAGTGGCCCAATGCTCTGCCTTATAAACAAGTGTCATCAAGAAATGCAGCATGGGCATGTTAACAATCAGGTAGTGCTTATAGCTTTGCCTGTAACAGTACTCTCAGCTCTTACATAGTGCTCAAATAAACACAAGTTTTTGCATTCTGGAGGCTTTCTCCAGCAAAATTTAAGTGAGGTCAATTTGGTGATCACCGACAGACACTTAGAGTATCAAAAGTAGCAAAGCTTTCCTGACCTCAGATCTTACATCAGTGTACTAGCCAATGCTTTAAAGTTTCTGGTTAACAAAATCCAAACTCTGTTCTAGCTCGTTGCTTGAAGGTGAGTGTTTTCTTAGCTTGTTTTTTAAGAAAACTGAATTTGGTAGCTCTGTCCTATAAGGAAAAAACTTCCTTCCAAACCTCTAAAGGAATTGTGGAGCTTGTGCTGGAATGTCTCACTGTACAACACTGAGATCATGCATGTGCATCAGTAATTTATCACCAGGTAAATGGTATGTAAAGCACAGCTTCATACTTCCTCCCCTTCCTCTCCCAGTTTTTGAACATTTAAATCCCTTCACAAAACCAGCTGAGAGATGTAACTAGGCTTTGTAACTAACCCCACAACCCTAATTCCACTCTGACCCCCAGAAAGGACCAAATCCAGCTGTTATTTTATCAGGCACGAAACAAGTATCTTCTGAAGGAGCTGGTGGCCTTGTGATATAAGATTGTGTATTATGGTGCATATATTCTTCCCACTATACAGTAATTCTCCACCACCCAGCACAACGTTAATCAGAGGCCTAATGGAGGCTGGCAGCAGTACTAGTGTACTGTGGGTGAAAAGCACTTGTCTGGTTTTCCTAGTAAATAGTTCCACTAACCTAGTAAGTATAAAACGGAAGCAAAAGGTGTGAATCTGACCTGGCTTTGCAGCTCTCCACAGAATGAATGCTAATCCCTACTCCTTAACAGGCTTAGCTCAGGGTGCCCAGGCCAGCCCCCACCGCAGCCCAGCTCCCTGCTGCGGTGCTCAGGTGTCACTCGGATGTGCATTACTCCAGCTGTCCCTTGGTGCAGGTTGTTGTACACCAGGAATACTGTGTTCTCCGGTTGTGCACAGGACAGGAGGTGTTTCAGGGGGTGACTGAGGGCGCAAGTACAGACAACGGCTGTTACAGTTCCGACCCGCTCCCCTTCTGCTTTGCCAGCTCCTTCTTCAAGGTGTGTCTCGGGAGCACGGAGGAGCGGGTGACGGGCCCTGCTGGCCGCGGCCAGCTACCAGGGTCGGCCGAGGGGGTCCGCACGGGGCCGCCGGCTCCAGGCCCCGTTACCCTTCTGACAGGACAGCATGCTCTGCCTTCAGCGCGGCCGCCCCGGCCTGCCGGCGCTACCTCTGCCCAGGGCCGCCAAGGACAGCCCCGGCGGCCCCTATCCCGCCGCCGGCCGGCATGCTGGGCCTTGTAGTGCCGCTCCGCGGCTCGGCTGTACCGCCACCGCCCGCCGAGACTCCCTGTCCCGTAGTGCCCCGCGCCCCCCGCTCGCCGCGCTGCCCGCCGGTAGCTGTAGTTTGACCGTCCCTACCAGCACCAGCCCGTCAGCCTCAGGGCACTCCATCTCCCAGCGTGCCCCGCATCCGCGGGCCGCCCGGCCCGGTGAGTCCCCTCAGCGGGCGAGAGCCGCCGCCCGTTCCTCTACCATCGCCCCCCAGCCCGCCGTTCCCCGCCGCTCCCGGCCGGGTTACCGATGTCTATGGCAAAGCGCTTGGCGTTCTCCAGGTTGCGGAAGATTTCGTCGGGCGGGAGGGTGATGCTCTTGTCCAAACTGCCGTGACCGCCGCTACCTCGCCCGCCCCGCTCCGCCATTTTGAACGCGACCCACTCCTCGCCCGGCCTCATCGGTATGCAAATATATGCACATACATTTGCATGATAATGAGACCGCCGCATAGATTATGCGGATGAGGTGCGAGCCGGCAGGCTCCTGCGGGGAGCGCGCCGAGGCCCCGCCCTCTCCCCTGTGCGCGCGTAGGCCCCGCCCACCGGCGCGAGGCGTTACCACAGCGATGAGCTGCGAGAGCCCGGGACGCGCAGGGGACCGTGCTGGGGCCGGGATCGGGATGCTCCCAAGGGAAGAGCGGATCCAGAGGGGCGGCAGGAGAATAGCGGCACCGCCCGCAGCCCGTGGACACCCAGCGTCCGGTGCTTGGACAGTGTCACACCCCACCAGACAGCACAGGGCCTGCGAGACCCGTTGAGGCCTCCTCATACCCCTGCACAGCAAGGCCCGAGCCGCGCTGACTCCTGCCTGCAGAGCAGCCATACGTGTCTTCCCGCCAGGCAAACCCGTAGAGTTAAATTCCCCTGTGCTTCAGGGTGTTTGTGACTTGATGCACACCACAGGAACACGAAATGTAACATAGCACAACACGAGGGATGTGGAGCTGTTGGAGTGAGGCCAGAGGAGGCCCGGGAGCTGCTGCAAGGCCTGGAGCAGCTCTACTCTGGAGCCAGGCTGAGAGAGGTGGGCTGGGTCAGCCTGGAGAAGAGAAGACTTAGACCTTAGAGCAGCTCCAGTGCCTAAAGAGGCTGCAAGAAACCTGGAGAGGTACTTTTTATATGTCTAGGGACAGGACAAGGGGAATGGCTTTAAACTTAGAGAGGGGAGATTGAGATGAGCTCTTAGGCAGAAGCTCTTCCCTGTGAGGGTGCTGAGGCGCTGGCACAGGGTGCCCAGAGAAGCTGTGGCTGCCCCATCCCTGGCAGTGTTCAAGGCCAGGTTGGACACAGGGGCTTGGAGCAAGCTGCTCTAGTGGAAGGTGTCCCTGCCTGTGGCAGGGGTTGGAGCTGGATGAGCTTTAAGGCCCTTTCCAACCCAAACCAGTCTGGGATTCTATGGTTAAGTACCTCAGCAAGCTATTAATCAAAACTACTTCCTAGAGTTGGGAGTCAGCATCAATTCTGAGCTCACCCTCGCGGTGACCCCTGCTGGCAAGTCTCTTGGCTCTAAATTTCCAGATAACTTGTTGCTGAGGCACACCTCTGGCTTTGTCTCACATTGGGACAGTGAAGGTTTGGTACTGCTGTGAAAAGCAGCATTGCATGGGTTCCAAATGGGCACGAAACTGGTGAGGCAATGAAATACCAACTATTATTGAAATCTTTGTCTCGTGCCCTTTAGCCCAGGGACCCCAGGGTCATCAGCTATGTGAACTACTCAAGAAAGAATAACTTGCTGGATTTGTTACTAGATTTTTATTTATTTTTGTACTGGTAAAGTTTCTGTAGCTTCTGAAATCCAAGGTAATTCCTGGCATGGATTATATACACTTGGTGCAGCTCACACATAACATGTCACAGCATCCTCCAAGGATAGTAGTCATTCACATTCTCCCCTGGGAGCAGGGTACCACAGAGTAAATACAATTTGTACACCTGCCTTTCATGAAAGACTTTGATAAATATATCTTGTAAACTTGACAACACAGCCGTAACCTTCTTTCCTACAAGAATATAAAACTGAGCTTTTGCCTTTATAAAAGGCACATGTATCCTGCATCTCACAAGCAGTACTCTGACTCTGTGAGCAAGACATCCTGAGGAATTTCCTCTACGTAGTTTGAGTTATGGTTTAACCATTTCCAGAGCATGCTCAGCACAGTCTACAAATATTGTAGAGCCCATTATGGCCCTTGTAGGGAAGCTAGGTTTTCAAAGGTGTCCCTTTAGACCTGCTGCTCTGTTTGAGCCACCTTGAGTCCCCACAGCCAGCCAGTGCAGTAGCCTGGAATATGGGAGTCTCAAGTGAGGCAGGTCAGAGGAAGAGGCTCCTCCTGAACGGACACTTTTGAAAAAGCTAGCCTGAACATCTTAGAATTTACTGCATTCTCAGCAGGTCTACATGTACAACCTCACTAAGGTTAAGAACAGTCGGTGTTCCTCTCTGAACAACTCCTCCGTCACCCTCGCAGGAGGATTACAGCTCACATTCTTTTAGAATAACTTTCTGTCCACATGGTGGGATCATTTCTGTCCTCCTGGAAGAAGGGAAGCAGACATCCGAGCATAGTAACGCTCTGCTAAAGGAAAACATTCTTCCTACCCATGAGAGGAGTGGGGGGACTTGTACCGCAAGTCATGATCTCCTCTGGCATATAAGCAAGTGTCCAGGAAGCACATAAAGGTAGTCTTGGTCTACCAAGGCCTCCCGAGGCTGCAGGAGGGTTTCAGTGATGCTTGGTTTGCAGGCAGCTAGTGGGTTGAGGCAGGTGCAGAAGCAGCACCAGAGTCCTTAGGTGCCATTTGTGACCTCTGGAAATAGCAGATCAGCTTCAGCTGGGTTTTGCTAAATGGAGATTCAGGAGTTGCAGAGCTCCTCCTCAGACACCAGGCTTCCCCTTCGCAAATATCCTGCTGTAGGCTTTTGGCAGATGTTGCAAAAGCTGAAAGGGCAGAGCAGGAGAGAAGTGTTACGCAGGGAGACTTAGGCTAGAGTTTTGTCTAAAAGTAAGGGCAGCAAGTGTGATTGTGGGATGTACTTACCTTGGCTGTATTTCTGTAGCTGACAGTCATCTCCAGGTTATTGGCTTCTCCAGCTTGGAGTTGGGCTGGTATCTCTGAAACTCCTTCTCCAGGAGCAATTTCAGCTGCTTCTGTTATTCTGATCACGACACAGTTTCTCTGCAATGGGTTTCCTGAGCTGTAACATAAAACGGGAAGAGGACAGTTAGCAGTGAGCCTTTCCCTTCCCATCTCTATATAACCACTGTCATAGGAGTTCGGACCTTCTCAGCTCTTTGCCTTGTGTTCACAGACAGCAGATACTTACTCTCTTCTTCTCTTTGAGTGTCGGGATTTCCAGGCACTGGATGCCATTATCCCAAGTGCTGGTTTCAGCTTGGAGCTTGCTGCTTAGCGAGTGGAGAAGGGAGAGGGAGTTGCTCTATTTATATGCAGCAGCTGCATACGAATATATGGGTCCTAAGCGACTTTGAGTTTCCCACAGTCGATAGCCAATCCATGTGTGCCCCAGGACAATAGGGAAAGCATCTATTACAGCATGGCAAATTGACTGTGAATTGCCTGGGGATAATACCCTGTTCCCAAAGGAGCAGGTGGACTGGGAAGTGTGTGACACAATGGGGCTCAGCACTGCAGCACTGGGGTAGGGACGTGGGAAAGCGTTCGCCCACATTATAATCAAACTTCTGCCTGGTGCTGGGAACGTCAACATCTCAATGTGCTGCCTTTTCCCAGGCTGTGGTGAAATTAAGCATAGGAGACTGATCCTAGGAAAAGATAATGCTCTCTGCCCATGACCGACAGAAAGGTTGAAAAGGAAAAAATGTAGAATTAGAGGGACTAAACCCTTTCAATGACATTAAACCGTGCTTAGATGAATACAGTACCAGATAATTTTTGGGCAGCTAGAGGCTAAAATTGAGGGAAGAACCCTTAAAACAAATTGTGCTAAGCAGTTAGCTTGAGGTATTGCCCTCTTCATTGTTTAAATACTGAAAGTCCCTCTATAAGTTATAATCAGAGCTCTTCCTTACTTTTGTTTGAGTAATCTGTGCTTTCCTACAGCAGTCCATGGCATGTAATGATTATGATGCTTTTCCCAAACACATCCTATTTAATTTCATGCCACTTTGTAAATGCCTCGCTGTTCCCTTGGTCCCGAATCTCCTTGTAAAGCACCTAAATGTATTTTCCCTTTACAGACAACTGAGATACAGGGGAAGGTTAATTCTTGCCTTTGCTTGTATTTATCCACTTGCCAGAATGTAAATACAGGTCCTAGGATATCCTGTGACTATTCAGTGTTAGGTTTTCTCAGTATATGTGCCATGAACATAGGTAATGAACTGGAAAGGACCAGATAGGATCCAAGATTAAAGCCACCTCTCTGAGATATCCCAAGCACAATCCAATACAAAGCTAGTCACATTTAAGATCTGTCAGTCAGGCACGTGAGGCCTTGTATTGACAGATTCCCAGCGTACCATAGTACGTCTGCTACAGCTGTAGGTGGAGATTTACAGGTTTAAGGGGAATCATGCATGGGCATAATTTTATTTTGCTGAAAATCTATGTCTTTGAGTGCACAGACAGCAATGTGTTCCAGCACACACAGGGTTATTGCATAAAAGGATGTGATCCTGCAAAGGATGATCTGTAACTAGTTGTTAACCTGAAGCTTACAAAGCCCCTTTTAACTTCCAGGATTCTCATGGTGGTGCTTCTCGTAGATCAGCCATTCTCCCCTCCTCCCTTCCCAGCCCAAAGATGTTTTATGTTTAAATGAAGCACGTAGGGATCCATCTAAACAATTTTAATTGTAGTAATTTTAATTGTTAAGGGTTGTTAAAAAACCTGTAATTGAACAGGGAGTATGAGTCCTACTCAGAATCGGTTTTCTGAGTTACTTTGTCAGCTTGGTATCAGCAGTGTTACTTGCAGCCCTGGCTGCATGTACTTGTGCTGTTATTGGAGCATGAAGCCAAGCACAGGGTTTTGTGGATCTCTCCCTGGGGTCATGTGGGATGGAATGGACAGCAGGTCCTGCCATGCACTGTATGGGAAGGAGTATGTTAGCAGCAGCAGTGGGCACAGGGAGATGGGAGGGAAGCTTTGACCCAATTTTCAGCCCTGGAAATATGAAATGAGTGGTTTTAAATAATGCCATCCTATCCCCAACACAATGCCCTTGGACTCCAAAGGGCTAAACCAATTCCCACTGATTAAAGCATTATCCCTTCCTTTAAGTGCTGGCCAGATGGTGCAGCAGGCGCCAGCTTTCTTCTAAGGACCCACAGAGGCACACTTCTTTTGTTGACAGTTTAACACTGTGAATGGGGCAATGTGGGAAATCCTCAGAACTGTGGCCTCGCACCATCTGATGTGAATGGTGAACCAGGCAGCCAGCACAAATCCCACAGCCCTCTGGGCTCACCAACTCCCAGCTTCTCTCCCCCTCTCTGTCAGTTAGCAAATCCTCAGGTCCCCCTGTGCCTGCTTCACCTCCCCTCTCTTAGAATGTCGGTGGATAAAAAAGAAAGAAATATTTCCCCCTCCTTCCTTGTTTGGTTTGATTATTAAGGCCTGAACACTTAACAGCAATGATATTTTTCAGTTGCATCAGGATAATAAATTGTCTAGACTTAGGCTGTCCCTAGAGTGTATTCCTTATGGAACTGAGCGCAGTGTGCACTTCTGCAAGGATTTCAGTAAGGAAAAGGTCCTGTGCTACAGGCAGTTCAGTTGCTCTTTGTTGAAAGTCTGTAACTAGTTTGCTCAATTTGGGCTTTTTTAGAAATTCAGCTATTAGCAACAATTGTCTGTCCTGCTGAGCCACATTTGTGGTCCAAATCCTTGTCATTGTGCATTATCTCCATGGGAGGAATTTGTGCCTCTCTGGCTGTCACTGGAGAGCTGGAATGAAATGAAAGACTGATTGTTGAGGCTCAGAAGCAAGGGTTTTACTGGTTAAAAGAAACAAATTTCCAAAATTGCCAAACATGTGGTGTTGACTAAATGGTGGGACACAATAATTCCCTTCTTTGGAGGATGGTGGGAAATCTGGCCCCACTCCTGAGAGATGACATCTCTGCTGTGGACAAAGAGGCTTGCTTTCTCAGTGGCCTTGTTTCTCTGTAAGTCACATCACTCATGAGCTGCTTCATGAAGATGCAGTCTTCAAAATCACACATGAAAACAGGGATGTGTCTCCATTCTCACTTGCTATTGAATTGAAGAGAGGGGAAATGGGAATCCGCAAACAGTTGTCAGTGGCTGTACTTGCAGACTTGCTATCAGGCAGGAGTCCTGGCTTTTCCTGAGGATTAATTGTCTCCAACTGCAGATGCTCACCATTTGACCCATGCTCACCATGTGCACCATAGCTTGCTTTAAGTTGAGAGACAACCACAAAGGATCCAGGAAAGGTAACAAACCAACCAACCCATGCCAAGACTATCATTACTAGGCTTGTGTTCATTACAGTCCGTAAATTGGAGCAGCGGGATGACTGCTGGCATAGGTAATGGGTACTGGACCATGGAGCTTTCTGCTTCTGGTTTGTAGGTGATGATCTCAGCCCAGGGGCAAGCTTACTACACACACTGTTTTCACAGAAGGTGCAACTATTTGTAATACCAATTGACAGCTTCCTTAACCCATCTGATACTTAGCTTTCCATCGAGGGAACACAGCATGTTGCAATGTAGCAACAGGTCTGAGGGAAGGTAGGCTAACAGAGAAGAGTACAGAAACCCAGTTTATGAACTTAGTCAGTAAGTTATTAGTCATAATTAGTTAAATTAGTTATAGACATAGTTTATGTCTATGTTATGCAGATGTAAAAAGCAATGCTCCTATACGTCTATGGCTATACTTACAGCATACAACATGATGGCTTAAAGCATTTTATATCACTTTTAGAGCATTTTTATATGAGACCGATTCCTACATTCACATCAGCCTCTCACAAATGCTATTGGTGGTGTTTTTAAAGAAGTAATTATGATTTTTATTTTTCTGTGTGCCTTCCGTAAATGGTTTAAAATCTTTCTGACAACCCCTCTCGAGACACCTATTTAGTGTCAAAGAGCATAACATTCCCAAGTTTTAAAAGGGCTCTGGCATAATACTGATCGATCAATGTGCTCCTTGGGAAAATAGCTCTCCAGATGGTCTATCGGGACAGGAATTGCTGGCCATCACAATGCAGAGCCGAAGAGCGTCACTAATGTGGGCTGTTGTGAGGCACGCTTCCTTTGTGGTCCCTTTGAATGTCATAAATAGGGAAGAAAGTGTGGGAAACTCTGAGAAACTCAGGCCCACACTCTGAGGTTAATAGGGGCTTTGTCAGGAGGGTATTCCTGGGCTGTGGGATCAGCATAATAAACAACATCTTCCCTAAGGGTGGGAATGTGTTGGAGCAGGGGAGAGTCACCCCAGGGGACAGAGGAGCAATAAGAAGCTTTGCGTTCCATTATTATAAGTGATAATAATTAATAAATTGTAAACGTAACCTTTGCTGTGCTGGGACTGGGTAAACCAGAGGTCTGGCTTTTAGCATTCAGGTAATTGCTACATTAAAGCCAGAGGGCAAGTCTTTGCCTTGCAAAAACCAGAAGTGGTGCAATTGCATCAGCTACACAATCCCGGAGCAAGGGGAGGCTTTCTGGTAGGGTTTGGTTTCTTCCTCTCTCCCTTACGCCACTCTGCAAATTGTAGGTCTGAATCTCAGGTACACTGACAGCTATGCACTATCTGCTACACCCTGCTACAGCCAAAGCAATATAGTATAGCCTCAGTGTAAATGAGAATCGGAGCTTGCGGTTTGAGTGACAGGAGCTGTGTCTCCAGATTTATGCCAACATGGGTGGCAGGAGTTCTGGGCTTAGAAGCCTGACTGATCTCACATGAGTTTTGCACAGTTATCATTTCTATGGCATGTTCCTGTGTTAGGCTAGAACCAGAGGGACTGGGTTCACCTGCAGCAGTCATCTCCAGTTTGTGCAGCTCTTCTTTGGTTTCCTTTTCTCTTTTCCGTTGATGCTGTCAGTTGTAAACAAACTGCAGGGATGCTGCCAACTGTGACACTCACAACGGGGTTTACTTGGGTGACAACATGTTAGCTGCAGAGAATGCCCATCCATGCTTCTCCATGCCATGTGTGACTCCACTCCCAGTTCCTGTGGTGCACGGTGAGGTTGGGGTGTGCTTTGGGGCATGTTGCATTCTGCCTGAGTCTGAACTCCCCCAAACCAAACTTTCTATCTGCAGCTGCCTTGATTAGGCCTGATTTAAAAACACACAGCTTGAATTCTGCTGGGATTCAGAAGCTTGTACTAACTGGCACAGACAAGTTGAGCACAGCAAGGTGAAGTGACTTTTGCAAGATCACTAAGCAACCACAAAACCTAAAAATATCTTCTCTGAATTATTTAATAGCTCATTAGGAGGAACAACTTCATCTGCAGCATTAGTATCAGCCCTGATGAATTGCAGAACTGTACCAAAACTCCACCTTGTATTGCACTGGCAAACAGATGAAAAGCATTCAGCCAGCTTGTGCATTCAAGGTAAAATAATAACCAAAATGATCCATGCAACTGTGACAAGGTAGAGCAACATGTTCCCGACCCAGCTAGCTGGCTTTTTGGTTGTTTCCGTATGTGTAACAGAGGGTTTAATCACAAATCAAATGAGGACTGGCCAGGTACCTCTGGCAGTGTCTGAATGATATTTGATCTTGCCAGTTTAGCAGATCTGAGTTTGCTTAGTGCTTAATTAGGCAGCCATTTGACAAGATCAAATATTCCAGGGTTCCTTTTGTTTAAGGAAAAAAAGCATATGGTAGAAACAAAGGTTTTCCAGGGCACCTTTCCCAGGGAATCTGAGGAGAGTTGAAGCTGTTGACCAGTGGTGTTTCACACTGTATTGAGAGGTTGGTCATATATCCAAATTAATGCGTTACTGTGATTAGATAATAGTTTTGTGAACCGATTATTTGTGCAGATTTATTTTGCTTTGAAGAGAAGGAAAAATAAAAGGTAAATAGTACCTGCTTAGCAAGGAATGGGAACTCTTCTAAGGAAAAGTGAGTGAATGTTATTGGGGAAAGTGCTGTCTTTTGGAGAGGCTGTTGGTATTTAAGGTGGCTTTAAGATCCCCTTCTCACACTTCTCTTCCTCAGCTGGTGCAGGCCAGGTAGGCTGCTGTAACTCCCCACATAAGAGGATATGCTAAATCTGTTTTCTGAGTTGAGGTGGGGTGGAAAAATCAAGGGAGGATCATTTAAACAACGCTTGCCAGAGAGACTGTCTCTGCAACAACCTTCACAGTGTGGTGGAGTGTGGTGGCTTCTCAACTCTGAGGCACAGCCCCTATCCATGACATGGTTTGGACCCTTAGGTGGATGTCAGAGAAAAAGAATAAAATGTTCAACAAAAAGAAGGGCATGGGGAAGTTATTTAGGAGAGGAAATGCTTATTCAATTTGTCTATTATCAAATTGTGTAGACTTTTAGCCATATATGGGCATATTTCACATCAGTAAAGAAATTCTCTTCCTGCCTAATAGAATTCATGTTTCAGTAACAGAAGGTGCTAAATTAAAAGACAACAAAAACTAGTTCACAAAAACTAGTTTCACAGCAACAGGTGAGATTCCCCAGAGTTAGGTGCTAAACTCTTTGGAAGTTATTAGGAGTTTTTCATGTTGCTGCCCCCTAAATAGACAGAAAGCATAGGGCTGACCTCAGGCTGGCAGGCAAATGAATGGGGAGTGGGGGGAAATAAAGTGGCTGTGAAATTAGTGATTTGTTGAGGTCTGAATAGGTTGCTGTGAAATATCTGGGTCTACACCTCTCGGTACCCCACTTCAGTTTCACCTCCATTTTAACTGTTAATAACTTTTCCAGAGGTTGCTTCTTGGCAGGGTCTGAAATCCTGTTCTGCCAAGTAAATGTCACAAATATAAGCTATGTAGTGGGATGACGGGCTCAAAAATATGACATGACCTGATAGCTCCCCCACTGCAGGAGGAGTTTACCTGCAACACTCAGCCCAGCCATTTTAATCAGTTCAAACCAAAGGATTAATGACTAAAACTGTTTTATTGTATTGTATAGTAAAGACACCAAAGTTGAACATCACACAGGATGAATACATCACAACTTTATAAAAGCTTTTTAAGCTCTTTAACATGTTCAGTGAATGATTATAAAGCACTTATTGCCTCCCTTCCTTAAGGTATATCACAGGTATTTCCTTTACAAAAGGCATCAATTATTCCTCAGCTGAGAGCAGCACATGCTGACATGAGGAGAATTTTCCCTAGAGCTATCTGTTACCATCAGAACTCTCTGAAAGAAGATAGACTAAAAATAGCATAGGAACAGCAGAGGAATCAGCATTTCTTAATAACAGCTTTCACTCAAAAGATAAAGGCTCAATACTTTCTTTATGATACAAAATACATTCTTCAAAGTGCTCCTTCTTTAGGAAGGTCAGTACATCATCTGGAGACAATGGAGCACTTGAACCAGTGACCCAGGGAATTAGTAGAAAGATTTGCACTGACAGCCTCGTCAAGCAAAAGTGTGATGGAAACTGAAGAGCTTTGGCTCTCTAAATCACCTCAGAAGTGATTCTGTCTTTGGCTAAGAGCTGCCAATAAAAGCAGCAAATTTGCTGCAAGATACACACACAGTCCTTCACTATGAAGGGAAACTACCTAGCGACCCTCATTTCTTGTGACAGAAAAACAATAACCGCCCCCCTCCCACCTTTGGAAAGCAATGTTTCCTACTTTAAAGAGGAACTATTCAATCACAGGTCCCTCTAGTTTTTGTAGCAAAACATAGGAATAAAGCAAAGTTCAGCAGGTCTGCCAGGGTCTCCAGATGGTAGGAGCAGCAGCCGCGGTCTTCTGGGCAGGCTGCTTTCTGGCAAACAGACAGGGTGACAGGGGCGAACTGCGAGGAGCAGGAGAGTACATGGCATCTGCACCCATCTGAGCTTTGCAGAAGTGCTTGATCAGCTGCACCTGAGTTTCCTTCTTGGGTTCATAGTAGGACAGAAAATGCATAGCTTCCTTGAGGCACCGCAGGTATCCACTGTTGAAGTCCTGCTCTAGGTTTTTGTGCATGAATGCTAGAAAAGAAAGAAAGAAAGAAGCAAATACAAAGGGTTAAGATTGCTACCAAAACATGGGACAATGGTGATTTTTTACCACAGCCTCTGCTTACTTCAGGGGTCAGGGCTATGCAGGAGGGGTGTGCGAGATGTGCTCTGCACTCACCATGGTTCTGCAGCTGGCTCTGCTGCTTCAGGTAGCTGACAGCCACTTCCAGGATGTCGGCTTTCTCCAGCTTGGAGTTGGGCTGGTGTCTCTGGAACTCCTTCTCCAGGAGCAGTTTCAGCTGCTCGATGCTGCTGTTAATCCGGTCACGACGCATTTTCTCCACCACCGGCTTCCTCAGCTGTGACAGAGGTGGATCAGAGTGTTAGGGATTTTCTGAGATCTGACCTATTTCTCCTCACATGTTCAAAGACACCTTCCATAGGAGAGCTTTGTGGTGCTGCCTGCCTGTTCCCCACTCAATTTAATTTACGAAAATCTACGTAGTCTCCTCTGTCTCTCTTTAACCTGTTTGCCTTCCGCCAGACCACTTTTTCCCTCTTTATCTCACATTTTCCCATGTAGTATTTACTTGATAGAGGCAGCTCATTGCATAGAGCACAGGGCAGCCTTTCCAGTCCTGTCAAGGGCTCTACTTACTTTATTCTTTTCTTTTGGCAGCAGCTTCTCCTCCATGTGGACCATGACAGTGTTACTGGGAGCCATTCTTAGTGCTCTGAGTCCTGGGCACAGACCCCCTGGTCAGGCTGCTGTGTTGAGTGTTGAGGCTATGCTTTGGCAGCTATCAACTGCCTCTATTTATACATCAGGGAGCTTCAGCAGATATGTGAGTCTCGGGATCACTGGTGTTTCCCACAGCCATGCAGCCAATCCAGGCACACAGTTGAACAATAGAGGAAGCATCTATTAGTGCATGGTACGTTGATTGCAAATGCCCTGGAGAGAATAACCTTCTGCCCACGCTGACTGGTGGAGTGTGCAGCGTGGCTCTTCAGGGCTGCCCCCGGATCTGGGAAAACACTGACCCTCCAGCTGGTTGTCTGAGATCAGTGGCATTCCTGAGTCCCTGCATGTGCCAGTCACATTCACAGCATGGAGGAGGCACGCTTTTGGGGGAAGATGGGAAAAGAAGAAGGGAGCACTGTTAGGGTTAATATCAACAGCACCAAGGACATCTCTGCTCTTTCTGGAGAGGACACCTCACAGCCAGGGTCCCAGGTGCCCTTTGCCGGAATGTGGGTGTATTTGTGTTGGCCCATACAGGTATTACACTTCTAATAGGTTAGCCAAAGTGTTACCACTGTGAAAGGATAGGCTTGTTTCATAACACTTCTAAATGCTGTGGAGAACTGACAGTCAAGATGGCGAGATGTTGGATAGACAGGGTGAACAAATAGGGAATAGGAAGCAAATGGAAATTATAACCTCTGTTTCTGTCTTCCCCTTAACACAGCGGGGTCTGTGAGCCCGTTGCACCAGTGTTCCCATTGCCTTCATTAAGGAAAGCATACATCTCCTAGCAGAACTGGGCCCATGCCTTATCACCCCTGTAGCTCTTTTTTTCCCCTTTTTTACTTTCTTTCATACAGACATTTACAAGAACGATGGTTAAGATGGGCTAAAGAATAGCATCAGATTCAACCCAGAAGCCTTAGGCATTGGGAAGTCAGAGGTGTGTCATGAATGGGATTTAGTGCCTGAGATTTCTGGTGTGCTCTGTTCACAGCTGACAAAGGAGCATCACACTGCAGACACTGTCCCACTGCAGACAGGACCTGCCACAGTTTGAGATCTCAGAGAGCAAACATGAGATCTCAGAGACCATAGCTGCCTCCCTGTGTAAACTTATTTGGAAAATGGGGATAGCACTGCTTGCTTGCATTTACATTATCATTTCAATGAAAATTAAGCAAACATTATTTCTTTTGTGGTAAAGGCAAGAAAAAGAATGACATTTTAGGTGGACATTTTAGGTAAGTTCTTATTTTGTCTTATGAGACAAATCCTGCCTGGATACAGCCCTTGAGGCAGCACGAAAAATAGCCCAGACCCTACCTGAGAAGAGCTGTTCTGCATTCAGCCATCCGAGGGTCTAGCCTGTTGTGCCCGAGGCAGATGTGTGCTTATCTTTTCTCAGCGCACTGCTCTTGCATGGGAGCATAGCTGGGAATCTTGGAATGGAAATGGTGGAGGGAAGTGAGCAGTGAGGTAAGAAAGCCAAAGACAATTTCTTACTTGGAAATCCTGAAGTGAAGCCTGAGTTTAATGGGCAGTTGACAGGAAGGAGGGAGGTGTCACTGAACCAGGCAGCATCGTGGTTTTCATTGTATGGGCCTGAATGGGCTTAGCTCTTTGTGAAGGGCAGATGTTGTCCTTGGAGCTCTTTTATTCCCTGTGTTGTGGGAAAGCCAGGAGACAAGACATCTCATGAACACTTTGAAGCAGTCAAAGGATTATGATACAAAATAAGATACAGCTCAGAGACCATGCCCTAGCTTTTGCCAGCTATAATAAAGTGTAGGCCTTTCTCCTATATTCTTTGGCTGGCCTTCCTTCCAGAAGTTGGTATCTTGCATTATCCCTTTCCTTGCAAGGGAGCAATGGTGGCAGAAGCTAGGAGCTGACAGGTAGGCATGTACCAAGCTGGTTGAAGAGACTCTTCAGTGTCAAAACCCATCTTTTTCCTAGCTCCTGAAAAGCAGCCCTGACCTTTATTGCTGTATTATAACTGATAGCCAGATGGTCTTTTGGGAGTTGGATTCTTTCCCTTTAAATTATTCAGGCTCAAGCACCGTCACTAATGTCATGAGTAGTTGCAAGGCACACTTCTATTGTCCCAACAAGAAATGTTATCAATAGGGGAAAAGTATGGGAAAGGCAGGGAAATTCAAACCCACAGAGCCTGGTGCTAATAACCCCTTTGTGGAGCCTGTGCTTCTGTCAAGGCACGATGAACTCACATGGCTCTTGCAGTGAGTGAGGCTGAAAAGCGCATTTCAATGTGCAGGAAGGGGCTTCTCAGAGGTGCAGCAAGTGGGTGCCTGGCAGGAATACCCAGCTCAGCAGCAGCACTGGCTGGCCTGGGGACTGCAATTTGCTTCACCTTGCCTCAGTTTGCTCTGTTGGGAAATGGGAGCAGTGCTGCTAAACTCTTTCAGAGACCTTTTGGAATCAGAAGCTGAGCCTGTGTCTGTGGTGGGTGTAGGAACAGGGCTGAAGTGGTCCTCATGGGGATACTGCCCAGCATCCATGAGAGCAAAGTGGAGAAGGGACAGCACTGGGCTGCCTTATAAACTCAGAGGATGGCCTCTTCTTGCTGTCCTGCAGAGGATTTTCTTTTACTTCCATCTGCTGGGAGCCTGGCAGTGATGCTTTTTCGCTTGAACACCCCTTGTCATCACAGCTGCCTGGAGAGCAGGACCAGCAGGTCTGTCCTGTGTGATGTTTGATCTCCAGTTGGCTTTTGTCTCTTGCTCAGGCCAGCCCATGGATTCCCAGCTCTAGCATTGCTAAAGGGTTACTTACACAGGTAAAATAGAAGGCTTTTTAGGACCAAGCTGGCTCTGGCCTCACTTTTACAGGTAATGGGCTAGTGGCAGCATCCCTGAGGAAGATAGTAGCAATGAGAACATCCATCAGGTCCTGAGTGCTGACACATCTGCATGGAAATAATTATCTTTGACTGCTTGGTGAAGCTGTTGGCTCTGCGTCTTGTGCCACACACCATACTGCTGCTGGGTGGGCATGGCCTAGTGTTTTAGATTCCTGAAATATAGCCCCACAAATCCCAGCAGTATTACCACATCCCTTCATAATCCTCATACTCTTATGACTTGCTCTGTGGAGGTTTCTGGATAAGGTTTGAAAAGGCAGGGTGCTGTCTTGAGGTGAACCCCAAAGAGCCTCTGGCAGTTTCAGTTTACAAGCAACTGCTTCCTTTGGTGTCCCAGATGACAACCCCTTCTCCCAGCCCACACGTGCACCATGTTCTGCTCAGGTGTTTCAGTGTTATTGCATTCTACACAATACGTACTTTAAAAAATTGCTTGGCATGGGAGGAAATATATGAAGAAATTATCCTGCAAAACTTGCTATTCAGGATTAGCCTCTCCCACTCTCACAAGACAAGTGAAGCAATGGAGTGGAAGTGCAGTGCAACCTGCCTCTTTCAAGGGAAAGAGTTATGTTGTTGTTAGACTTTTGTATAAAATATTCCATTAAATGTCATTGGCGTGGCATTGTCTTGCCTCCTTTGGACACTAGAACCCTGGCAGAAAGGGGTCTTTTATTACTGTAAAGTACATTCTTCATAGGTTGAACCTTTTTTAATTAGTTTTCTTTAGATCCAGAATGCTCCATGTACTCCCATTCCCAGGTGCCCAAGTGAAGGCAAGTGGACTTTGATCGTTAAGAAACATATGAGACAATTTGATCTGCATTTGTTAGAGGCCAAAGCAATTTCTATAGCTGCTTGTGTGGGTGACCCAGAAATAGTCATGCACCAGTGACACAGTCTTCCCACAGTGAGTATTACAAATAATTAAAAATTAAGGAGAATTTATTATTTTTCTGCCCAGCTGAAATTCCCACAAGTCACCTCTCAGCATAT
Source organism: Psittacula echo (assembly GCF_963264785.1). Taxonomy (NCBI): domain Eukaryota; kingdom Metazoa; phylum Chordata; class Aves; order Psittaciformes; family Psittacidae; genus Psittacula; species Psittacula echo. The sequence continues at coordinate 1,065,580 of NC_137753.1, forward strand.
TCAGGAGTGCACAAGAGGGATTTATTATTTCCTGGTATATTGACTCTGAAAGGTCTGGGGATTACAGCTGCTTTGCACATGAATAGCTGGAGTGTGTTGTACAAAAGGCATGGTCTGTGGGATAATGGGGTTGGATGTGGGAAAGCGCTGACCCTCGGGGAGAGCAGGCTGGTGCCTGATGGCAGGAATCAATTATGTCTCAAAGGAACACATTGCCCTGGGAGTAGGCTTTGCAGGAGCCACCATGTTATGTGTTTACCACCCTCCTCCTTCAAAAACCTATATAAACCAACCACAGAATATATCCTCTCCTACTTTTACCAGGTGACTCGGCTACACTGTGCTCTATAATGATGCTTTTTTAACTTACTTTTTGGTTATTGAGCATTTGGACTTTGTTCGGGTTGGTACCTTTAATTTTCTTTATAGAACCATGAGGCTTGGACGTGAAGTCTTAATGAAGGCCATAAGTATTGTGTGTCTCATGATAAAAATCACAAGACTTACCAACTAGTGCTGCCAAGCATTTTGACAAGGAGAAGGCGTCCTGCAGAGAGAATAGCAGGTTGAGAATTGGGAGTGTGGTTCCCAAGGTCTGGCCCCAAGAGCCACTCGCTGTCATTGACAAGGCAGGAATGGGGTGTTTGTGCCAGATAGGAGAGCAGTCACCTCTTCCCTTACAGGAGCAGCAATTGATCCTATCTGCGTGTGTCGGATATTGAATCTCTCAGCTCTAGGGAGGGCAGCAGTGGAGAGGTGAGATAATAGTGACAGACTTGCCTGGCGTCCCCTGAGCCCCATCTGGTTGTTCCCTACCTTGGACCAGTATGGCTCCTTCCTCATTTCTGAGTCACTGGTTTTATTCAAGCCAAGAGTCTCGGGCCTGAAATTCCCTCATAAACTCAGAGTTCATGTAATTCAGGGCACACTGAATCCTCCCCTCTTCAGAGCTCCAATCCCAGAATAACCATAACCACTGGGAGGCAGCTGATCAGAATTTGATGGTGCTGACAGACAGATGTGCACAAGGACTAAGGACAGCTGCTAAGCCTGAGGTTTGGGTAGTAACATGAGCAAACAAGTTAAAACTCAGTTTGCTTTCTGCAGAGATCAAGTTATTTTCTGTTGAGTAAATCATTGTGTATTTCCTGACCAAGGATTTGAGTGCATCTTCTTTTTCAGCCATTTCATGGGCTTAAATTGTACTAAACAGCATTTTCAAAACCCACTGCTAAACTTACGTACAAAGGAGAACTTTGGCATCTGCTTATTTAGGTGGTGCCTGACTGTGAGTGTGGTCCAGGCTGGTAATCCACATTCTCCCACAAGCTGGGGAGTTGGCTCCTTTCAGAGATGCCAAAGCTGATTAAAAAAAAAGTGGGTGCTGAGCGTCATTGTAAACCAGATGTCTCAAACAGCCACTTGCAATGGGAGCACTGCACCTAGGAGGCTATTGGAAATACTGAAATTTGGGTGTTTCCCCTGTCTGCCTCATTTTTCTTCCTTTGTAAAACATTGCTAATAATACATCGTTATCTCACAGAGGAGGTTGCTGAGAATTCATTAGCTGGTATTTGTAAAGCACTTTGAAAATACAAAGCCAGTGCATTATTCTTAGTCTTCTGGATGCTTTCCATGTTATTAAAATCAGGATTTCAGAAAGGCTTATCAGGGGATCAAAACAGCATCCCAAACTTGAAATGAAGCAAGACTGTTAAACCATCAACTGTTGCCTCCCCCTCCAGCCAGATGTTAAGCCCTAAAGAACTGAAGTGGCACAAGGAATTACTTTCCCAAGTTCCCCCAGCTGGGCTGACAGGCCTTGATCAATGGTTTTCCCCACAGTGAGTGCTATGCAGATGGTCTGCCCAGAGCAAGGTTTCTGTGAAGTACAAAGGGAAGTCAAACACCATTTCTAATTCAGCTTGTAGCATGGCACACTTCCTTTATCCTCTGCCTGAATGCAGTGAATAGGAGAGCAGTGTGGGAAACTGGAAGGAACTCCAAACTCACAGAGTTTGTGGGGCTGGGGGACACTGTTGTCCTTCAGCCACATCTGCCTGTGACAGACAGAGGGAAGAGAGTGACAGAACGAAAAATCAGATTTATAATCTGATGCATGAAGGAAAGATGGACCCTGAATAAAAAGGAAGAAGTGAAGGAAGCTCTGCAGGCAAACAGCAATTGCACCAGGCTCAAACAAGCAGCAGAGCAAGGAAAGAGCTGGAAGGAAATGACAGGGAATGGGACTCCAGCAGCAGAATCCTGCTTATCCACCAGTAAGGCCAGAGAAAATTGTCCCATTGAAGGTGGCAGAGTTGGCTACAGCCGTCATGAAGACTTCTGAGCCACATACTCTATTTGCTTCTTTAATTTCCCAGGTTTGTTTAGTCTGTCCTGGGAAACACAGACCCTGGATATGAGTCAAACTGCTGTACGCTTATTCAAACTGTTGCAAACAGATATGGAAGCTTCTCCAATCCTTAATTGCTCGGGTGTGTTATTCTGAAGTGCTGTTTGCTATGGGGATTAAATACAGGACTGATTTCCTCCTGCCAGCTTGGAGATGCTCTGCTGCAGGTGAGGCATTGCCTTAGCTCAGCTTTGCCTGGCAGAATAGCTGGGTTTTCAGTAGAACTCTCCATGAGGAGAGGCACTGACAGACTAAGAGACTTTGTTCCCAGGTGTCAGAGCACCTGTACCCCATGTTGCTCAGTACCTCTGTCTTGCTGTTCAAGGCTGACCTGCCCAAATATGATGGCAACCATTGTGGCACATCACCTGTAATAGTACAGGAGGGCATTTATTCCCTAACTCTATATGAGCTGGGCTTGGCTTTAAGAAAATTAGATCAGATTTTATACCAGGAATACTCTGGAAAAGCCTTTCTCTTCATTAATACTTCCAAACTATTCTCTGTTGCTTGGATGAAAGAAATGGGAAACACTAGCCCAGATTCTGATATTGGTATTTGGCAGGTGAAAATCCAGGCTCAGCTTTTGCTGGTTAGGATTTTGATGAACTCCATGTGAGGCATAAAGGGAATTTGTGTTTAGACCAGTTTACAGGAGGTCAGGAGGTAGCTCTGGAGGTACAAAAGCTGCAGGCCAAATCCAGCAGCCTGCTCCACTCCTCATGGAGTCCCAAGTTACTGCTGGTTTCAGTGAGGACACAAGTAAGGCCTGTAGGGTTGGACCCATTCTGTTTGTCACCTCAGGATGGTCACTAGGACTCGACACTAATTGAGTCTCTTCTTGCTGTCTTTCCCACTCTCTATTCCAAAGCTTTGCTCTGTCCCTGCTCCCAAGCTTTTTAGCTTTCTGCATGACTTACTAACATAAGGCTGTGGAAGTTTGTGTACTTCTGAGTTTCCCACACCATTTCTTAACTATAGTCATTCCTGTCACAAAGGAAGTGTGCCTGACTACAAACCACATTAGCAACGGTGCTTGCCTCTGCATTGTGTTCAGTGGGAAACCCTGCTCCCAAAAGGCCATCTGGGCAGCACATATTGGGAAAGAAGCAACAGGAGTAATGAGCATCTCTCAAGACTTGGGAAAGCAGCATCATCTTTAAGTCTTCCTAAAGAGCTAACATCCTGCAGGGATTCTGGCGGGAGGCTATTTGCTAATGCCATAGTTCAAACATGTCATCCAGATCCAGTATCTTGGGATCCTATTGAGTTTTCTGTGCAATATTGTGTATATTTGGAGCTATAGTAGAAGGATAGTAGAAGGAGTGTAATTCAGAATTCATTATCGTTAGTGTAAAGTCCACTGACTCTGCTAACTTTATAATGGGGAAGAATTTGTTAACAGTTTCCTTTAGGATTTCCAACCAAAGGAGATGCAGAACATCTATTTTGGGTAATTGAGCATCTAATCTGAGTAACTCTTCCAAGATAGTCAGTAATTGGCTCATTTTTCCCCTCACAGACTATGAAACCAAAGAGAAAATAAAAAGCTATTTTAACTGTGTTTATTTCAGGCTAGCACGACTACTCCAGTGGAGTTAACTCAGGAATCCCCTGGGTGCTGAGTAGAGAAATAAGAGGTTTGTGTGTAAAATCCAGGTGCAGAGCTCCCAGGCAGAATGAGCAGTGACAGATGTGTAGGAGGTGATGGGCTCAGCCTGCTCTGCAGTGACTGAGGGGCTGCAGCAGCTGCTACGCTGGGCTCTTACCACCCTCCTGCACATCTACAGGACCACTGGGCAAAGCCGACAGCCAGCCAGAGCCCACAGCTCTGACAGAAGAACGCCAAAGGCAGACCAAGTCGCTCAAATCATGCGTCAGCTCCACTACAGCTTTATCATGTAAAGTTAGTCCTCTCCCCAGATAAAAGTCCTATGATACAGGAATGCAATAATTCTCAGATTCCTGAGAATTAGACTTAGCTTCTTGTTGTGTGCTGTGGATAATTGCAGGGAAGGCATCTGAGACTTTAAGCAGCTCTGTTGGACTAAACCTGGAGTGCCTGCTGATGTGACTTGTCCTGGAAGGGGAAATCATTGCTGTTCTTGTAGCTGCTTATTAGTGAGTTAATCTGAGAACCAGAAACTCTCTCGTAAAAGTGCCAGTGGGCCCTGCCAATCATGGGACTGGCACATTTCTTCTTCATGCGCTTGATTAATGAGCTCAAGAAATGAGTTACGACTCAGGAGTTTCTGTTTCAGAGAATCTCCCCAAGAGGGATACACAGAGCGAAAGACTGGTTTCAGAGGTGGCATTACATGGGCTCAAAGATAATCTACAAGCTTTGAGAAGAACATGTGAAATGGTGTCACAAAAGCTTTCCCACAACTTGACATAAAAGACTCCGAGCTCAACAGCTGCTGCTCTGTACGAAAAGAAGGAGCTTATTCAAGAGCAGTACAATGGGGATGGAAAAGCAGATCCTGGAAGAGGTCATTTAAACCTTACCTGGTCTTACAAATAATGAGTTGCAGAGGGAGAGAGAAATGTGTCCGTGGGTATATGTATTCACATTAAAAGACGTGTGTGACCACACACATATGTTACTATATACATAAATGCATATATATTAATGTAATACAAACAGTAATTACTTACTACAGTAAGAGATCCTCAAACATAAGCCCTAACATTACTTGACACTAATTTATTATTACTATTGTTACTATTATTATTATTACTCTTGTACTGGATCTTACAGGGGGAGATACCAATGCTCACAAAAGCGTTAAACTGATTAGGTCATGTAGCCCATTTGGAGTAAATCTGGGACCAAAATGTGTGGTTCTAGACATGGAGTTAGTGCTGCTGCCTGCCCACTGCACCCTGCTTGTGGTGTAACAGGGCAACATTGCTGCCACCCTTGCTCCACACGGTCCAGAGTACGTGTCCAGGGGATGCAGAAAACACTGCTGCCGTGTCTTTCTTTTAGAGCTCACAAAAGAAGGCAGTGCTTGCATGGGCAGAAGGCAGGTAAAATGCAGGCAGATCTGGTTCAAGTTTTCAAACATACATCTCCACTGTGTGTTTATAGGATACAAATAGCAAGAGCATTAACTCTTCCTGTTGCAGGAACCTACTGAACAAGGATTGTGCATCTCAACATAGAAATTGGCCCAGTGGAGAGTAATTGAGGAATAAGGAATTTGATTTCTAACAAGTTTATGGGCCATATAGATTCCTTTTGCACTCAGTTTTCCTTTGTGCATGGCCTAAATTAAAATAGTGAGCTGTTTTTTGTTTCACACAGGTAGGACTGGTGTCACAGCACCTGGGGGAGAACGGCTGGCCCTGGGCGGGTGGAATTCCAGAGATCTTGCTCTTTCCCCGGGCAGGCAGAACGTGCTGGTGTGTGCGTGTGCCTGGGTGCGTGCTCCAGCGTGTGCCTGTCCTGTGGGCGTCCTTTCCCACCACCGGCAGCTGACCTGCTCCTTCCTGCACCGTGTGAGCCCCAGACTGTGCCGGGAATGCTATTGATCCGCGGCATTAGTCAGCAGCCTTTTCCCATTGAAGGCCAGCTCTTTCCCAGTTTCTGACACGTAATTCTGATCCCAGCTTTTTACGTACCACACACTCCCCACCTGCTCATCTGGGAGAAGGTCATTATCCCCAGGCTATTCAGTGGCAATGGAGCATGCAAGAATAGATGCTTCTCCTATTGTGCTGCCCGTCTCCCGGATTGGCTGTGGAGTGTGGGAAACACCACCAAGCCAGAGACCCACAGACTCTTGGAGAGGTTATACAGTATAAATACCAGGCAGAGCCAGCCTCCAGCCACACGCTTCTCCTCGACTTCCACTCCGAGACCGTCCCTCCTTTCCCAGGACAGATGGCTCCCAGCACTGTTTTCATGGAACCCGACAACCTGCTGACACCAAAGGAGAAAAACAAAGTAAGTCCTGGCACAACAAGGCTTTAGTCGCGCGCTCTCAGCTGTTCTCAGAACAGTTTAAACCACCTGAGAAACTGATCCACATTGTTTAGGAGCAGTGATGGGCAGCAAACATGCTGTGAAAGGCAGGAGAGGATCCTTCTAGTAACAGGTCTCTTTTCCTTTGCTTTTTACAGCTGAGGAAGCCGGTGGTGGAGAAAATGCGTCGTGACCGGATTAACAGCAGCATTGAGCAGCTGAAACTGCTCCTGGAGAAGGAGTTCCAGAGACACCAGCCCAACTCCAAGCTGGAGAAAGCCGACATCCTGGAGATGGCTGTCAGCTACCTGAAGCAGCAGAGCCAGCTGCAGGTGAAGGGTGAGTATTGAATTTTGTTTCAGTCTCCAGCTTACTGCAGACCTGTGACAGTTTTGTGAACCTCTAGCCACGAACAACTGCTCTAATCTATTCTTTCTTCCCCTCCTCTTTTCTTCCCTTCTCTAGCTGCAGGACCCTTCCATAAGAGCTCTCAGTTTGACTTCAGAGAGGGCTATTCCAGGTGTTTGCAAGAAGCTTTCCATTTCCTCTCTCTTCACAAAGTCCGAAATGAAACACAGACAAAACTTTTAAGCCACTTCCAGAAGAGCCAGGCGGCTGCCACAGAGGTCGCCTTTTCCCCCGGGAACCCCAGCACCCTGAAGCCAGCATCTCCGAAAGATGCCAGCACCCTCTGGAGGCCCTGGTAGTCCAGGAGTCCTTATTTCGTGGACCTTTGCCTTTTACAGTCTAGAGGAAGGATCTGACTGCATCTGATAGTCCAGCTCTGATCCTCTCTTCTGTAGGGAATGTTATTTCCCCATGTATTTTATTTATCTGTGCACAGAATGGCATACTTTTGACTTTGGGATCCTTTGGCAAAAGTTCAGGCATTCTGTTGCATGGTCCTGGAGTGTGTAGACACTGCTGGTAACAGTATACAGCGTGCTGCCAGCCAGGGGTGAATGCCTTCAAAATGAAGGGGGATGTTTTGTAAGTGTTAACAGTTGTGATGGACACGAATTGCTGTAGGAGAGATTTCTCTCATATTGCTTGTAAGAGGCATCAGCTCTGCTCTGGCTTGACCAGCAACAATTGTTTGCTCAGTCACCTCAGAGGATAAATTTACTGCCCTTTTGTTCATGCACACTTGATTAAAATCAGTTTCCCTCTGTTTGCTTATAACTTGTACAGAATCAAAGATGGGTTTGGTTTGGTTTTGGATTTTTCCCCCATGGTCCTTTCATAATCCTAGTATATAAAGGACAGAAACTAGGAAACTATGTGGAATATTTCTACTACTTTGCTGCTTTTTTCAATTTAGAAAAAGAGGATGTTACTGCTTTACGTTAAAGAAAAGGTAGTGGGTAAAAGGCTTGATTTGTCAATGTTATACATTTTGTGTGTAAGCTATGCTTTTTCTAGCATTTTCATTATAATAATGATTTTTGTCTGTATTGAGTGGTTTAATTCATGGTGGATAATGTTTCTCCCACAAGTGGGACAGCCGTATGGCTACCTGCATACCGTGTATGCGTCTCTGTGTTTGTAGAGAGCAATAAAATGCATTTGTGTGCAACTGCTGTCTGGGTTCTCTCTCTCTGAGGGATATGCAGCCACCTGCACCCCTGAGACAGTCTGACGTGTCAGTCTTCTAAAGAGCTGTGTCTTTTTGTACAGCAAAAGGAGTTTGTATTCTCATCTATATATTCTCATGTCTTCCATCACGTGTGTACCCCAAGAGTAAAGCAAGTGCTACTGTCACACAGATTCTCTCAGCTGAATCATACTGAGCATTTCCTTAGTCACTGCCTCTCCTATCCACACAAAACCTTCTCACCTGAGTAGTGAGGCCTCGAACCAGCCATCTGGTTTCTCTGCAGGTAGTGGCTGGAATCTGAGTCCTCCTTTCACACCTTTTTGCACCTCAGACTGAGAGGAAGCAGACTCAATCACTGCAGTGCTTTGTGTCCTTTAATGCCTTCCCACAATTTCTTCTCTTGAGAGCTCAGAGGTGTGAATAGTGTTCCACAAAGCTGCAGCTGTCCCTGAGCAGCACGGAGCAGCGGTGGTAGAGCTCCTGCAGAGGTGGAGTGGTGAGTGCTACCCTGGTGGGGACACACAAACCTGGGCAGGGCCTTTTGCTGCTGTTGCAGCTACCTGAATTAGGGCTCCACAAGCACCAAATCAGAGTTTGCAGGAGGTGTGCCTGAGCCAGCTGAAACGTTTACATGTCTTTTGGGGTGAGTGTCAGGATGATGGAGCTACATTTTTCTCAGTGATGTCCAGTGACAGGACAAGGGGTAATGGGTGTAAACTGGAGCATAAGAGGTTCCATGTGAACATCTGGAAAAACTTCTTTACTGTGAGAGTGACAGAGCACTGGGACAGGTTGCCCAGGGGGGTTGTGGAGTCTCCTACTTTGGAGATATTCTAGGCCCGGCTGGACAAGTTCCTGTGTGATGTACTCTAGGTTACCCTGCTCTTGCAGGGGGGTTGGACTAGATGAGCTTTTGAGGTCCCTTCCAACCCTTGGGATTCTGTGATTCTGTTGTAGCTCCATTTGCCACCAGGTGGCAGCATGGGAGAAGGAAAGACTTCATTGTCCCCTCATCCTGGGAAACATCGGAGTCTTTCTTCTTTTCCCAAGTATGTAATAAAGCTTCTCTGACCCTTAATTGCATACAAGTCTAAAATGGAACCAGATCTGCAGCAAAACAGCTCTGGGTAGAGAATTTTCCACTACGCTGAAGTATTTGCTGCAGCATTTGCTAAATGCCATCTAGTTCCATGTATTTATCTGCTATTTTAGTTACGATGAAGGTGTTCTGTTGTAATAGGACTGTTCGCCAGAGTCTCTGACTGAGACATACGGTTATATGATGCTTGTAAAGCCGTGCCCTGTCACTGCCACAGCTTCTCTGGACAATGTGCTAGGTTCCATTCTTCCTTTCCAATGATTTCTGTGCTGGAAAGAAAAGTGTTTGCTGGAAAAGTATTTAAAATTGAGCAGGAAGTGGCAGTTTAAAATCCTGTCATTATATTAGCATGCTTACTGAGGAGAGCCACCCAAACCCTTGCTCTAGAGTAAACTGCTGCATTGGCCACTGTGGTTTTATTTCTTTTATTAAAAACCCATACTTGTTACATTTTCAAGTGTAAATACTGAAAAATAGCCTATGGCAAAATGAAAAGGCACAGGATTAAAATCAGCTTCATCGTTTCCATGGATACATGTTTGCTGTTTGGCAAAGAGTATTTTATACACTTTCTACAAGAATAAGCATCATTTTAAATACATCTCTGAAGGGAGGGACCCTGTTCTTTTAATCATGATGCCAAGAATTTGTACTCCTAAAAATGTGATCTCTTTACCTCACTTTAAGGTCCTGTCGCAGTTGTTCTTTGGAGCAGAGGAACTTGAGTGCAGCAGGAGAGTGCAGCTTTGCATTATGATAACAGCCGACAGGCATCTTAACATAGAGCTCACTTTGTACACAGTAAGACAAACAGCAGTCTCTTACAGCAAAGCAGGGATCAAGTATACAGACAGCACAGGAGTTTCAACTAGCTCTAACCTGGATTTGGGAAGAATGCACCGGAAACTGGCTCAGAACACTGGGAAACAGTTCAGCGAAGCATTTCAAACTGGTTTGCTGCGTCTCAGAAGGGGTGTTTGTAAGAGAGACTAAAATTAACATTCCTTTCTGAAAAATAGATGTACAGTTGGTTGTTGGTTTTGCTTTTATCTAAGAATTAGTCTTTGTAACCCTGATGCAGTATCTTTATAACAGTCAGGATGTCATTGAAACAGTCATTTCTGTTCTGGAGCACGCCATGGCTTCCAGCACAGCCTATCAGTCCCTGGGATACCTGTGTGCTTCCCAGTGGGACTGTAAGAGCTCTAGGACTGTAGTTTCCTGGATTCTCACTACAGTAGCTGCACCATGAGCCTTGGCTGTGACTGAAGGGGAGAACATCAGGCACATCACTTGTTTGTGTCACAGAGCACGTGTCATTCTCACCAGTGTTTTTGGTTACCAGACTCTGCATTTCTCTGGAGGATGCATGGCTGTGCCTTTCTTACAGTGGAACACCTCTGAGAACGCTTCAAAGTTCTGCAAAGACCCCATCACCCTGCACAAAGAGAAGGAACTTATTTACATGGATACAGGGCATGGAGATTGTTGCTTTGAAAACAGAAAACCATGTTGGAATTCCAGTCTCAAAAGACAGGATAATTTATGCAATAAAAATACAGCTGATAGGAATAATGAAATGCTGGAACAGAGCATTCTGGTCCATTCTCTACAGACTGGCAAATTCACCAGGCCAAGCAAAGGAATGTGCTCTCCAGCACTGTCCTACAAGCTATGGAAGAAGCTCTTAAAGTTAGTCCAGATTGATCTTGTCTGTTAGAATATAACTCATACCAGTGAGCCTCTCTCTCCTCCTGCGCAATACTGGCACAATGGGTTGAACCAAATAAGTTATCGATTAGTTAATCAGTTAGTAAAACCCACCTGTATTTCAGAGGGCTGTGAACATCTGTCTTTATGGACTGGCTAGCATATTCTGGTCTGTAGGAACCACACCAAACCTAGACAAGGAGGATTAATCATTAGTGGGTCAGTATTTAAGGGAATTCAGTTTGGGGAGCTGCTTACTGGTTTTCCAAGATTTTCCTAAGAGCCATCCCAATTTCTTACAGTATAATTGGAATATGTTGTACTGAGGAAGTAGAATAGTTATTAACTAATTACTTTTTGTTTTATCAAGTTCTTGGATTAAGATCTGATGCTTTGGGGTAGATATATTAGCCCTTGATTTCACTTTTGTTTCCCCAGATGAGCTGGAGGTTCAGAGTCTGAAGCACACCACCAAGTGTGTTGGCCCACTATGAAATATTTAACCTACTGTATCACATTTGTTACTCTAAGAGTTTCTCATCCAGGCCATCTTTTTCATGTCTCTCTTGAGGACCTTTTGATGAGTGCAAAAATGAATCATTGTCCAAGTGGAGCTTGGGGCTGATCTTCTCTCTAACCTCTAAGATAACCTAATTTATACTTTCATGAGGCATGTAGTGGCTGCACTCAAGTGTTCTTACCTGGGCAAAGTTGAGGAAGAAAAGCTGTTTGTGGGACAGATTCAGTCCTGGCAACTTTGGCTCCTTCCCTTCCCGTTCCAGCCATTTTAAGTAGGCCTAGAAATGATCACAGATGCAATTCAGATGGCAGAGTGCCCTATTCAGGCATGGTGGGTATTCTGAATGTTATTTGGGGGTGAGAGATTTCAGTCACAATATATATGAACCCAACACGTCTGCCCTTCTGTATTTTCATAGTTTTTATCTTTCTAATACAAATAGTGCAGCTACTTTTATGACAAAGCTGTCACAGAAGTACTCTGTTGACTCTTCTGGCAAAACCCATGTAACACAGAGAGAATTCACGTTCAGCTTAAGTGCAGTAATCTCTGAACTGAGCTGTTATCAAATGGGGAAAAATAGCAGACTCTTGCATGGAAGTGTTGTTTTAGAGTAGCAGCTGGCCAGCTGACCTTCTCCACAAGGAGCTCTGTGTGTTCTTTACAGAGTCACCTGGAGATGTACCCTGCATTTCTTCAGGAAGGTCGCACTTGCTGCTTTAGGGAGGGGCATGCCACTGGTGATACATGCACAATTGTTCATGCTGTGGAGCCTAAACACCCATGACTGCAGCTTGAAGTAAAATCATCACCTTCCACTGACTTATTCTATAGGAATTTGTGTCTAGAAATAAAGTGTTAAGCTCTATGGTGATGATTTTTCTCTCTTCAGGTAGCTGCTCATAAAATAGCAGATAATAACCTTGCTCAATGTTAAATCCATTACCGGTATTGTTACACATTAATTGGCCAATTTTCTTTTTTTAGGTCTATTGACATAATGGAGACAAGTTAATGTGTCCTCACGCTGGCTGATTTCAAACGTTCTAGTACCTGATCCCCTTCGCTGCTGACAGTCTCAAAGCACACAAACAGCAAAGGTAGAGCTGAGGGTGAAAATACATTTACATTGGAGGATTCTGTGCAGGCAGCTCCTGCCATCCCATGGCACCCTACCACGTTTGCACAGCTTTGCGAGTTTATTTGAGAGAAATGTTTTTTGGGAAAACAGTTGCTCTGCTTCCCAATATCACCAAACTCTGTTGCCAAGAAATCAGTGCTCTGTTGCCATGTAAGAAGCTCTTTGAAGGTGTAGCTGTCATTTTCAGAATCAAGGGCTTTAAAAAGTGACGGGTGTTTTACCTTTCCCAAGCTAATCCTGTGCCTGTTGGTGAGTGTTACCCTTGATTACCTGAGACAGAAGTGCGCAGCATCAAGCACTGTGGTACCTCAAAGTACAGCCAGGAGAATGAGGTGGTCTTCTCCTGCGTGCAAGAATGCAGCAATCCTACACTGTGACTGCGATGTAAGCTCCTAGATCCATAATTGAGGCTTTAAGTTTTTGAATATGGTAATAACATTAATTGTCAATGTTTTATTGACAGAATAATGCCATTGCTGAATCCCAGGAATAAAGTTACCCCACAGTATATTTAGAGGTTACCTTATAAGCCTGTCGGACTCCTCCATTATCTGCTATATTTTCTCCTAATGTGCTTATTCCACTGACCTGTAAAAGAATAATCATTCATTTAGTCTGTACTCAGTAGTATTAGCAATGCTCGGAACCACGAGCTGAGCACAGTCATACATCACAGACAGTCGTGTCTGGAACAGAAGGAAGGACTTTGGGATAGGTCAAAGAAAGGAGAGAATGGAAATAAAAGCTTAATAGGGTAAAAGCTGTAGATCAGAACAGAGAGAATATATAGGAATATAACAGGAATGGGCTTCTGGGCAGAACATACACTAGCAGGATGGCAAAATACAGTAGCAAACACCATATTTCCTCCCCCTTGCCAAAAACACCCCATAGGGTCTGGCAGCAAAAGCACACATGGGCCCAGCTTGCCATTAACACACTGCACACAGATAGTGCTGGGTTTCTAGGCTACACCAGTATTCCCAGTTTACATTCATTATGGTATCAAACCCAGTGGTGTGGCATTGCTTAGTTTCACTTACATTTTGGCCACCTGCGAGCTCCCATGTGTAGTTCCCGTACTGATAAACCATGCAACGAGACTGCTCCTTGAAATGCATAGCTGAGAAATTGCTCCACCAGTCAAACATGTTCCCATCTTTATCAAAATTCCTGCCTGCATGGAAATCCAAGACAAAAAGAGTTTTGAGTGTGGTCCTGTGTGCAATCACAGCACTGTGTAACCCATTTCTGACAGTGTAATGAAGGCAACTGAAGGAATACTGTTTTCCCAGTTATCTTCTCACCATTGTCATCAAACCCGTGGGTAATTTCATGGCCAATGACCATCCCAATCCCACCGAAGTTCAGGGCTTGTGGCTGGCGTTTGCTGAAGAAGGGGGGCTGTAGAATCCCAGCAGGAAAAACTGCACAGAGGGGAGGAGAGAGGGAGATGCTGTAAGGCACTGTTAGTTCTGGGTACTTTGCAGACAGATTGTTTGCTTGGTTTAAAGATCAGTAAGGAGCATAAAATATAAAGTGATTAGGAACAACATCATGCCTCCTCATGTGAAATTGTTTCTCTCTTGATAAGTGGAAAATGACAAGTTAATGAAGGTTTAATTTAGCACATCTGCAATTACAGTATCTCCTTGTTTGAGAACCAAGCATCATTTACATTTCGACTTTAGCCTTATTTGGGCCATAATGTATGCTGCAGTAAGTCAAGAACAGCATGTTCAGTAACTGTCTGTTACAGACAGGTACAGTTTGTATTATAGAGCCATTTTATAGGGGAACTAATGGACATTTTATTGCTTTATTTTCATTAAAGAAAGGATGGCAATCACATGCTGATTACCAGTAACACTTGGTGATAATTCCTGCAGACCACCAAGTGCTCTTGGAAGCCAGTCTGGGGTGGGAGCATTGGGAGGTCTGTTCTTCAGTCTACTGGCAAAAACCTTATATAGAATCAGTGGGATTTAGTCTCCATCCCACCTATGTAAGATGAAAAGCACATACGCTTCTAGAGGAATTAGGACTGAAAACAATTAATTATAGTAAGATACTTTGTAAGAAGTGAGATACTGAAATTATATAGCAATTATTTCATTTAGAGACAAACCCCTTTCGGACTATATAGAAAGTTTAATACGTACAATTTCAGGGAGAAATATGTAAGACAGGAGTAAGACAGAGGCAGGAAACCAAAACTAGTGTGGAAAATTCTCGAACTAGAGACAGGATTTAGCTGACATCTACACTATTGTGGGTAGCTGTGCTTGGATTTTTGGCTTATACATTCATCTTCGAGTTGCTTAAACCAGTTACTTCCATGTTACTTAAAAGGCAAAGTTGTAGAGGAACCAGGTTTCTTTAAGAGTCAATTTCCCTGCCTGCAAAGCTGGCTCACAGCTGATTACCATCATCATAAAACAGAGCCTGAGCTTGCCTGCAGGGTGATGCACACTCACGGGTTGAGGACTGGTCACAGTTTTTGCTGTACCTGCAGTATGGAGGTAAGTGGAAGTTGCACAAATGGAAAATGGCTCTTTCTGATGAGGTTAGAGTGCTAAAGCTTTCGATGTTTCTGCTTTTAGCAATTACCTAAGTTTTCCCTTGTGACTGTTGGTTGGGTTGTTTTCCATTTCTGGCCTTTGCCCTGTGAGCAGGATGCAGTTGGTGTCTGGCCTAAAAAGGGCATGTATTTTTCTTTGTATGGTATTTAGCAGTACTTAGATAGTAGATCTTCCTGCAGCCTTGGAATGTGAATAAGCACTACTTTCTGGGAATTACTTGGTTCCTCTCCCTTTTGGGATACTCAGAAGTCACCCAAGACTCTACAGCATTTTCACCCTTAACCTGAGTATTCTGGCCATGTGCATAGCTCAGAGAGCATGGGCAGCCAGACATACTTGCTATGTCTTAAGTCTGTAGATCTTTTCTGCTAAGAACAAGGAAGGTCAGCCTAGCAGCTCCCAGCTCTGACATTCTACAAGCAGAGGCAGGTTTCTCGAGCCTGGTATGCCTCTTATTGATAAAACTTCAGTACCATCTGTACAGATGGCAAACTGAAGAGCTGCCCATATGTTTATCAGGAATGTGGAAACATGAGTACAGACAGCCCGGCATACACTGTGAGTGTTCTCTAGTCTCTGAAGCTGGCACTCGTATAGTAGCAGTTACTGTCTCGGGCTCTCAAACCTAAAGCTGTTCCAACTGCAGTCTATAAACTATGTCTGCCCAGCAGGGAGCTGAATATTCATCAACAAAGTGATTGCCTGAAATGAACAGCTTGTCCACCTTGCCCAGAATTCCCACACGGACACAGGCAGGTTTGCCTCTGGATAACAGACTGATGAATCAGTTCCACAGAGCTGTTTGAAACTGCTGTGAACCTACCAATCTGATTCCGGTTGGGGGAATAGAATGCATTGACCACTGCAGCTCCAATTATCCATCTGAAAACAAACATTGCACCAAAGTTAGTCCTGATTTAGACATCATTTTTATTGAGTTGTTATTGATAAAAACTGCAGGCTGCATAAATGGGAAGAACTGAGGTAGGAAGAAAGGTGCCATTGAACACAGCTTAAAGAAATACTAACACAGGAAATAACTGGTGTCTCATTTATGGGCACTTTTTACCCAGAACAATGCCAAGTTAAAGTTAGAAATGCTTTTTCTCTTGAATGTTGAACAGCCACATTGGGGCAGAATGTGATACCAGCTCATCTCAATGCTGACTGAGCTTGAGAAGAAACCAACAGTTTACATTCAAAAGACAGTTGGCATTTAGAGGACACTGAGTAGCAGAAGGCTACTTACTGTTACTCAGTTACTTAAGTAAGTAAGTAAGTTACTTACTTACTGTTACTCAGTAAGTTAAGGCCAAATTGGTTTCTTGAAAAATTAGATATCTGATTGTGATTATTCAGTTTTAAATGTCTGTATTTGGAGTCCAATATTTCATAGATAATGAGTGTTAACTTTGAGAAGTAATTGTTGAGTAGGCTGCTTCTGGAAACTTCCTTCAATACCTTGATAACTTCTTAGTCTTTATATTTTTCTTTCTCCTCCCCTTCTCTTCTACCTCTGACATATAGTGCTGTCATGAACCATGCAGAACAGTCTGAAGCCATAAACTCATGACAAGTATTCAGCAGCATCAGCCTGTGATATTCTTCCCACATCTCTTGTCCTTATAGTATCTTGTGATGCCCCAGGTGCCAGTGTTTTGACATAACTACTTGTGGGCTGCTGTGGGATGGAATGAAATTTCCTGCTTAAGAAATACAACACATGTCTGTATCTTCTAGTTCTTGAGAAGTTGGTTATTCTGAACTAACAGAATAGAGGGGACTGCTCACCTCAACCTGGGAACAGGAGTAAGTGGTAGACGTGCTGGTATGGCACTAACCTGTGTGTAACACATGCATAAAGCGGGAGTAGGAATCTGTTCCTGAGGTCAAGGGGGTACCCAGGTTTTTCAGAGCAGTTTTTCTCCGAAGGCCAGTCTGTTGTGAAAGCAGACTGGCCTTCAGTTCAGACCATGCTCTTGGTCCATAAGCTTCTCCTTGGCATGCTTGACATGAAATGCTTGCAGCTGGCCAGGTAGCCTCTAACAACTCGCCCCCACCCTCCCCAGAAGGCTCTGAATATGAGCAATGGCTAGTATTCTTAACTGCAATGATTAGCTGATGATGTCAGCCAATAGTGGTTAGATACTCTACTTCAGTGTAATTAAACAGTGATCTGGAGTGATAAGTGGTTTTATGTCTCCTTGGGGAAACCCTTCAAGCTGCTGGAGAGAGATTACTAGTAAGATGTTGTTCATTACTTGGAAAAAGTGCCAAGTATTTCATATATCATCAAACTACCAGGCAAAAAAGGCCTAATTCATGAATTCATGAAAGGGTTCCCACAAATGTGCTTTAAACCATGCCTTGAATGAGCAGGGATGTTGGGAATTCTGGCTGAAGGGCTACCATCTGTCTGCAGACAGACTGTAAAAGGCAGCAGAGATCAATAACAGTTTGTGGATTAAGGACACCAGTGCTGTGCAAGAATTCTTGCTATAAAGAGCACCATGATTGATTCCTCCAGAAATGAGGGAGCAGAAAATGCTGGTTTTTAGCTGACTGATCAGAAGACTCCCTTGGTGAATTATTCACCAGTGACTTCCTGGGGGTTTCTCAGTGTCTGCATTGTGTGCTTGCATTCTGAGATAAAACCATGTCACAGGAAGAGGGACAGAAGAAAGGAACAGGCTTTGCAACAATTAATTTGACTGATGCTTCTCTCTGGGGAGTTTTTGTTTGCTTGCTTATTAATAACTGATATTGTAGGCTTTGCAAAGAGGTGTTTGACAGACTTGTGTCTCGACATTCTCAGACGTAAGTGTTCCCTGCTATCCACAGTGTAGGACTTACCCTTCGTCACCCTTACCTCGGAAGTGAGTTGTGGCTGTAACTTACATGTCCTGGTCAACTCTCTCACGAAGTTTTCTCAAGCTCTTTTGGGCTCCAGCTCTCAGGTTTTCCAGAATGTTTTCAAAGTAGCTGTGTTCACTGAAGTTTAACTGAAGAAACAGACACCAAGTGTGTTTATGAGTAAGCTGCGGGGACAGAGGGATTCCTCATACCACAGAGTCTATCTCCTACACAATGTTTTGATTACAAGGTACCACTTACTAGTTAGCTTTTTGCATGCATTTATTTGGTTAGCATGTTCAACACAATCAATTCTGTGTGCTGTCCAGTCACTTGGAAATCACACTTGCACAGGTTTAGGTATTTCAAGTGGCAAGAAAATAAGTGTAGGCTGTTATACATGGAGGCATGCACAGCATTCTTACGTTGGCATATTCCTGATCCAGTTTTTCATTCTGATCTTCCAAAATATAATCTGGATAGCCAATTTGTTCTTTAATTGCCATTGCCTAGAAGAAAAGAATTTAATGTTTCCTCTGAATTGTTTGTGAGAAACTGGCAGCAAATATTTAAAGACCTTGTTCAAATGCTCCCTATTGCCTACTGAGACTTAATGTGGTTCACAAGACTCATTAAAAGGAAATAAAAATGTATGTGAGCTAACAAAGGATTAAAAAGAAAAGGACAATATAACAGGATAATGGAGAACAGGACAGCAAACATCAAAGTCCCTTCCTGTGATTTGCAGAGGAACTGGGAATAGTGATGCTACAAAATTCCAAAGATTACGTATTCATGATGGAATACTGAAGTTCCTTGTTCTCTCTGACCTTCTCACGAGCTTTCTCTTTAGATGCCTCATCCATCCACTGTAACTCATCTAAAGTCTCGATGAACACTTCACGAATCTTGTCTATTAAATCTCGGACCTAAAGAGAAGCAGTAAGAAACTAATCATTTCCATGCCGCTTTTCCCAGGCGGAGCTAAGGAGGGGTGAAAAGCTTCCTACTGACAGATGATGTCCCCATATTCTGTGCCCTGAAAAATGGTACTCAGCATTTAAAAAGGCATCGTAAATGCATCCCTGTGCCTTCTGACTCTTGGCTGATTGACATCTTTAACAGATAAAACAGGTTGGGAGATCGGGTGGAGGGGAATGGGCACTGCAGACATTGTGGTTGTACAGTAGTATGAAGGGTAAACTACATACCATCCTCTTGCTCTCACCAGCAAATGTCTCCCTGACATACATTGCTCCCACTGCGTTCTCCATGTTGTTGTTGACATAACTCACGCACTCCCTCCAGCGAGCCTCCTCCAATGTTGTCCCGTAAAGTGCCTGTCATACAAAGCAGCACAGGATTAATTCTGCCTGTGCGTTTCTTCCCTAAGTCATTGCCTAAAGAGGAGGCTAACCTAAGACAAGGGTTTCCATTGCTGTGACTGCTGTTCTTGGATTTCTATGGGGATGACATGACATAAAGATGTCATTGTGTTGACAAGGACTTGATCTGGTGACTCTGGGACTCTCTTCTAGTACTATGCTCTATGATCTCTTTAGGAAGAGAGGAAATACCTTCCTGTAGCTGGCCCGAGCATCCTTGAAACGCCGGCTCAAGCTGCTGACCCGATCAATCACCAGTCGCCAAATGAAGTAGTTCTGAATGGTGCTGTGTGGGAAAGCAAAGCTAAGCTTAATCCCCTGGGAAGAGCAACACTAGTGCAGGCAAAGGAGGATTTTAACTCTGAAAGGAGATAAGAAAGCCAATGATTGCTGCCAGTCCTCACTTTCATAGCATCTGCAGGTGAGTGTTCTTATCTAACCTGCTGTAGAGGCCTCCAGGCTGAGGACTGGACTGCCACATCTGTTAGGGATTAATTTCTTTCTAGAGAACAACAAGAGCTATAAGCCTGTGATGTATCTTTTTTCTTCCCATTTACCCTTTTCTGAGCAGGGAGACACCCAGTGCCACGGAGACTTTGGTATCCAAGGACCTTTGAAGACATTACCTATGTTGCATAGAGAAGTGGTGTCATTTCTCTCAGAGGCTCTGCCACAACTAGCAAGTGGGCCCAATCATGTACATTCCCACAATACTTCCATGACTTTTGTCTTGGATATTCTCCAGTTTCTTTACCTTGCTGAGTACTTGGAGATAATTGTTTTCAGCTCTTGCAGATAGGGCATGCCATATACAACAACCTCTTCTTCTTGGTCCACCTGAACACTTACTGAAGACATGACACCTTGGATGAAGAAGGTCCAGTTAAATTCCTAGGCAGACAGAAAGGCATGTGCTAATACCAGATGTTTCAGTGCCTTAGTAGCTGTCTGGACTTTCTGCAGTCTATGGGATTCAATGTAGTTGTAGTGGTGTTCAGTAGAAAAACAATTTGTAAGAGACTCTGAATACAAGATTAAGAACGGGAATGATTTTATACCTCTTGGTTGCATCACTGATCAATTCATAAAGCCATTTCCAATGGGCATGGCAGTAAGAGGAGGCTGCAAGTATCAGACTGCTCTTTAAACACTTACATTCAATGCAAACTTTTCCTGTAGTTCTTTTAAGGTCATTTTGTTGTACAACAGGGTTACATCATGCCTTTCTTCTGCTGGGGTAGTTGCCTGAAGACATTCACAAGGTTATTACTAGAATCAGCTGGCACAAGTGACAATGGCTGAAATCACATGCATGCAGGTGCGCATACACACACTCAGATAACATGCAAATAAACCAGATTCTCCCTCTTGCTCCTTGCTCCCTCCCTAGGACCCAGAGAAGGTCTCGATTTCTGTACTCACATTTGCAATCTCTGTTTCCAGCTCCATAACTTTTGCCATTTCCTCTTGGACAAAGGAGTCATCTTTAGACATATTCTTGTCTTCCCGGATCATCTTAGCAATGGTGATCATGAACTGCAGGTAAGCTTCTCTCACCTGCACACAAGAAACAGAGCATGTGCATAGCATTGTGAAGAAAAAGTTTGCTGTCTATCATCTCTCATTGAGCAGCCATTCCTCTTGTTCCTTTAGCTTTAAGGTGTGCTGTGAAAGAGTTGAGCCCAGAGTCACAGCCTTTGCCCTTACCTCCAGTGCCACCCCCCCCCTCCAGTTTTCCTGTTTCCCCCAGAACCACCACTGTTATAGATACTACGGCAATACCTAAGACCTTAGTTCATCCTGGAATACCTTAGAGTGCAGTCTGCAGTCTCAAAATACAGAGTGAAAGCAACACTTTCTGCTTCCCTGTGCAATCTGACTCTGGCATTCTGAGTTAGAATTACTACTTGAGCAAAAAAGAAAGCTCTGTGCTTCGAGTTACACTGTGGGAACAGTGATCCCTACTAGCCAAATACCAGGGTAAACATAGAGGGATTCAAGTTCTCTGAAAGTAATACCATAAATCTTCTAAACTGTTTTTATTGTCTGAAAGAAAAGCTCTGTCTCAGATGGTTCCCAGTGATACCTTTCCTTTATTTCTAGTAGGAGGGTATGGCTGTGATTTATGCTTCAGAATGGGCCTTGAAAAAATACTTGGCTGCTGAGGGAGTACTGATCTCTGATACAGGAAAGCTTAATACTACCTATTCTTGCATCCTTCTCCTCCTCCATAGACCTTGGAAACCACATAAATACAGGAACTGTTGCGAAATGGAGTCTGGGCATTTCCATGATGAGGATGATTTGTGTTTTGAGGCTGAATGCTGAGCCTTAATCAGGCCAGGTTCCCAGAGGCCTCAGCAGGAGCTCTGCCAAAAGATGCTGGCCTAAACACAGGGGGGGTTTGGGTCATCAGAGTTTGGCTCATTGTCTGTGGGAAGTGAGCTGTTAAATACCAAACAGAAAGGGGTCGTGTCTCCCCCTTATTCATTAAGGTTAAAACCACAGCCTCTGCCCTTCTTCTTTATAGCTTCAAATTAAAACTGTATTGAGCAGTACCAGTTTTCTTTTGCTAATTTAGGATTGTCTATGTTCTGTACTTGATTTTCTACCTCCTACGAGTCAATCTAAGTCTGACTTTTATGTGATGATGCACAAATGTCCCCCTTTCTACTGTATCTGGCACTATAAAGGTGAAACTTGCAGAACAGAATCCCAGTTCCAGCAGCTATCTGCAGTTTCCAGCACAACTGCACAGAGTTTGGTTTGTGTTTTCATGTAATCTGGGAGAGAAAGCAGGGTAAATGGCAGCAGATTCTTACTGGCTGAGGATCTGTTCCATTCATACAGCTTCTGCTGCTTCATGTAAAACACTGTCCTTAAACTTGTTCTTGCTAAACGAACACATAAATTCTGAATATTTTGGTGTTCCACCCAATGTATTTTGGGGTATTATATGTTCAAATATGATCCAGTATGACAATAGTTCTCCTATGTCTATAATCCATCTTGCCAGTAGTTTATAAAATAGTAGCCAGAAGCAGTGGCTTTGGAAGAAAATATAAGTGAATCCAAGATAATCTGCACTGAAAACATGAATCTATCCTTCAAAATTAGAGACTCTTTTAAGCTCTAAACAGTGATGATTTTATTTTCTGAGACCCTCCTCATCGTATGAAGTGACCAGGTCTGGCAGGTTTGATACTTGCAGCTGTCAGTCCTGTAGCAAACTCTCCAATTTTGGTGTAATTAGGAAAAACTGTCGCAATGAGCATCACAGTCTGGTTCTGATTGTCACACGTCATAATGATTCATGTATTTGAGGTTTCCAACACACAGGGGTAAGTAATAAAGTTGTATTAGTAGTACACTGTAAATAAATTAGAAGGAATACTTACTCTTTGATAGTTGCCGCCATTGAAGTAGTAATCCCTGGATGGCATTCCTAAGCTTGGCTGGTCAATCTGAAGGAAATCATACATTTCTTTAGTTAGTGAGGAACAGGAACTGGTGGTGTCCAAAAGTATCCTTGAAAGGCAACGCAAAATGCTTCCTGTGCCATCCTTTCAGTGTTGGAATGACACTAGTACACTCTAATCAAAGACCTTTAGGAACTGGGGTGAGATGGAAAGTGCAGCTTCTGTCTCTGGATTTTAGATAAGGGCAGGATGGATGCTTGCTGTGGGTCATTAACCAAAGCTTTCAGTAACCTCTGGGACCTAAAAATAAATTTAAGCAACTTAGAAAATAAGTTGTTTGACTTGAGGGCTGGAATTCCTCCATGAGCTACATGAACGGGCTCTGAAGAATTATCTACATACTTTAAAAGCATGGTTTCCTGCTGTATATTAAACCCCACTTTGCAGGACACAAGAATTTACAGCCCTTAAATGCTGTAAATCAGCAAAGGTCCATTGATTATTTTATTTCTTTGACTACAACAAAAATTATGCTTCCATCAAATGTTTCCCAACAGGACTGCCACTGAGGTTCAGAACTGGTGCACAGACTTTGCCAGTGATGTGCACACCTCCTGACTAAGGGAAGCTGATCTCTATGCAGTGTCAATAGCCATCCATTATGATTCTGGCATATAAATAGTTCCGTGAAATGTTTTCCTTACATAAATGATGTGTCTGCTGGAATCCCGGTCGTCATTCCACACAAACATGTCGATGAGGACACGTTTGTTAAATCTGGAGTTCATTATGGAGAGTTTTTCTTCCATGCTCCAGTTTGCCTCTGGGAGATAAAAGGGAAAACATACATCATTTATCAATATGTATGAGGACTGATTCAGTTGTGTAGTTTCAAGCTTATTGCTGAAACTATTTAGAACCAGAGTGGACATGATGTGGGAATACTTGTACAGGACACTGCTAAATATGTATGATACCCTGATTTTTATTAATGAAGGAAAAGTTAAAATGAGGATCTAATTCAATGACAGTAGTCTCCTAATTCTGACTTAACACTCCTGCACTCTAAGGCACAGCATTACCTTTGGTCTTATTCCAGTCTGTAGAAGCCACTGGCCAATCTCCAACCATCCTTAAGGCCTCTAGCAGAGGCAATGAATCTCGCTGCTCTATAAGACCTGAGAGTGGAAAACCAGACATTATATTGTTTTCATGGGGGTTGAGGGGGAATGAATTAACACAGGTAACAGGCCTGACATTTTAAATCTGAAACTGCGCTTGTCATAGCAGAAAATAAAAGATATAGTTAAATCATCCTACATTTGGTCTTCAGAAAATTAATCAAGTACTTATGTTGACTTCAGTACTGATTTTGCCTGAATAAGTTTGGAAAGGAGGAAATGGGACGCATTTTTGCATTTAGAAGGGAAGGCTTTCTATTAATAAAGGTAGGTAATAAATCTGTCCTTTCTACACCCCAGAATGCGTCTTTTAAGCCTTAATGATGTACCAAGGCATCTTCATCTGAAGATTAGCTCTCCAGGCAAAGCCATGCAGATTAGATGGATACTGACTGGCCTTTTGCTTAAGAGTACATTGGTACTTTTGTACATCTGGTATTGAATAAGAGAATTAATGGAAAAAGAAGAGACTCACTCTCGTTCATGCATGATTTGTAAAGTATTTTTGCTTTCTGAAATGCCTCTCTGTCCTCTTGATCTGAAGTCTCCAGCACACCTGGGGAAAGAACCAGTGAGAGTTCTGCTCTGGAGAGCTTTGATCTTGTCACAGAAATCACAGAGTTCAGGGCAATGATAAGTGCCTGTTATTGTAGGCTTCAATCACTGTGCAACTAGAGTGCTCTTTAAAGAGGCTATTAATGGAGAAAGTGTCAGAAAGGTCATGCTACAGCTTGTTGTGCTCCTTTTGAAGTTACTACCACAGCACCTATGGCTAATTTTTAGTGGGAGCAGGATGTTCCCACAAAATGGCTGTAGTAAGAGATGTGGAGATTAAAGGAGAGAAAAAACTCCCAATCAACACAACACTTCAATGGAAGTTTATTTCTCTGTCAAACATGCAGTAAGTAACATGTGAAACCAACCACAAGTACCCAGCCAAGCAGAGAGGAGCCTCATTCCTACCTTTGAGGACGATCTCCAGCTCATCTCTCAGGATGTCAAAGATACTGTATCTGGAGCTGGTCTCTGGGATGACGTGCCGGTTCAGCCAGCCCCCGCAGGCGTACTGGTAGAAATCCTTGCATGGGTCAGCTGTTGGGTCCATGTTCTGGATTATTCTAGCAGCTGGGTATCAGAATTGGAGAGGTGAATTCCAGAGGCTGCCCAGTAATCTCTGGGCCTACCAAAGGCTATCAAGAAGCTGCTTGGCAAGAAGGCACCTTGCTCATGCTACTTATAGAGGATAAGACTTTTGTACTATAATTCAAAGGATCCTATTTTCTCATGCAATGCAAGGAAACCTCTGACAGACACTTGCAGTGCAACTGTACTGCTTTCCAGAGGGAGCCTCTGAATGGCAGGCCAGTTCTCCTCTAGGGCCCTAGCTCAGGTACCCATAAATGAAGGCAGTGATGGGAACATCTGTGCTACGGTCTTTGCTGTCTTGAGGTGTACAAGCAGATGCCAAAAATAAGCAGGGGAATAGCTCCATGTGTCGAATGCATTCTCTTTGAGGGAAAGTTCTCAATAGTCATTCACAGTAACAATCATTACCTGCTGTAACACATCCAGGGGTGGTACATACACTGCCTGAATTGGTGCCATAGTGAGTGCCTGCAGGAAGAGGAACAAGGAAGCAGGTAACTTACTTGTTTTGGAAAGAAAAAGCAACCAGTGTCACTTGCCAGCAGCCCAACCTCAGTGACAGCCCTATTTAGTTTTAGAGCAAGTGAGTGGATGTTAGTGCCAGTAAATGGTACCAACTGACAGCTGTGAAGACATGTCTTATCTGCAGATTTGTGAGGAATTTATTGGAAGCAGTATTACAGCAGTCCTGATAGTGAGTCTGAACTCTCCTAAAGGAGAATATGTACTAACAGCCTCCACAGTCTTCTTGACACGTACTGAGTGTATCAGATCCCTTTCTATTGAGATCTATTGAGATGTTTTAAGCATCCAAGCTCTTTCATGACCTTCAAAGTTCTGCTGTGGACTTACACTGAAGCCTTTGCACATGAACGTATAATTTTTCATGCTGAGTACTGAAGTGAATGTGCTTGTGGTGCTGGTCAGGCCACTTGTGTGCTGTTCCCTATGGCACTGGGGTGGGGGTATCCAAGCACCCAGCCTCATGAGTGGCCTTTGCCCCAGTCACCAACTAATTAATTTTGCTGGTTTAATTTCCTTTTGTGAGCCTGAACTAGCTCAGTAGCTCATGGTGTTAAATAGACAACTACTTGGTTCCACACTGGAAAAGGAAAACCTGATACACTTCCTTTACAACAGGATTAGCTGTGGTTTTAAACTTCTGTCTGACCCTTATGCTAGGATGTTTGCAGAAAAGAGTTACTGAAAAACCCTTCCAATTAAAGTGTTTACGTGACAGCAAACAAGATTACAGTAATTCAGAGAGAAATAAAGCAGTGGGGAGGAGAAGAGGACTTTGAAGTTCATCAGTGGAAGCAACATAAAAAGCCCCCACTGTGATTGGGAATGTACCATTCAGGGTTCAGCCGTGAGCTGTCGTGCTGCGTGAGAGCGGATCTGCATTAGAATAACTGCATGCTTTATTACAGTTCAGTGTCTGGCAATCTGAACATGCGATGAGCAAAGCATGGGCAACAATTGGTTAGCTTCTTTAATGTAACCTGACAATGTCTCACTTCAGTCTCTGAAACCCAACTGCTTTCAACAAGATTCTGAATCCCCACGTTCACAGAACCCTTGTGACTGTGGAAATGTAACTGAGCTGTGTAACAGGGAAGCCAAATCTGTTCTGAAACCTTGGTTGCACACTCAGGGCTCTGAAACTGTGCCACAACCCCAGAAATGGCTGGGGAGGGGCTCTCAGCTACTTCTGAAAGGGGTTCCTTTGTCTTCCTATCAATTCTCTCTTATGCCTCAGCAGCACTCCTGACAAAGAACAAAGCCAACCTGACTGTATGACAGATGACCAACACTGCCCTGTTCTGCTTCACAATGTGTTCACTGGGTCTCTGCTCCCTTGACTGATGCCCTGCCTGCTGCACCTCTGGAGCTCCGAACCACTGGAAACAAACATAAACCACACCTTCTGAAGCCTGAACCAGGCAACTCTGCGCTTCATTTTCTCAAACTACTTTGCTAAAAACAGCCGCCCAAGTTTTAGTAGAAATAACCTCTATTTCTCTATGTACTTGTTTTTCCTCCCTAGTTAAATATTGCCGACAGGTTGAGCTGTGACATAAAGACTCCTACTTTATAGCCACGGACAAAGACTGCTGCAATAGAGGTGTGGGAGGGACAACTTGGGTTAATGTTCTTCAAAGCCTGAAAGCTGAAACAAAACAAATGTCTAAATCCTGTGGATGTAATGGGAAATTACTGAACCTAGAGTTGTGAGTGGGATCATAAGTGGGACATGGCCTCATGTTTGACACTAATATAAGGCATGAAGATAGTGATTTGTAGAAGAAGATTGGCACAGATTGTTCAGCTCTGAATCCCATGTTCCCCCTGCTGCAGAGAAAGTGAAGACATCAGTGGAAGGGTTTGCAGGGAATCAATTCTTATCTCTTCTCCCATCAAATCGCACCTCCCACTTGGCTTCTCCCACAGCCAAGTTCATCCAGATCCTTACAGGCTTTTTTTCCTCTTTTAAAATTAATCACTCCATTTCCCTACCTCTTCCTCCTGAGATACCTTCTTTCTGTACACCTCTTAAACAATCAGAGAGGGATGCAAAGGAACAGAAGTGGACAAGGAATGTTTAATTACTGGAGCTACTTTGTGCAGTACTAAGTTCCTTCCTGGCTCTTGAAATTCAAGACCTCTGCAGCATTACCCTTGCATTTGCTTCATTAAGGAGGTCACACTCTTGCTCTGTCAATAGTCTTGTAGTTAGAAAAGAATCGTTGAGCACTCTGCAGGCTGAAGAGTAACTTCTGAGCTCTGTCGAGCACCAACCACCCTTCACCAGTTCATCTCTTGCATGTCCAGTTTTTAAAACACATGTTGCTTTTCACAGCATTTCTGAAGTTCCTTTTTAGACAACAAAAGCAAAGCAAATCATTCTGTACAAGCACAGGTTGTGTTTAATGTTTTCTCACTGTGTTTTGAGGGCCACAGATGGCTGGGGATGGCACACATTGAAACAATTAGATCCACAGTTGCCACCAGGCAGTCAAGTGTGAGCTTTACCTTTCAGCACCTTCTCTCTTTATCGCACAGATCTCATCTGCACAAGTGCTGTCAGCACTGCAGACTGCCTGTGTTGCTATTCTAGTACTGAATTGTTTGCCACAAATAATGTCACTTCCAAATTTAACTGCTCTTCATCTGAGAGGGCTGTACCAGATGTCAGCATCTTCAAACCTGTGGGGATGCAGACACAAGCAACCCCCCAACACCTGTGCATCTTGCTTCTGAGAAACCCTACAAACTGGGAAGCCAGAAAGTGAATAAAATATCGGTTAAATTAAGATGACTTTGAGCAGTCAGGACCAGCAGTGAGGTGAGAGTGGCAGTTGTGTGTAACAAAGAAGTTGTTTGGAGAAGTCACTGACAGTGATGTGGTGCTCCTTGGCCTGCAACCTTTCCAAGAAGTGATGAGACCTGGAGGTTAGTAAATATTTGTAGAACAGAGCTGAGAGCTGTGAAAAGGCTGCAGAGATGTACGTGTGGGTGTGATGGAAAGACTGAGAGCATGGTGTGTTCGGTGTCAAAACCAAATGACTTCAGTTCTGTCTGCTTCCTTTTCCATGCTCACCCAAATATTACTCTGATATTCTTACAGTAGTTTCCTTTAGCTTATTTAGATGAGGCTTTATGGGTATGGAAACTTCTTTAGATGTCAAAAAATCCCCAAACTGCTTCTAGAACTATGTAACTGTATTGCTGTGAGAGCTTCAGTGTGTTTGTTGGCTAGGTACGTAGACGAACATCCCAGTCAGTATTTACAAGTATTACAGGCACTAGCTGCTAGAAATGGTTGAGCTATGCACACCCAAACATAAACAGGCAGAAGCTGCCTCCAGGTCAGTGCTGCAAACACTCCTTGAAGGCAAAAGAGAAGAGCCTGAGGGGCTCCCTGCTGTACAGGACAAGCAGCACATGAGCTCTGCAATCACCTCGCACTCACATTGTGCACAGGGATGTCTGAATCCAGGAAATGTTGCCCATGAAAGTTTAACTGCTGATAGGAGCCTGCAAAATGCTTGGGATTTTGGAACTGCTTTCTGATAGATAAGCCTTCCAGCAAAGAAATGTAGCAGCACTTGCTTCATGTGCACAAATGATTCACATGGATTGGGATGAGACACCAGCATTTCGGCAAATGTTACTGGTATCTGAACTCTGATTTGCCTGCACCCAAGCAGCAAAGATGTAGAGCAGATTTCTCACCTCCTTTAGGCATGCATGCAACAAAATTCTGCATAGCTCAATATTTTGATACAGAAACTCCTATCTTAGCGCACAGCCCTGAGCAATTCTTTCCTCCCATCTCCTGAACCAATAAAATAAACTTTCTGATGAGTACTGTCAGCACCAAATGCTCTGAGATTTAATCGAATACTGAAACAAGTGCTGGTAACACTGAATTGCTGGTAGCAAAAGGAGTGAGCAGTAAAAAGGCTTTTCCTGTGAATATTGCTCAGCATTGTGCAGTGTTTTACTTACAGGTGCTGAGGAAACCAGTTCCCTGTAGGCAGGGGATGCAGTGGCAAGGTAAGGAGAAAACAATGCCTCACTTCAGTTTTGCTATTCATACTCAGTTTTATTCCCTAGTGTTTTAGCAAAGCTCTGAATCCAAGAGGCACTGATGGAAATGAGGAACATGAAGCAGCTGCTGCTACCAGTGCTGCTTCACAGAGCTTTTAAATAGGACTTTGCATTTGATGTGCTAGTGGGAAAACTTAGTTTTGAGAGTGAGCATGCTCTGCTGCTGGCGTATTCAGGCACAGCACCTTCATGTGGCTCACTGTCAGGTTCCTGGCAAGACTTCTGCATGGAAGTCACTGAAATCTCTCCTAGGGATCAAACTGCCTGATATGATAGTGAAGTAGTCTCCCTTCCTCAGCAGCACACCATTGTAATAAGCAGCCTCCCTTTTGATCTGCTAAGCAGCTGCAGCTTTACAACTGCTGGCAATAACAAACCTTGACTCAGGCTTCTATGAGATAAGGAAATGTCAGCACGCAGACACACACCTTCCTTCTAAACTAGTACAAGAACTGTTGTCAAAACAATGCAGCACTCAGTCAAATGCATGAAATGAATTAAATACATAGAATGTTACTCACAGAACTTAAAAATGAAAGAAAATCCAAGCTAACCCTCTCCATGCCTGAGCCTGGCACAAGGCAGAGGCAGCCACATCCCTCACACGGGTGACCTCGCTGTCTCCCTGTACTTTTCATGTAGCTCTGCAAAAACACTTTATGCCCTTTGCAGAGGGAAGAGGGGAATTCTTTATTCCCAGATTCCTTACCTCTGCTGCTGGCATAGAGGATCACCAGGGCCACCACTGCACAGGTCATGAGGAGCAGCAAGACAGCCAGACCGATGGATACGAAGCTCCACGATTTCTTTCCAGATTTCGCTGATTTTTCCACAATATCCATTTGACTTTCTGATTTCCCCATTATTGTAACTCTAAATGGAGGAGGGAATGGTAAGGAAGCATTAACAACACAGCTAAATCAATATAGGGATGAATGCATGGCAAATCAGGGAGGGAAAAGGCAGCAGAATCAAAGCAAAGATAAAGGAAACTTCCAAATTATTACACGTATTTGTCCATCTGATTGTCCGCAGCTTTGCCAACCTCATTCTCCATCTCCTGTGCCTGCCAGGCTGTCAGCACTCGGGGTGTGCTGCTGGGGGGCTGTGCGGGACTGCACTACCCCAGCCTCTCCATGCTGCAGCGTCATAACTTCAGAAGCCTGCTTTAGGAAGTGTGGAAAAGTCTCATGAGCAGGTTGGGCAACTCCTTTCTCCCAAACAGGGAAGGAGGGGGGGAAAACTGCCTCCTTCCACTCCCCGCTTGGAAAAGTCTTTTGCTGTTTGGAAGAATCTTCCTCCTCCTTCAGTGGCTATAAGCAGGTCTGCGGGGCTCTGTCAGCAGGAGCAGTCCAAGCAGAGCTTCTTCGAGGTGCGAGTGCCCCTGAGCTCGGTCTGCTCCGCCTCTGGCACAGATGAAGGGTTTGGCAAGTAGAACGCTCCTAGAGCCCGTGTCTGCAGGAGCCGCTGACCTCCAGTGCCTCAGGGCCATGCTCCAAGCCCCGCGCTCTGCCGTTGGCAGTTCTCAGCCCCAGGGCAGCGCCGCGGAGGGCGGAGGGAGCGCAACGCAGCCGGGACCGGCCACGGCGCTTCGGCAGCTCCGCGGCGGCTTCTGCCGCGTTTCCTGCAGCCCCCCGGTCTCTGCCGCCAGGTTGCTCGGCGGCTGCTCTCGGGGAGTCAGGAAGTGCAAACCCACCGAGTCCCTCCGGCTGCGGGAGCGCTGGCGGCGGTCGGTGCCGTCTGTGGGAACAGCTCCTGGTGTGAAACGCACTGATTTATAGGTTGTTGCAGGCTATGGAACAGGATTCTTTTAAGCTCCTGCTTGGAAATCTGTCCGGTAACAACTGGGAAGAGAGTGAAAGAAGGCAGGATAGGCATGTGATTTCCCTTGGGGGTTATTCTTTTCCAGAACTGACTTTGGAAGGAGGGAGAAGCCGGTTTGCTTGGGTTCTTTTCCCCTCGCAGGCTGCTTTATGCAGCTCGTGTAAGTCGCAGCCAAAGTTCACACTATATAAATTCTCAGGCTGGTACCTCTCATGACCTGAGTGCTTCTCCAGCACTCCAAGTTCTGTGCGTGCTCAGGAGGAAGTGCCGAGGGCAAAGAAGGGATTGCTCTATGGCAGCCTCGTTTACTGGGAACGTGCACACACAGTTTTCCAAGAATGGAAAAGCAGACCTGTTCTGCGAATGGAGTAGGAAACAACGAGTGCCAGTTTCCTCTGCTGGAGTCTTGAGTCTCCTCTTCTGGTCTGTGTTATGCCTCAAAGCCCCTGTGAGGATTTGCCTCCTTTCTCCAAGTCATGTTATCTTGGGCTCTGTCAAGTGTGAAGGCAGCTATTCCCATCCCACCATCTGAAGAGGAGTGAAAAAAATGTATGCAGATCCTGGTGTCCATCTGTGAAAACCAGCTACAGAGGGAAGGATGCTTTTAAGGATAAAGTTATGGTTTTAGTGATGAGTTAAGTGATCTCTTATTTGTGTTTGCACGAAGCTAGAGAAAGATTGGTTTCCTATGTATGGTCATGTTCCTCACTGCAGAAGAGTGGTGGTGTTTCAGTGTGGCTCTGAGGACTTAGTTAAGGTCCATAATACTGCAATAGATAATTACTGCACAGGATTTAATGTAGTTATTCTTGTAACATGGCTGTAAGATCCTGCACGGTGTTACTGTGTCCATTTCACAGGTGGAGAATCAACAAATGATTTGAATGTGACTCAAAGCAGCTCAGTTGAGGCCAATCTGAGCATCAGGCTGGAAAGTCAGTAGTGAGAAGTAGTTTGTATTTCTTTTACTCTTGCAGCTTAGCTCTGAAATAACCTGCTCAGTACAAAAGTCCTTCCATTGCCCATTCTCAGGCAGTTTTCAGTGGCTGTAAAGGACATGTCTGCAGAATCATTAATTTTGATTGTCTTGAGCAACTCTGTGTGCTTACTGAAATAGAGTGATCTGTCATTCTGACACCTCCCACCAGTGCAGTGAGGTCCCTGTTCCCTTCATTGCTTCTAAGGGGAAGGACCTATTTTAGTTCTGGCAAAGGAGATTTGATGATGCAAAGTGGAAATGTTTTTTTCCTTGTTATTCTTTTTCCCTAAAATCCCATATTTGACAAAGTTATTCATAAACTGCTTTCTTTCCGCAGTGTATTGCAACCAGAAAGTGCTGAAAGAAGTTCAGTTCCTTTATACCTCAATGGGGAAACTGAGGCACAGGGAAGTGTTGCAACTTTTCAGAGTTACAGTGGCAATAGCTGACTGCAGAAACCTTCCTGTCCCACTCTTTCATCTGCTGGCCTAGTTCACCACTCATTAGACCCTTATTTTACACATTAGCTTAAAAAGTGTTATCTCTCCTTACAATAATGTGAAAGTGAACACTGATCTGGGGATTTCTTCTTCCAGAAACTGAGACTCAGTAGGTTTCAGTTGTTGGAAAACAGGCCTTTTCCACAAAGCAATGTAGACAAAACCCAAATGAAGCAGTGAGGCATTTGCTATTTGTATTGGGCTGCTTCAAAAGGATTTTTCCCGTTTTGCTTGCTCTGTAACTAAAGGAAGTTCTGTTCCTGCCATTTGGAGTTGTGGAGTTTGCAATGGCAGGGTTACAGCTCTGGAAAAGCCCCAGATGGTTGATTTGTACACTGGATGCTGGAGAGGTGGGACTTGAGCAGCCACTCTGGATGGCTGCTTCTTCTAGATGCTTTTACTGTGCACCTATGACTGTTTACTGAAGAGGTACTTCCGCAGGCGTAAGGCATCCCAAACCACCCACGGCTACCGTGGTGCTGGTCAGAGGCAGGGAGCTGCTCTGGAGCTGTTATGCAATGCTCTTTTCTTGGGAAGGAATTTATGGGCTTTCCTATTCCCCTGGGAGAATCTGGCTATACCTGGGACATGGCACAGGAATAAGATGTATTCAAGGATACTGCCACCTTTCTCAGAAGTTTGGTTGCTGGGTCTTAGTTGCTTACAATGTCAAATTGACCTTCAATGCTTCATTTAGAAGGAACTGATTCTAAAGAGAAAAATGGTGAAGGGTTATACCTTTTTTCCCCTGTGCATACGTTTGCTCTAATCAGGTGGTTAAATGAGGTGATGTGTACCTCAAAACCCCAATGCTAGGGCCATATCAGAATGTATTGCCTGATCTAGTTCCCTGCCATCCTGAGGCGTTGCACAGTCTTTCCTCAGTGCTGACTGAACTTCTCCCAACAACTTACTCAGGTTGCACTAGGTGTGTTGTGTTTCGTGTTGATGGAGATGGATGTGCTGGGTCAGCTGAACAGATGTTCTGGTGGTTGCTGCTCTCTGCGTGCTCCAACAAAATCAGGGGCTGCGTGAACAACCAGGTGGTTATTTCCCAGCCAGTGCTTTTGAGTTCTCCTGCAGGTATGAATCAGCTACATCAGATGTATAAGCAGCTCCTTTAGTGTCCGAAACCAATCGGAACCAAACAGGACACGGTGCTGACATCTTTAGTATGATGTGTCTTAAATATTGTTACCATGGAAACAACCATCTCTATCTGTTACACTTTGTGTCTCCTTATAAGCTGGTCTGTACCAAGATGTGAGAGAAACCCACATACCTCTGGATGCCAGGGATCTGTACTTTCTGCCCATGCAGAAAGACACGTATAAATCAAGAGCAACAAGAATTGCTCTGAGGAAAGGTATTTTCCTTGTCTCTAATACAAACAGCAAAAGCAGC
The DNA here is from genome assembly GCF_963264785.1 of Psittacula echo. Lineage (NCBI taxonomy): Eukaryota > Metazoa > Chordata > Aves > Psittaciformes > Psittacidae > Psittacula > Psittacula echo. Next base: position 1,099,917 of record NC_137753.1, read on the forward strand.
TCCTTTTGAAATGTCATCCATAGGTGAGGGAACACAGACAAGTAGTTACCAGTGAATCTCACACTTTTTTGTCCCAAGTGCCTGCTATTTTCCTTTCCAGTTTCTTTCGGAGCCCTTCCCTTTTTCAATAGAGGGAAACCAGCAATATGGGGTATTGTATTAGGAGAGTTTTAGGGTGACACTGTAGTTCTAGTGGGGGCACAGTAAAGAATATAAATGAATGTGTTAATAGGCAAAGCACATCCTTATGCTACCTTGCACTGCAGCTTTGCATTTCACTTTGATTCTATTGCTTTGGCTTCTCCTGATGGAAAACAATTATTTCCCACTCGGAACAGATGGGTTACAAGTGGAAATCTTCCTTTTTCTCTCTTTCAGTCAGTTTTATTCACCAGGTCCAATCCAGCAGCTGCATCTGTCCCCATATCGCAGCAGGAGTGCAGTGCCAGAGCCAAAATCACCTGCATGTGAAAGAGCCTGCGTTTCTTCTTTAGTGCAGATTACAAATTGCCACTTCCTTGTATGTGTGAGGCAGAGGTATGGGGAACAGCTTCAAAACTCTTCCAAGAGGCTGCTTAAGTCCTGCTGCTTACCTCTTTGTCTTTAGTGCATTACAGATAGTTAATCTCTGCTGAGACCTGGATTTCGGTGTTCAAGTTACACAGATGCAAAGATGTGTTTCTTCTGTGCATATGGATTGGTCTAAATAGGAAAACTCATCTGAACCAAGATTTATAATGCATGTCTAAAAGTGCCAGATTTGCTATCAACATCACCAGTTCTGTTCAGTAACCAAACCAGTATGTTCCAGTCTAAGCAGCTTCTTTCTCGAGAGTGAAAGGAGTATTGAAGAGACTGTGCTAGAAATGAGGCTGGTATTGCACATTAAATACAGAAGACAATCTGAAGCTATAGGGTGACATTAAAAGAACCAAACTACCAAACAGCCCCCAGTAAATCAGCACAATGCCTGACTCCAGGACAATGGCTGGATGTTTCCTTTTGATTTATTGTAGCAGGGATGTTGACTACTGAGGATAACTCATTGTGCTCAAAAAGAATGGGTTTGTCTTTGAGAGCTGGTGTAAGGCTGTCATCTGTCAACTAGCTTAAAAAACCCCAGAAATCACTACTCAAATACCTTCTTATAGGTGGTTGGCATCAGATGTGTGAAGGGTAAATAAGCCCTGGTAGATGCACATGTGGAGCAGATTAGAATTGGGAAAACCCTGAAGTTCAGATGATGTTTCAGAACTCTTTACTCCCCCTCCCTTTAGAGACAATGATCTCTGAACATCAGAAGCAGGAAAAAGAATAGCAGACATGAGTGTATTCTGTATCAAAGGTGTGCAGTGATTGCTGCAGCGGGTCTGTAAATGCATGCACTCTGCACAGAGAAGCAGGTGAAAATGTAAAGTTCTCTTACCTCTGCCTTGTGGAGAACGTTTTCCAGCTGCAGGGGTCAGGAGCCTGGTGCAGTTCCTGGATGGAATTCGCATGTTTACCTTGTCTGGCAGTCAGAACCAAACGCTAATGCCTGTTACCAGCACTGATATCTGGAACAGACTCTCCCTGGTAATGCTCTTGCTAAGAACTGTGCCTAAATCTCCCTCTCTCTTTCCTCCTCACACTCTCCCACACAGGTGACTTAGAATGCCCAATGAATTTAATGCTCTGCTCAGACTTGTCAGGGAGAATTAACGCTTTCCACATACCTGAAATCAGCTGATTCTGTATCTAGACTGGAGAGCAGATTGTGCAGCAGCACGAGCAATCCTGTCCCGAGGCGGTCAAGGTGATTTCCAGCTGGGGAGCATTTAGAAAGGTCTCTGCTATTACAGTAATTAATTCTTAGGGTAGTTCTTATTTTATGGACATGCTTCACTTCCTTCCCAAGAGACTGTGCAAGTTATCTGTAGCAGGAAGACTCCTGTTGGAAGGCAGTGTCTTATTTTCCATACACTTCATTTCAGTGCAGTGACAATTACTGCAATTACATTTTTAATGACACGATGCTTTCAAATCCTGTGTGCATGACTTAAAAGGTATATTTTTGCATTGTTTTGCTGCATGGGAAGATGAACTACAAACAAAATGAATTTAAGATATTTCACTTTATTTTAAGCTGTGAAGCACATTCACATTTCAGCTGTAATATCCATTAAATGTCCTGTTTATATCTTACAAATGACAGAAGATAGTTCCATGTCCCAAGAAAAAATATTCAGACCAGTTGACAAAAACTGGAGTATAAAAGCATAGTCCTAGTCATTTAAACCCCAAGCATTTTATGGAACACGGAAGAGCAAACCATAAGCTCCTCTTCAACAAATCATTACTTGGTTTTTGGCAAGACTGTCTGGGTGTGAAGTCCTGAATTATCAAAATGCTTATAAATATGCTTAGCTTTTAGCAAACCTCCCCTTCTCACCCACACCTCACATCTCGCATGCCCACTAGAAGAGGATTCAGATTCTAGGTGTGCTTCTGGTTAGAGTTTCCCACAAGGTACTTGTTGTTTGGCATGTGGGTTCCAACATACACCAAAGACTCTGGGGCTACAACTTAGGCAGCATCACGCCTAAAGGAAGGTATCTAAATGTTTTTATTGTTCCTTAACCCATGCCAACAGAGTAAAGACACAACATGTACCAGTGGCTGCCTGTGCTTGTGCCAAAGACAGTCGTACAAATAAACAAGTGGGTATGAGGCACAGACAGACGGGTGACCTTCACCAGCATCACTGACTGGGGCAAGGGCTTGCTGACAACCCACAGCTCTTATGATAATGTGAAATGTAAAAATAATGTCATCTTCAAAGCACTTTGTACCCAGCACTGAGCGACACTGACAGGCATCTGAGAGGGAGCATTAGCCCCACTTTGCAGATGAAAGAAAGTCACACAGAGAATCAGTCAAGATTAGATTAATAGACATTGATGCCAGAGGAGCTATTATGTCTTGTCTGGAACTGGCAGCACAGAGCAGAGAGTTTCACACAGATTGCTCCATTAAATCTATAACCTTTGTTTGGGCTTAGAAAAAGACCTCCAGAGCTGACATGAAGACACGAATGCCATCTTTAAGTGACTTGCTTGCAGGGCACTATTGGAAGTTCATATTCCAGTATGAGTTTGTTTAACTTTTAGCTCCCTCATTTAGTTTTGTTTGAATTATATTTTTTAAAGTGGCCTCTGTATTGCCTAAAACCTCCTTTGCATTCTGTTACCTGCAGATAATTCCCAAGCTGCTGCCTTCTCCAGAGCAAGCAGTATTCCTTTAGCCCATTTCTTTGGCTCATTCTTTTAGGGAACAGGACTCTTCAGTATTTAAGAAGATAATGGATGGGTTTTGGTGTCCACAATATTTAACTTCTCTCCCACCTTGTCTGTTTTATTTCTATTTTTTAATTCTTAGCCCCTATTGCAATGCCTGTAGTATGAGAACCTTTGGGAAGCTCAGTGCTCCAGGATTTGTAGAATTAGAGCCTTCCTTAGTAAGGTCTTATGTGCATTGCTGTTTGTGTGCATTGTAACACACACGTAATGGAACAGCCTCCCCAGGGGCATGGCAGAGTGCCCATCACTTGAGGTTTTCAAGATGCAGCTGGACAGGGAGCCAGATGATCTCATCCAGGTTCCCTTTGCCATGACCTCTTGGCTCAGGGGGTCTTTTGAGGTCCCTCAACCTGGGCTGTTCTATGATTCTATGAAAAATGTTTTGTGGACATGAACTGACTTAGGTGTGCACTGAAAGGTGTCCTGGGTACCAAATCCACCCCCACCTACAGTCAGTTACAAGTTTCCCTGTTGAGAAGCGATTTGGGTCTTTCAGAATGATACAGTCTGTTCTGAACTGTCAGCTCTGTGGCATTTTCATCTACATCTCTACTTGATGTGTGATTATACAGCAGTGCATCAGTCAGGTTTATTAGGAGGTTGACTTGGATTGCATTAGCTGGCATTGAAGCCATCCAAACCAGCTGAGAATACAATCAGTTAAAGCATCCACACACATTAATGTTGTAGACACAGGGCAGTTTGTGTAGATGGCTGGTTGCCTGTCTTCTCCAGTAAGTAGATTTTATTGCCCAAGAATGGACAAATGATACATGAGAAGAAAAGAAAGAGCACTGCAAAAATCCTGTTGGCAAGGTTGCAATAAAGAGCAAATGACAAGGAATAAATGTTCCTGTTGTTAAAGCTCTGTACTAAAAGAACAAACCCTACACCATTACCAGCACTCAGAGTGTTCCTAGTATTGTAAGATTATAATGTGACTTTTAGAGAATAATATCAAGTGTATTGCCAGTGCTTCAATGTCTATAATAGGGCATCTGAGGTTTGTAAGCAATCAAGATGCTCCATGAGATGGTCATTTTAAGTGGGAAAATACTAATCACTGTCAGTTTCTCATTTCATCCACTACTGATCTGGATCTAAAACTGTGGCTCCCTCGTGCCATCAGGCCCCCAGCCAGCATGCTCTGTGACACCCAGGAAGCATATTTGCTAGGTTGCATTAGGCATCTGCAGTACTGACCTGGAGATGAAAGTACAACTGAGGGGCATAACAAAATGCAAACTGGGACTGGAATGGAATTGTTAACATCCTCCTGTGTGTTGTGCTCCCTGCTCCGCTCCCCCTCTGGCTTTACAGCTAAACTTTCTCATTTACTGTGATACAGTTCAGGAATGAGGCATGCAAACTTATTATCAGATAGTGTTCCTAATTTCCTTTACAGTCTGTGGGGGAATCCTCATGCCAGTTTATGCTCTAACTCCGGATTTCTTGGAACCATGTAGGCAACATACAAATAGAAAAATGATGGGGTTGGATGGTGAGACATCTAAAGGCACAGCTAATCTGGCAGGTTAAACTCAGTCTTGCATTGCAGAACATGCGGAACAAGTACTTGGTGGTTCTCAGGAGCACAGAGTATACATGTCAAGGTCTCAAGGAGGTTTGGGCCATGAATCACGTGCCTGAAATATACTGTGGAAATGAAATTAATTGAGAATTAAATAGCTGCACCTGTCTTAGATGCACAGGTTATCTCTGTACTGAGGTGTGGAACCCAGAGGGCTAGTGGCACCAGGCTATGATAAAAGGGAAGGCCAAGACTGGGCAATGGCAGTGACCAGAATGTTCAGAATTGTTCCCTCCTTGTCCCCATAAGTTCTGAAGTGCTGAATGCTACGATCAGCAATGTCACCAGGTATTTGTCTCCTACCCCCCCAGCACTCCTGTGACCAAATAAACTGTGCTTGGGGTGTCAGTTGTAGACATCTGTGAGGCAGGTGCAGGTCCGCAGTGTTCTCTTGTTCTGTAGAATGCCAATGAATATGAAAAAGCCATTCCTGCAACCTGTAGGAGGTGAAGGAGCCTCCCAAATCCCACAGTTTTGGAGTGCTGCCCCTTCTAACTGATGAGTCTCTTAAGGTGTCATTGAGCAGTGGCTGACTGCACCACCAGATTCCAACACAGATGAGTTTAGCTGACACATGATGGGAATAGTCTGCCTTTGAGTCTTGGCTATAATGGCAGTGATAATTTAATGTCCCACATTAACTGAATGGTGACAGCGACTCCTCAGAGAGCTGGCAAATTGGCAATTGCTTGATGCAGGAGCAGGACAATGATAACACAGTTAATCTTCTGCAAGGGAATGACAGTGAAAGAAATGGCTTTTAGATTAGTTGTCATTAAAGTGAAACGTCTGCCTCTGCAAGGCAAGTGGAACGTCCTGACTTATGCACATGGAAGCTCATTAAAGTTACTGGGTTTGTATGGCTGTGAGCCAGAGCCAAATTTCCACCAGGAGCTAAATCTGGGAAGCAGAATGAATTAGGCTGGAAGTCGGAAGATGACTTCCAGGCAATATGGCAGCTTCAGAAAGGTTACGGAATACTTTAAAGAACAAAATTCACAAGGAGCAAAAAAGTATTTGGTAGTGTCTGGATAGAGCTCAGAGCTGATTAAACTAAAGCCATTTAATGTTTCCTTGGGATGAATGTAGCTTCAAGCTGGATTACAAATGAAGGGGTATCCAGATCCACTATTTACATAGGTTTTCAGGCCATACTCTCTTCTTGATTACATTCGTGTTGATTCACATAAACACACTTGAATTGTTCACAGTTATCTAACATTTACAGCAGCATGCCACAAGGATATGTCCTAAAGCACATTGCACAAGAGACTTGCAAGGAGCAAGAGTAACAGCAGAGTTCCTTTTTGAAGTAAACCATTGGCTGTGTGCACAGGATGAGGGATGTGTCTCAAAGCAGTTGGAAACAGCTCCAGTCCTGATGGACTGCAGCTTAATGTTAAAGAAACATACAGAAATGACCACTGCAGTTTTGCTGTTCAGACTCCGTCCAGAATCTGGAAGAAGTGGAAACAATATCCTGTTAGAAAATGGCATGTATATAATGAAGTAGGGGATTCAGCTGAGTGCTCCCAGACCTTGATATGGGTATGGCAACAGATGAGAATGAGATCTATCAGCCTGGAGGGGAGGGAGATGTTTGTTGATGAATACTGATAGATCTCTGGTGTGTAACTATTGCTGGCGGTGGAGAGCAGGCTGAAAGGGAAGCAGCCAAAGCTCCCTAGTGAGAGTAATGGCCTCTGCTGATTGCTGTGATAGCTAGTTTCACATAGCAGCACTGGCTAGAGCCAGCCTCAACTGCAGTGATCCTGTTAGGGCATCTTAGACAGTCTTCATGGCAGTGCATGGAAGATCACAATTAGCCAGAGTTATAACTAAAGCCAGTGTTGGCGACTGTCTGTTAGAAATGGTGGGTACTTGGGACCCCTGCAAAGTGCAGCATGTTGGATTTCTGGGAGATACCATCAGTGTAATAGTAGTAGATGGGTCACATTTAATCCTGTCTGCTCCTCAGGACTCTGGGAAATGCATGTCAGAACAGGTTGTGGTGAGTGTGAAATTGTGCTGGGCATGCATAATGCTGCTCATCAGACCCCTCTCTGTGACTAATCACAAAAATCTATTGCATATTCCAAGAAATTAGTTGGAGAATCAAGCACATAAGGGAGGAATAAAGAAAAATCAGAAGCTTGGGCACAGGCAAAGATAAGGACTTTGATCACAGTGCTTTAGTGGGTACAGAAAGAGGACAGAGAAGAAAAAATAAGTTGGTACTGCTGCTGTCAGCAGAGGCTACTAACCCAGCAGGTTCTTTCTTCATACACTTGTTGTACTGATATTATTCCTATCTATCAGCATGGATAAGTGGAAGGAGAACCAGATTCATGGTCTGACTACATATCTCGGACTAGACACTAGGAAAGTTTCTTTACTGAGAGAGTGGTAAAACACTGGAACAAGCTTCCCCAAAGTGGTCATGCCCTGAGTCTGTCAGTGTTTAAGAGGCAACTGGTAAATGCCCTTTGTGACATGCTTTATCTTTTGGTCAGCCCTAAAGGGGTCAGGTAGTTGGAAGCTATCCAGTAGCATCTTGATGCTAATTAGGAGCAAAAAGGAAGAAGTTAGGAGCATCTGTGTCACTAGGATTAAAGCAGAGTAACTTTCCTTGAATTTAAGAGGAAAAGAAGCCCAGCCTTACCTGTGCTCTTAGGGAAGAAAAACCAAAAGAGCATGCAGAGAAGCAAAAAAGACACAAGGGTAGAGATGGTTATTAAGTTATTATAAGAGTGCTTATTGGGTTGACTGCATGGCTGCTGGATGAAGTTTCCCTCTGGAATGTTGCCTTTCAGAAAACAATGCAACGAAAATGTTCCCTTTCCTTTTCATCCCAATCAAAGCAGGAGAGCAGGTCTCAGCATTGCTTTAACCTTTGTTTTCAACAGTAGTTTCTATTTTTCTCCGTGGTTGTATTATCACACTCCATAAAGATTGGGAGAATTCGGTTGGAGCAGTCAAAACAAACACGAGTCTGTTGCTTTGGGCCCCACCTCATTGCTTCCTTTTTGCACAGCACGGGCACACTGCTTCCAACTGAAGCTGTGGGCTCCTTTTGCACAGATGAAACCCTGTGGGTTTATCAGCACCATCTCTGTGCCCCCTGAGTCTCACTGTCCTTACGGGTGTTGAAGCTATGGCAGGCAGAACCCTCGACAGCAGGTGAGATGCTGATTCCCATGCTGTGCAGCATGGATGGTGAAGGATGAGTGCTGAACCACTGCAGAAACCACATTACCATCTTGGCTGCTGCCTTCAGCCCTAACCTCCTCCTTGTACATTGAGCACTTCTCGATTGGCTCCTGTAGTGCTGTCTTTTCTGCACGACTATCCAGGATGGGGCAGATGATATTAAGTAGGCGCCTCTGCTGAGAGACCAGCGTAACAGACACAGGGATCTGGTAATCAAAAGCGAAGTCTGTAGTGTAGATATTTGTGTATCCCATATAACAGTGCATTAGTCACTAGACTGGATATTTAATCTCTGAGTCTCATCCTTCATATTATCTATATTTCCTGGAACAGAAAAACAGCTTACTTGGCATTTGTACTGCTCCATTCCCCTGTATTGTGCTGATCATTGCAAATCCACTGGATGATGACAAGGGAGTTCCATTCAGGAGCAGGTCAGCTGAGTGCTGTAACACGTATGGTCCTTCACAATTACATTACAAAAGTTAGTTTTGACAGATCTTTTTGACTGGCCCATGAAAATGAGGGTACTTATTAGAACAGTATGTGTAAAATGAATCAAATAGCAAGGAAATACATGGTGATTATTCATAAGCTGCAAGCTGTTCTTTTTCCTTCACTATGGTTGGAACCCATGTGTTAGAATTAGATCACCCTATCCAGACAAAACACTTTCTTCCCAAGGGGAGCTTGCATACACCCACAGCAATTTTAAAAGCTTACTGAATACTACAATTTGCCTTTTTCTTAGCAATCTCCTGGTCAGTTTAGTTTCACTGCCTGAAACTCTTTTCTAATCTTGCTGTACCGTGTTCAGTGGCATGTCCATTGCACGTTTAGCATGAGCTTTTAATCTTTCCCTTGTTCTTGCAGTCTTGGAAAGCAGACACATCCCCAAACACACACATTAATGTATGCTACAGCTTGATGCCTCTCGCTTAAGTCTTGTTTTCAGCTTTTTCAGTTCAGCATTTTTATCAATTTTAAGCCCATAGGCTGTGATTTCCCAGGCCTCTTCGTAATGCTGCATTTCAAAGTTATATTGGGCTACCTTAAGAAATACTTTGGTTAACATTTCACTGCCAGGGCCATTCGTGATGCTGCATAATGCCACAGATTCATGCAGCTTCAGTGCCTCGATATACTGCTTAACTGCTGCTTCCTCCTCAGCCACTGACAACAGGAGGTGTCCTTTGGAGCAGTGGTCCTCAGCGCGTGTTTGCAGACTGCTCTGGCCATGCTGCTGGATCACCTTCTCCAGGTCTTGTAAAGCTTTGTCATATCTTTTCAGGTGCATAAGGCAAGCAGCCCTCTGTCGAAGATGCCTTGGGCTATCTTTGCTTGCCAAAGCAGCAAGGGTATAATAACCAAGAGCCTTCTCATAGTGATGTTCTTTAATCATCAAATTTCCTTGCTGGGCTGCTACCTGTGGACAGAAAGTAACTTACTATTAGTTATTAAAAGTGAAACCACCTGAAATATGTGGTCTGGACTGGGCACAGGTAGACCCAGACACTAAGATATTGTGGATACTTTCTCAAATGTTGAAGTTGCATCTAGTTGGAGAACGTGTAATTCGCACATATCTTCGCATGCAGATAAATCTTAGATTTATGGGCACTTACTTTTATCTCAGCAGTTTCTGAACCACTCTTTGGGCAGGTTTTGCTAAAAGTTTATAGTGTTCTCTTCATGAAACCACATTCCTGCCACGCTGTGCTACAAAGGTGACTAGATGGAAATTGCATCCCCACGTACTGCCCACAGACATTTGCATGTGCTGATTATGAAGGGTGGTCTCTACTGAAGCTTCCCCAAGCTATAGGAAAAAAACCCAACTGATGGCTTTGCTAATCGTGACTCTCAAGTGCAAGTCTGCCCCTATCTGAAGGGGAAAACAACAAAATAGAGAAGGCAGAAAAAGCCACAAAAACTCAGGTTCACAAAGATCAAGAAAACTCCATTAGAACTATTTGTCTCAAATGGATTTTTTTATTATTTCTCTTTACTGGCAATAAATAAAGCTTTTAACATGCAAATATTTAACAAGGCTGCCACCACCAGCTTATGTCTTACAGAAAGCTGAGCCAAACAAGCTGGGACTTCAATTTCAGTCTCATTCCTGATTTAAAGGGACTGAGCTGGGGCTCATTTTTGGTGTATAACACAGATTAATTAGCATCTTCCTTGCTCATCATCTTCTGAACAAAGATAAATATGAAGACTTATGGAAAGAAAAATAGGAAGGGCATGGAAAGCCAGAAGGTTATTACACAAGTGAGCTTGGCTGCTCTCTGCATTGGGTTTTGAGAAACACTTTGCCACCAGCCTCCTTGCAGGTGACTTTGGAAGGCCAAGGGCAGGCTGTGTAGTCCATTCAGATGTGAACTGCAGTCCAGCTGATGACTTCCAGACTGAAATAATTCTGGTGCCATCTGGAAAGCGCCATCAGTGACTGGGCATTGGACTGCTTCCTGAATTAGGTCTCTGTGTTCCTTTCTACCATCTAATTACCTCACTGTGTAATCAAGACCTGAAAATACCCGTATTTGGTGCATTTGTGGTTCCAGTCCCTAGTGCCTAATCTTGTGTTGAAATTGGCCATGGTTCACCTCCTTAGAAAGAGAATGAGGAATGAGGAGTTTAATGGACATGGAATTCTGGCCAAGATTTAGTCTCTGGGCAGTAAATTCCAGAAGATGGCCTGATAAGCACTGGGCTTTGGAAGTGGACTGGATGTTTTCAGAACAGTTCAGAGCAAGTCTTTCCTTCTTTACCTGCAGACCTTGTTTGGGGTCCATATCCCATGAAGGCACATGGAATGGCAACTTCTGCATTGGGCTGAGGGCCTAATTCTGTCACACACCATATATAGCTTTTGTAGGAAGCAGCTCTGGATACCCTATGGCATGTCAACAGCCAAGAGAGAGCGCAGCTCCGAGGATCTGGGCAAGGAGCTAGCAATCTGTCATGCATTTAACCTCTGACATAGGAAACTGGAGGGTTGAAGCTGCACTAGCAGCAAGCAAACTCCCTTCCTCTGACCTTTTGCAGCTTGATAAATCTTTCAGATTCCTACTCCCATGGGGCTCTTCCAGTTGTTTACAAATTTCTTAGCATGGGACCCCTTTAACTATAAATAATGCAAGTGGTTCTTTGCTTTGTTCTTCATGAAGTACATGAAGGAGCTCTCCTTCCTCCACCCTTTCCTATTCAGCTCTTGGAGAACTATTTTTAGCTTTTCAGATCAGACTCCAGGATAATGATGACACGTTGCTATAATGCCTGTAATCTCCAAACACTCTAGAACAATGTGGCAGCAATGCTTTTGTACATGGAGTGCTGAGATGAAAGGCTGAGCCTAAACCACTAAACCCTTCTTTGCTTCAGTCTCCTTATTTGTGACATGGAGGGAATAGCAAGAGCCACCTCCTCTGGAGTGTCATTAGAAGCCCTGGCAAAGTCAGGCCATCCCTGGGCACTAATGCTGTCTGTAAGCTTTTTCTTCTTTCACTGAGATCTTCCTTTCACACACAAACTGCAATAACCTCGCAGGCAGAAGGAAGTGCTGCTGGGAAATCCTCTGAGGCACTGGGCAGGTGAATTAACCAATTACTTCCCCAACCCAGCAAGGTCCATACTTATCCCCTGGTCACAAAATACATGTAGAAAAAGATCTGTGATTCTGGGCTGATCAGTTATAAAAGTAATCACAGCCATTGACTCTTTAAAAGATTAGAACACATGAACAGGCTCCTGGTGCTTGAGTCCAAGTGTTCACTCACTGAACAAAGGCACAAGATTAAAAAATGAAAACGACTCTATTTGACTTCCAGCACTGGGGCTGAGTTCTAGCCACCCTTATCCTCCCAAGCAGGAGGGGAATCTGTCATGATAAATGAGCCACTGGAAAAGGGGTTTATTCCAGACCCTGTTACACAGCTGCTAAAAAAGACAGAAATAAAGTGCCTCTGCCCTGTTAAAGGTTCCACTAACCTGTGGCACCATCACTGCAGTGTAACTATACACAACTTTGTTTGGGGTTTTTGATTCTCTTTTTTCCTTCCTGACAGCGTAAGAACATCCCTCCTGTGTTTGCTCAGAAAGCAGCACAGATGGACTGAGCTGTGACTTCCACACAGAACGAGTCATGTGGCAGCAAGGGAAATTCAGCTGTAAAATGTATCTTCACTTGTAGACACCTCCTTAGGGCCTCCTTAAACACACTCTTGATTGTATCTTTATCAACTTTATATAGTGAAAGATTGCAAATTGGCTCTGAACTCTTAAAACTCTTTCCCGTAAGACTGATTTTTTTACATTATCAGAAGAGAGGGGCTCTTTTCTCTGTGATGGGGTTTATCTAGGGACCAGCAAATTAATACTTGTTTACTTATATCCTCCTGCTGTTTCGCTAAGATACTCACAAAGCACTCCTCTCAAGATACATTAAGTATAGCAGCATGTTGTTTGTTTTATAACCTGGGAGAAAGCATAACAATATAGCTTCTCACCAGGGTGCACCCAATCTACAAATTGAGTAAAGGAAAGCAAACTGATTCTCAGAACACGGAGCTTCTGAGTAATCAGAATTGCAGATGCTTGAGTGAATGTTAAACCTCCTCACCATCAATCTGACCTTGTCCTGCTGTATTACTGGAGGTGTTTTCTCAGAGCTCGATGTGCTTTGGGGGAGAAAGTTGAAGAAAATACTGAAAAATCCATACTTTGTGGGCTAGAACAATGTGCCATTTTTGTGTCACGCGGTTTCAGCTGAGAAAACCAATGCCAATCTCAAGGGCTCATCATTTTACACAAATATATTTACATTTCTAAATGTTACACAAAAGAGCAAAAAGAATCGAAGCATTTAATGTGACTGAATCAGAACCCTGAGTTTAATTTCAGCAAGAAAATGAACAAAGACAAATTCCCCTTCCCCCGAAGGCAGCTATGAGCACTGTGTAACTCGTACAGAGAACAGTCGAGCAATGATCTTGTTAAATCTCTAGCTGCTGCCCCTCACATCCCCTGCATTTTAGCGTTGGGATTAAACAGGTCTCATACTAGAGAGACCAAGGAGAAATTCCCTCAAGCAGCAAGAAGTGGTAATGATGAATTATTAGAGACTGAAGCAAGGTCACTGTACTGAAAGAAGTTTGGATTCAACTCCCTGATCTGGCTGGAGTGAAGGCTGGAGGCAGAAGCCAGTTTGTTCCTCGTTCCTCTGATAAATGGTCTTCCCACACACTTCTGTTCAAGACAAGGCAGGGAAAATCCCTGCAGCCTTGCAGGATTGCTTCCCATTTCTTTCCCCACTGAATGCCCATGTGGCATTGAAAACAGATTGTACCTGAGCAAGATGCTTCTGTTGCTTAGCGTCTATGAAGTTCAGGAGAAACCCCAGCTCCCTTTCATCTCTCTTAGCCAGGACACTGAGTGAGTGAGCTGCTGCTGTCACATTCCTCCTCTTCAGCTGCAGCACCGCCAGCCTTGCACTACCAAAGTCATCAGCAAGAGAGCAGCCAAATGCTTCCTGGAGGTGTTTGAGGGCCTCTTCATACCTTCCTGGGGGTTAACATCAGTACAAGCTATATAACCCATTCCATGTGGAGAGAGAGGCATAAAGAAAACTTACTAAAGCAGGATTTAAGTAGCCTGTCCACACCAAGGATATTAATTACTTCATACCCTTTCCCAAAACATTTGCAAGCTTCTCTTGGAAAGTACTCTACAGCAGTACTTTTGCCATTTAACACTGGCTTTCTTTCGTTCCCTTACTCTGAGCAGCAGTGTGAAAGAACTGGAACTCACCATTTGCAATTAAAACATCTGTGTAGAAGATGTGATATGGTGCACTCCTGTCAATTTTAATGAGTGCTTTTGCAAGCATGAGAAGATCCCTGAGGGTTTCTTCCTTTGAAAGGTCTTCAGTAGCAACAAGCTCAGTTAATGCAGCTCTGCCATGCTGAAGGAGCCACTGAGTGATCAAACCTTGGGCTTCGTGCTTTAAAGCCAGGATTGCTGGGATCACAGCTCCTGCCTCCACCTTCAGTGCTGAGATCAAATCTTGCACTGCTTCCTGTGTGAAAACAAGGCCAAAAAATGAAATGGCAGCAATAACTATGAATTGATAATTTTTTATTTTAGATGTTTTCAGTTTTTTGTTGTCCCACAAGTCATCTGCCCACCTTTGGAAGCTCTTTGCTCTTCTCTGTCCTTGTGATGCATTGTTTTCATTTGCAAAGCTGATATATAAGCATCAGGACAGGTTCAAATGACTATTTGCAATGTTTTGAACTTGGATTATCATTGAAAGAACATCTTAGAGCAACAAGGAGGAGATGCTGTGAATGAGTAAGTGCAGGATTTGGGCCAGCCAGGATAAACCAGCACAAATCCACACAATCAGTGGTATGATATGCAGGTAAAGTGTAAAGCTATTGACCATATTAGAAGCAGATAAACCATGCAGACATCTGACATGATTTCCAGGCAGTGATACACTGCAATTTCCAAAGTCCACTGTAAAACTAATTGTACACAAAAGCTTTCGTAGATGATGGACAGGGACTCACTGAACCTTGAAACTGTTCTTTCTTTCTCCTCTTGTTGTTGCTACATTTCATCTAATGCAACATCATGTCCTGAAAATGTGATATCAAATATAAGGGAGAGTTTGCTGCATTGCAAATCAATGCATGGCAGTGCCAGTAAGAGCTATGATTAAGGTTTTGTTTTTCTCTCTCTACACTTGGGAAAGCAAATCAATAAGGTCAGGTGGACTACTGATACACCAGCCAAAGCCAAGAGCCTTTCACTGCCCAAAGTCTCTGGTAAACTCATTTGATTTCAGTCAGTCCATGAAAAACCTGTGGTACCTTACACTAATACTGCTTAATGCCATCAGAAATACCACCACCAAATCAATATATGATAATACCTTCTGCTGCTTCAGAGCAAGGTAAATGAATCCTCGTCCACTCAGAGCTTGCACATTCCTAGGGTCCTCCTTTAGGATAGCATTGAAATCAAAAATGGCAGTTTTCTTCTGACCAAGGTGCCCATAGCATCGAGCCCTGATGAGAAGGCAATCTTCAGCATAACCCCCTGGAGAACAGAAATGCAGCCATGCTTACTTGGAGCGTGTGACAACTATAAACCCCACTGAAGGGCCTCAAAGTGGCCTCAAAGTGGCCAAGTGCAAATGATGTGGTAGACCTTCATGTTGTGTTGTGGTGACTGCAGGAGTGAAAAGTAAATGCTTTATTCAGAGCTGTGGTGGAATAAGAGATGTGTGCTGGGTGGAGGCAAATGTGCTCTGGTAAGGAACTGCAGTCCACAGATGTGACAGGAAGAAGCATAAGGAGGGTGCTGGAGAGGATATCCAAGGATATCCAGATGAAGCTGTAGGAAAATGCCACTTTGCTTGATGAAGTATATGAAAGTACTTAAGTGACAGTTACCTTTGTTTCTGTTGCCAGTGGAATTGCTAATGCATACTCTTAACTGTAACTGTCCTACTGTGACTCAACTAACTTTCCAGACAGGAACTGTACTGTGCCAGGCACGCCAAAAACACAGGCCCCACTTCAAAGAGTCTTCAGGCTAGTTAAACATGCCAAAAGAACATTGTAATAAAAAGCTGAATGAGTGGAAAAGGTAACAGAATGAAAATCATAAAATCACATTGCTTAGCTAGCTCAAAAGCTTGCTGGTTTCTAATAAAAACACATACATATGTCCATCAACACTTCCTCCTCAAATATCCATGGCTGCTTTTCTGATTGCCCCTTGTCTCAACAAGAGTGGGACTCCTCAGGAACAGCCAACGGAAGCAAAAGGAGTGGTCTGCGGTTATTAAACACTCAAACTTTCCATGCAGGCAAGTGTGTTTCTGCCTCCTCTGGCATACCCAGGCTCAGCTAGCTGACAGTGCAGAGAATTCCTTGTTCGCCACTTGTCACCAAACTAGCTGTGAATTTTTGAGGTCTGCAAACCTCTGTCCTTTGCAATTCTGCCATAAGGTCTTCCAGGTATTTTTAGGGGACCTCTAAAAGACAATGTTGTGATGCTGCTCGGGAAAGCAGCAAAAGGAAAATGAGGGAATGTTTTCGTATCTGCACATCTATCCCTCCAACACAACTTTCTCCAAAGACATCATTAATGTACAGCAACTGGAGACAACTTACCAATGGCATGACCATCACCTCAGGACCTGAGCTGGATTAGGATCCAATTAGTTAGAAGGAACCCTTGGGGATTTTGTTGGGATGGAATAGGAGCAGCACAAATGAGAGAAGAAAGCATCTGCTCTAGCAGGTGGGGAGTGGATGAGCTGGAATGCCTGGGCTGTGAAATGGAACTAGCTCAAAGCAATTAACAGGTTTTCTTTTTCCATTTTCATAAACCAATTTCTCTTTCTTCTCAGTGCTGTTGTCATAACATTTGCTTGGAGTGAGAGGCACATTTCCATACGAACATGGTTTTACTTGGAACATGCCAGACGCATTTCCATGTTAGCCTGATCTCACTTCTTAGGAAAAGCTAGGATAATGATGCATGATGTTGGAACAAGAAGGTAGATTGTTTGCTGCAGTGACTGTTCATTTGCATGAAACAGGAGGTACCATGTACATTTCATTGGTAGGAAGGTGTTCAGGGGACAAAATTCTCCTCTCATTTATCACTAGTTTGGCTTTGATCTCCTTAGGAAACAATTATACTGTCTTTTCAAAGAAGCTTTAATCTCCTAGATCAAGTTTCACTTTCCGGGTAAACATTTCAAAGTTATAACAGTGCAACCTAGCAGCTGGACACCAGGATCTTGACATTACTCAGTCATCTGTGTGCAGTCACTTACTGCAAAATCAAGTTCTATAGAAGGAATAATAATTCTGTAGTAATTTCTTGAGACTTCCCTGTATTTTGAGCATGTATCTGTTGCTGTGATAAACAGCCTCCCTACATTAAGTACAAAAGAATCCCCCTGCCAATCTGCTTTTCCTTGACCAACAGAAGAACACCATTACACTGCTTATCCTAAAAGGGTCTTTTTTAAACCACAGTAAAGAAGGAAAGCATAGGACATAAAATAGCTCTGGGAAGACATGTAGTAAAGTGTACAGAAGACATACATTGCGTTTCCTATCAGTATGTTTGATACAGGGGGCTTGATATAAGAAACGCCAGTGCCTGGAAAATATAGAGTTAAAGTACTTTTTGCTTAACTTAAGTTGTAGAAAGAAAACTATGGTATAAGTCTGTGGAATTTAGGGGCCATGTAGTAAAGTGTACAGAAGACATACATTGCGTTTCCTATCAGTATGTTAATAACCCTACCTGAAGCAATGATGGCAAAGGAAAGGTAGGCAATGGCCTCCTTGAGGTCAGCATCCTCCTGTTTGTTCTTCAGGATGGTCAGCGCTCTGAAATGGCAGTGAGTTTGCATCAGCTTCCTGTCTTCGTCTTTGAAAATGTCCATGATTGGCAGGAGGCAGGAGGTATCTCCTATTCTGATTACTTTCTTCAGCAGCTTAACAAAGGAAGAGAAAAAGGCAGAAGAGAACGATTGGCATGAAAGGAGAAACGAAGATATGCTAAAGCTGGAAATATTACTGTCTAGTGAGACAAGTATGCTTTTACCCGGTGCTTCCCCACCTTTCACTGGGGCTTCATCCAGCCGAGGACCATGCATCTCTTTTACTTAACTTCTCAGCTGGCCCCACTGTAAATGCATGTTGGAGGAAAGATTAATTCTTATCTTCTCCCACCACCACTGCAGTTCTGGAAATTCTGGGGAAATTCAGAATGCTGCCTTGCTTACCTAGGCAGCATTAGCTCCTTTTATAAATACATCTGAACCACAGGATGCTTGCCCCAAAGAGAGACAGTTTCTGTGGAACAGAAGCATTCCAGTGACCCCTTTTGGTTGTAAAATTGAAACCAGTGAATTTAGGATTGCTATTGGGAATCTGGAAAAAGCGTGAAAAGAATTTTGCCTGACATCTTTGTCTCCATTCACTAGAGTGAAAATAACCCAGCATTTTCTTACTAGATTTCCCAAAGAGAGGAATCAAAAGATGTTTCCTCCAGTAAAGCAGATGTGCTTAGCAGGTTCTCCGTATTCAAATCTGAGGCAGGCCAAGAACAAAGTTATCTTGATGCACCAGACACATGCACTGAACTCATTATTTTTATCAACAGAGACAAGTGTTTGGGTGCTGACAGGCAGGTGCACAAAAACATTCTGAAGACAAATTTTCGGTGACAGATGTTCCAGCTAGAACTTGTAGCAGAAGCTGCAGACGAGAATCCATCTTCCAGGGGCAATGTATGGACTCTAATAAAGTCATGTCATCCATTTACAGCCTTCCCAAGGGCAGCAAATTGTACAGAACTCTTATTTTTCATAGGGAGTAGGGAAGTGATGGCAATAAAACCTTTGTGCCAGCAGTAATGGGCATGGAGTTTTAAAAAATGCAATAGTTCCCTCTGATGGCAGAACCCGGTAATTCAGCTTTGCAATCCTTGGGCGGAATCTCTTTCACGGTTTGAAGCACAAGTCATTAGCCACTAAAGAAAGAAAACCGCAGACTGATATTTGAGCTTCTGGTTCTGTTTCTTTCTCCTCCCCACCTCTACAATGCTCCATTAGGATAATCAGTCATTATCAGTTCTGCCTTCTTTTCTCTAGGGGAAAATTACCAATCCCATCAATATTGTCACCAGGGGCAGGATGCTCAGTCATGCTCTGCCTAGTTAAAGTTTCTGACGAGAAGTGCCATTAAATAGCATATGATAAATGGACTGTATTTAGGTAGGAGTCCTGTGTGGCCTGTGCTACAGACAGAAAGTTCTACATACGTGGCCTGTATTTAGATCTTAAAGGTTCTGCTAGAGGTTGAACGTCACCTTCAAGTTTCACTGTGTCAACAGCCCTCACTGTTGCTATTCAGGAAGTTTGCTTCTAACAGCAAACTGCTCAGTTTTAAGATGGAAATGCATACGAACCACTGAGCATGACAATGTAATACGTAATTTCATTGCAGTCTGCGTAAAAGCAGTATCAAGTCAGGTCAAATGCAGCTATTTCCTGTCCTTTTCAAAGACCTCTGCCCAGTTCACCAACATTCCTGAAAAATGATTGAAGCACATTTTGGGGTAGGTACAGCTCCTGGAAAACCCATCACAGGTTGTGTGATGGGATGGGTTCCAACTCTACAGCATGTGATGAGGTGGCCTCACAGTGCAGTTTGTACCTGAAGCCTTACGATTGTCATGTAACACTGAGGAGCAGGAGGCAAGCAGAGCATTGTGCTGGGAAACTGAGAGCCCTTGGAACACTCTGTGGCAAGACTACATCTCTAAAGTGATCCCTTTTAAGTTTTACCATGCATCTAACCCTCTTCCCTGCTCACTCATCACTCTGTCATGCTCTCTGCTAGTCAGGAGCTCCTTACCTGGTTGCCATCGTACATGAAACCTTTCTTCAGTTGCAGAAGCGCGAGTCTAGCCAGGATGGGAGACCGCTGTGGATTTCTGGAGAGTGCCACCAGGAGGAGCTTGTGAGCGTCTTCTGCACGGCCCATCTGGTACAGGGCGTCAGCACAAAGGATCCGTGATGCTTCATCAGAAGTGTCCAGCTCCACCAAGAGAGAAGCCAGCTGGTAAACCCCAGGGGCATCTCTGGAGGAAAAAACAAAAGAAGAAAAAGTGAAAGACCACCTTGAAGGAAAAAAACTCATTACTTTTGAAAACTCAGGCTGTAATGGATTTAGCTGGAATAGTTCGGTGTTCCCATCTCAGATCTCCCAGCTTTGAACATGACATTCATACAGTTAGCATTGAAAAAAGCATTTGGATTGCCAGCACCAAGTGCATGCACAGTAGCACCTCAGCTCTGTCTTGGAAGGACACTTTCTAGGGGCTTGGTACTTCACGGCCCACCAAATCCTTCAGTTCAGAGCTGAGAGCGACCAACAAACTTGTTTTATTATGGGTTTAGCTATAACTCTGAAGGACAAATCTGTCATATTCCCACTAGAATTCTGCACTTTCCTAGCTAAGGCCAATTGGTGTATCATGGATTAGCTTCCATTGAAAGACTGAGCTGATTTGGCTACGTGGATCCTATCACAATATTCTGCTGCAATAACCATACCCATGTGATTTTATTTCAACCTGTTATGTTAATTAGGAACTTTAAAAGGGTCTGTATCCTATTCATAGTTAGCTGAAGCAAGTACTCTCTCTACGACTCAAGCTGTTCTCTTTCTGTTAAGAATCTACACAGCCCTGTTCCTTTTTCTGCCCACAGGCTGAACTACTTCCTGAATACCTCTTCATCTGGAGCATCCTCTGTCCTTCCTCTTGGAGGACTTTCAGCAGCAGTCCTCTTTGGTTCCACGGCACATAGGACTTGATTGTGAAGATGGTTTCCTCCAGCTTTAACTGACAAGCTGTGATGTAATCCAGGGCTGTCAAGTAATTGCTGCCACCAGAAATCCGGGTAAGTCCACGCCCACATAAGGCTTTAATACAGCTGTTAGGATGTGGGGAATCATGTGCAATGACCCTCTGAAAGTCCTGCAGGGCTTGCTGATGGTCCTGAGTGTGAAGGGAGCAGAATCCTCGCAATGCTAAGAGAGTATTGTAGTAAGTTTTCTGCTCTGCTGCCAAGAGGTGGTCACAGATATCCCGGGCAGTCCCGATGTGTCCATGCTGGAGATGGCAGTCTGCTAGCCGAACACTGAGTTCACGTTTGGAGCCTGGGGAGATCTGGAGGAGCAAATGGACTGTCTGGATGACAGAAGGGAGCAGTTCAGTACCATGATTGCCTCTGAGTTCAGTTCGAGTACGCACAGCCTCCCTGTAGGCTGCGAACTTCACCTCCAGGACAGTTCTAGCCTGCTGTTCTATCCTCTCAGTGTCGTGTGGTGAGAAAAGCTCTTCAAAGTGTTTCATTGCCTGGGCAGGCACTGCTGCAAAGGCTTCTGCTAAATCCTGCACCATTTCTTGCATCCTTCCACCCAAGAAGAAATAAGCAGCAGCCCGTTCCAAGAGCAGACCCAAAGCTTTCTCATCTCTGAGATTATTATCAGATGAGAAGCCCTTGAGGGCCTTGCTACAAACTGCCACACACTCCTCAAATTTGCTTTTCTTCAAGAGGTAAGCTGCCTGCACCCCGCACACCCAAATATCACCCGGTGCCAGTGCAGACAGAAAGTCATAGCAGTTGCCCAGCCACTGGTCCAAGGAACCGCTGCCTGGGCTTTCCTCCTGATACGTTAGGAGATAATTAGCGAAGGCCTGGATGACCTGTGGCAGGTGACCCCTTTGCCTGGTGCACACATAGGCCACTGCCTCAGCCCGATGCATCGCAAAGGCTTGGATATAATCCACAATTCCCTTGCTGACTTGTGTCCCTGACAGCACCCACGCCAATGCCCTCAGCAGCAGCAGCTCCATTGAGTACTTTGGATGAGCCTTGAGCAGGGTATTGCATTTACTCACCACCTCCTCTGAACACCCTCGCCTGAGCAGGGTCTCTAGTTTGTATACTGAGGATACCACATTGTTGGGACTTAGGGTGGAGAGAAAGATGGCTGCAATTCCCACACTGAGGGAAACAATGGCCAAGTTCTTGCTCTGGATCTTGGGAATCTGGTTCTTGCCTTCACACCACATCTCCAGAGTGGCTATCACTTTCTCCCAGAGGCCTTTGTCTAAGGAGTTCACTTTCTGTACCGCCGTGGGGGCACTGCAGCTGAAGGCAGCCATGTAGAAAGCAGTGGCTGTCGGTAACTCTTCCCGAGCAAGATGGTGGTCCCCTTCTTTGCAGAGCAGTGCCGCAAGCTCCTGAGCTGACATGTTCTGTGCTTGCATCTTCACCGAGCAGCATCACACAGGCCTGTAAAACAAAACCAGCAACGTGAGGGGCTCTGGGGAAGGTTGGCTTTTGCTTTCTAACTGACAGACATAAGCAGGCCTAGGTGCTGTAAAAAGCCAGTGCTCTGTCATTGACAGGCTTACTAGGGAGCAAAGCCACAAGAAGGAACACCACAGAGGTTCTTAGTCCACAGCCATGAAACATTGGCTGAAAAGCAGCCCCACAACTGTGCCAGGGTTCCCAGCACCACTGACTGCCCAGGGTGTGGGCCTGGGCTGTGTCCTCCCTGGCTGAGATGTCAGTGTGGTGTTTAGTTATCAAATGGTGCATCAGTGCTGGCGGTGGACACAGAGGACACAGAAGATCGCCTCATGCTTTGCCTGCCATTTGCCTTTCCTCCTTTGCCTTCAAGAGGCAGGAAAAGAGGAACAAAACGTGCACCTTTCTGCCCCACGAGCCGGGGTTTGATGCAGGGAGCCCGCTCCAGCCCGAGCCCTCCATGGGGCGAGGGAAGCTCCGGGCAGGGCACGGCCACGAAGGGCGGAGACCACAAATACCTGAGCGCGGGCGGCTGCCGGGTGCTGCCAGCGGGACCGGGCCGAGGGCGAGGCCGCCGAGCGGGACCGAGGCCAGGGCCTAGTGCTAGGGCCCAGCGCCGGCTCCTCCCGCCAGAACCTTCTGCGGCGACTCGACGTGAGGCGAGGGCTGAGGTGAAGCGACGAGAAGCGAGCTGAGGTGAGGCGAGGCAAGGCAGCCGTGGACGGGACGGAGAGCGGGGCCGGGCTCCCTGTTGCTTGGAGACCGCAAACGCTGGCGGGCGGGCCGGGCAGCCGCCGCAGGCCTGCGCAGCGCGGGGCACGATGGCGCCATGCCGCCTGCCTGAGGGCACCGGGCTGCAGCCCCGTTCGCCGTTGTGCCCTGAGGCGCGGCGCTGCGGAGGGCCTGGCCCCGCTGTCGGGGTTCTCGGAGCGGGGCGGGATGTGCTGTTGTGGCTTGGCTTCTCTTCGCCTTCCCTGAGGGCTGGCAGGCTGAGGCGGGGGCGGGCGGGAACAGAAACCGTTACCTGAGGAGAAGCGTGCCGAGCCCATGGCCCTTGCTGTCGCTATTAAAGTGAATTAGTTACAAACCAGGAAACTCTGTGGTGAACTCTACTTTTCTAACCTTATTTTTTAAGAATAAAGTATTTTTTAGCGGTAAATCAGTTACATTTTTCAGTGTGTATAGACTGATGATGTTCCTTTAAGCTGCGGCCATTTCTGAGCTCCACCTTTTCTCTTATCCATGTTCTTTGACGTTCAAAAGAGAAAAAAAACCCTCTATGATGAATAGAGATTATTTGACATTTTATTAAGAGTTTGCCTATTACTTTGATTTGATTATTTTCACTTTAATTACCCTAATTAGCCATCAAGATATAATTTAGCATTGCTGTCACGTTAGGCCACAGGTGATATTACCAAGAAAGACTTGAGGGCATAAAAAGAAACAGTTCTGAAATAGAAATCCCATTAAAAGGAGCTGTGCTGATCAAACCCGTGTGCCTCTTTGCCCCTCCACTGAGGTTCGAGCACAGCTTGTGGGAATAGAACCGAGACTGGTGCCTTCAATGGGCTGTGGCCAGGCTGCAGAAATCATTACCCATGATTTGACTTTGGTGCATGACTGAGTGCTGTGGAAGTTGCTTCCAGCCACGTTTTGCCTTGTAGATACAAAGAATGTGGAGGATGCAAGTATTCTCCATCCATCATTTCTAGCATAAAGCGTCCTGCTTTAGTCCAGAGTCCAGCTTGCTCACTGCTATGCGTGTATGGGCTAAGGGACGTTGTTACAGCCTGTGTAGTTGGCCAGAAAGGCAGCAGCAACACAAAGAGATTATCTTTTTGATTTAGGATTATATAGTAGGTGGTATGCGTGCAGCCAATTTTAAGTTGTGCATTAAACTTAAGCTTATATTAATTTAGGTCCTTAACTTTGATCCTCAAAGGAGTAAGACAAACAGCATTTACAAAAGCTCGATGCTGATGGCAGAAAAGAACATTTCTGATAGGACTGTGGCCTTTCATACCTGAGGTGTCCGATCAGAGCCCAGTGTGAAAACCCGTTAGTCTAGGTAGTAGAACGAATAATTTGATGTAGAGACTCCTGACGGTTTTCTCAAGCCAGCAGACAATTTGCTGTTTGTCCTGTGCTCTGGTTTTTAGGATCATAAAAACATGGGGGGAGGATGACACTACAGCTGTGGAGATGTTTATCTAAACATTAAATATTGAGTATGCTGCACATTAAATATTAAGTATACTACAGTAGCTCCTTACGATGTCTCTGATTACTGATAAATCTTTGAAGGGAGGTGGGTGGAGAGGGGGTTAGCACAAGTAAAGTGCTTTGCAAAGTGGGAGATGCACTGAGATGTGCTGAGAAATCTTGCACTACTTCTTTGTTTTAAGGGCTCCCTGTGCCTGCAGTGCATGTAACAATGGCCTCACATCAGGGTTTTTAAATGCTAGGTGTAGTTAGGACATTTGCTACAGGAAATTTGGCTAAAAAAGAGAATAGAATGAACTTTCTTTGATAGAAAGGAGTGCAATGGGGTGGGGCATTAGTAACTTAAAAAGTTTAAAACCTGTGATTTATTTGGCTGACTTTCTTCACTCTGAGCTGTACCTGGCTTGGGGAGCAAGCACCAACTTCTGCTCTCATTTAGGCTAGTGTAAGCATGCAGGCCAGGGAACGAAGATGGCTTGTATTAAATTATCTAGACTGGGTGACTGAACATCAGCATGCATTGAAGTCAAGAAGCTCTGGTGATGTGCTAAGCCACAGGATGAAATTTCATCCCTAGGCGTATTTAGTTCCACACCCGTAGTCTGCCAGGAGAGTTAGACTGCCATAACTGTTGTCAGACTGAGTTAGGATATCCTTCTCTCATGAAGGAAAATTGCACCTTTGGCACTGTATCCCCATGACCACAGCTGCTGCTGTTCCTTTGGGTTAGAACAGCAGATTTCAAATGGAGACTTCTAAGCTTTGTTATTGACAGATCTACTTCCTAACATTGTTTGGTAAGAAAGTGTACATGGAACATTTCAGGGTATTCAAATTCTCAGTCAGCCTTTTGTGTGCTATTCTTTATACAGTATGATAGACTGCTGTTTGGTCAAACTTCTGCATGCCAGATAATTGCAGAAGTATAACACGTCCTAGGAAAACTAGAAGATGATTAAATCAAAGCTGAAAGAACCAAATTGATCTCTTTATGCACTGGACTATTTTCGTTGGTGCCTACCCGAATGAGAATGATAATGCAAATGATTGCAGGGCTCTTTTGTGGACAACAGGATTAAGATGCGCTTGAGAAAGATTACAAGAAAACTGTTGTCGCTCCATTAGAGAAAGAAATAATCCTTTTGTTTATATTCTTGAGATTAAACCAGTAACAGCAGAAAACACTGAGGTCACCGCACACATCCTTTGCTGGCTCAGTTATTGTCTATGATTTAACTGTGGGATTCAGTAATGCAGTCACATAATTTAATCAGTTCTTTTTTCTGATGTGTTATTTGCCATTTTTATTTATTTAGGATGTAAGCTTTTTTAGCACATCACTGGAGTGTTTGACTGTCCTGAAGCAACTGTGAATGGTGACTGCTGATATCAATAGCAGTTGCACCGTGTATAATTGGGAAGCACGACTAGCCTCTAAATAGGAAAGCATTTCAACATGTTAAACTTCGTTTCTCTTGCACCCTAACAATTAGCCAGCCAGACTGACTCTTCAGCTCGCTCAGCATCTTTGTGTCCACTTGGGAAATCATCAGAATAGGGTCACTTGAACAAAGTCCTCAATATGCCAAGCAAGTGGCAGTCCTGTCCTTTCCCCTTTCACCTCCTCCAATTACACTCTCTGCTTCCATTCTTCCCAGTGTAAAATGGCTATTATAAAATTTCTTTTTTGTGATGCGACTTGCCCTTTTCAGCCAGATAGTGCCTGGTGTGATGGACTGAATCTTGGAAGGGATCTCCCAGCAGTGCTGTAACATGAAGAATAACAAACAGTGAGGTATAAAAAATGAAGCTATTACAGTATCTCAGTAGATATGCTGCCAACTCAAATTACACAGTGTTAACCAGCCCACTTTATTCCTCCTCTCTTAATGTTGAAACTTACTGCTTTTATTTCCTCTTTCATTTTCAAACAAACAGGGATAAGAAAATGTTGTTAAGGGATAACTTATTTGGTCTCAACTCATATGGGTTTGAACTAAGTTTATCAACCAGCCATGGAAACATTAATCACCCAGAA
Source organism: Psittacula echo (assembly GCF_963264785.1). NCBI lineage: Eukaryota > Metazoa > Chordata > Aves > Psittaciformes > Psittacidae > Psittacula > Psittacula echo. The sequence goes on from NC_137753.1 coordinate 1,126,250, forward strand.
AAATAGCACATGGTGAAATGACTTTTCAAAATGTCGTTGGTATAATTATCATCTTGGCCGTTACATTAAATGCCACCATTTATAACTGTTATGTTTAAGTATGCAAACAGTAATTAACTTGGTAATGAACTGGGGACCCCTGTGCCTCTCTTCCCTCAGCTAATTTGCATGTTAATTATCATTAGCAACCAGGGAAACAAGTTATAAACAGCTTAATTAGCAGCTTAATCATTTTTACAAGAAAACGTGCTGCACCTTGATACATGAGCAAGAGTTAGATTAATGAAGTCAGATGAGCGTGGCTTTTCCTTGCTGTTCCTGCTGCTGCACTATGCTTGTGCTTGGGCATTGTTTGGATAACAGATGCGTGCACATGAGTTGACACTCAGGCTTCAGGTGTCTGTCCTTCCTGGTAGAAGCAGGCATTGCTTCTGCAGAAGGCTGTGTCAGTGTTCTGAAAGAAACTGCCCTTCTCTCCTATGTGTGATAGTAAATACTTATGTTAAATAGACACTAGGATTCAGCATGATCAACCAAACTGCTGTGAGGCATGTTTTATAACAACCCTTGTTTAATCCCATTGGTTTTAGGTGCTCTGCTGTGATTTGATTCCACCTGTAATCCTTGCAGTGTCAGTCGGTCCCAGCTTCAAGCAACACAAGCGTTCAGGCTCACTGATGGTGGTGTTACAGCAGGTAGGGCTTTTGTATTTCAGGCTAGGCTTAGAGTCGAGGGCTGAGCAGCATTCACTGTGAATGTCTTAAGTGATTCTGAAGTTTAAAAGAAAAAAGCATTTGCTTTCCCTTTTTTTTGTTGGTTGTTTCCTTTTTGGTAAAAACTTTTTGATGATTTAATGGAAAAATTAGGTGCAGTTTGAGGTAGTTTTTTTTTTTTTTTTTTAAGGTTATGATTCCATTCCCAAATGTACATGACAATAAATACTAGGTAGCTCACATGCTTTTTGAAGGTGGCTTCTTGTTTTCAAGACTTCTTTTTATTACATTTAGGAGTTAAGACTGTTTCCAGCTCTCCATTTGTTACTACAAAAGACATTAAAATTTTCCTTCCTTTAATCATTATAAGAGGGAGAAGTGCAAATTGTGGTTTAGTTGATGATGCCCAGCATGTCTGATGGCAGGTATGCCATGGAAACACTCATCTGTGTGGACTTTGGATTTCTGTGTCTGTTCCGAGATCCTTGGTGGGTAAGCTATCCAGATGAGGCTCACCCTGTTGCTTATACAATGGATAAGATGTCAGTCTGGGAATTATTCCACATTAGTCTGCCAAGAGCACTTCTCATTTGATCAGGAATCAATCATTTGATGAAAGGCAATAGGAATTTCATCATAACATGAGAACGCATTGTCCAAGGAGGTTGTGGAATGTCTGTCACCAGAGATTTTAGGAATGGGTTAGATAAACATCTGTAAAGGATGGTTTGGGTATTGTTGATCCTGCTCCAGGATAGCAGGGTAGACCCAAAGTCTGAAACCAGACAGTTCTCTGTGATGTGGCTGCAGAACATCCGTGATGCTTGACTGGGAGACTTGGAATCTGACAAAACTCATTTCACTGCAGGTTTGATCCAAAATCAGGCTGGATTCCTTATTCCACAGGAATCTGGGGATTCTCTTCATCATGATAAAGATGCTCATTGTTAAGATGTGTAAAGAAGTACATGCTTGCACAAAATTAAACTTAAAAGGTGTCGGCCTTAATGCATTGGTAATACAGTGGCATCCTTCTGCCATGACAAAGCATTACCAGTAGAGGGGACCAGTGCACTGTTTGTGGGGATAGAAATGGTCATCCTTGGATGATTAGCTTGGATTAACTCAAGCAGGATGCTGTGGCCTTGGGGGCTTCTGAGTTCAGCACACAGATTTTGGACTTTTGGATTGAACTGCTGGCACATCACTGGCCCTTATTAATTCAATATAGTTTGTAAGGATGGGTGAAAGTCTGGAATCTACTCAGGCAGGCTTTGGGTTGCTATGCTGGGGAGTGAAGAAGTTCAGTGAACTCTGGAGCTAAGGAGGGTTGTGCCACTGACTCTGGATGATAGCTAAGTGAGACCTTATGCTGCAGGAGCAGCTTTCTTTCAAACTGGGACTAGAAATTTAGCCTTTTTTTTTCCTTTTTTTTTCTTTAAGAAATGTGTTATTTCTAATAGTGCAGAATACCTCTGAAGAATGCCCTCCGGAATGCTTCAAGTTTTGTGTTTGTTTTGGTTCTTAAAGCTTGTGCAGCTTTGAACCCAGCCCAAGTCAGCTCTGCTTAGCAAGACTACAGTCAGCTGGCTGTGCCTTCCTAAGCATGATGCTCAGAATTGTCACATACTTCACAAATGCACACACGGAAGACATCTGTTCAGGTGGTTTACTGACTGAAACGATGACAGCATAAGAAGGTTACAGCTGAGAAACTGCAGTCCTTGTGGGGTTAGTGTGTAGTTTTACCACAGAAAGGGGAATGAATTGTTGCCAGGAGTGCAAGCAAGTCTAGAGTGCTCCAGCCAGCAACACATCTCAGCATGGCTCAAGCAGTGGCCCGGTCAGTGAAGCATGGCTGATTTATGCCAGCTGAGGATCCAGCCTAGTGTGTCTTATCTCCTCGGCCGCTGGCCCCCACCATTTCCTCGTGAGGGGCACTGCCCTGTGGAATGGCAGCCAGTAAAGAGAGAGCTTCCTGTGCTATGTTCCATAAATTCTTTATCAGCTCATGTAATCAGATAGCATGGCTGGATGTTGATTTTGTTACGGTACCTGGAGCGAATCTCTATATGTTAATTTAAAGCCATAAAACTACAGCTTAGGGTTTCGGCATCCTAATTGAAACTTCCTCTTCTTGGAGGCATTCATGCTACAGTGGAATAATAATCATCATAAAAAAGCAAGATGCAGATAAAATGAAAGTGCATTGTTTCAAGTAACCCATAAATGCCAGGAAAACTCTGACACCTAGTGCCAAGCATGCAGCTGTGCACAAGGATCTCCACTGGACTTTCTGCTTTCTTTTACCAGCATCCAGTAGAAGCTCTATAAGGAAATGTGTTGTTGTCAGAAAGGTTTAATCTTCCTTGCCAGAGGGTGTATTTGTTTGAACTGTTCTTGCATGAAGAATATGCAGTGCTCAGGGATATAACTTCTGGTCAGTGCTGTTTAATTGTCCCTTTGACATTATGCTTTTCTGCTGAGGTTGACAAAAGAAGTCTTCTAAAGTCTCCTGTTTGTTAGCCAAGAGTATGTTAGCCATGTGGAGGTAAAGGAAGGTGACAGAGAGTGGGATGCATAGGGACAGAGATGAAATGGATAGGAATTGGTAGAAGAATCTCACCCATGTGTCCTGAGCAGCATTTGCTTCTGCAGACAGGCCAGGCCTCAAATTCACCAGCAATAGGCTTGAGGTGGGTCCAGGTTCTGTACTTGGATCCCTTCTATAGGTCTGTTGTTTCCTCCAGCTCGTCTACAGCACCAACCCTAGGGTCCTGTCTCCAGAAGGACCAGTAGTGCTTAGGCAGGCATATAGGATCTCCTGCCTAGAAGCAAAGCAGAAAGGATAAGACGGCACCAGCCTGCTGACTAGGCTGTGAACCAAATGCTGTAACAGATCAAAGGGAAAACCAAATTACAGATTGATAGATGCCTTTAGTTTATAAGTTATTAAGCACCAGGTAACAGGTTAGATTAATATTGTGCCTGGAGGTTTCTTTTTGCTGCTTTTTTTCCCTCTCTTTTTTTTAAAAATTGGCGAAAACAAAATATTTTTCTAATTAAGTAAATCTACAGTGTTTGCTAATGGGGCCCGTCTGGATCCTTGTCACAGGGCACAGGGAGAGCTGGAATAATGATTTTATTTTTTCATTAAATAGAATTATAGGCAGTTACTCAAAGCAACTGTGAGTCTAATTGAAAGAAAACCATTTCTTCTTAATTTACTTTCATGGTTCTGGATGATAAAAGAGTGTGTTCCCTGGAAAATTAAATAAAAAGCACAACATGAGGAAGCTTGAAATAATGTTGCTCAGGCACAGGTGGGCAGAGAGACCACAGTAGTTTTCCTGCTAGTTATTAGAGAGTTCAGACACTAGCGCTTCCTCTTACTCTCCCAAAGGTGCATTTCTCCTCTCTCAGGCCCTCTCCCAAGCTTCCCCCTTTCACTTCAAGGGCATACCCTTGTTTTCAGTTTAGTCATCCACCACATTAACCATGTAAGCTTGACTCTTCCTGAAGGGTTACACTTTCCCTCTCCCTCCTTGGGTGACAGCAGTCGGATATCAGTGCTTGTTTGTATCCCAAATGATTCCTGACTAGTTCATGCATTGGAATTATCAGGATTGGCAAGAGCAGGTGAGAAGCAAGCAGATTGTGTGGAGAACTGGCTGGAGAGCTAACCCTACCTAGGGCAATGCTAGGTTTTGTTGCCAAGGTACAGAAATCACTATATGTGTGTTTGAGAGAAGTCAAATATGGAATTCAACTTGGAGGGGTGTATGTAGAGCTACTTCAAGAATTATTCTTGATGCAGTGTGGGAAATAAAGCATGTCTAAAGGCAAGTGCACAGAGAGAGGGTGTGAAGTTGCAGTCAGAGCAGGAACCTGGGATACTGGACTCCCATCAGTGGAAAGTGCAGGCTAGGGCAGTGGCTTTCCTCTTGTTGTTATGAAGCCTTTTGGTTCCAAGCATCAGCCTTAAGCTCATGGGTGAGTCTTTCTGGGCCCTAGCTCCAAGGGTGCCTTACAGAGCTGCCAGCATCTCCTGGTTTGGTTGGATTTCTGTTCTCTCACTGGGGCTGCAGGGAGCAGGTAAGGTTTGAACACATAGTTCTCAGTCCTGAATAAGCCCCAGGAATATTTAGGCACTGCACAGGCACATGAGGGGTTAAGAAAATGGGAACTGATTAATTCTGTGGTGAGGGTCCTTATCTGGCTCTGGTGCTGCCTCTGAAACGGACACATCTGGTAGGGTCACAGCATCAAGGAATGGCTGCAGCACTGAGGCAGGGGTCTGTTTCCACTAACCATTTCTGCTACTTCTTACACTAAGTACTTCCTAAAAAAGGCCCAGGATAATGTTTCACTGTGGCTGCTGTTAGATTTACGGGGATACCATTTGCTCCAGCTCTTGGATTCACTCAGTCCTGGACAAGATTAAAACCAACCCTTCAATTTCCTTTTTTTCTTTAGGAAATTAACTGTGGCTTTTCTGCTAATGAAAGTCCAGAGACACCAGCTTATTCAGGCTCTCTGCTGGCTCTGTGTGTGTTTGATATGTCTTCAAGGTGCACCTGAAGGAAACAAGGCAGCAAGACAGCTATTGACAATTAACACTAAATGTTATTTTCTACCTTTTATAAATGCCTGTGTGTATAAGGAAGCCAGAGCAGGGCTTGGACTTGTCACTTCAGCATCCTGTTTGAAAACAGGGTAGAGAAAAAGGCAGCGAAAACTTTCCATGAAACAAAATCTATTTTGCCTCCATCTGTAGATGTCTGTGCTTCTGTGATCCTGTTACACTAAAAATCTGGTTTGTTCCAGTTTCATCTTTATGTCTTCATGTTGCTCAATACAAAGCTGAAGAAGTAATTTCAAAAGAAAATTGGAATTTTCTCTTCTGCTACTGAAATGTTTCTAAGAAATGTTTTTGTAACTTGCTTTACTTGAAAAGCTGCTTCTACAAACTGCTCTGATTCCATGAGGCATTCAAGGGAAAGAACTTCTCTGTAATACTTCTTCATCCTCTGTGTCTTGGGTCAGGACAGGACAGGGCAGTTGGGATGATTCAGAGCAATGGGACAAGATATTTGTATATTTCCCATCAGGAGACTTAGTTGGGAATTTTCTGACAAAAAGAGTTTTCACTGGAAAGTGCTGGTTCAGCCAAAATTATTTTTCTTCCATCTCATTTCCACAAAACACTAGCTTCTTTGTTTCCTTCTGCTGCTGGAGAATCTGGGCCTCTGGGATCAATGGTTCCAATGCTGTCCCAGAGCAGCCATTTTCCTCCCTTTGGAAAATATGAAGCCTTCCAGGTAGTCTGGAGGAGAACTGGGCACCATGAAAATCCCCATGGAGGCCAGTGGGCTGTGACTCAGATTCTAGCTGAGCCCTGGCTTGTCTGGGTTTTGCAAAGGATTTGCCAAAAGCCGGGTGTTGGGATATTTTGTTTATTTTTATCAATATCTGAATTGGTGGTTCAGTTAAAGAGAATCCCCAGTCAATAGACTCCCTGTACTTGACTGATAGTTACTACCCTGCAGGAATGGATGGCCAGGCCCTTTGGATTGGGTTCCTTTTTAAGTTTGGAAACATAATTCCAGTCCATATTGTTGAGATGAACAGAAGTGAAGATGTTGCTGAATCTCATGTTCTTACTAATGGGGAGGCTGCCTTTTTCTGAGCATCCTGCCAAAGTGCTATGAAGAATAAACCATGTCCTATGAACTACCTGATAAATGCTTTGTTCAAAATAAAGGGTTTTTTTCCAAACTCTTTAATACCTTCCTAATCTGAAGTACAATTTTTCTTCTCTATAATCACTATATTAAATTTTAATACCAAGTATTAATATAACATATTTAATGGCGACCTGCATGTTATTCTGAATATAGCTGCCCTGCCAAAGAGCTCTGTGATCTTGACTGGGAGAGGATTTAACTCTTTCCAGGCACTCAGTGGGTAGCAAAGGCACCTGGTATTGCTACCACACAGAGCAAACTTCAGTGCTGGGAACTGTTTTGGCAGATTGCAAGCAAGGAACATACTCTCTGTGTCTAGGAAATGTGGCTATCTGGCTCTGGTATTCCGTAGTATTGGAGTGTCAAACATTAGTATAATTATCCACCAGGGAGCCTTAAAAACTGGATTTTGCCCCAAAATGATGAGGTTGGCTTAGAAACCAGGGTTCTTGTTGAAAGTTACTGTTCTAACTATTCGATTTTGAAGCTGTGTTTCTAATATTTGCGCTGGGGTCCATAACTTGAAAGGAAGAAACTTGCTATACAGGAAAACTCAGTCAGCATGGAAACACAGACATGCAGATGCTGAAACTCATGATAAAGTCTGTGTGCTGACAAAGCCATAAAACCTCAGGTCCACTTAGAGGCAAGAACACAGGAAACAGATATTTCTGTGCAGGTTTGAATCTGCGGGTGTCCCAGGCTTTTGGTTTATTGGTTTACACGAGTGTGTTCTGAGGAGCTAAAAGCAGCAAGAATTAGTTCTTTTACAATGTTTTTTTTCAATAGAATCACTGAGTAAAATATTCTCACCTGGAAAGAAGTCAGTGCTGAGATGGAGGGAAGGGAAAGAAATTAGAAAAAGAAAATAAAGAAACAGGCAGTGGGTGGCAAAAGGGAGAGAGGTACACAGTGGTGAGTGTGAAGGATGACTTGGAAAGTAGAGGGATGCTATTGAGGAACAGCGGTAGGAAGGAAAAGGGGGGCTGAGGGGAAAAGCAGGAGACATGGTAAGTTAAGTAAATTCACATTTATTTCTGCAAGAATTTGCTTCAAACGCTCTTCCTGCCCTCACTGAACATTTGCTGTTTGGACGCCCTCCACTACGGGGAGGAACAAAACGGCTCTGTTAAAGCACCAGCGATGGAGGTGAACACCAGGTCACTGGCAGGCTGCTGTGCTCAGTGCTGTGTGCTCCACCTGAGGCACGCCGAGGGCTGAGCCAGCAACTGGTGAAGCTCCTGCAAAGGCTCCCTCGGGTCCTGCCTCTGCCTGTGGCCTGGTGCAGGAAGCCAAACTCCACTGCTAATTATTGGTCATCTCCAAAAACTCCATGGCTTTTGGAGGAGCTGGTGCTGGGCCCTGGGGAGCAGTGATCATGGCAAGGTTTATTAGTCACCTTGACAGTGTTCAAATACATAATGGACAAGCTAGACCGTACAGCTGAAATTCTATCCCATGCTGCCAGTCAGATGTGTTCAGAAAGAGATGGTCCCTGTTTAAATTAGAGCCTTGAATATCAGTGCAAATGAAAGGGTTTTCAGCACCAAGGAGGACAGACTTACTTTTACCCTTAGCAAACCTCCCTTTGCCTGCACGCCAGATAGCAGATATGTTCCAACTTGTTGGGACTACAACCAACCTATTGTTTTGGTCCAGTTTGAGCTACAGTGAACAATGGGAGACTTTGTTAGGGATCTTTTGCTGAAGGTTTTTAAATGCATGTTATGCTGTGAAGGCACAGGGCATCTGCAGTGTCACTGTCTGGAGACATGACTGCATAATCCCGAAGAGGCTCCTTTACACGCAGATTGCTCCATTTTAACAAGGACTTCCCATTTCTTATGGACTCCTACATGACTTCAGCTATAGGGGTTCTCTAGACTAAAGCTGTTTAATGATCATAATTCGTTATATTTATCTAATAAGTACTCCAGTCATGGATGTGTTGCATGGCAATTGCTGGTCACATAGCCCATAGTAATATTACTACAATAGGATGGCTATGTTTTTAAAAAGCATGCTTCATATTAAAACTGGCATAGTTTTCCTGGGCTGGTCTAGTTAATCTCTTATTTTTACATGTAAGATCATCTTTGCTTCCGGACTATTTTGCATAATGGCATTTAAGAAAAGAGCTGATCTGCTTTTTTGTCCATTAAAAGATACATTTCACTGCTATATGCCGCTTAGTCCTTCATGTATGAGATCTGTAATTCCAAAGGAATCTTAGAGATTTCATTGGAAATCCCCTGTAAAATTTACTTGTCTATTTCTCCTACAGAGAAAGGCTCTTTCAGATAAATACTGAATTGCTTTTGGAGGTGGAGAATCCCTTCCCTGCCATGTGAGCTGGAAGAGAATGTTTTGGGGAGACCAGCACGACTGGAAAATGGTTTGACAGTTGAGCAAACTTAATATTTCATCCAGTGCAAGTCTTGGTTCCTGTAATAGGCAGCTAGCACACTCCTTCCAGTGGGTAACTTCTCTCTTGAAGGTAAGGTCTGCTGGCTTTTGAGTCAGATGCTATTACCCTGTGTCTCTGGCATTTGTAGTAATGCTGATGGCAGTAGGACAGTTTGCTAGTAGAGGTTAGCTCCTCTGTGAGAGCACTGGAAGCAGAAGATTTTAGAACATGGTGGGGTTGTTTTTAGGGTTTGTTTTGGTGTTGGGTGTTGGTTGTTGGTTTGGTTTTTTTGAAAGGGAAGCTGATTTGTCCAAGCTTCCCACTGACAGGCTCCTCTAGACTAGGAAACCAGAACTCGATACTGTAGTTTTGCTGATCCATTATCAGTTACTAAAGGAGGAGGGGGTTGAAACAAGGGATATTGCTTCGTATGCCATTCATCTGCAAAGTTGCTTGTGAGCCCTGAAGCCCTGGTAAGTGATACAGAGCCAGTCGGGCCGGAACGCAGCTTACAGCTGGATGACATTTTACACACGTTTAGAGTGTCTCACAAGATGTTCTCCAATTAGTCATCATCACTCACAATATGTTTTACATATTACCACACAGTTTACAGTCAGTCAGACTAATACAATTGCAATGCAGCTGCTCACAGCAAGACACAAAGGTTATGGCACTGTGTACATAAGCAAGCTGTGAAAGTTACAGCCATCCAGCTCCTTTACCCTCTTGTGCTTTTAAAAGCCAACAGAAGCAGAAACAAATAGTGAGTGCGCCTCTCATTTCAGCCCTGGAAAAACATTTGAAAGCATGGAGTGAAAGGAGGGATTTTGTTTTTATAATTTGATTCCCATTGCTGCAGCTGCAGCCAAAACCTTTGGATTCTGGAAAAAGTTCAGAAAGTGCTGCTTTTTGGAAGAGATTGTGTTTATTGGAAAATTACATCTTGCCCAGTAAAAGCTGACAGTATAAGTACTCTAGTCTATTAAAAGCTACAGAAGACACCATTAAGAGTTTATTTAATGATTGCTACAGATGGGGTTAGGGAACTTGGAGCCTGGCACTGGTGTATTGGGTTTGAGATTGTTCTGAGAACACAGAAACCATCATTGTTTTATTAGTGACCCTTCTCATCCACCTACATGGTTAAAGTAGACCTGGCTGCCACAGCTGGGCTCTGCCAAGTAACTAGGCCTCTTTTCCTGAAGGAAAACTAAAAGGTATCAGAGGTCAAGACAGCAGCTTAGTGAGAACAGCTGAGACACTGCAACCAAGGAAGCCCAGAGCTGGCAGACTTGGGATCCCAGCCTGAAAGTAAACTGTGGCTCAGCCCAGGGCTTGACCCTGTGAAGTTTCCTGGAACTCTTTGGATTGTGGAACAAAAATACATTGTGGAAAGTGAGGAACCACTGCCTCAGAGGTGTTAGACCTGATCTAAACTCCATCAGAATGTCATGAGGTATCAACAGCCTTTGAGCTGAGCCCTTAAAGCATAAACCATCCTTGCCTCTGTGACAGAGTGCTCTGTGGAGGGAGGAAGTAAACATCCTAACCCGGGGTACTAGGAAAGACAAGGGTCTGTTTCTCATGGCTTTCCTGCCATGAAGGAAGGGAACAGCCTTTCCCTCTCTCGAGTAAGAAGTTCCCTACCAGTAACTAAGAATTGTCTGGTACTCTGTGACAGCGTTGCAGAAGGGTGTGATGCAAACACTGTTGTGTTTTGCCTCTGACTCTTGCAGTTCTGCTCTGTCCCACTTCATTGGAAAATGTATAAACTCTTCAGTAAGAGGATGCCTCTCCAGGAGTGTCAGATCTTTGAGTCTAGTCCAACTGCTGAATTCCTCTTTAAATTCCGGCTACTGTGTTTGCTTCAGTGGTAGTCACTGTCTTTGGGCTTTGCACCCTCAGGCAGGCCTTGAATTTGTATGGTGCTTTAAGCCTGTGGGCCATTACTATTGAGTTTGTGTGTTGGAGGAATGGTAGTGTTACAAAACTCAATGTTACATGTTGCTTGTGGGGTCTGTTGGCCAGAGACTGAATGAGGTTCCAGGGAGCCATGTAGGTTCTGCTCCCTGTCTTTGATTGACCTGGAACTGGATTATCTACAGCTATCTAGAAGCCAGACTCTCCTATGAATTCTCTCTGCTCACTTACTTCTCTGCTTCCTGAGGCCTGGATAGCATGGATAGAGACTTCCTGTGCTTTTGAAAGGAGCTGCCTTTCCACTGAGCATCAATTGCAGTTTTACTATAGCCAGCAGACTGTGTGTGTGTGTAAAGATCCAAACGTCACAGCTGTTTAGAACAAATTCAGTGTAATTCAGTTTTACAAGCAGTGTTAGGCTAAATCCAAATCAACATTGCTCTCAGCAAAATACACTTATAATACTTTTGGCCTGCTCACAACATGCGTGTTGCCATATTTGTCTTTTGGAAGCAAAATAAAAGATGACAGTTACTGACAGCCCGCGTCAAAAGCCACGCTTTTGCACCAGGACTCTGGGGGCAGTCCATTCCTGCTCCTGATTGCATGGGTAGGCCTGCCATCAGAACATAACCCACTGCAGAGCAGAGAACTCATCTCACAGGAGGGGCTGTAGTCTCTTGTAAGCAGTGACTTGCTCTGCTGGACTGCGTTTCCTTCAGGAGCAGTGTTTTCAGCAGTTAACTCATGTGATGGGGCAGATTCTGAAACTCGTCTCTGATGCTTTCTGGTAGCTGGTAAAGGGGCTGTGGATTTTTGTCTTGTGTGCTGGGCTCAGGTGGGGTTACCAGCCTGAAAAGTGTCGAAGGCAGCTGCAATTCTGATGGTTTTACAACTGGTAACTGGAGAATTCTGGGTTAGTGGCATGAAGAGTGTTGTATGCTTCTAGGGCATCCTCAGGGAACATTCCTCACATCCCGAGTACTCCTTATTCACTCAGTGTCACTATTTCTGTGTTCTAAAGGTTGTTTCTGCTGTGGGCAGCATCTCTAGGGTCTCTCTTACTCAGCCATTAGAGGGGTTCAGTCTCCATTTGAAGTAGCCTTGTTAGACTTATGTACTTCAGGTATAATCTTGTAGATCTATTTCACTCCCCATCATTAAGCCTGGGAAAAAAAGAGGGAAAATCAAATGTGTGTGTGTGCACACATAATTGTGTTTTCAGTCCCTCCTTCCCTTGGAGGTGTTCCCCATGTATATACACCTGCTTGGACTCTGGACTTTCTCCTACCCAGCCAAATGCTCTCCACCATACTTTCTCCTCTGAGCATGTACTTGGAAGCAGACACCCTCCTTTGTTAGCTCCACTTTATATACTTTATACAGTATTTGGGCTACTTAACAGCTAGGACAATGATGGCTGCTCTCCTAGCATTATTCAGTACCTCTTCAAATCTTACGTTACTTTAGTGATAAATAGTCATAATAAATTCTTTAATAGTGCGAAGATAGGTCATTACTCATCACAGCCAGGCTGTGAGAAGATCATAAATCTGTAACAAAAGCCATTCGTTTGGTTGGAGAATCCAAAGCTTCACTGTTTAGAAGGATTCATTTCCACCATCCACCTCAGTTAATCATTCTCTAAGTCCTCATAAATATCACAGGCAAAGGAAAAGAATGACCTATTCTTGCTGTGCCATAAAAAGCATGATGTCGTGCTATGAGTTTTTACTTCTCAGCTCACATGTGAGAGTTCTGCAGCAAAGTAGAGGTTGCAATGTGAAGTTTCTTGCTGACTGTGCTTTCTAGGCCAAAGAGAAGGTGGGCATGAACATATTCAAAGACCAGATGTTCTCCCAGAAGAAACAAACGATACAGCAAGGATCACATGCATGCATACATATGTAAGTGTGTATTGATGCATTTTCTCCAAAACCTGCATTAGTAGCGAAACCTTTAAAAATACTGGAACCAGGCTATTCTACCTCAGCACCTCCAGCAGCCAGACTCAAACCAAGCTCTGCGAGTTCGTTATGTTGCCAACTAGATTTGGGGAGGGATTTTCAAGCTTGACTCTCAACTGTAGGAGGCAGAAACGTTTTTGTTGCTCAAAATTGCGATTTTACAAGGATTTATTAGAAGTGTCTTATGAAAGACACTGAAATAATAACAAATGAGTCATGAAGATTTCCATACTAAAAAAACCACTGGAGAGAAACACATATTGGATTTCCATTATAAAGGAAGATTAGGAGCACTTAAAGCCAAAGTGTGAGCAGGCTTCACGCAAGAGTAACTGAAATAGCTGTAGTGTCTACTGTGTGGCTGATTTCCTTGAGGATCTAGCTGTGAGCCTGCTACAGTTGTACAGGTGGAAGTGCTGCTAACTAGACTATGGTTCATGAGTTAGTGTTGGCCAAGAATTCATTATCCAGATGTGCAAGTTATTATTTTTTCCTAAAAATGCCAGTTTTCCTTGTGGGAAAGGTTTCTGAGGAATTCTTGACTTGGATTGTGTGTTGGAAAAATGCTTTGAGTTTGTCAAAATTTGGTATTTGACATTTTAAAAAATGTCATTATCTTTCTGGTTGAAATGACTTTTTGCTTTTAAACTTCAGTGAACTGAAGTAAAGACTTAAAAAGATGTTAAATGGTTTGGATACAGAAAAGATGCTTTGACAGAAGTGATAAGATATTTTCAAGTATTTACTTGAGGAATGTCTGGTTTTCAGTTTTTAGCACATCAAGTTGGATCAGGGTTTTCCATGTTTGAGCTTTTCTTGTGAATTAAAAGAATAACATCATCTACAGAGCTAAAATCTGGAATCCTGCAGTGTTCTCCCATTCTAGGACAATGTAAAGTACCATGTCATTTAGGTATCCTAACTGGGTGGCTGAGAACAAGGAAGAGGAGCCTGTCTTTTCCCTCTGAGCTTCTCAGGGGGTTGTACAGGCTGAGCTGAGTACTAAAGCTATGATGGAACTTCCCGTTGAAGAGGTGTTTGCATCTGCCACATGTAATTCTTCCCTTCGCTTTTCCTTCCTCTCCAAAGGGAAAAAAAACAGTATGAGGAAATATTGTGTTATTTAGGCAGTTGAATATCCTTCATATATCTTCCCTTCATTTGCAGGGCATCAGCTAGGTCAGTGCTGATGCCGCCTACACTGCTAGTGCAAGGGAGGAATCTTCTCATGCATCACTACTGTCCTGCGTAAAAAGGAAAATGAGGTTGAAAGGGTTGTTCTGGGATGTGTGTGTTAGTGCTCAGAGAAATCCAGAGTGAACTTTGGGGATGGAAAGGAGGGAGGTCTCTGTGGTGGTGCTGAGCAGCCTTTCTCCCGGCTACAACAGAGAACTTCAAATGAATGTATTCAGGAGAGCAACCACCGTGATTGATTTATGCACCTAGCTTTGAACCAGAAACTGTATAAGCAAGCAATAAATCATGGTACTGGAGGAACACAGAAGCTATTGCTTGGGACTCAGTAAGTTATGAGAAGGAAGTATATAAAAGAAAAAGGAGGCGAAAGAAAATTGTCTATTTTTACTAAATTGTTTGAGCTTGAGTATTAGTGGGCCAGGCTTTGACTTGGGATTAGGAGCCAGCTTGGGAACCAGCGAGTGCTGTCTCTGCCTTCATATAACCTCATTAACTCTGTAATGTTAAACACATTCTTCAGCTGGGCTCCGTGGCTGTGTCTCTGTGGCCTGCTTTCCTCCCAGGGTAGCAGCCCATCTCATAAGCATCTCTGTGAAACCCTTGTAGTAAATGTTAGCGATCCCTTCATAGCTGTTATTGTCTCTGCCTCCAGATAGCTAAGCAGGTATACACTTAAGTCCAAGATAAACACTTCCTTGGCCTCTCATTTATTGCAGATCTGAACTCCTATAAAGCTCGCCACTGTGCTGGCTATCATGCCCTCTATCGCCTTTTTGCAAAATGTAATCCATAAAATGCTTTCATGGTAACCTTATACATCGGCAACCAGTGATAACATCTCGAGGCCCCCGTGACAGACAGGAACTCGCAAGCATGGAGTTAATAATGCAAACTTTCAAAAAATGAAACTGGCAGAAGGAGACAAGGAGGGGAATAAAAGGGGCCGGTGTGGCTGTAATTGGGACCATGTGAGCTTCCTTAGAGAGGGATTAAGGGAAAGAGACAGGCCTCGCCCGCGAAGATTAGTTTCAATTAGACGGGCTGGAGGCGAAAGTCAGGACTTGGTGAAAGATTAAAACAAGAAGGGAGAAAGTTTCCATTGCTTTTGCTCCAGGCCTACACAAGAGGGTTCAGTGAGATCATGCTAATTGAAGGCAAAGCTCGCATGGAAGTTAGGAAGAACTCGCATTAATTGATTCGATGCTGCGATTTTTTTCTTCATCCGCAGTGTTCTTTTGGGTTGTTCTTTTTTTTTTTTCTTCAGGCTTCTTCCCCCCCTCCCCCCCTTTCCCTTTCAAAACCTGAAGAGGGAGAAATCATCCACAATTTGTGCTGTAGTTAAAGTGAACCAGGAGGGAGTGCAGTGGACAGTTGCCTGGTGCCATCTAGTCAGTGCCCTTCTATCTCTGTGATCCTCTTTTGGTTTAGTATCAACTCCTAGAACCAAGTTGATGGTGTCATTGTTACCACTGTACAGCAGAGCTGCTTGCTTCCCAAATTCAAAAGTCCATTCTCTTGACAGATTTGGTTTTCCCCACAAGAAGATCCAATTTAATGCATTATCTAAATGTACTCTCTGATATTTACAGTATGAGAATCAACTGGGCTTGTGTTTTCATATTCTGAGGTTGAGTAGAGCAAACACATGGTTTCCTTATGGCTACCATAAAATGGAGCTCTTCAGGAAATGGCAAACAGTATTTTAGTCCATTTCTGCCTGTCTGAATGCAGTAATTGTGGTCCTAGTGAGGAAATTCTGTTGCTTTCCTCCTCCTGCTTCTCTCCCCCCTGCTTCCAGCTTCAGTGAAAAAGGAAATAATGGAATCAGGAGTTAATAGTTGGGAAGATGGGCTTGTGTCATCAGCCAGTGCAGGGTTTCTCTGTGGTATGACCCTTAGTGCTTTGTCTGGTTCTTGGTACAGTGAGCACTGAAATTACAATTACACCATTTCCTTTAAGAGGAAACTATTCCAAATATGAATAGGTTTCCATGTTAAGAATTTTCTTCCCTACCCCCTTGATAATAATGAAAGCTATAGGAAAATGTATATCCAATCTTTCTATATTAGATCAATATTTTTATTCCATTAAACTTGTCTCTGAGGGGCAAGATACATCATCCTTTGCCAGATTTCTGTATCAGATTGTCACTCTCTGGATTTTTGTTTCATAAAGCTTTGGAATTACAATGCCTGGTCAATTAGAGTTAAATGCATTTTCACAGCCGGCCAGAAAAACATTAGCACTAATCAAAAACACGGCACCAGCGGGGATTCCCAAAGAGGGGTTCTTTGGTTGTTTTATGAAAACGTTCTCTCAGCTAGAAACATCAAAAGACACCCACAAACAGGATCTGCTGAAGCACGAGGAGAAGAATTTGTGTTCTGGCTGCATTGAAATCTGTCTTCCTTGCAGCTGACAGTTGATGCAACATGTTCTGCGTTGAAGCTATATCAGTGCTCGGCAGGGGAGGACCCTCGTGGAAACACCAGTGCTTGGTAGCCGTTCAGCACCATCCTCTGTCTTTGGCCTTGCACACACACGTTGTTTCACTTCAGTTTCATGGTTCCTGCTGCATTTTTCAAATTCACAATGAAACTGGATCTTGCAGGCTAGTTCCTTAGTACCTTCTCAGTGTTCACATTAGGAAATGGAAATGCTTCCGGTGGTATCTCACCTGGCCACTGGATGACTGTGATTGTTGGGTCTGGCGAGAACAAGCTGCAAAGCTGGAGTTTGGATGGTGTGGAACGCTCTGTTTGCAGTGGTGACTTTTCTTTCATATATACCCCCTGTTTATTGCACACATCATAGCAACATGTTCTAGCATCCCTTTCTTAGAATGGTGCTGTCAGCACAGAATGTGGAATGCTTCAGCTACAGCTTGGAGTTGTCTGAGGATCCTGGGCTTTGCTGTGCCACAGGACCTGGCCTTTGTGTCTGCTGGGTTTTCCCAGCTATCAGAACAGCACCATGGACATTTTTACAGTGGATACAAATGTATCTGGGAGTGGAAGGCTGCAGTTGACTGCATCTCAAATCCAAAAAGTTCTAAGACTGGACTATTGTTCAGATATAAAACCACTGAGCAGAACAAATCGGCATCATCTGCTACCTCTGAATGGCACTTAGACACAAACATTGCTTTCTAATTGCAATATTTCTTTTAAATGGAAACATTGACAGCATTCCAGTTTTTCCCTGTTAAAATGTAGTATCCCTGATTTCGTTTCCCACCTACCTCCCTTCAGGCTTTATTTCTGTTCCTTTTTTTGGTGTGGATTTATTACATGGAAGCCTGATAAATGGATGCTATGAATGAATGTTTTCCAAACATTGTAGGAACTATTAAGAAAGTGGTTTTCCTTCTTCCCCTTTTTCCTTCCCACACTCCTCCCCCTCCCACCCCACAACTAATAGCACACAAATAGCACTTCATGTAATTTTGGCTACTCTCCACTATTCCAGGCAGACTTCAGGAAATCTCTTGATTTATAGTTGTGGCATCCAAAGGCAGCATGCTGCCTGCTTCCTTAAGGGATGCCTGTTGGTGACATTCTGTAAGTTTGAGGTGCAGTATTTCAAATAGGCAATATCCATATTTTAGTCAGATAACTGTCTATGCTTATAAATTGATTTAGTAATGAAATGAGCTCCTTTCATGATGCTTGCTGGCTTTATGGGCTTTGTTATGGTATACTCAGACTGTTTCTGAAGTTTAGTTTACCAAAGTAGAGCCAAAGTTTTCTGTCCATGTTCTCATAAGCAGTCAAATTGAATTCAATGGGGCTATTCACATTAATAGGTAAAGCAGGATTTGGGACTAAGTTCAGAAAAACCATCCAGCATGTGCTTGAGGCCCACTGTCCTCTTGGTTCTCCACTGCTGCTGTTGGCTCCTCGAGGAATATCAGTGCTGAAATGCTCCATTAGGTTGTTTGTTAGTGGAGTCGCATATGTGGTCTCTTGCAGGTGGCATGCTTGGAAAGGGGCTTCGGGCCAAATTTAAGGCTACAGCTGAGTGATTTGCCCTTGTATCTGGGTTTTGTATTCCTCGATGGATTGATAGTACTTCACTTGTAACATTACCAGATGAATTCCCTGCTATTTGTAGGGTTTACAGGTGTTAGCAGTGTACTTGGGTTTCCCTGCTCTCCCTTAGTACTAATCCTTTAGAAGGACAGTACTAAGTCCTTAAAATACAGTCTGGAAAGCCATCTGAGATGACATTGTGATAGTGCTCAAAGGGCTGTAGGAGAAAAATATCTATGCCTCAAGTAAGACAGGATGAAAGAAGGAATAGCAGCATTACTATCCAGTAAGGCAACTCTTCATCTTGCTCCTGTTCCCATCCTTCAAGGTCCAGGATTCTGACTGGGTTTTCAAGTGGGATATCATGTCTCAAGATGCTGAATTTCAAGTTTTGGGGTTTTTTAGTTCTGGGTTTGAATATCTGGAGTGAAGCTCAGTATTTGTGCTGTTCCCTTCTGATGTGCTACCTATGCTTTTGTTCTGCGTGTGTTTTACCTCCTCCTACTCCACTTCTTTGCTTTAGCCAAACTGCATATCGTATTCTGCTCAGGCTCTTTCACTTGGATACCCTTTCTCAGGATTGGAAAAGGTCTTTGCATCTTAAAAGTTCTGATCTTGACCCTAAACCTTTGCAAGTGTTTCTGTCCTGATAGTACTCATTGCCAAGAGTGACATTTAAAGCTTCCAAATACTCAAAGTGGGTGTCAGTGGGTCATTCTGTAAAGTTCAGGAGACTCACTCTGCTCCTCTTCCTGTAACTTCTGTCCCTCAGTCCTGAATTAAATGATGGGTGGCATCTCCTGCTTTGTGGATTGGATCCCGCTACCTGAGGATCACCGGGTGAAGTACGCTGACAGCTGCTGCTCCATAATTCCCAATGGTGTATCATTAGGTTCTTATTTTAGAAGCATTTCAGACAATGACCCTGCTGATACACAATGATGGAGCATGGCAGAGATTTACCAGTTTAGTGCTGGACTCAATTCAAGTTCACTTTCATCAGGGGACCTGTAAAATCTTTCCATAGGAAACATTAGAATAAGTAAGACTTTAGTTTGGACTCTCCTTCATGTGAGACAGGACTATCATTGTTGTCTTTGGAAAGAGTTTCTCATGACATCTACTTTTGAGCTGGCCTAGGCTCGGCTGCATGAGGAACGTGTTTGGAGAAGGCAGACAGGTTGTTTATGGCAGAGAAAGAGAGGTGTCATTACAAGTGAAAAGACCTGGTTTTTAGGCTTGCTATCCAACTTCTCGTGAGGGATGAAATGTTAATAGAAAGGTACAGCTGGATCTCACCTGAATTGCTGCTGTCCCAGGCTTAGACAAGGGCTGGTGACCCATGGTCAGGGGTTTCCAGGCTTGTTTGAAGTACATGTATTTGCTCTGTTTGGCCGTGTTGTTCCAGGATTTAGTTCATTTTAAAGACTGGATAAATGACCTGTGACATTCACGCATCCTAGAGATGTTCTGCTTTTCTCATCTGTAAAGAGGGGAGACCACACTCTCCGTGATGTGCCTGAAGACAAGCACTGCACAGCCATGGTTCTACCAAGGGCTGTTCTGAAAGTTCTCAACTTCAGATAAAACAAGCTTTATACTGCAAAAGCATTGGCTTAATACATAACAAACTGTGGCATCCTTGGACAATTCTGGGACATCAGGTCCCAGTAAGAAGAGCAGGGATTTACCTGGGTCAGGAAGCGTTTGGAATTCTCCCCAGAGTTAAGAATGTTTTTATTAGTTTAGGTTTGTTTTTGAGGGGAAAAAAAGTAACTGCATCCACAGATATCCAAAAGCTCTTCAGGTTTCCCACCAATTTGAAAAGTATACTTAGCAGTAAGTAATATTTCTCTTCCTCCTCTTGTAATGTGTTTCTTCTTATATTGTTTCCTTTCTTCTTTGTAATTCATTTTTTTATCTTAAATGGAAGAGATCCCACATGCACTGTGAAACAAGCCAGTTAGTCTTTTTCCACAACGTTCTGATACTTTGTGTATATGTTTTACTTCCTGGAGTATGACACAGGTAAAGCTGCTCCCAGGAATAAAATAAACCATGCTCAGAGTTATAGAAATCAGAAAGTTTTAAACTTAAATCTTTAATAAAGTCTTGCAGTGGGCAAAGCTCTGACAGTTGTGCTTCCAAACCCATCATGTGAAGTTACCATGTTAAATTGTTTTGTAGAGAGGCTTGAAGAGGAAAACCCAATGAAGAACAGAATGCAGGGCGAGCTCCAGAGCCTGATCCTGCAGCCCTGTTACAGAGCTCTGTGGGACTGGGGCCTTTGTCTATTGAAAAAATGGACCCAATAGCCCCTTCTCCAATCCCACTCCTCCCACGGCTTCAGTTAAATTCTCGGATCGTGAGGGCATGTAGGGAACAGCTGCTTATGATCTCTTCACAAGTGCTGGGTCATTGGTAAACAACCATCCCTCCACCCTCTCGGAGCAGAAAAAATGATACAAAAAATGTATTCATTTTCCTGATGATGAAGAGTAATGAAGAGCACGTGCACGCTGCACGGCGAGCGGGAGAGAGAAATGACAAATTAAATCATGTCTCGTTTGACAACCCTTTAAGTGTAACAGATCTGCACTTGTGCTGTCTGACAGGCATGATTGATACCACGGAGCACTCGTCAAGTTTTAAACACACAGACCGAACAAAGAGTCACTTCATCCCCGTTCTTGTAGTTTACAGGCAGCCCAGTGCTACGCGGGGTAAGCACCCCTTCATGCCGTGCTGTTTGACTTGGCAATACACTGCATCGCACTGTTTGGACAACTATATTTATTTTTATGATCCTTAAAATATTGTAACCCAGTCAACTCAACAGTCATTTAAGGTAATTTCTGGTCTGAACAGCATCTATTTTCTAGACAACTTTACAATAATATATGTTTGCTGTTGGCCAGATTCTTTGTGTAGGTACCTCTGTTTCTGTGCTGCATTCATAGCTGTTAACTGGGAGAGAGTCACAGTATCCAGTGATGTCTAATGACTCGAAATCTAATCCTCTTGGATGTTTCTGACCATGCCATTTATAGATGATATTTAGCATGGGAAAACAATATGCCTTTCTTTACACTTTATTAGTGTACAAACCAACTAACACACCGATGAGCTATCTTAGATGATTTTTTGGGGGAAAAATGCTCTGAGACAGTGAAAATTTCATTCATTTCATTCTGAACAGCTCAAGGTGGCAAATGTAAAAAAAGGTGCTACTGTAAGCAGGGTCAGGGTCTGTAATTACCAGTGCTTTGCTTTTGCGCCACAGTGATACAGTTACTGTGAGTCTTTTAAATGTACCAGTAAGAGTGGGAGGATAATGCTCTTGAATTTCACATTTTCTTCTGAAAAGCTGTAAACATCTCCACTTACGTCTCTTGTCTTTCTCATGATGTTGCATAGTCATTTCAGGAAGACTGCTGACATTCTTCTGTGTCCATGGCAGGGTTTGTCTGCTGTAAGGTCTCAAAAATGGGTCAGCAGCTCAGAGCAGCCAGTGAGGAACCCATTATGGCACAGAAGTGGAGGGAGCGCCTATGTAAGAGCACTGTGAATAGACTGGGACATAGGTAATCCTATGGAAGGGGTAGAGGTAATGGAATAACTTTGATTTTTAAGGACTTAATGAGTCCAAAGCTTAGTCTGGGGAGCGATGTCCCATCTTACCCTGGGCTGGGAGCTCTGAAGTTACAGGGAGCAGTGATGGTCTCTCTCATATCTAGATATTCTTGACTCATGTTTTTATGTTTCTATGAAGCTATTTATTAGCAGGGAAAAAGAACCTGCACAGCTTTTAGTGGGTGTTGTGAACCAAATCTGTGGTCTCTGTAAATACAAGACCTTCTTTAGACTGGGGTTTAGGAGATGCTTACACATATATCAGCTGTGTCTGCACAGGGATGAATTCCCTCATCTGGGCTTTCATTTTCTGTATCTTTACTATGGTCCTGGGCCCTTAACTCCATTAAGGGTAGATGCACAACTGTTTATTTAGGCCTTTTTAATCTGACAGTTCCAATCAAGCTAATTCATCCGAGGGAGACCAACCATCCTTTTATTTATTTTAAGCTATTTTACCAAGGTAACCCAATCCAGCCCATCTCCGTATCTTGTTTACAAGAGCAGCCCCGGTGACAACATCTGTCCTGTGTAAAATGTCAAAAAGAGAGAAAGAAAAAGGCAAACCTTGGGAAAATCATAGAGGTATCAGAATCATTCTTCAGACTCACATCAGCCTCCAGCATCACTGTCTCTGCTATTCTGAGAAGAAAAAGGGTCGGAAGGAGGTACCAGAGCTGTGGTGTCAGAGCCCACGCTGGCTGGGAGCCAGGCCCTGGTATGTCCAGTGGAATGCAAGTCCTGTGAATAGTGGTTGCTCCTACCTGTAGTCTGTGGGATTTCAGATGTAATCTGAAGTGGCAGCTGGACAGTGAGGTGGAAGTTGCCGAGCATACAGCAGTACCTGCATCTTTTGTCTTTCTCTGTTTCTCTGTAGGTTTGTGGTTTGTTTGTTTATTTGTTTGTTTCATATTAAGCTACTCAGTTTCTGGGCTGCCCTAAGGGGATTTTGCACCTTCCTAGTGAAAACTACTTGTTTTAAATGACGATAAGAAATAGCTTTTGCCATCCAGTAAATGAGGGAAAGTCTGATACAGCTGCACTGTAAGAGGTTAATATACACTAAAGTGACAATGTTTAAAGTTATGGCAGCAGTTTAAAGGACAGAACTGGCTGTAAAGGTGACAGTACTTTGTGGTCCATAGAAGTGGAGGAAAGCTGAGCAGCTCCCATTGCTGAGATGCCTTGGCAGTGCTTGGTGGCTTGTCTTGATCCTTGCTGATCCCTGCAAGCTCTTGTATTTCAGGAAGAGGTGGAAGCCTGAGGAATTTATTTGTCACTTGAGCCTAGTGATGACCATCAGGAATGAAACCTGCGTAGTCCATTACTACTTGCCATTGTGTTGTGAGCTCTTGTCTGAATCCACTGCTCCATGATGTGTGGTGTGAAGTTCCTGCTGGTGGAAGGCTCCTTATGGACAGGCTGCAGAATAACATTTCAAAATAAAAAGACCTGCTTGGGTCAAAAAGCCATTTCTTACAGGAAAAAATACATTTTCACATGAATGTTGAGTATGTGACAAGTAACCCTTTGCTACTAAACCTGAGAAAAAATGTTCAATTGGAGAGAGGAAATTTGATCCTTCAAATTTCAGCCAAACCTGCCAGAAATAAATGTAATGAAAACCACTGTGTACATGTTAGAAAAGCCAAACAAACATACCTGAGAAAGGTCTTTAAATGTATCACAACCGAGACTTGCTATACAAATAAATGAGGCACATCTGCTCTTGCTATTGCACTTGCATCCATGGGAAAGAAAAGATTACAAGATACCAACATTAAAGTAGATCAATACAGGAGAAGTGAGTGGGAACTCCTGGAAGGAGATTGTTAGATAGTGACTGCTTGGAATAAGTCCAAACCCAATTGCAGCACAGAGAAATTGGCTTTGTGTTGTACCATGTTTTCTGTAATGCAAACCAGTGTGTGTGAGTGTGGGTGGTGGTATGTGATTGTCATTATGAAAAGCTTTTGCCAGCACAGTAGCTCAGACACCAGGGGATAACGCATTACACACTGATGCTTTCCAGGACATTGATTCTGAAGCAGTTGTGGTGGGTTGTTTCTATCAGAGGATGTGAGCTTCTGAACCACAGTTTCCCACAGGGTGTTATCTTGGCAGGACAAGGGTAAGATCCAGTCGTACTTCAGAGAAATGCCTCCACCTCCCTGCAGTGTTCGGGTTTCACCTAACACTGCTGTGCTTTGAGGTTAGAGATAGGGATTCATGTTTCAGACAATGGACAGAACAGTGGGGGAAGCAAGCCCCTGTTTCTGTTACAGCATAATCCCACCTGGGAGAAAGGCTCACTGGTTACTTCAGAGCCGTTGTGTGCTAGAACACCTCACGGAGATTAAAGCGCCTCACAGAGGAGATATGCCAGGTTGATGATCCTGCGATGAGAGAGCATACCCAGAGCTGCATTAAAGCTGCATCAGGTTTGGGATCCAGTGTAAATACAGGCACCTTGATCGCTTATGGACCTTAAGGAAGTCCTGAGCAGTGCTGAGACTGACAGTTGAGCTGCAAACACATCACCATGTGTTGCTAAACCCTTCACCTCCTGGAGTTTCAAACTAATGCAATAAATTGTGCTTCTGGTCCTCAGCACAGCATTTGCTGTGGGAGCTGCCACATTCCACCTCTGAGCCAGCAGGTGCTGGTTGTTGGGAAATGTGATCCTTGGATCACTTGGATGCATCTTGAAGAATGTAACTTACAGACATGTAAGAGGGAGGCTGCATGGAGAGGTTTCCTTCCCTCAGCCCGGGAAGCCCGGTGGTGTCTGTGGTTTTGTAAAACCTCTTGTGCTGTATTTGTTTTTATTCCTCTGCTAGCCCTTGGGTCCAGATTACTTTCAGGCAGGCTGGTTTACTGTTTGCATAACACAGGCTTAAAGTCTGTTAGAAATGGGTCATTTCTCAAGTAAAATTCCCCAGAAAATAATGACAAGTATTTGCGGTGCTGGGTCTGGTGGCACTTGGCAATTACAAATAAAAATCCATTTCTCGATCCAGACTTTCCTTCTTTTCCGTGGGGACAAATTAAACTGAACTGCAGAAGTTTCGAACATGCTTCTAAATCCAGCTTGTGGGGTGATTCTACATGTTATTTCTTCCTGGGAAAGTGTCTCAGATTCATATTAATGAGGATTCTATGGTTGTGGTTAGGGGAAATTTAGTCGTGTGGCTTAAGCAGCCTCAGGACTCTCATTAAGTGCAAGAGGTTAATAGTCTAAACTAGCAGCTAACTAGCTATGGTCAGCAGAGCCTGATTGCTTTTGGCTCACACTAGCTAAACTGGTCCCTTGTCCTGTGCAGGGGTAGAAATGCCAGTGGGAACAGAAAGTGGGAGTGGGAAAAACTAGTCTGCATGTGAGTGATTGTAAGGACAGAGAGGGATTTCCTAAAAGTATATGAGCTCTTAATTCAGGTGTAGTTTGTGCTCTGGCAGTTTGAGATTCTTGCCTAGCCCTGTGCTTTGCACACACAGCTCAGGGAAAACCTTCTCTTTGTGGGAATAAATGGTTGCATGGAGCATCCATGGCTTCATCTTCTGGCAGGTTGGAATAGAGATTGCAAAATAACCAGAAAAATTAATATAGTTTCACTCAACTTTGGTCTGAGAACAGGTATCCAAGATGCGGTCTAGAAATCCAAAACATTATTCCAAGGGATCAAACGGAAGCATGATCTGTCTAAATAGCCAGATCTGAAAGAACATATCTCTTTCATCAAGACAGCATCATGTGCTGTCCATCCCATGCCTGCAGCAGGTTGCACCACTCTGAAGTAGTTTTGCAGCATTGGTCTCAATCTGCTTGCAGGGAAGTGTTTCCTCTGAAAGAGGAAAGGGGTCATTAGCTTGTAGTTCTGTGAGAGAAAGCAATACTTTGCTGTCTGCAGGGCACATGGGACTATGGTCTCTGGGATCCTTTCTCAAAGGCAGTGAAAGTTTGGCTGGAGCAGGGAAGCTTCAGTTGCTGGTCACAGCAAGTAGAAGTGCTCTAAATGCACAGGAGCCCTCACGTTAATGCAGTTGGGTCTGTGTGTGAAGCCTCTCTCTTATGTCAGGAAAGCCGTGTCTGCAGTAGCAGTTCCCCTTGGGAAGAAGTGCCTGGGACTCCAGCCTAGCCATACATCTCTGTCAAAATCTCTATGAATAAATTAACCTTTCTAAAGATTAGTGCACCCTAATACCTCAGGGTTTTTTTCTTGTTTTTTAACAGCACAAATGCTAAAAATGCCTTGACAGACCTTGCTGGTTCTGTGCTGTGGATTGTCTACGAAGGATTATGCTGCAAGTGGTGTTAAAGGCACAGCCATGTGGTTACATGTCCTCCTTTGGAGAAAGGCTTTAGCGTATGGCAAAGCATATGATTATGAGTAGAATCTCTAGCATACTGTGATACTGTGATACTGTGAAATCCTCATTAGGGTGAGTAATAAAAAAGCTAATGAAAATTCTTGTGTTTTTCCTTTTAGAACACGTCCAATTCAGACACCTCCCAGTGCTTCACAACTGTTAGCTCACCAGAGCAAAGGCATGATCTGACTCACAAGGCTTTGAAGATTTTGGTAGCTACACTTAACACTCGGGTAAGCTACAACACTGGTTGCCAAATATATCTGTGGAACAATGCCTCAGTGTCAGCAGCCCAGTGGGCCCTTGTCCTGAAGGCTTTTCCCTATTTCCCTTATTTTGGTAAAGCAGGCTGTGTGGAGGTCAGGTATCTGTCGCTCTGTTCTCTTGCCATTGGATTGCTGGAATTGATCTGATCCTTTCCAGGCAGTGGGGCCATTCCAAAGATGGTAGGGAGTGTTTTGATTTTTGATCTTTTTGAAATGAATTATGGGGAGGAAGCTGTCTGCTATCAGAGGAATTAGTCAAATTCCTTGTCAGATGTGCAGTCCCATTAAAAATGCATTATCTGTTTTCAAAGCTTAAGGACGGGTGTTGGTTGAGAGTCTTTAAAATATTATTGTAAACTTTCACTGAGGAAAAAGTATTCCTGAGCCTTTCATGAAGGCTAATCCCACTTCAACTACCGTCAACCAGCAACTTGTGGGGTGGCCTTCTCAAGCAGTGCTAGGCAAGAGCATGGAGTTATGCTGGGAAAATCCCTCTGGAAGATGCATACATTTGTTTTCTGACATTGGTAGCAGCTCTCAGCATTCAACTGATTTGTTCTGATAATGATCCCGTGTGTGCTGCCTCTTCAGATGATCGCGTTGCTCTTCTCTGTGGGATTTGGAGTTCGGATAGCTGAGGCCAGGTCTGAATTTGTCCTTGATGAGATAATGAACTCTGGTTCTTGCAAAGGAGGAAATTCAGAACACTTAAATGCGTAAGCTCATAACTTGAATATCTTAAAGTAGACAGAAGGAATCTCAGTCAAAGCTTTGAAGTATGTATCGTGGAGGAAGCCACAGCTTTTTCTGGGAAGGATTAATGGGATATCGTGGAGTGTGCAATATCACTCAGCCTTTAAAACATGTTCCTTGGAATGTTCTTATGTAAGCATACAATACTGACATGCAAACTTCTCTTTAGAAAGTAATTATTAGCTGCAGAATCACACAATCCTCCTAGTTTTTCCTTATTTTTGACATGTAAATAGGATTTCCAGGAAAACCTCATTGTTTTTTGATCTCTTTCACTGCTATTCCCAACCATAATTGACTTTACATTAGCCATGGCAGACCGTAAGTGGTGGTCCCTGTTCCATAGGTTATATGCTTAGACCTTTGCTAATTTGAGTTGTTAGTGCCTTGGAACAATGCTGTTCTCACCATTTCTATTTGCAGTCTAACCTTCGCTTTCTTCACTAAGCAGTATAACTCATAAGCTGACTGTGTGAGCAGGAGGGGGGATCGCTTATGAAAGTCAGTCTGCTTGGCCATGCATTGCAAATGCTCTCATTTTGTATGGTCTCTTTAATATCTTTGTTTCTGCATCTATGCTCTCATCTGAGCACAACTGGAACAGCAAAGAATCTGCTGCTCAGGCCATGTAACAAACTGTGTATTTTAATAATTAAAAAAAGAAGGTGGCCACCTCTTTGAAGGAAGGAAACGGCCTCGGCTGGCAAGGGATCCCTGCGAGGGCCGTGCCAGCACCCAGGGACATGTTTCATGCTCCTTTGTTTTTCTGTTCCATGAGAGGAGTTGGCAGAAAATACGCAAATTCCTCGGGTCTGGCTGGATGCTCTGGCCCCCTCCAGTAACCGTGTTTCCTGCCTGGTTCTCTGGCAAGCATGTCAGTTTTAGAACAGCTCCAGTTCTCTGTGTCACTGCAGGCAAGTGAAACACAGTGTGGTGCTTATCTCTTCAAATACCAGTGAAGTTGGGGTTCCAGTCCCTGTTTGCATCATTGCCAGTCCACCTGTTAAAAGACTTTCCAGACCACAACCTATGAAGAGAGCACATGCATATCACAAATATTTGGGATCCTGTGTTATGTTGGAAGGCTTTTAAGGTGCTTTGATTATATTTTGATGGTGGCTGAACTCCTGAGAGATCATATTAGGGCCTTCCAACAAATGCCCCAGAATCAGCTAAATTGTGTGGGAAGGTGAAAACCAGCTTCACTCCTTCTTTAGCCAATCCCTGTTAAAAAAATCAGCCCAAAGTTTTGTGACTGAACGTTTAAAGAGGATTTTCCCTCGCTCTTCTGCTTAGTAGATGAAGGAACAGCAGCAAATATTCTCATCCACCTTCCAGGTTCAATAAGCAGTGAACTTATTAAAAGAAGCTGAGCTGGTGTTTGCCTTGCAGTTTCCACTATTCTCTGCAGTCTTGGATGAGGAGAGTTCACATTGCCACAAACATCAGAGCAGAGCCCTGCCTGGTGCTGTCTAGACAACCTCGTACCCAGACAAAGCTACAGAAAAAACACTTCCTTGTATTCTAACTAGTCTGTGCAAAGCAAAGATCATCAAACCAGTAGCAGCACTTCAGATCTTTTCCTTACCATTTCACCAAAGGAGGGAATATGTGGTCCTCAGGTCTTCAACATCCCGTGCATTGAGCTATGTATGATGGGAGGCAGCTGCAGTGCAAATGATTTTATAACGCAGAACGGTGACACTTTAACGTTTCCTTTTCTAGAATAGGTTTATCTCAAAATTTTATGTTATTTCAAGAAAGTGGAGTGTTTACCATAAATAGCAGGGCCTGCAGAAAGCCTGCTGCAACACTCTTCCTACTGTGAAGCAGCAGTACCTCAAGCCTGAACCAATTTAAGAAGGCATTGGCCATATGATTTTAATATTAACAAGTGGAGCAAATTTGTGAGTGGGTTGTTGGCCAGTTTCATAGTGAGGGCGCCTGCAATCCATCAACACGGCTCATGCAACAAGGTGTCAATGCACAGGCAGAATAATAACAAGAATTGGGTGCATGCAGGGATCACTCAGCTGGTGGAGAGGTGTTAACATGCGGGAGGAGAGAAAGCGCTATGGTGAAACGCTGTTATTTGTTGGTCAGTTAGCAACCCTGTAGTTCTGGGATGAGGAAGAAGCAGGGCAAGAAGTGGAACGTGGCAAGGAGGGTGAGGGACGGTATGCCTGTGGCTTTGTTGCTGGCTGGGAAGCTGAGAGGTGGATGGCGTGAGTACAACGTAGTTTTTGGTGGCAGAAAGTGGTCCCGACCACCTTTTGTGAAGCAGGAGCACACAGGTTATGTGGTTTTAAATGCAAGCAAGCGCTCTTTAAAAGGGCATTACAGTTGTGACACCCAACCCAAGGGTTGGAGAGAGGACCCAAGTGCCAGGCTCCTTCTCCTTGGGGAGCTCAGGTGGGCTGCTGCCCAGCCCTCAGACCTGTAATGGTGGGCTAACATGGTTCAAGGAAACCTGTCATTGCAGGAACTCCACTTGAACACAACACACTGGGCTGTGATGGAGTAGAGCAAGGAAAACGCTCCTTATTCAGCTTCCCTTCCAAGTGTGTTTCCTTGCAAAGGCTTCCCCTGGGAATAAGCCTGCCGCTCCTACACTGACTGGGGGTGAGCAGTGCCTGATGCCCAATTTCTCACCCCTGTGCCCCAGTTCCCCTGCCTGAGCCAACACATGGCTGCCATGGGAGGTGTACCAGGGAACATGGCCCCTTTGGGACGTGGCGTTTTGACGAGTACAAATAACATTGCAGGCTAAGGCTGGAAAACGAATCCAGTCTGTGGACACTGGCTTGGCTTTCACAGGACGTGACAGAGGAGGAGATGTGGATGGGCCTGTCTGTTTGCCAAGGACAGAAGGACAAGGAACAGTCACCTCTGCAAGAGGTTCTGAACATACAAGAGGGGTAGATCTCTTAGCACTGTGCCAAAGGGATTGAACTCTCCAGAAGTTACTCTAAAGCTGGTGCTCCTTAAGAAGGATCCTTCCCAGCTGTGTCCTGAGCTCTTACAATTTTTGCAGGGATGTAATTTTTTTGCTCTATTTCATAGATTTTTCTCCCTTTTCATAGCGTCCCAAAGGGTGATATCAGCATGTTGTTATGTTCTTTCTGTTGTGTGCCAACTTCAAGTATGTATTTTCATCCGTCTGAATAAGCACAGAGCTACAGTGACATGATCCAGGATTACAAAAACATGGGCTGTCACAAAAATGTGGGCCTCTGTTTGAAGGAACCCAGGTCACCTCCTGATCTCACCTTCCCCTCCAACAAATGACTGGAGCTGCTGTGTCCTGCTTGAGTTACTTTGTCTCTGCCTTTACCTCTGTTACTTTATTTCTGTATTGCTTAGCTAGTTTTGACTTAGCATAATGTCTGCGCTCTAACTCAGGTGGTTCATACATGCTCTTGGCAGCACATGCTAGCTTTGCTGTGCTAACAGCATGCTCTTCTGCACATCTGAAATAACACCAATCTTCTTTCTCCATCCAGATGAAAACCTCTCCTTTCTGCTTTGCCAGTCACTGTTTCCTGTCACTTGCAGTGGCCTCTTCCCAGGAGGTAAGAAAATAACCTTGCATACTTTCTACCAGTGATAATGTGTTGCGTTGGCATTCTGTGAATGACTGGTTTCAGGAGCCTCTGTCAGCGTACCTTGCCAGCAACCAGGTTTTGGATGTTTGCTTTGGGAACATTTTGTGGTTGAATGGCTGTGTTCCATTCCACATGTAAACATGGGCAAAAGCTCACATTGAACAGTGCTAAACAGTTGGACACTGGTCAAAGAGGCTACTCCCCTTCTTGAATACATTGAAATTTCGCATGGAGCACAGAACAATTTAGTAGCAGGAATGCCCAGGTCCTGCCAAACGTATGATTTTGTTTTATTTTCTTTTTCAAAATGCCTAGTACAAAGACTGAGCCTTTATTTGGAAGAAGATGTCAGAAAAGCAAAACTTAATTGAATCTCAGACTGTACAACTGGAGTCATGTCTAAAAGGAAAACTGTCTTTTCCCTCAGCATGCACTTGTACTGGAAGCCAGTTTCCACCCTCATTTGCATGAGTTTAAACCACAGTAATACCACATGTGACTGTGCCGGTATGGCTTGAGATTAGAATTGAGTCTTCAGCTATTGTTTTTCACTTTCTTAGTCATCTGATTGAACACAGTGATGCCAATCTGATTACTTGCCACAGACGTGCAGAAGAGTCTGCCCACAGCATTGGGATCTAGTGTGTGCTCACCACTTTTCAAATCCGGGTCTGTGTCATTGAATGTTGCAAGCTCTGCTTTGGCAAGAACAGGAGAGAGACACATCCTATAAAAACCAGTATGCACTGTGGTGCGAGGAGCTGTGACAGCTCTTTGCTGAGTAACTTTATCCTTCAGGGGTTTTCTAACCATCTAGTGGAGGTGTCATCCTCAGCTCCTAAGGTAATATAGCCCATCTTCTATATAGAGTCAAGAGAGAGTCAGTTCTCCTGTGCCACACTGCTGAAGCCTGCTGCTGTGCCAGGGAGCACTGGTAGGGCCTCTTCTAGTGAGGGGTCTGGGAGCAGCATAGCTCAGCTTTCAGGCATTTTCAGTTTAAGGGCACCTTCTGGCTTGTTGAATGTCCTGGTGTACTCTGCCGTGGTTTTCCATCCACGGTCTGTGGAGCACTGATGAATCTCTGGTAGCACTTGTTGGTGCTTCACAGATTGTCCGATCACGTGGTGCTGGCACACTGCCGTATTTCCAGCTGCTAAATTGCATTCAAAGGCCATTTAAAATACTTTCCTAATAAAACTTGCCTATAAAAATAGTTACTATAGCTGCTGCAGGGATGTTCTAGGAGCTGGTCCAAAAGACAGTCCCTGCTGAGCTGAGATCCACCCTACTAAAAAAAGCTGAGAAATTTCAGCCTTAGTAGGAGTGCAGCAGAAAATACCAGCAGCAGGAAAGTGGCAGTGGAAGCGTTAACCCAGTCCTGTGCTCTCTTAGTTAATGCACAGTCACTCCTGCAGCTGATGGATCAGATAGGCAGCATGGGTTGTTGGGTAGAGTTTCTAAGCTGTTTAAATATGTTGCAGCTTTGCTGTTAAAGTAGAGGAGCTTGGATTAATTGAGTAAGTGGCACTTAAGAGATTGCAGGTTAGGAGGAAGCAGAGTGTGGCTAAATACAGCTTGGGTGTTCATGTGTTTTTCTCCCCCTCTTTAAATCCGTGGTTGCACTTTCCCTGTAGCTGTGGGGCTGGGACAAAGCCCATCAGCTGCAGGTTTTATTGCCAGTGAGCTGAGACATGCAGCTGTTTCAGTTCTTTGATCACAGAAGATAGCAGGACAAGCAAACCCAATGCTGATGCAAGCTGCTGTTCAAAAAGCCCTGTGTAAGCTCAGTGCAGCTGCTTGGACTCCCAGAAGGTGGCAGGGATAGGAGGCAGAGGCCAGGGCAGGGCTGGCAATCCGTTTGGATAGGGTCTCAGTGGCCGATGGTACCTGCTGAGTCTTCTTTCTGGCCAGGTATAACCAGTTCTCTCTTTGCCATTTCATGCCAGTGCCCAAGTGTGCTGGAAATGCAACTTTAAAATAAGTTATTTTCTCCATACGCAAAAGAAGTCTTTGGAAGCCAGCATGCTTCACTGGTGTGCATGTCTTGTTTCCTTTCTCACAGTCGAAGTGTCCTCCTCAGCGTTAACTAAACAGTTAGCTCGATGCTTTAATTTATTCTTCTGTTGTCATTAGTTCATCAAGGCAAATGCTTTCAGGACTTTGACTTGCATCCTGAAAACCTCTTTTTCTTTTCAGGATAGAGACTTTTTCCCCTTCATTTTTGGACATATCTGATGCATATGCCAGATACCACAAATAGCCCAGTCTCTTTTTTCTTCGTTAGGCAGCATCTGGACTTCTTTCTGTGCCATTACAGCGGTAGATTTTGACCTGGATTCTCTGTGACATAAGGGGTAGGAGTAAAAGAGCAAACTGTCAGGGAGCTGGTCTGACTTCATAGTTTGGTTCAGAGCTGGATAACCTTGTGTTTTGCAATGTGGATTTAAAGGCAAACATTGCAGGAACTCCTTCTTTTGAGACTTAAGCCCATACCAAGGATGTAAGTGATAGAAGAAAAGGTATTTGTCAGAAGGATAGGTGAGTTTTCCCCCAACAGCAGATTCCTGTGTTGAACCAGCACAGTCCTCCCCCGGGAGTGTGCTCCCATCTCCAATTGCTTCTGTCTCAGGACCTTTCTTCAGGGAATTGTCACTTGATTGTTGCAAATGTTAGTGCTCTCTGGGAATGTGAAAACCTTGATTTCCAGTGCTAGAGAGTTGCTTTCTGTGAGCTTCTTCTATTGTTTTATAGTTGTCTGGCTTTGAAATGTGTTAAAATTCAAATGTTAGTATTGCTAACTGGGCTGTTTTAGCAAGACCTAAGGTTGCATAAATGGTCTCTAAGATGGGCTGCTTCATTTTTGGTTCTATGGGAAAGCTGTAACACAAGAAGTGACGGGGTGGTTTTTAGTGAATTCAAAGTGAAACAGAAGAACTCTTCCTTTCAGGGTTGTCTAATTCACGTGTGGGAATTCAGAATGATATTTTTCCATCCTAATTTCTCTCTTAATTTTTCATCTGCCATTAGTAGCATAACAGAGAGGGATACCACTCATTTCATCACTCTGCCTTACTAGAATATGATGCTTCAGACTTTTGGGAGCACTATCTAGTCAGGGGCTGTGTAAGGCTGGTTTGACCCAGAGTATCAAAATTAGGCCAAGATTGCTTTACTAAAGCTGAAGTTTTCTAAAGGACCTTATATGTAAGAAACACAAGTGAGCTCTTAAGTGATGTTTGTGCTTTTCCATGTGTCTGTCAGTGCAGCTTGCACTCAAGCCAATCTTAAAGATGCGATTTTTGGAAGTGCCAAGCAGTGAGATGCCCACATTGACTGCAGTGATACTCCTGCATGGCAATCAGGCTGCATGTTTAGAAACCTCACTGGAGTTTCTAGTCAAGGAATGAGCCCTGTATGGGTTCTTGTCTTGACGTTACTATAACAGTCTTTGCCAGTAGGTGGGGTTCCAATCCTGTTATAAAAACCTGGGAACCTTTGTCTTCGAGTGCTCGCTCCTCCTGCACTTCCATCCACAAGCTGGCCACATCTGGAAATGTTTGATTTGATATAGTGTCGTTTTACATTGCAGAAATGAGCATAAGCGGTTTTTTAACCCACCAAGTGAGAAATGTGATCTGGGTTTTACTACCGACCCTTTAAATAAAAACCAGATCGCTTATTAAACCATTATCTATCAAGGATATGGAGAGAGTTAGAAATATCCCAGGATCAGAACCAAAATTGAAATGGACACATTTCTGTCTACTGTCCGGTCCCGACAGCGGAGTCTGGTCCTGCAGAAGTGCAGAGCTGAAATACCTCACAGGAGGAGAAACAAATGCGGAGAGACAGGAGAAAGAAACAAGCTCATATCCTATCCTGTATCTGTGTTTGCTTTGAGCATTTCCATTCAAGTACAGGGCATTGCTTATAGGAAATCACTGAAATGTGTAATCATGTGTTGCTTGTTATTAAGACTTGGTAAAATCTTCTCTTACGAGCTTCTTGAGCAGCAATGGATCTCAGAATGCCAACTGGGTTTCTTGCGAAAGCCAGTGAGCCAGTGTGTGCAAAAGACAGTGAGAGGAGCAAACTCCTCGCTCACAAAACAGGATTCAGGAGCACCGTGCCCTTTT
The DNA here is from genome assembly GCF_963264785.1 of Psittacula echo. NCBI lineage: Eukaryota > Metazoa > Chordata > Aves > Psittaciformes > Psittacidae > Psittacula > Psittacula echo. The sequence continues at coordinate 1,160,996 of NC_137753.1, forward strand.
GTGTGAGTTTTGGATGTGCCAGTTTTTAACCCTGTGTGAGTTGCAGCTGATCCAGAGCTCTTTGGGTTCCAGTTTCAAGGATGTGCACTCACCAATATACTAATTAACACTTTCGCCCCTGTTGGATCACATGCTGATTCCTCACTGGTACAGGCACATCCCGCTGGCTTTGATAGAGCTGCTCACGTTAGCAAAACCAGACGGATTTGACTTTCCCTGAATTATGACAGTTGGCGTCTGAAATGAAACAAAGATCAGACCTGAGATGGATTTTTGCCATCATGTTGCATTTAAAAGCTCGTATTACTTTGGTTGTATTACATTGCATCACACTCGACTGAGTCAATGTGTCATGAAGCTGCCTAATGTAATTGTACCCTGCATAAATGCAACAAATGCCCCCGAAAAGTGATATTTCATGCTCGGTAGCTAACGCCTCGCAAAGATTAAATCCACGAGAAGTAGGTATGTCCAATTGTTCATTTGGACCAGCAAATAATTCATTGCCCACATTATCTTTTGTGAAATGTCAGCCCATGCTGTAAATCACTGAGGTCCTGCTTGAAATGCCAGTGCAGGGATGCTTTTAAAGAGCAAATTTAATTTTAGGGCCAGTTCACACAGTGGTTTTCCCCGTGAAGCAGCGCTGCCCGATTGCAAAGGCAAAGCGCCTCCTTAGAGTGTTTGCCTCCCTTTGTAAGTAGCGATTCTCAATGGGGGCAGCTTATTTATCTTGGAGACTCCCTCCCAGGCACTGGCCTCTCCATGCGAGCTTTCAGAAGAGAAACCTTGAGACACAAACCTGGGTGTTGTGAACTGAGATCTCAGGAGCCCACTCCCTGCTCTCTTTTTGAGGTATCTGAGGATCATTTTCTTCTCCTTGTGCCTCAGTTGCTTGTCTACAAAAGCAGAGACTGAATGCTGTCTTAGCATTGTGAAGTCTGGCTTTCATAGCTAATTCCTACAAGCTTATGATTGAGGTACAACATCAGGTTATGGATGACAAGCAGCTGGGGAGGAGGAGAGAGAAGCTATGATTTCCAAGCTCAGGTTGTGTTGTGATTTTGACAGTGGACTGGGAATGATCTCAAGAAACTAGTTTCTCACTTCTGAAACTGGGGAAAATATAATCCAGGTGACACTTTATGTTTGAAAAGCTTTATCCAGCCCATAGTGCCTCTTTCCTTTGTGGAAATTTGACCTCAGATGGACTTGCTGCCAGCCTCGTGCCACAGCCACTGCTCATCTGTGCCCCACACTGGGCAGATGGGAGCTGCCAGCTTGCACACCCTGCTCTCTTCGTGCGATGCTGATGCACATGAAGCATCACAGAGCTTGAGGAGAGTCCTGTGTGCAGCTGCTCCTAAAACCATCCAGTGGGACCACACGCAGAAGCTGCTGTATGAGCAATGATGCTCATTTTAAGGTGTTCCAACAAAATGCCCAGTAAATACCTAGGATTTCAGGATGCATGAGGCCGGCGAGGAGGAAATCTGTTTGCCAGCATGTGCTCACTCTGACACGCAACCTTTCAGAGCACAAATTGACCTTTCTGGGCAGTGATAACTGAAATAACATTTCACCATATTGTAACATTAGAGACACTTCAGCAACTACTACAAGTGGTGTGAGCTTCCCCTTGCCAGGCAGAGGGGGTGATCCTGGTCTCTCCTGTGCCAGATCCTTGATTGGCTGTCACCTTCCTGACATGCTCTGTTGCCTGCAGTGGATTGGCCAGGGGCAGATTTATATCCCCCTGTCACAGCCAATAGAAATAGAGTGTTTTCTGAGTCCCTGTTTAGTTACAGTGACAGGACCCTGATTGGGTGAAGCCTTGTGATTTATGGGGGTTTGCTGAAGAGTAACTGAGTTTTATCAGGACATAATGATGTGGTACTAATGCTCATTGTGGCAGCATGGCTGGCCAGCCCGGAAAGGTCAGCATTTGACCTTGGCTGTGCTGTAAATAGATCTGGTTGTGTTGAATGCGGTGTTACCCACTCACAGCAAACAAACCCCCAAATCACAGCTTTATTTGCAGTGCCTCTGACCAGCTCCCTCATACCCCCATCCCAAGGAGTTAATCTTATGGGGTTGGGGGGAGCTTTTCAGATTCCTGACAGTGCTGCTATTCTTGCTCCTTCCATGTAGTTGGTTTCTGAGTGAGGGTCCCATCACTTTCCAGGAAGAGCATCAGCTTCCCTCTTCCATCCTTCAGTTAGAAAAAGGAGGAGTGGGAGAAGGAGGTATCTTGAAGAAAAGGGTGGAATCAAGGGCATCCACTGCAGAAGAACCATGATTTGGTCATCAGGCAAAAACCAGTTATTGGACACATGTAGTTAATCTCAGGATGTGCTTTTCAAATGCCTCTAGGGACTAGGTTAGTTCAGAAAGGTAAATGCAGACAGGTAATTACTACCATTTAATTGTTGCTTTTAATAATGAGCCTGATCCAAAGCATTCAGCCAATAGAAAGTGCACATCTCTGTGCTGGCCTTGTTGTTATGGCATCATTCAAACCTATGATTTGTTGTTGGGAATGTCAAGAAGTTACATTCATTGCAAATAAAGCAGGATTTATTTTCTGCATTAGTTAATAGCACTTCCTTTCCTCAGTCAGCATTCAGACTTGAGGGTACAAATCTCAAGTAGAGCAGCAAAACTCTTAGTAACACTTTAACAGGGTTTATTACGTTTGTTTGCTTGAATAAACATCAGGATCCTCAAGCGCTTTCTTTTCTGAAGATTAACAAGCAACCTCATGGCCTGACACTGCGATTTCAGCGTGTTACAGGTGTCTTTGTCCTCAAGTTCCTTTACAGATCCCAACCTGTATCTTTCATTAGGTAGCACAAGGGACATGGACCCCAGAGTGTACACCTGTATTGGTGAGTTACTAAGCTTGTGGGCTACACCGTATTTCAACAGCTGGTTTGTAAGCCATTTGCAGTCAAGTAGGTTCAAAAGATTCTAAGTGCACATAAGTCTCTGTGTCACCAATATGTACCATTATGAATTTGCAAGATATTTATGCAACACTAATACTGTTCCATAGTAATTTTAGGCATCTTTTTTACATCACAGAGAGGAAAACATCACACATCTCTACCGTGAGCATCACTTTGGAAGAAATTATATTGTAATTCGTGTACATTTTATAGCTGTTATATGTTTTACATCTATTATTTAATGCTTGCTACGCGTCAGTTCCTGTCTGTGTGTGGAACTTGTTTGCTCTTTGTCTCCGCTTGTACTTTACATTTAGCTTCTGACATCTCTCTCTTGTTCTTTGCCTTGCCCAGGTAATGAGCTGTTTTACATTTGGTGCCAATTAGAGACATTCCAGGCTACTGATACAGTTACAAACACTGATTCTCAGAAACATGTGAAATGTGTGGACCAGCTTCTGATCAATTCATTCCAAAGGAGAAGCAGCACCAGCAACTTCAGCTAAGTCACTCCTGATTTATAGATCTGATTCATACACAATAAAAGAGCCTGGCCCTATCTGTTATCCTGGTACAGTTCTGTTTGCTTTGGGGGACTAATTACACTGTAGGGTGCTGCTTGCGTAGGGTTGACTCTGAGCTCATGAACTAAATGCAGAATTGAATATGCTCTTGATAAAGCCTTTTTGGATTGGGTTTGGAGCTTGGGATTCATAGGTTACATTCCCACTTGGAGCAATCCTAGGCAAGCTGCTAAACCTCTTCTGCTCTAAGCCTATCTATTCCATTTATACAGTGCATTTAATGTTCTTTTTACAAAACCTATAGGTACTGCTCAAGAATTCTGATTTTTGAAGCAATCTGAATGCCTCTAGTAGAATCTTTCTCACTCTGAACAATCTTTTTATGCCTATATTGAAAATCTTAACAGGCTCTTTGTGAAAAGAAAAGTTTCCATTTCCATATGGAAAATGACTGAAGGGTATGTGCAAAGTTAAGACTTGCCTGTTGAAACATTAACAGATTTGTCACACTGTTAGTCTCGGAGCTAATCCATGCAAAGTTGAGAAGAAAGCAATGCATGGATTTGGAAGCTTCTCACTGTGTGAAGGGCTGCTCAGAATGCTGAGCAGGGATGTTCCTAAGGCCTCCTGAACTGTCTGAGATGATTTTGCAGCTCAGCAGCCACCTAGTAGGGAAATTTGCTGCAGCTGCATAAAACGCAACTGTTGTAGAGCACGTACTTTAACTCCTACGTTTAACCTGTGAGGGGTATCTGGCCTTTAAGTCTGTAAGTCTTCAGCCCATCACAGATAAATGGAGTACCAGAATGTGCCACTGGTGCCCAGGTCCCGGGAAAAGGAGTGCAAAGAGCTCTTGCTGGGTCTGGAAACCTGAGAAAGGGACGCAGTTGAAATAATGCACATGCACTTGGGTGTTTGATGCCCTGCTGTCCTTACCATCCACATGGGCATAGTCAAACAAGTATTGATGGCATGATTGGACTGAAATGTTGTCCAGATTCTGGTGTGTCTTTATCCTAGCTGAATATAAGGGACACCCTAAAGCAATGGAAGTTTCATCTGCTGTGTAAATGTGTAAGAGACCTGGTGCTTCCTAATACCTTGTTCAACAGTGATTGGCCTGGAAAATAGAGCAGTAATCAGGAAAGAGTAGATCTTCTGCCCACCTTGGACTGGCTCTAATATTGTACTGGAATATGCCTCTGTTTAAATCAAAATGGGAGAAGATGCAAAGCAACAAATAAATGCACTTTCCCTGTTCATATGCTGGACTTGTGAGAATGCCTGGTGTTGTCTGGAATGTATCCTAGAGCATGGGCTCCATCCCTGATGTGCCATTCTCCTTAACTGCATTCAAGTAAGCAAAGGGAGCTACCAGGGGCAGGTGTGCTCTGTAGGTACCCTTAGCCATCTGCAGCCCAAGTCACCAGCAAAGGATTCAGGCTTGCCATGATAAATGTAGGCAATCCAGTAGAGTAAGTAGCACTGTCTGGTGAGATTATAGGGAGAAGAGTAGGAAAAGGGTGCATTTTGCTGCATGTCCCACAGCAGCTGTATCCCATGCTGAAGCTGTACTTTGATCTGGGGGTATTCGGTTTTAATTTGTTTTGTTAGATTTTATCCCCAAATCATTCTTCCTGGACACGGGGTTCATGCACACACCGTGGTTTATACCTGAAGCGTGAGGCAAAGGCTGAACTTTACAGGCTGCAGGATGCTGTTGGTTTTCCTTTTGTAGTGTGAGTTTTGGGGTTTTTTTGTTGTTGCTGTTGTGCTCCAGCTCTGATCCTGTCTGCTAATATCATAGCTTGGCTTCACTCCCTCAGAGTTTGATGTCCCAACTTTTCCTTGTTAGCACCGGGAAATCATAAGCTTATAGTGAATGATAGCCAGTGGGTCTGGGATTGATTACAAACAAAAACCCCAGATAAGATCATAAATTTAACCCATCCCTGTGATGTGATCATATCAGGATTCAAGTAAGTCTAAAAGTTGTTTCCGATTTTCAGCCACTTCATCTGGTTTCCATACATCCCAGCTGGAAGTGAAGTACTCTTGCGGTGGACTCTAATCCATGCCAGCCTGCCGTGGAAGAAGCCCTCGTTTCTGTTGTTATTGTATTATAGGAATGGATAGAAATGCTTTAGGCAAGATGGATGTTTCTAGGAGGATCAGCTCCAACTCTGCTGAGGGAAAGCTGACTTGATAATAAGAAAACAGGGCTGCTTTCCCACCGAGCTGCCATACCTCCCATTCCCTTCCTGAACTTTAGCTGCATTTGAACAAATTCAAAATGATGTTTTAACATAAGAGATAAAACCAGTGCTTTGATTAAGAAGAGCAACTGAACCAAACCAGACACGGCCATTCTTAGCAAAACCAAGCACTGATGTTTAATGCCTGCTTCTCCGTTGCAGGAAGGAGATATTTGTGTTCAGCTCACCATCCTTCTGGAGCTGCTGCTTATCTGTTTTTATATGTGTCCTCCATCTGAGCTGCCTGCTTTCACTGCTGTAAATGACTGCTGGGATCCAGTTCCTCTGCCTGAAAGCAGATTGAGCTTTACACCTTCCACAGTGCCGAAGCTGATGCGCTCCCATCCATCCCCTCGCCCCGTGGTACCAGGTGATTTAATGTTACTGTTTCTTTAACGGCCTCATCGCTGCTCTGGCTACACAGTAGTTGTCTCCTGTGTGACTGTGCCTGGGAAAATCTATTACTGGAGTGCCATTAATCTGAGGCTGCCGCCTCTGGCACTTTCTGACTCTTCTATTTAATGGGCCTGTGCTTCCGGAGCTCTGGAGACATGCTGTTTTCCTCTCTTGATCAGCTTTGTTTAATTATCAAAATATTTGATGCAGAAAATTGACATTAGTTGTGAAGGTTTCTGCCTTCCTCCTCCTTACAGCCTCCCTCCCTGCTTCATAGTGACATTGAGATCTTCTGCATGTGCCACCTTCACCTTAAAATAGAAAATCGCTTGAACAATCATTTGCTTGTTCGGGCACAAGCTGCATTAGCAAGCTACAGGTAGAGCTGCTGTAGCCCCTCTGCGGTAGCTTGATGCTGTGCCTCACCCAAGCATAAACAGAAGAGAGGCCAAGGCACGGGTAGTGCTGCTGGACCTTTGTCTCCTTCCTGCAGATGTAAGGATGCAGCCAGACAGCACTTCTGGAAAGCTCGGAAGAGGGCACCCCCATGAATTCCTGTGCCTGTCTTCAAGGTGAGCTCATCAGTAAGTGAAGTTTCAGCAAGGCTCAAAATCATGGAAGTCCTTTAGGAGCCAAGACTTCCCCTCTGGCTTCCTGCTCCTATCTTCAAAGCAGGAAGCTTTAGGTGTGTCAGGTGTTTCAATTGCTCTAGTGTATTTTGCTTACTCTGTGACCACATTCATCATTCCAGGACTAGGAATGGGCTCACACAGAATCAATATTTATAGCTAAAATGAAGATCTAGGGGCAATATGGTAACTATGTACCACTATCTCCACAGGTAGGGAAACAAAGTCCCGAGGAAGTCCTCACATTAGCAGAAAGAAAGATATGGTGAGAAGAAAAGTCCAAGGTAAATGATTACCATCACTGGAAGCCCTTAGCTGCTGGAGCAGCTGTCCAATGGGAGTGATAGGTTCTGTGTACCTGAAATCTTTAAACTGAGGATGCCATTTTGGAAAATGTACTTTTCCCAAGCACAGCTTCCCAGGTTTAGTGCAGGGTGAGGAGGGGCGTGTGTCTGGGCTCTGGTACTCTGGTCAGGCCAGAGGAGCTGGTGGGGGCTTTTTGACGTTTGAGTCTTTGTTTCTGCCATGGTCTTCTTAGCACTGCCTTGTTACAGGGGAAAGGAGCTTTAAAGAGGGTCCTAAATTAGTGTCCCTCTTTTCACAAGCCATATCTCTTATTTCTGCTACCTCTCTGTAAAATGCATTGAACAATGAAATGTGAATTACTGAGATCCGGGGCTACGGCAGACAAAGCAGGGGAGCTATTTATGTAACACCGAAGCACACGAGTACCGTTGTTATATTCTTTCTTCATATGTATGTATGTTTGCTCCACTGGACTTTGTTCCTTACTACTAACATTACTGCGCTCTCTTTCTCCATTATGTGTGCTGTACTTTCTTCACAAGACACACACAGGCTGTAAGGAAGGTGAGTAAAGTACAGATGGGGCCCATAAAAGTTACCCAGCTGACTATTACAGTGACTTTCAACAAGTAAATCACATTCCAGCAATAATTATCCTCTTTTTCCAGCAAAACCTTGCATGCTATTGCCACTCTTACACTGGGATTGACTGCTGTTTGGTGTTTACATAGTTTGTTTGGGTCCCCCGGGTATATAAATATTTCCAATTTCACTTATTAATTCATAATAAAAGAATTATATTTTCTAATTAATTTGTATTAGAAGGCTATCAGAGGAGCTGGAATTACTGAACAAAGAATTGTACAGTGAAAAAACCAAGAACTTTGGACAGTTGTCTTTCCTCTGTGGTGTGTAAGAAATACATTGAGGAACGCTGAGGAGATGTGTAGGCAAAAATGCTTCTCAGAAATGACCCTCTGCTCTGAGCATATACCTGCCCAACGGGCTGCTTTTGTCCAGTATTGGCTTTTGTCTGTGTTTTTCCTGCACGTGCCCTGTGGATGATACAGAGTTAGGGCTAATGCAGTTAGGGCTCAGGTTTGATCGCAAATCTTCATTAGAGCCCCATACTTCCTTAAATAAAGGGGCAGATTGTTTCACAAAAAGCCTGACCAGTTAGCTAGCTAGTCCATGGCTGTATAATAATATAGAAGAAGAAACTAGAATTATGGATTCTCTCCCCCCTCCGTACACAAGGTTTGATCTTGTGTGGTTTAAATTCTTCTCTTTCTTCTCTCCTGTGCTGCCTTTATTATAGGAATATTTCTGGTGAAGTTAGTGTAAGTTACCTGTGTATCATTCAGGATTAATCCATTCAAGCGTCTGTGGATCACTCAGGTAAGTAATGAGTGTGCTGCAAGAGAGAATCAAATTCAGACTCTCCTTGTGAATATCCACTGTTAAAAGATCAGTTACAAGCCTTCATGCTGTCCGTGACTCAGAAATGCAAAGCTGGTCTAGAAATAGGTGTTCATTGCATCACAGATTTGGGCATAAGGAAAATTAATAGCTCTAGCTTCATTTATACTGCAAATGAAAATAGTCATAAAGATACAAACCACCAAGGTGCAAAATGAGTTTTCCAATTCATAAGCACAAGCCACCACGAGTTAAAACCTCTTGGTTTCTTCCCATAGTGCCTCAGGCGATAGTTTTCATATATATTTCTCCATGGTCAGAAGTCAGAGCAGACCACTGCTATCTAAGACCTTGACTTTTTTTCCCTGACAGTTACAATTATTACAGCCCGGGGGACTCATTTTCTCAGTCTGGCCACCCGCTGACCTAGCCTGCAACCAGAATACACTTTAAACCAAACAAACAGCAGCTCGGCTCCCTTCTCTTCACTCCTCCTCCCCCAGCTCGGGAATATTTTTACACCGTGCCCCTTGCAAAAGGATATTAGCCACTATTGCTGAAGGCACAATCACATTATCAGCACCATTCTCTCTCCCTTTCTCCTTCTCCTCCCCCCAAAGATAAATTTTTTATGTTGCTATTTTCTTTTCTTTTGTATTTGGCATTCGATATTTACGTGATAAACTGCAGAGCTGCTACTAAATGGGCCCTGATACAACTTAATAAATACATAACAGCATCCAGATTGCACTGCATTACTGTGCTGTGTCCTGGGCTGCTAAGAGATAATGTCTGCTAAATAAAAGTTATGCCTTAGTACAGGAAAAATAGGTATGTATTTATTCCAGAATAATTAATGAAATGAGCTGGCTGATGATCCTTTCTCTCCCCATTTGTCTTCTGAAGCGCACTCATGCTCTGCATTTCTCTCTCATATCCACAGCATTGCTGTGTTGGAGCACCTCTATTTCTCTAGATGAATATGTAAGGAATATGCAACTAACATTTGCTCTGCTGTTGTCTGCTGTTCTAGCCAGGGCAGGTCCACAGGCAAAATCGTCACATCTGCAGGCTGAACTTTCAGAAAGAAGCCTGTGTTTCGGTGCCCTGCTGAACTGAGGCGGGATTCAGTAAGCACAGCGAGATGCAAACACAGGGGCTGGGCCTCACTGAAGAGAGGTGAAAGGAGATACAGCAAAAAGTTACAGATAGAAGCTGCAATGGAGGTAACTTATTTCCATCTGAAGTGCATAAATGTTATTCTCATTGTTTAACATGAAGTTTTTTGCCAAATTTTTAGCATCTTTAATATTTTTATTTTTCAGCAGAAAAGAAAGCAGTTTACCCCAGGTAACTGCTAATCATGCAGTGCATGAAATATTTCCCCTACATACCCCAAGAATTGGCCAACATTCAGTGAGGGTTCCCAACTGTGCTTGAATGATGGGAACCATCATGCTGTGTCCTGGAGTTGGTCCCATTTGGACCCAGGTTTAGAAGTTGTTCACGAAGAGCAGTTTATGGGGTGTAGGCACCCAAGCATTTCACTAGACTTAGCCAAGGCTGGGATGCCTTTCCGTGGGACTAGCATTTCCTCACTTAATTTCTGAGACTACTCAGAATCTGAAAAATTAAGATGGAAATAACCTAGGAGAATTGTACATCTGTGATTCATGTGAGGTATCATTGGTTCCTACACCACATATACTGGTATTTTGTTATCTTTCCAGGAAGAAAGGAGAAATTAGTCCAGACTTTGTGTCAACTGCAGAACAACGTTAAACAAAGCACTTCATCAGTCTCTAAAATCTATATGTTTTTGAGATGAGCTGGTTTGGCTGTGATAACATAGCTGCAGAGGACGTATGCATGCATGAACACACACGGACACCTGTGGAGGTACATTCAGGAATCATGCCTCTAATCTTCACTCTGCTTTCCCTTGCCAGAATGGCAGGTTTTTCTTTACCAGAGTCTTTTCCAACTGTGTTCTAATTGCTGAAACCGTCAGCATAAAGTACCATCAACCAAAATGAAGTGAGGCATACTCACACAAGCTGCAGAACTTTGCAACACAAAGCCACTTTTCAAAGAGTTTAGCTCTATAGAAACCACAGTGAATGCTAGGAGGAATCCCAGAAAACTTTGCATGATGCTTCAAAATGCACCACAGGGATCCTGGGGGGCTTGTTACCTCCTGACACCATCTTTCTGTAAAGGAAAAAGCACAGAGCGCTCCGTGGAGCGATTACCCCGGGGTCCTGTGCATTCAGCACTAATATTGCAAACTTTCAGGTCTCACAAAGGAGACAACAAGGACCTTTGATTGCCCCTGTTGAAGCTCCTGGTAAGGAGCAGGTCACTTCCCTCCAACCCCTCTGTGCCTCCATGTGTGGATATTTTCATGCCCACTTGACAGGTGACTATTTTACCAGACAGGGTTGTCAGTGCTGCTGGGGGTTATCTGGATTTAGCTGTAGGCAGGAACTGAACCACAATGAGCATTAAAAAAGCTCACTGTTCTTCGTTTGTTTAGAGACAAGCCATCTCAAACTTGTTTGAAGCCTTTTTTATTGAATTCACACTCTTGTGCCAAGCACTGAAAGATTTACTTTGGCTATTGCTGTAAGATGGAAAGCATATGAATGCATGGCTGTCTGCCAGCTATGGGTGAGCAGTGAAAGGTCTGCTACAATGGACGGTTACATGGAACAAATGTGAATGCAGTGGGCAGACGTGACTAAAGAAAGGCTTTGGCATTCAAAGAGCTGCTTGAGGTTTAATCCAGTGACTGAAGTAGGGTCAAGAGATAACACATCTAACCTGCAAAGCTTTTAACTGGGCAGCAGCTGAAAAGTAGTAAGCTACAGGTATACACACATGTCCTCTGAATAACAGCCTCTTTGCCTCCCCTTGCAGGCTCCAGCTCTTCCACAGGCTCCATCTGCAAAGACGAAGACCCAGTTGGCCATGCCCAGTGCAAGGTACCCCAATTGCTGCTGGATATTTCTTGCAGATGTTGCCATAATTTTGTTGTGGTACAGTTTGACATACGACTCCCTGCTGCATCCAAAAGGGCACATTATCTCAATTAATGTTTCACAGCAAACATGGCACTGATAGTATTCATGGGACTAAAGACTATTACCATTTGCATGGTGACTAGCACAAGAATTATGACTATGTGTGTTTTCTGCAGCAAAATTTGCCCTCAGGCTCCCTTTTTTTTTTTTTTCTTTTTGGCTTGTGACAATGTTCCCTTTTTCTTCCTCCTTCTGTTTTGATTTCTACTTAAAGTTTTATGGCTCTGTCCCCTCCAGGGTGCTATTATCTTGTATGCTAATAGGGCTATGCATATTCTATTAGCGTTGTCAGTGTGAGATAAGAGGCACATTCTGTAAGGAGCACTCAGGGGGTAATAATCACAGCAAGGGGTCTCAATGTTAGTACATTATCAGTCATCTTCACATTTCAGTGGAGCCTGTTTATGCACCTCTTCAGCTGCGCAACTCAGACACTGGAAATTGCTGAATGTTTACGGAAACTGTTGTAGAGGAACATAATGGGATTTGAGATTGACTTGATAAAGGAGCCTTCTCCCTTGTTGCTTCCAGATACAAGATGTTTGTAACTGTATGCAATAAGTAGGATAATATGTTATATGGCAGTTAGAAGCTAAAATCAGACTCAGATCTGTATTTCGAGCAATGGAGCAGCTATCTAGGAAAGGATTTTGGAAGGGTGCACACCAGCAGTGCTTCCTCAGAGGTTTCTTTGCCTCACTTTTTACAGGGTGACACATAAATGCACACACCTGGTTCACATCAGGAGGAAGGCTGACAATTTTTACACCCTTTAGTCTTGAACTTGAATGATTAGAAGTAAGTAGGCCCATAGAAAGAAAATTGGTGACAGCATGTGAAGGGCAAATGAGTAACTATTTGCAACACTCTTTGTTAGCTAAATAACATTCCTTGGTTGCAGCAACGGGCAATGGCGTGTGAAATAGGTGTCATGCGAATGCTCAGCTATTGATGATGCCCTGGGCTGCTGAGGCAGAGGGAGTTCTGTTGCTGGGCACAACTATTATTTCTCCCACTTCACTTGTGTTCCCACTAAGTTTCCTGGGGTGGTAGTGCTGGAGGCTGACACTGCAGCCATCCTGAGGCAGGCATCAGTACACCTACTGGCAAGCGCTCATCTAGGAGAAGGTTCTTTCTCCCCCTCAACTGTGGCACTTCTGGAACTGGTAACCAGCAAGTCTGTAATTTACAAAACAATTTGGAGAAATTTGGTCTCTTTTTCTACTTTTCTGACATCACAGTTTGAGGGACTCTTTCACAGCGTTAGATTTTTCAGTGGCACTTGTAGGAGAAGAGGTAAAGCACAGTGCTAGCTCTTTGTATGATCTGTTAGAAATATGTGTACATAAATGGCATTTTAATAGAGTTGCTGTATATTTCTCAGCAATTTAGTTACTTCTGTTCCAGCAGTAGTAGCATATTTATGTGCTGTTTGACACCTGAATTATAATGGGACTCAATGTTTATCATTTAATTGAGCAAAGGATGGAAGGAAAAGAGCTTTTCTTAGGAAGGTGGAATCTGTGATTAGGTCTTTGTAATAAGTTCAGTGCCTAATTTTGCAGCCCATGGGAAAAGAGCCTAATGAGGAATGGCAAAAAATACAGAGATGAGGAGCTAATCTCATCTTTAGAATGAACAAACAATTTTTGGAGACAGATAGAAAACTTCTGCTGTTCCTGCAGCAGAACTCCCTTTCTACAAAGAGAAAACTGAACACTGTCATGGGCAAAGCCTTTAGGAGAGCCTTAAAGTGTTTCTCAGTAGAGATAGGTAAATTCCTAAATGCATAGGTGCCTCCTTAGATGATCTAAACTTAATTCCTGGGCAGTGGCAGCTCTGTGCCTGCTACGTGTGAACAGTCACAACAAGGAGAAAAGAAAGGGCCATGTTTTGAATCACTTCTGTAGTACTTAAGATTACACATGGATACAAACACTCCTTACTTTAAAAATATTTGTCCTTGACATTTCCAGACACATGGCTCACACCAAATGTATGCAGCTCCATCTCCTGAGGGTCTTGAGATTAAAACCCCTGCTTTCTCACCTTGTGATCTGGCATTAATAGCTGATAGAAAAATCACATACATGACTGACATCTTCCTAGAAATGTGAGACTGTGGAATTAATGAATGCCATGCAGGAAAGCAGGGGTCAGTTTAGAAATAGGATTTTTGTTGCCAGCCATCCAGTCATGAACTGGACAATCTGCCGTTCATTTCTTTGCTTTAGCATTGAGGAAAATTGGTCTGGAGAATAAGGCAGGCAGGAAATAAGCAGCTCTGTTTCTTTGGCCACTGGAGGTTGATGGACTTTTGTAACTTGTGGAAATCAGGCTGACTTGTGTTATACAGAAGAGCTGTTAGCACATTCTTTATGACTGCTGGGTTCTTTTATCCTGCTGTAATCTGCGGGATAAATCTGCAGATCCAGAGGCTGGGATGGCCTGAAGGACTGATGATCAGACACTGTGGTGAGGTCAGTGGTGCTGTGGTGTTGGACAGTTGAGCTTCCAACCTCTGGATGCTGAATGGAGCATCAGGAGAAGGGTATCTGAGCTCTGTTTGTGGGGTATGGGTATCTCCAGCCTAAAAGTTCATCAGCTGGTTGAGACAGCTGGGGAGAATGGGCCATGAAACACTGTTCTGTGTGATTTGAAAACTGCTTTTAGCAGGGCAATACAGGAGATGGACCTTATCCTGATGTTGAGAGAGCTCCCATCACTGCAGCAGCAGGGCAGCATTTTCTTTAGGGAAGATGGATTTCCTTTTCCCTTTCACATTTTCCCATTCTTCTGTTCCCTTTCTTTTTTCAAGAGCAAATGAAAAAGTAAAACAAAAAAGAGGATAGGTACAAAGGGAGCTGGAAAAGAAAGTATTTGCAAGGAAAACCTTCCCACTTTTTTTCCGGCTAAAGAAAAGGAATATTTGAACAAAAGTATAAAAATGCTGCAAACATTTCATTTGAGAATGACAAGCCATTCCTCATTGTTCTGTCAAGGTAGCTCCCACTCCCTCTTAGCTCTGCTGCAATCATTATCGTTGCTTCTGGGTGCACACTGCTTATTTTGGCTTCCACAGTGAAAATGCAGAACTCCCGAGTCTGTCAAGGAAGGCAGAAAACAAATGCAAAAAGGGGAGGAATGTTGCATCTTCTTTTGCTGCTCTTCATAGATCTCACAGAAAAAACCTGTGCCCCGGTCCCTTTCTGCATCCACATTATCCATCTGCACTGAATGGCATCCGTCCAAGCAAGGGTTAAATCTGGCCTCCATCTAACTGGACTCCTCACTCTAGGTGTGTTTGAAGGAAGGTTTAATTTCATCAAGCGTAGGTTGTGTTCAGCTAAAGCAATCACTGTAAATAGGCTTTCTTTTTAAAGGGCCTTAATGGCTGCATTTGTAAGAACTAAAGGGATAAAACTGGTCAGAGATCGAAGCCATATCTATGGAGTGTTTTCTGCCAGTTCATTATTGCTTCAAAGCAACTTCTGGAAAAATAAATCCCAAAGCATCCTGTTTACCTCAGACTGTGGGATCTATAGGTGATATATGAGAAAAGCACTGTGCTACCAGCACACTGCAGACAGCCTCATCCGGTCGGGATTGTCAAACTCCTCACAGAGACTGCACAGGTAATAACCAGGGGCCCAAACCCACCCGCTCCCCAAGAGCTGGGCAGCAATCCTGATGCTGGAAGACACGACAGGACCCACATTCACTTACATGTCTGAGGGCCATCCCATTTCCATCAGTGAGCACATGAACATTGCACAGGGAGAAATGTGGAAGCAATTACTTTAAGAGCCGTCTTTTGGGCAATTCCCAAAGAGACATCAGACCCTGTATTTATGAAGCCTATTGCATCGGGCCCTAATGAAGCAATTAAGCAAAGGGTCCTCTGTGTTTGATCTAAATGTGGTAATTTTTACAAAAACATCGCCGAGTGATAGATACCCATAACTCAGGGTCCTTAATTGTACTTAATTTGTTTGGAATACGAATGTGCATTTAATTAAGCCAGGGCTTTGCCCACATGTTTAAAGAAGGGCTGTCAAGGAAAATTAAGACCCAGTTTGTTTTCAAAGTTACTGGTTTTTATCAGGGCAGGACAGCGATCTTCGAACAGAAGGTTACAGATAATTAGGCAGAGACCTCAAGCCAAAAAAAAAAGGCAGAGACACTGTACAGCTGAGAAAGCAGGAAGAAAAACTCCTTGATGAAGAAACATAAGAATGGCTGTTCACATACTCAAGTCATGCATGGCTAGGATTTGGTAAATGTGACCTCTTGCTTGAAATGTGTTTTGTGTTCCTCAACTCCAGCATCGCCGATGGAGACTGGCCGTGCATGATGGCAGAAGCAACTGCTCCAGGACCACTGAACTCGGAGAACTGATGGCATCTCCATCAACCAGCAATAACATGCAAAGGGCAAAAAGCATTTTCCTTGTTTGCCTGGATTTACTCAAGCTAAAGCACTGGCTCTGAAAGCTGGATTGAAAAGTGTCTCTTTCCCCAGCACAGAAATACAGTAGGTGCTTGTCATCCTCTCAGGAAGAATCTTAGTCTGATGCATGGAAAGGGAGTGTATTCCAGGATGAGCAGTGCTTTTGACTTGCTGATGCTGTTATGGAAGGCAGCACAGTGCACTTTTGCGTGCACAGAAATATTTCATATAGAAGTGACACACAGGGAGGGAAGAATGGAAACAAAGATGTTGAGACAACTGTGGGTTTAAACCTATTTTTCATTCTTCTATAGTGAAAAAATAGAGTGCAGTCAAAAATTAATAATGCTTCAACACACATGAAGTAAAGGCAGTTTTTGATACTGAAAAATTAGGGTCTCAGCACGATAGCAAACGAAGTCCATGTGTGGACACTGTAACCTCCACTCTCTGAGGCTCTTCAAGAATCACATGCTGGTTATCGGTTTCTCAACACTGTCATTTTTAATGTCATGGTGAGGCATTTATGTCAAGAGATCCTTACTGTGGAGAATAGTTGCCGTGGTGTTACCTTGCAGCCTAAATAGGTTACGTGGCCAGCAAAGCAAGCTGTGCACACATCATCAGTGAGTGCTCAACTGTCACAAGGGGAGCAGCTCCTCTGCAGAAAGGTGCTGCGTCTGTAACCGAGCTGAAAATTGATCCCAGATTCCCTACACTGGGGGAATGTGGATCTGAATTGTGAAAATCATATTTTCTTGAGCGTTTTGATGGGCTACTGTGCTGCTGACAGCTGCAGTGGCTCCAGTTTTGGGTCACGACACGTGTGGAGAATCAGGAGATGTTTAAACAAGTAACTAACTCTACCTGCTCTTATGTCCTGTTTGTGGATCTGCCTCTACCTGCTCTGAAGCTCACAGAAGCTGGCACCTCTCTCTGAGATGGTACCTGGCCTCCTCTGCTTGGGTGGCTCCATTTAAAACTTGGCAGAATACCCAGAACAGCATCAGCCCTAATTTAGTATAAATTAGTCAACTTAAAATAAACAGAATAAAATGAAATAAATGCTGTGGTATGAGAGCTCTCTTGGCTGGATGGCTGCCTGCTCCCAGAGACTGATGCATGCTGTCGCTAGGACCTTAGGAGCAATGTACTCCATAGAAGGACCATGCAAGCCCTTCACCAGGATGCTCCTGGCTCTCAGCGTTACAGGCATGTGAAAGTTTGGAGTCTCCAGAGTAAGATGCTGAAGGGGAAGGATGCTGTGGGAGAGCACAAGGGTGCTAAGTGTTAACAGGGAGGCAAAACGAAGGCAGGGAGATGCTGAACTGCGACTGATCCCGGGGTGCATCGCACATCCAAAGCCCCGAGGAGGAGGTCTCTCTCTTTTGCTGTATCTGCTAAGCACATTGAACCAGTTTGCACAGGCAGACCCAGATCACAGTTCTTCCCTGGTAAAGGAGTGTGTCAGCTGCTTCACCTCTTACTGGAGTTTGCAATTTTTGCAGCAATAACAGAGAATTTGAAAGGACATCAGAGGTGGATTTACGGGGCTCCTGGGAAATCAACTGCTTCCTGTTCCAACAGCTTCTTCATCATAACTTGCTTTCTCAGTCACTGAATGATGTTCTGTTTGTCTTGGTGGGCAGTGGTTACTGTTAAATGCAGAGCTGGGTTGAACCTCGATTTGTGGAATAACCTTTTTTGTCTCTTCAGCAAGTCCAACACAGTAAACTTCTGGCAGAGGTCTACTGACCAAGTGGGTAATTGTGTTCCAGTGCATCCTGTGAATAATGCAGATAAAAACCCTTCAGTGAATAATTCATTTTACCTCCACTCATTTTGAATTAGCCTATTCATGTATGTATCCTTTCCAGTCTGCCAGTCTCTGTGTATGCATGTTATTTACATAGCAGTGTTGTAATTCACAGGTACTTAGATATCAAAGCAATATAGTTACTACTCCTGCATATGTTCCTGACTAGTCTATGTGATTGCATGTGTATAAGTAAGCATCTTATAATGTACGTTTGATTTGATTTGAAGATGAAACATGACACGTATTTGCTGCTGTGATGGCTATCTAGGATTAATATAAAAAAACTTGTAAATCAGGGCAATTTATGGCTATAAATAACAGAACAAGTATTTTGGGCTGTTCAGTGTTCAGATCAAAGTTTTCTGCAGTGATGTATATTGCCAAAGATTAAATTATATACTCACAGCTTTACCTTTACCTTGGCAGTGACTTCTGGATCCTGGGTCAAACAAAGCCTCTGAGCAGCAGGAAGCACTTGCCTTTGGGGATTGTGAGCCCTGAGGGGTATTGACAGCAGTGAGATTGCCTGAGCATCATTGATAATGTGCCTGCAGGTCAAGAACATTTGCAACAGGTTCATCTGAAAAGCAGAGGGAATCCGTTTCCTGATGGGTTCAGGTTTGTCAGAGAAGTTCTGAGAAGCACCTGAAATTTTGCATGGGCGTCTGAAATCATAGCCGATGGCACTGATGCAGACTGAGTGTCCAAAGCAGAAGCAGGGAGTACAGTCCCTTGGACTGGAGGTATCCAGATTAAAACATCCAGGTTTGCATCCAGGTAGCTCTGGTCTGGCTCTGGGATGTGTGTTATTCACATTTAAAAACTTCTGCCAAGTGTTTGACTCCGTTTCTGTTTCCAGGCCATTACAAGTGACAAAGCTGATACAGAGCCTGTCTGTCAGCATTGTCCCTGGAGGGGCAAATCTTCTTCTCTTCCTTACTCATACCAGAACTGTCTGCTCATGCTTTTTCAGATCCTGCTGAGCACCAGGTGAGGAGGAACTCCACTGAGAGCTGCATCACAACTTCCCAGCCCTGCCAGGCCCTGTCCCACGCACCCCTCCTGGCACTTCACAGGGAATGGCAGCTCTAGAACAAACCTCTTCCCAAGTGGAGATGTCAGTGCTTAAAATAAATCACTGCCTATCATTCCCTGAATGGGTCGGAAGAGGACTTGTAAGCCTGTGAACAGCTCGAACCCACTGCTTGGGAAAGAAATGCCACAGCAGAGAGCGTTGCTCGGGATCCATCATCCATGGAGAAAAAAACCAAGGTGGCAAAAATCTGACAGCTGTGGCCAGTTGTGCACTATCGTCTGCAGTCACATCCTGGGCATATAGAACTCCTACCACTTGCAGAAGATGCACACCCATAAACCACCCTCTCAGTGGGAACCGCTATTCCCATTTTGTAGCAGAGAAGGGAAAGGGTCGATCTGAATTTTTCTGCATTCAGTGGGTTCCTTGCAGGCTCTTTCAAGGGGATGTGAGTAGCAAAGACTGTTCCTTGTCTGTGGCCAGCAGGGATCCTGCAGAGTATGGAGGCCTTGATCTGAACAACTGTAACTGAAATAGCAGATCTAGATTTCATTGCTGATGGATAAATATGCTGTTCACTGGTCTGAGCCTCACCTTTTCCTTTCTAATTTGAGCTGACCTTCTGTACCTTTGCCAGAGTCCCGGTGTTGCTTTCCAGTGCCCATTTATGAGGACTAAAGACAAGATGGACACATACATATATACACATATATATATGGGCACACATATATATACAAACATATATATGTGTGTGTGTATATATATACACACACATATACCGTATCACACTGGAGTGAGCTTCCTTTTCTCTGGCTCCACAATGCCTTCCTTTTTCCCTTATTATATCAATTTTAACTCAATTTATTACAGGTTTGTGTCTGATGTGCCAAAAATTATTTGTTCTAGGGTTAATCCCTAACCTCCAGCAATACCACTGGGAAAGCTGTGTGGCAGACTTGAAATAGTTACTACTTAGAGCAAGCAGCCTTTTCAAGTCATAGAGATCTTTATTTATAATTCACAGATTGGGGAAACTGGAGCAACAATTTCTACAGTATAATACATTACCCTGCTCTAGTTCTGTCTGACAGACTTGTGCTAATTACTCCGTGTGGTTTTGATAGAGAGCCAAGAATGGCTTGTAGAAAAATGTGTATCACTAAAACTTAGGTCCCCAAAGTCAAAAGTAAAACAAACAGTGAAAGATCATTATCTGAAGCAGACCCTTACTCGCTGTGTACAGAAAAAAAGTCATTCCCATGTTTTGTGTTCCTTTTTTTCCATTAGATCCAAGAAGTATTTCTGTCTGTATTTGGAAATCCCATGAGTTTGTACAAGGAGGGCAGACAGTGCATTTATTCTGCTCTATCCTCCTTTTCTTCTCTGGAAGGCTGTAGCTGACTCTGGTGTGGACTTTTTGTGTGGCCTTCAGCAGGTGACTTAACCATCCTGTGCATCAGTTTACTCACTTGTAAAGGGAGTTTTAT
The DNA here is from genome assembly GCF_963264785.1 of Psittacula echo. Classification (NCBI taxonomy): domain Eukaryota; kingdom Metazoa; phylum Chordata; class Aves; order Psittaciformes; family Psittacidae; genus Psittacula; species Psittacula echo. The sequence continues at coordinate 1,181,347 of NC_137753.1, forward strand.
AATAATAGACACCCCTTGGGGGCTTGTCCAGATTTAAATAATTAACGTTGGTAAAGCAGAGGGTGAACCTCAGATTAAAGGTGCTAAATAAAGGCAATATATTAATATTTCTTCCTCCAGCTCCTTATAGAAAGAGCAAAGCCAAAGCCTGGGAAGCGTTGGATTTGAAGTTGGGAGTTAATGTTACAGTGCTCAGCGTATATTTTCATTTCTGTGGTCCCAGTTCAGCAGAGCTCTTAAAAATCCATTCTTAATGTTAGAAAGACCCATTATTTTCCACAGATAAGGCTCCCAGTCTGAAAAGCTTTTTGATTTGGGCCCTGTAAGAGCAGTGATAGAAGGATCCGCTGTGGGTGTGTGTATCCATGTGTGTTTATCCTTTTGCATTTAGGATTTCAGCAAGAGCATCACTGCTGCAAGAATATAACCAGGAAGTCTCATAAGGCTTGCAAAATTCATCCGGGATGCAAATCAATAAATGTAACAGGAGAGAAACTACAAGCTGTGCATTTCCATGGAGGCTGAGGTTTTGTGGGATGGATGGATAGACGCTGCTGAGCATGACCTAATGCCGCAGGAGGAAAAAAGCAGCCACAGACCTCAGCATCTAAACAGTATGAATATTGAACCAGAGGTCCTTTGAGTAATTGTCCTTTCTTCACTCCAGGGGTGAAAAGGGTACATTAGACATTCACTAGCAGCAAATGGCACCTGACATCTCTTTAAGTGAAAGTCAGCTTGGAATTTTTTTAATGGCCAAGCATAAATCTTTTAAATTATAAATCAATAAATAGTTAATTCAATAATAGGAATCTTTTAAATATTTAATGAGTCATATGCAGAATGGCTCTATAACTGGATGTTGATGGAACTGTGTCAAAGGAATTTGAATCAAACTTTTCTAAACTCCCCATATTAAAATAGTTATTGATTCAAACATAAACTAGGAGGACTGTTGCAAAAGTGAGGGGGGTGCAGGGCTTTAGCATGCATGCATTCCCATCTGAGAAAATGTGAAACTAGCCGCTTATGTTTAATGATGTATTCTTGAGCTTTTCAGGTTGTATTAATGTTCCCACTACAAAAATGAGTAAGCCCCTATGCAGACAAGATTTTGTGTATGCATATTCATTAAAATCCTGCTTAATGGCAGCTGTGCTCTTAAATAAAGGCTGTGGCAGCCTGCCTCTCATTAAAGGGTTCTGCTAACCAGCACTGACATTGATATCCTGAGCTATCTCCATGTGAAGCAGCCCAGAAGTTTAGATTTATTTACCAGGGTTTGCAAGTGAATGGCAGTGGGAGTTGTTTCTGTATACGCTAGAAATGAATTTGTTCCCTTATCATTTCCTCGGAGGTGATCTGCAGTCAATGTTCCCTCATTAACTATGTGCTGCTGTAAGTCAACACTCTTCTTAATTCCCCTAAATTGGAGGCATTTTGTGTTAATCCTCAGACCACATTCAGTGCAATGTTATTCCATAGCAGATGTGGCATCTTCAAGTTTTGTACAGCCTAACCTTTACTTTCAAAAGCATTACCAAGCTCTCTTGATCTCTTTTCAGGTAAAATGGTGGAAAAGATGTGTTGAGAACAGGATGTAGGAGTTGCTTCGGGGGGGAAATTCAGCAAAACAGGCAAGGAAGACAGAAAGAGGGAGAAGAAAGGAAGAGGTGGTCTGGCAGATGAGCTGAGATTGGGTTTTGCAGTGCTGCTGAATGAGTAGCAGGTTTGCTCTGGGTGTGTGTTACCTGCCACGTATTCTGTGCCGTGCATTTCAGAAAGAGGTCCTGGTATTTGAGGAACAAAAAAGGCTTTAATGCAAAGCTTGTTCACCATTTCAAGCAAAAATAATGAGTGTCCCCACACTCCTTTACCAAAGATAGCAATGAAGGGATTTGATACTGCCTCCTGAAATAACAAAATGTGGTCAGAAACTCCTTACCATAACAGCTTATCATACCTGTTGTACAGATGCTAAAGCTGTTTGCATTCTGAGGAAGCAAAGCCTGACTGCTCAGAATTTGCAGAATTTTTGTAGTCAAAACTAGCTAAAACCCAGGTTCAGCATCACCTGAAGCAGGACCCACGGCTTCCTCTGTGCAGGCACCTGTAATCAATTGTAGTTGGTTCAATACTTGTAGCGGATTAGAGTTTCATTTGTATTCTGCACACCTCTGCCTTCCCTCGCTGTGTGTATATATATCTCCAGAAAAGCTGCCTGCATATCCTTGGGTTTTTTTTCTCCCTGGGATGACAGATACTGTAACAATGACAGTAGATTAATATCTCCTTAATCAGCCAAATGAACATGACATACAAGGGTGACAGTTCAATTTGCTGCTAACAGATTGTGCCTATCAGAGCCCTTCCATTCCAACTGATGTTTATTTCTGGAAGAGATCATACGGGTCTGGGAGGACCCCAGCTTCCCACCAGCTCATAGGCACCCATTAAATACATCAAGTACCATGAAAGTGTTACTCACCCGCCTGTCAGGACACTAGCTGCTTGGGAAATGAAATGAGCCTTGACACATGCAATGGAGAAACACTGTCACTTAGCTGGGCGAGGTGGCGGCATGTATTATTGACTACCCACTGCTGCAGGTCCCTCTCTTTATTGCTGCTTGGTTTTGTGTGCAGTTTTTGGGGACTGTTCGGCATTGAAACATGGATCAGAGACTGAGTCTGTCTCCTGGGGAGATACATAAAGAAATGAAATGGGGAGGAAGTGCAGGAGGGGTGGTGATTTGGGTAGAAGTGATAGGTTAAATCTCAGTCCCAGAACTGGCTGTGCTTTGAGCTTGTTTGCAGGTGGGATTTCAGGAGGATCTAGTTCCTAATTCTGAAATTCAATCTGCAGGGTCTAATTCAAATCTCTCTTTTCCTGCTTCCTGCGGTACTTCAAATGAAGTAACTCCAGATACTGTACAAAGGGATGGCAAGTCCTTCCAAAGGGCAGCCCCTGCTCCTCCCCAGGCTCAGCTAGGCTCCATTCTCTGCAGGCTTGGAACAGAACACCTAAGGTGGGTACCCTCAGCACTTAGAGGTCTGACCCTGCAGCCCTTGCTGCTCCTGTAACTGAACAGGAGAATTTTCATTTGGTGGGTGAACCCCACTGGTTTATTTTCATCTGCCTGCTTTTGTTGTGAGACACCCTTACCAGGCCCTTCGCACATACAGGAAACTGCTTAATTCTGCAGTCCCACCCAAATAGATAGATCACACTTGCAGACCTCCGCATACCCCATCCACAGACAGAACCTACCACAGACTCATGGCATCACTCTCTGGTTTTCCTATGGAAATCTTTTGCGCAGCTCCCAGGATTTTGCTTCACAGAAGACAAGAGAGGTGTTTATTTTTGAAAGATAAAATGCAAGTAGTTTCAGTGGAAAGGTTTCCAAGGCAAAACTGACAATCTGTTACCAAAACAATGGCATTAAGATATCCATATGATTGTAATTATGAAGCTAAATCCTTCCGAAGGAGGGTTCTGTCATTCCCTATACTTGTTACAATTGCTGTCATACAAATGCGTTCATTATTTTTATCATTTTTTTCCTTCTTATTACAGGTTTTGTCATAAGAATAACTCATCCAGGTTTTATGACTAATAGATTCTCTAAATTACAGTCCAAGGATGCATTACTTTAATTTTTTCCTCCATATTCTGTTTTTAATTGCCAGGCTATTTCCCACTTGCCTTTCTTAATGACTCGTTAGGCTTAAGGGGAAAGAACAGAATTTAGTCCACCTAAGATCTTGCATCACATTTTGGACACCTCTCAAGGGAAGTGATGCAGGAAAAGTGATGGAGGAAAAATGTGACTTGTGTTTCGAAAGAAGACTTCAGATTTCAAGTATTAAGGGTACTCAAAAGAAAATACAGATTCTTCGGAAAGCCCCAGATGAGGTGGTGTTTACTAAAGTGATTTGAGCAATTACTTTCAATAAGAAATACGCTCAAGATGGATGTGATTTTTGTAAGATACAGATATCTGAATAATCTTTTTCTGTGTAAATAGGTCTCCTGGGATCGTTTCAGAGTTCTGGAGATTGAATTCAGACGTGTCCTTAGAAACCTTATGAAATCAGGACTGAAGAGAATAAGGTGATGGTTTTGGTTACAAATTCCTTCTGTGAGCCGCTTGCTTTGCTGCCTGGTGCCTGTGAGTGTGGTGTGAGTGAGTGGGCATGGGGGCAGACAGGCAGCCACATGTACAGGGCTTCTGCTGGGCCCCTGCTCTGCAGTAAAAGCAAACTTCAGCCATTTTGAGTATGCTAGAGCCCATGGCCCATTCCAGTGCTGCCACTTGCTATCAGAAGGGGGCTCTGGGATACCTACCAGGGTACCTGTGTAAGAAAATGGGCCCATAAAAGTGCCTTTTCAGATGCCCCAGAAAGATTACCCCATCCCTGGCAGTGTTCAAGGCCAGGTTGGACAGGGCTTGGAGCAAGCTGCTCTAGTGGAAGGTGTCCCTGCCCATGGCAGGGGGTTGGAGCTGGGTGAGCTTTAAGGTCCCTTCCAACACAAACCGGGCTGGGATTCTGTGATTTGCTATGATTCTGTGATTTGGCTGTGCTGGGCATTCTGCAGGCACAAAGTTTGTGTGTAGGGTCATGGCAAGGGCCCTTCTTGTGCTGCATGTGGGCTCCACAGCACAGACTCGATGGAGGGGCTCAGCTGAGGGGTTGTCGGCCCTGGTGGTGTGTGTAGTTCAGAAATGTTTTAGGAAGAGCTAAAGAGCAAGTTAAAAGCTGTTAACTTCAGGCTGACAAAAGCAGAAAAAGGAGTTTCACGCTTGTGCCTACCCCACAAATCTCTCTAGAGGGAGGCAGAGAGCCATTTCTCCAGGAAGATTCCCTAGTTTATGTGTGCAGCACAATCAGCAGCAACAAAAAAGCGCTCTTTGTCAAGTGTGTTTCAGGTGGCAGCGCAGGTTATGCTAGTGGCAAAGTCCTTAAATATTCACCTCCATCACTGGCTCAGCAGGATTTTGCTCTTGCAAAAGCCGTACAGCACTTTCCCTGCAATTGCAGCTCTCCGATTGTAGCCCTTCTAGTGCAGAACCAGGGGGTGCTTGAGGAAGCTGGCTCTGAATTGGGCTGTGGCTAATCAAGACTAGAACTCCTAACAAAGTAGCCCAGTCCTCACGCCTGTGCTTCCAGGATGGTGGCTAATTATTTCACCAGTGTGAGGATTATTTAAATGCACTTCCCAATATGTTTCCTTCCTCTGCCGACCGTGAGCACTTTGCTATGAGTGTCTTCTCATGCGTATTCAGTGATTCCACCAGCTGCTTACTTGGGTTTCATTCACAAAATCCCCAATTTTGATCATTGCTCCATGTGCTCAATGTGGGATAAAATCCTGCCTCGCTGGAGCTGATGGCCTTGTTGGCTTCAGGCCAGGCTTTGAGAAAATCTTCTCTTCTGCTAGAAGAGCTTTGCGTTATTCTCAAACCCTACACTGGCACAACAGCCTACTTCCTAAATAGATTCTACTTAGTGTCCAAACTCTTTGGACAATTAGACTTGTAAATGAAGCTACTCACTACAACATGGCCATTTCCTATCCCCTGTGCCGTGGACACCCAGCCTCACTCAGAGGCATCGGTGTCCTTGTCCTGGCACTTCTGCTTCTCACATTGACCAGCACATCGTGGAGTCCTGTGTGTGAAACTCCCAAATGCAGGTCACTCCAACCCACACAGTGTCAAAGTCTGCAGCTTGTTAGCTGGTAAGAACCCAGACCAGTAAATCGTGGATCCCACAAAACAGTTTGCAGCAGCACTGCCATGAAATGATGTGAATGCAGCCTCAATTAAAGGGCTGAAACATCTGCATGTATGGTTGCAGGCCATGTTTTCTCTCTGGTAACTCAAGTCCTAATGTGCATTAACTGTTTAAAACCAATTTCGTTGCAGTTAAAATTGAATATGACTGTTAGTCTAGAAAATATGGCCTATTTCCTTTTACTAGTTAGCTTTTAAAGGTGTTTTACAATTCAAATGAGCCATGCAATTAAAGGTGACATTGCCAAAACTGGACAGACTAAAATTAGGCATTCCTGCTGTGTGTTAGAGCTTGGCCCACGTTTAGATCATGCTGTCTTTGGGCTGTACCTGTCTGCTTCAATCTCACGAGTCAACAGGATACTGAAATGTTCCAGAATCCAGTTCTTTGTGTTTTTCTATTCTTTCTGTCTTGCATTATTACTCTTATACTTGTTTGGCTATATAGCATTTAATGCTCAAATCACACTCACAGATACACACTCATGCACACACAGAGCAGAATTTTAGCATGCTTTGCATGGGGAACGAGGAAGCACTTTTTTATTATTGCATTTACTGACCTGACCACTACATACACAGAACTACAAACAACTCTGCCTCCTAATCCTGAGTTCACAATGGAATAGCAGGCTCACATCTATGCTTCTTAGCTAATAAACCTCAGAGCATAGGAAGCTTCTAGATCTGGGCCACAGTCCCTTGCTTACGTGCTTTGATTTACGCAGCTTCAGCGTAGTACTTCGGTTACAAGGTTGTTGAGAGAGAAGTCATCTTTGATGGGAGCATGGAGGAGCATGGAGGATGTCTGGATCTCTGGCACACACCAGAGGCCACTGGCAGCAGCAGTGCCCAGAGTTCCTGACATCCCACCTTCTAAATAACCCTCTGCATGGCTGAAGTTTCTAATTATACTATCCCGAGGCAGTCACTGCTGTGGTTGCCATTAGCATTTAACAGTGTAGCATGTTCTGCCATGCTTTGGGAACAGCGTTAGTATGAAGACTCCTCAACATGTCTCTAGTCAATAGCTCAAGGTAAATGAGAAAGTAGAAAATGAGGAGTATCTCCCAGAAAATGCCTGTTGTTCTTTGAACACAGGAGGTGGCCATAAAGAAATTTCTCCTTCATTTCAGGCTCAGCTAAAAGCATTTAATAACAGCATTCCTCACGTCAGTGAAGTCCTGATTGAGCCCACTGTGAGGTGAGGGAACTCGGGTTAATTCTCTCAGATCAGTTTCATGTTGGTACAGCTGAGTTGCCTGACATGATAGTATTCCTTTAGATCAAGAAGGGGAGGAGAAATAATTCACTTCTTTCTGGGAGTGGGGGCAAGGATTTAGTATTTAAAGCTGTGTACTGTGTACTCACACCTCCAAGTCAGGCTTAGAAAGGATATGCACTTCTTTGGGGAGGAAACAAAATAAAACAACATAAAGTGTATTTTAAGTTACCCAGTCAGCTCCCTGACAAGAGAAGATGATATTCTACAACACATAATAAAGTAGTGTTTGCGTAGCATGTATAAGGTGCTTTACAATGTGCTGTTTAGCTTCGATGTTACAAAGTAGCATATAAACATGCTAAAACCTAGCTGTATTGCCTACTTCTTTCTGAAATGCCTTTCACCATGTATCACTGGTGCCTGTCACATGGAACAAGCACAAAACCATCTGATTCCAGAAGCAATGAACTTCTTTTTAAAAAGCTAGTCACTGTTTTATGGTACCAGTTACAAGATCCAGCTCTTTTCACACTGGGGCAGTCACTTGAATCCAGACCAGGTTGGTAGTGAGGTCTGTTGAGTGACCTATGTGAACAGAGTTCTTGGTTGCAGTCCAGATCCTGATGGAAGGATGCCCAAGCTGCTGGAAGGACCGTACCTGCTGGCAGCACCATTAGCAGCGTTAGAGCTGGAGCCCACAGCGCACTCCCACGGGTGGTCACAGGTCAGCATTGAAACACACTGGTGATGGTGACACAAGGTCACCTGCATTGCTGTGTCTGCTGTATGTGTATGCAGAGAACATCTCTCTCTGACCGCTTTGTGGTGGCACCATCCCAACTTGCCTTAGAGCATTGGTGGGTTATGAGGTTGCTGCTAGGGGTGAGCACTCAGGAAAGTTAAGCCCACTATCTGCCCCCAGCTTCAGCTCCAGCATACGGGGCCTGTCTGTAATTCCTGGAGTGAACAAGAGATTTGTGGAGTGTTACAGCACTCGGAAAATAACAGAAAGTAGAGTGCACTCATCTGAGGATGAAGCAGCTTTCCAGTGTCTGAAGGGGGCCTACAAGGTGTTGGAGAGGGAGTCTTCATCAGGGCGATAGGGCAAGGGATAATGGTTCAAACTTAAATAGGGGAGATTTAGGTTAGATGGTCCCTTCCAACCCAAACCAGTCTGGAATTGTAAGATAGTTTGACATTGGAATCCCCAAGAGGGACATGGTGAACTCTCCATTTCTTGCAGCCTTTGGATATCTCATTCCAGAAGAGATGCCAGAGCCCAGACAGTTGTTAGGATTTGATGGGGAAATGACTGTGCGACGTTCTTTGGTTTGCACTGTTCAAGAGTTATCCTGAGTCATCTTTGTGAGCTGGCCTTAAAACCAGGGAATCAGGTGACTCTGGTGGAAAGACTGACGTGTGGCAATATTTACTCCAGAGATTTTATTGTTGGCAGTAAAGTGTCCTTCTGTTTATCTAATAGCTGTAGGCTTCGTATCTGAACTCGGGGCTCTTTTAAACTCTGGTGTCTGTACTCTTACCTGAATGCTCGGAGCACCTCATGCATGTGGCTCCAGCTTTGTGTTGCACACAGGACCCTTAGATGACAAGCCAGAAGGTGCCACAGCATCTCACCCCCACCTCTGCCATCATGTCCACAGGTACACTTGTATTGCCTGACAAGAAGATACATAAATCCCAACTGTCAGGAAACAAAGCAGTTTTTAAACTTTAACGAGCAGAGTAATGGAAATCAAATACAAAGGAAATGAAAAAAAAAAAGGACTAAAATGTTTTTTATTTTGGTGTTCTGCAGGGAGAAGTGTGTACACTAAATAATAAATAAGCCCTGCAATGTTTTTACAGCTTCTTTCGTATGCGTGAATATTTAAAACATGCAAAACCATGGAATAGGCATTTACTGAGGACAAAAGGAGAGAACTGGTTTTCTGTACAGAGAGCGAGATGGGGAAAACAGAGAGATGCATGTTTAATGGATTGCTGTTCACAGAAGGGAGAGATTTCCAAGTGTGAACATATTTGTAGACAAACCAATCTGACAAGTTCGCTTGGGGATGATGTATTACAGCAGAATTGGCCTGGGAAGCAGAATTTTGTTGTGAGGGTGTTGGCTGGTGTCAGCAATGCCTGCTGGGGTTTGGCAGCCACACTGTCAGCGCTCCCAGCTACCGTGGGGCTGCTCAGGCCTGGGCTTTGGTACCCAAGAAGTCCTGGTCATGTGCAGCCAGCAGAAGACAGCTTATTTTCTGGAGAAGGCTCCAGAGAGACCTTAGAGCAGCTCCAGTGCCTAAAGGGGCTACAGGAAACCTGGAGAGGGGCTTTGGACAAGGGCCTGTAGGGACAGGCCAAGGGGAATGGCTTTAACCTGCCAGAGGGGAGACTGAGATGAGCTCTTAGGCAGAAGCTCTTCCCTGTGAGGGTGCTGAGGCGCTGGCCCAGGGTGCCCAGAGAAGCTGTGGCTGCCCCATCCCTGGCAGTGTTCAAGGCCAGGTTGGACACAGGGGCTTGGAGCAAGCTGCTCCAGTGGAAGGTGTCGCTGCCTGTGGCAGGGGTTGGAGCTGGATGAGCTTTAAGGTCCCTTCAACCCAAACCAGTCTGGGATTCTATGATTATCATTGAAGCCAAAGAGGATCAATAACTGTGACCCCTTAAGCTGTTCTGTAAGAGGAGGAGAGCAAGCACAAGAGAGCTGTGGGTGCAGCTCTCTCTGCCTGCTACAGACCTGAAAGGCACAGTCTTTCCTTCAGCGTTGTGACAGCTCCTGTGTGAAGTGCAATTGCAAAGCACACTCTGCAGGTGTCAGAAACCTGATCACAGCTCTAGGCTCCTTTATCAAGTGAACACCAAGGGCAGCCCTCCACGGGCTTGTCTTGGCTCTGTGATGGATCTCAGGAGGTCTGGGTTCAGCTTCTGTTTCAGCCACAAGACCTTGGGCCGATCACTTCCTTTCTGTCCTGTCCCCACTTCCAGGAGTGGGAGGATCGCTGGGTTTCAGGACTTAGCATTTCATGACAACCTGGTTCTCACTGTTGGTGTTGGCAGCACTGACTGCAGTGAAGTACCAATATTGACTGGGTCTTCCCTGCAGACAGAGGAGGGAATGCTGGTACTGACATGGAAAGAGCAGGGTATTTTCTCAGTAATAAGGAAGGTGACAGACTAGGGAAGTGTGGCCTAGGAGTTTATCAGGGACTTTCTCCATGGCTAGCTTGGCTCCTACCTTTGTGTTTGGAAGTAGCTGAAACCAGAGAAAAAGAGGCCTGTTGCCATGACTGGCAAGGGCTCATTATTCACTGTTCCATGGCTTATGGTTTCATGCTTGTTTAACTGGACTTTTTTTTCTTTTCCTCCTGACTTTTGATTTCTTTTTGCCAACTTTATATTTTAATGTATGTTTTTATGGAAATATTTATAGTGCACATGTTGCATATAAAACACCATCATAAAGCTTTTTTGCTTCAGTCCTGTTGAAATAAATGATGTTATTATTATAATAATTTCATAGGGTTATATCTGTTCTGTAATGAAAAAGACCTGTGGCTGCTTGAACCATCAACCCAGGCAGTTTTTACAGCTTTCTATAGCTGGAGTGACCTCATGGAGCTGCTGAAACTTTTAAAAGACTCCATTTCCCAGCAGAGGAGAGCATACAAAGCAGAATGAGCAGATAGAAGAAAAAAGACATCTGTATGCAGCCGTACAGCCTGGCTGAGCCCTGGTCAAGAAGCCGGTGTTGCCTTTATACTGTACAGAGGGGGGATGCCAACATTTACTTCCTGACCGTTACCTGCATGTGGGATAAGATTTGCTCTTCTAACTTTAAAGAACCGTTTTCAGGCCAGGAGCTTACCTAGTGGTGTCTGGTAATGCTGGAGGATGGACCTTGTAAAGGACTTCTTCTGAACATGAGTCCACTGCTTAAGTTGCAGACTTCTTGTCCACCTTTGCAGACTTTGAGTTGTGTTTCTCAGCAAGGGTGTATGTAAATATATGTTAGCAGGTTGTTGCACTAGGCCTGGGGAGTGAGTATCAGAATAAGAAGATAAGGACTAAATATGTGAGCACCTATTTGTGTAAGTTCATATGTATGTGCATGCAGGGACTCTCACAAGCTTTAGTGATACATTTGCAAAGGTTCAGGCAAAAACTGTAAAGTACTGTGGATTTAAAGGAGGTTTTAAAAATTAATACTCAAACATGAAAATGCTTTATACAAGAAAGAAACCTTTTAGGAACTTCTGCGTCCTAGGAAGAACAGTAATGAATAATTCAACCCTGCACCAAGGAAACCGATTTGCTGAACAAGTGTAAAATAAATCTGAGGTTGAACTAATTCAGATCACCTAAATTGAGACTCTAGCTCAGAAATGGTAAGAGTAAAGGTAGATACAGCATGAGAGCCTCAGCAAAGCCAAATAAGCTACAGTCCCATGAAAAGTGGTGAGATTCAATCCTGTGCTAGGAGAGCTTTGCTGCTTAGACCTGATTTGCCTGCAGATTAGGACCCAAATTTGTTCTCTTTAGAAATGCTCTGTCCTATTTGTTGTATCTTCAAAAAAGAACAGAAAAAGAATAGAACAAGGAGAAGGTAGAGATGGAATAGAGCAGAAGATGAAACCAGAGCTGAAGTGTTTAGAGGATGGATGGAGAGAAAAAGTGGAAGCTGTTTGGATTTGGTCTGAGCCTCCATATAAAATGTTTTATATGTTCACAGTATTGAGCCTGATTTACTCCCCAGTTTCCATGAATATCACACTCTGGGCATTTATTATCGCACTTTCTATGCTCAGGTATGTGAATTTCCAGGAGCCTCATTCTCCCTTTAAGGATGGGATCTGTCCATTTACTCCTAATAATGCTCTGGAGCTTCCTTCCTGGCTGTGAGTGAATCAGATGTGAGTGAAGTTACTTTGGGTGAAGACCTTTGCCTCTAGCAAAGGCTGCTTAAGGTTGCCCATGGTTTTCTGGAAAGGACATGCCTCTGTGGTGCTTATCCTGGAAGGCCCACACTTTAGCAGTCACCTTCTCTTTGACCTTCATGGTAGAGCTGTGCATCGGTGGGGTATGGAGGAATTCGTAGGAGAAAGGAATAGTGTTTTCTCACTTGACAGTTTACTTCAGACACAAATTCATTTGCTGCCCTTGAAGCAACCCAATCAAGGCTGTGTGGTCCAGCTGGAAGCCCAGTCCTGTTTCTGATTCATACGAGGAGCTCGCTATAGAGTGAGCCCTTTCTCTGCCATGCCATAAAAGAGCTGGGTTTTGCGTACTGCACTTTGGAATGAGCCCCTCCAAGGAACAGGCTCCATAAAGTTTTTATAACCCATATTTTATAAGGTATAGTGAGTTGGGCGAAAGGAGGTTTTCTCATGTGTATGTGTGTGCATATGAATCAGAGCTAATACATAAGTAATTCAGCCTGGCAAAGGAGGCTGGACCACAGTCCCAATCTCTGTGTAAGTTGGCCCTAGGATGTGGATGAGAGTAAAGTCTGTGGGGAATAGTACAGCAGTGGTCAGAGATGTCATAAATCCCTGTCATTTTCATAGCAGGAGCAAGAACTCTCCTTGTAGTGGCCGACCATGTCCTTGCGTGATGTCTGAGGATTTTGCCAGTGAAGGACCAGCCTTCTCCAGACCCATTTGGTGAGTCTGAAGAATTTCTCGTGAGAAATGAACAGACAGTTCTCTAGGTACCAGGTGTTTAAGCCTTACTCTGATTATGAAAGACGGTGTAGATCCATCAATGCAGTCCTGCTATGGGGGTGTAAAAGAGAAAACAACACTGAATTGCTTCTCTTTTCTTTCCAAAATGAACATTCACCCCAGCAAACTCCAGAGCTTTGGTAACTTGGTGCATCTTTGAATGCTGAGGTCCTTGTATGAAACACATCTTTTTAATCTCACAGGCTCCATAATAAGTTAACTTCTATTTGGCATTTTTTTCCATCAAAGATGCAGATTAGAAATGTCTGCAGAATGCCAGTAGAGGAACAAACCTTGGCTTTACTGCTCAGAGCAGCCTGGTATCTGTGGCACTGATGTAAAGCACGGGCAGGGGTTTCTAACCAAGAGAAACCGGTTTTTCTCTTTTGTTCTGTTTTGGACTCTGAGTGGCCTGTATATTCATCTGCTAAGCACAGCCGTAAGGGCACAGCTCAGGAAATCCAGAGGGTAAGGCTAAGGGTGCAAGGCTGGTTGTGGCTGACCTCAGGAGGTGAATCCTCCTCTGTGGTCAGTGAGTGGAATTCCTCCATGGAACATCAGCTTGCGCAGTTAGAAGTTCTGTCTGGGACAGAGACTGAACCACACGGTGCTGTGCAGAAACTCATCAGTCTGTGCACAGGTTCTCAGCTTTCCATGTTTCAGGTTCTCTTATAAAACACAAATTTTGCTTGTAGGACAAACGCCTCTGGGGAGCTGCTTGGGAACCCCACCATCAGATTCACGTTGATACCCTCAGTGAATGCAAGCATCAAGTAATCAGGAATCAGGCTCCATCATATGGTGACATACCAGAGCCATATAAAACTGTTTTAGAATTTGAATTCTAAGGAGTCCTATGTTCAGCTTTGATGGCTAGAAACTTCTCCCCCTTCTCCATCCCTTTGGCTGCAAAGGGCACCACAAGCCTGTTGTATTGCATGACTCTTGCTCCCAATGTTTTGTAGTTTAAAAAAACCCCAACCCAAAAAACGTCATTCTGCAACAGTAATTTAGACATGGTCAGGACTTGAGCAGTTGTAAGGAATATTACCTGCCATAAAGTTTGAATGGTGTTGAATTTACAGAAAATGCCTGATGTAAAATCATACTGTCAGGAACAATTAGCCATGGTGCATAAAAAACCCCTTACAGAGATTACACTTCCCAGATTGTTTTACAGAAAAACTTTGTGTTAATGTTATGCTTTGAATGTCTTTTGCCATGAAACATGTAAGAAACAACAGTTTATAGTCTCTGATCTTTATGGTTTGGAAGAGTGAACACTCTCCTCCTGTTAGGCCAAATCGATGTTTTAAATTCAGGAGAAACCCCATCATGTTATAAAAAGGAGAGAATGTCCTAAGAAGAAAGTGGTCAAATCATTCCAAGATGTTATGGGTTTAAAGGGTTTTTTTTTCAGCTTTTTTTCCTACGGAAAAATTTTCATGATCCTGGGCATATGGTCAAAAAACACACAAGTGAGGTATTTTTAGACAAGCACATTTGGGATAAAATTACCAGCTCCAGCGTGTGCAGGGACAACCTGGTCTGTCCACAGCGAGGTGAGTGCAGGAGGGTGTCCCTTCTCCGTGCTGTGGGACTGGACACTGGTTCTGCTGCAGCACAGTGCTTCTGCTTGGGAAGACAGGGAGTGAGGGGGGAAGTCTTCTCCTTCTGCGTTGCCTTCTGAGCTTCTGTGTTTTCTCTGCAGGGATTTGCTGCCCACCTCAGCACCGGTGGAAAAGCAGAACTGGGAACAAGCAAGTGCCTGCCCAAAGCAGGATCACTCCGTCCACGTTTCCTGCTCTCTGCTATAACCATGACAGTGAAAGGGATGAGAAACGCTGCTGCCAGGCAGGTGAGGAACCCTCCTGTCCCCTCACACCAAGGGGAGCTGCAGGCATAGGACAGCTCTCACCCACTTTTAGGGTTCAGTCACCATCCATCCCTCCGTGCATCCCAGCCAACAACCCCTGTGCATCCCTGGGGCCCAGCCCTGCAGCTCAGACTCGTTTGAATGATTCAGGATCCAAGTTGTAGTTTTTTTCCAGCCCTGTCAGCACTGCAGAGCCAAGGCATCCCTGGCAGCTCAGGCTGGATTCTGTTTGGCCTCACGCATCATCACTAGTCTTGCCAGTTAATTCAGGCGGAGGGTGATGATGTGTGAGGCAGAAAAAGCACAGCCTGGCCTTCAGGTGCTGGGCACAGTCACCACAAAGGCAGTCAGGAAAGTGCTGTTTCCATTCCTGCACTTGAGCGAGCGTGACCTGGGAATCCTTGAGACTGGAACAGATTCTAGACCTCAGTGAGGTTTACTGCTCGGCCACAGATTTATCTGAATTAGTGAGAAGCTGCCCTGGGAGCGGGTTTGTGTCACTGTGGGCTGTGCTAACACCAGGACAGCACTGCCAGCCCAGGTGGGGATCCTTAACAAAGAGAGATCTTTTTTGAGCCTGGTAAACACATGGATGCCTGCCAGCAGCTTCACCTAGCTACTGAGTGAGGGTCACCTCCCTAAATCCCAATGGCCAGCAGTGAGGCTTCTTTGTTGAGCACCCTGGAACATGCTGCTGCAGGACAGGTTTCCTGCAGCAAACCCCTTTGTCCCCTTCTCTAGTGGAGGAGGCAGATGCCCCAAGCCTCTCCTGTGCTCCCCATGCACTGGGGTACCCACAGCCTGGCACATCAGGTTTGTTCTGTTTAAGGGGTGCCTTAGTCTTGATGGATGTATGGCTATTTTAGGAGTGGCCAGCATTACCCTGGCATTACATTAATAAATGCATACCAGGATGAACTCTGTGCGGCATTTTCAGTTCCCACTACCCCATATTAGGAGACATGGGACCAAAATAACCGCAAAAGCCTATAGCCATGCAAAGAACACAATATGAAATGCAGACCAGGAAGCAGACTGGGGCATAATTGTCAGTAATGCCTAAAAGTCATAATCCACACGGTTTCTGGCAAGACTGGAAAAGCAAACCACACAAGATCCTGGAATACATGTGCAGGTACGCGCTGAGTTTATTCTGGCACTAACCAAAGTATGGCCCTAATAAAAAGTCCACATGTCTGACATTGTGTGCTGGTGTTTTGAACTGACAGAGAAAAGGATTACCAGGATGGTGACCAAACTGCATTAGGTTTTGGATTTGTGGATGAGTAAGCCAGACATTGGCCTGCATATACGTATTGTCAGTGATTGATGGCATCCCATGCAATCACAGCCTTACAAATACTCATGTACGTAAGAAGGCCAGTGTGAGTAAAACCAGTGACTTGTCATTGCAAGTCATCATTCTTTGGTTTGTAGGTTCAGCTTTGTCTCCAACTGAAGGAAAAGGGTGAGAAGGAAGGTATATATCCATGAGGAGAGTGAAAGTTTAGAGAGAACTCTTCTTTTCTTTACATATGGTATTTAGAATGGCTCATGCTGCTCAGAAGGGCCAGGACTTGGTCCAGAGCTGATACCAATGCCTTTCCACTGACTTTCAGGGAAGCTGGATCTTTTCAACTAGTACTGACTGCTTGTGACGAGCTTGGTGCTCAGGCAGTGATGTACACACAGAAAATCAACCCTAAGCTCTCCTGGAAACACTCCTGTTTGCTCTTGTGTGATTAGTTTATTTATAGACCCTAAAAATCTCATCACAGAAGGCTTCATAGGACACATGGTGGGACTCTGAAACCCCAGATACCTCAATTGTACTTGTTTGTTAAAATACTTGAACAGTAAGACTTCAGATGGAAGTCAGGCACTATGCCTTTAAGGTGGATTCCTCCGAGTAAAGCTGAAGTGCCAGGAGTACTTCTTTCAACTCCAGATTATGTGATATATTAGCTTGGTCTCAGAAGCCACAGTGCTTCCTTATTGAAGTAGCTTTGATCTAAAAAGCTGTTTATTTATGTTTTATTGAACAATAAAACATCCAGTAAACATGCCCTATGCTTTTTTTATGTTCTACATGAATTCTGTCATGAAAATGTCAAGGAAAAATAATGAAGATCTTGACTGTGTTGCTGCTGGTGTCTTCCTTTGGAAGTTCTTATGCTCTGTGTTTCTGTTCATCTGACTGTAAAATTCATAAGGCCTGCAGATGTCCTGCCTGCTGAGCATCTGGAGGAGAAGGAAGTTTTTCCTTATGAAATCCCAATGGATACGCTACTGAGGGCATTATGAGAATATAATGATTTGACATTTCTCTTGGATGCCACTTGATAGGGTCTCTATCATAATAATCCAGAGGTATTAATTACTGTGGTGGGAATTATTTTCTGTGCTCAGCTACTTGTGAGATGTTCCTGCTATAGGGAATGCTCCTTATTCACAATATCTCACAGCAGCCAATGAGCTACAGGAACTCCTGATCAAAACCTGGGGCACAGGCTCTCAGCCCTAATTGCACTGGATCCCTGCAGTGGGCTTGGATAACAGATCCCAGGTTTTTAGAGTGTCGGTAATATCCCAAATTACCTGGCAGTGCTGCCTTCCTTGTTACGGTGTTAGCAGTGATGTTTTAATAGAGCTGAGAAACAAATCTGTGAATTCTGCATGGCTCTGATTGTTCTGCACTCTGCACTGGGGCTTATCCAGCAATGAAGAATTAACCTTCTCTAGTAATCAGCTGAGGGGAGGCCCAGGTGCTGCAGACTGGTCACTGGCTGTGACAGCCTGGGGAAGGTAGCTGTGGGATGAGTGCTGGGCCAGGAACCTCTCATAAAGCTGTGAAGGTGCTGCCTCTGCCCTCTCCCTGCTGCTGATGCTCCTCTTGCTGTGGATACTCTGTGCTCCTGCAGCTTTTGCTGGTATGGTTGGTCCTTTCCTCTAGGAACCCAAAGAGCTTTCTTGCATGTAACTGCTGTAGGTGGGCCATAGGAAGGTGAGAGGGATGTCAGGAGTTAGTACACTGCTTGACTATCACAAACTGATGCTGGCGCTGTGTCTCACCCTTATTTCCGTAGCACAGCTGTTGTTGTTCATCCCAAGAGCATCTTCAAGAAGAGAGCTTGAAAATGAGGCAGTTCTCATGCTGGAAAATAGGCATTTCTGAAATCATGGGATCAACATAGATGTGTGGGAGCTGGTTCGGAGTATGAGCCTGGCTTAGAGAATAGAATGGGCACAAATAAAGATTCACCTTCCTGGGCTGTGTGTGGGGAGAGCACAGGGCTGGTAGAGTGGCCAAAAAGGGACAGTAGTTTGAGTCCTCTTTCCAATACCCCTTCCTACCACCTCTGTTTATTGTGCTAATTCTTTCCCTAATTTTTTCTTTCAGTTTGAAGGAATCTCCCTGCTGCACAGGAGACCGGTCTGCTCTCAGAGACACTTGTGCCCATGTTAGCTGAGCAGGTTAGTTGTGTGTGTACTAGAGAAGAGAGTGATTAAAGTTGGGGTTAGCAGTGAGAAGATGTGGGAATCTGTTCTACTTCAACCCTAACTTGTTATGGTTCAGTGTTTCCAAAGTGTAATATTGTGCCAGTCAGGATCTGGGTGTCACTGTGTTAGTTCTTCCTCAAGAAAACATGCTCTTCAAGCTTCACCAGGACCATTGTGCTCAAGTCCCTTTTGGGGTTCTGAAGCAGGAGTGGTTCAGAAATGTGCACATTTTCTTCCTTTCCATTTGAACAGAGAGCAAAAGGCTAATTCCATTTTACAGTCATCTTTGTACCTATATAGTTTGTATGTTGCATTTGACCTCCTGTAACAAGGTTAAACCACAAGGATCCCCTTGAGAAGTTGCTATTCATCTTTTATATGTGAAGATTTTCAAGTATAGAAAGGGGATAAACCTAATACGGTGTTTAATGGAAAAAAATTATGACACCAATAACACATCTGTGTCTGTAATTTCACAGGTTTTCTTTCTGTATATTTATATATGTATATATGTATAATTTAATATCAGCCTCAGGGTTGTGGTCTCACATGTCATCAGCTTGCAGGAAACTGGATCCTTGGCCTAAGTATCAGATGAGTTGCTAATGTTTGGAAAAAAAGCAAAAAACATGCTTTAGGTCTCTGTTTTATGGCTGTTATTGAAGCAGGAATCCGTGATTGTAACCTGACGCTCACCTCACCAACATGTTTTCATTATTGTCTGGATAATTGAAAGTCCAGGCAAATTTGGATGTTAGGAGACATTGCACATGAAGGTCTTGGTGCTCAGCACAGCTGAACGTTGAGGTGGTTCAAATTAAGGGTGAATATGTTTCACTATTTTATGCAGGCTTAGAGATTGTTTTATTCCCCTCCACTGCAGACACAGGCTGATTAACGTGTACTTAGTTTATTTCCAGGTCTGGTTATCCAGGCTGTCATCCACAAGCTCTCAGACTCTGCTGTCTCCTGAAGAGCAGCGTGGCTTCTCAGGTGTATTTTGGGCAGTTCAAAGTGAACAATCCACAATGTCTGACTCCTTCAGGCAAAATGGGTGGTGCTGGTTTAGTTTGTGGGTTCCAGGGCTAAAAAAGCCCTAACCCAGAACTTTAGTTTGTTGGCAGGAGCTGACATCTGTTGAAGATCGTCAGAAGGACAGATGATGGGCACCGAACCCAAAAGGTTCTCTGTGTCAGAATGACACATGATGATGAGACAGCTCTCTGCCATAGCCCAGGCCTATTCCTGTTCTGTGAGTAAACACAGGATTTAAATACACATGATTTAAATCCATGGGATATTTGGATCTAGCAGTTTCCCCACTATGTTAGCTCAAGAGCTGACATATATAGAAAAAGGTAAATGAGGTTTTTAAGTTAATCCCTATTAACTGGGCATAACTGGAAAATTAAACCAAACAAAACCTTTGGGTGGCTTTGGAAAACACCATGGGACTTTGCTGCCAAATTCCTGAATCCTGTAACGAGATGCACGTGTCTCTGCTGACAAAAAACCAGGACTTGATCATTCATTAATCTTTGCACACGAGAGGCAAGTAGTTGAGTGGAGCGTTCAGCACAGAGCGAGCAGACACTGGGCAGTGTGAAATCAGACCTGCTTATTGCTGACCCAGTGTTTGGGTAAAAAGCCTTTGAACAATTGGGAAAAGCTAACTCCATATTGGAGTTCTGCAAGGAACTAATTACTTGCCTGGACTCTACCCACATAGCAGTCTCTACCCCCATAAATCTGCTGAACAGCAGGCATCCATGAAAGTCCTCCACACTCTTTTCTGAATCAGGTTCTTTATGTGTATCTCAACTTGCTGGTGCAAGATTCATGGCCCAAGCTGCCTTAAGTATTTTTGTTATGAATAGGAACCCTTAAGCATTTCCTTCTCATTTAATTTATCATTTTTTTTCAGGCTTTCAACACTGAGTACAAGCTAGAAATAATGGGAGGCAAAGTTTGTCCCTGAGAAAAGAGCCTTAAAATAACAAAATATACAGTGGGAAGGAGAGGAACAAGGGAAATAAATTAGCTATTTACAAGACAGGAAGATTTTTATGTTGTGTGGCTGCTACATGGCATCCTGGTGTCTCTCAGCAGTGACTTCGTTCCAGGTGGAAGTGAGCTGTTAGGCACAAGTAGAGAAAACAGTGTACAAAATAACGGCTATTGTAACAATGGTGTTCCATGCCTGGGGCTGGCGTTGGGATGTGGAGGGGTGTGCAGAGGTGGTTACTCACTCGTGGAATGTCTTATAAGGATAACTGTAGCCAGAGATAGAAGCAGCTCAGTAGTTCACTTCTTCAAGGTTCTTGTTAATAACTAACCATTAAGTACTGGTGATTTACTTACGTCAGGGGGGGTTTTGCCATGTGGGCTGGGAAGGTTAAAGCTGTGTTTTGAATTAGGGGTTCAAACAAATCTGCTCAGCTCAAAAGGAAAAGGAGTTGAAAACGCTGACTTCCTCCCAGTCAGGTATCACAACAATAAACCTGTTGAGGTTTCATTTGGAAATGGATTGTGGATTTGCTAATACTTCTACTAAGTCACATTTTACTGCTTGGTAGTTGTTTAAGTTCAGAACAGAGCACACAACCTAATACTCATAATAATCTTTAGAGCATAAAATAGAGCTGTGTTTGGAGTAAATGCTTTGTTTATGGCATCCTGAACAGAATAAGAAATGGCTAAACTTGGCAAAATGCAGATGATGTATAAAATGGGCTGTTCCAGCTGTTCATAAATCCCTTGGATTATACAGTGAGGAAGACCTGTGCACCCATAATGTCTATGAAACAGGTACGAAGTGCAAGTCCTGCCCAATTGCTTCACGTGCAGGTTGGCCTGCAAGTAAAATACCAGACTGCTTTTCTCAGCTGCTGAAAGCACTTTTTTTTCAGGGCAATTTGGTTCTGTGCCTTTTCAAAGGGAAATTTTATCCATCTTATTTTTTACTGTGTTCTGTACACACATGATGTATGGACTTACAAATGCGCAAATCATCACCAGAGCAACAGTGGTCCCCACCAGTAGGAAATGGTGCAGGGAGGGGGGAATTTTCAAGGCAAATCATGCTTTTTATGAAGTCAGTCTCCAGCTGTCTTTTGGGGGAGCAGGGCTCATCCTGTCAGTCAGCTCACCTTCGTATTTGGTGTCCTAAGTGAACTAAGTCAGTTCCTCTTCTCCAGGATGCTCCAGCATCCCTGTAGGTAAGTGTTGGAAAGGAGGTGCCCAGATGAAATGTGGTTGCCTTCCCAGCAGTCCAGGCTTATCACCTCCAGGGCTGCTGTGCTTTCCACTGCCTGTTCCAAACCAGCCAGGGAGGTTGAGGACAGCCTATATAGTTTCATCTAATCTGATGCTGGAACTCAGCAAGCATTGCATTGGTTAGCTACGATTCAGAATGTTAACCACTAAATCAGTTAGAGGAATTTATAATTCACTTCAGCTATTGCAGGATTTAGTACAATAAGATCGTTATTGCCTTGAGATATCCTTCAGGTCATTAATTTAAATTAGAAATGCCTTCAAACAGGATATCGTGCACAGCTCCTTCCACAGGTTTTAAAGCTTAAATGAGCCCAAGCAGTACTTCCTGCCAGACATTGTTTTTGCAAATGTGAATTGCTGCTCCCCAGCAGTGTGATACCTGACTGCTTACAGCCTGCGAAGGTGGCACTGCACTAAGTGGCAGATGCATTCTTAATTGTGCTAATTACTGTTGCTGTTTTGAAAGGACTGAACTCTCCAATGGCTGAACCACTCCTCAGCGTTCTTTAGTGGTTTTGCACTGCAGCAGTGTGGTTTGTTGCTTGCATTAACTGTACTCAGACTAACAATAACTGTGACCTTGTAAATGAGGTGGATGTTTACTATGGAAGACAGCTCTTACAGTGGTTGTACAATACACTGATGGGGAACCTTCAGGAGGGAAGACCTCAGGATGAGGTGGCAAGGTGCTAAGGTTGAAGGGAGGGGCTGGGACCAAACCAGATGTGATGGATGGAGCTGTGAATGAAGATTGCAAAGTGCCTTAAATACTTGAGGCTGCAGAAGGCATCCTAGTGCAAATACAGGGCTGGTGCAAGGGCAGCCTAGAGAGCCAGGGGTTTGGCTTGCTCTGAGGATGGAAATATTACTATGAAGACTATCAGTAGAAATAATTTATCAAAATGAATTGGTTCAACACCAGCCACCTCAAAAGGTAGAGACTACGATTCATGCTCTTTGAAAGGAGAGGGTTTCCAACATGGGAAGGTGGTTTTCATTCTGCTGTGAAGTGAGGTCTTCCACTTGCACCTCAAACCCTTCTTCTGTCTTCTCCAGTGCAACACAAACTACTACTCATGGGGATTGAGAAGGACTTAGCCGAGTTCAGCTGGTTTTACCCAACTGCAGATGCATACCTCCAGCTTAACCCACTCCTGGGGAGGGCTCAATTCACTTGGTGCTGCTTTTCCAGTTTCTCTTCGGTTTTGGGGGGCTTTGGGAGAGGGAAGTTCTCTCGCTTAAGGGCTTTTTTTGCTGCAGAAAGAAAAAGAAAGTACCAGCCTGGTTACTTACACTTGTAATGAATGGAAGTTGTAGCCTGTAATTCACATCTCTGAGCCCAAACTGTTTTAATTAAGAATGTGTTCTCTTAAGTGTTTTATTAATCCATGCAAGAACATGGCTGGGGTGTGGGTATGAATGTGCAGTAAGCTCTGTGCCTGGGCCTTTGCAGCCAGAATCATTTGTATTGCTCAATACCTGAGCAACCTGATTTAAAGTAACTTGCCCCAAAACTCAGTAGAAACCTGTGCTGCAGGGTTTAAGTTAACAGCTCTCTTCTGTTGGCCACAAATTCCAGTTTCTTAGTTGTTTCAGACAACTCTTTCAGCCTTTGATTATTTTTTTCCTAGTCTGAATTTCCCTGCTCAGAATTAGGATCACCTCCCATCCATGGCTTCTGTTCCACCTGGATTTAGAGCAAAAGGCTGCATTGAGCTGTCAGTGCTACAGGCATCTGGAGAAACCCAGCATTTGGGGCTGAGCATCCAATCTGATGATTGTAAATGTGTCTGCAGGAGTGTTTTGAGTGAGTGTTAGGTGATCACAGAACAACCATGAACTCTGGCAGCTCAGAAATCCTCTTAGGACTGCGGTAGGAACCCTTCATTTCTGGGAAGCAGTTGCTCCTGCATTTGTGCCCTTGGTTTAATGTTTGATATTTCTGGGGCTTCCTGGATAATCAGTGCTCCGTGTGGAAGGCAGGGATGTGCTGTCTGGGTTGTGTGACGTGGTCCAGCTTGTTTCTTGCAAAGCTGGATGTCTAAGTGCAGACTGATGGCCGTCTGTAGATAGACCGGATTGTTTTCCTCCTTCTGCACACTGGAGCTGCCCCAGTCCTCCCTGTTGTCTTCCCGTTTCTTGGCTAAATGGGGAAAGGAAAGCTCCTTGGCAGCTTGCCATGCTGAAACCCCCCACCCCTGATTTATTATCACTGAAACCAGCTGCAGATGTTGGCTGGGCCGGTGCTCTGCTGCCAATTAGGGAGTCTCATGCAGAGATTACTGCTCTGTTTGCCTGGCATTCAGAAGAGATCATGCTGAAGGGAGTGGGTCTGCACAATGAAAGTGAATTTTAAAGAGAGGAATAGGTTTCACCTAGGCAGGTAGTGGCTGGAACAGCATTTGGTGCAGGGGGAGCTTGGGATGGATTTCAGGGACTTCATGAGTTGCCATTTCTTAGGCCTTTCACTGTGCTAATGAACCTTAAAATTCCACACTGAAACTCGCCCAGCCCATGCGTGCCTGTGTGGTTTGGGGGCTTGAAATGTATTTGAGGTTCACTGACAGTCTGTCTGAGCTGTTCCTGTGCTTAAAAGAAACTTTCAGTAAAGCTGGCTGGAGCTTTCAGCAGCTCACCAGCCCTCAGCCCAACCTATCTGTGTGGGGAGGCAGCCCTGAGAGCTGCAGGGTTTAGTTCTGAAGCCGTGGTGCTGTGTACCTGCTGTAGGGAACACTGGTTTCTGGGAACTTTGTGAAAATAGCATTACTTACAGTGATGGAAAAGTGGGGAAGAGGAAGAGACACAGTACTGAATGTTTGAAGTACATACCAGTCTTATTGTCGGTATCTGCTTCTGGTGTTAATCCATTGCCTACATCAAACAATTCTAGAGCATCTAATTCAAAATCAGTCTGATGCAAAGCATGATCCCTTTTAATCCCTTTATTCTACTTCTGTTAAATTTTTGACCTATTGTATTTCAACAGTAACTTCATAATACTGCATTTCTGGTGTTATATATTGCCACATGGCCTATTGTATCAAAAGCTGTTGTGAATGGTGAATATGGGCAACTTGTATTTCCAGTGTGGTGTGTAGCACTGCAATTGCACTTTAAAGTTCAATACAGCTGAGAACCATGTGTATCAAGTTGGGGAAAGAAATATCTGAGAGTGGAGTGAGATTAATGTATGAAAAAATTGTGGGAGAGTAAAATCTTGTTCATTGGTATCATTTATATCCTACTGTAATGGTAGGATGCTCCTTTGGATAAAAGCAATTGAGTCTGCTTTTGCCCAAGCAACAAACCAAGAGTTTATTTTTCCTTCAAGCAATGGGGTTTGATCTTGTCTAAACCCCTGCAATCCAGCAAATCAAAATCTGAAGGTTATTCTGCTGCTTACTTTCTCTCACAGACCTTAACACAGGATTAATGCTTACGCTGTGCTCTGACACTTTCTAAAAATAAGTATGCCAGAAAGAACTTCAGTATGCCTTTCCCAAACTTGTACCCCTGTGGTGAGTGTCTGCTCATCTTTTTGTTTGCTATCATTTTTAAAGTTAATAGGAAATAAACTGGGAAAAATCCCCTTAGAGTATTAGTTTATAACTCTTGTTTTTCAGCTCTTGATATTTGATTTTAAAAGTAGCTTGTACTGATCTACTGTGGTATCAAGTGTTGAGGGCTCCAGATGAAACACAAAAGCTAATCCCAACACTTGACCAATTGCAATGAATTCCTTACATATACAAGCAAGATCAGAGCCCATTAGCAACCAATATTAGATTAAACGAGACTAAACATTACATAGTGTGATTTTACTTCTAGAAGGAGTTTATTATTGCTATAATGCAAAGCACTTCTTCGCTGCAGCGTGGTTGGAGTGTTTAGTCTCTCCCAGAGAGCTCCCTGGGTGCCGTGCACGGGATGCATGAAGGAGATCCTGCAGTTTCAGTGGCTTATCTGGCCAGCAATCTGATGCAATGGCCCCAGAACAGAGGGATGAAATCTGATAACCAGGCTTTACTCAAACTTAATAGCAACATAAAAGCCTTTATTTTCTCTTTTAAGGTTTGAAATGTATTTCGCTATGAAAATGCGGTGTTACGTTACCGTAATGCACAAAAGGATTTTGCAAGCAAAGCCTTCCATAAAGTTTCACAGCTACTGTATCATATGTGGACAGTTGGGGTTGGCAAAACAGGATGCTTGAGAACAGCCAAAAACACACATGGGGAAGTTAAACCAGGAAAATAAGTTTAGATAGTGCAGAGATTCCCTGCTAATGGCACTTGGCGGAGCTAGCCAGCTCTCTGGGCTGCGCAGGAGAGATGCCCTTACCGTTGGGGTAGCTGTTGGGAAGAATGACTGTTTTGTCTTTGTTTGTGAAACTGCAAATTGATTTCTTCCAGTAGGAACTGCTGTTTGCCATGGGAAAAATCCAGTGTGTTTGGAACATCCTTGTTTTGCCAAGTGGGCAGTTGTGTGTGTGGCAGAATTGACAGGATGCTGGGTGGCTCTTTTCATTTCCCTTCCAAGTGAGGTGACCTAAAACTCATCTGTCGGATCTCATCAGGGAATTCAGTGTTGCTTCACCAGGTGCATTTTACCCAGATCTCAGTAACTGATGAGGAAACCTGACAAAAGAGATTGACATGCTCTATCCCCTGTTCTTTTCTCCCTGTATTCTTGGGAGGCAAAAAACCTCCAGCCAGCCCACTCCTTTAGGCTCCCAAGATTTCTGCAGTGTTGAACTTCCAGGGGACCAGTAGTAAGTTCTAATCAATGAGGAAAGCTGAGCAAAGCAAATCCACATTCTTCCGAGACTTTTCTGCAAGCAAAATGTGATGCTCTGCTGCTAGACAGATTTGTTGCCAAACCCACATTACATCAGAATGCTTCAGAAAGCTAAGTCAGATTTTCCTGATTTTTTTTTTTTTTGTTTTAGAAGAAATATGTGAAGCAAAAGCAATGGCAGAAGAAAGCAGAACATGTTCATGCTGTTATCAAGTGTCACTATGGATTTTCAGTGATTTCTTCTCAAATTTTGCTGGAGAATGAACATGTTCTGTTAGAAACTCGAAGCTGCAGGAATGTTTTGCTGTAATAAAATATTTCAATCAATTCAAGCATAAATTACCTCATTGATTTTGGGTATTTTGGAGTTTTGCTCTCAGCTAAAAACCCAGGAATTTTAAAATTACAGAATTCTTTATGAATCTGATCTCCTTCTGATCTTCCACTCCTACAAATTGGGGCAGAAATCCTACTAGGAGGAATGTGTAGTTCATACATAACAACCATAAGCTCATACTTATATGCTCCTTCTAGCCAGCAGTACAATCTGTGCATGGGATCATGGCTTCAAGGATCTGTGTGCTCTGGAGCAAAGGGAATAGCATTATTGCACATATAAGTAGACGTACTGAGGGGCCATCAACCCCACATCTTGAATATGTTTTTAAGATGAAGTGAATTGTCCTGTCTGTCATCCCATAGGCTGGGGAGCGGTTTAAGCAGTTTGGTGAGTAGTTTAGACCAAGAGCCTGGTTATCTGGATGTGGTGGGGATGAATTCCCACTAAGTGGCTTGCGCAGGGTCCAAAGGACATCATCTGCAAAGGAAGGAATGGTCTTGGATCTCTCAAATCCTAATAAAGTGCCTTAACCATAATGTTATTATTTCTTTCGGTAATTGTGGTATGTGGAAGCATTTTATTAGTGTGTGGGTTTGGGCAAAACATAAAGTATTGGAGCAGCCCAACAGCAGTTGCACTTTTTGGGTAAGACTGAAGACTACGGTATTTTAGAAGCCTTCGTAGGGAATTCTAACCTCTCCAGCTTTTAGTAGAAAGTAAACTGCAACTTGAACAGTGAATTGGACAGTAGCTTGGCTTTTACGTTGTGTGGGAGCACAGAAGGTGTGCAGTATCCTTGCTGAGACCTGGTCCTCTGGGTACGGAAGGGCTCTGTTCCCAAGGAGATGCTGCCTGGTGGTGCACCAATATGCTGCGTCTGCAACAACCTTATAATGTACAGAATCAGAGGCTGGGTGGGTCATGGTGAGACTCTTGCCCGCTTTGTACGGAAATCTTTCATTTGGTAGCATGCAGCATAGTGTAAATTTGCTGTTTAGTTACAGAGTGTCAGAATTCATGTTCATCTTTGTGAAGCTGGGAGTCATTGTCTTTGCAGTGTTTGTGCTTTGTAGTTAGAACAGGAATAACCTCCCTTCACAGCATACAGATTCCTAGCAGGGTACGACTGATGGGTGACAGAAGTGCACCTACTAGAGGCTGTTAACCTGCACCTCACTCTGCTCCTAACAAGTAATTTTGGGTAGACATTGAGAGAGAGACAGAGTGGAAGAACCGCATTGTAAAACAACATGAAGAACACTTCCAGCCTAATGAAGCACTAGTGTAATCCCTTCTAAAGAGCACCTTGAGTGACCAAAGAGGAGCCAGGAGAAGCTGGTGGGCCAGGCGTGACTGGGACATCTCACCAGTGAGCTGGGTTTAATTGAGTTCTTTCACTGCTTATACACGTTTAATAACATTTGGAGATGGAGGAGTGAAGGCAATGGCTTCTGTTTCTGATAGATTCCTTTGCACCGAGCTTTAATGGATTAGCCAAAATGATGTGAAAAAATGGATCTCTGATTTATTACCTGCAATTTTTCGCTTACTGCAGCATTTTTTTCCCCTCAATCAGTGTTTTCCACCCTGTTAAAGTCTTGTGTGAATAAGTGCTATGTTGTGTTTCTGGATTTGCCCGCAGGGCTCATCAGACGACCCTTTGCCTACAGTCCCCACCAGGCCATTTAAACAGGAAGTTTAATTTTATAGTATTAAAAAAGAGAAAACGGTACTTAATTATCTGGCTGTGAAACAGCAGTGCTCTTTCTTAATTTTAGTAGCTAATAAAATGCTGTTCCTGCAGTTAACTACTTCTGGTCCAAATGCACTACAATTTTGGCTATCTGAATTGAATATTTTATGAACTGTTATATATTGCACTACAGTTTTTAAACTCCACTATGACATATTTCTCTCAAGATTTATTAGCATTTTTTATTTAAAACAATATACTAAAGAGAGGAGAAAGAGTAATCTTAGCTAAAATTCAAATATTAGAAAAACATAACATAGACCAAATCTTTTCATTTAACTCCCCCCCTCCTCTTCTCCTCTCCCACTGTTGCTGTAAAAAAGTTTTTTGGAACAACAACCCACACCTGCATCATTAATTCAATATGTCTTCCAGCATGACTCAAATCATAGTATCAGTTTCAGGGGCCATTTGCTACTTAAATGACTTTATGAAAACAGAACAATGAACTGCCCCTATGCAGTCCTTACTTTAACTCTGGGTAAAATAAACTTCAAGATCTTTTATATCCCAGTTCACTTCTTTAGTTGCCTTTCTGCTTCTTGCCCCCTGAGCAAACAGTCTCTCATTAAGTGTGATGTCTGTTGTGCTGCAACTGTCTTTATAAACTTGTTAAAGCCTCTAAAGCAGGGCTAGCATGTCTGCATGGGACAGAAGCCTGGCTGGAGGCTTTCTAAATTGGGAATTACTGGAGGAAAAGGCCTTTTATCCCAGTTGGTGCTGTTGGGGGTGTCCTCTCTATTGGCACAGGGCAGGCAGATGATCAGGCAAGCCAAGCCTGGAATTGGTAGTGAAATGCTGCACAGTGAAGGTGGGTGAAGGACAGCACCCCCAGCCTGGGGTTCACTGGGAGCATGTGACAAACTCAGACTGAGGAGCTTGCAGAATGATGCTCAAGAAGGCAGTGCTGTGGGATCAGTAGGCCTGTGACCATCAGAGGTTTGCCATGACTTCCTGTCAAGTCCTTTATGCCTTATTCTAGGCCAGTTCTTTTTCCTCTTAGTAGGCAAGGAACTGCATGTTCAGTGTTCAATAACCATGTTGTCACTACCATCCTTTCACAAGATTATCACCTTCCAGATGCAGGTCTTCATCTTTTCCTGTGTTATGTGTTCCCCTTGCCTCCTCTAACCAGGTCCGATCTCCTTAACTTCAGTAAAGTCCTTCTTGAGTTGTAGAGAGGTAAATGAGAGTCCCTTTGTGTCCTGTCTGGTGGGGAAGAAATTCAGAATGATGGCACAGCCCACACAATTTCTTATGGGTCAGGTCGCTTATGAAGGAAACTGTCCTTTGTTTGCACAAGGGATAATACCCTAGTGAGCATCTGCTTAATCTTAGCTGTCACTTAGCAATAGAGGATATGCAATTCATGCTGCCTCCACCCTATGTAGCAGTAACCAGTTAAAAAGGAAGCTGTTGTCATCAATTATATGAGTCAATGTGTTAGAGAAAGCATCCTTCAGGACTGTGCTTCCGTGATTTAGGTGTGTGTAGTCAGTTAATTTGCAGGCATTAAGGGACTCAGACAACTATCAATATTAGCCTTACAAGCACGTTGTATACCAGCTAAAATAAATGAGGTTATCATTAATATATGGTGGAGTCTGTTAGAAAGCACAAAATACTGGAGATCCTTCCTCACACGTGTGCTTCCTCATACGTGTGTTTTTCTCCTCTGTGTCCACACGCAGAGGAGGTGCAGCTCACAGTCTCCAGCACTGCAAAAGCCTTTCTTTCTGTTAGTGATGCAGCTTTCACGCTGCTCATCGTGTCCCAGATCCAGCTATGGATTGCTTTGACAAAAAAAAGCTGCCTTATTCAGTCACAAAAAGCTTCTGCTTATTATATCCACTCTGGTTTAGTCACCCCCTAATATAGACATAGCTGAAAAGCTTCCCAGGTCTATTTTGAGGGCTGTCTGAACACAAAAATGTTTTTGATGACAGAAAGTGTCTTGTTGGTATATTTAAGAGTCTTCAAGGGCTAAATTGGGACTGGATGGGGTCCAAGTTTCTGAAGAGCAGAGGCATTGGGGAAGACAGTGTTATACAGTCCGGAGCAGGGAGGGGGACAAGGAAATTTATCAGATTTTTAAAAAAAAACCCAAATAAACCAAACAAAAACCCCAATTCTGGTGGAAACAGGGAAAGCTCTACTGAAGATGGTAAAGTAACTGAGATCAGAGTAACGGGATTCAAAACCAGGCTTAACATCTGAAACATAGATACTAAAACTGGATCGCGTTTAGCAGCAGGGTTGCTTGTCTTCTGTGCTATAGTTGCCCTGAATTCTAGGTCTGGCATTCAGAGTTGAGAGGAAATGTGTTGATCAAGGAAAGCTCCAAAAGATGTCTCTGCGGGACAAGGTAACAGCAGATAACTGTCTGCAGGAAGTCAGGGGCAGCCCTGTACTGGCAGCTCCAGATCAATCAATGAAGGAAACAAAGCCAGGGACTGCCACAAAAGAAATCGCTCCTTGAGTGCTCCAAGAGGCTCTTGGCCAAAGGCATTGAGAGGAGCAGATAGATCGAAGGGAACTGAAGCAGAGATCATGGCCTTGTCAGGTGGCATATGGGGATCATTACCAACCCTCTGTAAAGTGGTCTTCTCTCCACAAGCACGCAGGAAACCCAGAAAAAGAAGTTTGAAGTTGTACAGCGAGCATTAGGTGTCTTTTTGATCCAAACTATAGGATGGCAAAGGGACTTGTTCACGGGCAATGGAAGCCTTTGAGCGCTGCGGTAACACTAATCGATTTCAGAGGAGTGGAGTAAAGAGGCTGATGTTAATTGGTAATGGCTGGACTTCATTAATTTAGACAAAATGCCTGAGACGCCATGTAAATTGTTAGTATTAACTGTTGCAGTGGTGGTTGCTTAACTTAAGGGCATAGGATAAGGAAGTCTGGCAAAGGCGTAACCTGATAGTAGATGCTAGATGATAAAAATCATGCACATCCTGCGTGGGGTGCGGGTCTGTTCTTGGTTCTTCCGGCTGGGCTGGGCGAAGGCCTTGGACACGTCCTAGCACCTCTGTGGATGGAGGGGAGGAATTCCTACCTATTACCTGAATAACCCTGGAAATAAGATGTTTAATGGAATGCAATTACAATGGGAGGTGCACATCAGCTATACATAAGTAGGTAAAGAGCCCTTTGAAAGAAAGCACAGACTCTAAAAGCTGGTCAGGTGTTCTTCAACATCAAACTTGATTGGAGTTTTAACCAAAAGAAATCACTTCTACTTCTGAACTCAGCCCCTGGCTTTCTGAGCAAGTTCTGGTGGGATGTGGTGGAGATGGTTCCTGCTGAGAAATCAAACTTTATGGTTACCAAAAATTGTTTTACTCATATGAACATGTTTTCTGTATTTGAAGGCCTGGAGGGAGAGAATTCAACTTGCCTCTGTAGCTCCAGCTTTGGCTCTCTCTATCTCCTGTCCTTGCTTCTCCCCTCTTAGACCTAAAGCTGTGCCACTGGTCAGGTAAAAGGCAAGAAAATATCACTTCTTTGCTTGTTCCAGTCAAGGTTCTCAAATCCTCTCACCAATTTTAAAGAAAAAGCCCTAAAAAACTTGCCATGATCAGATTATGCAGTTTTAGCCTGTGCAGTGGCAGTGTTGCAATAGCATAAGGCCTGTGGTGAGTGCATAGTCTATGAAAAACCTTTTCATCGGTGTGGATGTGATGCTGAGATGGATGCATCAATTCACCTGGAAGGAATAATGTATGCAGGAAGCATGGAGAGAGTTCAGGATGTGCATTTGGAAAATATTAGCCTACATAACCCTAATGAGCCTTTTGGTGTTCCTAATGGATGAGAAAGTGGTCTCAAACCCTCCCAGATTTACTTTGTCTCCATACCATAGAAAGCAGCACACCTTTAAGAGAGGAGGGGCCTCTGTGCAAGGAAGAGCTTAACTCCAGTGACTCCTTTGGCTTTTAATTCCTTGTGATTTTTATATTAATATAATGCCCCATTAGGTAATGCACTGGCCAGTTGCATGCTGATTGCTTGCTGTTATTTCAGACATCAGTGCTAAGCAGCCCTTAGTATTTACCCACCTGAACCTTATCACTCCGTGCACTTAGTAACCTGGATTCATTTGCTATTATGTAGATTTCTTTCCTTTGTTTTTGGTTGATACACTCATTCTTTAAAGACAACAATCCCAATAAGCCTATTAGAGCTGTGAGCCTGTCAGTGATCTGCTAAGCAGGCTGAAGTCACAGTGTTTGCACTTCGAATTTGCTCAATTGGTCCTTTTCCATTATTCACCCTGGATTGCTTCTGTTCACCACCCTTGTCCACTGCATTAACTGTCTATTACCTTGTTTACCGTGGTGGTGTTAAATGCCAGCTTATGAATGTCAATTTGCTCTCCAATTAGCTATGCCTTATTGACTGGCCTCAGACTTCCGAACATCAGTTTTTTGAAGTGCCTCTTGCTATAAAACTGATTTGTTTAATTTTTTTAAAGGAATATAACTTTAATGTGTCCTTTTATTTCCCTGCTATCTTGGTTACCCATGTTTAAAGTCTGTTTATGGAGTGGGGTTTATTCTAATAGCTTCATATCTGCATTAATATTTTGTGACACTTTATGTACTTAACTTGGGCAGGAGATGCATTAATTCTCTTCTGCTGGATGTGGCAGGAAGCTGTTACAGAAACAAAGATTTCTCCATGCTCTGAAAGGTGAATGTGGTTGTTCTGTGGAAGAAAACTCAAGAAATCCTTTTACTTTTGAGCATCTCTCAGGTTATTTCCTCTGCCATGTGTAGGAGTGGAGGCCACAGTGGTGCACCTGAACTAAGGGGTTAAACCTGACTTTCCTCAAGCTTCTCAAAACAGTCTGCTTTGGACATCTCTGGCAATTACCTCAGTGCTGAACCTACTTAGAAGTAGTGCTTGGTTTGGACTCGCTGTTAGAGTGTTTACTGGGAATTACCTGTCATGAGACAGGGACAATAACACGCTGGCACAAATGGTTTCTTTTCTTTTCTTTCTCCACTCTTAACTTCAAACATCCTTTCCTACTTCCAGCTGTGAAAGGTTCCCTTTGATTTAGAAAATAACTCCTGAAGAGATGACACCGGTCACATTCTATACTGAGCTCTTGTGGCTGTCCAAAGATTGTCACTTCTAAAGTCTGGTGACTGGAAACTCCGAAGCATAAATACAATAAAACCAGAAAGCAGTGAAGTTTTTGCTCAGAGCTCTTGGAGGAGGGAGGAAGTTCAGTTTCTCCATCTGTTTTACACTTAGTTCATGACACCCTGAAAGAGGTAGGTTCTAGTGAGGTACCCACCTCCATGATGGTGTGCATACCAGCATCATGCTGGTATGATGCTACAGATGTTCCAGTTGTTTGAGTGATTTCACTGACCTTCTCTGTGCCCTCAACAGCGTTAAGTGGTGCCTGGGGAAGTGCAGAATTTGAGGGATTCACAACTGAAACTGCTGCTTACAATGTTTAGGCTGTTATTTGTGCCCCCTGTGCTCTTAGATGCAGCAAGCTGCATTTGCCCATCACGTTTTAATTGCCATCACTGCTGAGTCAAGCGTGATGGAACACAGAAGTCTAATTAGACTTGTAAGTTTTTAGTCTTTCATTTCTTCCTGCAGCAGCTTGTCTTCATGTTTTGCCAACTATTTTTATAACAGTGCATCTCTCCAAAGAACCCTGTTGCAGTTTGGTTCATTGTTTCCCCAGGCACCCCAAGTACTGCTTTCACTTGGTATGTACATTCCAGGTCTGTTGTGATTGACTGTATCAGTGCTGCTCCTGAGAAAAGCACAAATCCAGGCTTGATTTAAGTCAATCAGTCTGAGATTTCCCCTGTTATGGAAATTGAATCCTCTGTCTGGAAATAACACATCTCAGCATCCTTAGAGCTTTTCTTCTGTTTTCTTAAGCAAACCACCCAAAAGTTACATAGACTTTCTGAAGAAATATCTCTGGGACAGAAAAGAGCAGAGAACTCTTAGGAAGGAAGAAAAGCAATGGCTGTGAGGGGCTTTTGCTGCTTTTTTATGAGTAGAACTGTAGAAGACGGGTGTTTGTTGGCGTCAGAGCGGTGTCAATAAGTGGCTTTTGCAGTTATCTAAATGTTTTAGCTGTGCTTGGGTGTTTAATCTCTTGTAAAAGCTGTTTATTGCCTTCTGTACTGCTCTGCAAGGCACATTATCCTTTAAGTATATGAATGGCACAGTCAGTCCTCTTAGAGACTTACCAAAATACTGTTGATTAAAGGTCAAGCATAAAAAGTCAGATACTACTCTCCTTAATTAAGAAAAGCAGCCTCCTGCATAGAGATCAGTATCAGTGCTGAGGGGAAATCACAGTGATGGGAAGAATCAAACGGATGCAGCTCTATGGTGAGGATAAATGGCTTTGTGGCCACATTTGGTTTCTAGGTAACAAATTGAAATCACAAAAGGTGTTCATAGAAGTCCATTTGATTATTAGTGATCTTCTCAAAACAAATTGTTAACTTC
Organism: Psittacula echo; assembly: GCF_963264785.1. Taxonomy (NCBI): domain Eukaryota; kingdom Metazoa; phylum Chordata; class Aves; order Psittaciformes; family Psittacidae; genus Psittacula; species Psittacula echo. The sequence continues at coordinate 1,216,142 of NC_137753.1, forward strand.
AATATGCTGTAAAAGGTAAGTGGCATTTATGGGTGGCATCACAAAGAACAGGCAATCAAACCTCATTAACACTGGAGTTTATAATTGCAGATTGCTGTAATTTGTGAGGTATTGAGGATTTTGCAAGGGTGTTATTTCTACAGTTGGGAGCTAATGAACAGTGGTAGAGATTTACTGTAAGTTTAGTCTTGTAGTCTTCTTTAGAAGAGTTGACACTAAGAAATATTTCAGCCTTTGGTTTGTAATCAGGAAAAGAAACCCAACACTGGATTTTGACTGGGGGAGGAACCCAGACCTTTCAAGTAAATGGATGCTCCCCTATGCTCTCCTGCTTTAATCCCTTCTTTTGCAAGGAAAGAAATGGAAAGTAGTGTGCAGAGGAGGACAGAAGTTCTTGCCTGCCCTCTGGACAGCTTTCTGGTCATCTGTAACAATGGAGTGAAGGGAATTCAGTTTGGTTTGTTCCATTATTGTCCATTTCTTACTTGTAGGCAGCAAGATAAATAATTTCTTAGAACCATTCTTTCTGATGTCAACGAACTCGGGGAAGTTCAGATGGTTATCTCATAAGTACTCAACTTCTGGGGATACATCCAAACCCTATGAAGGGTCTGAGGTTAGCCCTGCATTCCTTTGCTTCCAGGTAGCATGGGATTGGTGTGACAAAATGCATGACACATGTCCTTACTATAAATCAGGAAGGTGTCCTAACCTTCCACAAAGGTTACAGCTGAGTTGCTCCAAGTTTTAAGGATGTTCGTAATTAGGGTCTTGAATTTGCTTTGTATGGCCTTTAAAGGAAGTGTGACTTTAGGTCTTCTGAAGTGTTTTGTAGTTGGGGTGTATGCACTTCTGCTTGCTGCTGATGGCAGACCTTTCCTCCAAAGGGAAAAGCAGCTTGGGGTTTTGTCCATGGTTCCATTCTTTAACACCAAGGGTTGCTTTCATTTAGTGTGGTTATAATTGCTGAGGTACATTAAACTTGTAATCACATTGATCCTATTATCATACAGAACACGCAGTTTCCCTACACTGGCATTCTGAGTATGTTAATAGACTTCATTCCAGAACCAGCTCTGTCACAGTTATTGATGCTGTTTGATCTGCAGGGCTGCCTTTGCCTGGTTTTTGGTTAAGCCTCCCCATCCCCTCACCCTTGAGGGTGCCTGACTGACAAACTGAGTTCTTTCCCAAACCTTCTCCAAGAGTTAGAACTGAAAGGCATGTTTCAAACAGTGCTGCCTGGCTGCTGAGCTCCCAGGTCAACTCAAAGGGGAGCATTCGCAGTGGCAAACTGAAGGGCTCTCTTCAAAGGCAGCCTGACACTCCGCAGAATAGCACAGGTTAAATAGACTCTAGCAGTGGGCAGATATCAGGGGACTCTGACACATGCCAAGTGTTTCAAAGATAAAGGCATGTTCTAAGAATCAGACTGATTTGCAGGACTGTTGGGCTCTGGCACTGTACAAATGTACTCAGCTGGTTTCAGACTTGGAAGTTGTCATAGGACTGCACTGGGACTGCCAGAGCATCCTGCCAGGCTCCCAAAACACAGGAGATTCAAGCTTCAGTATCTGTCACCAATAGCAGCTGCAGCAGGAGTGAGCAATCTCCTAAGAAAACTAAAGCCAGCCCAGCAGGATCTGTGTTCTTTCAACTAACATGCCTGAGGACAGCCTGCAATTGCCTGAAATCCATTCTGTACAGCAGCGACACTAAAAGATGTCCAAGTTTTATTTTTTGACTGCATTCATGGTTCACAAGCAGAAATAAAAATGCAAACCCTCCAATTGAAGTCCTTCAGCCAGAAATATGTCGATTTGCAAAGCAAGAAATAGCAGCCACTGATACTCGTGACAGATGTAGCTTTGCTCATTTTAGGAGCTATCCCTGAAGGTGAGCTTGGAAGGATGTCGTATCTGACTCTTATCTTTGAATCCCATATACTTATATTTATTAAAATCAATATAATCCATTAGCCTACATTGTTTCAATTTTTAATAATCTGTTGATATATTGCCTGGGCTTTTACGGGACTAAACAAATTTCCTCTTTATGTGCCCTGTAATAGCCGGAGGTCAGGCTGGTTGAGAGCAGTTGCTGTATATAAATGTTTATTTACTGCCTGACTACTGATTGAGAACATATCTGGTCCACAGGCTTCAGATGGCTTTTAAACTAGAGATTTATGGCTTACTTCCTGTTTTCCAGACATAGTACACCATTTTTAAATAAAGTAATGAATGCAAGGTATTGTGAAAATAATAGCCAGGGGTTGCCCCAAAGCCCACGTTTGAGAACATGGGCTGCAAGGACCTCCATTATTTCTTCAGTCATTTGTTTTCTATTGGGGTGGGTTTAGCGATGTTAAACTCTCTTCTGTTTCATTTTCCTTTGTGCCAGGATGGCTTTTTAGCCTGGAGTTGCCTCCTAGAGTTGGTGGTCACTCTCTGGCCAAGTCAAAGTAAGTTGGATATCTCTGGTGAAGAACCTGACCACCTTCTGCCTAGCTGCTATCATTTTCTAACAGCTCCTCTTCTATTAGCCTCCAGTTCAACAAAGTATTTACACTTAGGCTTGGCTTAAACCTTAGTCCAGGTGCTGCTTTGTGTGGTTTCTTACCTTTTTGCTTCTAGCTGACAGTGTCTTGCAGAATATGCTTCTTTTAAGTTCCTCCAAGTGACTACTGAAATAGACTTGTTTGGCTCAAGCTCTGGGTATGTATTCTTCAGAAGCCATGTTACATGACACATCCATTAAGCAGGCCTGCTTGAGTCCTGTATCCCATGTGGGATAAGCAGCTACTTCATCTGTTAAACGTTAAGCGTGCTCTAGTCTTTACCCCACCACTTCAAGCTGTATCCAAAGTAATGAGTGCCAAGTTCCTTTTAGGCTTTTGTTCTCTGGAAGTGTGAACATTCATCTACCCAGCAAAATGCGAATAGCTCCTTTGTCCCTTTTGTCACAAGACAAGGAAATCACATTTTTCATTATATTATTGTGATAAAAGCACTTGCTAATACAGTACATTAATTGATGATGGCAAACAAATAGCTACTGTTGTTACCCAGCCATGACAATAGGATGCTTGTAATCAGAACTTTGCATAAGTCCTTGGTCTCAGACTGATATCTGCTGCACAGCCATAGCCAGAGATTTTCAGTTACAAATCATCATTTCATAGAAGAAAATTGGCTGTCATTTAGGACATTCTTGCCTCACAGGGATTCTTCCATGTGTAAATCCTGATAGTCTAAATTTCTTGGCAGCAAATTGGATGTGAGTACAAGAGCAATTGACTGTAATTGTCCCCTGGGGATGGGCTCATTTAGTTATTTGTTTTTACAATTTTCATTCACCCAGTGAATATCACTTCCCTCTGGACATAATGTGGTTTAGAATCATCATTGTTATAGAGATGTTTTACATCCTTATGGAAATATGTTGATTTAGGAGTTGAGCTACAGCTTGCTGGAGACAGCAATTAAATAGCAAACTATAGTAGTAGGTCTGTGCTGCCAGGGCTGATGGCCATAACATGCTCTGCCTTGTGCATTGAGCCAGGTTTGGCACTTCTGACACCAGTGTCATACTGAACCAGCTCAGTTGCGTGTTGTTTTCTAGGTAGAAGACATTGTACAGTGTGTTGCTTCCAATAAGAACAAAGCAGCCTCTCGCATGCCTGTCATGCTCAGGAGCAAGTCTTGTTACAGAGCTCCACGAGCTTCCTTGGCTGTGTACATGGGATTCCTAGTGCTGATCCCTGCCCCTAGATGATGCGATGCATCTGTCAGGGAAGCTCTCACATTGCAGAGATCTAACTATGCCTTTGACAACAATAGAAGTATTTTGGTGCTGCTGCAGCGTGATGGGAGTTGGAACAAATGTGCCAGCCGCTGTTTTTCTTGTAAGGGAATGAGAGTGGGAGCGGTGGCTGCAAAAGCATCGAGTTAGAGTAGCCCTGACACACAAATGTAGGCCCTTTACATGAGTTTTATGTACATTTTTGACCTGTTCAATTACAGTGAGTCCTAATCAAAGCAGCACACAGAGCCGCTTGTACCCTGCCTGGAGGACACAGCTCCTCATGGAGAATATGCTCACTAAAATGTGTAAGGACAGATATAATGCCTCAATATTTTGTGTGACCATTAAATGTGTAACATCAGCATTTTCTAGTATGGGAATATGGCATTCTTCATGGGTGTATTCAGCACCAGCAAAAAGTGGCAGGGAGGAGCCAGGAGATTCGTGGCCCTTCTTGCACTGAATGCAAGGTTGTAGGAGCATTCTCACCTTGTGTCTCTGTATGAAAGCACCACGACTGTTATGGCAAAGATCTTTATTTCCTTTGGACTGGGAAGCATGGATCCTGACACGCGTGGGTGCTGACAAGTCAGAAGAAGTGAGGGGAGAAGTCAGAAAGCATCAAGGGCTTGATTCAACACCCATTAGGCTCAAGTGGAGAGTGATAGATTTTAAAGGGAACCTACGGGTGCAGTAGCTACTTAACAGGATTTTCAAAAGCACTTGGGTGTCTAATTCCCATTGATTTCACATGAGGGAATTGGCCTTCACTTACAGGACATGATTTACAAACAGAGGTTCTTCCACGTGTAGATCCCACTGATCTGTAAATTGCTTGGCAGCAAATTGAATGTGAATATGAGCACAATTGCCTGTGATTGTCCCCAAGGCATGGGGTAATTTCTTTGTTTTTAAAACGCCTGTAACATCCAGTAAACAGTGTTCGTGCAGGGCTGGTACAAGGGGTTCCCAGGAGAGGTGAGCTCCTGCCTACTCCACCAGGGACAAGAAATTACTTAGTGACTCTAAATCCCTTCTTCCTGCTTTCTGGTGGCAAGTGGTGCGCCAGGGTCTGTGCAGCAAGGCAATGGGCAGAGTCCTTGCTCTGCAGGTTCACGGTTCTGCAGTTGGCCAAACTAATCTGGGGTGGACCTGCATAAATTTGCAGGGGTTTATACCCCAGGTGAACTTGACTTAGAGCATTTCTAATTGTTGGGTCTCTTCCCTTCCACATTCAGCAGGCTGTGTCAAGCTTCTGTCCGTTGTTTGGAAGTTAATGATTTCCTTGATGACAAGATAATCCAAATCAACCTTTTATTGCCCTGTAAAATCAAAGTAGGCGCGGAGTGCAGTCAGTGAATTTGGACCTCAGGAGCAGGGCTACCCAGGCGCTGCAGCAGCAGGGTTTGGTGTGGGTCTGGTTGTGAGGAAGCTCAGGGGCTGTGGAATGAACACTGTCCAGCAAGTGCAATGTGTAAATTTTGGAGAAAATATTAAACATGTGGTTTGTGTTTCAAAACCCGGAAAATATTATGAAAGCAATAAAATATCCCTACTGCAGGCAGCCCGAGAGGGCTCTGCCTTTGCGAGTACATGCATTCACATTTAGTTATGTGTCATTCTCCAGCCAGCTTCATTCCAGGAGACCCAGACCTGGCTCTTGTATTGCCTTGAGACAGGCTGTGTGAGGAGGCTGTGAAAAATACAGGAGAGGCAGCTGGGCTGTGTCCCTAATGGAGCCCATTCCAGAGCAGGGTGAAAGGAAGGTAACAGAGATCTGCATCCATCCATGGAGCAGCACCAAGAGAGCTTGTAAAAGGCTGGTGCATAAACTTCAATGTCTCAGGTGCCTTCTAAGGTCTGCAGTGGAGATAATTAACATTGGTTGTGTGTTATTCAGTGGGAATTAGTTCTTTCTGTCTGAAGACCTATCTCGTACAGCAGATCACTGTCAAACCTTCTCTAATAGCAGTCTTCACTGCCTTTAAGCAGGGCTTCCGTGGTGTGCTGGGTTTAGCAGTTTAGAGGGATATGTTTCATTGTGGTGACTAAGTGTTTTGGTTCAGATGTATGTATATATGTATATACACATAGCAGTTCAGTGGCCTGAGGGATGGCTAACAGTATCATGACGTGTCACACAAAAACTTGGGGAGAAGTAATTACCTTATAACCGCTTCTAGCAGATAGAGTAATAGGGTGAGGACATTAGCAACAGGATTCCCGTGTTGTTGTGGCTTTGGATTTAATCAGAGCTACACTTGAACAAATCATTGTTTAGGGAACATGGACACTTTATTTGTTAATAGCCTGCGACCTGCAGGAGAATGCAGGGTGGGTGTTAATGACCAAAGGTTTTGCAAGTAATTAACTTTGTGGAAAGCACTGTCCCTGAGAGGCTGAAGAGTGTATTTGAGAACAGGCCTGGTTTGTGTGTTGCCAGAGTCCTAAACTTTAGTAGCCTGCGGGTAACTTGAGTGGAGCCGATACTCATACTGATACTTGAAAGATATCTGTGGGGTTCTGACTTCTGACACTGATGGCTAAATAGTGTCCATCTAATGCAGTCCCTGCCTGTAGCAGCCTTCAGATGGGAGGATTTGCATCTGTTCTTGTACCTTGTCAGGTGGCTGCGCTGTGATACCACTAGTGCTGGACATGAGAGAGACATGAGTTAAACTGAGCTGGATGCTGGGCTCCTTTGTGGCTCTCTGAGGCTATGAGAAGTCTTCAGCAGGAACAGAGACATTAAGAATGCAGGATGGCAACACAGGAGGAAAGTGTTTTCTATTTCTTCAGTAAGAAGGGATGGGGGAAGGCTGTAAACACATAAACTCAAAGTATTTACAATGTCTCGTGCTAAAACTTTGCAGACAAGATTACCTACCGTGCGCTGTGTCTTTAAAACACTAATGGGCCCGCTGAAGAAAAAACCAACCCTAAACCCAACAACCCCCCCCCAAACCCATGACAGTCGGCTAGCAAGCAGCACACTAACAGGTTCTCATCTGACACCAGTAGGGAACCCAAGGTATTTTATTATTTGGAAACTCCATCTAGGGGAAGCCAGCCTTGAATCTGTCATTGCTCCAAGAACCGCACCTCCCCGGGGAGTTAATTATTTTCTTAAAATGCAACTTGTACTGTTAGTTTAAAACATTCCAACTGTGTTCGCACTCTTTAAATCTTCTGTAAACCTCGGAGTTTAAATCACTTGCAGATAAGGGTAATTCTATTAGGAAAAAAAAAAGTTTGGTGGAAGGGGAAAGAGAGGGAAATAAAAGGGCATTGATAGAAGCGTCCTTTGGGTGCCCATTGCCCTGTCACCTTTAGAACTTGGCAGGAGCTGAAGCCCGCAGTAACTTTATAGGTCCTGGCACAGAATGAAACAAAATAGGTGCATGCCACGTTTCCTTCCAAGAAAACACCAGTGAAAGACTTGCCTCCTTTGTAAGAGGCTGAGTATCTGAAAAGGGACGTGAAACTTAAAGGGGAAAAAACCCCAGGTGAGCGGGGCTGACAGGTCACAGCCTTGTCTGGGCTTCTATTTTGACAGAAGGCATTGGGCAGAGGGCTGCCTCTGGCTGGAGGCGCATTTGGTAACTGAAGGGCTTGTAGAAGTGTTTAAATCTTGGGCGCTACTGCAGTGTTTGACCGTCGGAGCTCCTCTTGCCTTGGCTCCTTTGCTGCTTTCATGGGAATTCGGGGGCATTAAAAAAAAGAGCTTCTCCTTGCTGTGGGTTTGCCATGAGTGAGCCAGGGAAAGAATGGATGTGTCATTTTTGGAACTGTTTGTGCAATCATTCGTATGCTGTATTGGCCGGGCTCCTAGAATTAAGGGTAATTCAGTGGTTCCAGAGCTTGGCGTTTTTTCCCTCCCTCTCGCCCTCCCCAGCCCCCCTTTCTCTCTCTAATTTGTTTGGGCTGAAAATCAGCTTCCCAAACTCTTTGAGTACTGTTTTTCTTCTTTAACCAGTTTTCTTTTGCAGGAGTGTCTTGGTCGAGCTGCTATTTTAATGGGTAGCGTGTACCGGGCGCCTCACACTTGTGGGAACTGCTCAGGAAAGGAGAGGATGGGTAAAAACAAAGTGTGCGTTGCCACGTGATGCTGTGTGGCACTGGTTGTGTCTCCAATGGCACAGCTGCAATAAAAAGAGGTACCTCTGTCAGGTAGTCTTCAGAGACACCATTGACTCCATGTCCCCACTGATGGATGCTGCCTGCTGGTTGGCAGACATGGGCTATGGATGTTCAAAGGGCCTTAATAGGAGACCTAGTTCCTACTGAATAGTGATTTCTGCACTTGAGAGTGCTGTACAGCGTTGTCTTCTCCTCTGAATCCCTCAGAATCTCAGTTTCATCAAAGTGGTTATTGCACATGTGGGTAACTTAAGCAGTCCTTGGAAAAGGTACGTGCTGCTACAGATCTGACTTGGAGATCCTGGATGCTGGGGCCCTATATCAACAGCCTGATTTGAGTGACTCCAGTACAAAGCAAACCCCAAGGCCCTGGGGCTTGTTTCATTAGGCCAAATTAAAACAAAAGGCCCATGAATTTTAGGTTTTTAATAGCTTGTTCTGAAAACAAACACCCCTGATGCAATACATACATTTGTCAGAGGCTTCCACGTTACTTTAGGTGGGTGTCTTTCTGTGTATTTGTAACTTGAAACAGATGAATCACATAGTTGTGCAGGTTTGTTGTGCTCATGCTTGGGAAAAGGTTTGTGCATAGTGAAGTTATCAGGCTACTGAGGGCAGGGATGAACGTTACATCTTTCCACATGAGGGGCAGGCAGGGTGACGAATCCTTTTGCATATTGCTTTGTAGGTCAATATTAGCCTCAGCCGCTGCACCCTGGGGCTTCTCTTCTGCCATGCGTCACAGCAGTGATTTACGTGTTCAGAATGGGAGTTTGGATGCCGTGCTCCTTGGCTTTGCTGGCAGCACTGGCACCTGTGGGCCAGAAGGTTAGTTAAATTCTACCCCAGGACTCTGTGCTCCAGTTGTGCTGGAGCGAGCTCAGGGTCGGGCCGCCCTGCTCACTGTGCTGCTCCTGGGGTGACACATCGCAGAGGTGTTTCCCGTGGCTGTGCAGCTGGGACATCAATGTTCTGGCACCTGGCAGGAGAGTGGAGCGTGAGGCAGAAGTGAGGTTCCCCTCTCTCAGCTTCGTTTGCAGGCTCTCAGGTTTTTCTGCGCTGTTAACTGTGTGTGACTGAGGCTCTGCCTGCCAGCACGGACTCACCGCATGCTGCATCACCTGCATTTACAGACTTGATGCAATCACATCCCCCCATCTGAGTGCATTTTCAGGAGGCTGTTTGTTCAATACAGCTGGTCTTTGCATCTTCAGTCGCTGTTATATAGAGAAACTGTGGCAGAGACATCACAGGGCATACCCCTCCCATGGAATTCATTGAGAATTAGATTTGAGGGGCTTCGTGCCATCACAGTGCCTGAGACTAAGGCAGACACAGTCCAAATTATTTGTGCCACACATAACCAAAGGGCATCTCAGATTTAAGTACTTGGGAAGTGCAAGAACCATCAGGAAAGAGATCATAGAACTTAAACTGGCTTAAAACTGAACTGTGTGTAATGAGACACAGGAGCCCACTGAAAATAATGAGCTGTTAAAGAAATAAACAGTTAAAATAATAGCAAAAGGCTAAACAGGTTCAGAAGGGCAAAAAAAGGTTCAATGTGATATAAAGACATACACACTTGCTTACAGAGAGTAAGGTGATCCGCTTGAAGTGCATAAACATGAGAAGCCCTGGGTAATATTGCTGCTGTTTGCACAGTTTACCCAGATGGGTTAAAATACCCTATTAATAGTAATAATAATTTGCACTTGGAGCTTGGAAGTACTTTGTAAACTTAAAATATCTCTTTCAAATCTCCCATGAATACAAGTGATTCCCTTTGACAGCAGCCTGGCTGGCCTTCACCTTGTCATTGAAAGCCTGGTAGATGCTGTGGCAGTGGGAACATGTCCTCCTGTAGCCATGATGGTACCTAATGATGCACAATAACATGTTGTAGGGATGCTGAGGTCGAAGCAATGGGTCGGAGCAGGTCCCAAGGGCTCTGCCTCTGAACGCTACCTGCCTCTAGCTCATCACACAGTAGAAGTTGTCCACTGACTTTAATTCCTGTCTGAACTTCAATGGAATTTCTTATCCTACTGGAGCATAAACCCATGAGTAATTAGTTTTAATGTATCTACAGCCTCTTCAACGATAAAGGGAAATCTCGTACCTTTGGCTCTCCTTGGTATGACTAAGCCTCATTAAGGTTCTTGAAGTTTAGAAACACATACAAAAAAGAAATGTGCTTTGTAAGAGAGAGAGATATCCCTTTCTGTTTTACCTGTTTAACTCTTTGGGGGTATGCTCATCCCTCTGAGTGTCCTCCCTTCAGAGCTCCACTGGTATAGCACAAAGCTGGGTGTAATTTACACAGGAGATGGTAAAATGTGTGTGGAGTTGGGGGAAGGTGCTGTTAGCACTTGGTCGAGCTGGGCCTCAGCACCTAGCACTCAACAGACCAAACCAGCCAGGTCATTACCCTCTGGCCCTTGGAGAAGGTGGATTTTGTGCAGGATTGGAGGGAGGTGAATAGAAAGAGATGATTAAATGCAGTCTGTGTGAGGTGCTTCGTATGGGCAATAGGGCACGGATCACATTTTTACCCACAAAACCATCTTATTCTCCCCCTGCCGTGGAACAGCCAAGTGGTGAACGTGGACAACCAGAGCTGAGCGAGACCGAGGGAGAAGACTTTTCAGAAAGGTTGGCTTAAAAAAGTCCGACTGTTTGTGAAGAGAGCAGAGAACCCTGTGTTTTGTCCTGCCTCGAGGCTGCTTTGTTACTATTCATCCATCTCTTTACGTTTTTAAAGTAAAACAAGGCCCTTTCTTATGCCTGGTGCCCCCCATCCTGGGCACACATGTTGTAGCACGCGAGTGGAGAGACAACCAAGTTGGCTGAGGATAGCTGTAGGAGTTGGCCAGCTTTTGAGCTAGCACATTAGCATTACTGAAGAGGTGAGGCATCCAGGGAAGCTCGTCCCTGTGCCAGCTTTCATTGGCCATGTCTACAGAAATGTTAAGTGCTATTTTTGACATTGCATTTGCTTGTTTTTGTTTCTTTTCCTCTCTCGGTTCCGTTCCAGGACTGTTGAGTGTATGAGAAGGCAAGTAAAGTGGCGTTCTCTGTTGCCTTAATTTTGTCAGTTGGAAAGCTTTAAAAGTTAATATTTACATGAAATGATCTCAAATTCATCTTGCTCAATGCGTGTTTGTGTAATGGAGGGAGGTGATGGCTGTGTTTATTTTTTTATGCTGCTTGCACGTTAAGGTACTTCAGTGATGCTTGCACGTCTAACAAAGCCTGTCTTTCTATCTGTCTATCTTTGTCTAAGCCCTTAGCACAGTTATTGTAGATTTTTATATTAGTTCTGTAATTACCCCTTTTAAAAACACGTATTGGTATTTCTCACTTCAGGACAAAAAAGGGCATTTTAACATTAAAGTCCTCTAGAGTGAATAGAAAATCAAACTGTTTGCTGGGTTTGAGGTGTTCTAATGGGTTTCAGAATAAAAAACATTTCAGATGCTTCTGAACTTCTTAGGCAATGAAATTCCGTAGACCAGTTTTTCAACAGCTAGAAATCATTGCAGCATCATTGGTTTGTACCAAATGCATAGTGCAGAGCATGACCCAAATGTGTCCTCTGAAGGCCTGCAGGCTTGCTGAATTCCTAGAGGATTCTGCAGGTCTGGACTGGAGTTAGCTCCATGGGCTTCCTCTGCAAGGGAGGCACAAGGGGTTTTCAGCACTGGCTGAGAAAGAAGAGCAGTACTGCATGAAATAAGATTCTAATCGGAATTCCCTCCTCACTTAAACTCTGTTTAGACAGACAGTTAATTTATCTCCGTTTAACTGCTGAATCAATCCATCCATCAAAGCTACAAAAGCTAATTAGCTGGAGTCAGAGCAGGAGCAGCTCCCATGCACGGGAGGGTGTGCAGTACCTCATCAGATTGCATCAGGGGACACAAGGTACATTTCCCTACATATCCCTTATTGCTGCCCATGAGGTCCAGGTATCCGGCCCCTGCTGCACTGGAATGCACTGGTTTGGGTAAGGAGCCTGGTTCATGCAGGACCTTCTCCTGGTGTCCTCCTCCCCAGGCACCCCTCTTTCTTGTCCTCCATCCAGCCAAGAGAGCTGCTTTGTGGAGCCCAGGGGTAATCCGTGCAGGTCCCCATCTCTTGCCAGCACAGACCAAGTGCCTTGGACAAAGGCCACCGTGGGTGAAAGCTTCTGTGGAAGGAAAAGTGGCCTCTGGGCTTGGAAACTGAGCCCAAAATGTTGTGCCCTATGGCACTGCCCTGACCTGGCTCGGACCACAGCCTGGCAGTGTGTTAGGAGGGCTGTTGCCAGAGCGTTATGTTGTTTCTTGGGATTGAAGCTTCTTTTGTGCAAAGCCTTTCGTGCGATTCCTGCTCTTGGTGTTGTGAGGAATTTCCACAGTACAGCTGTTGCAGTGACCCTGTTTTAACTGACTGCAGACAAACTGCAGCTGCAAATAAAAACCTACCCACTGGAGGTGCGAGGCTGAGTACATTGGGAAGAGCAGGCTGTGCGTGAGGTAGAGTGGTTTCCCTTGGGTGTTGCACAGTGTTGTTTGTATGAAAGCTTTCTGGTTTATTACCCACCAGTGGGCAGCAAGGCGAAACCATGGGGATAAGTGACTCAGGAGGAGCTGTCAGAAGTGCAACACCCTGGACAGGTCTCTAGGGATGATCTGAATGAGTGAATGAGGCACTTTTGTAGAGATCCAAAAGGAAGGAACAGCAAATCCTGGAAAATCTGCATGTGTCTTCTCCAGTGTCAACCTTTTTCCGTGATAAAAAGCAGAAAATAACATGTTAGCAGTTATCTCAGGTGTTGGAAACACATTCCAAAAGCAAGGCAGCCCTTAAGAAACATGAAGCTTGTTTTCATGCTGCCCATCCATAAATATTACACTCTCAACAGTTATTTCTTAGAGTGTCTTACAAATCTCTCTCACTCCTATTGCCTTTTTCTACCCCTATCCAATTACATGAGGTAAATATGTACTGCTTATTAACCTCCATTCTCACATCATATGCAGTGAGGTCTATTTGACACCACGTCACCTCTACTGAGTGTTTTTGTGTACCTGTACCAGCCTTCAAGCGGTCTGCAATAAGCATCCACTTTGTCAACTACAGAACACCTGGAGAAGTCCCACCGTCTGCCATGGTCATCAGCCTGAGGTCTGCAGGTACTCAGTGCAACACCCAAAGCTGAGCGCAGTCCTTGTCTGCTTTAAGACATTGAGGGCTCAGCATTGCCAAGCTTCAAGTGACCATTTCATCACATGGCAGTAGCGTGGTTCGCCATTCTCGTGCACTGTTTTACACCCAGTCATTCTAATCATTCAATTTGGTGTCCGTTAAACCCCGATAAATTGCTTGATGCTCCATTTGTCATGCTCTAAGGCAGCATGCAGTCTGTGCTTTCCTGACACATGTTCCACGTTAGCTGTTTTCATTGACTATGAATCTATAAAAATACATGTGGAACAGAGGGTACACAGTACAGTCATGTCTGCCTGACTCCTTCCTATTCTAATTGGGCAGCAAAGCTGTTTAATAGAGTCTGTGGAGTCTGTTTAACTACATTCTGCCAGAACAATGCTCTATTCATGTTTTCAACAGAACACTAGTGATTGGACTAATATCTTTAAACTAGAAAACAAGTCTTAATTGGAACAGATGCTGCAAATACCGATGCAAATGGCCAGCTCTCCTGTGATCAAAACCAGGTACAGTCCATTGATTTGTTTTTAATAGCAGCTTTCATTTTTTATTAGTGTACACAAACCTCACTAACACTATACAAAAAGTCAGTAACAATATGCTGAAAAATCATCTTGTTTAAAGCAGACTCTGCCATGCATTGTTTCTGGCAAGGTGCTATTAAAGAGTTTCCGTCCTGTTTTGGCAGATCATGTTACAGGAACACTCGTCTTTGCTTTCCTCTCTTCTAGAGTTTGAATAATCCCATTGATTTTCATTGACTACAATAGCTGTTACATGTAATAATCTGTTAGATATGCACTTGTATTATGAACAGGGATTCATGTTACATTAGGCTACATAAATCCACAGTCCTGGTGATGTGGGTGTTGGATTGTGATCTGCTTGCTTTTGGTCCATGCTTTAGCAGGGCACAGTGTGCATCCCTAGCGCATGAACCTTCTTGTCATGGCAGTGCTTGGCCTGGGGAAGCTCTGAGATGTTAAGAATACATTGATTTTGATGCTAGGAATAAAAATGTTCTGTGATTTTCTAGAACTTCATTGGCTTTGTCTTTAGGACGTGTGAGCTATTTGATAGTAGGAAGAATATCAAAAGCCACTTAGAGTAGAGGGAAGTTTATTATGGTGCACCTGGCACTGGAGCAGTTTATTGCTCTGTGTGTACAAATATTTTTAGTTACCTCAGCAGCTGCTGCTAAGAATTGGAATATATTGATATGTATACATGCATGTGTGTGCACATACGTGTTTGAAACTGGCTGCAAGGATAAGATGCTGTTTCAGTCAAAATGAGAAGTTGCAAGCAAGAAAAGAATAGAAGGTGGCTCTGGTCCCTATTTCAGATCTGCATTTTTGTCTTGGTGTTTATTTTGAGAACTTTGTACCATTTAGCTTTGCAGCTGCATGTGTCACAGGGGCTTGCTAGACATAGGTGCATGTTCTCTGATGCCTTAGTGAGATACAGCCAAGGATATGGGTATAGGATGGGGAGAATGAGACTGGAAACGAGACCTATGACACTACAAGATACCCACAGTGGCAGGTTGTTTGGAATAGCTAGCAAACAGTAATTACAGACTTCCACGTAAGTCCTACAGCTGATGTGCCTCTCCCCTTTTCATCACAGCCAGCATCCATCAGGCCTGTGCACGTGCTCCAGCACAGACATTCCTGTGCGCATCGCAAGTGGTGGAGCCAGCAACCATGAGAGCTGCTGCTTGGCTGGAGCACTGGGATTTTGGGCAGTGGCACCAAGGGCCACACTCGCTAACCTGCGAGCAGGCTGCCCCATTCATCTGCCATGATCACAGTGGTGATATACAGACCATTATGAGCCCCAGCTACTGATGTGTCAAACAGAGGAAACCCCATCCATGCAGGTATGGTCTGAGGTCTTCCAAATGGAACAAATCTGCAGCTTCACTCAGCTATTGTTGAGCTTCCAGCAAAGCCATCTGAGTGCTCAGCCACAGCAGAGACAGAGCCAAGGTGTGTTTTGCCCCGTCAGGTATGTTGAAAAGATACGACATTTGAGGAGGGCTGGGGATTGACTTGATGAAAAAAGGGCTTTGCTCACTACCTACCGCAGCATGGATGGGTCAGAGGCAGGGCTGGAGAGATGGGATTTGGATGGCTTTCAGGAGGGACGCCCCAGAAGGGAGCTGGATTGAATTTGGCCTCCTTAGGACAAGGAGGGCCTGTCAGTCATCCCCAGCTTTGTAAAGGAATGAAAGGTATTGTGCTTGGCCAGATGAATGCGGGGACGCTGAGCTCTGGGTAGGCATTTGCACTTTAAGTAGCAGTTGCTGTGGGCTGGACGCTTCTCTCTCTGGCTACCTTGGGGGAATAAAACCCACCAACCTGAGACAGGGCAGCCCAGTTCATGCAGCTGTTGTTACTCAATGGCCAGAGGTTTTCTAATACTATCTTTTAATGTTTACCCAAAGCAAATGCAGTCTTGTGGCTCGATACACTGAAAAAGGATCTTCTCTAAAAGGGCTGGTACAAAACCATTAATTGCAGTAAATGATCAAGGAGCTGTGTGGAAGTCGGTCTCTTTCTTGATACGTTTCTGTTGGATTAAAAGCAGCTCAGTACTAAAGCAGTGAATTACTCTGGAGAATATGTGAAAAACCATAGGCTTGTAGCCAAAGAACTGGCTTGGGTTTAGGCAACCAGTTTAGATAAATTAACGTCTACATATAGGAACTGATTAAGCCTACATAAAATTATTGAGAGGCTCTGAAAGAAATGATGCTTTGAATAGATTTGGTGAGCTCTGTTATTTGTATTAATGTTGATCTTGTTGTAGGTGTGCATAGAACAGATTGCAGGTTCAGTGCTAACAGGAATCTCATTAGAAGCAGCTTGCTGATGGTTGTGCTGTCACTGCCTTCGCTCCCCATTCACTCGGTTTTGTGCTGAGACATCACCCAGGAAGTTGTGTCCTGCCCTGTTCAGGACTTCCTCGTACCATGGCCAGCGACACGAGTTTTCTCCTGCTCCCTCTAACCCGTTCCTCTTTCCCAGAGCTGTGTGGCCTGACTTCTCCTACCCGTAAACGTGCTCCTTGTGGGCCTGGTGGAAACCAGTGTTCAGCAGGCTGTGATTCGTGCTCCAGGTAACAAGCTCGGGGGTGATCTTCTGTTTTAATTAACTTCTAATGTTTGATCTTGTGGAATTTGGCAGATTATTCCCAGCACATTGTGCAAACATTTTCTTGGATCAAGCTATAGGCAAGCATCCCATAGCCTGAATTTCACTTTGAGATTTCAGCCATAACCACTTTGAGATAGAAGTGCAAGTACCAGCAGTACTGGAGAATGGGAATCCCAGAGCCATGGGAAGGGCTAGGAGGGTGGCCAATGGGAAGCGCAGTCCCTCCTGCAGGGAGGTGATCCAGTTGTTGAATTGCTGAGTTAATGAGATCTGACCAACGAGGTTCATTTCAGCCGGTGCTGAAAGGAGCCCCGATCTCTTGCGTTGTCTCAGTGGCTGCACTCTGATCCCAGATGGGTGGATAATGATGTTAGAAATGATTTACTGCCATACAGTGTGTGTTATGGGAGGTTTATAGAGATCAAATCGCACAGTGAGCTGGAAAATCCTCTCTATTGTCGAGGCTGTTCCCTGGCTGCTCTTGGCAATAGTATATTAATGGCATGTGAGGGAGTTTGCCTTATTCGAACAGTAGTGTAGGCATTATAATGTAATTACTTCCATCATTAGGGCAGTTTTGTTAGAGAGCAAAAAACACCCACAAGTGAAAAAAACACTGAGAGTTTTCTTACTGAAAGGACTTCCAGTCCTTCCTGGGAGAAGCCTTCTTTGCAGCACTGTGCTTTACTGATGCTGTAACAGTGGATTTCTGCTTCCCGCTCCTAATATCCTGGACCAGATTTCCTTCCCAGTTGTCTTTATTTCTGAAATTAAGTGCCTTCCTGACAAGGATTTCCCGTGCAAAGTTTAGCAGCCTCCTATTTGCACCCTTAGGGTAAAGGATGGAATTTATTCCTTGGGCAGGACAATCTCCAGGCTGGGAAGAGACAACTGCAT
Source organism: Psittacula echo (assembly GCF_963264785.1). Taxonomy (NCBI): domain Eukaryota; kingdom Metazoa; phylum Chordata; class Aves; order Psittaciformes; family Psittacidae; genus Psittacula; species Psittacula echo. The sequence goes on from NC_137753.1 coordinate 1,233,367, forward strand.
TAATTTTAAGTCCTGTGGATACCCTCTAACAAACAGCAAGTATATAACAAGCACAACAAGCAGGAGCAAAGTGTTCCTTGACCTGTGGCCCTGGAGGCAGTAACATCTCTGCTTCAGCGCTAGGATCCAGCAGTACAGCTTGTGATGATGGACCCACAGATAGTAGCACACTTTCCCTTTGATGTATTTAAAGACTCCTTTCATTTGTTTGTTTTTGCTGTCACATTACTTCACCGAGTCTCTTGTGCAAGGCAGATACTGCAGGATATCATTATATCCCGTAAACAAGGAAGTGCAACCTGACACCTGAATGACAGTAAATGAAGTTAGTTGCCAGTCGCAGGAGGCCAGGTTACGCATGGGCTGGACTTTACCCAGAGGCATGCCGAGGCATCACTCTTCGGGGACAGATATAAACCAGTCACTGGCTGCCCTCGTCTGCAGAGAGCTTGCGAAAGGCACTTTGCGCTTCACCTGCTATGGATTGCACAGGGTTTCCCTCTGTGAACTACTTCATTGGATGTTTTCTGGTATCTCAGTGCAGCCTGAAATTGAGCAGGAAGACAGCTCTTCTCCACTCCAGATTGGTTGTGGCCTGTCCTTATTCACTGTTGCACATGGCATTTTATTTGAGGGTATGAGCTGGCCGTTTCTGGCCAGAAAATGACAAGTGTTGTTTTGTACAAGTCTTGGTTGTAACATCAGTGTGGACCCACCATGCCTGTGATGCAAGGGAAGCATCCTCCACTCTTACTGCAAACAGGAGGAAGAGTCCGGTGCAAGTCCTTGGAGCATGGTGCTGGTTTCCCAGTGTTTGGGTGAGATCCTTTCCTCTGCACAAAGCGATGTGCATGGACCAGGCCTCTCCCAGCACACTGCCCACTGCTCCTGAGCCTTGCCTCGGGGTGCCTGCAGAGCTGGGGGTGCTGCTGCCAGCTGTAATCACTGCTCTGTGCCATTGTGCAGCATGAGGCTCTTATTTGCTTTGTTTATTCAATCTCTCGTCACCCTGTAGGCATTTATTTCTTGCCCCAGAGTCACGATTACTGCTTTAATTATTAGCATTTCCTTTGCCAGCAGTTCCATAGCTTTCATTCCCTGAGTCAGCAGGGCCTGCTGCAATTGAAAGCCTTGAGTGCTTTACCCCACAGAGACACAACTGTAACTCGATGAGCCATTTGCCATGGCAGACCCATTTTTAAACTCCCAAACCTGAACAGCCTCACTTCAGTAAGTGCTGCTACCAGGAGTCTTTGCAAATAATGACTTTTCATGTCAAAGACCTGGATAATTTGATAGGACAATGAGGAGTAGTTCAAGGTCTAAAGTTTGAAATACCTCAAAATGATTATAATTGGGATGTGTTGCAGGAGGGGGGAACCTCCACGTTTTAAATACCTTTCTAAAAAACAAATTCATCAGTTGGATTCAGGGAACTAAGAAAGCAAATGCCATGTTTATTTAGGACCTGGGCAAAAGAGACAACAAGTGGGTTCTCCATTGGTTCTGCAACAGGGATCAACACACAAACACTGCCCTGGGTTTTGAAGCCCTTGCTCAATTTGTACTTGGACAAAACTCTGACTGAGCTACCTCTAGGTGTCTGACTGAGCCGCTGGCAGATGAAGCCCGATCCAGGAGCAGTGAGCAGCAGTGTTTTGCTTTGTGAGGATATAATTGAACCAGTAGGCTCGCAGTGGAGGAAAAGCACCCCAGTGTGTTCAGCAGTGCTTGGTACTTCCTCTTTCAATGGCTCAGGAGACTGTAGTTTTGGAATTCTCTCTCAGTGTGTCCCAGTCTCCAGACTTCTGGGCTAATTTCTGCAGTCGCTGTTCTGCTTTTAATGATCTTTGTTTGGTAGGACAGGAATTCTAGTTGCTACCTAAACATCCCAAGCCATTGGAGAAAACCAAATCTAAACAGATACATTAAATGTGAGAGTTTGAAAATATGCAAGGGAAAACCTGCACTGTCTATCCAGAGACAAATCTAAGAAGCTGGTGCTTTCCGTTAAGGGAATTTTTGGGTGGCTCCCACTATCCTGAATGCAACATGATGAATTTTACCTAATGAAGTTCCCAATTGCTCATGATTTCTCAGTCAGGTGGATCTGTTCCTGGCCTCATCCATCTGCATTAGGTGCTTTTCCAGTTTCCAGATTAACGAGGCAATTTATCATCTTTAACATATCCAGCCTTACAGTATCTTGTGGAGAGAAATACTGTGTCCACTTTATAAATGTGCAGCCAGAGGCATAGGGAGCAGAGCGATTTGCCCAGGGTTACGGAGTTCATCTGCAGCTGAATAGCGTAAGAACATTGCTTCCCGAGTTCCAGGACAATGCCCTGAGTGCCAGGCTGTCCTTTCCCAGGGAGGTGTTTGCTGGATCACATCAGCACCAGCTGAAGGCTGTTTCCCAAGTGTTCTTTTTCTCAGACTCGGAATAGAGACTTGCAGAAAGGCAGAGGTTGGAGTTTCTGAGCGGTGCCGAGCAGTGAGTAATGAAACAAGAAATCAAAACTTGCAAGTAACGTATTCAGCAGAAATGCCAGCCACATTCTTTGGATAAATAACTGGCAATGAATAATTCAACCAGCGTCATCACTACGGGGCATGGAACGGGAGTGTTTTTTAATCATTTGGCCTCTTTCTTCATCAAAACTTCAACCCAGATTCAGACCCTGATGCATTCCAACTCCGCATCTGGGTTTTGCTTGTGGCTTGGCCAGAGATGGCCTAGGGTCAGGTTTGGGCCTGTGCTGGACACCCTCGATTCTCTTTGAAATGCAAAGAAACTCCAGGAATTTGGGATCTTAAAGGATACGATTCAAAGCCACTCTTCAGAGAAAAAAAATGCATCTGTAGCCTCAAAAACCTTGTGAAAATAGCAAAACCTTGAAAGCTGTTGAGGAATCCTAGATTAACACAGCACGCAGGGTAGGGAAAAGGCTGGTGGCCTTTGGAACAACTTCTCACATTAATTTTCTTCCAATGCTGACAGCTTTGATTTATTGCCTCAAGGCTGGTTAGAAAACACCCAGACATGAGCGAAGCCAGGAGTTATGGAAAGCAAAGGAAAATATGGTAAACCTAGTGATGAATAGCACTGGTAGATAGACAAACACTGCTCTGCACTCCTACTGCACCCAAATGTTGTCTTAGAGTGAAGATGGGAACAGGGGTTTTGCTTGCACTTCAGAATTTCTTCTTTCACTTCCAATATGTTGGATATTCTGCTGGAACTCCTCTGAGAACCGTGGGTTTATTTTCCTTCTCTGTCCACTGAATGCCAGCTGGAGCACCAGCCAAGGGAGGGCCTTGGAAATGAGAGAAACACAGCACTGAGAAAGTTCTTTACATTGTTCTGATGTGAGAATCCAGTGTAACAATTCCTTGCCTTTCCTTTTCTCTGGCACTGAATTGCACTCAAACAGGCTCTGCACCTAGAGTTGATGCCAGGATCCTGAGAGGCAGCTTCTCCATCCTCCCACCCCTTCTGCGTCTTCTGTGTCTGTTTTTTCTTCAATTTCAGTTGCTGATACCCAGTTCTAAAATGGGACCTTGTGTTTGTTTCCCAAGGCTGGGTTCAGGGAGAAGCACATTTGGAGTATTTCACCTTTATAGATGCTGCTAAATCACCCACGTCACAGTGCCTGGGCATCTGTAGCCATTAAAACCCAGGCTAAGAAAGTGTCATCCCTGGGCATACAGCAACTGCCTGGGTGTGCTGAAGTCTGGCAGTGCTAGCTGGAATCGCTCTCATCAGACCAGTGATGAGCAGAAGCTTGTCTTGGGCTTTGCAGCTTTATCTTTTGTCAAGTAAGGTTTGGTGGTGGCTTCTGCATGAAGGTGGGTGTTTGAACTCATCCCTGGGAAGCCTGATTGCCTGTCTGTGCTGGAGAAAAAGTGATGTTGCTTGCAAGTGCTTCCCTCAGAAATAAAAACAAAGTATTATTTCCCAACAGAGATTTGGGAAGATCACTTAAACAGGGTTTTCTTGGATACCAAAATTGTTTGCTGAGAATCCCTGGCTGCTCAGTGCTCTCGCTCCTTTTGCCGTGTTGAATTCCTGTTTACAGAAGAAGAACTGGCCCTGCAAACCAAACTGAATGAAATACCCAAGGAACACGACATTGTGAAAGTTGTCTTTAATTTCATCAATATTCTTAAATACTTGGAAAGCACAATGTAAACATCTTAAGAGCAAGCAGATAGAGTTCTCTTGATGTGCAGGATTGTTGGGATTTATAAACAGAGAGGCAGTTCTCAGGGTGTGGAACCGATGTTTCAGACTTTCCACCAAAGTTCTATATGCTCATGTCATTACAGCTCTTCCTCCAGGCTACATTGTTGGCACAGTGTCCTGAAATGTTTCTCATTAGTAAACTTTTCATAACCTCCAGAACTGCAGAATGAAATGTGCCGGGATGCCAGCTGGAGCTGGCACTTGGCACAGGGCTCTCCGAGCTGTTTGCTTAGCTGGATTTGAAGGATGTTCCGGACCAGCTAGCAGGACATGTGACTGAGTTTTGACCTAAACCACTGGCCCCCTTCCAACCATCCTGCACACTTCATGGGAATGCTTTCCACTTGTCGCTTTCATACCTCAGACACAGCTTTTAACAATTTGCTCGTAAACCCAAGTCCAACAGCCATTGGAATAGAGTTAGAGGTAATGGTACTTGGCTGTATAAAGTAACAATGAGATTCCAGAACAGCTCACTATGTATTTAATGCTGGATTAACAGTTTTCCAAGGGTAAGAGCCCTGCTTTCCCTTTTTTCCATTGCACTCCCAACTACTCTGATTTCTTTTGGAAAGGCTCTTACCTGGGCAGGCACGGAGCCATAATGGAGAGGCACATGCAAGCTGCAAGCAGATGTCAGAAGGCCAGCCATAGACCATGTCCTTGTGCCATGTCCTGGGGTGGTCTTAGTGGGGAGAGTTCTTGCAGGATTATAAGTGTTGCTTTTCTTTTGCTTTCATGTCAGGTGTTTGTATTTGTGCTTTAAGGCATCAGGTGCAGTCTGGAATTGGCCCTCTGCTGAGATGCAGGAGTTGTGGTGTTGTGATCCAGAGAAGCTGTGGCTGCCCCATCCCTGGCAGTGTTCAAGGCCAGGTTGGACACAGGGGCTTGGAGCAAGCTGCTCCAGTGGAAGGTGTCCTTGCCCGTGGCAGGGTTGGGACTGGATGAGCTTTAAGGTTCCTTCAACCCAGACCAGTCTGGGATTCTGTGTGTGTGAGGTTGCTGCTGCTGTTTTACAGGTGATGCTGCAGCCCAGGGCTGGAGAGACAAGCCCTGTGGTCATACAGGGCTGGGAGCCCCAGAAATGGACTTCATGGCTCCATCAGCTTCTCTTGTGTCTCTTAATCCTGCAACTTGCCTTCTTCCTATTAGTATTCCAGGGCACCCTGTAGGAGATAGTGTTATTTTAGAGCAAAGCCCCAAAGCCTCAGTTCTGCCGTTTCCCCAGGAAAGGTTAATTTGTGGATGACTGATTGGAGCTCAGTTTAGTGAAATTGTTTTACCTGATTCAGAGAATTTAGACAGTAAAAACTAGAAGTATTTTCCTGGACTTCATTTCCAGATAATCAAGACTATAATTTTAAATACATGAATTTTCAACCAAGGGTTTTATTTATGCATAATTTAGATCATTTCCTAGGTGTAGATCTTGTTTTCTTTACTCCAACATGGAAAATAGCATGTGGACTCTGAGTAGTTCTGAGATGCTGAATCCCAAATCATCTGAATTAAATTTAAATCCCAGTGGGTTCTGCCTTTTCCCAGTTGTTCATCACTTGCAGGGTTTATTACATTTTAGATGATAGTATTCAACCCAGCCACCCCTAGAGATACTGGTTAGACTTTGCGGGTCTGAAGAGTAGCCCATGAATGAGTCCCCAGAGCTGCTTCAGTTTAGCAATGCAGTGATTTCAGTTTCCTTTAAAAGGGCAATGCATTGCAGCTCCTTTTAATTCTTTAACGTTTGTTTACAATTTCAGTTTCCCTGCCTCCAATACCTGTTAGGAATTGTAAAATAAATGGATTTTCCCCCAGTTATATTCTGTTTTTTCTTTTCCTATTTAGCAAACATTGATTTTCAGTCCCTTCCCCAGTGCTGCTGTTCACTGCCAAAATTAACACGTCTTTTTGGCTTTGCTTTCCAGAGGGTCTGCCTGGAATGCCCCATTAACAGGAATGGGTCCTGTTCCCTCCTCCTGGCACTGCTTGGTGCCCACACTGAGGAGGTTTGGTGCTGAAAGGGTCTTGGAGCCAGTATGGGGAACCCAGGCCTCCTCGTGCTTTATAGGGACTTTTATAAGGCTGTTCACTTGTAACAGTAGACACTAAAAGGTTTTTGTTTCATGGTGCTGGTGGAGGGCCCAACCTGGCTCTGAGTTACTGAAACCTTTTATGGCCCAGAGCCCCAGATGCTGATGTTGACTTGGGACCACGCTGACACATGTCCCAAGTGACTCAGCAGCATCCACTTCCGGTGCCTGCTGCTGCCAGTAGCTGGGCAGGCAGCTCGTCTGGCCCTGCCTGGCTAAACATCACCCCTGGAGGGTGGCAGAGCCCTGCTGCAGTCCTGAACTTGAGCCACAGCCTCATGCTCCTCTGGAGCCGCAGTGGGGCCATGCAGCCAAGGTATCCTCATTGGGTGGGGGAGACCACACAGGTTCAGCAGTGCAGCCTGGTCAAAAGAGGGAGCTGCCCCAATTGCTTCTAATGGGCAGTGGTGTGGACTCCTCAAACCTTCTCTTGCTGCAGCTTAGGCCCACCTCTAGCAGATAGAGATCAGAGGGAAACCTCCTCTGGCCAATCTGCAGCATCAGGGCCGAGCTTCTGCAGCCACCCATCACTAGGCTGGACCTTGGCAGCAAATCTGATGCCAAGGTCAGCTGCACGTGCAGGGTTAACTGCTGGGCTTGAGCATGGGAAACACATTATGGCAAGTCACAGATCTGCATGGAATGTTGAAAAGGAGGACTTGGGCCATGTGGTGCCCATAAAAATGAATGCAAAATGTTTCCAAAGTAATGAAATCTGCAGATAAGGGGGTTTTTATGTTTCCAAAGTGTTGAATATTAAACGAAGAAATCAACAGGCAAGTGAGTCAGCAAGAAGATATAAAATCATCAGGAAAGACTGAGTTGTTTTAATGTGGGGATTACTGTAAACACCAGGAGTGCATGGTAACAATTTGTAGCCCATGTGTTTTGAAATATCATAACTGGTGTCAATAAATGCATTAAAATTCAACTTCAAAGAGCCTTGTGGATGTTTGGACTGTCACGAAGACGTTGCAAAATGGGGATTTTAGGTGGTAACAAATATGGGAGCAATCAAGCACAGCTCCTATGTGAAGAAAGGGATCTTGTCAAGTTGTTAGAGCTAAGCATCTGTGATGGTGATTATTGCTTCTTACTGCTAAGAACTGCTCTCAGCCCCTGATTTCTTTCACACTGTCTCCCTTGCCTCCCACCCTGACCTTGTCTCACCCACCTGTTAGGTCTTGCTTCCCAGATGGAATTCTTTGGAGCAGGGCCTGCCCTTTGCTGTTTGTTTCTGCAGTCCCTGGTAAAGCCCGGCTGATTCCCAGGCCCTGTCTCCATTGGAATAATAAACTCATTCTGTATCTGTACCAGGATGACTTGTGGCACAGAGGACGTGTTGTCCTCCTGTGCTGACGGCCTGACTGGATAAAGGCATCTGTCATCACCGCAGTATTTGATGTGCTTGAATCTTCCATGCTCTGTGAGCTGCTGTTCCAGGGGTATGGAAAAGGCTGAGTCGCCTCCGTTCTGTCTTCCCCATGTAGACTTTCAGTGGTGTGTTCTGTCCTTCCTCAATCAAACTTCCACTGGGTTGAAATAACTTCTTTTCCTCACTTTTTCTCCTGTAATATTTCTTCCTGGTGCATTTGGATTCACTCCATAAATGCACTCATATTTGTTACACAAATCATGTGCGTGCTCCAGGGAGATGGGTCTCTAACTGTGATCTTTCAGCTGTAAAAGCACAGACTTCTAACACTTAAGCTTTAGCACTTTAATAAATCCTTTGGTTTGTTTCTGGGATATCCCAGAAAGTTCTGTGTAACTTCCGTACGTAAAAGGGCAGCATAGTTCTGTTTACATGACTCTGCCTCAAGACTCCACATGCCAGCCTCTTGGTTTTTCTTGGTTTCACCTTTTTGATGGATTTAATGCATTGCTTTAAATCAAACAATCAAAATCTCCTGCTTAAAACCCACTTGGAAAGCTGCGTTGGTCATCCTGTTGACAGAGCCACTGTCAGAGAGCCAACAGATAACATGAGTTCTTTTCCCTGTGTTTTTATCCCAGGTAAACTCAGACCTTCCAAAGCTCATCACCCTTTTCTTGGTGCTTTCCTGGCCTCATTCATTCAGTCTGCCCTGAGTTACATGTTCATCTCCAGAAGTGTTTGGACAGTATGACTATGGAGAGAGGACAAGCCCTGCCTCTCCTGGGGGATCACTCTGTGCAAAGAGATGTGTAACCTGGTGAGAATGTGTGCTCAGCACTGTCATGAAGCAAGACTGGCCTATAAACAGCATGTTTAAGTATCTATGAACTTTTACAATCCAATGTCTGTGGGACAGAGCTCATTTATGGTTGGTATGTTGTGGGAACTGCGTTATTACTGTGTTCCAATGTGCCTCTCAGCTTCAAGTTTATAATGCAGTCCCATGAAGAGATGACAGTGGATACCATCCACCAGTCAAGCCATTAGCAGACTGTCTTGCATGGAATGAATTTCCTTGTCTCAGTTTGATTCTTCCTGTGTCTCCCCACAGCTGGTGGCCCGTGGCAGACATCAAAGGCCAAAGACAGGTTGGTTCCCAGAAAAGGAGCTCTCTGTCCATTCCTGAATGAGATCCTGTCGTATCAGCACAAGCTGTTCCACCAGGTGAGCAAGAGAAGTTTTTGATATCTCACATTGTCTCTTCTATGAATTCACTTTACAGCAGAACACCAACAGTAATTTCACTTATTAGAAACCCTCCAGGAACAAAATTAATTCACACATGCCCTTTTTAAGGTGATTTATGACAGAAGCAATCTGAGGGAACAGATAGGCATTCCTGCCTCTAGCTTTAACTGCCATTTAATCATCCCAGTCAATATTCCCTTGTTCTAATACTCAACACTGTGTTCAAAAGAGAGTGCTTCGCTGTCAGCCACATGCAGACCACGCAGGATTAAATGGGGCTTCTAGTGTGATGCATATAGCAACCTCTTAAATGATTGGGACACCTGTTGACATTAATATAGAAGCATGCATGAAAACAAGTGTGCCACACACTGAAATATATGTACACAAATATTAAGAGGATTAGAGAAATTGCTGAAATGGATAGAATGGAATTTAACCCAAACATGTCTGGAACCAAAGCAGAATGGCAAGAACTTGCACAGAGCTGATCCTTTGGTAGATGGCTTTCTTATTTCTGAGTTCGTTAGGGGTAGAGCCATCTCTGTACAAGGAGGTCATTTGCTTACACTTCAAATTTCTCTTTAATATCTGTCTTTGTTTGGAGTCTGCCTCTGATTCAAACCCACTTTCATTTAGTAGCTGGCACCTCTGCCATGCGAGCTGCAGGAAAAAGTAATTAAATTTAATAGAAGCCACCCTTGCTTTGAAGCTGCCCTGGATTTAAAGCCGCAAGGAGAAGCAATTAAACTCTGGCAGCCAAGGATTCAGCTGAACTTCTGTAGTGATTTATTTATTTGTTTTATAAGGGAATTTTCTCAGTGAAGGGATTTGGATTGTCAGATCCCATCGGATTCAGAGCTGCAGAAATTTCCTTCTTTGGGAAATCTCCTGAAGCAAAGTTATAAAACACCAACAAGCAGTTAGATGGGAAAGGGGATCAGTTGTAAAGATCCAGGATATTTGTAATCCTTTTGCACTAACTTCCAAAAAAGAGTTTGTTCTTCTCAGCAAAGTGCTGAATGGAAAAGGAAGGCAGGGAAGGAAGACATCTGCACGTCTGTTTATTTGCAGGCAGGTCAGCTTGTCAGCAGCCTAGGATATAGATTCATTACAGGAAGGAATTTCTTAGCCCTAGTAGGTACCATAAGCATTGTTCAAAGCTGTTGGGGTTTTTCAAACCAGCAAGAGACAGAAATTATTATTTCACTTGTGTGATTCCACCAAAAAATAGTCATTAAATGAAGTAAGAAGGACAGGGGAAAAGGTGCCAGAATGCCATAGCCAGAGCCAAACTAGTTCTAATGATTTAAAAATCTCTTAGGAGTTCCCTTTAAAGGATCAGAAAGGATTCAGTTGAACAAGGTCTGCTTCCAGTGCAGATGTTATTCACAAAAGCAAACTGGTAATTCAGTTAATACTTACAGGGAGGCACAATTGTCCTCATCTTCACCAACCCTCGGAAATGTTTGTAGAGTCTTAGCTAAGCCAGGGGCACACATGAAAGGTTTAATTATTGTCGTGCATGTATTTGCAATACATGTTCTTCTATTCCAAGGAAAAAAATGCTCTCAGGCTCACTGCAGGGGTACATTCATGGGGCATGACATGGGTGAGAGTCAGTGAACTGATAGTCGTGGCTGGAGTTATGGTAAAGCTGCTCTGGCCATAGCCAGTGTCAGGGGAAATGTATTATTGCATCACGAGGCACTGTGAGGTGATGGGGTGTTAGAAACAGCCCGTTGTGCAGGCCTGAGAAGGCTTCTCTAGCTATGAGTGCACCAGCCTGTAAAAGGGGAATGGACAAACAGAGTTCTGTGAAGAATGTTTGACCCCAGCATTTTGGATGTCCCGGCTGTAATCTTTGACAATGGGTCTGGGCTGTTCAAAGCAGGTATCGCAGGGGACAGTGGCCCAAGGTCTGTTTTTACAGCAATTGTTGGGCGCTCTAAAGTCAAAGCTACAATGCTGGGAGCTGGGCAGAAAGAATGTTACATTGGAGAAGAAGCTCAGTCCAAACGGGGGGTCCTGTCTTTGAATTATCCGATTGACCATGGCATAGTTACGTCCTGGGATGATATGGAAAGGATCTGGAGACACGTGTATGAGTATGAGCTGAGCATCAAGCCCTGTGAAAGGCCGGTGCTGCTGACTGAAGCCCCCCTCAATCCTCTGCAGAACAGGGAAAAAATGACAGAGATCATGTTTGAAAGCTTCATGGTACCAGCCATGTACGTTGCAGTCCAGGCGACCCTGGCGCTCTATGCGTCGGCCCGTGTCACTGGGATAGTCATGGACAGCGGGGATGGTGTCACCCACACTGTCCCCATATATGAAGGATACTGTTTACCCCATGCTATCTCCAGGCTGGACATTGCTGGCCGGGATATCACCGAATACTTTATGAAGCTGCTTTTGGAAAGTGGACACAGTTTCGTTAGCACGGCTGAAAGGGAGATTGTCAGAGATATCAAAGAGAAGTTGTGCTATGTAGCTTTAGACCCCGTCCAAGAGATGAAAGCAAAGCCAGAAGAAATCATGAGGGAGTACAGACTGCCTGACAACAATATCATCCAGATAGGCAATCAGCTCTTCCGTGCACCAGAGACCCTTTTCATGCCTGCAAACATTGGAGTGGAAGCTCCTGGCGTGCACAAAATGATCTTCAACAGCGTCATGACATGCGACATCGATGTGCGCAGGAGTCTTTATGGCAATATCCTCCTCTCAGGTGGATCCACACTCTTCCCTGGCCTGGAGGAACGGATCCTGAAGGAGATGAAGCTGCAAGTGCCTTCTGGCATGTTTGTGAGGATCATCGCGCCCCCTGAGAGGAAATACTGCGTGTGGATTGGGGCCTCCATCCTCACCTGCCTGACATCGTTCCGACAAATGTGGGTCACTGTGAACGATTACAGGGATTTTGGGGCTGCTGTCATCCACCACAAGCACTTTTAAGGAGACCATCAAGTGAAGGGCTTGCTACAGCGACCCATGAGCAAGGAGCCCTGCTGAGAGCTGACTGACCTGAAAGGTGCTACAGCCATTTGTGTGTTCACTGTCTGCCGCACCATGTGTGGAAATCAAACATTAAAAGCTTAAGCAATAAGGATCTTAGTGTTTATCATCCCCCTTCCCCTGGGCAGAGGTTACAGGTGCACACGTATCGCAGGGATGCAGTTACTCCCTAACGGACTCACAGCCTGCCTTGGAGTCACGTGGGGAGTAGCATACCTCCTCTGCTGGGAGATCTTCCCTCTGAGGTCTTCGAGGTACCTGGGGTTTCTGTTCTAAAACTGGCTCTCACGTTATTTTTTACCTCATTGAAAATGTTTCCTTTAGAAACCCAGCAAAACCCCAAACAGAATCCAAATATAAATCAATGCAAATGCAATTACTGTAACCGGCCCTCCTCTGTGCCTGGGGGTCTGAAAAAAATCCATTGATTCTCTGCTGTAATTTGTCTGGGAAGCAGGAACACCCAGTTTCATACTAAGTACTAGCCCTGAATCAAAATGCTCCCCAAAGGAAGTGGTGTTGCCAGTGTAGCTACAGTGATTGTGAGCTCGGTGGGGTGGTACCTCTAGGGTGAGGGATCTAGAATGTTCTCTGCCAGCAGCCACTGCCCAGGACAGCACCTATCCTGCACAGGACACCCGACTGATGGCAGAGAGCCGTGTGGTGATTTTTGACATAGGATCTGGGCAGTGTAAGGCTGGTCTGTCGGGGGAACAGGTTCCCCGCTCGGTTATTTCCACTGTTGTGGGGTACCCCAAATTCAAACCTGTCATGTTTGGGGTGAGTCATAAGGACTGCTATATTGGGGAGGAAGCCCAGTTCAAAAGGGGCATTTTGTCTTTTACTTACCCAATGGAAAATGGATTGGTTACGTCCTGGGACGACATGGAGAAGATTTGGAGGTACCTGTACAAACAAGAGCTCAAACTGAAGCCAAATGAGATGCCGGTGCTGCTGACCGAGGCCCCTCTCAACCCTTTGTCCCATCGAGAGAAAATGGCTGAGATGATGTTCGAGTGCCTCCAAGTGCCTGCCCTGTTCGTGACCCTGACAGCACTGATGGCCCTGTACGCCTCTGCCCGCACCACCGGACTGGTGCTGGACAGTGGCGATGGCGTCACCGTCACTGTCCCTGTCTACGAAGGCCATTACCTGCTCCATAGCACCACCAGGCTGGATTTTGCAGGCAGAGGTGTAACCAAATACCTAACAAGGCTCCTCTTGGAGACTGGGAACTCCTTCGTAAGCACAGCAGAGAGAGAGATTGTCAGGGATATTAAGGAGAAGCTGTGCTATGTTGCGTTAGATCCCAGCCAGAAGATGCATGCGGAGCCTGCAAAACTCCTGCGCAGGTACATTCTCCCTGACGGAAGGGCTGTCGAGGCAGGAGACCAACTATTCCGAGCTCCCGAAGCGCTTTTTGTGCCTGCGGAGGCAGAAATCACAGGGCCAGGGATTGGGGTGATGGTCCTCCAGAGCTTCTCCAAGTGCCACAGCGACATCCAGCCCAGCATCCAGAGGAACGTGCTGTTGTCGGGTGGATCGACTCTTTTCCAAGGCTTCAAGGAGAGGCTTCAGAAGGAGCTCCAGGCAGGAGTTCCCAGCACAGCTTGTGTCAAGATCATTTCACCACAAGATCGGGTGTATTCCGTGTGGATTGGTGCTTCCATCCTTGCCAGCTTAAGAGCATTTAGGAACATGTGGGTTACCAAGGAAGACTATTACGAGGTTGGACCCACAGTACTCCAGAGAAAATGCTTCTGAACATTCAAGGAGCATCCATCCAGGGTTTGGTTTTGAGTGCCAATCTGAACTGCTGGACAGCAGTTAATAAATCAGTACAAAAATAATTGATTTATAGTAAGTGATTTTATAGCTTACTAAAGAAAGGTCTCCTGTGCATTGGGTGGGAAAAAGAGGCCTTGTTCAGAGCATTTTTGCTATCCAAAAATGTTGGGGTTTAGTTCTAGAAACGTGTTGATCCCTGCTAGAGCTGCAAACACTTTGTCAGACTTTTAAACACTTGACAACAAGCCACCTCCATCCCTTGCCTGTGGGGCTGGCTCCTTGCCATGCACCATAAACATCCAGGGAGTGCAAAGAGACCTCTGATGGAGAAATAGAGGGCTCGGGGGTATTGCTGACCCTTCACCATTGCGCTGGAGATCTCCTGTAGCAGCCCTGGAGGAGTAGAGGGGCCTCAACTTCTACATTTGGGTTTGCTCATGAGGTGAAGATGAGTTCTATGATTCTCTACGTGGATCTGGCTGTTAAAGCAGAGCTCTTGGACCTAGAAGCTCTGTGCTATTACTGGCCATGTGATTTTCTATGTCACGTCACATGTAACATCATCCATCTGTGAGGTTCCCCTAATATTCTAGCATAAGGACTATGTGAGACTACTTACGTAACTTAGTCTAATATTAATTAAAATTAGTAAGTTAATCAGGGAGCCCAAGGTGAAAGGTATCTATTTGAGTTTATCCGTAGGGGACTTCTGAATGAACATTTTGATGTCAGACATCTAAGGTGGAGGCATTGGTCCCTACCTGACACTGGTTCTTTTAGGGAGAAGCTGAGTATCTTAAGAGAAAGAGTTATTCCTCTACCTCATCACTGGGAGCCAGGGAGAGTGACAGTCCTGCAAATGTTTGCTTGAATTACTAAGCAAATCTGCATTGCTGGGCTCAGTGTTTATAAATAACTACACCAAATAAGCTTAACTGTCATAAATATCATGGCTGAGGGACTTGGTTTCCAAAGGGACCTATGGAATTGATAACAAAGGTGTGAATTTTCAGCACTGAAACTTGCACTCAAAGAAACTGCTTGAAAATGGTGCATTTACAGAGATCATCTTTATCCACACCTGCAAATACCTGCACTGCATCCAGGCAGGGAATAGAAATCTCATCATTTGTGAAACTGATTAGCACTATGATTGATTCATTGTTGAATATCATTGTGTATTGTTGGATTTGTCCAAGACTAACATGAAAACAGGGAAAAGAGCTGCAATCTCTCTTGTTAATTCAGTACAGCGTCTGCCTATTTTCATTCAGCTCCGGAGATGAATCTTCAAACTCATTGATGCCCTCTGCTGCCTTGGGACTGATCAGTCCTCTGTCACCTCCTCTCGCTGCCCTTTGAGGAATCACAACACACTCTTCCTTCTCTACATAACATTTACAAGGGAGGCACATCTCCCTCCCTGTTCAGTTGTCCACCGAGCCCTGGAGCACTTCCTCAGCAAGGCAAATGGAAAAATAAAATGGGTTGAAAGACGTGGATACAGAGGACATAGGGAGCAGGGGATGGTTTGTGGGTGACCACACTGAGACCCACCTACCCTCCTTTTCCCAATGGCCAGAGTGAAAGCATAAAGCAAAGAGCCTCGAGAAAAGCCCGCAGCTTTCTTGCTCTACTTGGGCCCTAAGGCTTCAGAAAGTTGAGATATGTATTACCCCATCGAGTTAATGCAAGTGTTCAGAGCACTTTTTGAGCTGTTATGAAATCAGAATCAGCAGTGTTGGATCTTTCCTCTATTAGTGTGTTACCTTTTAGCAGCCTGCTGGAAATGTATAAACAAACGAGGTACAACTGTAGACAGTTTAAATATTTCACAGCTCACTGACTCCCATATGAGGAGGGATTTGCAGTAACTTCAGTGTTTAGACTCCTGCTCCAATAATCTAATGCAAATAACAATGCAAAAGCCAGAGTGCTGGAAAGCAGAGGGGACCTGAGTGAACACTGCAACTTGGGGGTGGTGTCAGGGAGAAGGAAGGAGAAGCAAAGGGCAGGATAACTCTGCAAACCCGGATGCAGAGACAAAACGTGTTCGGAGAGTGACACCTAGCAGAGCTCTCTGTGTGCTTTAATGAGATCTCACCCTTGCAGAACAAGATACTGCCTGATGTACTCCAGGATGGGTTCAGTGATACAAAACTTGTTTTACATCAAGGGACCTGGTCCAGCTCCTCCCAGATGAAAATCATTCAACAACCCATTATTAAAGGTATGTAACACCCACAGTGCTGGTTTGGCCTGGCTGTTCCCATTTACCTCTTAGGCATGACTTTGCTCAAGGACACACAAGAAGATAGCAGAAGTTGGCACATGTTCCATTACTCTAGACTTTAATCAGCCTCTTCAATCTCTTGGTCACCTTGTATTTCTGTCGCTGCACAGGGAGCTGGAAATTCATTACTCCATTTGTATTTCATTTTTGCTTTGGAGAGGTCTGAGGTCTTCATCATTTGGGACCTTATTCCCTTGGCCTTCATGCCATGGAATATGAATTGCAGGAATCTTTCACCTGATGTGTTTTCCCCTATGCTCTGCCTGTCCTGTGGATACAGAGCATTTAAACTGTAAATGCCTGGAATCTTTCTAGCCTCAGGAAAGCAACACTTGTTTGGTGAATACAGGACTGGCTGCAGGGCCTGAGTTAATCCCTGGATTTACCAGTGGTTAGTTCTGGAATGAAAACTCTTGTGCCTCCCCCAACCCCAGCCTACCTGCTGATGGGGTGAGTTGAGGAGTAGAAAAGGCCTTAAGTCAGTATAAGCACTGCTCAGGGATAATGGAAGCATCCATGTGTTTTCAGCACAAATCCAATTCACAGCCCCATACCAGCTATGAAAAAAATTAACTCTATCCCAGCCAAAACCAGCACTTCCTGGTAATTTCATTCCTCCATCCCCAAGTCTCATTTAAGTTTCAATCCAGCAGCAGCTCTTTATTTTCTGTTAAATGTCAGACAATTCGTCATTTGCACTTTGCCCATTCCCTGTGAATTTCAGGGTTTTATTGGTATGCAGTCATGTCAGCCTGCGACAATGCACACTGATTACCCAAAACAATGTGCTTCTTGTCACCCTGCCCATTTTTGGTTGCAGGCTCTCAAGAACTGTACAAGAGCTCTTGCTTTCTCCCTCTCCTCCTTGTTATCATGTGCACAATAAAAAGGCTGGGTTCAAATATACACTTGGCAAATAATTATTATCTTTATTATTCAGATCTCCTGGCCCCTGCCCTCATCCTGCTGAGCTGTGTGAGCACTCTTGCTGCAGAAGGTGCCCTCACCCCTGCTTTGCAGATCACAGGTCTCCAGGGGGGTGGTGATGGGCAGCTTGTTCTGAAATTAGCTGGATGGAGAGTGCCAAGTGCATCTTTGCAGCAGGGCATGGGGGAAGGCAGGGAAATGAGCTCCTTTGTTTCCCCAGGCGCGGCGATGCTCGGGACATGGCACACAGAGGCCTCACCATACAGAAGTGCTGCACTTGTGGTCTTGCCATGCCAGGCTCTGCAAGCAAGGTCAGACCCAAACTGCCCAGGTAAATGAGGCATTTTTTACCCATCCATGGTCAGAATGAAGTGATGCCAGCAGGTCAGTGCATGCGTTTGGCCACTGACAAAGCCAAGAGCTGCTTGATGAGCATGGTGGCTGTCAAAGGTGCTCATTAATGTGGCTGTACAGAGCAGAAGTCATCTCAAAGACACAGAGAACCAACCTGGAATGCCTAAGAATCATAGAATGGTTTGGGTTGGAAGGGACCTTAAAGATCATCTAGCTCCAACCCCGTGCCATGGACAGGGACACCTTCCACTTGTAGGTGTAAGTCTGAGAGCCTGCTGAAGGCAGCCTGCAGAGGTGGGTGAGAAAACAAGCTCTGTGGACATTCAGAAGTAGCCAGAAAGGGTAACGGTGCTACCAAAGGCAAATACCAGCCCTGCAGGTGGGTGTGGGCAGCTCCATCAGCTCATTGACTGAGCAATGGGCAGGCACACCTCCATTTCTTCAGCTTTGGAACCATCCAGGTGAGTACCTGAATGTGAGGGGTTTGATGTGAAGGAGGTAAGAACATTCCAGAGCTTTTTGCAGCAGAGATGGTATAAGGTGTAACTCTGTAGTCATTATCCACATGCCCCCAGGAACATGTGCACCCACACACACACACTGATTTTATTAAGCCATTCCATGCAAGTATTTTATATATGTATATATATTTTTTTTATTTGGAAAACTTCAGAGTGCTTTTTTTCACACACAGTAAAGTTGGCTTTGCTGAGATTCATTAGTCCCCTTTCCCCCTGTGTGTAAATGGATCTCTCTCAGTTATGCAATGCAAGGGTACACAACCATGAAAAGTGCAGAGGCAGCCAAAACCAGCATTGTTCTGAACTCGGACATGTAAAATATTCATATTCAATAATAAAAAAAACAGAAAAAACCCTCCCTTAATAAAAAATTCACAGCGTAAAATATGCATTGTTGTTCCCTCCCCAGGGCTGCAGCGGTTCCACACCAACACGTTACATGGGGCTTCGCTGCCTTGTTTTACTCAATTAATTCAAAACCAATTCACTTACAGACATCCCAATATTAGGTGCCTAAATTGATTCTGATTTCTCTAAGGGCAGTGTATCTATGACTACAGTAATAGCTGGTAGAAGCTGTGACTGTTCAAAGCATCCAACCTGTAGGTCCTGTTCCTGACGGTGTGTCTGTAAGCCCAAATGCTGTGCTGGACATGGACACATAGAAGAGCTCTGTGCAAGCAGGAGAGCTCTTTTAGCATGATGCTTGGACCACTTGGTACCCCTAGTTCTTGAATGAGCAAATGAGCTGAGCATTAACGTGGCTGAGCAGCCTTCATAGAAGAGGGAGCACACTTTAGTGTCTGCTCTGCACCCTGCAGAGCAACCTGTGGAGCTTTGCACACAGAGCAGGAGAAAAGAAAGAATCTCCTCACTGTTTTAGCAAAGGGAAACAGAGGCAGGTGGAAATAACCACTGGCTCATGCTGTCCTCCTTTGTATTTTTCAGGACCATGCGATGGGAATGTGCTGAGCAGCATGGATCTAGCTGGGAAAGTCATCTGAGCAGAGGATGCTGCTTGCAGGCCCCAGGAATGGCTGCAGGTTTGCAACCCCACCCGCCGCAGTCATCTTGGATTCTGTTTATTGTGAAGGCTCAGCCACATCTTCTCTATCCCAAAGTCCAGAATATCTGCCTTAATTTATCTGGCCTTGCAGCCTTTGAGGATTCACTGCTTGGTTTTGTAATGAGTCTCTCACTGAGGATAGAGAGGGGAATTTGATGGCGTCAGAAAACACGACTCTCCCTGTGCTTCTCACGACATGTTGGATCCCTGGTAGTATCAGAGCTCCAGACTAAGCAAGGAACCACTGGAGAGCCACTTAGCCCTTGTAATGCAGATGAGCTGAGAAGATTTGGAAAGATTCAGCTCTTTGGATCCTTCGCTATCCTGACAAATCCAAAGGGAAATACGTGCACTGCCAAAGTTGTTTCTATGGGTCATTCCTGAATTGCTACAGAAAACAGTATTTCTCAGAACAACACAGAAGAACTATTAAACAGTGCTGGTGGTCTGATGACATCCCTACAGTACTGTCTTTCAGCCAGAGTAATATGGATTTCCTAGAAGCACGTGCCCCCAGAGGAAGAAGTCATGGACTTTCAAGGTATCCCAGACAATAGTCCAGATGCTGATTTCAGCTTCGCCATTTTAAACCCGCTGTATTCAGTGGATTGACTTTGAAAGTGGGGTTTTTTTACTGATGGGAGATTTATGAGGGGAGGAATGGATCTCTGCATCCTCAGAGTACCTGGATAACCTCCAGCTTGCCCTCTTGGAGGTTTTGTTTCCTGATCTATCACAGGCAAGTCACCAGGACATGGATTCATCCCATCTAACCATTTACAGCTAAAGCAAGTAACTTTAAACAACAGTTAAAATAAACAGTGGAGAGAAAGACTTCACCTACCTACGGGCTGCTGGGCTTTTATCACTCTCCTTTTACTGAAGAGAAGATCTTTTGGGACTATGTTCCTAATTTAGTTGTCTTCTTTATGCTTATCAGTGAAACTGAATCTGGGCCTTTGTCTTCCTGAGCATCAGTTCCAATTCTGTGAAACTTAAAGACATTTAGAGTATTTTTATTAGGTATTATTTTTGTCATTAGAAAGTCGTGTGTGAAGGCTGCAA
The DNA here is from genome assembly GCF_963264785.1 of Psittacula echo. Lineage (NCBI taxonomy): Eukaryota > Metazoa > Chordata > Aves > Psittaciformes > Psittacidae > Psittacula > Psittacula echo. Next base: position 1,253,361 of record NC_137753.1, read on the forward strand.
GAAGTGAACAACCAAAAATGTTCCTAGGATATTTAAAAGCAGGAATAGGTCAAGTCAAAGGTACCAACTTCCAGGTGCTCCACTTTGCCTGATCAAATACTCAGAGATGTTCAGCCATTTCTACTGTCAGTTTATGTTTACCGAGAGGCATCCATATCATAAGTGACTAAATGTGTGAGGATTTTCTTTCAGAAGCCAGAGAAGGGATTAAACCCAACAATAATCCATGAAATTACTTCCGATTTTTTTTCTCCTTGAATGTCCTAAGGAATTCCCCAACTCTCAACCTGTTCCAATTGGCACCACCATGCACTTGAGCTCTAATATCAGTGGAGTTTGTAATGTTTCCAACTTTTCTGGTGAGGGATTACATGGAACCGAACCATTTCTTTCCATGGGGGATTACATAGCCACTTTTGTTTCTAATATTCCAGTCCACGAGTGAGGAACTTTTTCTTGGTTACCTGTTTCTTCTTTATCTATGAGAGTTAGTGCCATTGAGAGTATCTACGCATAAGTCCAGTTCATGAATTTCATTCCTAATCATTTCATCCCTGATTAAATAGCCTGTCCTGAGTCCAGTCTTTATGTTTTGGCTGAATGCTCTTCGACTACTAATTTAACATAAATGATGTGACCCAGTGTTCCCCATTGTAGTGACTGAAATGTACCTGCATGGTAAATGGGCTAAAAGCTCACCTTAAGAACCGTCAGCAGCTTATGAAAATGACTCCTATTTGAGGTAAAATTGCTACTGATTTGCAAGAGTCTGGATCAAATGTATAGTCTCAAATGTTGGGTTATTTCTGTGCAAGTACCAGAGTGTGCTTTGGGGATAGTTTTGGCAGCAGTTTTAGGTCAGGAAAGTAGGAAATGAACTGGAAAATGTGAAGACTACAGCAAACAAGAAAATCCTGGAAGGAGCACACGCTGTAGATCCACCCTGGCCATTAATAATATGGAAAGATTTCATTAGGAAGAGAGGGAAGAGAAAAAGAAAGAATGTACAAGGAGGCAGTGTCAGCATCAGCACACACAGGACGTCCTCACTGCTCAGACTTACAGACAGGGTTTTGCAATGCACTCCTGCCCGTAGAGACAACAGCCACTGTGTTAAAAGCTGCACTTCTGAGGCAGGTGATGAGCCCCAAGCACTGAGACACGTGGCAAGTGGCTTCTGATGCAGTTCTGCTGGGGACAGTGTGGAGATGAGGGTGCGCAAGTGAGATGCTTTAAATGCAAACCATGGAATTAAAGAATCCCAGACTGGTTTGGGTTGGAAGGGACCCTGGATACCATCCAGTTCCAACCCCCTGCCACGAGCAGGCATCTCCTCTTTGCACCAGTGCGTGGGGAGTAAAGCAAATAATGTTACATTGCAGGTACTGTGCCCATCCAGAAAGTCATTTGTTCTGATGGAGAGGCACCGTCTGCCCCAGCCTGAAGAGCGCCTGGCAGGGGGAGCAGCCCCCCAAGAGACACTGCTTTATTTAAGGGGGTTGCAAGGGGGCATCACCTTCACACCAGCCCCTTCCACAGCCTCCACAGTGGGACACTGTGGAAGGAGCAAACCCTTTGGAAGCACCGTCTCTGCAGGTGGGTGCTGGGACCTGAACCCATCACCCCACGGATCCAGGGACAGACCGCCGTGCTTGTGTCCTGCTCTGCTGCTGTCTGCTCCCACAGGGCCCAGGGAAATACACAGAGCCCAGCAAATTGTGTTGTAAAAAGGGAAATAAAGTTCTGTCCCCTTTCACCTCTCTGTAGCATGTACCTGCCACCTCATCAGTGCCACCTCCCTCCTGTGTAGGGCCCTTCAAAGGTTCCCTGGTAGCCAGAAAGCATCAAGTACATCAAACGCTTCTGTTCACTGTAACCTATAAGCAGTGTGCTGAACTCAGTGTATTTTTGTCTGGGAAATTGTTTTGTTCTTCCCTGTGACACACTCAAGGTGACTGTGCTTTTGTGTCAGTTCTAGGCAAAGTGCATTGAAACTCCTGCCACAGCAAAACAGAGCAGAGCAATTTCAAATCCCTGGGTTTGCCAAAAGTTTTTGCACCGTTATGTCACATCCTATACATCAGAGTTTGCTGGGAAAGACTTGGGTTGGGGTTTTTTTCACTGTTCCTGCTCTCTTCTGAAAACAGAAATATCAGCAGGTCGGTTGACCCAAGTTATGTTTTATGTGTTTCCACAGAATGCATGAAGAAGTTCAGTCTTTATGAAACATGCAGTTACTGCAAATAGAAGAGTTAAGCAGTGGAAATGTAACGAGTGTTAAATGTAGACCCTTTGGGATGCTTTACAGCTAATTCACCTGTAAGACAAGATCTGCCCTATGTTCACCAGTGCTGCCATAGTTGCATCTTCCAAAGAACTGTAAGCATATGGGGAGCAGTTTGTGGGTGTAACTTGTATGACACAAGATGAGCTTTACACATCACTGGGAGTTATTAATGGACCACCTAAAATTAATTCATTTCCTGTCTTCAGATTCGGTGAGCTGAGCTGTTTCAATGCACATTCCTAGAACACAATAGGAATCTATCCAGTTAGTCAGTATCCTTGGAGAACATCCACGGCAACGATTTCACCTCCTGCCTCTTGAGCACTGGCACATCCATGAAGGAATTCACTCTATTGCAAAGGTCCAATCCCTTGTATTTGCTGCGCAGCTCACAAGGAAGCAGAGAGGAGCAGCTGTGTTGTACCACACTCATTGCTTTCTGCCATCACCTGAGTGCCCTGATGCTAGACCCCACCCAGACCCAGCCCTGATGAGCTAAATTGAATCCTGCTGGTGGCACTCACCTTAATTAGAGCACCTTGGTCAAATCCCTGATTCTATGTAGGCACCTCTGTGCTCCTTCCAGAAGGTTCAGGCTCTGGCCAGAGGAAGGTTTGCTGCATGTGGAGTTCTCTCTACTGATTCGGGAGCCAGGAGGTTCCTTGTCTTCTTTAAGGTCAGTCTTAGGTTCTTCAGCTATCTTGAGGTAGTGAATTGAAGGTTGGTTTGCAATTAGAGCTGCAGTAGCAAAATGCTGGTTTATACTCTTATTTTGTACTTTTTTATACTCAGATTTTATGCTCTCATTTTCTGTCTCTGTGTTGTGGGTGATGTGCATCAGCAAAGGGTTGGCTGACCTGCAGTTCTAGCAGGTTATCTTTGCAATGCTGGTAGCTTGCTTGGAGTGCAAGAAGAAAACTCTGCTGCTTCATGAGTTTTAGAGTCCCTACCCTGCTACGCAGAGCCTAGGCTGCAGTGGGATTGGGGGGAAGCTACTCTGATATGAGGAAATAAACTGCTTCAGCTTAGAAGTGCCACGTTTCTTACAGATTTGATCCTGTGTGTCAAGAGAAATCTGTTTGCTGCAGAGGGATAAGAAAGCAGCAGATGCAGAGCTGGTAGGTAGGAGAAAACCTGCTTCTATTCTAGAAAACCTAAAGAATAGGAAGCTTTAAGCCTGAAATTAAATGAAAAGTGGAAGCAAATGGAACTTAAGAGCTAAGATAGAAAGTGATTTGGGAAAGCTGAATTACTGTGAGGGCCTCTGTCCTCTGCTCTGATTGAAATGCTGTTGTTTCTGGGGTGGAACATGGTGCGTGTTCAGCAATCCTGAGTAAGTGCTTTGGTGGGGAGTTAAGGTGACAGTATCTGTTTGAAATGTCAAAGAGAAATCAGTAGTGGCTGTTGCTAGGCCAGCAAGGGAGCACTGCTGGTGTGGAGAGGTGCAGGGGGTGGTGGCAGTGCACCTCCTGAGCTTGCTTTGGTTGTGGCGTTTTGTGTATGTTCAGAAGAGTTGATGGAGGTGTGCCTCCGAATGGGTTATTTTGAAACTTGTGCCTCCTGAGAGGAAGTTGTGGGATTTTTGTGAGGAGAAGAGAGAGCCCTCGGGATTTCCAAACTGGGAAAAACTCCTTGAGACCTGGAGGTTTATCTCCAAATGGAAGAAGTTGAATAAAGACAAGCAGTTAGGTGTTGATTGTGATGATAGACCTCAGCTGAGCCTATCAAGGAGTTGTTCCCTCCCCTTTCCTCTGTGTAGCTTGTGGATAGCCTGCAGGAGAGAGCTGAATGATTTGATATTGTGTATGCCACAAAATCTGGGGTTCTGCTTGGTGCTCGCTGGAGCTGACCTTGTGATGCCAGAGGGTGAGTGGCACCTGAGCCAAGCTCCTAGAGCACAGGGTGAAGGAAAACTGTGATTAAACTCTGGGTGAGAACTACTGGGAATTGTCCTTCTCCCTCAGAATACACCCATGGTTGAGCTGCACATTCATCTGCTTCGGCTACGGAGAAATGCAGCTGCTTTCTTCCTACATTTATTGCTTAATTCATCCATGCTGCTTGTTGGAAACCCCATGTCAAATCCCGATGTTAAAGTCCTTCTGGGGCACAGTTTGCTTTAAAGAAAGCCCTCTGTGGAAAAGACTTTCCTTTAAATTTAGTACAAGAGTAAAGCCCAGCTAGTTTTATTTATAGACCGGGGCATGAGAGACGCTGAGCTTTTGAGCTTGCTCCGTATCTGTGCTTCTCCCATAAAAACGTGTTTAACATTTTTCTCATCCTTCCAGAATCAAATTCTTCTATTGCAATTCTCTTTATTTCTAAAATGCATCCCCTAAAGTGACGAAACCATTGGGTTTCCTTGTTGAATTGTGGGTTGGATTCCGCTCTTGGATGATGTATTCTTGGATTTGGTTGTTCTTTAATAGATCATGTCTTACGTCTCTGTGTTTGTGACAAGTTATGTGCCTAAAGCTGTCTGATGTTCCAGATCTGTACCACATGTATGATAAATGTGGAGTGTTATTAATGCAGAAGCATCCAGAATGTCATTGCACGATACATGCTTGTATAAGTGGTGAAATGGTCAAAACCACAACTTTCCAACAACCTGGGTGAGCAAAAAATAAACAATCTTGGTGTTAGTTCATGTGTTTAATGGGCGGGGAAATACTGAGCTGTGGCTTGCTTGGGCAGCCAATGAATGACAACATGGGAACATAAATCTTGGTTTCTATTGGTTATTGTAGTTGGATGCAGAGTTTGGAATGGCTTTAAAGTGATAGTGTTTGCTGGTGAGAGGGAGGATGTGATAAACAGGTCCGGCTGTAGAAATTAAAGGCAGAGGTGATTACATTGCAGAAATGCTGACCTGTGCTGCTGGCAGAGCTCTTGCAAAGCTGAGTGTTTGGCTCAATGAGCAGCAACTCTTAACTACTCTGAGATAAAGCTGAGGGGCACTGCTCACTGCTGCTTTCCTTGCAGTGTCTCTGGGTTTCACTGTTCCAGTCATTCTTTACCCTCGTTGTGCCAGCCCAGATTTGGTGGTCTATATACTTAGGAATAAAGTGTTTCACTGCCTAGATGGTTCATCCAGCTGAGCTTTGTGACAAAGTAAGACTCAAATTCCTTCCAGTGTCAAATCCTTTTGTGATCTTTAATTGGTTCTCATCCTGGGTTGCTTAAGAGTGGAGTTAAAAAGCTGTTACTCATAATTTTATAGGAAATAACCTTCACCATGTGAATGAGTGCTGTCCCCTTACAATGCACCCAAGTGGCTGAAACTGAGAAAGCCTCCTGTTCCTCCGGAGGAACACTTGCTAACTGCAAGTGCTGCTCTTATTTGAGCCATTTAAAATCACTCTATGGGTGATCTCACTCCATTATTTTTAAACTTCTCGGTTCACTCTATTTAACTTTATACTTTAGAGGAATGGAACTATTTCCCCATCTCATTTATACCAAAGGAACAAAACTGCAGCTGAATGGTAGTCGAGCAACCTGTGATATATGTTTCAGGGCACTGAAAGAATCTGGATAAAACTGTAAGAAGGGTTTGAGGTATGTGTGGGGAAACAGTTGGCACTGTTGTGAGGTTGTAGCCAGTTGCTGAGGAGAATACACCAGTTTTTCCTAGGCTAAGGGCAGTACAGCGGTGCAAAGCTACTCTGCAGGGAACTCTGTAACATCAGATGGTGCAGACTGACCATGGGATTGGGAGCCAGGAGAGCTGCATTCTGCAGGGTTCATGGTGGTGCGATGCCCTTGCCTGCTCTGTTGGCTCTCTGCTGCTGTTTACTTGGCAGCTTCAGACAGGATTTGTTCTCCAAACCGTGAGCTCTTTCCAAGCATCCTGTGCAGCTCTGGTATTGCATAGATAATATAAGTAAATGTAACACCATTTTGCTCCTATAATTCTTTTATCGGTGAGTCTGGAAGCTCAGTTGTTTTTTCAACTTAATTTTAAGAGAGTAACTAAATACTAACCCTAATGCTAAACAGGGCTGGAGATGGTTGGCTTCTGAAAGTCTTCATCATTTTGGTAATGCTGAAATCACACAGACTGTGTCTACGAAGTGAGAGGTGCATCCCTTGCACATCCCGAATTGCAGAGCTGGTGTGGGAGCGGAGAGCTGTGGCATCTTGCTTGGGGAATTGCCCCATGCTGTTTTTTCATTGTGAAGGTAGAGAAGAAACTCCCTATGGAACCTAGGAAGTGTATTCCTCTAGGAAAACTATTTTTTAGGTATTGAGTAAACACTGTTATCCAACAAGACTTGTGTTTGACCCAGGTACCATTATTTCTCTTTTTAATGCTATACCAATTGCAAAAGCCTTTCTCTTACACAGGATGTGTATCAGTGCTTTCATATTTTGACTGGGAATAGCCTGTTTGGTGCTTTCCAAAACATAGCATTCCCTCACCAGGGGTTCTGCTCTTTGCTCTGTTTTAACACAAGTCTTCACAGGAATAAACCCAATGGAACATGAGTTACTGTGGGAGCAAGCACAAGGGCAAGGTGGGCTCCTGGCTTATAAATGGTACAATTGTAGATAAAGAAGTGCAGAGGCTGTACTGGTTGGAAAGCTGGCTGGAAAATAGCAGTCATAAGGTAGACAGACACTTATATTCAGAGAAACCATTGGATATTTGTATATATTTGCATTTCATTTTCTAACCACCTTTTTTAAACAGAGGTTGTTTTTTAGCTACTTATCAATTAGTTTATCACTGGCTATGGCAAAACTGAAACTCCCATCAGGTTGCCATAAGCTCTCCTGTAGCCAGTTTGTGAGCTAACAACCTCCTAGTGAAGTTAAAAAGCCTAATGATCTTGCTCCTAGATGTTGGATGTGCTCTTTGTGCCTTAATAGAAGTATGGGAGAGTCCCTGTGACACTTTGGGTTTCTGAGTGCGAAGACCAAAGCTCTGGCTGCATTGGTGCTCATCTCTCCATTGCTCCCTTTGCTGTATGTATACTGCATATTGCTGTATTGTATACTGCAACCCAAATCTAAGTAGTTTGTTCTTCCACCTGTAAAATAAACCACTGCTGTTGTGTGAATGTGTGATAGGAAGAATATTTACCTGTCAATCATTTAAACATGCTGCTTTCTCCTCCAAAGTGAGTAGTGTGAGAAGGGCTGGTTAGGAAACATGTCAGTGGGTTCGAGAGTTTTCACTTCCTCCATGGAAATGAAACTAAAACCTTGTGAAGTTTAACACTAAACGTCTATGTGAAGGAGAAACAAGAATTAGCAGCAGGATGAACATGGGCATCTCTGATATGTCAAAAGCTTTCTACTTCCTCTCTGTGCCCTCACCACTAAGCACAATCTTGTGTGAATGTTGTGTGTGACTCAAGATGAACGAGTGCTTGTAACTGATGGGATGTTGGGGGCAATACTGGTCAAATCAGTGCTTCCCAGTGATGAAAAGCATCTTCAAAAAACTCCTACCTGTCTCTAACCCGTAACAGTGAAGAGAGAATTACCTGGGCAGCAGTAAATGCAATGGGGGAAACAGGATGATCCGAATTCATGCCTGGTGCAGCTCTTGTCAGCTCGGTGAGTTTTACTCGAGGAATGAGGTTGACTCATTCTTCCTGGATACCATCCACCTCTTATGGAAGTGGATGGATTTCTTTCTGTTGTGTTTTAACACATGTTCTCACAGTTACTGTCTGCAGTAAGTCCTCATTAACTTGTAAATCAACGTGAACTCTTGGTTCCTGATGACTTAAATAATGCTGGGATGGTGCTGGTGGCGTTCCCTGGGGTGGGATCTGTGCAGGTGACATCAGTGCCTTGGTGGGTGCCGTTAGATGCTTCCCCATGTCTGGTTATGATCTCCAAACCCTGGCACAGGCTCTTTGTGCTCTAGTTGTGTGTGTGAGTCCATGGGTGGTTTGTGCTGGTGCTTAGTAGGCAAAGGCTTGGGCAAGAGAAGCTGCTTGGGGGGGGGGGGGGGCGGGCGGGCACATCTGGGGCTGGCTGGGGGACCCCCATACCTCCCAACCAGGGGGCTGCCCCCTGCACTCTGAGCCATGCTTTTTAAGGGTGTTTTTGTTTTAAAGCTGCTTTGTATTAAGTGAAGAAAACATGTTCCTGTCCCGTCGGGTCCCTGTTTGCTCCCATTATGCACCTTTATGAAAGGAGGCAATCGTAACCGAGTTGCCACTGGCTTCTTGCAGTTTATCGTGTTCCCCCAAAGGAGTTTTACATCCTCAGCTCATTGGATCATCTTCTTTTCATCTTGAAAAGGAAAATGGCGGGGGGTGTGGGTGTGTTGTTGAAGGCAGAGATGCTGCCGCTTTGAAACGGCTTTTGAAACCCCAGCAAGTCTGTGTTTATTTAATGCTGGCAGAGATGCCTCCAGTCATGCCCTGTGTTAAAGTGTTGCTGCTTTAATTCATCCTGCTGCAGATGAATTCTCACTGAGCGTGTTTTCAGGTGTATTTGTAACAGATAAATGTTCCCGAAGTTAGTGCTTAAAGGAAAAGGAGCGTTTGGAAAAGGGTTTGATTCTTTATTTATGCTGTTTGCTAGGGAGAAGTAAAATGTTCTTAATTATGACTTGGGGTGGGGGGATGCTTGGGAAGCTCTTCCAAAAAGTAATTCTAAACAGTAAAAAAAGAAGGGGGGGGGGGGGACCAGCTCTATGATGTTTTATTTTAATAATCCTTTGCAGGCATGTGAGCCGTTCCCTGAAAAAAACAGTGAATTTTGGGAAAAGGGCACGAACAATACAGCCTTTAAACCTGAATCTGCAAACTTCTGAGAATATGCCCTCGTATTGAATACACCGGATTTCTCTCCCTAGCGAAGGGGAAGGTTTTGTTCGTTTGGACAGTCTTTGAATACTGTTCTAAAACTTCTTTCAAGTGGGAACTGAAGAGAGAAATGTCAAGTTCTGAGAGGAGACAATCAGTTAGCATCTTTGAGCGGAGCCCCTTGCATGCAAATCAGTCTTTTTGGCAATTTGGGGGCAGTTTAATTGGAAGGTGGAAGCGTCTAAAGATAAGGCTGTAGGGAAGGGGATCGGTGGGGACCCCCCCCTGCTCGCCGCGGGTCCGGGGAAGGCGCAGGAGCCCTTGGGGGGGTCCGCATCCCGCTCCGTTCCTCTCGCACCCTGTGCCCCGCTCCCGAGGGGAGGCCCCGGGGGGGGGGGGGGGGGGGCTCATAAATAACCCCTTGGTTTGAAGTTTCTATCATTTTCACCTAATGAATTTTGTTTTCGCCGAGGCTTTCTCTGCCCCCGGGGGCCGCAGCCTCGGCCGGGCCCCGCAGCCTTCGGTGCTGTGTTCATAGCTCTTGGCTGCGCGCAGACCCTCCTCGGGATTAGTGGTCGGACTCCTCATTTCCCAGAGCCATAAAAGGTCTTGAACTCAATTAATAGCTAATAATTATACACCCAGCCACGCTCCAGTCGTCGTTAGCGGTGGGGGCCGCGGAGCCGGTGCGGACTGCGGCCCCCTGTGAAGAAGAGCAGGGGGGAAGCGGGATCCCTTCGATACCCCCCAGCGGGTGCTGCCAGGGGTCGGGGCAGCATCAGGGACTGACCCCCCCGGGGCTCCCGTCGGGGCCGGGGCCCTCCGGAGCCGGCGGCTCCTTGCTCAATGCAGGATGGAAGGTGCAATTCTGACAGGCTTCGTCTCCCCAACATCAAGGAGTTAATTAAAGACCCTTCTTCAGGGTCGCGGGTGCCCGGTGCTGGCAACGGAGCTCGCTCCCAGCAGCGAATGAGTCCGAGTTCCCTCGGACCGGGGAGGTCATTAATTTCGGGAAGAAGGGCGGTGTGGGGCGTTCTGAGACCTCCGGAATATAGCGCGTTTCGGCTGAAAAATGTGTGACTGAAAATGACTCGCCCCGTACCCGCTTCTCCTCGTCACCTCCGCAGGAGGGACCGGTGCGGGAGCCCCGGGAGGGAGAATCCTCTGCCCTGGTCCCGGGGCTTGGGCTCTCCCCAGCGCCGAACCGCAGCGTCTGTCAGCTCCATCTCGCTTTCGTTTGGCAAACGTTCTCCGGGCAGAAATATTTTGATCAAACGTCTCGAAAAATGGCTGTAACGCCTTAATTTCCCTTCATTCCAAGAGCCCATCGGGAGCAGAGCTGCTGTGGTTTAGTGTCTGTTCACGGGCTGGCGTTTCAAAGCCAACACTGCCCGATCTTTTACGATTGTAATTATAATAGTGTTCAAGTTAGATATTCAAATGTAAATGTTGCTTTTCCTTTTTCCTTTTTTACGACTTCTTATTTTGGGACCTGCATTTGGACCCGGGGCTGGGCCAGCAAGGCGGAGTGTAACGAATTCAGAGGAATTCTTGGCGCTGAACATGGGTTTTGAAAAATGCTAAATGGCGATTTACACGGTATTTGTCCATGGCCAGAGGAGCCAGTGTGTTCCTCGAGAAATAAGGAGGGGAAAAACCAGTCTGATAAACTCATTTTGATGCAAAGACCGATTTCGGTGCAGCTTTGGCTATCGGGGCAGTGAGCTCAGGACAGGAAGGTGCATGCACAGGCTTTGCGGTGATATTGACCTTTCTCCCCCATTGATTTAATTGCTAAGGGCACCGTAGAAGTGACTTAATTTCTCTTTCCGTACAAAACGCGGCTGTTTCTGTCCTTCGCTGTTGTGTTCGTTCTGCAGCTGCTCAAAGGTTTTAGGGTTTTAAGAATGATTTTAAACCAATAAGGAGGCAAATCGGTCTCTTCGAGGAGCACTCGGGGCCAGCCCGAGTCCCTGTTTACCGAGAGCGGCCGAGCGCCGGCCTCGATCCACTCCCTCAGGGGGTCGATCCCACTGCGGGCTCCCGATAGCCCGGTGGGGCCGGGGACTCGCCCCGCGCATCCCGGGGCTCCCTTGGGGAGGCTGCAGCCAGCCCTGGAAGCTCTCCTTGTGTTCGTTATCTCTGTTTTCCCTCTCCCGCTGGCTCGCCCCGGCCGCTGGTGGAGGCAGCGGAGGCGCTGCCGGGAGAGCGAACAAACTTTGTCCCGGGTCCTCAATGGCCCCGGCCACGCTGCCCCGGAGCGGCGGCCCCGGCTTCCCGGTTGTCCTTAACTGCCCCCTTGCGCCGGCACCACGCAGGGAACCGGGGCTTTAAACCGCGTCCGAAAGGTGTTGAAATTCCTTGGCACCGGCGGGGATGAAAGGCGAGCTGCTCTTTGATTGCGTGGATTTAAGGCAGAGCCTAATTACAACGTGGCGGCTGTGTGTGCTTCCTCCGCTTATTAATGGCAGATTAGAAGGGAAAAATCTCTAGGGAAGCGTGTGACATTCTTACCGCCTAATCTGTCCGGGGCTCGCTGACCCTAACGGGGAGCAGCCCCGTCCTCTGCCACCGGCATCTTGCGTAGTTTAAAATACTAATTCCCGGTCTAATCTCCCCGTAATGTTGCGCAGAAACAATGAGTAATTGATGCGAAAATCCTTGGGAAGGGAAAGGGGTTCCTCTGCGTGTGCGGCAGCTCCCGGACAAGCCGGACTTTGACTACCTCAACCATTTTAATCTTCTTTACCGCTTAAAAGTACTTGTGCCTAACAGCTCGCAAAGCACCTTTTCCGTTCCCACCCCCAGCTGCTGAAGGGGGTGGGTGCCAGCCCCCAAACCCCCACCTCCTGCGAGCCCGGGGTGGGGGGAACCAGCCCCATTGCAGCGGCTTCCAACGAAACCGCTGCGGGAGACTCGCTCGCCAGGCTTCACCTGGAGCGTGTTTTCTAAAGCTGCTTCATAAAGTACCCGGGAACGTGGGGCTTTGCAGGGAAAATGCCAGGGAACCCACCCGTAAATTACAGCCGCTCCCCTTAAGGAGCTGCCCTGACCCCCCCCCGCGGATCGCATGTGGCACGCTGCAGCCTTCGTGTGTTGAAATGTATATTAGCTGGGCAAGGAAGCAGAGCCGGAGGTGCAAACAGGCGCAAGGGCCGGTGATATAAACCCCGACCAGGCGCTTTCTCGGTGCCCCGGGTCCCTCTCCCCGCCATGCGTGTTCCCCACGGCCCGGCTGCTCGCTGCCACAGAGGGCACCGTGACTGGGGCTCGGCTGAGAGGCGGCTGCCTCTGGTGGAGCCGTTTTCCCCTTCCGCTGTCTCCGGCTTCGCCCTGGGGAACGATCCGCGCCAAGTGCCCGAGCACCCGAGTGGCTCCTTGGGCCAGGTCCTTGGCCGAGCCGCGAAGCTTCCCGGCCCCTCGCCTTCCTTCCCTCCCTTTACACTGATTAACTTGCCACTCTGCGTGGAACCGACCCGCGCTCGGGCAGGTGCGGAGCTCTCCCTGCCCCCGGGCCGCACATCTCGCTCCGGGGCTCGGCTCCTTCCGAAGCGCACCCGGGCATCGCTGTCTGGGATCTGCCCGCCTCCTGTCCCCGCCGCATTCCGGGCTCGAAGCGAGCGGGTGCAGCGGGGCCCGCTCCCGGGCTGCTGACCCACACTGTGCCCGGTGCCGCAGGGGCCCCGCTGGCGTCGGGGGAGGCAATGGGTCCTCTCACGATCAATCGCCAGCACCTCCTGACCCCTTCCGTTAAAAATTCGTTAATTTTCCTTTTATCTTTTTTTCCCCTTTTTCTTTTTCCCCTTTTCCTTCCGAACGCTGCTCCCGGCCCGGCCGAAGGGAGCTGCCGTGCCTGGTGACGGCGGCTCTGCTCCGGCCCTGCAGCGAGTGTGAAACGCTCGGGAGGAGCCCGGGCCTCGGCTCGTCCGCGCTACTGCCGGCACAACGGCGGCTTTTCGTTCGCTTCTCTTCGTTTGAGAAGCCTCAGTTAAAGCGGGGGGGGCCCTCTGGTGCACCCCGAAAGCGTTTTGCGTCTCCAAAATATCTGCGAGCGGGTCCCCCCGTGCGTGCTTATTTTCCGTCGGAACCGTTGCCTGGGGGGGAACTGGATGCTATGAGGTGGCAAGAAAACAAAAGCCGGGTTTACGATGGGGGAACACCGGCTGCTCGGGCCCACGGTGCTCTCTATTTTATTATCCGTCCTCCCGGGGCAGCCGCCGGTCTCCCGGCTTCGCTCTGCTCCCGTTTTCAGCCAGCGCCGTCGGCTAAGCCCCGCTGGAATAACAGGGGGAAATAACCCCGGGGGGGACACGGGACGTTTTCGAACCGAAATGATTCTGTCCTGTGAGGAGGGATGCGGGAGACAGCGAGCGCCCAGGGTCGTTGGAAGAAGTATTTCAGTGCACTGGGAACATTAGGGCTCCTGTTTCAGCGGGGAAGCTCACAAGAGCTTGTTTTTCCGACCTCGGGGTGCCCGCCACGCCGTGAAACGGCGTCCTCGAGGAAGGAATTCACGGGCACCGTGTCAACATTTTAGGCGACACGTGGCTAAAGTTCCCTTCAACCGTATTTATTTTATTTGGACTCCTGCTTCACCACCCTTCCCCTGCGCGCTGGCTCTCAGGTAGCGTCTGAAAGGGCCCAGCTCCCATTCGCAATTAAAGAGTTTATTGAGGAGGGGAAAACCGGTAATTAGCAGGAATATTCCCCCTCCCCGGTTCCACCTGCAGGGCAGGAGCGCAGCTGGCAGAATGGCTTCCAGCAGCGCCCTGGCGCACCCACACAAGTTTTGCTTTGGTTTTTGGTTTTTCTTTGCAATGCCCTTCACCAGAGAGGGCTCCGGTTGTGCTGCTCGCCCAGCCCCGATGCCGGTCAGCAACACCCCGAGCTCAGACCGAAGCTCCCGGTTATTTTATTGGAGGTTTATGAAGGCGCGCTCTTTCTCTCTCGCTCTCTCCATATTAATCTCATTAAATCCTACCTTTCAACCTTCTTCCGTGACCATCTGACCTGGCCACTTGAATTAAAATAGTGCTTTTCTCCGCAGTCAAAGACAGCACATCAATCATCGGGCTATTTACACTTCGCTCCCTCCTTCAAAGCGGCTCAGCCCGGGCCGCTCTCTGCCTCCGCTCCCGGGCGGCGGCCGCGTCCCGCAGAGCTCCCGGGGGGCTTTTGCCTTCCTCGCCCCTCTCCTGGGTGTCGGGGCAGCTCCCGGCTCCCTCGGGAGCGCTGCCCGGGACCGCTGCTTCCCACCTGAAACGCAGAAGAAAGCGGCGCGGTACCCGCGAAAGCTCCGCGCATCCCGACGCGGCGGGGGAGCCCGGCTCGGGCAGCGTGGAGCGGAGCCGGGGGTGGGGGGCAGGTCCGCGGAGGGCCAGGACGTTCATATACAGATAAAGCGGCCGCGGAGAAGGAGCGCGGCTCCCGCCGCCCGTGCGGAGCGGGGAGGTCCGGTAGAGACGCGAGAAATGACGGCAAAGCACAAAGCGTAAATTCAGTTGTTTGGGAAGTTCCGGACCCGCCTGAGCCGACAGGGGCCCGGGGGAAATCGGGGTGACAAGGGAGAAAATAAAGACAGACACGGACGAGAAGTTACTGTAAAGAAATACTTTTCAGGTTAAAATATAAAAGCCTGTAACATAGGTACGGTTACGAGATGACAGCCATTAACAAACTCTCTACAGCATTGCGATTTAGTAGTAATAGCAATAATAATAATATAACGATAATCACCTCTTTATGGGATGGCACCTTGATCCTTAAATATTGTCCAGTGTGTAAGGTCAGTGTGCGGAGGGTTAGGAGTGGAGAGGGCTGATTTTTCTTAAAGGGGCAGATCAGGGGAAGGCTGGGATGGTGCTGGGAGAGAGGAGGGGGGAGAGATAAGTGGTGTGAGGAAGAGGATAGGACAAGGAAAGAAAAAAAAGCCAACAACCGCAAACCACCCCGATGATGATGAATACATTGGAAAGTTTTTTTGGCCGCGGTGAGGGTGTCAGATTGAATGCTCTGTGCGCATGTGCGAAGGTGTCCAAACTGACAATGCTTGGGAGATGAAGATAGTGTGTAGCTGCTTCTGGGCTCGGGGAGGAGGAGAGGAATCCGCCAGCCGACACGATGAGATCCAAGGCGAGGGCGAGAAAACTGCCCAAAAGTAGGTCCTTTCTCTCCCTTCTTCCGCGTCCCCCCGCGCCGCCGGGCGCGGAGCCGGGCCGGGGGCTACGCGGGGCTGCAGCCCCTCTCCCTCCCTCCGCCCTCCCTCCCTCCCTTCCGCGGCCGCGGCCAAGCCGCGCTGCCCGCCCCGGTGCGCGGAGAGCGGGCGGCCCCGCGTTTCTCCGCGCTTCTCCGCGCCCGGGCGCGCTTCAGCGGGCGAGCGGCGAGCCGGGGCCGGGGGGAAGCAAAGCGAAAGTTCGGTGGAAGTTGACGAAAGGGGATAGCAACTTTTTTTTTTTTTTTTTTTTTTTTTCTCCCCTCTCCGGGCTCGCCTCGCTCCAGCTCTTGTGAAATCCTGTTCCTGGCGCCTGGAATAGTGGGCGCTCGAGGTCTGCGTTTGGCATCTGCCTGCGAGAGAGCCCGAGAGGCGCAGTGCTGGGGGGGGGGGAGGGAGGCAGCCAGCCCGGAGGGGGGGGTGTGTTGGGGGGGGGGCAGAGGAACCCTTCTGGACTCGGGAACAATTATCCGGGAGAGAGGGAAGGAAGAGAATTTGTAGGGGAGGGAAAAAAAATGGATCCGCTCTCAGTGAGGGGCTTTGGAATCGCAGGTCCGGAGGGAGGACGGTGCCGGCGCAGCTCGGGTGTCCCGGCTGGGGGCTCAGGGGGTCGGGGGGAGGGGGTGATGGGGGGAGTGTCTTTAATTTTTAATTTCTTAAAATTGCACTTGCGCCGGGGGGGGTGGGGGGGAATCGCAGCTCCGGAGCCTCGCGCGGCGCTTCCCGCGCACCCGCTTCCCTGCTCCCTTCCCAACGCTTCCTACAGCGGGGTTTCGGTGGAGCAGAGCGGGGCTTGGGCAAGGGCACAGCGCGGCGGGTTTGCCCCGGCTGGACCGGCTCCCTCCGTCCCCTCGCCGGTTCACGTTGTGCTGGGAGCAGCGCAGGGCCCCGGTGCCGGCGCAGCCCGCCCGCGCTCTATTTATCGTTGTTATTATTACCATTATTATTTAGTTTCTGTTTCGCTCTGGCTTTGTACGAAATAATCCACAAGTTCCAGCGCAGCCTGAGCTCGGCGGAGCCGCGGCCCCGCTCTGGTTAACCCGCGGGTGCGTTCTCCGGGACTCTCCGGTCGGTGTGGGTATGGGGAGGTCCCGTCTGTCCCCCCGCCGGTGCCGGCCCTGGGGATGCCCTGTCCTCAGAAACACCGTTTTGGGGTGAAATCGAAGCGCGGTATCGGAGCCCGTTGCTGCTCCGCGGCTTTGCTTGCTTTAAAAACCCGTTTTATCCCCCCTTCCCCAACGCAGCCTCGAGGCTCACTTTGCCTTCGTGCGGCTCGGCCCGGCCCCAGTGACACCGGGCACTGCCTGCGGAACGGGTGCTCGGGGCCGGGGTGTCCTGCGGTCAGCACAGCGCTGCGGCGTGGTTCCGGAGGTTTTCTTCTAGTTAATGCCGGGTTTTTTCTTTATTTTTCTTTATTATTTTTTAAGTAAACACGCTTCAAACGGCCCCGTTCAAATAACTTTGTATTTTTTAAAGTCATCACTTACAGTTTTAGGCTCTTAAAGAACAAAACAATTTTCAGCGCTCTCCTGGTGGGAAGGCGAGGTTGAATAGAGCGGAATAGTTTTCTTTTTCTCCTTTTTATTTTATTTTTTTTTTTACTCTTTATTTTCCCCCATTTTTTTCCCCTCGTTCTCTTTCTTTTCGCTCCGCAAAAGGCACGGGGGCTTTGCCGGTGTGCACCGCCTGGCCTCTTCCCATGAGCTTCCCTGCGGTAAACGGCTCCTGCAGCTTAGGGACCAAGAGCTCTCCAGTGCCGGGGCAGCCGAGGCGCTTGTGGGGGAGCGGTGGGAGCCCCTGTCCCGGGAGCTGCCGAGCGGGAGCAGCGGCCGCCGGGTGCGCGGTGCTGCGGGAAGGCGGGTTGGGAATGCTGAGCCCTGATTAAAATCAGGTGTTTAACACAATACAAGGCCCAACGGTTTATGGGGTTTCAGCTGAGGATTTTTTTTCGGGATCACAGTTCAAAACAGTAGTCCAAAGCTAAGGTTTCAGTATCCCAGGAGTATGTATTTGCAGAGCAGATTAAACTCGGACACGAGGGTACGGATGTCGGTGTGTTCACACCGGCAAGGCAGCGAGCACTGCGGTCCCTACACGCACCAGGGGTGCTCCGGCCTCCCCCAGTGCCCGCCCGGCCGTCGAGGGGTGCATTAGAAACACGGGCCGCTGCAGAATTCCGTTTCATTGGGCAATATTTTAAGCAGATGTGAGGCTCCCCCGGGAATTCGACTCTATTACCTGGCTTGGAAAGGGATGAACGCGTGTGTGTGCCGGGCTACGGCTCGCAGGGGCATTCTCGGTAGTTTTCACCGGGCGAGAGGCAGATACCGGTGGCGGGAGCTGGTGTCGCTCAGCCCCGGGTGGGAGTCCCCAGCGACCGAGGCTCGGCCGGGATGCGAGGGGGGCACCGGCCCCCCCCCAGCCCTCGGGCCTCCCACTGCACCGATGCCCCTGGTGGTGCCGGGGATCCCCCAGGGCTCTGTCGGGCCGGCGGCCTTGTCCCATGGCGGGAGGAGGAAGCACCGGTGGCTGGGGAGAAGCCATCGGCCTCTGTCCTACCCGTAAGCCGGGGGAAAGGCGGCGAACACGCGGGTTTGGCGCTCCCGTTTGAAGCAAATTCGTTTCCTTTCGAAATCTCCGAATTGCGTTTGCAGGGTAACAAACACAACTGCAAAACACGCGCGGATGCGTTGGAGCTCAAACGCCAAATAAATGTCCGTGCTGGAGCAAACGGTGTCCCGAATTTCTACCGGCCCGTTTGCTTCCCATTATTAGGAAGTTAAAGTTTCACGGATGAGGGCTCGGGCAGAGCTGCTGCGACGGGAACGTGGTCCCGGATATCTGCTCCTCGGATTAGGAGCCGCGGAGAGCGCGGGATTGCCGGGTACGGTTGTGTTTTAATTAAGGCTGTCGAAGCGGCGAAGGGAAGGGAGCGGGAGACGAGCGCACCCGGGATCGGAGATCTCTGCGGGCGGCTGCGCCGGTGCTCGGTGTTGGAACAAGCCGAGGGCTGAAACGTGCCGCGATTTGGGGTGTTCGGGGGGCGGTTTACATCCCCAGCTCCCCCGCCGCCTCTGCCCCGATGCTGGGGCCGGCAGTAGCAGCACGATCGCAACCGAACGGCCCCGCAGCCGCTACTGGGCGCAAGGACCCGCGCTGCTACCCGGCCCGGCGGCGGCTCCCGGTGCCTCCCTAATCTCCCCCCCGGTGGCTCCCGGTGCGGTGCAGGTGCGGAGGCCGGTGGGTCCCCTCCGCCGCCGCGGCAGCGCCTTCGCCATCCCCCGCCCTGCCCCGGATCTGTTCAATTAGGCAATTAGGGATGCTGGGCGGATGGGGGGGGGAATCCGCTAATTAAGGGGATGTGTAATTAGCGCTTCAACAGAAATTACCGGGGAGTTCAGAGGAGTTTACTCTTCAAAAATATATAGCTAAATCCTACAAATAGATTGAGTCAATTCCCCACCCTTCCCACCTGATTTATTGGAGAAAGCACAGAGAGAACAACTCCAAAGCGCTTCCTTGTCCCTGTCCCAGGAAAAAGCTTGGCAAATGGGATGAACAGACTGGTTATTTGTTGTGGGGTTCTCACTGGACCTGCCCACAGAGCAACAGGGTTAAGGTGCCAGTGCTGGAAGAGATGCAGGAATGAGGGGTTGAATTTTGGCCTGTAGTGCAGGCAGTGCTTGCGGGTGTCTGTGCAGCCAGCGTCTGAGTGCGGGTGATGCTTATCCACGTGTGTTTACATCACGGGGCGTTTGCATGTGCATCTATAAACGTAAGTTTATAAAGTGCATTGAAGATTGGTGCGTTACTCCAATGTCACCAAATTCCCGTGTCCTGTAAACCCCCCATACTGATATAAAACATCTCTGTGCAGATGCATTTATCGAACCAACAGTGCGCGTACAAAGGTCTCGTAACACATGGTAAAATCACAGGCACCGTGTGATCACAAACCCGTGCATTGTGTGCTGAAATTGTGGCTTGTGTTCTAAAAACTTTGTGTAGCAACAGCTGAAGCTGCTTTATTTTTAGACGTTGTATTGGAGCTGCAGTACGAGTTCAAGTTCAGCAATAGAAAATTAGGTCTTTAATGAGCTAAGGGAGGGGATTAAACCAAGTATATTTCTACAGGGTGCTATTAAAAATACCAGGTGAATACACTGAAGTCAGAAAGAGCAAAGCATCGCTCTTCTGATCCCCCACAGACATTGTCCTGTGTTCAGTTGTATGTTATTGGTATGAGGTGACTTGGAAACGGGCAGGACTTGGAGCTATCAAACAGGAGACAGCAAAATGCACCCAAACCACACACAATCTTCACTTGCTTCCAGGCAAAATGCAGAGCTTGGATTTCACAGCACAGGAGCAGTGTACTGCATCGCTGTTGGTCACTGTAATAATACCCAGCCCCTGAGTCGGAGGTAGCCGTTCCACTGCCGGTGCTGCAGGACTGCTCCTGCCTGCTCCGGGTTTACACCTGCCCGCACCAGCCGCACTGTGCCTGCACACACATCCCAGTTGTGAACACACACACCGGAGGGGAAGGACAAGGGGATGTTCTGGAGAGGGCTGTAGCCTCCGCGGCGCGGCTGCCTTCATTGCTGTTTGTAAAGCACCCTGAGATCCTCGGAGGGAAAGGCCCTACTGAGTGAAAAGTATTATTATTGTTATTATGGCGATGATTATTATAGCTTCGATATTTCAGCAAAGCTCTGTACTATTTAGTTCAGTGCTTCAAAGACAAAGGCCTGGAGAAGTTTGCAAACATTAAGGAGGCAAAGCTCAGGAGCCACCTTGATGGTGGGGAATGTGTTGTGAGTGCTCTGGCATAGCTGGGACGTGGAGGCTGCCTGTGACAGGATCAGGGAAAGAGCCCACAGCTTCAGACTTGCCTTTGCCTTTCGAACTGTCAAATCTGCGTTCTCTGTTGGTTATCTTTGTTCTTTCTTTCTTTTTTCCTCCCCCCATTGCAGTAAACTTCTGGTGTGTGAAATTGTTTAGTGCAAGAAAACCCCACACTTCCAATCCAGGCCTTTGCAGTGCTGACAGAGCGCTCGGCTGCGTGTGCTCGCTGTGGGCTGGGGCGAGCTCATGCTTTGTTTCCACAACTCGATGGCTCTCCGGTTATTACGGGATGTGTTTATTTTTTTCCAGTTGGAGATGATTTAAATGATAAACCTGTGTGGTTCTGTGTGCTGACTGCAGGGACCGGGCTCTCAGCTCAGCGATGCTTTTCTCATGCCTCTTTCCCTATAGATATTTGTAATCCTGTAGGGGTAAAGAATATCAATAAATACATAAACACGCAGTGTCCATCTGCAGCGTGGAACGGAGACACGTGAAGGATCCCTGCAAACACATTTGTTTCCACTCTCTGGTTAACAGCCTGTTGATATGTCACTACTCTGCAGCATTCCACGCCAAAATTACTGCTGGTTTCTCGGCTTAAATATGCCTCCCCCCTTTTTTTTTTCTGGAGGAATTTCAGGTCAGGGATGTCGTAGTGGGAAAGATCTACAACCTTATTCCTTCTTTTATTTTCCTAATGGATTTTCATGCCTCACCGCTACCTCCTCACGGGCTGTTTGTTTTCATTTTTATTGCAGTAGGTTCTGCGTTAGGCAGCGTCTGAATCTGTAACGGGGCATCCCGGTCCTGGGAAGGGTTTTTTCCCCCCTTCTTTTCATTCAGTGAATGATGTGATCCTCTTCCCCAATAAAAATGAAATATGACTTTTGTCTGTGGAATAAGGGTGCTTCTTGGTGCTTCTGAGTGCTCATACCCTGAGCGAGCAGCTTTTTTTTTACCTCCTTCTTTTTATAATTGGGAAGAAATTTTCCTGCGGTAAGGATCATGTGTGCTGGCATTGGTTGGTAGAGCTGGAATCTGAACTCCTTTTCCACGGGGTAAAGTGTGTCTGTGCAGAGGTTCCCACTCACTGTTCAGCAGCGCTTGGTGTGTAGGACAGTGGGAGAAATGAAAGTTTCCATTCAGAGGGTGGATGAGCTTTCACCTCAGTGATGTGCTTTGCCCAGATTTACGAACGAAGTTAATAAGGTATTTTTGCTGTACCACTGAACCCACTTTTGTGCTTTGGGGAGACATTTTCCAGGTGAAAATGGACTGAGACAGCCAAATTATTTCCAGTAGGCCACAGAATAATGCTGCTATCGTGGGAAATGTTGGGCTATGTTAAGCCGGCATGGAAGGACTTCACCTTCGCTTAACCACCCGCTTGTTGTAGCACGATGGACAGCACTGGGGGCTGCTGGACCTCCAGAAAGAAGCGACTGTGCGAGTGCGGTGTCAGGCTCAAACAGACCGGGCAGTGATTTATTTCTGTCTCGATGGTTTTACATCTTTCAGGTGTTCTGCTTTGAGGTGCTATTTTGATGGGGTAGGTTTTTGGCTGCTCTGTTTTCTTTGGCTCACAAACCCTCTTGCCAAGGCTGAGACACACACAATGCCCCGGCGTCAGTTATTGGGATCAATTTAGCCATCATTACTAGATAACGCTGTCAGCCCGTTTGAGATCCGTATTTGTTTAATAGTTAATGTTCTGCACAAAATATCGAGGGTGGGGAGAAGTCAAACTGCAGTGAATGCTCTGCTTATTTTATATCCACTATAACTATTTTTGTCCATGAAAATTGGCTTAATTATATCAATGGAATGTTTCTTTTTCAATTCTGTATGCAATTAGTCCATCTTGCTGGCTGCAATTTATTTTAATAAAAAAATAAACTAGTGGCGTGTTCAGTTTCTCATCCCCTGGGGACAAATGCGATTGGTGTGTTTAATTTCATTAACTACAATGCGGCCTACTGGAAAAATGTATAAAATCAGCTTTATACAGCTTAAACACTGGCATTTGAAACAAATCATTACTGCATTAGCTGTCACACTGGTAATTCTAGAATCCAAGACAAAAATATTATAGCTGTTTTTATAACCCTCTGCAAATACACTTAAAATAATTTGTAATCATTTTTTAAACATGCCCTGATGTTTTCAGTTAAAATATCTTATCGCCACCAAGGAGGGGTGGCTGTTTTTTATCCTGGGGATGCTTTATGGAAGGATCCAGGGGTTGCTTCGCCAATGGAAACTCCTCGCCTGTCTGTCTGAAGCTCCCCAGTTTGGGGACGAGCTGTTTGAGGGCAGCATGCTTCCCGTGTGTGTATTCGGCTGAATTTCCCTGTGCTGCTTTGCAAGCCTGGCTGTGGGTAAGGCAAGTGCAAGGAGGAGCTTTTCCTAGCAGTGCAGCCTAAGAATGTTATTAAATTCATTGTTCAGCCTATCACGCTCCCCCCCCAGCCTTCCTTTCCATCCTACCTGGTGTGCAAGACCTGAAGGTAGTTCTGAGTATTCCTTCAGCGAGGAGGGTGCGTGCATCCCTCTCCTGTCCCTGCACAGGTTCCCGTTGTGATTGCGGGAGGTGGTAGCAGGGTCCAAGTGCAGCCTCTCCCCGGTGATGCGGGGCTCAGCGGGGCTTCAGCCCAGGGTGTGGGGGGGGGCAGAACTTGGTGCCTGAGCTGGCTCCCAGCGATGTGCCCTGCGCTTCATTAGGGTGGTTTTCCAGACACTGTGATTTAGCCCCAGAACTGTTCTGGACCAGGCTGGTTAATGTGTGTGTGTGTCTCACATATGAATGCACGCGGTATTGGCGTGTGTAATCAGTGCACAACACATGTGCCCAGTTCTCTGCTGTGAAAACCGAGGCTAAACGGGCAAAACTCAGGACTTGTTTTTAAAAATGAGAGGCAGATCCTCAACTCCTGTAAATCAGCATCAATGAAACTCATTTTCACCAGCTGAGGACATGGCCAAGAGATTCTGGGTGTATGTGCATAACATGTGCAAATATTGGTATATGGCTGGGTTAAGGGGATTCACTTATAGCATCTGCAGATCAATATCCCATGGAGGAATGTAGCTTAGGTTTGTGTTGGGGTTTTTTTCCTTAATTTATGGAATGATCAATGATATAACCTCAGCATATTTTAGACAGATTGCTATTTTCTGGAGTGGCATGGACTTCCTTTCCAAAGCAGTCATATACAGAAGATGGGCCATTCTGGACGTAAGCCATCTGTTCCCCTGCCTGCTCTGTGCTCTTTTTCTTTCCTTCCCCCCCCTCCCACTGCTGTCATAAACAGTAGTTAATTTTCTTTTCCCTATCTTTAACTTTATAGCAGCGGTGTTTTGGTAGATGTGATATCGAGTTATTGTTTTATTGGTATTGCAGGGGAAAAAATCAGCTTTATTTCCTACTTGATAGAAAATCACTTCAGGGGGGGCTAAAGAACCTCCATGCAGTTTTCCTCATCAGGCTGAGGGAGCAAGGGGGCCTGCGGGGAGGTGGAGGTAGTGCAGTGAAGCACATAGCAAGGGTGGGAAGGGGATGTGACTCCGAGTTCTCCTGCCTTGCTCCAGAGAGCCCAGCCCTGTTCCTGGGCTCCATGGGCTGCAAGGGGAAGCCATAGGATGAAGGAAGAAAGAGGCTTTTCCCTTGCTGCTGCCACACCTTCCTCAGAGAGTAGTGTTACCTGAATGTTAAGTGCAGGATGAGGCTCTGGCCGGCTCTGCACCAGTTGTATGTACCCAGCTTTAAGGGCTGTCTCTAGCACATGTATTTATTCTCAGGCCAGCACTGTTGTGCTTTGAGCGCTGGGTTTGCCGCCTGTAAGGAATCAGGGAAGTCGGATGTGAAGTTCTGTTCAGGATGTGGAAAGCTGTATCCCTGTAGAGCACTGGAACTGGGGTCACAACAGAAACCCCACCAAGCTTTGGGAGCATTGTTTCACCTGGTAAGAGACTGGGCTGAGATACAGCAGATGCAGGAATGAGGGGTTTGTGCTAAGCTGATGAACACACTTTACCAGCTTTACCCTCAGCTACTTCACCTGTGAAAGGGGAGGGATATCCTTACCAGCCTTTGATTCCTCAATAAACGCCTTGTCGGTGATCCCTGGGTAGTTCCAGCTCCCAGTGAGGTCACTGGCATGGGTTTTGATTTTACCGGATCAGGTATTTTCCTTCTTGTTTTGCAAGTTTCAGTTTTGGCTGAAAATCTTCTCTTCCACCTCAGACGCTGATGAAAAATGCTCCTGTTTACCCCCAGCCTGGCATTCTCTTCCGTTCAGGATAGCGTTTAGGGGGGTTTATTTCCCACTGAATGGACCTTTTGGGCTCAATCGTGTAATTAGTTTTTAAATGGCTGTGCTTCAGGTTCACAGTGTGTAAAATGGCTTTAGCTTTTTTTTTCCTGTTTATGGAAAAGGACTGGTTTCATTTTGTATTTACTACAGAATTGTGACCGGAGGAGCACACACGGCTTGCATGTATTTTAGTTTAGAATTATCACATAGGAATAAAATAAATTGAAATCCCTACATGGCACAATAGTTGTATTTGGGAAGCAGTCGATACCTCATGGAGAACTCTGAAAAGCCCTCTGCTCAGAAACAGTTCTGCTTGTATATCCCATGCTTAATGAATGAAAACCAGATCGTTGTTACTTTGGGAGTTCTTAAATTCTTCCTGCTAGAACACTCTGCAAGTCTTTATCCAGATACAGCTCAGGACAGGATTTGGGTCTTTGTCTCCTGTTCATGATAATATCTATTAATAAGAGCTTTTAACAGCTGCTTGGTAACAGCAGCTGAAGGTGAGCTGCAGGAAATCCAGGTTAACCTCATGGCTGTGTCCTGAAGGAGCTTCCTGAAGAGCTACTGGTGCTTCCTCAGCCTCTTGGAGACGTGTGTTTTCCCAGTACAACATCTGGGCAGCTGAGGCCCCTTAGGTAAATCCCGGCACTTCCTCAACTGTTTTGGTGTTTGGGTTGTGATTATTTATTACAGAATAAAAGCCTGATGCACCTGAAGCGCCGTCACCATCCCTGTTAAACCAGGCCTCCAAAAGCTCCGTTCTGGCCTCTCTCACCCAAGCAGGTGGATGATGTTAAAGGCCTACCTGGTTCAAGGTGTATTTCATTTCCTCTCTAAACTTACGCACTGCTTCTTAGCTCGCACTCCAGATAAACGGGTGTTTGTGTGTGGTGCTTCAGTCAATGTGCAGATCCCAGAGTCCTGGAGGAGGGCGGAGGCTTGGAGCAAAGTCACACACGCAGCCTCCAGCCGTCTCCATGAAGTTTCTTGTCTGATCCAGGAGCCGATACTGCAGTGAAGTATTGACTGTTGGAATGGCACTGTCTGCTCCAGTAGATCAGGACAAGAGCATTTGCCACCCATCCATAAATCTGTTGGTACCCCATGACAGTAACTGGGGGGTTTTGTGGTTTGGTGTCAGAGCATTGTTGTTCAGCAGTTTGTGACCTGATTCTTGAGGTGTGAACCAGAGAAATGTCCTGCTGCAGGATTCATTCTATCCAGTGTCTCTCCTGTATGTCTGTGGCATGTATCTGGGTGACTCCATCATAGTGGTGAATACTGCTTCTCGGCATGACAGTTGTGGATGCAGAACCTGCCTGGCTGGTCCCGGGAAGCTGAGTTATTGTAGGTCAGTAATTCAGCCTAAATCACATGCCTGGAGACTGAACAAAGGGCTGGGAGCAATGGTCCTTCCTGTCCTCCATACCTAGAAACCTCCCCATCATTCCCTGGAGAAGCTAGAACTCTAATAAATGAAGTGAAACAAGAACTCATGGAAGATTGCTCAAGCATTGCTTTGCTTTGGAACCCTCCTTTCTTTCCTCATGAAAATACCAAGGGCATAACAGAGCAAATTGAGGCTCAGGTCTAACTCAAGACCAGGAAACAGGAATTCCAAAATGGAAGTTTGCCTTTAACCTCCTATAACTGATGGCCGCATCAAAGGCACCTTCCTTGTAGCCAGACATTTACCCTTAAAAAGCCTTCATGGCCTTGCTGCTCAGAACCTGAAGCCTGCTGGAGTTCAAGGTAGTCTTTCCATTGACTTTGCTGGACTTTGGAGCAGGCCCTCAGGCGCTGAACTCTTCGGGACATCCACTATTTGCATGTAAAGATTTTTCCTTATATCTGAGTTTGTAGGTAACACTTGTTAATGATTAGCTACCAAGGGTCTGGTATAAGATATCCCTATTTCCAGAGATGAAATCAGCCCTGCCTTTGTCTCTGCTTCTAAAGTCCTTTTACTGATGTGACCTGGCTTTTAAAATATTGATCAACAAATGTTGTTGTTTTAACCTGTAATTTGAAGAGCCACATTCCTGATCCTTCCCAGCCTGAGGAATGTGTATTTGCTGCCCCTTCAGAATCCTGCCATAAGTGGCATAATCCTATTCCGTAGTCACATTTCAGTAACTGAAGACTGAAGAGCCAGCTCTGAGGACTTCCCTGGCCATAGATGCTGTGTATGTCTTGTTCAGGGTGGCAGGCTGTAACCATGTCAGGGCGCTGCTCGTGTTGAGAATGACAGATTCTCTTTAGTTCTTTCATGGAATTACATACCACACGTCTGAAAGGAGAAGAAGCCCTGAAAATGCAAAGCTCTCCCTGCGGATTTATCTATCTAGAGACTAAATATTGGAGGAGTGGTTGTTTAGAGCATTCCTGTGCCTCCATGCTCCCTTTGGAACAACAGGAAAAAGCACTCCTGAAAAATTACGGAATTCTCCTTGCAGTGTCGGGTTCCAAGATAATGATGTGTCTGTGTGTGAAAATATTAAATTGCAATAACATGCAGAGTGAGTGGCTTTCTGAATGGGGTATTCAGTTCACAGCTTGGACTATACATAAAGCTAGTGAGTGACAGAATACAAATGGTGTCATAAAACATCAGGGGAATTTATAGCCAGTCTGTCTTTTTGATCTGTGTTCTATCTTTGGAGCACTCTCGATCTATCTTTAGTTAATGAAACAGTTAAACAGATTTAATTATTTATCACTGTTTAATGTCAGGAGTTATCAAAACAGATTACGTCCCCCCTTCCCCACACACACACACTTAAAGGTATTGCAAGAACTCTAAATTGTATGTGCTAAAGTCTGGGATGTTTCCTGTTCAAAGATAATGCTTTTAGAACACATCTCTGTATGTCCGTGGTTTTGGATTGCCCTTGTTTGGGGAAAGCAATTGGGGCTTTTCATTTCTTTGCATGAGAAGATGTTTATTTCTACAGCTTTGCTTGTTTCTTACACAAACTGCTTCTACCCAGGAAAAACGGAAACAGGAATTCAGGTTCTCTTAAGGTGAGAAATGAAATAGAACGGAGGGTGCGAGGTGGCCCACCCCTGATAGAGCCAGGCTGAAAAGCCATTCCAGGAGTCCCTGTGCTCTGCCCATCCTCTGTGCCTGGGCATCAGCCCCAGCAGGGTCTGTCGAGCTCCTTCAGTGATCATGTCTGAAGCCTGAGCACACCACGTGTCCTTGTGGCTTCCCGCTCTCTGGGTCCTCTCACACGTGCACACAGGTATATAGGGTGTCTCTAAAGGGAGCCTTGGAGCTGATGCCCCTCCTGGAGCTGCACATCTTCCCCCTGACCTGGGCATCTCTGGTTTTCCAGGACGGGAGGTTCTTGCCTTCCCCCCAGCAGAGGTGTTAATCAGCACCCTCTGAAGGCTGCCTTGAGCTGCTAAAAGCTGCTGTTTGTTACTGAATCTCATCTGCTAATTCTGGGCTGGAGGGAGGTGATGGGGATCCCCCTCTGCCGTACCACCTGGGTCTCCTCTGTTGGCAGCTGCAATAAGAAGTCATTCTTTCTTCTCTACCTAAGCTCTCTCTTTACCAGTGGTTTTAAATTGCTCTCCACTCCTGACAGACTACCCCCGTTCAAAGAGAAATGTGGAGGAGGTTGATGGTTCTAGCAAGTATTAGAAGTCCATTACCAGAGGACTGAATCCTGTTGGGATCTCTCGGGAGACACCCCTCCTTGGCCCACCAAACAGAGTATGGCATTGTGAGTGGAAAGGGCAGGGGGATAAAGGAATCCAGCCTCGCTTTTCTCTGACAAAGAAACCTCAATACTTTTATTCAGCGGAAAATGGAATAATACTTGTGGTTTGCTTTGAAAGCCCCAGCCACCGGCTACTTTACGCGCTGCGGATGGTTTCTGTGTGGGGAAGAACTTTTCTCAAGGGGAGAGGACTTTACACCTGACACGAGATTAAAGGCATCTCTGTGCCAACGCGTTAAACATTTTGGGGTTTACTAGAAGAGCCAATGTTTCATTGCATTCACGTGCCAGGCAGCAGTAAAGCCCTTGCTGCGCTGCTGTGCAGCACCACTCACCACACAGATGTGTGGGAAGCAGCCTGGCCTGCTGGAAGTAAGTTTTATTGTATGTCATGTTCCCTTTCAAATGCACCGTGTAGTACTGTTCTGTTGGTTAAGGTAGGCGAGGGGCTACTCCAGGTATTGCAGCACTCTTAGCTATACAAAAGCGACTCTCATCTAAGTAGTGTCCCTGCAAGAACACAAGAGCTTAATGGGAAAGCATTGGAGTTTTTCACATCTCAACTTCTGATGCCTTCCTTTAAAATTGTATCTCAGTGAGACAAAATGCATGTTACAAGTAGAAATACACCACTACAGCAAGGTGCAAACCTCTCTGTTAATAGGAGTGTGATATCGGAGTTGGCATATTGGTGTCTAACTTGAAATACTGTACTCTCTGGTTTTGTTCCCATTTGGAATGGTGCTTGTACAATGGTCATTATAGACCAGGAGCTGATGGAAGGAGGTGGTGGCTAAGCTGAGATCTGCTGTGAGGAGCAGATGCTGTCTTGCTGAGCCAAGCCCTCTGACCAGGGCTTTAGGGGATCATGGCAGGGGCAGAAGAGTCAAGAGACAGCACGGTCCGTTCCTGCTCTGGATTTATGCATCTGGGAACTGTATTGGATTTGGTTTTTGTCTAGTTTCTGTTTTGCTAAGAACAGGAAAACTCACCAGGGTATCTGCTGGTTCATTGTGTTGCCTTTTGCTATTTTAAATAGTGTAGGCCAAAAATTTGCTATGCTGTTAAGTTAATCAGTGTATTACATTTTATACTTGCAGCTGATAAAGAGCTGAATCTGTAATGCAAGGTGTCAGAGCCAAAGGAAGAGAGTTTTAGTATCAGAAATAGACAATGAGGCACTTCAAATCAGGTTTTCTGCCTTCAGTGCCTTGTGGGTAGTTTAATGATGATAAATATGGGGTGTTGTAGATAACTGGACTTGTTTAAAATGAGGAATCCCTGTTTTCTTGTGGGATGGGAGCTGCTGGGACAACATCTATAGTGAAATACCCACTGGATGAACTAGAAAGAATGTTTTGGTGACTGCAGGCTAATTCTGGGCCTGAGCTCTTCAGCCAATGTGTGTGGACAGCACAGAGTGAGTGGTGTTATTTACAAGGGTAAAGTTATGCTTGTAGTGAAACATTCGTGTAATGGAGCCCAGGCTGATGGTCCTGTTTTGCCACCTGCTTATTTCTCGCTCTCAGGAGAGCAGGTAGAACAAAGATAAGGGAGGGAACGGAGAAAAAGGCGCTGCTCTCCAAGTAGCTGTTTTATGTACATGTTTTCCTCTGCATTGCACAGGCTCTTGTTTTGCCAAATCTTTCTCGCTCCCTTTCCTTATCTGGCTTCCAAAATCTATTGCTGGTTTGTTTTAAACAGTGTGAAGTTGTGTTGGGAAGCATTGGCCATTTCTAAATGCAGCTGAAGTTGTTGTGAGCTTGGACCCTCCAAAACCAGGGATTCAGGGTTGGTTGTTCTCACTGGTAGCTGCAGTCTTAAAACTGAGCAAACACATCTGAAAGCCAAGCATGGTTTTTGAGCTGGGTCACTTGGAGTGAAACCATTTTTCCTGCCCTCTAGAATTGATATTTTCATTTCTAATCCCTTCAGAATTGCAATAATTCTGGTTGTCAGGCTCAAGTGTGCACATGGAAACACGTGTCAGAAGTAAGCGTGATCTCATGGTTTGTACTGGGCATTGTCTCTGCATTCTGGAAAGGGAAAATCAATAGCATTTTCTGTATCTGTGTGAGGGAGATGTTAGGCTTTGCATTCCCTTTGGACTACAGCCATTACTTGGGTGGGACAGATTTCCTTCTAGCTTTGTCCCTTGGTACCAAGAACTGTTACAAGAATGTTATTATTCCTCTTCATCTTTCTCTCCCATGGTGAATTAGGGACACTTGGATCCTCTGCCACAGGCTTTGTAGCACCTTGGATGTTAAAAGGCTTGACCAAATGTTGTTCGAGGCACCTCAAACCAAGGATTGAGTCCTTCCTGATGCCATCTCAGTCAAAACAGGGTATTTGTTTCCCATCAGGGGTCAGTCCTGTGCAGATCTTTCTCCCGTGCAGCAGGGAGGTTATTTATAGTGCTACCGGTGTCTTGGTGGAAGAACAATCAGAGTCCAGAGCGTCGTATTAACAATATGATAAATTATTGATTAATTATTTAGCCCAGGCCTCAAGTGTGAGTAACTGGTGTCCATAAATCACCCGATTCCCCCTGGACTGCAGCAGAGCGGAGTGGCACTGTGCAGGCAGGTTTCATTTAGGGAGTAAAACCCTGGCTGTGTTTCAGGACGCGATGAGTGAGGCTGACGGTCGATGCCAGCCACGAGGGCTGACACAAATGGAGAATCCAGATGCTTGCACGGTTCAGCTGCGGCCTCTCTGCCAAGGCAGGTGATAATTCCTAAACAGTTGTGATGTTTGAGTAAAAGGCTGCTCAAAATAGGGTCTTTCAGTAAACAAGCCTGAAACACACGGTGCTGACTCCCAAGGGATGGCTCTTCTAAGGACAGGGCAGTTGTATCAGTGCCAATATCACCTCTAAGAGGATAATGACCCACAGAGGTCTCCCAGTTCAGTGCTCACTACTTGTTCATGGAAAGCATCTTTATGGTAAGGGTTACACCTGAATGGATTCTGTCTACACGATTAGTGTAGGAGCTGTTCCTGGCAAAGGGAGATCTTGTGAGTCAAGTGTTGGAATTTTAGGTACAGCCTCTTGGGCTGCTCTGAAGCTGATTTGCGCTGTGATAAATAGCATCAAACTGGCTTTGTAGGAGGGGGCAGCTGGGATGACAAGGTACCAGCTTTAAAAGGCAAAACTCTTGGTCTGCAAGGGAAGAGGATTCTGAGAGTTCCTTTGCAACTGCAGAAAAACCCCAAATTCTATTCCTAATCCCTGAGCTATCATAAAGATGGGTAAGAGGAGAAGTTAGGATTAAAGTGAACGCCTGGCTAAAATGAGATGAGATCTTTCTCACTTTGGTGAGAACCGGTCTGTCCTTGTGTGTGTATTGCTTTTTGCCTTAGCTCCAAAATAGCTGTTAAAATTTCAAGTACTTTAATTCCAGTAATTATTAATTTGGAAGCATTATTTTATCTCATGTTAAACTTGAAACCAAGCACATTCAGTTGTGAGGACCTCACAGGAGAGGGAGAAATGTGTTAAAAGAAAAAATAATCCCACTGTTGACCTAAAAGATGCTTATTCCTGTTTTTCTCATATCCATTTCTTGTTTCTTTGCTTCATTGCAAGGACCTTGTCTTCTATTTGCTGTTTCCACACTAGGAGAGGGAAAGTGCTGTAATATTGTCCCTATGTGCTACTGATTGATTTTTATTAGAGCCCTGTTACCAGAGTCACTTGGCTGTGGGCTGATTTGCTGCATGCAGGGAAACCAACCACAGCCCCAGACCCCACTGCTGCAGTGAACCAAGTGCGTCTTCTACTCTTCATGTAGATAAAAGCCTTAAGGGAAAGAAAAGCCAGGCTGAATCCAGAGCAGACTTCCTGGGAATGGGAGATGCGCCGGTAAGGACCTGCAGGTATTTTCCACATCAGGATTGCTTGATGTGCTATAATATGCTGATAGAATCGCCCTTGGCCTGACGTGGACGGACTGGTCTTGCCCAGGTTTGGATAATCCGAAGGATTCCTTGGTCTCTGGCACTGACTGGAAGCAAATGCCGGAGCTTTTGAAGTCTCCCCGTATACGTGCGGCATGAGTTTCCCATTTGATTAAACAAATGATGCTTTGCTTAATTTGTCTGTGTTGGCTATTTTTTATGAAATATGCACTTAATTAAGTAAGAGAAATACAGAAACATGTTTATTCTCAAGATTTATGCGAAAAACGAGAACCCCACTGAAATTTCCAGTAGTGAAGCAATTAAGTAATGGAATTCCACAGTATAAACATAGTATAATTCAACTATAAAACCGATGTCTAAGTAATGTTAATGAGCTGACTTGAAGCTACGAAAGCTCGAAAAGTTCAGTTACAGATGAAAATTGAATTTGTTCTGAGTTATAACTGAAATAAAGTTAGTTTGCAGCAGGAGCAGCCTGCGGTCCCAGCCCAGGCTCTGCCCATGTGTACGGGATGTCAAGCTAAATGTCAGGGTAGCAGAACTGGTCAGGACTGTCTATGGGTTTTGGATGTGTGGCTTTGATCCATAGCAGCATCAGTAGACAGATTGTAATGTGCTCCAGTGGTAAGCAGTGTTTGCAGAGAGAGTGAAGGGAACAGGAGCTGTGTGAAGAGAACAATTTTACAGTTATACAAAGCTTCCTATGAGTTACCAGCTCCAAGGAGCAAAGAAGTCAGGTTCTTGCTGATTTCTCATTGAAAGCTTGCATATGCAGCCATCCACAAGAGAGAAAAGGAAACCAAAAGCAAGCAGCCCCGTTTGTCTGCAGGCAGAGCCCCAGATAACTTCTCCATCATTAAGACTGGCAGTTTGCAAAATCTGCACTTGCTTGTTTAAATATATTTCACAGTAACTCCTTAAATATTCTATTTGCTGCAGTGAGACGCAGAGCCTGAGAGCCATCAGTCAGTAGGCGTGTGTGTAGAAAGAAGCTCAAACCCATCTGATTCTTCAGCGAGGTTCCAGCTTGAACACTGGCAAAATCTTGGTTTGGATTTAAGCTTGAACTCTGCATTCCTATTGAAAACAGGCAAATGTTGGAGCAAATCCTCGAGCTGGCAATTTTGATTTCTGGGTTTCTGTGTAATCTCTCCCTCAGAAGCTCTGGTTTGTGGTGGAGACCTCTGGTAGCACAGGGAAGCAGGGTCTCTCCAGTGGCACTGATGTATTTGTAGGCTCTTCTCTTCTTTTACCACTGCTTTTACCTGAATCTTCCTCTCTAAATTCTCATCTCTTTTGCTGAGTTTCTTTCCAATCTCTTCCCAGGCTGTTAAGTCAGGAGTTTGCTGTGAAGGTGGATGCCTACAGCACGGAAGTGACTTCTACCAGCCGTGGCCCTGCAAAGCTTAGGCTGACGTTTCCTTCAGCTGTGTTTTAACCAGATCCTGGGGGGTTTTGCTGCACTCTGGCCTCCATGCCACGTTTTCTTTTCTTTCCTCATTCCACTTCAGAATGTTGTTTCTGTCACCTTTTCAGCCTAGTAAATAGCACACCCAGGATTTATGGTGTTTAAACTTTTAATGCCGTAGCGTAGTTTATATTTTTCACAGCATTATTCAGACGTGTTATGTTATGGTTAGTTCAAGTCCTAGTGCGACTGCAGCGAGGAGCTCTTTCCTTGTGGGTAGTTCCTCTTTGCCAAATAGTATTTGCACTTGCTTCAGAGGAGGAGGAAAGGAATGTGCCATAAATGTTGCACAGGATTAAAATTGTAGATGGCCAAACCATTGTGGATGGGGACTGAAAGCCTGAACCTGCAGCCTGGAGCATCTGTGAACCGCTTTTCCTTTGAGGCTCAATCTGTGCCGCATGTTTCTTGCCTTTCTCAATCCAAATTTAGTGCAGAATCAATCATTCCCCTCTGCGTCGGGGGCTTGTGCTGAGATGAAATGGTCATCTTCACTTTGCTGCTGGGATTGTCTGCTTCTGATGTTGGGAAGGGTTCTCATCATCAAAATACATAGGGAAATACCTAAATGCAGTTGAATAAGCAGCACAGAATGCTAAGAAGGACTGTATTCAGCTTTCATTTCATCTCTTACATCGTCCTTATTGAATATGTGACTATTAAAGAGAAAACAAAAACCCCACTTAGAATGAGCGAATTGTGGGGCACATCTGCTTGCCCTGCCTTGCTTTCACAGGGATTCCACTTCTGTGAAGTTTCACGAGTTTATAAAACATTAACTACTTGGAAAAGAACAACAAACATTGTTCTCTCCTCAGCACAGATCCTAAACCCCAGCTACCAGATGCATCAAGGCCTGCACCCAGCACGGGAATATTAATTTTGATGGAGAGAGACTTAGTGTTCTGGGTATTACATGATACGCCTTGGGAAATGCAGCACAGTGGATGTGTGTTTGTACTGAGTAGTGCCTTTGTCTTTCATATATAAAAAGCACTAATTAAAATATAATGTGAAAACCTGCAGCATGCTGGTTATGGTTTAGTGTGCTGCTAAGGTAAATAAAACTGAAACAAAAGAGATATATGCGTCCGTATAGATTGGGTCATTAAAAGTGCATTGTTAAATCGCTTTCTGCCACAACATTTCCGAATTAAAAGCTGACCAGGAATCCATCTGGAATTGGGCACAAAGGCAGATTAGTGTTGCTGTATCCGGACTTCTGCATTTGGCCTATGGTTCATTTGTGCTGCCGGGAACCACAGTGCAGGGAAACAGCAGTGAGCTCAGCTCCTGGAACTGGACCTTTTACAGCATCTCCAGTGGTCCAGCACAGCCCCTGGCAGTTTTACCCCAAGGCTGAGAGCTGAGCTCCATATGCTGTCTGGTGCTTTGGATACAGGGTCCCTTTTAATATGTTCAAACCAGAAACAGCTTGGAATATTAACGGAGCTGGACCTTACAGCTTACAGTGTGTAATGAGAAAAGTAGACAAGCTGTCAAACTTAGCAACTAAGACTGATCC
Source organism: Psittacula echo (assembly GCF_963264785.1). Lineage (NCBI taxonomy): Eukaryota > Metazoa > Chordata > Aves > Psittaciformes > Psittacidae > Psittacula > Psittacula echo. The sequence continues at coordinate 1,288,453 of NC_137753.1, forward strand.
TTTGCAATTTAAAATGAGGAATATCACATATGAAACTGAACCGTTTGATGTGAACAACCTGCTCTAGTGGAAGGTGTCCTTGCCTGTGGCACGGGGTTGGGACTGGATGGGCTTTAAGGGCCCTTCTACCCAAACCAGTCTGGGATTCTATATTGCTTAATCAAAGCATGGCAAAGCACTATGGGCTTACAATGGCAAATCAGTACTGCCTTATTTTATCCTCTATGTAAGCAAGTGTGTGACCTCCCTCATGCCTTTGGGAACCAGTGCAGTGCACACACTTCCTCATCCCAGCCCTTTGTTGCCCAGTGGCCAAAGCAGGTGGCTGAGGTGGTAGAGCCTCCAGCGCTGTGGAAGGTAATGTTTCCATTGGGTTTGTTCTCCAAAGAATGTGGAAACCCATCCCCAGTACTTGCAGTAGTATTAATAATGTCTTTCCAGGCAGGAATCCAAGGTTGAAGGTTGAAGGCCTAGGGTACAATAAAGGTTACAGAAGGTCACTTTATCACCACTCTATTTCAACAGTGCTTAAGTCCCCTCCAGAATCTTCTGGTCTTCCTGGCATAGAATATGGCCACCTTGGTAAGGAGAGAGGAAAGAAATAATAAGATCTTTCTTTGTGCCACGATCCCCCCGAAAAAAGGCTTAACATCTGATTCAGGTTTACTGAAATAACAGCAGATGTTTATCTTGCAGCGTATGGCACATGGCACTACATCTCGTAACCCCTCCTGGAGCTTAAAGCAGACTTTCTGGTCCCTCATTTGGCGCTTTCAGGCTTTGTGCTCTTTCTTAAATGTTTTCATTTCTCCGGAGCTTAATCTGCTACCAGGGTGTTTGTAAGTGTCCCGTTAGAAACCGTGACGCGAGGAACAGCAACGGAGGCTTTCGGTGCTTCCTTGCACTGAGCACAGGGTGAGGCAGCTGCTTACCCGCAGCCTCCAGTAGTGAGCAAATGGTGAGAGCTTTCTCCAGGTTTCATGGAGAATCCACGTGGGGTTTGGGACGGGGGACAGAGCAGTAGGAAAACCCATCCTGCGCTGGAGAGCAAAATGGGGAAGGAAAAATGTAGGGAAAAATTCAGTCTTAGACTTTCAAAAGGTGAAACGTTTTCACGTCTCGAGGCTGCAGTTGTGTGTTCGTATTTATGCACACAGACACTGAATTCTGCTCACTGCAACTGTAGAAAAGTGCTGCGTGACAGAAACAAGTTTCCTTCCAGCACCAATCTACAAGTGTTTGAGAGCGTCAGTATCCTCGTGGAAGCAGCGGTGACGTTCAGACCAGTCAATTCACACAGCCCTTCTTGATGGGCAGCTCTCCTTGATGTAGGATCGTGGAGGAGGCAAGGAAGCGCAGAACAGAAAGGCAAAGGGCTGCTTAGCTGCGGGAGGAGAAGAGGAAGCTCCTTGCTTGCGTACATGAAACCTACTGCACTTGGGGTCTAATCTCTCTTTCCAGCAAACTGAGGGGCGGAAGGGTGGAGTGGGCAAGATGACAATCCCTTGTTGGCCATGTCTGGACACGCAGAACATGTGCAGCAGATTCCTTCCTCTCTGCAGAATGTTCTAGAGATGCCACGGGACTGTCTTCAATTGAGGCAGATATTGAAGTATTTTCAGATATTCCTGAGCTTCACTGATCCATGGATGTTGTGGCTTCTCTTCCACATCCTCTCTGAAGCATGGTTTATTTTCTGTTTGAATCAATGCAGTCCCCCTTTGTTTCCTCCACTGAATTCTTTATTTATTATTTCCTAAAATGATTTGATTTTCCCCCTCCTTCACAACACATATGATTGCAATAAGCAGATACAAAATAGAACCAAGAAACAAAAGGCTGAACACGCTGATAATGTACATTTGGTTTGTATTTATCGTTTTAAGATGTGTTTTAATTGGTTCACTACCAACATCCTGTAACTCGCAGTCAGTCAGGAGAGAAACCTGTTTCATTTTAAAGTCAGTTCATTTCTTCCTTCTTTCAGTTGAGAGCAGTGGGTAAGACCCTACTGTAGGATCTTCAAATTTAATTGCATTAAAACATTTAAATAAAGAGGGTTAGAATGCATCTTGGTTTGCTCTTCTCCCTTGGATTTCATTGTGAAATGGGGTTTTAAAAGCACAACAATGCAAAACACATTTTGTTGCCTTGTAACATAAGCCTTCATGCATAATTTCTAAAGAAAATGTGCAGCTCTAAACCTGGAAATAAACAGTTTGCCTGTTATTCCAAGCTTGATCTGTTTGGTTTAATGAAGAGAAAGTGAAAAGATGACACTAATGCCATGTGAAAGTACTCATAACAAAGTCTGATTCAGTAGACTAAAGGTGTGACAACCCCCAATTTAATACAGGTCTTTTATTTATTTTGTATATATATGTAGGAGGAATTAAGGAAAACTGGACTGGAGGAGGGATGTGAAAGCTCAGCTCGTCCATCCTCCTGGACAACAGCAAGCTAAATGTTGCCCATCTTTCTGCTAGATGTTTGTTAACTGTGGTCTTCAACCTCCTCAGGACAGTGCTGCCGCTTTGCCAGTGACTTGAAGTTTATTGCTGACAACTTAAACACTGAGGTTTGATGCCTCCTAAAAGGTCTGCATGTACCAAACAGGAATTAGTTTGAGGAAGTCTTGCAGTGCAGGAGGTCAGCCTGGCAAACCACAACACGGTCCTTTTGACCTTGCCTTTTATGAGGTTAGAGTCAGGGTTATTTTGGACTGGCAGCTTCTGTCTTCAAGCTGGAATTTGGTTTAACAAGTTTGCATAAATATTTTGGATTTTAAAGGGTAAAAAGTGTCCTTTTGCTCTTAGTGAAATCAGAGCTAAAATCAGAGCACCCTGAAAGAGAGCGGGTGTGTGTATTTCTGTCTTATGCTTCATGGCAATGCACTGTACCAAAAGTCTCAATTTTGTTCTGTAAAGGATTGTCCAAAACCCCTATATTTAAACACAAAACCTGCCAGCCTGCATCTTGGTGGAGTTTTCAGGGTGCGTTTAGATGGGGATTGATGATCACATTGAGGGCAAAGCAGGAGGTGCGTGGATGATGGGGGTCTGTTCTCTTTGCTGGTTTTAGCCTTTGCCCCCAGCAGCTTTACAGTGATTTTACAGCCATTGCTCTCTGCTCTTCGGTGATGACCAGAGCTTCATGCAGACACACTCGCTCCTCTGTGGGAAAAGAGGAGTCCCTGAAGAGCTGCTCCCTGTGTGACAATGAAAGTTGCTGCTGCTGCGGTGAAACTGCTTCAAGTGGTTAGAACAAATCAAGAAGTTCATTAACAGAAGTGGTGAGGTGGTGGAATTACCTGGAAGTTTACCTTGGTTAGTGTCACATGGCGTCGAGACCTGCGGGAGCTGCTGGAGCCCAGAGAAGGGCATTGAGCAGCACCGGGGTCTGGGTGGGCTGGGGATGGAGATGGTGAGTTAAGAAAGGCTTTCCCCCCCCCCAAAATGAGCAGCTTTGAAGGTTTCAAAGCTGAGGTCTTGAAAGGGAGGTTTTGTGTCTTTGGGGAGGGTGAGGAGTTGGATGCTGTTCAGGAAAACATATGGAAACTTTTGTTTTAATACATGTTATGGAGTTTCCCTTTTCCATTTGGCTACTGGAAATGTGGGGAGGGGGAAGATGGAAAAAGACTCAGGTTGTTTGCCGGCCAATTTGGTCAAAAGAGGAAAGCTGGGAAGTGTCTTTTTCCATGAAGGTTCTTGCTGGAGGCCTCTGCCCAGCTCTGCCATGTCAGAGCCCAGCTCTGCAGGGAGCTGGGAATGGGAGATCCCATCTCACCCAGGTGCCTCTGCAGCATTTCTGGGATGATGCAAAAGCCGGGAAATGAGCGGGATTCAAGCCATGGTTGGAAAGCTGGAGTTAAAAAGGAAGGGCCAATATCGCACTGCTGCGGTCTGTAGAGTTACTGCAGGAAAGAGTTATCCCTCCGGCGCTGTGATGACAATATAAATAGTTCTCTGTGCTATAAAACAAATACAGAATCGTTTCTGGAGTTCAGCGTGCTGGGAGTGTGCCAAGTCTGCACTAATTATCTTGTGTCTTGGTTTTATCATACGTATTATAAATGATTTCTTATGCCAAAATGGCTGCACGCTTTCCCTGGTATCCTATTACTCATTTAGGTTTCTGACCATCTTCTCACATGTATTGATTTCTCCTGTAGCTTTCTGGAGAACAGTTTGTTACCTGCTCCCACAGCAGTGCTGCTTATTCAAATGCTCTGAAAGTGTGTAAGAAAGGAAGAAAAGAAGGTTGAAGTGTGATACACCCTGTGGTGTATCCGTCTGTGCCTTATGTGCGCATGGTATGGACCTTTTACTGCCCATGAGGACTTTGCAAAGGGCAGCGCTGTGTCTACAGCAGCTGCACAACGAAGGAGATGACTTTTCCTTTGTGACAGTCAGAGAAGAAGTAGATAAATGTCTTTGAAAGTGGAAGGCAAATGGTGGGGGAGGTCGGGCCAGAGCATTGCAGAACTTGGAGAGAGAAGAGCTGAAGCGATGGAAGATAAGAATAAAGAGGATGTGGAATATGATCAGATGCAGAAGGAGAATTGGGGTGTGTGCAGAGGGTGATGGGTATTCAGTGTGCCCCGGGAAGAGCAGTTTTGCTGTTACTACCCATCAGATGCTCTGTGGTATCCAGTTCATGGGAGCAGTCAGTCACCAGGGATGACAAAGGGTCCTTGCTCTGGAGGGCTGCGATGCTGATGAAACGCTCTTTGAACTCTTTGAGGTTTCTTTGGTTTCTTTCTTTTTCTCCCTTCTTTTTTTTTTTTCCTTGTGGGTTTTTGCTTTCTTCCACAGAACAAACCAGGACCTTCCCATGCAGATCCAGCCTGCGCCGGACAAGGACCCTTTTGAACTATTTGACATACAGTCCCTATTCAAAAGAATCTTCTCGCAGCTTCCCAAGGAGCCCCGGCAGTATTACACTTGGGCACAGACAGAGCAAGCCTCTTTCATGAGGACAACAGTGACTACAACTGACAGTGAGGGAATTCCTGAATGGAAGTGGCAGCTTTGCTCTGCTGTGTTTCGCAAAGCCTTATTTGCTGTTGTCCAGCAGTGACATAGATCGTAAGAGTGAGATTCTTGTGAATTGTAGTTTATTCATCTGGACATGTGTAATGGAATCATTCATTGTCAGTATTAGCGTCGTGCTTTCTATTATAATGGTGTGTGCAACTTCCTCCTGAATCTGAGGCCTCTGCTGCCAAGAGTTGTGTCCAGTGTGGAAGAGATTCCAAAGTAAAGCTGGTCAAAAACCTCTGGCATGTTTTCCATGCAAATGTCTCAAGTTTACAGTTTCCTCAGCAAAAATATGAAATCCACTCCTATTAAAAAAAAACAACCCTATTTTTAATTCTGCAGATGGAAATAAATAAGATATTTGCTTCCCACAGGAGCTGGACATCTGGGAGGTTCTTCTGTGCCAATTCTTCCCTGAAAAGTTTGTATCCAGAAGGGGATTGTCTTTATGCAAACTTATTTAGCTCAGATGAAGCTCTATTGAAAGCTAAATGAAAGGTGACAGAAAAGTGGTACCGAATATGGTGAAAATCAAGTGTGAGTGAACCCAGAGATGTGAATCTTGTGACCTTGCTGTTCTTCCCTTTTTTACATGTGGGGAAGCAGTGCCAGTGGTGGAAACCCTGCAGAACTTCCGTTTGGCAGCGTTACTTGAGATTTACCTCACAGAGACAGTGCTAATTTATGGATGATGTTAGGGTGTTGTTGGGTGGTTGTTGTCTGTCAGGAGGTTCGCCTGTTGATTCACAACCAGAGTGAGTGTGTACAGTGAAATGGCTGCAAAATCCATTCCCTGCAGCATGCAGCGGGTCACCAAGGATGCAGTTCATCCTTTGCAGTACTTCAGTCGAGTTTAGCAGGTCAGGAGATGGGTACCAAAAGCTTGGTTTGATAAGAAGTTGCCTAAATTAGGGTGATGATGGGCTCTCCTGGTGAAGGCAGCGGAGGAAAAGTTCAAAGCCTGGTGTTTCTGTGCACAAAGTCCAAATACCTGCCAAAGCTCTCTGAGGAAGTGTCTTTGTCAGAACGATTAAATGGAGGTTAAAGAGGCCAGACCTTTTCTCAGCGTATTTGACTTGCTCTTTGTTTCCTCTCTTCAAGGTGTCTTCGTGTTACATTTCTTTGCTTCATGAGTTCTTTATTACGCTGATGAGTCCTGATGGACAAACTCATTAAAAAATGAGCTGGAAATGGAAGATCTGTCAGATCTCAGAGGCTTCTGACACCGTGGGGCTCAAAGGCAAAGGAAAGAGAGAAAGGAAAGAGGCTAATGAGGAACTGTGAGATAATGTAGAAGTCAGTCCGTTTGGGGATGAAGTTTTGCAAAGTTCGGAGAGGAAAGTTGTGGAGTTGCCAGGGAAAACACGGAATTCAGTTTATTTTGATGGAAATTTTGGCACAGAGGGGTTTTTCTCTTACTGGTGCTTCTGAGCACTCCTGCTTTGGTTTTGTAATCCGCATTTTGAACCGGTTTACCATGTTACTCTTTAATGAGGACACACACATGATTTGATAGGGATTTCCTAATTCTACAGATTTGTATCGTGGATCTTGTGCCAGTCTCAGGTGAAACCAGTGTCCCACCATGCAAGGTGCTGTATAGATGCACAGGAAAATAAATGCTGCTGTACAGCAGGGTTTGGTCTGCTTTAAGAGGAGCTTAGATGTGCACGATCCATCAGATCAGGAGGTCAAAGATCCCGTCATTAGCCTAACCTAGGGAGAAAAAGGTTAAAGAAGGGACAGTGGTGAAGAGAGAAGTAACTTGCCTGTGGTCATACATTGGTCTGTGGCTCAGATAAGGGGAGAGTTTCCATCAGTGCCCTGTTCACTAAATCACACCTCTCTCTGTCCACTGACTGTTAGGGTAAGTGCAGTTCTTCTGAACGGCATTAAGAGTGAGGAAAACTGAAAGATTAGCAATACAGAGAACAGTCTAATACTAGTGCAGGCAAGACTGCTGGCCTTTATGCAGCTGCAGCTTCATATGCCCTGGTAGATCAAACTGTAAGTGGCTTATTTAATGTCTTCATTGAAAAGCTGAGGATGCTGTTGGGACAGTGGTTAGATATGTCACTCCGAGGAGGGGTGGCTGCGACTCAGATTTAGCTGTCAAATCCTTTTTCCTTGTCCTTTGGAACATGGAAATGCCTACTGTTTCCATCGTCAGACTGTCAGCTGGCAAGGAGCATGTCTGTCCTGACCAGTGACACCGAAAGGTGCAGGAGATGCTCCTCAGGTGCTGGCTATCGTGAATGCAGTGCTATAAACTGGAGAGTGGGGATGGAGTGAAGGTGGCAGCTCCTGTGCTTCCTTTTACTACTCGTGCAGTCATCACACTCCCCATATCAACAGGTTTAGAAACATGTGGACATCTCATCCCACAGAAAGGGAAATATGTCTTACTGTGATTTCAAACACAGGGAAACGCAGGAATTGGACACCTCTGCCATCTTGACAGCATCATGTTGTCAGAGCAAGTAGGAGAAGCTCAGTTTACTGAGTACAACTTTAAATGTCTTTAGCCCTTGAATTAACTTGTATTACTACATGGAGTTTAGAGCAGGCAACTCTTCTGTTCATATGAGCTGTATGCCAAGAGCAACCTTTCTCCAAAGCTTGGTCCTTCTCTCTCTCATTGGTAAAGATCCAGGTGGCAACTCAAATGCACAGGTCTGGAAGGCTACCTACTCCTCGGGTTGTGTGAAGCTGAGGGTCCCACTACAGATCCCCAGTTGCCCACCCCATCTGTGTATTCCTTAAGGATGTGCATGGCGTCCTTCTTCAGGGTCTGTTCCTCAGGTGCTGAGCTGAGCATCCCTGCCCTCCCACTTCCAACCGCAGTGTAAGGAACAGGAGCTGTGGTTGCTCAGCACTTCATAAAAATGAAGCCCTTGTGGGTTTTGGGGGGATAAATGAGAGAGAAACTGGGCTCAAGGAACAAGATAAGTTTGCTGGCAACTTGTTAGTAGCAGTGAAAGCAAAACCGGAGGCATTTACATACCCATTAGAGGGGATTTCAGACCTGGACTCTGGCCTGGTTTGGAATCATTGGTCTCCAGGGGCCATCTCACCATATCCTGCAAACACTCTGCTGAAGGGCAGCTGCCACGTGTGTCCATCCTTTTGATGGCGCTTTAAGCACTCCATCTCAGACCTGGCTGGGGTTTATGGCCACGACTGCTTTTGCTGCGCCCTGCGCAGCACTGGGGAGGTGTATCTAGAGCACAGCACAAAGGTGAACATGCAGAACCCCTCAAGGGCAAAACTGTTGCAGCACATGTGGCATGGGGTGATGATTCATTTGAGGGACTTCTCGTAAAATCAGATTAGAGTAGTGAAAGGGGGTATGTTCTGTTTTGCAAATCTAACTCCATCAAAAAGGTGTCAAAGGACTGGTACTTTCTTCTTAGTTCTTCCCCTTCTTTCCTTCCTCTTTTCTGTCTCCAGCCGTTGTCTTAAAGACAAAACCCACATCTCAAATTCCTCCTCTTTGAAAGCGGTGCTGGTCAGGTAAAGCAGATTCATTGGTCCCTTAGGAAAGAGCTTTGGGTATTTTCTTTACCCAAGGGATGTGGATCTGACTTCTGAGGAGCAGTCTAGGTTTCTGCGCTGCATCAGACCCGTAGGATTTCCAGGGCAATAAAACGTGAAGAGCACTGGATCAGCCTGGCAGACTTCTGGTATGTGTTTCTGTTTGCTCTACTGATGACTTGGTTTTAAAAGTCTCTTTATTTACCAAAAAAATGTAGGTGTTTTTGCACATGAATCTGCTTAAAATCATCCTAAACTCTTCAATGAATGTGTCACATCACTGTGATGTTACTGGCCATGTCTTTAAGATTCCTTATGCTTTTCTTTCACTTCCGGTGCTCTGATTGGTACTGGCTTATTTGTCTTTGGGTGTATCTGCTTGATATCCTTTAATATCCTACTGCTCCAGGTATTTTTCTTGCCAAATAAAACCCACTTCCCCACAGGTACGAAATGTGAATGCACACCTCACTTGTTGCTGTTGGCTTTGGTGCTTTATGGCCCTTGGCAGTTCTTCATTTTTTCTTTGGTCTCAATTAGGATTTCAACCTGTGACAGCCCACTTTGGCTTTTGGAGCTGAATGGTCTGAATTTGGCTTCTCTGCTCTCCACATGGAACACCAGCCTGGCAGCCACAGAGCTTCACTTTGGGGCATCCTTTTCTAAGCAATCACTGCTGCCCACTGGATAGTTTCCTTCTCCTTCAGTAGTTGTCCTGCTGTGTTACAGGGTGATGCTTTGCTCTAGGGCAAGGATGGCTGCAGGAATAGGGGAGAAAGGAATAATGCAAAATATACCATGAAACAATTGACATTTTTCTTTCACCAGAACCCTCACTTTTTTTTATGTTGCAAGGAAACTTCAAAATCAGAGTTTTTGACTGATTTTCCTTTAGAAAACATCTTGTAAAGAGCTGCAGGAACTGCAGAGCTGTGAGGGCAGGAGTTCTCTCTAGGGTCTGGTTAGCTTGGAATGATCCACACTGAGGAGTGTTGGCACTGCTGGTTGTCTGTCTGGCTGTCAGTCAGTCAGTCCTTCTGATAAGGTTGCTGTTTGTATGTGTGTTTTCTTGCCTGTCTTCTCTTTCCTCATCTCCCTTCTGCAGCTGGGCCAGCCCATGGTGGGCAGTTTAGATGCTGCATGACTTTTTGATCTGGATTTGCACCATTTGGTTATTCCTGCAGATAAATAAGCAGTTCACTGTCAACCCAGTCGCAGTTACAGGAAAAAATACAATCTTTGGATACTTTTTTCCTCTGTGTTGTTACTGAAAGGTACCAAATTCTCTCATCTTAAGAGTTGTTCTCTCCTGTGAAAACGTGAAAAGAGAAGATGGAAGAAAAAATGTGCTTCCCCAGTGGAGCATCCTGGGGTTGCTGTTCCTGCCGGGCTCTGGGGCTGGAGGGGCAGTGAGTTTTCACTCCAAGACCTCTTTAGCTGGTTTTTCAGTAAGCTCAAACCAATTTCTGAAGCCATATATGGGGAAGTTTACACTTCTGCCAAGTGCGTGTTGATAAAGGGGAGACTTTGTTCCCGTGCCTGTCAGTTGTACCTCATCTGTGGTGGGTCAGGACAAAAGTCTAAGTGTACTTCCCTTCACAAATGGCTTACGCTGCCTCTGAAGCATCGCATCGCATCTGTGTAACAGTCAGTAGTGAGTTGGCAGGATTGTGTTGCGAGAGATGTGTCTGGGGCAAATCCTCGGCGTTAAGAACTGGGTCAGGACATCTAATGCTGACCAGGTTAATGTGGATTGTCAAGCAGCTGATGATGGGAAACCAGCTCCTTATAGAGACTCTGTAGGTATTTAGAAGTAAACACACACACCCGCATGTTTAACTGAAAGGCCTTATAAATAGAGCACCTGACACCATCTCAGTTAGGATTTGTGTTACTGCAGAGACTGCAGCTTACACAGACAAGTTTTCCTATAGATATTTAAGTGGATTATTGAGGGAAAAGGAGTGATTTAACCAAGAGTTAGGGCTGCTGCCAAAATGCAGCAGTTTTAAAGCAAAGAAGCTTCCTGAGTACTTGTACTTTTATGTTAGCCTGACCTGGGGCTTGGGAAGTTAAGGATGCTTGAAACAAAAACCCATTAGGAAAACAAGGTGAGTTTCTATGTATAATAGCTATTGTGTCACTTCGTGGCTTTGGGCAAAGACTGGTGAAGGGCAAAGGGGTTTATACTTCTTGTTGAAGTGCTTTGTGCTGCTAAACTCGGAGGCAGCAAACACACTGCTAAACGAGTTTAATATTGAATGTAGCTATAATGCAAGCAGTGGGTGCTGAGATTGTATTTAATTCTATTTACAAGGTTTTGTTTGCACTTGGGGCAGGCCTGCGTGGTTTGGACTAATCTGTTCCTAGCTAGGCTAGCTTTGTGGATACAGGACTTGGGCTCAGGAAGGCAAGGTTTATGTCTCTGCCACTACCCTGCAGGATAACCTTTGCTTGGTCATTTCTTCTCTTTGCTCTGCACCCTTTACAAGCAGCATAAGGATTTGTTAGTTCTTCAGGGAAAGGACTCGCTCTTACTAACAAGTGGCACCATGTCCAGTGTCAGCTCCAGGCCTCTGGGGATTACTGCAGCACAAATAATGACCTTAGATGAGTTGAGGCAACGTCAGCCTGGGTGAGCAGTGTGTGTTAACCTGCTTGTGAGCAGTGCTCCCCTTGATCAGAAACCCAAACACAGAACACCTGCAAGCAGTGCAGGGTGGTTTTGGGAAGGTGGTTTTGGCTCTTGTATCCCATCTGGGATCACCTGGGTTGCTGGTTTGCTTTTGGCTCTGTGGCTGCGGAACTGCTCCATGTAAGCGTGCTAATAATGAACTGGAAACCAACTGGAAATGTGGTGCTGTGCAGCGCTGAGTGGGTCCCACAGACCCACCTCAGGAACGGCAGAGGGTGTGCAGAGCCTGGAGAGAGGAGACCTCGTGAAGTGTGAGTGGAGAGGTGGGTCTGATGTGTTCCTGATCTCCTCTCTCAGCAGCTTCTCACAGAGCCACAGCCTCAGTAACCTGAAAGCAGCCATTCGAAACGCTGTGTTTTAAAGCCAAGAGGGTGAAGGGACACTGGTAACTGCAGATGAGCGTTACCTTGAGCACCTCGGGTCCGGTGGTGAGCTCCTGTTTGCATGTTCCAGTATCACAGGATGTGCTGGCACATGCAAGTGGAAAAGCTGACTTGCCCGGCTCGGAGGCAGTGCCCAGAGGCACGTGCGCTGCCGGGCTGTGCCACGCTGCCAGCTTGGCTCAGCACCCCTGTAATGCCACTCGTTATTGTTCAGCAGCCTTGGCCTCCCAGGGTTCAGCTGAGTTCAACCTGGCAAATGGTAATCGTCGCCTGGACTCTCCGGAGAGTACATGGAGTCAGGGAGCACCAGGATGTGGCTCTTGTGGTGCTGAACTGGCAATGGGAACACATGGCAATGACCAACAGTCTCTCTGTTGTTAACGGCTGACTCCTAGTTGGGGGTCGAAGGTTTTGTGATGTCTAACTCGTTAGAGTTGCAGCCTTTTGGGGCTGAGATCACCCGTCTTGAAGCAGGGGACTCCAGTGCCCTGTGTAAGAGCCTTGCTACAGGACTTATTCATGTTTGGAAGGGTCTCAGCCTGTCTCCATGTGACTTCAAGTGAATGATGCAAAAGCCTTTGCTTTTGATACCTGCTGCAAAGATCTTTGAATGAACAGGGAGGTCTTTGCAGGGTTAAGGAACTTCTACAACCTCTGTTAGCCACTGATACACCCTCTCCCCACCACGGAAGGATGACAGTGATGGGTATGGCTGGTGCTGGCATGGCAGTGGGGAAAAGAGCAAAACGAATTTGATTCTTGTGGTGTGTTTCTTGTAAAGACCGCTCTGCTCTGCCCTACTGCTGCTGCCGCCACAAAGTCCCGCCTGGGTTTCAGGAAGCCTGTACAGGGTAATTTTCCTTCTACTTTCCCCACTTCCTCTAAATGCTGGGCCAGACAAAGGTGCTGTAGGAGTTACAGCCCGCAGTTTGATCTCTCTAAGTTAAATGGAGAGACTCTGGGCTCCCAGTGGTTGAGGCGACGCGGGAATTGGGCCTTGACATTTGTTTTTCTGTGGGCTCCCTATACGGTCTTTTATTTTAATCTCATTTTTGTTCCTCTCGTGCTCTTTCCTCCTTTCCCTCCCTCCTCCCTGTGTTCGCCAGTTAAAATAGAACAGAAAAATACCGCTGGAAGTAGCTTGGAGGTGCAGAAAGTGTTCCAGGATGCCCGTGCGCTAAGGTGCAGTGGGTCCAGGGTTGCTGGTGGGCTCTGATGCCTTGCAAGGGAGGAGAAAGGGCTGTGGCTTGGCCTGCTGTAGGCGGCATTAGTCACTGGCTAGAAGACACTGGTCTCATACGTGCCTCATTTACATGAAGTGATGTGGAAGACAGGGCCTTTATCCTTTAAGACAGAGGTGCAGTAAAAGCAAACCAAACCCCTTCTGCATCTAGAGCGTGCTAGGGGATGTACAGACGGGCTTCCAGCTCACCATGTTAAAGGCCCGTTTCAGCTCAGCATAAAGGTGTTGAAAAGGTTCCCAGGAACTCGAGTGAGCCCTCAAGGGAGTCTTGAATGACTTCACAGGAGTCAAAGACAAAAGGAAGAGGGCAGAGAGTGCAGATGGGGTCCCTGGTGTGAGATAGCGGGGCTGCGTTAGCTGGGCTGTGTTAGCTCTTTGAACGCCTCCCGATGGCATTTGCCTTTTATTCCACAAGCTCAGGCTTCCTGTCCTGCAGCCTGCTGAAGGCAGGTGAGCAGGTAGCCCCTGCGTGTCCCACCGTGCAGTGCGATTGTGGTCAAATTAAAGCAAAACAAACCCCAAACCTGAAAATGTTCTATAAAACCTTGTATTTTCAACCCATTTACATGTAAAGGCCACTCAAAAAACCCAAACCCATCCACTCAGCTGATGTCATTAAAGAGACTGAAGAACTTTAGTGACTCCTCAGGGACTTGAACTTGTGGTTGAAGGAACTGAGAAGTCCCAAATACAATGTTAAGGAAACCTTAAACTACACCCTCCAACAGCCCTGTATTAGTGTAGACTTCTTTTTTTTGTAACTGAAACATGGAAATTAAGAAATTTGGAGGTAGAAAAGGTGGAAAAACGGGGGCAAATTAATTGTGCTAGTTGATAACGGAGGTAGTAGTTCATATAGAGACTCTGGGGATGAGGCTGAGCATCTCTGCTTGCGTGGGCTGTTGTCTTGCCCCTTCATGCACAGTAGCCCACTCACGTCATTTCCTTTCCCTGGTTTTCTGGCCAAACGGATTCCAGCAGGAGGGAATATGGTGGAGGATGCCTCTCTTTGCTGTGTGCAATAGCCCCCCAAAAGCAGGCACTGCTGCAAGCCCAGTGCTGGGGAGCGCTTGTGTGAAACAGCTCCATCTAGTGATCTCCCCCCCCCCCCGCAAGGCAAAAGCCACCCTGGCACTTACTAATTCCAGGTTAATTCCCACAGGAGCCCCCATCCTCTCGGTGGACTGAGAGTGCTCTCTCCAGGGCAGGGTTTGTGCCACCCCTCGGGTGTGCAACGAGTGCCTGTTCCTCAGCAGGCATGTCAGTCTGTTGGTGGCCTTGCCTCAGCTGTGTCTATTGGATTACACACTCCAGGCTCGGCGCAGGCAGGAACATATGCTCTGCCTTTTGGCTCAGCTGCTCCCAAACATTCACATCAACAAAAGAGAACACTGCAACATTTCTGATTTTTATGTTTTTCAGCTGACTGAGTCATCCAAAAATGCAGTTGTAGGATCAGAGAATGGAGGATGTGTGATAGCTCAAACAAAGCATCTTTGAGCCGCTCCGCTGGCTGTAGGGAAGAAGCTCCGTGTTGATGTGTATGGCAGGAGGGGTCAGCACCAGCTGATGCCTTATTGCTCAGGTTGGTTGGGCTGTGTAGGTGTGGTGCCTGATGCTGTTGTGCTGTAACTGATGCTGCAGGTACTTAAGTGTAAGTAATGTGATCTGATGCTTTGGTGTTGGAAGGAGAGAAGAGCTCTCCATTCTTATACATCTTCCTTTCCTCAATGGTTGTGAGATGGGCAGGTCTGGAGTGAAGGAAATGATTCCTCTTACAAAAGCAAACTTTTCCATTTGCAGTGGTTCTGTTCCATTTGGTGGTTTGCGTGCTAGACACCAAATGAGGATTGCTGAAGTATTTACCAACCCCAACTTCATGAGCCTGCAGGAGCCCTCTTGGTCTGATCCAGTGCCCTTTGAGAGATGAAAAACTGAAGCCCTTTTCAGTCGCGTGTCCCCTCTCTGTGTCAAACAGGTACTGTCACTTTAGGTGGGAGTCAGGAAGCTCTGTGGTGGAAGGTGCACAGAGCAATGTAATTTCTGTAATAAACAGAACTCTTAAACCCAAACAATAAAATTCCAACAAAGTGAAAAATTACATTAGTTTGGTGGGAACTTTTTCCATGAAAAAAAGATCTTGATGCTGCAATGCCTTAATCTTGACCACTGCAACTTAATTGGCACGGTTTCCTGTAATGAACGTCTGCTCAGAATAGTGTGATGTTATTTTGAGGCTAAATCTGTATTTCTGCTCATTACCAAAGTTGAAGCATTGGTGTCCATGATGTTTTCTCTTAGTAAGAAGGATCTAAGCCTCTCTTCTTGCCAAGTCTCATTTATAAATTGGAGTAATGTTATGGTTGCCCCTCACTAGAGATGAGGAAACTTCTTGGTAGTGAACTTTCTAATGGTGTAACAGTCTTCACCAATGAAGTGAAGTGATCCGTAACACGTTGTGCAGTGCAGGCACGGTGATGGGTGCCTGTTGTAAGGTGTGAAGAGGACCTCCTGTGTTTTACAGGTGCTCCTGGTGTACCAGCTCTGTGGTTGTCCCCTGCTGTGGTATCTCAGTATCTTTGCTACGCAAGTGCTTCTTGCTGTCAGCTGCGAGCAGTGGTTGATTGAGGAGCAGGCTTCACTTCCTTCAGTTCCTTCCTTCTGAGAAAAGCCCTCGTGCTTGCATTCAGGCAGCACGTATGGAAGGACCAGTGGATTTCAGGCTGTGCCAAGGGCTTTTCTAAAGAAAGATCATAACGAAATAAATGAGGAGCTTCTGTTTGTTGAAATGAATCAACAGGGCCCTGCCCACCGCTCTCCCAGAGGTGACAATGCCAGTATCCATCTGCTTTGTCAACCAGCCCTGCCTACTGCAGATAGCGCTGGCATCTGTCTGTGCCCAGTCTACAGCCTTGCAGCATTGCTCCTAGATGAGTTAAACTTTTCGCCCCCTCCCCTTCCTTTCTCTTCTTCCCACCTCCCTCCCTCCCTCCCTGGTCCTTGACAGAGGCGCAAACACTCCTAAATGAGAGATAGTGGCTTCCATCCAATGGAGCCTTGGTTAATCACCGAACATCGTGGGAAAAGCACAAGATGAGGGCCGAGAAACAGCCCATTGTCTGGGCAAGATTAAAGCCCCAAAAGCCGTATTGTCTACTGAGGGGATAAATCTTCCTGCTGTCACTCAAGCACTGAATTAAATTCCCCTTCATTTCTAAAGGGGCTTATCTGTGCTGAATAGGCTGTTGCGCCACAAGCGTAAGGGAACGTATTAAGTGAGCTCCTGTCTTGGGCACCTTCACAAATAGACGAAAAACAGGAGCAAATCTGGAAGGGGCGGGTGGGAGGGGGAAGAGCAGAAGTGCTTTGGACTGGGGGAAGAGGAGGGATGTTAATTGTTGTTGCAGGTCGTTATTACTGAGCGAGGTAAATGCAGTGGCCACTTTGCTTCACTGCCCAGCTTCCTCCCCACTGAAGTAAGCGCGCAGTGGACTATTAGGGATGAGCATCCTTCAGCAGAAGGGTGGTTCTGACAAAGGGACGTCCTTGTGTGGTTCAGGGAGTCCTGGAATGATGGCGGGATCCTCTCGCAGGGTCCCTAAGGGAGGAACCTGTTGGTGATGCCAAGGCACGGGCTAGGTGCGCTGCCAGGGACCCTCTGCCACCCAGGCTGTCCGGGAGGGAGGGATGCTGTGGCACAGGCGCTTGCAGGGGATTTGGAATGCATTTGCTCAGCTGCTGGAGCTGGCTGCCCACAGCCGAGGGGCTGGGCTCTGGCGGGAATGTCTGGAGCAGATGCAATGTCTCAAGGAGCCCACAGGCAACACCACTGCTGCTTCTCCTCTAAACGCTTCCTCTGCTCCTTGGCAAGGGCCCAGTGCTGCAAGGACACGGGACACACACAGGCACAGCTCGGATCACTACGATCCTCTCCTCCTCCTGCTCCCCTCATGCTCACCCCTGCAGCATCCCTCACCACCAGCCAGCGTGCTCTTCCATCCCACCTGTAGATGCCTCCGTGGGAGTGAATGTTGTCCCTTTGTTCTTGGTGGCTCACAAGTACTTTTGAAGTGCAGCAAACAGGGATGTGCCTGGTGCCTGATCGTTGGGCCAAGTGTCAGGTCATGAGCTTGGTGTGTTCAGAAATAAGGCATCACATGGGGGCTGCTGCCTGTGGGACCCTGCAGGCTGAAGGTTCAGCACAGCCCCCTTGGCACTCCAGTACTGAGCTGCCATTCTCCTCCAGCACACTTACAGGCCAGAGAAAGGGCTAGCAAACCTGCAAACAGAAATCAAGCATTTTCCATGTTGGCTGCTGTTCCTTATAATAATCACACCAAGCCAAGTGTTCATATTTGCAAATGGAGGGTGATCCATGACTGTGTGTAGGTGAGGCTGAGTTCTGGCTCTTTGTTCATAGCCTGCTTTTTATCTGGCTGGAATTTGTTATTTTTGGCTATTCCTTTGCCTTTGGTGGTGACTGGGGTGCTTGCTGTGGTGCTTGTCTGCAGTCTCCATTGCTAGCCTGGTCAGTTTATATTCCTGCAAAATAAAGTGCATATGGAAAAGTTTCTCCATTGCAATTAGAGGTTGGATAGTAACCGAGTGTCCCACTGATTGCATGTACAATGCAGATGTCAAAGGACAGCAGTGTTTCTGTGTTTCTGTTTACCGTATATGTAAAACATGCTCCACGCAGTGATCAGACTTTCCAGTGTAAGAAAGCAGATGATTACACTTCACCTCCCTGTTAGTGTGTTGGATTAGAAGCAGGCTGCATTTTGCATTTGGTACGATTTGGGAAGTGCTAAACAGGATTTTCTGCATCCTGAGTGGAGTTTCCTCTTGTTGATAGGGTTTAATGCTCCCGTGTACAAATCTCTTACTGTGCAAATACCTCCAATCTCTTTTTATAGCAACCTAAATCATTGCTTAAACAAGTGGGTTTACACCTGCTTACCAGATTAATTTAATTAGCTGAAAATAGAGTGAAAGAACTGGCTTGAGAACAATAGTTCACAAAGAACACTCTTTTTCCCTATTTTTTGTTGAATCTGGTAATCTTGTGGAAGCTGGATTGAGATGTTATTCCTCTTCATTTCCTGCCGCCTTGGGTTTAGATGCTAAACTGAGAAAGTAAATGATGAAAATGATTTTCTTTGAGGTTTTAGTGTATGAAACAACCCAAAGAGAACTTTTCCTGTGTTTTCCAACCTTCATACAACAGAGCTGACCTACTCCCTTCTACCCATCACACACTTGTGCAACATCGGCCAACACTGACCAAAGGAAATGGAGCCCTGGGGCAAACCTGCAGCATCCACCTTGCAGTCAAGTGCCTGATCAGCTTATAGTTAGCCATAGATTTATATATACATACATGACTAAATAAATATAGCCATTGGCTAGTGCTGGGCCTTGCCACAGCCGGGGAGTTGTGTTCCATGAGAACTGCTGCTGATCCAAGCGCTTGGAATTGGGTTTGAGCATTTCTGTTAAAATCACGAATCATTAATTAGGGGAAAAAATAGATTTTGTCAATAGAAACGTTTCATTTCAGTAACCTTAACTGTTTCCTTTCAATTTCACCTTGACTTTTCAGACCCTTTTCTTTCCGAATAGACCTCTGGTTTTAAGCAGACAGCGTTTTGCAGCACAGGAGCTGTACAGTAAATGTCAGATTGTCTTTTCACACTAATCCTCCTTTTGCCTCTTTCAATTTTCTTAAAAAGAGACCAGACAAATTCCTGTTTTAAGAAATCCACATTTTCTGTTAAATACAGTTATTTACAGGTACACTGGATTGGACAATTGTAAAGCCACTGAATTATATACATTAATTTGGTTAGAAATCAGCTGGTATTTTCCTGTTGAATTGAGGTCGTGGACTGTTCCATGCATTTTTCTTCATATTGTACAATCTTTTGGAAGAGGCACAAGATTTAAGTAAAGCACCTTCCGAGCCCTACATAATGCTACTTTTAAAGTAATTTGTATTTAAAAAATAATAATAACAAGCAAACAAACTTGTTAGCCCATAGGATGCTTCTGCCCTGTGGCTTAATGGCACAGGTCTTTATACATCCAAATCCAGCAGCTTTCAATAACAAAGGATGAAATTCATGAAACAAATTGCTTCTCTCTTCGTAAGTCACACACTCATATGCCAGGGTAAAGATGTGTTGATAACATTAAAATAGTTCGGTCGCTGATGAATTGTAAATTCCCACCGAGACTTGGGCCTCGCAAGTGAGCTGCGAACAGCGTGATGCTGGACACAGAATGCATTCAGATTGTGGCATTCACGGCTTCATTTTTTATAATACTTTTAGGATAAGAGCTAAGGAACACCACTGGGGGATTTTGGTAGGCAGCCTTGAGGGGAAAAAAGGAGCAAAATATGCAGAGGCGATTTAATGAACATCCACGGCTCTTTAGAGCTGAACTGGGGTAAATGTGATCTCTGCTCACTGTGACTTTTGGGGGCAGGGGAACAAAGGATAAATGTACATGCATTTCCTTTCTGACAAGCGGTAGCACATTTGCACTCTTTAAACAGAGCTGCTCCTCATCCGCAGGAGCACTGTATTGAGCAGGTACTGCTTATGGATACTTGGCCAAAGCTTCTGCTCTGGGAGGAACTCTTCTGAAGGGGAGAGATAAGTCTGGGGTTTGGGCATCTTGGGACTCTTCTGTTGATGTGGTTGAGGGAGATCTGGACTGCAGAGCACCCATTCCTGGCCCCCAGGCACCAGAGAGCTACCAAATGAGGGCATCCTTTGGTGGCCTCTGTACCTGCACAGGCTTCCCAGGGGTCTCTGCCCATGCTCTCCCTGTAGCGTGGTACACCAGTGTTTTCCAAGGTGACGTAGCAAAGGCCTGTGGTCAGTTTCTCATCTGAAGAGCAAAGTGACCTCCTGTGTAGGTGCTGCAGTAACACTAGGATGGGCTCGTGCCCAGGATGTTTGTTTGCAGGATTCCACACAGAGTGCGAGAGGAACCCTGTGTTTCAAATCGGGAAAAGAACAACGCTGCAGTTCTGCCCTTCAGTTCTTCCCGGTCACTGTTTTAATCAGATCTTTGAATTCTCCGGCACAATTTGAACCCGACTGATCTACAAGTGGGGGGGGAAAAAGCTGTAATAGGTGGCTTGCCATGGCAGTTTTGCTGAATAGCTCTCTAATTTCAGCACATTCGGAGGACAGCGTTCAGCCTGCCCTCTGCAATTAGAGCCCTGAGACCAGTGGCAGGATGCTGTGACTTCAAACCCGGGGCAGGGGAGGGGGACCCAGCAGCGTGGAGCTCTTCACGCAGGTCAGGACACTTTGGCAGGACCCAAAAGGGTTAACAAACAAACTGCCTGAATCGCTTTGTTCACTGGAAATCTAATCAGATGTTAACCTACAGTCTATATCCAAGCAATCCTTTCCTTATGATAGTGATTAGTATTACACTCGGAATGAATAGACCAAGGAAAGATTCCTATGGTAACCTTCAAAATGCATTCCATCGGCAGGCTCTGCCTACTCCCAATAATTACGTTCTTAACTCGTCTAACAAACGGCATGCTAATGAGCTGCTTAACCAGCCCCAGCTCATTATTGCCAGGCTTGGGCAGGCTGGAGGAAAGTGACCCAGAGAGAACAAGCCCACTTAGAAAAATAATAGTAATAAGAAGACATTTGTCAGATTTGCCGTGAAGATGGACCTCCTCCACAGCGACAGGGCTCCCTTTGTGTGGGGATTGGCCTTTTGGCAAACCAGCATCCCCTCAGCAGCACAGTTCTGCTTCCTCTGAGCTCTGCTTCCTGGGCCTCATCTCCTCTGTGGGTTGGCATCTGTGGGTCTTAACAGTGCGCTGCAGAAGTGTCATCAGGGGTTGTCCCTGGTTTGGAGGTACCCTTGTGAGTGAGCAGTTACCTTGCTCCAGAGCAAGCCTGGTGCACCCCAGTGGTGGCTGGCCCCTGCTGTCCTGGCTGAGCTCTCTCCACCTCCACACCGAGGAAATCCAGGCGAGTTGTGTGATAATTCAGTGCTTTGTGCTGGTGAGCTCCTTCCCACTTACCTCTGCTTTGTCTGAGGCTCAGGCCCAGCTCCCTGCATGGTTCAGCAAAGCAAAGATATTCTCAAATGGAAGCAAACTTCTTCTGGATCCGTTGTGTAGACCAGGGTTGTATTGGCTGGATCACAGGAGCATTCGTTGGAAGGGATCTCTGGAGGTCATCTTGCTGCCTGAGGGATGATGAGATTTGTTTGAGTGCATTTCTAATACTAACATGTAGAGAACCCATTTCCTCGGGGCTGGTTTCACACTGGGATTTGCACTGATCTGCTCTAATCAAAGTGGGGGTTTTGGGGGTCTGTTTAGACCGAATGAAAGTATTTTATGGACGTCGCTGTTTCAGGTTAAACCAGGCCTGGCTTGGTTTAGTTCAGTTTAACGTAGGCTAGCTGACTCAGAGTTGGACTTTGAGTAAGTGGTGCCTTAGCACGAGGGGCATGTACTGACAGAAGCTGAGCTTCCCACGTTTCTGCAGCACAGAATGGTTGTCCCATTGGGAACTGGGTTCTGCCTGTCCGTGGCTCCTGACAGCCACGGTCCATCAGGCACCTTCAGTCTGTACCGGTGGGTTTGGTTCTTTGAGGATTTCCCGGGTCTTGGGATCTCCCCCACTGCCTCCAGATGATAGAATCATAGACTCACAGAATGGTTTGGGTTGGAAGGGCCCTTCGAAGCTCATCCAGTCCAACTCCCTGCAGTGAGCAGGGACATCTTCAACTGGAGCAGGTTGCCCAGAACCACCTCCAGCCTGGCCTGGAATGTCTCCAGGGCGGAATGGGCTCTGTCACTAGAATACGCCGCCATCGTGCACCTTTCCTCTCTGTGTCAGTGTCTCTGGTCAGAAAGGAGCTGCTCTGAACCTCACCTTGTGTTTCATCAGCTGTGTTTGCTGTGCTTTGCTTCACAAAGCGTTTACGTTGCTGCTGGTCCATTGCAGTGATCTATGGAGAATGAGGAGCAGGGCACTTTGGGCGCTCTCTCTGGCAAGGTGTGTGGTGGGGCTTTTGGGGGGGCTTTGTTTGTCTTTTCTTAATGTTAACACCAAGATGGGGAAAGTCCCA
The DNA here is from genome assembly GCF_963264785.1 of Psittacula echo. Lineage (NCBI taxonomy): Eukaryota > Metazoa > Chordata > Aves > Psittaciformes > Psittacidae > Psittacula > Psittacula echo. The sequence goes on from NC_137753.1 coordinate 1,310,470, forward strand.
ACTGGTTTTGCTGCAGCAGCCCTTGCAAAGGCACTTTGCAAATAGGAGTGTGTTTGGGAGGCTCCTGCTTGAAGAAACCCCCCTGAAAGCCCTCTTGTCTTTATGGCCCGTCAGGTTAGCTCACAGTAGCTAATGTGGTTAAGAACAGATCACAAAAGTGAGGGGCTTTAAAACTCCTTTTACAGTTCTTCAGTGTCAATCCACAAAGTTAATCCTAGTGTAAACAAAGCATAACACTATTTATATGCCACTAAATGCAGGCTTGTGATAGCGCGGAGCGCTGCAATGGTAAGGTTTGCTCTAAATACAATCTGTTCACTTCTTCTGCCCTTGCACCAGCTGGAAATGCAGCTCTCTTCCCATGATTTCAGCTATTGATTCAGTTAGCATACATCAAAACATTACCTTCCTAGATGAAGCAGAATGTTTATTTTTGGGTTTCACACTTCCAACCCTTTTAACACCTTAATGTGCTCTTGCATTTTGTTGCACTCCTAATTATTTTCCCCCTCTTCACCTCTGCAGTTGATTCTTACATTGTTGAAACCTGACCGTATGAATAATGAAACAAAGCTGAGCACGCTGCCTCTGACAGAACACAGTTTCCTTCTTGTGTGTGCTCACAGAGAAGCACAGGCCACAGAGTACAAACTTCCAGGGAAAAAAGGAGCTGCATTTACAGTCAGTGTAATGTGTTTGTCACAAGATGGTCTCAAGTGCAATGAGAGGCAACTTTATGCTGAAGTATAGGCACATACAGTTGTAACCTCTTAAAATCTGTACTTCTCTTAATAACAGCAGTGACTTCATATTTATCTAATGCTGTTTATCAGCAGAATGGAAATGCAGATGTTTTAGAGCAAAATATATTGTTATCTCTCCTCCTCTTCATAAGATGTTGGCAAACTTCATGTCAGTAAAACCTGGAAACAGTTTTTGTCCCCTTGCGTGTATGCGTTGATTTATTCAGTCACTGATTCATGTCCTATGTAAAGAGGAGGTTGGGAAAGAGGTGTGTGCAGCTCTGTGGGCGGATGTTAGGAGGATCAGGATTTGCAGTTTCCACAAGTCAGACATCTTCTAATGAGCCTGGAGATGCTCAGTGATTTTACTGTTCCCATAAGCAATGGCTGTTCCTGAACCAGAAAGTACCAGTGCCAGGATGGTGCCAGATAGAGAAAGAATGATTAAGGGATGAGTACCTGCTTGTTTGTCAACTTACTTTTCTCCAGTGTAATAACTATATATAGCAGGCTACATATATCTTTACCTTGGCTGGATACATAGAGAAATACGTATTAGTGGTCATTGTCACAAACTTTGCGTGCATGCTGACTGTGTTTAGCCCTTTGGTTTTCCTTGGTCATGACTCTTACTAGCGGGCCTTCCCTGCAGGTGGAGCAGTGCTTGGGAGTAGCGTGTGCCTGTTGTAAGAGAACTTAAATTCCTGTTTGCACAGACAGAAACACGATTATTTCCCAGTTTCTCACCCCATGGAGACATTACTTTGATGCTAGGAACTGTTTCCTTGTTGTTAGTGCCTTTCTTGTGGCTGCAGTTGCTCCGTTCTCCCTTGGACTTGGCATTGATGCTCACGCATGTTGCACACGGGCTGGTTGGGGTTGTGCTGGTAAAACCACTGCCAGTGCAGGGCTGGAGCTGAGTCACCAACTGGAACATGAAGGGCTTTTACTTCTTCCAACTCAATGTGAAGTGTTAGAGTTGTGAATGGGAAAATAAACAGCGAAGTGGATGCAGAAGACTTCAGGTCCTCTGGCCCCAGGTTTTCCAACAGTGCCAAGTGATTTTTGTATCTAAGAGGTTCCCGTGGTGTGTGTTAAGAACCAGCTGAAACTTTTGCACTGAACCCCTGCAGAATCCTTGTGATGTTGGAGAAATTCTCTCCCTCTTCCTCAGACAAGCCAGAACTGATGAATTTCCCTACTCTGTCGGTAAGGAAAGTGGAATTTTTAGCAAGGAGATGCCTCATTGTCTAGAAATAACCAGAAAGTGCTGGAAATCTTCCCTGCTGCTTGGAGTTTGTGGAGTTTCAGGGTGTTTTTAGCTGTTGGTAGCCAGGACCCTGCAGATTTAGGGTGCTTGTTTGAATGGCACCTCCAAGGCTTTCAGAGCTATCCCCTCCTAATACAGTTGGAGCTTGTGGCTCTGGATGAGCTGTTTAGAGCTGACTCTGAACTGGAGCGTATTCAGAAACCACCCCCGTTTGTATAACGCAAGGAAGGAACAAGGAATATGAAAACACAGCTTCTGAGATCTCTGTGAAAGATTCTTATTATCCTGCCCCAGATGGCACCAGCTGTACTCTTGGACCAATACTAAATGACTGTGGCTTGTGCCAAATATGTACTTGAGTGGGTTGTACATGCCCTTTACAAATAGAAGTTGAATGTTAATAGATACTGAATGAAGCCCATTGCCAAACCAAACAGAGCCCCTGGATATATACAGGGCATGCAGGGAAATTATACATTTCAGTGGCGCTTGCTGCAGAATGCGTGCAAAGGATTTCAAAGTGTTGGTGGATTTAATGTGGTCGTTGCTAATTCTCTGTATGCTAATGGCTGTGTGAAGATGCAGGAAGAAGAATGAGGGAAGGTTAAAAGCCCGCTGCACTGATATCATGTAAATTCAGGATAGGGTCAGCGTTTGGTGTTGTAAACAACATCACATCTCAGAGTACATGGAGTTCTGATCCTTTCAGGTATTCGAGCCTTTGTCTGCTGATATAACGCTTGCCTGTCAGCCCCACGGTCAGAGGCCCAATCTTTTTTTCTTCAGTTGCTGAAAAGGTCCCAGCGCCACATCGGGGCAACATACTGGCTGCCTATTCTCCTTCCCTATGGAACGCAATCACTGGACAACTCTGCTATAATTCACTCCCTGGCCAGCCCTTTGAAAAGGTGGGCTGCCTCAGTGCTGTTAGCCCAGCAAGATAAATCATGTACTCGAAATTAACTTCCATTGAAAGGAAGGGGTGGAAGAAAAGCCGACTGGTCAGGCGGAGCATGCTAAAGAAAAGATGACTAGAGTTGATAAATGTCATTGCGGATAATTTGGGGGCTGTGATTAAGATCTTATCTAGGTAGGAAGTAAATAGAAAAGACTTAATAAAAGTCCTTCCCAGGGATCCGTCCTTATGAACTTGGGGAAGTTTTAATTTTTTGTGCAGTGAATATTGAGGAGAGCACCGGGAAGGTCCCTTCATTAAAGGGAAAGTTGTTTTCCGGGTGCTGCCGACAGAGATTTGCAGGGTGCCCGCGTGGATCTGTGCGTCTTCCCCCCGCTCCCTTTTCTTTTCCAGAGGAGAAAGAAAGCATCTTTGTCTGAAAATTCCTCTATAAAGTTAAAGGATAAACAACTGGGGGGAGCTGATGGAGGCTTCTGGGTAACAATCATCTGGTTTTTCTCTTCTCTTTTTTCTGTCTTTAATGAATGGGCTTTACTGCCATAAAATTCCCTACAAATAAAATGTAACCTTATCCCCAATATGTGTAAGGGAGAGAACGCAGAGGCCTGTTTGTCCATAAATTCACATTCTGTTCGCTCAGAGAGCATAAACTGCCTCCTGTTTTTATTGTACTGGCCAGAATTTGCTTTTATTATATTATTAGCAGTAGTTTGCCTTGGGTTTTTTTTGGTCCAACCAATTACTCCAGCAACCTGCAAGCGGTAGTAAAGTGGGTTTAACATCTGCGGGACTGAGTGACGGGCATCCGCAGCCCGGCGCGATTCCCCGGGACTTGGCTGGCTGTAGTGCGTGCGCTGCCTTTACACCGCGGAGCAGCACGGGCCATCCCAGCAGCTGTACAGCTGTTTTCTGTGCAGGGACCTCTGCTAGCTAATGAGAATGCTAAGGATTTTATTGAGGAGGGGGTCCTGTGATCTGCAGCCTCCCTAATCCGGATCTCTGAGGGATACGGAGCTGCTCGAGCTTTCCAGAACCCTTGAAATGCCACCTCCTAAATTACCCCGGCTTCTTATTTCCTTCCTCCATATATTTTTACTACTTTCCCCAGCACGCAGAAGGTATTTTGATGGGAAAACTAGGTGATGTACTTAAAAATGAATTTAAATATTGCAAAAAAGAACAGATAAGGGCAACCAGAGAGGAGATGTGAGGATCCAGGGGCTCTGTGTTGTTACCTAGGCTTGAGCAAATCAAGTTTGGAGATAGGAAACAATACCGGTGTGCCTCTAATCCCTTTGTATGTCAGGGCTGTCTCCCTGCTGTTCCAAAACCAAAGGGCAAGAGGCAAGAAGAGCAGGTAGTTACAAGCTGTTTGTCTTCCAGAAGCACTGTTGAGTAGATTATTGTACAGTAGTGAAGGACAAAAGCAGAAACTGCCGTTGCACAGCGCTGTTATTGTGTGCGCAGGGCAGCAGCTGCATCGAGGAGGAAGCTTTGGTGCGATGGGGACGTTTCCACAGCACATAAGGAGTTTGCAGAGCTGGTTGGAGCTGGTCTTCAGCGCAGATAGGGTTTAACGTATGTGCAGAGAGCAGTGGGATGCACGCGGTGCTTCCGTTGGCGAACTATAACATTAAACCTGCCCAATTGCAGGTACGGGATGAGCGAGCCCGATCCTGTCCTCCGCAAGGCAGTGGCCAGCACTCCAAACCTTGGGAAAGGATAACCAATGTTGTGAGGCTTTATGAGAGCTTCACCAGGAATGCTGCCCACAAGGAGCCTTGACTGCAGCTTCAGCTCCGAGACGCCTGCAGCCTGCTTTGTAATTAAACACTTACTTAAGTGTGTGGCTGCGCTGTTGCTTTCTTAGCCCGGGGAGGGTCTTGCTTGTATTTAGTTTAAGATCCTGCAGTAACAAAACTTGTGAAGTTCTGATGGAAGCCGTGGGTTTAAGTAGTGCCTGTTCCAGTCCACACAAACAGAGGCTTTGTAGGAGCAAGAGCTGAAACATTAAGCCTTATCTTCCCGTTTGTAAATTCCCTGTGCACCGAGGCAGATTTCTAGGTGTGTATTCCCTGTTTCATAGAAGTATGAGCCAAAGTGTAGCGTTTAGTGTTCTGTGGAATGAGGTGCCTGCCTGGTGAGGCACTCCTGCCATCCCTGTGTCACTGGGCACTTGAGCTGCTGGGTTACCTGCTTTAGAAATACAGACCATAAAATGGGTATAGATGTTGGCCATCAGGTGCTAAACAAATGTTGTTCTCAGGGTGCTTTGCGTGCCTGGAAGTGTAAAAATACCAGTGGCTGTGATGAGGATCTCTGTGCAGGCTCAGCACCATGTGCACAGCTGGTGGTGGATGATGAAAACGACCAAATGAACTTTCCTCACATCTTGTGAGCTGTGCTGTGAGACTCAGACATCTCTTAAACAGGGAAAGTCAAACAGGGAGCTGCCAGTCTGGGATGCCACGAGCACCAACGTGCTCCTGTGGCTTGTGTCTTTGATGCTTTCTGCAAGCTGTGTGCCCCGCTCTCACAGCTGATGCTAGTGCAGGTGTTGCCATCCTGCCTTTAAGGACATTCTGAAGGTAGCTACTGGGCTGACTGCTGTTCTCAAGTATTCTGACTCAGTCGCCTGCAGCCTTCTGCTGGCCGCTCTCTTTTCATGTGCTTCCCATGGAAAATCCAGTGTTCTTTAGAAATGTCTCCACTGAAATCCAGTCTGAAACACAAACCCCTTCCTCATTCAAAACATATCCTGAGCCCAATCCATGACCGCTGTCCAAGCCATCGACATCATCATTTTCCAGTGATCTCACCAGCATATCAGAATCTCCCTTGTTAATGACTCTGAGAAAACTGTGGACCCAATAAACTCCGTGTCAGGTGAAGAATACAGTGAGGATTGGGAAGTGACAGATAAAGCAAATATCCTGCTCCTAAACAAACACAGCAGGACGGGAGAAAATGACAAATGACGGGATTGTGTCAGCTTGAAAACAGATTGGACTAATGGCATGCTGGACTTTGCACTCCGGGGGATCGATACTCTATCAGGCAAGAGAGCTTGAGACCTTGTGAATAGCATTTGTATGGACAGGAGGCAGAGATCTGCTGATAGCGGGTGCGTGTTTTGCTCTCACAGCACTGGGTCCAGCACACGGGGAAGCTGGAAGGGGAATTCTGCCCAGCTGGGTTTGTGCAGGCTGGGGGGAGCCCATTCCTCAAGGCTGGAAGCAGGGATGTGGCGCTCTCTGTGTGTCTGCAAAGCCCGGGGGCTGCCAGGCCTGGGGCTCGCCTCGCTTCTTCCTTTCAAGCCTTCCCTTTGCTTCCTGGGGCAGGGGCAAGGGATTGAGTAGTTGTGAAGTGAGGAGCTTCCGAGTTTCTCACTGAGCCGCGTTCTGCCAGCGCCGGTTGGGTTTTGGTTTGTCCTTAAGCAGGGCCCTGAGGCTCCTCCCGCTGCTGGCGAGTCCAGAGTCCTGCTGATTGCACCCCCGGCTGCACCCTTCCCTCCCTGCCCTTCCTTCCTTTTCCAGGGACCGCGAGACAGCCCCTGCCTCGATAAGGAGCCTCAGCGGCGCGGCTGCCCCATGGCACAGGGATGCGATTCCATCCATCCCACCAGCAGCACGAGGGTTTATCCTAAAGCTTTGCAAAGCTCGGTTTGCTGATGGGCTCTTCATGCCTTTGTGTGCTCAGGCTCAGTCCTGGCTGGCTTTTTGTGGCTCAGAAGCCTCCGAAGGCTTTGGGAAGAGCGATGGAGGCGACTGCCCAGGGCTCTGTAAGTCACTGGGGCTCTGAGCTGCACCGTGCCAGGAAAGGAAGCGTCAACCCCTACAGAGGCCCTGGGCACCATCCTGTGACACACGCCAGGTTTGCTGTGTTTGAGTAGGTCCTACTCAAAATACACAATCCCATCATTCTGAGAGCGTTCCCCCTTCAGCCGGCATGCTCGGAAGGGTTAACTGAGTTCTGATGCATTGCACTCTCCTTAATAGCTATTAGTTGTTTACCTGAGCTAATAAGATTAATGTCATAATGAATATGTATAAAACCCCCCTTGGACAGACCCACACGTGCTTTTAGATTTATGTGCTCATCGTCAGGAGCAGGAAATTAACGCTGAGGAACCATTGCAGGAATGCTTTTGCCTGGTCAGGAAACCAGAAAGAACTAAGACCTTATAGATCCCATCCTACAGCTCCCAGCGGAGGGCTCGCAGGGAGCAGTCGGAACCATCACTCGTGTGCACGAGGGTTTGCAGGAGCAGCCTTGGAAATGTGTGGTTTTAACTCGGAAGGGTCAGGTTCAGAGCCCAGGAGATCCCTCCATTGCTTGTGCTTTTCCAAGGTGTTTATTCAGCTTTAAAGTCTCTTTGGAGAGAGAAGGAAGGAAAACTCCTCATGTGCCCATTGGCTTCTCTGTTGATATTTCTCTCTACCCATTTGATATTTTAGATAAATAGGCATTATCTCATCTGAAGGAGCCCTTTGGAAGGCAGCAAGTATTTTTTATTAGAGCCTAACGAGCTGCTCCTTTAGAACTGATATCTATAGAGCTGTGCTGCGGGAAGGTGGGGGTTTTGTGAAGGCCATTTAACAAAAAACCCCAAATTAAATTCCAAGCAAAATAGGTAGAAATAAATCATGGAGAAATTTAACTGTGAGCAGTGTAAATATTGTTAATGGTCCAGTGTTTAATGAAAATCAAGTACTCGTGGTTGCACAGAGGTACCAGAATGCACGTGAGTTGCAATAACCTCTATGGGCACTCTGGAAAAGAAAACAACTCATAAATGAATGCATTTTTCCTCTGAAGGGCCCTGCCTATTCCTTGCTTTCCTTGTCCCATAGAGGCTACTGCAGTGCACATGTGCACATGAAGAGATGATGAAAATGATGGAGCTTAAATGGAAACATGGTGCCACCAGGACTGCTGGGGAGGAGGGAACACTCTCACGTGCTTTGCTTCAATTGCAGGAGGGAAGGAGGTCAGAGAAGAGAGTTGCCAGCTCAGGATCTCTGCTGCATGGGAACGGACCTGGCTTGCAGTGAGAGTTGGGGTGCACTGGGGAGGGGGGGCAGGCGGGGAAGGGTAAGTTTAGTCTCATTATTGTCTGGCTGGCTTGGTTACTGACGCGATCTCACTGCTCCTGCTTGTCAGACAGTGCAACTATAATAAATAATAGCAATGTTATGCTGAGAATAAGAACTTGAGGCCATTTAATGTGTCTTTCCAATATTGCCTTTGCTTTCCTGCATTTCCTCAAACAGCAGCAGTTCAAGCCAAGTAACAGGCAGAAAACTCCTCTCTTACTATCTTTTCTCTTTTCTCTGTAATTTATGCATAACGTGTGCTCAGAGGAGCTAGAGGAAAAAGGAGGGGTTTGCATTTATTTTGGCTTGTCTTCCCTTGTAACACGGTTGCTTGGGCCAGAGAAATTGCACGGCGTACGGGTGGCGGCATGGGGGCAAGCTCTGAGCATCCCAAGGAACACATCCCTCTTCTGCTTAGCTGTAACAGTAAATGCATTGCTTCGCTGAGGCGTTAATCGGAATCAGTTGATGTATATAATAAATGAAAGCTAATTCCCCACTCAGGTATCTCAAAGGAATCCACTAACTCTGTTTTCTTTAAGAAAACCAGAACACTTGGATGTGTCTGTGCCCAAAGGCAGTGGCCAGAGGCCTCCTCACCTGGGCAGCACGAGGGATCTGCACGCCCCTGTGTGCGGTGCATGGAATGAGGACACTTTGCTTTTCCAGACACATTTTTGTCCATGAAAGGGAGCTCTGGAAAGAGCCTGGGTGCACGTTCTGAGCTATCTGCAGTGTACCCGGCTCCTGCAGCTCCCTACCTTAGCAGCCAGCTGCGCATGAGGGAAAGTATGCGCCTTGGATTTGACAAGTAAAAATGCATTGGCTCTGCCACAGTCATTTGTCTTTATTGTGGCCCTAATTTGAATGAAAGCAAGTGCTAATGGAGGACACGGTTTGAGAACACTGCACGTGGGCAAGCCCCACCTCGGGAGGGGAATGCATGGCTCGATTCAGCAGCGCCGGTTATCTTTGCTGCCGGCAAAGTTTGCCAGCACGGCGACGCCAGTTCCTGCTGCAGCTCCATCGCAGCCTTAATCCTTCCCGTTCCCCTGCCCCCTCCAAACTTCCCTGGTGAATTCATCTAGAAACACATCGATTCCATGCTGCGCCGGAGTGGGACAGTGCCCTGCTCTGCAGAGAGCTCTCGCTGTTTCCCTTTCATGAGCAGGCACAGCCTGTGTCTGTCAGCACTGCTTGTCCTGGAGTACGTCTTCCTTGTGCTCCACAATACGAGCTGCTCATCAAGGCAAGACAGACGTGTTAAATAAAGTGCCATGAGGCCTGCTCGCTCGCGCAGTGGTAGCCCATTGTGCTGCCGTACGGGTGAGCTGGGGATGGGTTTGTCCCTTTGGAATCCTGTTTAATTATCTTTAGCATGATTCCAGCTTGAAATGATATTTCAATTGAACAGAACTCGGGGGACAGTTGCCTTCTTCCGCGTCTTTGTGAATATTCATGCACCGATTTGTTCGGATGGGGAGCGGGGGTAGGAAGTGGGGATGGGAAGAATCTGACCATTTAAAGTGTAAAAATCAAGGCTGGATGGGGTAGCACTGAAACTGCAAGCTCTGCTTTCAAGTACGTGTTTTAGGGCTATGTTTTTTTAGTTTTCCCTTCCCTTTAGCTTGTTCAATGCAACCTAAGGTGAAGTGCAGCTCTTCTTTGACCAAATCCAACAAGTGCAGGGGCTGGGAAGATCTGTTGGGGGAGGCAGCCAAGTGATAAAAACTTCCTTGTGAACAGAAATGATCTGCACTGTTTCCCCCTTTTTTACCTCACTTCTCAGCCCCGTCTCTTTTCTTCCAGTATCAATCCAATTATTTCACACTGTACTGAAGGACCTGACACGTGGCTCCTTAAGGTTTGGGAATTCTTCTAGTTTTGGAGATACCTGAACCAAGGTGCAGGTTTTCCCTCTCACATTCTGCTTAACCTTTTCCCTTCTCTCTCCCAGTTCACCCATTTCCCGCTTGAACCCGGGTGGTCCTTTCCGAGTACAGGCCTGTGGCAGCCCCAGTGCTTCCCTTGTGATGGTAACTTGGCAAGTTTGTGCTGGGTAGTGTCTGAAGACCAAGGCATTAATTGTGCTCCCTGGAGGAAGATGCTTTGTGCAATCAAACCCCTCCCAACCCTCTAAGAGCAGTGTTAAGGCTTTTAATATCATGGTTTCTGGGTCCCATAGGAGGCTGGGGAAAATAGAAATACTTCTAACAGTCAGGGTCTAGTTTGAAACAATGAGCACACCAACCCCTGAATAATTAAAGAGATGGATACAGTCTGGTTTAGCCCTCTTGTTTATTCAGTATTATTTAATTTCACAAATATTAAGTTTCCCTCTTCCATCATCAACACCCCTCCCATGGGATGCAAGTTACCACCAATTTCATTCTTCTGAAGCCTCATTAATGTCACCAGTTGTTCACTTTGACTTATGGGCTTAAATTACCAGTGACTGGAACAAGTGTAAATACAGTGGGGCTGCCCTCGAAAAGCCCATCCACACTTAAAACTTCTGTAGTAAACAAGAGCTGGGAAAGTCAGGAGGCTACAGATGGGGTTAGGGCATTAGGATAACTCCCTCAAAAGTTCCCTGATGCTGGACAGAACCTAAACCAAGCAGTGGAACAATACCAGTTGCAATAAAACAGCAAGAACAGATGACTCACAGGTACTGGACATAGGAAATGTAATGCTAAATACCTAAGCAAAAGCAAGGGAGACGGGTAACTGATGGCTGTTCATTCCTCACTGTGTTGCTGCTGACAAGGCACACAGGTGTCTGCGTTTAATTACACAAAGCAAGGGTTAGCCGGGGAGCTGGGATGTAAGGTTCGTGTCAATGACAGAGAAATCATGGATTAACTGGGGATGGTGAGGGATGCGAGACACCCCTCGTCCTGTGCTCTGGACTGTTTCCCCCTGCAGGGGAATCACCATCAGAGCCCACCCAGGGCTGAGAGTGCAGCACCACAGGTTTCTCATGGACGCTTTGTAAGCCCGTGGGACATTCAGTGGGAAGCTGGGAGAGGCACTGAACCAACACACAGACAACTTGCTGTCATTCCAGACTCCCTCCTTAGCTGCAGGAGCTAGAGAAGCACATGTTGTCAACTTCTATGTTAAAGCTTCAAGCTGTAAAATAGAATGTAATTACTAATGAAACACAGGCAAGTAACAGGCGTGCTCCAGAGTGAAGCATCGGATGAGCTTCAAGCAGGAGGAGGCCAAGTGCTTTTAAAGAACTACAGCAAGGGGGGAAAGGGGTTGTGCATAGAGACTGTCAGAGCAACACGCGCGTAGAAATATTTCCTGAACCTCACATTTTTACAGGAGGGTTTATAATGCTGGCACCATAGTGGGATGATGATTTAATAAGAGAAAAAAACTCTCTTTGACTTGCGCTTGCGGCACAATGAACATAGCCACAAGAGTGAGATAATTTCACATGCAGACATTAAGCTGTTAGTACAATGGTTAAGCATTAAAAGTTTCATCCTTGCTGTTTCTCCTCCAATGAGGAGCTCTTTGGTATTTAGATTAGCAACAGGATATAATAAACTCGTTAACATGTCAGAAATCTTGTGTTGGGAAAACCTACGTGGCTGGTCTCTCCTCTTTAGCTTTGTTGTGTGGTGAAACGCAGCAATTAGTGCTGTGACTGGGGGACAGGCTGGAGGCAGCAGCCAGGCGTAGCTGGGGCTGACTTGGCACAGCATTCCCAGGAAGTCCCGCCTGGTTTCCAGTATAATGTGTATTAAACCAGTGAGACATCAAAATGTATGTTAACAGAGTGCTTGCACAAGTGCAGCCGTACAAAGAGGCCAGGATCTCGGCAGTACAGATGCACTGTATGTGCAGATAGAGCCAAGCGTTGCGGCCACAGAGGGTGAAGGACAAACGGGATTTTCTAGTGCAAAGTTTTCCTGCTAATAGACAATATAGATTTTTGTTGCATCTATTTTTTTTAGCTTGGTTTAAAGCTCTGAAATTGCAGCTGTTTGGGCAATTACAAACGGCAAACGTTAATTAAACCCAAAACAAACCAACAAGAAGCAATAGGAAAAAGTTCCTTGATGGGGAACAAAAACATTTTTGTTGAGGCCTAATAGAAGTTTGAGCTTTGTCCTAAAGCTCTCTCCAGTCTGCAGTGCCTCTCGCTTATTGAATAAGTGAAATGAAGCCCTTGGCGAGAGCTAGTAAGTGTGGGACAAAGGGCAGCAGTGAAAAATGAACACAGTTTCAAAATGCAGAGAAACAGATGTGAATCTGCAACAGAGAAAAAGGAGGAAGGGAAGCCCATTACAGAGACCATACCAAGGGCAGGATTTAAAGCTGCATGACATTTTGCTTACTGTGTTGCTTGCACCACGCAGCATTTTCCAGGCTGGTCCTCTTCATTATCTCTGATACCAGGTTGCAGAGAGGCTGCTTTTCAAACAGTGTCAAACATCAGAAGATTCTTGAGGAATATGCATCAAAAGACCTCGGGCAGGGCGGGGGGAAGGAGAAGGTGGACGCTTATTAAGTCCTGCTAATGTTAGTGATGTATTGAGTGAAACATCATGAAAAATGAAAGCAAATCCTACTATAATCTTGACAGAACAAAAGGCTTTCAGTTAAAATAGAAAAATGCTAAGGCGGTATATATCAAACATAACTTTTATATTAAATGTGCATGTGGTAGAATATGGATCACATTATAGGAAATGTTGTTTGCTGGGGTTTTTTTGCCTTCCATGAGCACCTAAAGCTCTTGCTTGGGAAACTTTTGGCCAGTGCTCTGCTTTCTGTTGGTAAAATTAGATTTTCTTGTGTTTTGTAATTACGAGGGATTTGCCCATCTGCACTTGGAAGAGAAAAGATTTTGCTCATCAGTCATTAAGTACAAGGTTTACATGTCTAGCCTGAGTGAAAGTAGCTGTACTTCTCATTCATCTTTCCTTGACAGGATAAACCCAAGATATTGAAGCAGTTATTCTTCTTTTTAAAAATCCCACCTTTTAGAACCACTTAATGATATCAGATTTATCTGATGACTCTGTTTCTTTGAGCACAACTTTCCCTGTTCTAATTACGGCCACCCTTTGTTCTAAGCATAATAAAATACAAGGCAGAGTTGGCACAGGAGCAAGGTGCCCCCTAGCAAAAGTCAAGTGCTTGCAAAGAAAATAAAACTCTCAGTTCCTCCTTGAAGTCCGGTAGCTCTCGCAGCAGCAGTCGTTTCCCTTAATGCAGTTAATTTGTCACAACTGGAAAGAAGTCTTTTAAAATAGCCCTCTCCTTAAAAGTGAACGTAGCCTCTCCGGCTCATCTCGCCTGGTGCTGAAGTCGTCATCTTGGCAGTGAGGAGAATTCATGTATTAGTTTAGGGCTCAAGCAACATAAACAAAACTCAAGTGGCTGGAGGGAAAAAGGGATCATTATGTGAGAGAAAAAAAATTAAACATCTTGACTCAACAAATGCTCCAGTCCTGTCTTATACCAGACTGTCTGTGTGCCAAGTTACAGGGAAGTCATCTGACTTCGGGGGGGAGAAAGGGAAACAGGGCTTATGTTTCGATGTGCAGAAATGTAATACAGTGAAAAAGGGGAGTTTTCTAAATATAATTTTTTAAGCTTTTTTTTTTTTTTTTCCCCTTTTATATCTTTAGAACTGTTTCACTTTAAACATGATTGTGCCAAATGCAAATAAGTGTTGAAAAGGAAGTTTATGTTTCTTACGAGAGTGGAGAAGACCAGAACAAACCCCAAGCCGATTCCTTTATGGCTGTCCAAGGAGGGCATCGTCACACGATGGGCCGTCTTCTGGAAAGAAACCATGACAGATTGGAGGGAAAAGATTTCTCTATCCATCTTGTTATGTCACCTCTTATAAATCAACATATCTTCATTAATTACATTCTTTTCATACCAAGACTTTAAAATTGATGAGGGTGTGCCAGTGTGTATTTATTGCTCATTAGCTGCATGACTCTGTGGAGTTCTTGTGCTCTATTCCCACATGTTCAGAAACTCGGCAGCATACTGTGGACATCTCATTTTACTTACTGTATGGATAACTGTCTCGGTCACGGTGACTTAATTGTATTGCTATCCTGAAGCAGACATAGGAGATGCATAAAATTCGGTGTGTATGCATTTTTACCTGTCACATGCATGCACATAAATATCTGTACCTAAATGGGCACATGTAGGGACCGCAGTTTATTTCCACGTATGGACAACAGCATATTTGAGAGATCACAGATGCTTTTCTCATTTATAAATTAAATAGCAGCCAGCGGGTTAATTCTGTACGATATCAGCAATAGCTGTTCCTTAGTCAACCCCACCATGCAGAAGGTCATAAACTAAATATTTCTGTGTCTCGTTCTGATGTGCCAAAATTTACTTGAGAAACAAAATGAAGATGAAATGAGTCTTTTAACTGAGTTAGTAACTAGGCACATTTGATATGAGCTACAGTCTGAACTGCAGAGATTGATCAAGGCAAATAAAGCTTAAAGGGAAGCAGTCTGAAATGAGTTCTGGTGCCACTGGAACAGAAACATTCCAGGCTGTGGGTACAGCTCAGTGCAGATATCTGGGCAGAGCCTGCTCGTCCCGTCTCATTATTCCAAGAGTTGTTTGAAGAGCACGAGCCAGCCCTGCCAGAGCCACAGAGGAAATGGTGAGGGGAAGAGGACAGCATGGAGAGTTTCCCAGACTACAGCTAGCACAGGGAGATAGCAACCAGATGGAAGCTGTCAGCAATAGTGAGGGTATTGCTACTGCTGTTTGAAAATGGACAGAGTAAGGAATGGAGGGAAAGAGGGGGAAGAGGCCGAGTGAAAGATGGATTGCACTGAAGAGCAGAAGAGGAGATACTGAAAAAGAAGTGGGGAAGGGGTGTGTGAGGAGTTCTGGGTTAGAGCAGCCTGGCTCCACAGTGTGCTAACACACAGGAACCTTGTTACTGAGAAATAGCCCAGTTTACATATTTTGTTTAAAATTTAGCCGGGCCAAAACAAAGGTCTTTCAGCGTTTGCATTAAATTCCAGAGAGATTTGCTCTCCTAAATACTTAGTAAATATGGCAATTGCTTGGGATGAAGGTGCAGATTTGGATTTCTGTCTCGTTGATCTGGAGCTGGAAATAAAGTCTGGGTCTCCCTCAGCCTGTCACCTACCTGAAAACCACCCCAGGTGTGCAGTTGTAATGCTTCTGTTCCACCAGTTCCCTGGTGCAGGGGTTTGTGTTTTCCAGCCTGACAGTACAGCATTAACCTGCGATGAGAGGGATGCTGGTTGAAATTCCCATTCTCTCTCAGACAAGGTTCCTGACCCAGCACAGTTTTAGCTGTTTTCAGCTGGAGCTGTGGTTTGCTTGAGAAACTGGGAAAACTCAGACAAAAGTTCCTGCCAGGCTTACCCACAGCTTTATTCTTGGAGCTCACGAATGAAACGCAGTCCCGAGCAGGCACCTACTAAGTCAAGTCAGTTTGTCTAGCAAAGATGCATCTCTGGATGCGATCAAGCATTATTTAAGGCTACAGAGAGTTTGGGAGACCAACTGCTTTAAAATGCAACTCAGGAGTGTGAATCCGTGCTGAAAGCACTAAGGGGGAAGCAGGGCTGCTGCTGTTTGATGGGAACCCAAGCTCTGGGATCTAGAATTTGTTTTGTCCAGCCACCAAATTTCTGCATCAAGAGCCAGTCAAAGGCCTGATAGTGGAAAACAAACATCTGGTCCTCAAGACAAAAGAGGTGTGTTCCTTAATTCATCTTTAATTATAACTATTTCTTGTGCTGTTAATTGATGCCCAACATTTATAAAAGCTGCTACCTGTTGCACTTCATGGTACACAGGCTATGAGTTGTTTTTGCTGTTCTCCTGGGTTTTTTGATGCATCGCTGTATGCAGAATTCTTCTCTCAGGTTACTGGCAGTATCTTTAAGCGATGTCAAAATAAAGGCTGAAACAAGAGCACTTAAGCTCGGGTGTATCCAGCACAACTGGCACTTCGGTTTAGTTACTTTGTTTTGACTGCTTCAGTGGAGATCTCAGTCTGGTCTTGCAACTAGTCCGTGGTTTTTTACTTTCCCAGCCTGGCCTGTCCAGCAACTTAATACAATTTATGTATTAGTATTGCTGAAAGTATTTTCCATGCGTTATAACAGCGACTCTTCAACGGCAGTGTGGGTCATGCAGATACTAACACGAGGGATGCCAAGATCTCTGTGCTCTCTGTGAGCGCTGTTCCTGAGAGGCAGAGAACTTGAGGCTGTTTTCTAGCCTGTTTGTCGACAGGAATGGTGGTCACTAACGGGGAAGATGCATTCACTTGGAGTGTGTTTACTTCAAAAACAGCGATAAAAGCAGCCTGTGCGATGGTGTGAGCTGGGGTAGGAGTGCACATGAAGTTCCCTATGGTCAGGGTTGCGGTGCGTGATGGCTGAGGCTGAGCAAGGTAATGCTTGAGGGTTGTTGCAGCGGCGTTTCTGGGGTGTGAAGCACCTGAGCCGTGTGTTCGCTGCGTGTCGGGCTCTGGCAATGAGCGCTGGATGCACCCTGAATGCTCCCTCGCTGCAGGGAGCGTCTCGCCCTCCGAGTGGGCTCCAACTGGGGTGCTCCGTGACCCGCGGGCTGTGCGGCGGGGCTCGGTGTCCCCCACGGCACCCCAGGAACCCCTCACACCCCGCTTCCTCCCTCGCTGTGCTCGGAAGGGGCCCTGTGCGTTTCCCACAGTTGGATGCAGCCTTTCCTCGCCGGGAGCCCTGGAACCCGCGCGGCTCCGTGCCCCTGCCCCTGGGCCTCGTTGAGATACAGTCATGGTGAACGCCTCTGGGGTGCTGCGGCCCTGCTCCCTGCCGCTGCCCTCCCGGAGGCTGGTGTGGGCAGGCAGGCACGGCCGCTCACTCAGCGGTTCACCGGTGGAATTTCTCCCGCACTAATGGAGCGCGGAAACCGGAGTCCCTCAGCTGCAGCCACATGTTGTGCTCTTAGCCCCAGGCCGGGGCATGGGGCCCTGCCCGGGGCCGGGCCCCCCGCGGGCTGCCCCCGGGGCTCAGGTGAGCGGGCGAGGCGGGACTCCCGGCTCCGGTTCCGCTTTCTGCTGCCCGCCCCGATAAGTGCCGAGCGTTCGTAACTTGCCTTTGACAATTATTGGTGTGATTTTTGGTGGTTTTTCCCCCGGGAGGGATGATGAAATGATAATGAAATGCCGCCCGCTGGAGGCGACGTGCCAGTGCCCGGCTCCAATGCCGGCATTAGCCTAATTCAGTAAGTGCTAGATGCCCGCTTTGTTTGTGTGGAGCTTGCAGCCCTATTGATGTCAAGCAGGCTGTTAAAAAGCATAATGACATGGCATTAGAGACCCCGAGAGCAATTAACAGGCTGCTTAATTAGCAAAAGGAATTAGAATTTGAGTGGCTGATCTTTGCTTAAAGACTTGTAAAAAAGCTGGAGCAGTTATCTGATTATGCATTGATCAAACAGGCTAACCCTGTCCTTAGGTAATTCTCTTCCCTCCATTGTGGTCTTTGAATATACAACTGTTTAAATATGCTGACCTGCCCCGAGAAACCGGAGGGGAGCTGCACCCGCGGGGCTGGGCGGCAGTGGGACCCCGCGCCTCGGCCCCGGGACGGCCGAAGCCTCGGGAGGGCCCCGGCTCGGGGACGAGGCTTGGCCCGAGGGGATGAGGCCCGGTGAAGGCCCCGGCCTGGCCCGAGGGCGTGAGGCCCAGTGCAGGGCCCGGCCCGGCCTAGGGACAAGGCCTGTCGTGGGCCACCTGCCAGGGCAGCAGCCAGGACACATGTGGGGCCACCCCGGAGGTGGCCCCCCGGCCCCTTCTGCTGGCTCTGGAGCCCAGGGCCTACCCTTTGCTCGTGCGTCTGACTGTCCAGGCTGCCTTTGGCAGGCAGAAGGGGCTGTTGTGGGGCAAGGGGAAGGGAGGAGCCATGCCCATGGCTGGTGGAGGTGTGCAGCTTGCACAGGGAGGGGGCTGGAGGAAGTGAGTTACAGCATCCTGAACGGGGCTGAGCTGGGAGAAGGTGCATGTGGGGATGGCAGGTCCCGATAGCGCTGGCGGGATCCTGGAGAAGGCACAAGCACGTTCACCCCTTGTGCAGACACACTCGCACTCTCTCCCGTGCAGACACACTCATGCCCTCGGCATCTCCACTGCGCTGCTGGCAGCCGAACGCCAGCGAGGTGATTGATTTTACACAAACAGGCGCACGCACACTGTATCGTTTGTTCTGCTGCCTTCGGGTTTGATTCGCTCCAAGTGTGTTATGACACCCTCCCTCATCAAATAATGGTGGAATCGCAGTTGGGGCGGGAGCGCAGAGTGCTGCTGGGGAAGGGGAGAAGTGTGGGCATCATAAAATGCTTGTGTTTATTTTAGGTGGTACGTGCAGCAAAATAAACATGTTGAAGTAAAGGAAAAAGAAAAGCAGACCAGACAAAAAGGGAGCTGCAAAGGCACCGTGCTGCTTTAGGAGAGGATTTCAGCAGTGGTTGCTGTGGAAGGTCAGAGTAGACGATCTCAGAATTTCTTTGGCTGTAACACGGATGTGACGCTTGCTTGACCTTGCTGTGCTTTTGGCAGGTGGTTCCCTATTACTGCATGGCACAGAGTTATTAAAAAATCCATTAAGGGCTGTGTTTGTGCTTGCCGGAAGCCCACCTTCCCCAAATACTTTTTTTTTTACACAGCTTTTCCTTGAGTATTGTTCTCTTTGCTCCGCATAATTTTGGGTTATTGGGATAATCTTGTTTAACACTTCTTGATGCAGCGAATATACCCCTTTTTGTCTGGGTTTGTGGGGGTGAGGAAAGAGAATTAACCTTTACCAGGCAGGGGAATTGTGCTGCACCCGGTACAGTTTTCATTGTTTCACTTGCAAAAGTTTTCTTTGACCCAAGTGTGATTGTCTTCAGTTCCTGATGGTTTTATTTTGGAAATGTTAGCTCTAAACCTAACCGCCCAGTCTCTAAACGAGCGCTATTGTTTATTGTTTTCCTTTTAATAATCTTATTTTTTCCTGTCTTCTAGATGGCTAGAAAGAGAACAAAAATCCCCCCCGCCCCCCAGCTTAGCGATTGAAAAACATCTATAGCCACTTTCTCACTGTGGATGCTGTTTGGGAGAGCATTTGTGCTGTGGACGCCTCTTCCAGTGATCCAAGTTCTAGTGAGAGTCTGATTAGTTTTTAATGCTTTGAAATGAGTAAATTGTGATTTGGGTTACAGTAAATCTCTGCTTACAGGAAAATTGTCCTGTAGGGAAATATTTATTACTTCACTACGGTTTGTGTGAGCTCAAATATGTATTGTATTTCATGCCATAGAATTCACTGAAATATTACAGAATATGGTGAGGCTGAACTGAGCTAATCCGCAGCTCACTCACAGCACATCTCAGATTTGCTCCTTTCACACTTTACTATGCTGAGTGCAGCAGTTAGGGGGGTTAAAAGTTGGGGGTTTATGTTTTGGTTTGTTGTTTTTTCCCCCCCAGAGGTACCAGTCACTAAATAGAAGGAGGAGGGAAGTGCCTGCCTGCACTGGAGCTTTTTCATATCACCAGGATGTGTGATGCAATTGCCAGGGAAATTTCGAAGCTGACATTCCAAGGTCTTGATCTAGACATCAGCTGTATGTAGGCAGAGCTCTATGCTCTTGATTTAATTGGGATTGCTTATGTCTTCAGGGATCTGTCCAGACGGGCACCAGCCTGCTATCAGAGAAAAGCCTGTGTTGCATACAAGCATTTCCCTCATCTTTCTACTTTAATGACATATTTCTCCAAGAAAAATGCTGAATCTTGTCCAATAGCTGCGAAAGTGTATTTGAAATAAAAATCTCATTCCTCTGGAGGCTCTGCTCGATGATAAATGGACTATTATGCTGTTCAGCCAAAGAAGATATTCATATCTTCCAAAATTTGAAAGAACATATTAATAACTGATCCTGTGTCTTAAATAAATTCCATATTAAGTTGGATAAAACATATTTTTAAGAAAAGGAAATGACAAGAAGCCTGCGGTTGATGCACATCACTGGATAAATAAGCGTGCAAAGTTATGCTTGTGTTTAAATGATTGTAGGGTGACAGATTAATTGCTTTAGGCTTACTCGGCTAAAGTTCAGTGGCACTTTGGACTTTCTCAAAGCCTTCACCCTGAAGCTAACTGGAAATTCTGATAAAGCCTTTCCTAAAGGATGACTCTAGTTGTCAGGATCAAATCGATTGTGGAAGGAAGAAGCAGACACCCAGCCCATGATACCTGACTCAACCCAGACTCACGCTTTTCACCAAAATGCTGTCAATCTGTGAAGAATTATACAATAAGCACGTGGGGAAAGAACAGATTAAGATTGTTCATTCGTGTCCTGAAGGATCCCAAATGAAAATAAATATCTTTGTCTTGTTTGATCACTTGGAGTAATTAGTTGAAGGCTTGGGAGCATGAAACTTGAGGGACCTTTTCCATAGCAGTTTAAAGGAGCCTTTCAGAAGGAACCTGCAGTCTGTGAGGGTTAGATACTGAGGTGAGTTGGGAACCCCTTGGGTTTTTGGGTGGGGGGTGTTAATGTGTCCTGTGTTTTCTCAGGTATTTGTGTTAGTCTTGAACCAGTGAAGCAAACAGCCATGGTTGTGAAGGAAATGAGAAATTCTAATTGGAAAAATGCGGGGACTGAACCCATCCACAGAAGTTGGTCGAGGGGCAGGTGGATGAGCTGATGCAGCAGATAGTGGCAGGTGTTCTAGAGATAAGCAGCGTTGCACATCAGGTAGAAGTTTGGTTTTTAAAACACAAACTGTTTTACATTTTGCAGTGCTTTTAACTCATTGTTATTGGCTTTAGTGAGTATAAAATATTTAAAAGTTTGCGAAAGCCTCAAAAAAGCGAGAAAAGAAATAAAAATACCATCTGTCTTTTTCCATTAACAGGCAGCTGTTGACTAATAAAAGTGCAAAGTTGGATCCATGTTATAAATGAAGCAAAATACAAGAATCTAAGCAGGTGTTTTTAGCAGTGCCATTGAGCATGGTTGTCCTGAAGTCAGGTAATGCTAGTACAGTTTTGTCTGGTGTGGACTGATACTGAAGACTGGGAGAAGGATCCCTTGGACTTCCCTGCAGTATTCATTCAGGTTTTACTTTGTTGATTAGTTAATCATGGCTGCCCACACACTTTGTGCTCTCTGGGGGAGTAGAAGGAAAAAGGGAATAAAACATTCCAACTCGTGCAAGTGTAGGGACAGGAGGGAGGGAATTTAAATTGAGTTGGTGGAGTCATACCGGTGTAGGTAATCTTGACCTAATTAGTCTAATGGAACATAGTCCAGCACTAAGCATCTGGGCTGGGATTTTTCAAAAAGTAAAGATTAAATGTAAAGAGATTAGACAACTTTTATTTTTTTCTTTCCTCTGCAAGATATTAGCTGTTCAAAAATGACAAAAATGTCCTTAAGCCTCTCTGAAGGAAGGGTGACCAAACAGACTGCCTTTTGTTCTGCAATGGAGCTTGCTTGCAAGCCACTGAGAGGTGGTGTCCGGTCACTGTGTGCGGGACCCAGAAACATGACTTATCTATCGCCAGGAAAGCGAATCAGGCTGGGTATTAGCAGGGGGATTAAAAGTCGAAGTTGCCAGTGCATCAGGGAAAACACTGGCCACCCACAAGGTCTGTTGGAGAGACAGGTTTGTGAAACCTTGCTGTAAACGAGAGGAAAAAACTGAGGCAATGATCTTCCCAGTGCTAGTGTAAATGAGCCTTGGATTCATTATATTAATACTGACCTGGTGTTAAGGTATGGATAACAGATGCCACTGCTTGTAAATAGCACTTAGGCTTCTGCATGTTCGTGTGACCTCTGAAAATGAATACACGTTCCTAAACCTTACACTTAGGTAGCCTTGAGACCTTCATGATACGCACAGGCAGATGGCACATGTTCTAAGCAGCTATAGATTAGGAAGTTAAGGTGCTGGTTTTGTGTGAGGTACTAGCTCTCTGCTGCTGCCTGGTATGGAATCAGGGTATATTCAGATGTTAAAATTTTGCTGTTTTGTTTAAAAGGATAAAAGCTACTTGTGAATATGCAATATTGTGGGAATTTCAAATGGTGATGGTAGTTCTTTAGTCCATATGGGTTATATACAGAGCATTGTCCAAGACCTTTTCCTTCTGCCCTTGGCTGGTGGTCTGTGTGAAATGAGTTTGTGACTCTAAACAAGTTCTTGATAAACATAACTGTATATTACAGCCCCATCGACTTGATGTGCAGTAATCGGCTTTCATATTTTAGTGATTGTGCTGGCCATGGGGGATAAATTGTATTGTCATTTTATCTTGCCTTTCATTTTCTGCCTTTCTAGCTGTAAGCCTTAGAATTGTGGATTCAACTATACAGGGACCAGCTTTGCTTGCCGTGGGAGACAGTGGGAGAGCTGCCATCAGACGAAGCAGTTCATTTTAGTTGTGTGTAGTCTCTCTAAAGTTATGTGGAGCCCAGCAAAACAAAATAGTTTCATCTGCCTTTTTGGTAGTTTATTAGCAACATGATTATCTACCTCCAACCCTCTTCTCTTGACTTAGCAGATTTTGTTGGGCTTGGAAGAATTTTAGTTATCCCAGATTGTTTTAAGGCTCAGATATCGAAGGTGGAAAGGTTGTGAGACCCTGAACACCACACCCGCAGTGCCACACATAAAGCCTCACCCTTGCACCTGTGTCTCTGGTGGTCCTTAAATGAGTGTACAACAGAATGAGGAGTGTTCTCAGTGTCTTTATAAAGTCCTGGTTCTATCAGTAGGATTTTTTTTATTAGCAAACCCTTTGACTTTGAAGCCTCAGCTGAAATACTTCTTGACCTTTACAAGTGAATCGGCGAGACACTAACCATGTGAGGTGGGTCATATGGAACAGATTTAGATAGAAACTCATATCATCCTACCAGAGGAATGCAAAGTCTCTCCCGATCCCCTCCACAAAGCTGCATCATGTGTGTGAGATAAATCCAAGGGACATAAGGGCTTGCCAGACAGCACAAAGGACAATAACTTTGCTATCTCAAACAAAACAGACAGCACTGCTTTGCGATTTCACTCTTAAAGGTGTAGTAACCTTCTCCCTTGGCCATTGTGGATTACTGAGTGAGGGTGTCGGGGAGTGAAGAGGGTTTTATAGCTTTCAAATCTGTGGTGGTCTGGCAAAATGTATAAGGGACCACATGAGCATAAAGGTGCCTTTGGAAAGCTGTGTGAGATTTTAAGATGTTGATAGCAATAAAGGGTTCAACCTTTTTGTGAACCCCAGAGCATCCTGAGTGAAGGTTCCAATGCTTCTTGTTTCACACATACTGAACTATTTCTATCTACAAGGGTAACAAGGGCTTTCCTAAGAGCATGAAGGTGAATTTTCTCCTCCTTCACCTCGTATCATCACTTGTCAAATGCTAAAATGCAGCAGTTTAAATTCTCATGTAGGAGAAGTGGAAACTTGTATCAAGTGGGAGCTGTGGAGGTTAAGAGGTATCCCCCAGCTCAGTGTTTCAGGCATGTGGCTGGTGATGTGCATCCTCAGAATGTCCATTATAAGAAACATTACTGTATTTTGAGATACGCTACTCGTGTAACTCTTCTATCCAGTAACCCTACCAGGTACTCACCTAAGACCTGGGACATCTCTCCTTGTTCATTTTGACAATACTGAATAAGGGTTCCTTATTGTTCAGAGAATGTTCTGAGAAGATGCAGTTACTATGTTACGTGCGCAGTCAGCTGATGGGAAGAGTGTCTTTAAACCGTTAGGCAATAGTGTAGCTGATGGGGACATTTTCTTGTGGTGTTGCTTTCTGCAGGGGGAAGGCTGACAGTGTGCAGGCCCCAGTGAGTGAGGCATTTTTCCCCAGTGAAAAAAGGAAATTACGCCTTCCCTTGGGAACAGGAGGAGGAGTTTTTCAACAGAAGACCATTACGGTGATCTTCTGCTGCTTGTTTTGATGGAACCCACAAATCCTGATGACAGAGATCATGCTTAGGCTTTTGACAGAGACAAAGCTTAAGTCAGACCCATTCTTTAGCATTTTTTACAAACTCTATAAGTGCTTCCTGCTCAGTATCATGGTCCTTTATGTATCCTCATCCAGCTTTCCCATCAATTTCTAAAGGGAGAGTAGATGCCTAATACCAGTAGGGTGTCTAGAAGCTTGGGGTTGTGATGTGTTGTGGTGCCCGAATTCCATTTCAGCACTGAGCAATAGCTGAAGCTTTCTGCAGACTGGGATATGCAGCGGGTGTTGAGTTCTGTTGGAAATCATCAGCATGTTCCAATGGGAACTACTGAGGCACAGCGCTTTAGTGCTCGGGACTTGTGAACCCTGCGTGACCTGCTGTTTTGCTGGTACAAGGTAGGAAGATGTGAGCATCCGTCCTGCTGAGACAAACCTTTGTGCATTTAGTTAGAGAGGTGTCAGACTCTTGACCAGCATCATTCTTCATTCCCTTATTTCAGAGCTTTTTCTTTCAAAGTGCTTTTGCCTTAGGACTCTACAACTCTGACCTTTAGCACCAATATTATACCTTTAATTATGTCTGCTAGACAAATATGTCACCTTCAACTTACTTTAGTCCTGGCATGCTATGAATCTCCCTTGGCCAATGTACTGTAAGGTTCTGGGTTTTGACAATGCTATTAGCAGGGAGGCATTTTAAGCTGTTCGTTGTATAATCATCCCTGTAAGGTGGTGTTTTTCTCTAAATTAATCAGCAGGGCTTGTACTTAATAAACAATGATACATGTATATTTTTTCCTCAGATTACAGACCGCTGTCTCGGTGTTCCATGGTGAGCTGGATTCTGCGCTTTATCTGATTTGTGGGATTTGAATAAGTTTGGCCTGCATATAAGTAACTGTGCGCTTGACCTTGAACATAACAGTAGCAGAGGAGCTACAGCCGCTCTGTGCTCGTGTTGCTGACAACGCAAACATTTAAACATGGGAATTAAGATTTTATTTTCTTTCAGTGTTTCTCCTTTTTTTTTTAGTTAACCTATGGCAGGGGAAAAATACAGCTTGGGCTGCTTCTGCACCAATCCTCAGGTTATTAATATTCCTATTAAAGAGCAATGAGGATAAAGAGCAAATGGAAGAGAATAGGAATTTCGTTTGCTTGCTGGCACTACAGCGTAAAACATCATTAAGATGATTTGTTAAATAATAGAAAGGGTTTTTCATTTCCTAATTTTCCAGCTGCAGCTAAAGCTATCTCCCAGCAACCTGCTTCTCATTCCTTAATATTTAGACTTATGGACCAATTTGAGAGTATTTTCTTTCCTGCTATGATTAATGCTTCTATGAAACAATGTCATCGCAAGCCATCTACCTACCTTGTCAGCTTGGCATCAGTCTGGCTGTGCTGTGCTGTAATTTATGGCTTCAGCCAGTAATTTGCAAATCTAATGTTAGGGAGGCTATGAGGATCTGAAATTTGAATGCTTTTTACTGATTTGGTAAATATCTCCCCCATTAGTAAAACAAATGGCACAGGGATCAGACATCATCTCCAAGGCTCAATAAATATTTTATCAGCCATAATGGAAATTGTCAAATTGATCTAATTGTACAATACGTTATCAACAAGATATCAAAGTTGGACGTGGCCTCTGCCCTTGTTTGTCATTTGCAGGCTTTTGTCTTCGATTGTGACTTCCTGGGAGAAAAGTAGAGAAGTGCAGAGTTCATTGTAAAGTAGAGGGAACACCGAACCGGGTGAATAGCCATTCACAAGATAAATTCTGCAGAAATAATCAACTGTCCTCTGCTTGCCTGGAAAGCAGGGCTGCAGAAGGTTCATGTAAATCTCCCCAATGGTAACTGGTACTTTTGTGTTGAACCTGTGCACATCGATCTAATACATAAAGGCAAATTATCCATCATCAATGCTGCTGTTGAGGTAACATTCATGGCTTCCTTCCTTTTAGAAGAGCTGAGGGAGTGAATTCGGAAGCAGGTTTTAGTTCTCTGGCAGCAGCTGGGGAATTATTTCATTAATTTATTAGAAGAAGTTTAGGAGAAAAGTGACCTGACTTTAGCTGAAATTGACTGGAATTATTGCTCAGCTTGAATCCAGTGACATGCTCATTCACAGGAAATCCACAGTTGTAAATAATTAAGGATTTATTTGGATTTTAGCCTGATTTTAGCAAGATAAAATGAGAAGACTTCGCCATCCTGAAATTCAGGCTTGTTAACCTTCACCCTGTAGAGATGTTTAATTTAATGCAGCTCTTTTCAGTCCCCTCTTTTTTTTTCCTCTGTGTGAGGGGAGAATCCATCCACAGACACAGAAGAATCCATTGACATCAAAGTGAAGAGAACGATTTTCATGGACGAATTTCCTGGAAAGTAAAAAGGGGGGAGGTTGCTCTGCCTTTGGGAGCAAGAGAAACCCATCTGGGATGTTCTGCCCTCGCCTGTGCACTGCAGCAGATCTGGGCAGGATCGGAGGGGCTTCAAGGCAGCTTGTATCTGATGGAGTAGGTTTCTCAAGGTGGAGACCCTTGCCAGCTTTTCCTCATCAAAGCATTCAGTTTTCAGCCAGGGCGTTAATATTTAATGGGTAGGGACCAGGGCTGTACGCAGAACCGCTCACAAAGCAGCGTGTGACTGCCTGGAACTGGTCAACCAGTATATGGCCTTTTTTGTTCATGTCCATTTTCCCCCAAGCATCCATTGTGTAGGAGTGAGTGGTAGGATGCTTTCTTGGACCTGTTTTCTGTGTGCCTTAGGTTGCTTATTGCTAACAAAGAGCATGTCAATACTGCCTCAGTGAGGTGGTAGACATTGCCCAAGTGCTTGAGATCTTTGAATAAAAGGTGCAGAAGAAATGGAAGAGTCTTCCTTTCTTTTTCTTCAAATTAGCGTTTGGGTCTCCAAATACCCAAACTTACCAGTGTCTCGTGCTGGAGAATGGTGGTAGCCTGTGCCTAGATAGAGAATCTTAAACATGTTCTTGGATAGAGCCCCTAGTTATGTTTTTGATTAGATCTCTGGGAGGCTTAAATAGAAGGTCTACGCTTGATGTTTTTGGTTTCCTGTCATTTTGAATAAAAATAAGGATAGAGAATGTGGTATCTTAATAGGAACCTTGCTTAAAAGTAGCTTTAGGTAGCACCGTCTTTGAGGAAGTGCTTAAAATTTAAGCTAACAAGCTGCAAACATCCTGTAATGTGCTTTTACTGTTAGTTTGTTGCGTACAGCTACTTTCTGCATTGTAAATAGGGAACAGAAGTAAATGGAAGTGTGTGTGGAATTAGAACCAATTTTGGGATGTTAGTAACTGAGCACAAGTAAGATCATAATATTCATTAACTCAGTGGAAGGGTAAAGGGGCTGTTCTAACAAACAGCAGACGGGCAACCAAGACCAAGTGAAGCTTGGGCTTCAGTGCAGCCTCTAGCCTCGGGGTTGTTGAGTCAAGAGAGGTTTCTAAACATAAGCCATATGCTTGTTCTTTCTTTCAAATATTCTTTGAAAGTGTATGTTTGGTTTTCCACCCCTGTGCTTGGTCATTCTGTGCTATGCACAGGGGGCATGGGAGTTGTTTGGTGTGGTTTTCTCCGAAGCACTTCTGGTTAGGGTTTTTTTTCCCAGCAGGATCTGAGCATGATGGAGTGATAGCTCAACAGATAAGATCAAGATCCTGATGTTATTGAACAGTGAAATACTGAGCTCAGACAGCTTAGACCCAGTTCTGGAGCAAGGTGGTAAGAAGTGGATGTAATTCACTTTTTGCTGAAGAGGTGACCAATTCCCAGCCTCTTGCCTCCTGACCGCTGTGTTCTCTGCAGCATCTTGGACATGCTGCCGTGTGTTGTTTCTCTCCAGCACAGGCACAGAGCACACAGCATTTAGTTTGGCCCATCCAAGTGATGACAGACCTGTGGGTGTGAGCAAGCCCAGGCTTTAGCACCCATGATCTGCTGCACATCCGTTAACTTTGGGGAGAGAGCTATTCATTTTCAATGCAATCCTTCTTTTCTTTGCATCCCATGCAGACTCCCACCCCCAAATCAGCAGACTTAACGTTTGTATCTGTAATGGCTTCTGGTGAGAAGAGGAAAAAAAAGTATGTTGTTCTTAAGCATTCATTTTCTAGGCCAACAATAACCCCAGCCTAGACGAGTAACTCCCTCCTAGTTCCTACAGAGAGAAGTGTTAGACTACACAGACAGTGAGGTCATTCATAGTCACTATTGTTTCTTGATAACCCAATTAAGAAAGTGCAATTTATCTCGCCTGTTTCCATTTAATTACCTGATTTGTCTGAGCAGTCGCAGGAGCTATCTCCCCTGCACTCCAGGGTTCTATCAGGCTGAGGACCTGCTCCTGCTGCCTGCTCCCCAGGTGCTTTTCATTCATTTGACCTATAGTCATAGACAGTTATAAATCAGGAAGGTGGAAAGAGCCATCACATTGCTTTCCCTTACTTTATCATGAGGGGGGAAATGTGTGCGCTAGATTGAGAGGCACAGTGCTATTGCCCTCTTGCTAATCTCAAACCAAACTTTAATAAAGGTATTTTATAGTCTTCCATTTAAAACTAAGGATGGCTTGAAAAAAAGGTTTGTGTGTGCAGAGATTTGTCAGTGTGGATGTTCCACAGCAAAGGGTCAAACCCACAGCATTAATATCCAATGGAGAAATTATTAATACCTGTATATCACTGTTATTAACATGCTCTAATGACTCGTGTTTGTAAAAGCTCTCTTTGCTGTGATTATCACTGCTGCCAAATGCAGCCTGGAGATACCTGTCTGAAGCAAAGGAATAATTTCGGGTGAACAGCCCATTACTTTCAGCCTTCTGAAGCTGTACAAATTAGCAGCTAAACTGCAGAAGGATGTCTCCTGGTGTGCTTTGGCTTCCTTGTGGCCCTGTCATTTTACCCAGAGCTTTCTCATTTGCAGTGTTCAGTTCACAGATTTAGGGATCTCATTCCTAGAAACGTGTTTAGTAAACTGAATGTTCTTGGTGCAAGACACTGAGGTCTGGACTCAGGGTTTTTGTTTTGCTTGTCTGGCTTTGGACACCAGGTTCCACTTCTTAGGCACTTACTCGGGTGGTACAGTGTTTTAGAGGTGCTTGTGCTCCGACTCCCTGTAAGAGTGGCAATGATGTCCTCAGTTAATCCACCTGGCAAATTGGTGCTGGTGCTTGGGA
Source organism: Psittacula echo (assembly GCF_963264785.1). Classification (NCBI taxonomy): domain Eukaryota; kingdom Metazoa; phylum Chordata; class Aves; order Psittaciformes; family Psittacidae; genus Psittacula; species Psittacula echo. The sequence continues at coordinate 1,339,719 of NC_137753.1, forward strand.
ATCGATGTTAGCCCTGTGGTTCAGCTGATCTGCATCTTCTGTGTGATGGTAATAGGTGTTTTAGGGGCAGAGAGCCTGGCAGGGACATTTACCTTTCAGAATGGGGGGTTCATCTTCATTCAGATAGCATTTTTGTGACTTAATTCGCATTTCAAGTGTGAAAGCTGTAACAGCAGCAGGAGTCACATCACCGTGCCCTTCTACTTCTCTGATGCAGTGCTGTTGTGCCTGCTTGTTGCCGTTGAGCCCTCTTTGGAGGGCCCACCCATCAGTGTTCTGCTGGGTACAACTGCAAACACTTAGAGATAATCACCACCTCAGAGACTCATAGCCTGGTTGGAGTGAAGGCTTCTGGTCCAGAAAGCCATCTTCAGAGGCTTCTGGGCTCAGTGCAGTGAAGCTGTGAGCCACCTGAAGAACTCCACTTTGTGGAGGTTAGGGAGTGTTTCATGTCTTCTCTGTTGTCGTGTTGACTTGTGAATACAGGGTAATGGTTTGGTTTACTCTGGGGTTTGATTTTGGAAGCCAGGGCCGTCCACCCTTCCTAAGGTTGTGGGTGTGTTGTGTGGGTTTCCTTTCTCTCTGCAGTTGTTTGAGCTGCTGCTATTTCTGAAGAGGTGTGTTCTGTGCTACTTGAAGTTAACCATGAACTGCGCTATCTGCTGATAGCGGGGAGCTTTTGTTTGCTTTGCCACAGTCCTGTGCAGCCCAGGCAGGTGGACAAATGCCTGAGAAGGGTTTGGCTTTGTTTGGGTTGCGTTGTGTGTATGGCTTGCTTCTTCTTGCCTCTCCACCCCCGTAGCAGAAGCACCCTTGCACTTCTGGGATGCGTGTTTTGCTTTGCTGGATCATATTTAGATGAGAGGTTAACAGTGTAATCAGGAGTTTGGTGCTCTGTGTGTTCCCAGCAAATCACTGAGCACTCAGGGTAATACATTAGCCAAAGGAGCAAGCAGGAGCTGTCTGAGTTTATCTGATGCATTGAGAACTGAATGTCTCGGGCCATGTTTGTAGCATGTTACAATTCAACATAATTGTATGGTATGATTCCACGTAATCTGCTTTCTCTGTTTATCACAGATTATCACATCACGCGGTTTACACAACGTATTGGGAAGCAGCTTTTGAAAAGTTTCAGTTTCTAAATGTGCTGAGCTTGTGTTGCATGTTCTCAAGTACTGGGGTGTTTGGCATGTTGTGAAAATAATGGTTGTAGTGCCTGGATAACCCATTTCATCCACAAAGGTAGGATCACGTAGGTGCTCTGTTACGCAGGCTGATGCGCAGATCTGTGTCTGTCCTGGGTTTGTGCAGATACTAAGATGATTGTATTGAAGGCCCTGTTTGGTACGTGTGCTTCAAGAGCCTGTTGTCAGATTGGTCAATAAATGAGGATTTTGTGAGAATTTAAATGAGTTTTAAAATTAAGGTGTTCTTTGTTGTTCTCTCTTGAATTGTGGCCTTTTTCAAGATGCCCATCAAGAGGATGTTGCTTTCTGTGCAGCAAGTGGCACGGGTGTCTGGAGTTTTGCAGATATATCCCAGTTCTTACTTGGAGCATCTTTGGGCAGTTCTCAGGCTTGCTGGGGGTGTGTGTGTGCTTTTCTGATTAGGAAGTGTCTCCAAGGATCCAGCAAGAGGGCAGAGCTTCCTCTTCTGCTGCTGACCTCATCTCTGAAGCAGGTTTCCATCCGTAAGGTTTGTTAATACAGAGAGTGCTGATTTCTTTTATACCCAATACGCAGGAGTGAATGTTCACACGGTTGCAGGTTGAATGTAACATCCCCCATGTCCTGTGGTCACACTACAGAATGCCCAGGTGGTGGCCTGGTCTTCCTTGAGCGTTGCTGCTGTTAACAGTTCAGTTGCATTCCTTCCACGAGCTGGGAAGGATGTTCCAGGTCCTACAGCTCCTGCACCAATTCATCTGTTCCAAGAGAAGTATCAGTTAGTTTACTGTAAAGTGTAGAGCACTAAAGGCAAGACAAAGCACTACAGTGGAAATTACCCCAGTAATATTGACTAAGAGATCTTTATTCGCGTGTGAAGAATGGGGTTAGGAGATTTTATCCTGACACACACTTTGTCCAGCAGGATAAAACCTTCTTGTTGGGTTTATAATCCCTTGCAGTTGGTGCCAGAAATCATGAATTTGCCTAGTGTGTGTAAGAGTAGAAGCAGGCTTATGAAGTACAAGCAGTCATACATCTTCTGCTGCTCAGTGTTGGCTTCATCCTTTCATCCCTTCAGTGTGATAGTGCTTGGAACTTTTCCTGTGGCTAAATAGAAGGATGACTCGTTGTGTGCTGGGAATTTGGTAAAGTCCAAATCTCTTCTCCCAGGCTGAAGTACTTTTGACACCTAAATGAGGTGCCCTAATGTCTTAACATGCTATTCCATAGGGATTTGTCACCTCCATCTATCTTGGAAACTGGAAAATGGTAGTGGTGTTGGGATTGGCGTGTACCTGGAATGAAAACCCAAAAGGATTGTGTTCTCTGCACCTGTACTTTGATTTGTGCTTTGTAGCATAATATCCTGTGAAGTGCTTGGCTGAATGCCAGGAGTTTGGAAAAATGTTTGTAAATCCCACCAGCCTCCCATAGTTCTCCTGAATGATGATTAGTTCCAATACTTGGACTGTGGAAAGACAGCAGTCCTTGTTTGTTATGCTCCTGTTTGGAAAGGGTGGCTGTCCGCCTGCGACACTATTTGGTGGTAGCATCTGCAGTGACCGACCTACCTTTCCCCCAGGGAATATCTGTAGGTCCATGTGCATAGGTCCGCTTGGAAGCACTGTTACTACTGACTTGCAGGAGGAAACCTTGGCAGCAAAAAGCTAATGTGAGTTATTTGGGAGACCAGTGAACAGAGTGCGAGTACTCCAAGCATTTAGCAGATGCTTCAGAAATCAAACATGTTCAGAGCAAACACAATCTGTTAGTGTAGAGAGGGGCTAAGTGTGGAATGAATGTAATCTCTCCTCACTTGAATCCACAGTGGATTTCAGATCCAACAAGCAGAACACCTGCTCATCGGGTTGCAGGAAATCACAGAATCCCAGACTGGATGGATTCAAGGCACCATAAAGATCATAATTTCCAACCCCTGCCACGGGCAGGGACCCCTTCCACTGGAGCAGCTTGCTCCAAGCCCCTGTGTCCAACCTGGCCTTGAACACTGCCAGGGATGGGGCAGCCGCAGCTTCTCTGGGCACCCTGGGCCAGCGCCTCAGCACCCTCACAGGGAAGAGCTTCTGCCTAAGAGCTCATCTCAGTCTCCCCTCTGGCAGTTGTAGCGAGGGCTCTTCTACATTACTGGGGGTTGACATCTAGCAGATGATGTGTAATACTTAGGCTAATGTTAATTAATAGAGTCCAAGAGTAGCTTTTTGGGTCTTGCTCGCTGTGCAGAAGTTCTCTATGACCCTCATTTAGCATCTTATTTAATCCTTCTCCCCCTGCTCTCCCTCCCCCCATCATTCTGAGGAACCACAAGAGCAAAGTCTGCATCCTTTTACATGGCAAAATGCCTGAGAAGGATCCTGTGCTTGTTTCCATTATGATAAAAGACAAAACAACTAAATTAAATTGGAAGCAATCTCTGCATTACACAAGTCTGCATACTCCAAAATTCTCAAAACAAAAGAGGTGCCGGGAAAGCCAGTCACCATTGGAAAGGAGGAAAAAAGTGTCTCTGGACTAAAACTTTTACTGTTCCTTAACTCAGAACTGAAATATTTTAACTCCTCGGCCACCAGAGCCATTGAAGTTTCAAAATGCAAAAAGCAAAGCCAAGAAGGGTATGTGGCTGGTACCTGGATTCAGTGCTGCTGGGGAATCATGTTGTTTCAGAGCAGATCTGCCTGCGGTTCTGTCCCTGACTCTGCTGCAGTGGGACTGTGAAGCTGTGATTTGCACGTGTTCACCCGGGAGATGAGTGAGCCAGCCAGAGGGAACATGTGCTGGGGACTTGGCAGTGTAAAAAGGCAGAGGAAATCCAAACTGTCTTCTAGCACTCGGAGCCCTTTTTTTCCCCTTATAAAAAAGAAGGCTGAAACTTTGAAAGCCTAGACTATTATTTGTTATGGTTAAGTTGGCCACTGACCCACTGGCATAGAACAGAATCTGTTGCACAAAGTTGGTGCTGGGTTTTGTTTCATTGGAAATGGGGGAATGGAAAAGTGAACTGATCAGGTATCTTGCCTCATCCAATTTAATTATTTTAAGCAAAAAAAGAGGGGGAAAAAAAAGGGTGGTTGTGGGGGTGGGGGGGAATTCCTTGGAGCTCAAGTCACAACATTATTATCAATTCAAATTCAGTGAGCTTTTCTCTCCCTTGACTCTGGAGGGAACCTGATCTTATGAAACAGAGATGCTTTACCTGGTTCTGTGTGTGTGCACTGCAAATCGCTGCTAGTGTTTTTATCCTTCTTTAATCTTGGTTAGAAATGGAGTAATTGACTTTATTTTTTATTACTTGACATGAAAATAATAAGAATTTGCATTTATGTAGGTTCAGAGCGAGCTTTCAGCCTTTCCAAAGATCAGAGATGGTCTTTGTTGCCTGCTTGTGAATAAGGTTTTCAAAAGGAACATGGGAATATCAGGTCACACTATGCCACACACTTAAACACATTGTTAGTGCAAACCTTTGCCAAGGTGATACCCATGGTCCTTAAGGAACTTGAAAGCTCAGTGCTGAGAGAAGGGAACTTCTGTTGAACTCGCCGTCGGGATGGGATGCTGCCAGGGAACGTGCTCTGTCCTTTGTGGGATCCTTCCTCCTGTGAGAGTGCTGCAGGGATCAGGACAAGGACTGGGTTGTGCCCATGCTGAAGGTGACCTGAGAGCCCACCATGGGCATCCCTGGCAGTAGGATCCAGCGGTTTGTGTAGCCCAGAGTGAGCCTCAGCAGTGAAAAGCAAAGATGATTTTGTGGCAAAGGCTTTAAGACAGGATTTAGTAAAAGCAAAAATGGTTTCCTGGCCTTCGCTTTGTCACCTTGGCCACATCATCTCACATCTCAAGGGTTTAGTTTCTCATCTGTACCACTGGGATAAAAAGTCTGTGTTTTTCTGTTTGCTCAGGGCTGAAGTTTTCTGGACACAACTCTTGTGGTGTTTTTGTCTTTGTGGCATCTACCGCAAGATGGTCTGAATCTCAGTTGTAACCTGTGTAAATGACATTACCACGCACAAACTAGAGTTTGACCTGGGGCTGGGTGCTGGCATCTGAGAGCAAAACCTGGTCCCTAACATGTAGGTGCAAATAGGTGCAGGATACCTGGAAAATCTCATGAGTCTGCAGTTCTGGCTCTGAATTCTCCTGCTGCCAGTGCACAGTGAGCAGAATGTGGCTCTTCCTCTTGTGGCTGTCATATTAGCAAATGTTTGCAGAAAAATACGGAGTTTACCATAATTCACCTTTATAGGTTTCTCAGGAAGCATTTTTTGCAGTGAATCATTCAGCAATGAAAGCATCATGGTATTGTGCCTAATAGATCTTGAATTAGCCGGGATGGGATCAGAAGTGAGTGGTGCAGAGATGACAAACCAAATCCAGCAGAATCTTTGGTGTTTGGGCTGACTTTCCCATTTGAGGTGACTGTGCTAGAAAGCCCCTCCTGCAGCAGTGATGTCATCCCTGGGAAGTGTGGGATGAAAGCGCAGTTTGCCTTTGCAGCCAAAAAAAGTGAAATTACTTGCATTTGGAAAAATAAATCTTGTTTTTTAAAGGCATTTCCAGCCAGCGGTGAGCATTCCAGGCTCTGCTGATAGACACTGGAGTTACCTGGCCGAGCCTCCCTCGTGACTGATAAGTTACAGCTTTATTTTGATAGTGCACCAGTGGGGAGATAACTGGACAAAGCAGGGGCTTTCTCCTGTTACAGAAGTGGCTCCCCTCAGGTAAAGCAACTCAGTTGTTCATAAGTTGACCCATTGACCTTCTAATCACTGACAAATTATCCACTGCTTTATTCTAGTCTTCATTAGGCACTGTTATTAAACAGACTAATTTCTTTTTTAGTAGGACAGGATCACTGAGGTGCAGTAATGACCCCTTTCGTTGACTCCAGTGAGGGGTTATGGAAGTATTTCTGTGATTTTTACATGAATTTTTGTATATTGTGATGGTTCCCGTGGTAGTTTTTGAGGCATTTGTGATGCGGAGGGTGGCACTGTGGGCTTCTAGTGTTGAACTTTATAAGATATGAGTGATTCAAAGTCTTTATGCAAGACATCCACTGTCCCAGAAATACAAAAAACATCCAGTTACTTAGAATCCCAAACTGGTTTGTGTTGAAGGGACCTTAAAGCTCATCCAGCTCCAACCCCTGCCACGGGCAGGGATCCCTTCCACTGGAGCAGCTTGCTCCAAGCCCCTGTGTCCAACCTGGCCTTGAACACTGCCAGGGATGGGGCAGCCACAGCTTCTCTGGGCACCCTGGGCCAGCGCCTCAGCACCCTCACAGGGAAGAGCTTCTGCCTAAGAGCTCATCTCAGTCTCCCCTCTGGCAGGTTCAAGCCATTCCCCTTGGCCTGTCCCTACAGGCCCTTGTCCCAAGCCCCTCTCCAGGTTTCCTGCAGCCCCTTTAGGCACTGGAGCTGCTCTCAGGTCTCCCCTTCAGGAGCCTTCTCTTCTCCAGGCTGCCCCAGCCCAGCTCTCTCAGCCTAGCTCCAGAGCAGAGCTGCTCCAGCAGTGCCGTGGCCTTGCCCCAGCGATGGAACTTGCAGCTGGTTTTGTGTGTGCTGTTGACTGAACCAGGTTAAACTCTTCCCCCCCAGACTGGCTGCTCCAGCTGGAGCTGCAGCCTGCGCTGGGGCTGCTCACTGCGGGCACTGACACCAGGGCTTGTGCACGTGGAGGTGCCTCTATAGAGGCAGGTTTGTGCCCTGGTAAAACCCCAGCGTCAGTGACCTCTCTCCCCACTGACAGAGCAGTCTGAAGGCTGAGCTCTACAGCAGGCTTTAAGTAAGTCTGAAGGGAAAAAAGCAGGAAATATGTTTTGCCTAAAATAACAGAGATAACTCCGTGTTGCTTGCATGATATTTTTTAACGTTTCCCATCAGTCTTTTCACTAAAGCTTTTCCAGTTTTTCAAAGGATTTATTGTGAAGGTGTAGGGAGCGTGGGGGAGGGCAAACAAATTAGGGGTTTAAAATTACTATTAAGTATCTTATTTTCAACCCCCTTGACTGAGATCCTCGTTCAGAAGGAAAGAAATCAGTGAACCATAGTCTACATTTTGAAAGAGAACTAGTGAGCTTATGTTTCCATTAGTGAACATCTTAAAGAACCCAGTTTTTCCGAAAGCTGCAAGCACCATTCTCCACAGACATTTCCCTTTTGATGTTTCCAGTGGGGTAGCAGATGCTGGGACACCCAAACTCAGTATTGGAAGCTTAAAACAGTGTGTTTGAGCAGCATTTATTTCCCAGTATCCTTTCAGCTATGAAGAGAATTTGTTGTACTTCAGAATGGATGAACTAAAACAAAATCCAATATAACTATTTCCCCGAAGCTCTCTTTAAATGTTCCTGAGTGGCAGAAGTTACCAATGCTGCTGAGTGAACAAGGAGATAAGTCAGAATTCAGCCCTCACCAGGCTTTTGAGAAGTTTAGCATTTGATGTTCTTCCTCCTCCTTTGTGTGTATTTGGATTCTTTGAGCCCGAGCTGTGTCATCAGGAGCAGAAGCAGAACTATTGTGTACTCAGATGGGGTATAGTGAGTATGTCTTGTGTATAAAATCAAAGAATTTCACAAATTGCCGTGCAAACCTTATCTGACCTTTCAGAACAGAATTTCCACTGTTCTGGGGGCTGCTCTGCACCAAGTGCGTGGGTCCTTCTTTGGTCCTTTGTACTGCGGGCATTAGAAAGCCTGGATTTGTGATGTAGAACCTCAGCAGAACACCCTGACCCCTTGTAAGAAGCACCAGGTAGAGAAACTGCAGCGGGGCTCAGGTGACAACGTGTAGAACAGATGCTGTGATAAAGTGTTTCTCTTCTGAAGGACAAAGGCCTGAAGTGTGAGAACCTTTCCATTTAGGAGTGTGATGCTAATCCCTTTAAAACTGGGAGGTTAATGTGTTTGTCAATGGGAGCAGGAGTAGGTGCTTAATGTATATTGTTGTAGTGCTTAAATGGCTGTATGCTTAAAGCCTCCATTTTCAAACACAAGGTCTCAAGTGCCTGTAGCCATGCAGAAGAGAACTGAAAGCTGTGGGTTTCAACATTCCAGTTGTGTTTGTTCCAGCACTGCCCATCCTTCGTCTCTGGAGGGGCTCATGCCTTCCCTTAAGCACACAGAGAGAGCATCCCAGTGAAATCTTTGTGACCCTCTGTTTCGTAAGTGTAGAACTGAGTTTAATCAGAGGAACATAAAATCTCTTAGAAGACTGTCAGTGAAAAAGCACAAAACAGGACTGGGTTTGTTGTGTAGATGAACTGCAAACGCAGTCAGTTGCAGCATAAGAAATAAACTGGTGACAGACTCCTGCAAATGGTGGGTATTTTCCAGCACTTGGTAGGTGTAAGCGAAGGGTATTGTAGTCCTGCATCTTTTGTTGCAAGATTTAAAATAACTAAAGAAATGAAGTGAAATCAAAGGCTTGGGTTTGCATGATGGGAGCTATATGGAGATTGTGCTGGAGATTAGCATCTCTCACAAAAAGTACTCTGGGGTCAGGTTCACAGAATTATTTCCCTGTTATCTTTGTTGTCGATGGCACGATTGTATGTAGATTTCCACAGAAGTGTTCTGTTATTTTGGAGTAAAAGGGACCTGTTGTATTGTTTAAAAAGCACTTGTTCCAATTCTGAGTACTTTCCATCTGTTTTCCTATTTCCTTCCTCTCGATAGGAGCAGCGTTTCCTCCCCTTCTGACTCCTTGAAGGGGCGGAGAGGGAGATTCTTTGCAAAGCCTTGTTCAGCTCTCTGATGTAGGATATCGCCTAAGATTTCAGCCCTGTCTTTGGGGGGGGGGGGGTGGGGTGGGAAGGGAAAGAGGGGAGAAGGAGTAATTTTTGTGGTTTGTTTCAAAGGCTTCACAGAAAGGGAGCCTCAATAGTGCAGGATCACCAGCTTTGCTACCTCAAATTGTGGGTGGCCCATGCAATACAAGTTTGGGCCCTGGTCCAGGTCACGGTGAATTAAGGGTCCACAACAGGAAAAACCTCCTTCAGCCAGTGCTTATTTCTCCTTCCATCCTCTCTCATCACACACACACTTCTCTGCAGTTCTAGCGAATGGTCAGATGTGCTGGGTTGGCAAAGAAGCGCTTATTCTTCTCTTGTCCTTGGTACGTGGTTCCTTCCAGGCTCCTCTGTGGGAAATGGAGAATAATCCATGTTGGAGGCACAGCGGTCATCTTCTTGTCCATGCTCTGTCCGCTCTGAGATAGGCAGAGCTCGTCCAGGCCATCAGCCACCTCTTGCCTGTGTTAAATAAAAGCAAAGAAAGAAATGGAGAAGGAGGAGAGTCCGAAAGGAAGGCAGATTTCCCAGGAGGGAGACTGAGCATCCCGGGTGATGGCAGTGGGGCTGTGTCTGTGCCTGACCCCCAGCTGCCTATCACAGGTCTCATGTAACCTTGTCTTCCCCTCAGAGCTGTACGGCGTAATGGATTTCTTTAAATTAATAATGCGTAAAAGGAGATTTACACCGCAGTGCTCAAATATTGTCTTTGCCTTTTATTCATGCATTTGTCACTGTAATCTCTAATAGAGGTGTTCAGTGGGGGGGATAAATAATGAAGGGCAAAAAACTCTGTCATAATCCAGAGCCATTTGCAAATTCATCACCAATATTCTTTTGGAAGCAGAGACAGAGGGAAATGAAAAATATATCCTGGTGCTAATATATCTCACTGATTTCCATCTCCCGTTTATTCAGAGCACCTACTTTGAGCTATGATAGAATGGGAATCCTAGAAATTGCCATTCCTTTTTAGAGACGAGTCTCAGGCTGCTGCTGAGCCTCTCAAGCAACAGATTAAATATAGTCAATGAATACTAAGTTAATGTACTTTATAGTCAGACCTAATACACTTACCCGGTGTGTGTTGATTAATTAGGGTTTCCGTTATCGTGTACAAAATAGTATGGAAGTTGTAGCAATTCTTTAGCATTTAAGCTGTTGTGGAGGCCTTCTCAGACCTTTTTTAAAAGGTAAGAAAATACAAGCACGTATTTTAAAGCAAGAATCCTGCAGAGATTTTTCTATGTTCAATATTAAAGCAAGAAGGGCTGGAATACGTCTCAGAGCTATCCTGAGGCAGACACAGCTTCTCATGGAGGTCAGATTCCTTTAACCTTCATCAAAACTGTTGCAACTCCAGGATTTTGAAATCATGATCTTGGGAGGAAAGAAAATATTATTGCAAAAGAGGTTCCCTTGTCACAGGCCCTGCCCGCCTCGGCCTAGGGGGTATTGCAAAACTGGTGTGTGGCACTGTAGGGGGATCATTTGGGTCATGCCAGGATCATACATACAATGGTGTGGGTTGGAGGGGATCTTAAAGCTCATCCAGCTCCAACCCCTGCCACAGGCAGGGACACCTTCCACTGGAGCAGCTTGCTCCAAGCCCCGTCCAACCTGGCCTTGAACGCTGCCTATATATATAGCAAGTCCCATGGCAGTGTTCCCATGTAGGCTTACACATGAAGTTAAAACCAAGCAGAAGCCTTGTGATACCTTTTACTGGAGGCTTTATGGTACCAGCCTGGACAGTTTGATTGAAGCCAAATCAACTTAGCAGCGTTCCCAGCATCCAGAGCAGTGAGCCACAGAGGAAGTTTTCACTGACTTCATTTGGTGATTATACAGCAGCAACACTGCAACTGGTGGATGGCAGTGGGATATGTTTTAGGGCATGAAAAGTTTGGGTCTAATGTATACACTAAGGTAGTGACATGGTGTTTTGTAGCCTGTGAGCTTGAAAGTGCCTGGACTTAATGGAATCTGCTGTTCTGTGTGTGATTGCTCCCTGCTGCCAAGCCAGGGCTCAGTTAGAACCAGCAAGCAGAGTGAAAACAGAATGTAGTAGCACTCTGAAAAGGGGGAGAAGATGAAATATATCACAAGATAATAAGAAAATAAACCATTAAAAGGCTCTGTTTCCTATTATCATGTGGTTTTATGTTAATGAAGTTGTTCCAGGCCTGTTTGAGTTTAACTCAAGCAGGGGAATATGAGTAATATGAAAAATATGTGAGGATGAAGACCCTAAGCTAAAAAGTCTGTGAAACATTTAATGTTTTCATTCACCATGCATTTCAGAAGAAGATATAAAGCAGCCAGAAAGTGGTACGGAAAAAACATTAAGCACCAGATTTTCCTTTCCGAGATCTCTGAATCTGTGTTGACAAAAGCAGGGCAGAACTTGACGTGATGCTGCTGTGGACAGCGTGGGGATGCCTGAGTTCAGATTTGCGTGCCCAGTTTACCCATCATGGCATAAATGCCCGGATGAGCCTTAGAATTCCAGAAAAGAACATGAATGATAAATGGCATATCCATGTAGGCGTCTGCCCAGGTTTCAATAGTGCTGTTTTGGGTTTTAACCAAACAATTGATTTACAAAAGGAGGAAAGAATATTGGAGGTAGAATTTGGAAAGCAGCTGTGATCAGAAAAATGGAAAATCCTGAAAATGTCCAAACAGACTTGAATATTTTCATAGGGTTTGATTTCAGAAGAGCTGAAAACATAAGCTCTGACCTGAAATGGCCTATGTTTAGAAAAGGGAAAGGGAAAGCATGAAAAGACTGAGATGTCTCAGGTTTAGAAAAAGTTTCCATTGTGAATTGAGATGATCTCAATTATTGTAAGTTAATTGAGAACCTTGAAAAAATCTGCTGGCATTTCATATGCACTGAATTCGTTAGTTTTGCTTTGAGAATTAACCATAAAGATCAGTGTGGGACAGCAAGGATCATATCCAGGGACTGGATGGAAAAGGTTTCCTGCTCGCAGGGCAGCAGCAGGATGCTCTCACAGCTTCTGTCATTTTACTGCACATGAGCATCCTCAGTTTAGCTCCTCAGTTTTTCAGTTTAGTAGGGTCCAGCGCACAGAAACACAGAGGGGCTGTAACTAAACCAGTGAGCTGAGCTCAGCTGGAGAGCTGTCAGGAATGGCTGAGAGCTGACCAGAGAGAAGCTCGTCTCCTTGCTCAGTGTCTCAGAGCTGCTCTGGCTGCCAGTCATGCACCATACCTGGCATCTGGTCAGCCAAAGAGGTTTGGGGGGGTTGGTTTAGTTTGGGTTTGAGTGAGGGTTTTAAAGTGACTTTGCTTTCTATCTTCCTGCTGGATCTGAGAGGAGCAGTAAAGCTGGGGACTCTGGATCCACACCTTGTCCCAGGCACATGGGAGGTGGTCTTCCTCTCTTTTGAAGCCAGGCATCTGTTTTCTCAGAGAAAAACCCCCTACAAATCAAAGCAGAGTTAAAGAAACTGCCTCTGATTTCAGGAGAGTCATTTTCTAGAGCAGTATTTCAGAAAGAGAACTTTCTGTTAATAACTTCCATGCAGAGTGTTGTAAATGGGCTGCAGGATTAAATAATGGGTAACTTGGGAAGAAAAGCACTGAATGCAAAGCCAGGTAAGAAACAGATTTACAGGTGAGATGCAAAATGACCTATGGAAAGGGGGATAGAATGGGAATGGATATGAAAGGACACTGAAGGGAAAGGCCGAGCACCAAATTAGGTGCAGAGGTGGAGTTTGAAGGTTGGTGCTGTGCAACCCTAGTTTAAATGACAGAAGTGTAGAGAAAATAGGAATACTGAAATGAATTCATTTATTATCAAACTATCTACAGGGTATGGAGCTTTCTTGAGCATCGGGGAAGAGGTGGTTTTGGTTTTGTTGCTCTGGGTGATGATGCTATGAGCAGACAGTAGCTGTGTTTAGTTTTAAACAGAAAGAAAACGCTGATTTTGATGTATTTTGAGTGCATCTGCATTTTTCCCTGAAAAATAATCAGTGAAAACTCACAGCCATTTAGATACCTGGTTGAGAGCGTAAGAATTTTTCCTCTTAAAGAGAAAGCTTTGAGTTCCCTTTGGTCACAGTTAATATTTCAGACCACGTGGGACTGGTCTGGCCAGGCAGAAGCAAAATGTAAAAATATTTTATCTTACAATATTTTTCTTAATAATACCTTCAAAGGCAGAAAAATCGCTCGTTCAACTGCAGTTGACTTGTGTGCTGTGGCCTGGCAAAGCCCAAGCTGCAGGGGAGAGGAGACCTTGCCTTCTGGTGGTGTTACTGGGCAGCCTGGAATGTGAATCATTTTGCCATGGTCTGTGGCCCAACAAAAGTATTTCTAGCAGGAGTAACAGAGGAGGAAGGGATGGGTTGTGTAGATGTATGCATAGAGAATTCTCCAGGACTAATGTGTTGTCAAGTTTTAGAATCAATTCTTCCAGATATAGCTTCAAGTCTCAATGAGCATCTTCATAATCAATAGTGGAGAGTGTCACTGGCCCGTGTGCCAGTGTGTTGTGAAGGTGGTGGAATGGAGAGGCAGCCATCCATGGTTGTCTAGAGAGGTGGTGGATGCTCCATCCCTGGAGACACTCAAGGCCAGGCTGGATGTGGTTCTGAGCAATCTGGTCTAGTTGAAGATGTCCCTGCTCATTGCAGGGAGTTGAACTGGATAAGCTTTGAAGGGCCCTTCCAACCCAAACTGTTCAATAATTTTATGATCATATTGTGCATAAGGCTGTAGGAACCTGTGTGAATCCAAGTGTCTCTGTGGAACCAGGGTCAGTGGTTTGCACCTAGATTGGTTCTTGTTCCTGCTTTGATGTTGAAATTCCTAGAAGTTGTAAGTGGGACAAGGTGGGTGCTTGGTGCTGTCAGTAGTGTGGGGCAAATGGCAGCAGATGGAATCCCTTAGAGCCCCTGGTTATTACTGTATCTGAGTTGCAACATTAAACGGAATATCACCTTGCCTTCTGTTTTGCTGAGATGAATTAATGGACAGGAAATCATGGATTTCCGAACCCAGCTTTCCTTCTGACATTCCTCATGCAAAAGGAGAATTAAACTGGTGAAAGGGAGTAACAAGAAACAGGTTCTAAAATGATTCTGTAGGGAAAGAGCGAAACAGCATCAACCTGTTCAGCAGCAGCTCTCCAAAAAAAGGCGTTGGAGACAGATAAACTGGGACTGAGGGAATGGAGAGTGCAGAGAATTGATTAGTAGGTGGTGGGTTGCAGTGGAGGCATAATGTCTATGAGAGGTGGCAATACACTGTGAGCATCCTCATGACTGCCCTGTAGCACTGGTCCTCGCTGGTGGTAGCCCGGCAGCCCCTGTTGCAGTGGTTTTGGTGTCCATGTTTTCATAGCTGGGGAGGGAGGAATCCACTGAGCATGTCTGAAAATTCTCCATTAAATCCCTCATTGGGTCATGAATGGAGGGGGGGGAAAAAAAGGATCAGTAAAAACAGTCGAAAGAGATTTTTGGAATTCTCCCCATGGTTTTATTATCTCCATAACTCTCAATGGCCTCACTGTTGGAGCTGCTGTAGTGGGAGTTACGAACTGGTGGGACAGGGCAGGACTCGAATGCAGCTGCTTTGCCACTGCTTGTACAATACAGCCAGAGCATTCAAAACTATTGCAAAGGTTCATTCTTTGCCCTGTTCTTCCACTACCGCAGAGTGTGCGTAAACCCTTCCTCGTGCGGGCCGATGGGAGCTGCGTTTCCTCAGATCCCCCCCTTTGCCTGTGCCTGCTGACACTGGTTTCCACTTTAAAATGACAATCAAATGTGTGTATTGTTCCTGATGACTGCAGCACGGTCACAGAGAGCACAGAGGCTCTGCCGTCAGAAAGAAATGTAATACTCAAGGAATTGTGGTGGTTGGGTTTGGTGCGTATCTTCCCTGAATACTTTGCAGTGTTAGAAAGTTGAAATTAGAAGCCACATTAAAGCAAAAAGAAGGGGCTGAGTGCTAGAAAGCGCCGTGTGTTGCACTGACAGCTTCTTTCAAAGTGTTTCCAGCACAAGTGGCCAGTGCTTTATGATCTGGAAGCCAACAGCTCTCAGGGAGTGTGATTTTGGAAGCAGGGAAGGAGGATTCATTCGGTTCCCTGTGAAATGTGGTTACTTCAAGTCTTCAAGGAGAGAGGAGAGGCCTTGGGAATGAGCTTTGATCAGCCCAACTGTGTTTCCAAGCATTTCCAAAACTGGCTCCCCAAAGGTGCTGCTGATGGAGGTTGCCATTCCTGCCTTCTCTGGGAAGCTATGGGAGGGATGCAGGATCTGTGTTGTTTCTCTTCTCTTCTCTTACACAGGACGAGCAGGGGAGGGGACAATTAAATAGAAACTAATACATGGTGCTTAATGGAAGTTCTTTTGAGTTACATACAGAAGGTGACTTGGTACCTAAAAGGGCTACAAGAAACCTGGAGAGGGGCTTTGGACAAGGGCCCGTAGGGACAGGCCAAGGGGAATGGCTTTAACCTGCCAGAGGGGAGACTGAGACGAGCTCTTAGGCAGAAGCTCTTCCCTGTGAGGGTGCTGAGGCGCTGGCCCAGGGTGCCCAGAGAAGCTGTGGCTGCCCCATCCCTGGCAGTGTTCAAGGCCAGGTTGGACACAGGGGCTTGGAGCAAGCTGCTCCAGTGGAAGGGGTCCCTGCCCGTGGCAGGGGTTGGAGCTGGATGAGCTTTAAGGTCCCTTCAACCCAAACCAGTCTGGGGTTGTGTTTCTCCTCTTGGCAGCACCTTGGTGCCTTCCTCCGTTCTCACACTTTGCTCTGCTGCTGCTTTCTAATTTCTCTTTCCCTTTTTCCTGCCTCAGCATCTTAAAGAAAAAGAATAATACAGAAACGCTCCTTTCCCCCCAGCCCCGTGGCTGTGCTCTCCTTCCTCTGCTCGTGTCCCAGAGCCCTGCTCGGGTCAGCAGCAAGCTAACGCTTTTGTCAGCGTGATTAATAGCGCTGTGGATTGTCGTTAATTCACTGGCTAATGACTGCAACTCTGGCCGCTCCTGGAGTAATCGGGTGATGTATGTGGGGAGCGCGCACCTCATGGCAGAGGTGAAAATCATTTCGACAAGTCAAATATTGTCACAGGGAACAAATGGCTCTCCCTGTTAATAAAAATTAATGAATTTTTTTTACCGCTGGCCTGCTAAATGAAGCTGTGGAGTGACTGAGTGGAGGGGACAAGCTCGGTGGAATTAAGCACTTTATTTGATGGTTAAAACTATAAACATCTTTATTAGGGTTGAGATAGGATGTGGCAAGTGTCGGTGGGGCTTTTGTTTGTGTTGCAGAGAGGTTTGTTCAGGTGCACGGCGGCTTTGTGAAAGTTCGTGTCTGGGTTTGCGCTGGGAGGGAGAAAAGAGAGAAAACAAAATGGGGTTTAGTCTGGTACAGTCATGATCATAGAACTACTGAATGGGTTGAGTTGGAAGGGACCTTCAAGCTCATCCAGTTCCAAGCCCTCCCCATCCAGGCCTACAGTTACACTAGTGTTCAGCTAACTTGGCACTGGCTACCAAGCCCATGGTA